>NC_068570.1:21636359-23053234 GCF_025698545.1 Gossypium raimondii
GAGAATGGGAACTTTCAGAATTTGCTACATGACTTGCCACTTGGTGTTCAGGCAACAGAGGATTGGAGCAATGATACATGGGTAGAAGACAACAATGGCATACAAAATGTTGGCTCTGAAGGGTTATTAACAACCTGGGCATTTCGACACAAAATAGCCCTTGGTACTGCACGAGCACTTGCATTTCTCCATCATGGCTGCTCGCCCCCGATAATCCATAGAGATGTTAAAGCTAGTAGTGTTTATCTTGACTTAAATTTGGAGCCTAGATTATCTGATTTTGGATTGGCCAAGATTTTTGGAACTGATCTAGAGGATGAAATTGCACGGAGTTCGCCTGGATATGTGCCGCCAGAATTCTCTCAACCCGAATGTCATGCCTCCACACCAAAATCCGACATATATTGCTTCGGCGTTGTTCTGTTTGAGCTTATCACAGGGAGAAAGCCAATCGGAGATGATTATCCAGAGGAGCAAGAAACTAATTTAGTGAGTTGGGTTAGAGGATTGGTGAGAAAGAATCAAGGATCAAAGGCAATTGACCCTAAAATCTGTGATACCGGACCTGATTACCAAATGGAAGAGGCTCTCAAGATTGGATATCTCTGCACAGCTGATATTCCTAGCAAGCGACCGAGCATGCAACAAATTGTTGGCCTTCTCAAGGATATTGAACCAAGAACTTCTCTATGAAAAATGAAACAACTATGTTTGCCTCTTTTTTACTGCTTCTACCTTTTTTTTTTACCATGAGTTTTTGCTTATGCCACCATGGGAGAGGATGTAGAGTAGCTGTTAAATTGTGTCTTGGAATCTCATATCTTTGTCTTTTACCTTTCCATTGTTGGCATCATAGTTATAATACACAAGTTTGATCCTTGAAACTTTCAAATAGAATTCTCGTTTCAAGTTTTCTTATCGTTTAATCTTCATGCAAACAAGTAAATCAATCTGGAACATGTTTATTGGACCAAAGAAAAGTAATGGAGTGTTGCCAAGCTTTGAATGCTTAGGTCATGCAATTGCAGCCTTTGGTCGCCCTACAGACAGTTGCATAAGCCTTGTATGAAAAGCAAACTCTGTCCGTTACCAGTTGCAGTTATTTTATTTAGTGGGGGGATATGGAGGTAGTTGGGAGCACCTCGAGAGTAATAGTTATTCATGGACCACTTTTCACCATTAATGGAAGGAAAACACAGTGATGCAACATGAAGAAAACAAAATGTGAGTTGTGCTTGTCAAAATTTTTAAAAAAGGGGGTCCATATAATTATAGAAATATATATGTTATAATTGCAGAATAACGGTGGCAGTGATGAAGAGAGACTCCTACCACGGTTTATAAGGGCATTTAACCCTGAAACTGACTATATTTTAAAGATCAAACTGAGAGTTCCCTACCATACCAGATATTATATAAACATCCAATAATATTTGGCGTAGTGTCAAGTTATATTTGTGGATGATTTTCAAAATAGGGTCAGCTTAATTGGGTTGGTTTTCAAAATAACTGGTTTTATATAAAGTAGATGGAATAAGAAATCTACCAATTCTCAGTTCACCCGAACCATTCGGTTCTAATTTTCAATCAATGATGTGATGCTTAAAAGGGGGTATAATTCAGAAAAAGGCTGCATTGCTTTAAACTCATCAAGTATTCACCTAAAGTGGAGATATCAAGTTCTGTCGATGCACTTTTTGCCGCGTTTAGAAAAGTGTCCTTCAATGTGTGTCTATATATACATATATATATGCTTTAACATCATGGGATGGTGTAGAAAAAGCTGCCGTTGACTTGCACGCTACAAGACATTGGTACAAGAATTCATTTAGAGCTGTTAGATGGATGGTTTTTGACTCCAAAAGCAATGCATCAATAGGTGGGTGAAATGATTGTTAAAGAAACTCATCAGGGTCAGCAAAATTCATGGGGTTCAAAAGGGTTGTGCCTGTCACCAAGATTTACCTTGGCAATACAATTTCAAGAATGGACTGTCGTTGGTAAATAAACAAGTAGGTGTTTTCTGCTCCCCTTTTGACCTTTGGCACAAAATCTGTCAGTTACAATGGTGGTAGAATTTAAAGAAAGTGGTCCAAGAAAGGAGCAGAAGAGATTAAAAACAATTAGTAGTGGCTTTGAAAGATGATAAATGCTATATTTAGATGAAGGTACAGTGTCTCGTGAAGCTTTCATTTTCAAGTGCCAATAACTCTAAGTTTGTCTTGCATCAGAAAAATTACAGTACTAGAATTTAATAAGCGCTCCCAGGGAAAGAATCAGAGATTTTTCAAAGTTTGCATGCCTTGAATTACTCTATTGTTTTTTAGTGTATTTCTTGGGGTTCCATGGACAAGAGTTTCTTTTCTAGTAAGCCAAACCCAATACTTGTTCTGACATACAAAATATAAGCCATGAAAATGTATGTACGATGAGGACATCTTTTTGAGTCGAAAGTGGATGCCAGAGCCTCAGGAAGCTGGTACCATCCACAAGAACGGCTTTATGTTATTAAGTCCCATCCTTCTAAGGTCTTTAACTAACTCTTGGTTCTTTTTTTTTCACCAATTTGCAATTGTTTGCCTTGTGTGTGCTTAGTTTGAATACTTTAAAGTTTTATGGATGTGGTGCATTGAGTATAGTATATTTGTTTGTAAACTTTTAAATTTTTCGAATAGATTGGTTAATAAAATAAATTCATTAATTATGATAATATACTTGGTATAATTGTCCTCATATGTTTTTGCATTCAAAATAAAATAAAAGTAAATATTAGCTCACTAGTTTTCTAATATTTAAACTAATACTAAGCGATATTACGTGGTTGGATTGTAATATAGAAAATAACTTATATTAATAGACTAACCTAAACATGTCCTTAATCTAATCGAGAATGAACAAATTGATTGAAAAACTAATATGACATATATCAAATCCAATTAGAAAATGAGCATCGGAGCAGGTGACTCCCAAAGATAAATATATAGATGTGACTGATTGATTGACAATACATCGGACTGGATCCATAAAGAATAGATCTTGAATCTGTTTATGAATTTATTCACTTGTAACGTTTATAGTATGGCATACCTAGATCCTGAATAGATGACTGACTATGTTTGCATGATTCGTATACTTTGATATAAGTAAAAGTATGATTTCAAATAGATAAGAAACCGAAAGTTGGTATGTTGGGTATACGATTTCTGCAGTATGTAGCATCATTTACAACAGTGAAATTTATAGTCCGAGACATGAGTAAATGATATCCTCTCATTGACATTACATAGTTAATGAAAAGTAAACTGGCTACAAGTTGTTCGTCATTGTGATTAATGACTTGATTATTATTTGATAGTAATTAACTTTTCATGAGATAAAATAAGATCATATTAGGAGAACGAATGTTATCCCAAAAAGATTAAGGATGCCTTATGAGGGTAACACACTTATGACACAGTCATTGAACGAGCATTAATCGAGTTGCTTTCGTAATAGTATATCGTTAAGGAGGGCTCAGTCACGATACTATTATGGAATGACTTCGTGACTAAATAAGTTTATAAAGTATTATGTTAAAAGTTTAAGAAATACTTGTAATTGAACTTAATATGGGAGAGACCTAAAAGCCATCATATTTAATGGGAGGGACGGTAAACCCTAATATTATTAATTAGGGTAGGGTTGTCGCCCCCTATACTTCTAGTTAAACTACAAGTTCGTTTTTCTAGTTGAAATAAGCTTCTACCATTCAAAAAGAATTCTACTTCATCTTCATATAAATAGATGACAATGGTAGGACTAAATATGTAACATCCCCACTTTAAAAAAATAAAAAGAAAGAGAAGAAAATTATTTATGGTAGAAGTCCTTAAATAAGAAGATGAAAGGACTTCTACCATAAATGAAAGAAGAATTTTTTTTCTTTCCCCCCCAATTCCCAGAGGGTCGAGGGAGAAAAGACTAAGTTTGTCAGTTGTTATTATTGTTAGTCCCAATTCCCAAAGAGTCGTGGACTTCTCTGATAGCCATCGTTGCCAAAAAACTCGGGGTGGCGGATTCGTGTATCAAGTTATGAGTCTAAACTTTAGTACGGGGTCTAAAATGAAAGAAAGTAAAAATAAAAGTTGAATTTATTTGAATTTTCATATTGTGCAAATTAAATTAATTCCGTGATTTTGAATTTAATTAAAAACCTTATTTTCTTTATTCAATTTGTCAATATCAAAATATTAAAGTTTATTAATATTAGAATTTTTCTTTTATTGTGATGTTATTAATGATATTTATAATCATGTTTTAGTTTATTTTTATCAATTAATTTGTCTCCAATACTTATGCAACGATTTATATGATATTAGCACCACTGAGTACAAAAATTGCTCAGCTTATGGTTTGTTTATTTTTCCGTGCACAGGTAGTTGATTCGTTAGATCGTTCCAGCAGCATCCGAAGAACCGAAGTTCAGCTCAAACAATGTTGGTGAAGAGTTTACTTTATAGTTAATGTAAATGGCATGTACCTAGACTTATAAATATATAATACTATGTCGAAAACTGAATTTAAATATTTTCATTATGTTTTCTTAGCTAGTATTTTATAACTAATGTTTTGATAAAATAGTAAAGTATAGAAATCTAGTTTATTGATATGTTTTGAGAAATCGCAGTGCTGGGAATTGATTTGGGAGATAATTTAAATGTAAATATTTTGTGAAAATCTAAATTTTGTAGGGAGTTTTATGTAAAATAGGCATAAATGATGCCGAAATTTTTATAAAATAATTTTACTACTACGTTTCCTTTTCAAAAAAAAAAAATGGAAAAGTGAGTTGCTTCGGCAACGAAATGTAACGTTTTATATTCGGATCCAACAATTGGGGCGGGTATACAGTGTCACAAAATACGGTAACTTTAAGATATTGTTACTCTGTCCGAAAATAGAATTTTATTTTCTAAATATTAAATCTATTTTTTGAAATAACAATTTTGTTAGAAGAGATTATCGTTTTCACACTAAAAGCAAAGAAAACTATTTTTGTAACTATATTTGATTCGAATCGTTCGAGTCCCCACTTAAAACAATTCGTGGTACGAGAATAATAGAGAATACCGTTCAGTTGAAAACTAGAAATTACAAGAACCTATCTAATTGAAAACACATGTGCGATTTTAGTAAATGATTTATTACCATAAATATTACAAACCAACTCGATTTTTAAAATTTTTATTTTTCAATTTACAAAAAAAAAGAAAATTGTTTCCAAACGGTATTTTTTCCAAACATTAATGGTAGCTAGATTAGTTTAGACTTTTTTGCCAGCATATCTTATGGCATTATTTCCAATATTATGGAAATTTCCCTTCGAACAAAACATTCATAAAGTGTATTTTCAATCACTTGCCCACTTTTCATAATCCATAGTTTGTTTTCTTTTTGCTTTCAAATTAGAACAGGTTGTCGAAATTTCAACTTCAAAGATGCTTTTAGAGATGTTAAAAGCATACCATCGGTGAGGAAAATCTTGAACACAAGAATGAAACATGAATAATAACTCAAAATAAAAAAATGAAGCAATAGGACAAGACTTCAAGGCGTATATCAAGTCACTATATTTAGAGTTCTATTCGCCCCCACCTATACTCGGTGTGCAAATGAGTTTCAAATAAATAAACATCAATGATACAATGAAACCTAATGACTTTACATTTTACATTGATGAAAATAGTCCACTATAATAAAAAGAACTTTTTGAGAATTTTTTTGATATATTTTCCAAATGAAATCTCACTCTTATTTATAGGAATTATTATGTCTCTTTATAGAGACATAATTTTTAATAAGTGTCTTTTCGAATAACCACTCTTTAAAAGAGACATAATTATTCAACTAATATTTCATAACTATTCAAATAATAGTACTTGTATAGTTATAAATCCTTATCAAAATCAAGTGATATAACTCTTAATCAATAACCAAAACACATTATACCCTTTCATTTATAGTTATTGAAACACTATTCCAAAAAAAAAAAAAGACTGGCAAACATGGACATGCAAAGTGTTACTTCGTTGGCATTGATATCTTTAATGGCAAGAAACTTGAAGACATTGTTCCTTCATCCCACAACTGATAACCCTGAATGAAGGTAACTTGTATCAACAGCATAGGATGAGATATATTTTTGTCAATATGAAAGATATCATTAAAGAAATGAACACATGCAAACATTAGAAAGAAAAGGACAGACATATCTCTATATTGATTGTTGGAATTTTTGCTGGTATTAACAGACCCCTGGTTCTAGTTAGGCTCAAGCTAAGGTCAGTTTTATCTATGTTGCTTGACTTTTCCTTATTTTTCAAAATATGTGTTCCGTATGCATATTGATTTGAGACATATTCGGACATGAATATAAAAACTATGACCCTCCACCAAATATCATTCATATACATGAAAAAGCTTTAAAAAATTGAATACTACTTATAATAACGTATCTATTTCTAGTACACATATTTGAGTCTGAATAGAAGTCTTACAATAGCTATCTAATACACAGATGTGAAAACTTTTCTTACTCCCTTTGAATCCAATGTAATGATCTTACTTCCTTGGGCATCACTTTGACGGTTCCCATTCAAAGTAATAAATAACATGAAACTTCTTTATGATGTGAATGTCAAATACTGAGTTCTAGGCAACATAATTGTCAGGGTAACTTACTCCCAGTGGAAGTGCCATAGATGTAGGAAGCAAATCCCCAAAATGTTATGACCAAAGAGAGGATCTTGAAGCCACTCATTGGGTCATTTAAAAGGATGACAGCAGCAATGCTTGTGACTGGCACCCTTACAGCATTAAGTACCCCAGCCATCACAGTGGAAGCCAAGAACAGTATGCCAGTGGCTCCTAATACACCCAATTGGAAAGTGATTATACTCCAAATGAGAACCAGGTTGTATGCAGTTACCCCACCCTTGAAAGTTTTGGCTTCAGATGTCATCCCTTGAAAATCCTTGTTGATTATGACTCCAATGGTTGTAAACAAAAAGGCACAGGAAGAAACCATGACTTGTTGCTCCAAAACAACATGGAAAGATCTCCTGCCTAAGAACTTTATGAAAACCCACTCTGAAAGTGCAAAGATAAGGCCATGGAGGGCTGATCCTAATATGTCCCATACAAAACCCCAAATGTATTGGTTGTTGGACACATAGGGATACCTATCAGAATCTGAATCCAATGCAATTATGGTCATTGCAGCTGTGATTATCACAATAGCATTTATCACAGAAGCATTCAGCTTGTTATTCACAATCCAAAAACCAAACAGTGCAGAAAAAGCCAGTGATGATGAAGCCAAAAGAGCTGCTGTTGATGCAGGGAGATAAGCATAGGCATATGCATACATGAGATTGTCAGCAGCGCTTAAAAAGCCCAGAAAAACATAAGAACAAAACAGTTGTAAGCTGAGAGGCGTAGGGGAAGTTCCATGAAACAGGTACATAGGAAATAAGATCAAAGCTGGTATAGGCCATCCAGCCACTGCTACCCATGAAATGATCCACTTGCTGGTCCCTCCATTGGCAAAGTATACACGAGATAGAAGGCTAGAGGCAGGGAATGCCACAAGCATTCCCAAACTGGATAGAAAAAGCAGAACCCAATGTGAAAAGGGCTTGCTTTTGTATGCTTCCCAAGCCATGTTCTTGACCTTGAAAACCCATTGTAACGATGAAAATTTTGAACTTCCAGACCCCGTTGACTCCTGCTCCATTTTTTCTTCTAACATGAACCAAAAAAGAAAAGGGGGAACAATAATAACAAATGACCAATGCTTAAATAAAACTAAAACGCATGAAGAACTTGATAAACCCAAACGAAATTAAACAAGAACCATGATGAGAAATTACAAAAGAACGAACCTTCCTGGAGTAGCAGCTCTTGCATTTCAAATCTGTTTCCTAATTGTAGGATTTAATTATTTTAAGATTTTTCCTGTTCAGTGAAAAATCTGGTTTGATGTGAATGAAATACATAATCATATTCTTCATTTTCTATCTTATTTTAGTTATTAATTTTGTATGGCCTGTAAAGCATGACGGTGTCCCCATGAATATCAGGATTTAATTAATTTTGTATGGCCTGTAAAGCATTCTCCATCGGCGAATATTCTAAATGGTTTTTTATTCATGGTTTTGCAGCAGCAATATCAGGGTGAAATTACAAAATTCTTTTACGGTGGAAATAAAATTATAATTTGTACGGTAAATTTTAAAAGATTAAATTAAAATTTTATTTTTATTAATTTAATTTTTAAAAGTTTTAAAAGGCCAAAATAAAAATTTTTCATTTTAAGGAGCTGGCCTAGATTCGCCTAAAACCACCAAGTAAATTTAAGAAAACAATGAAAATAAATAAATTTAAGAACAAAAAATAAATAAATAAACGAAAACAAAAATTAAAAGTGAAAAATAGATCGAATAAATCGATAGATATGATGGATAGATGGATAAATGTCCAATTGACCCATTTGAGGTATAAATTCCAACAAACTCAATTAGCACCTCTAATTAACCCTCCAATAAATAATTCCTTGCAAATTGAAGATTGAATTCCCATGAGTTATTGAAGAAAATCGAGAAGAAAACTACTTCTAAAAATCACAAGAATCTTCCACAAAGAAATTAATTCTCATAGTTGAAAAATTTATTAATGAAAACAATTGTGTGTCTAATAGACAAAGAAGAAGCCTTTATATAGACTAGCAAAGTACATCCAAATAAAACTCTTAACTATACTGAAACTCTAATTAATCTAAATAAGAAGTGGTTTTAAACTAGACTTTCTTGTTTAACTAAGAAAAATAAAACTCCTAAATAACTTAAAGTACAAAATATCCAAAATTCAAAATAAATAAATAATAAAATAATACCTGATAAATACAATATTAGGCTCATATGTAATAAAAATTAAGCCTAAAGATTGAGCTCAATATGATTTAAACTCGAATTAAAAGTCTGAAACTCATCATTTCTGTAATAATCTCGTTCATAAATTCTGCTCGCGTAGTCTTTATTACATCCCAAAAACCGAGTTAGAGGAAATCAAGTTAGTGAATTTAATAGTGGTTATGTCCGGCTTTTGAGTTTAGATTGTGAAAATTGTTGTTAAGTAAACTGAATTGTTTTAGTGGATAAGTGCACTAGATGTGCATTTTAGGTCTTATGTTCAAATCTCTCTTTAAAATTTTTGTCTTAACCTTATCCTTAAATCATCTGGTATAAATAATATTTTTACGCTCAATTGATGATAAGAATGAATCTATTAGTTTAATAATAAGGTTTCAACTTACACTTTAGTCCTGTGTTCAAATCTCTACGTAAGCAAAAGAGGGCGTCACCCATGTAGTGGTATTTGAGTTTAATTTGAACTCTTGGAAAATCTGTCAGGATGAGGATTAGGTAGTGGAGTTGTGGGGAATTTCAATTAGTTTAATTTTAATTTTTATTCTATTCTATTAATAAAAATAATAATAATTTTTTTCCTTACCAATTCTATGCCCAGCCCACGTTCCCATTCCCTTTTTCTTCATTTTTTTTCTTTCTTTCTTTTTGTCGTTTTGATTTGTTTTTTGTCTTCAAAATTTCTTTTGCAATTTTGTTTTGTTTTTCTCTTTACTCTTTTTTAGAGGTGCTCATGGGCCAGGCGGCCTGGCCCGGCCCGACGGTCCGTCCGAAATATGAGAGGGTTTGGGTAAAAATATAAGTCCGAAATATAGGTTTGGGCAAAAAAATGAGGCCCGTTTAGAAAACGGGCCGGGCCTCGGGCACCACTTTTTCGGGCCTGGCCCCAATATAATAAATATATTTATTTTTTAAATTTTAAAATATTTTTTACATACTTTTTTAATTTTTTTAATTTTAAAATATTTTTAAAATACTTTTTTAATTTTTTTAATTTTAAAATATTTTTAAAATACTTTTTTTAATTTTTTTTAATTTTAAAATATTTTTAAATACTTTTTTAAATTTTTTTAATTTTAAAATATTTTTAAAATACTTTTTTTAATTTTTTAAAAAATTTTAAAATAAAAATGGGCCGGGCCGGGCCCGGGCTTATGATTTTTTTCCCGGGCCGGGCCTGGGCAAAATCTTAGGCCCATATTTCGGGTCGGGCCAAAATTTTTTTATGGGCCCGGCCCGAACTCGGCCCAGCCCGGCCCATGAGCACCTCTACTCTTTTTCCCAAAGATGGCTATCGTGCAAAGCCTTTCTTTTTAATTCCTTCTATTTTGATCCGAATGCGATGCTTTTGAGGTGTTGGGTAAGGTTCTAGTTTCTTTTAAGTGATGTTTATTTCGTGTTTATTGAGTTATTTGCGAATGAGGTGATGTTAATGTAGGTTTCTGTGATTTGGTGCAATTAGGAGAAGATTGTGAGACGGTCGATCCTCCAGCGAATTAAATTCTCTTTTTAAGTCATCGTTTCATACAAGGGTAAGTAGTTTCGCTGTGGTAGGAGTTGTTTTGTTCTGTAAATGAGGTCCGTTTGATGATGGTTGTACTGATTTGGTCAATCGGGTTTGCGAAAATTGTGTTAATTAATTTGTGTGAGTTGTCGGTTTAGGTTACGTGTAACACCCCTTACCCGTGTTTCTTACTGAAAAAGAGTATGAGGTATTACTAGAACTCAAACACTTATAGTTTTTTTTTTAAATTTCGGCAGCATTTCTGCTTATTTTTACATAAAACCCCCTGCAAATTTCCAAAGACAATTTCAAACAACTTCAATATTTCCAACCGATTACAGTTATATGTTTAGACATAATTTATCCATTAATAAACACCAACATATTAAACCGAACAATACTATATATATACATATTTATACCACATTACATAAAGTCATCTATACATGCCATGTTTCAAAAGTGTTGATTGCCAAAATACCCAAAAGTTGATGATAGTGTGGGTGATGTTCTGACTTCGTCCAATTTCCAGGCTGATCGATGTCACTATAATCAAGGGAAAATAAAGAAGAGTAAGCATATAGCTTAGTAAATAAACACATGACAAATAAATAAATTTCTCACATGATTACAAAGTAACATAATTTTAACCACACAAAAATTTCATTGTTTGCTCAACTTCCAGCAAGCTGTTTTTCTACGTCATAGTCACTAATTTATTTTTATCTAGAGCTACAGAGATCCAAATTAAGTTCCGTAAATTTTCCTAAAACTAGACTCATATAAATTTCTGCCATAAAATTTTCAAAATTTTTGGCTAATCCAATTAGTAAATTTTATTCTCTAAATGTTCCCCTGTTTCACTACCCGATAGTTCTGACCTCTCCTTACTAAAATTTACTTATCTACTTGTAAAAAATTCAAATAATGTTCTCGTTTATTTCTATTAAAAATAGACTCATTAAGGAATTCAATAATGTAAATTTAAATCCATAATTATTTTTTTACAATTTTTGGTGATTTTCCAAAGTTGGAACAGGGGATTTCGAAATCAATCCAACCCTGTC
Organism: Gossypium raimondii; assembly: GCF_025698545.1. Lineage (NCBI taxonomy): Eukaryota > Viridiplantae > Streptophyta > Magnoliopsida > Malvales > Malvaceae > Gossypium > Gossypium raimondii. The sequence continues at coordinate 21,647,894 of NC_068570.1, forward strand.
TCAATAAAATTTAAATGTCCCCAAATATAAAACTTCTTTGCTTGCTCTATTACTTTCATATGAAAATAGACTCATTCAGCTTCAATTTCATATATTATTTAGCCTCTAATTCATTTTCCACCATTTATGGTGATTTTTCAAAGTTGCCCAACTGTTGTTATACAAAACAGTTTTATATTTAAATTTGCTCTTTTGAAGTTCTGGTATTTCCTTTCACCTTACACATGGGTTGATTAAGTATAAAACCAAATATTCCTCACATAACCTTGTCCACCATATATAAATATTCACCTTTCCAATTTTCCCATTGAACACTCCGAATGTTATCCGTTATCGGTGGATTCAACACTTAGCAACCACCAATGATTCGGGGAATCAACACTTAGCAACCACCAATGAATCGGGGAATCAGCACTTAGCAACCCCTTTCACATTTAAGATACGGTGGGATCAACACTTAGCAACCACCAATAATTCAGGGAATCAGGACTTAGCAACCCCTTGGGGGAATCAGCACTTAGCAACCCCCTTCACATTTAAAATACGGTAGAATCAGCACTTAGCAACCACCAATGAATCGGGGAATCAGCACTTAGCAACCCCTTGGGGGAATCAGCACTTAACAACCCCCTTATATTCAATGTACTTCGGCCTATTCCGAGTTTTCAACTGAAAACCGTGTTTTTCAACACTTTACCACCTTTCCCAACTTAACCACATTTTTAGGACCTTCGTCAATTAATTAGAAGCTCTAATCAACACTCCAATAAATAATTCATTGCAAATTGAAGGATGAAGAATGAATCCCCATAAGTCATTGAAGAAAATCGAGAAGAAAACTATGTCTAAAAATTACAAGAAAGAAATCTTCCACAAAGAAATTAATTCTCAAAGTTGAAAACTTTATTAATGAAAACAATTATGTGTCTAATGGACAATGAAGAAGCCTTTATATATACTAGCTAAATACATCCAAATAAAACTCTTAGCTATACTAAAATTCTAATTAATCAAAATAAGAAGTAGTTTTAAACTAGATTTTCTTGTTTGACTAAGAAACATAAAACTCCTAAATAACTTAAAATACTTGAAAAATATCCAAAATTCAAAATAAATAAATAATAAAATAATAATACCTAATAAATACAATATTGGGCTCATATGTAATAAAAATTAAGCCTAAAGATCGAACCCAATGTGATTTAAACTCGAATTAAAAACCCAGAATTCGTAATTTTCGTAATAATCCCGTCTAGGAATTCTACTCGTGCAGCCTTTACTAAAACGATCATGGCTTGAGCTTTGGAACTCAAAATTGAGTGATTTAATTTGCGTTTTGAACCTAATAGATATACTTTCGAACTTTACGAAGACATCTCAGCCCAAAAATATTAGGATCCTATCCAAAAAGTCATCGCAAGTCGATTGATTTTTCAAGCTTGAAAATTGGCAACTTCGGTGAATGAAATTTAATAAATTTCACCCCATCCATGCATGTAGCAAAAACTTTGAATAAAACAAAACCTTTTTAAATTTGATATAATTAAACCATAGTCGACATTGTGAAATATATAAAACAAAGGCCTTGATAATTAGTAAATTCAAAACTCGATTCTAGCAACATAAGAGGATCCACCACATGAATCAAGCCTCCATCATTGAACATGAAATAGGAGAAAAAAAGGAATCAAGCCAATATAGATTGGCAAATAAACCATCAAAGTAAACGGTGACCTTGGTGCCGATAGTCCTTTTCCATGCCCTCGCTCATGTGGTGATGAAAACGTCTCTATTGACCTAAAACAACAAATATGTTTAAAATCAAAGAGATCAAATATGTTTAAAATCAAAGAGATTAAATAGAAAATCAAGCCATCACAAGCTTATTAGAAACAACTGTCATTGGCATAGCTAAAAGGCCTATTCTTCACTTCCAAGTGAAGAACAAACCCAACAAAAGTTGAGCCAAGAGTCAACACCACACAGATAAAGTATCACCAAGGAAGGCAATGGCTTAACACAAGGTCAAATGATTATTATTCTAAACTCAATCGCATCACATTGAAAAACTAATGATAACAATGGTGGCAAGTGGAGGTGACTATAGGTTTCTCAACAGTCAAATGATAGGTCTCCATAAAGGCTTGTTAAGTGCAAGAATTCTTTGATAGGAAAAAGAAAAAGAGTTGAATTAAAGTTTTGTGTTTAGACCAGAACCAACAAATTCAATATATTGAAATCATATTCAAAGTCAAATAATTCTTGAAAATACTCCTTTCATACCATTGTGGAATTTTTTATGTTTAGAAAAGAAAAATGAAATATTGAACTTCTAATTTTAATATTCCCTATCATTAGGACATTGTGAATTGCTTTTATATTAATGGTTTTATAATATTGAAATTATTAATAGGCTCGCGTTTTCTTATCACGGTAGCATAAGTTTCTTAAGAAATAAAGTCAGCCCTCTAATAAAAATGATAACAATGGAAGTAAAAATCATAAATCAATACTTGGTTCGCGATGGAATGTACAAGTATACATAGTTGTTATCAAGTAATAAGTAAGTATAAAAGTTATCGTCTCCACAGAGACTGTGTTTAAATCGATAGTTGTAAATTTACTATTCATAAGTTGGTTAAGAGAAATACAATAATTTTGGGGTGATAGATGTTAAATTAAATTAATTAACTAAATGTAAGTTAACCTAAATGCAAATGAAATGAAATGCAAGTTGATGGTTTAGCAGAACTTTCACAAGTTGAAAACAATAACTTGAATAGGCTTGAAAAATTACAATATTTGACTTAATTTATTTTTCACCATGCTTAACAATGTTCCGGAAAAATTTAATGGCAACTTGATCATTCATTAACTTGGAATCTAATATAAGTTCTTTTGAAATCTTATACTTAGAAAAACATGTATATTTCTATCTCCATATTCCTTAGAATTTATGTGAAGTAACAGGGACGGGTTAGGTTTGAAACAATTTAATCATACAAATCTAAAAGTTATAATAGAGCTCCTTCGAGTTATTACAAACATTTAATTTAATCGGGTTAGGATCTAAATTAAGCATGTACCTTCCAATTATTGCGTCTATTAATTGCCATTTGGTTAGGATTGATCAACTAATTCTAATGCATTCAAACATATTTTAATGCATGAAATTCATAAATGATTTTAATTGGAAGCATGAACAATTGAGACATGGAACATCATAAACATGAATCAAATGAACTTTATCAAATTAATGCAATCATTCTAACCAAAACAAATTTAAGTGATCATCATTAATGGAAAACATTAAAACAATTTGTAAACATGTTGAATAACTAAGAACAAATTAAAGAAATAAGGAAGAAGAAATTCTTAATGAATTTGGCGATTCCCGAAGACTGATCGTGGTGGCTTCCTATAATTCTCGTGGTTGCTCCTTCGAAACTAATCCTCAAGGTTGCCAGCCAAGAGTGGTTTTCCTCAAGGGAAACTGCTAGCTAAAGGAAATGAGGAAATTCTTATGCGTGAAAGAGAGAAAGAAAATGAGTTGATGGACAAGTGAAGAATGAATGAATAACGAATGAATGATGTTTGGAATGGGAGATGAGAGGTGGTATTTATAGTAGAGGAGTAGCATGAGAGTTAGCGAAAAATAGATTGGAAATCCCTTGAATTGCTACCTTGCTTGGCCGACCATGAATTGTTGAGAGTGGGCAAATTTTTCCATGATTTTCTTGATTGATTCTTGTTTGGTTTGTGGCATGGGTTGGACGGCAATCAAGGTGGAAGTTAGGGGCCAAAATACGATTTCTTTGTACATGTAGGGACCTTTAAATTAATTCTCCCAAAGTTGATTTGGGCTGCTCTCATGCCTTTGTCGAATTTGGGTCATTTTCCCACCTTATTGGACAATTTTGACAACCCAATTGAGAGCAAACTTTAATTTTTCAATAACCATCTTCCAAGTTAGGTTGAATTGAATTTATGAGTCCAATTGGTGAGCTTGCTATCCATATGAAGTAGAAATTGACTTATGATTCATGTGTGATATTATTGACTCCCACATGTATTAGTTTGGTGGTCCAACTACAGCAAATTGAGTAAAAATTAACATATAGTATAAAATAGCAAAATTATGGAAAATTAATACTAAATTTTATAAAATTACAAACTTCACTCAAATTATGTCTAATATCTAAATATGAATTAAAATGATTCAATTGGCTACCCACATGCTTGAAATTTGCATAAATTATAAGTAAAAGGTGCTAAATAAATCTATATAATTTAAACGTATCAATGCCTAATTAGTTGGATGTGTCGATAATTTTAATTTTGGGTTTATTCCAAATAACTCATTCGGGCCATTTTGAATTTAAATTAATTTTGAGATAAAATTTAACGTTTTTATGATCAAATCAAGTAAGATTAACTTGCAATTTTAAGTTCGGATCAACATGAAAAGATTAGATCATAGTTTGTAAGAAATAAAGAATGTTCAAGAAAACAAGAAAGTTTAGGCTTGGAAATAATGTAATAAATTTTGTTTTGGGTTGCAAAAAAAAAAAAAAAATTAGCCCTTAACATTGTTCCTATTAGATTTGGATGTGTAAAGGGACCATGCTTACATTTAATCATACTGGGCCTGCTCATTGCTCAAAAAAATAATTAATAACATATAGACTTCCTTAAGTTTAATAAAATTTAAAAATAAGCTTTCAAAAATAAAAATAAAAAAGGTTAATGAAGCTTTGTTTAAAAGTAATGTTAAGATTTTGGAATATTAAGATCATAGGTTTTAGTCTAATTTATATTAATGTGTGGATTCTTCTCTAAATTTATTTTGGTTATAATTAGTTTTTGAGTTAGTTATTCAATTTAGTACTTGTAAGATTGATCATGATATAAATTGTTAATGTAATTACAACTTCAAATATATTACTACAGCAACCTAAAAATAACTAACGAGGTATCTAAGGTCGTCTAAAAATGTAGAATAAAGATTGTCTAAAGCTTCAAGCTAAGGCACCATGGAATAAGGAAGAGACTTTCCTTTTGTGAGCATAGATAACATAAGTTTCAAAACAAAGCTTGCCTCAAATGTTACTCAAGAGGACCTCAAGCCTTTTATGATGTTTGATGTTACTTCTTTCGTTTTGATTGAACTTGTTTATGTATAAAATCGGTACTTTTTGTCACCTTTGATTGGTCACAATGAAAGAAATTAATATCTGGCAACACTAAGGAAAATTGTTCTTCTAGTCCCTTTAAAATTTGTAAAATTCAAAATTTTATAAATATATTTATTACATAATTTTGTTTTTCACTCACATTGTAGGTGTGTCATAATCTGATGTATAAATATCTCTATTCATAATTTTGTTTATGAAGAGGCTATAAAGCATGTTGAGAAAGTACAATCTAGACATTTATACTATCGTTTCCATATCTGATCTTTCAACTCTTTCACAAGTGACCGTGCCATGGCGTATGAACTCTGAGCCAAGAATTAACACAAAATATAAGAAATTATAAGCGGCTTGATTGCAAGTGTGACAAGTAAATTGTAATATTTATAAATGTTACAATTGAGAGCATTCCAAGGATCGAATCCAAGAGAGATCGGGCGATAAGATGAATGACAATGATCAAACATGCAATTAAGAAGTCTAACTAGCTAATTGCTAAGTACTATACTACAACAATTCATAATTCAAGTTTAATTACCTAAACTACCTCTAGGAGGACTAAATTGAATAATAGTCAAAAGTACACAAATATAAATTCAATGAAATAAAGTGGTCAGTTGATATCCATGATGCTAATTAATTCTTGAATTAGGGATCTAAATTACTAAAACTCCTAATTGGTTCAATTTTACCTCTTAGACACAATTTTACTCAATTAGACGATTTACTCTGGTTTATCTCTTGACCTCACTAAACTAAATCAAGATAATCAAATTTGTACGCAATAAGATCTCGTTTCGGTCTCACCTATCTAAATGTTCATGCAGAGACATCAATTCTAGGTTATGAAGTCTATTTGATTTAGTTAAATTGTTACGATTTAGTCCTTGACCCTAAAATTAACCATGCAACATTTCAATCAACCAACCATCATAAAACTTAGTTCTTACTCATCATCACAATACATATACTAGCCAGATTCATGCCTAGATGACTCATCAAATAATCACAAAAAGACAAGTTTTAGAAATTCTTAATTATTCTTGAAAAAACCTTTTTTATGAATATGATGACAACAAGAAAGATGATAAATCCATAGGCAAAGATGGTATTTTGCACTTTTGAAAACTAATAGAAAGAAAACTACTGAATGCTTTAAAGAGAAATTGAAAATAAAAAGGAAAGTATTGTATCTACTTGAAAGAAAACTAAAGCTACAATAAAAATGAAGAAGAAACTAACAAACACTAACTACTAAGGTAAGAAAGGAAAACGTAGAAAACTAAAAATGGTGAAAGGAATAAAAAAGATGATAAAAGATCCCCTTTTTGGTTTGGCATAAGGATACTTTAAATATAAAAAAAAATTATAGAACCATAATATTTGAAAAAAATGCCCTTAGAGAAAATGATGTGACTTGAGTTGAGTTGATATTGGACACAAAATTGACCCTGTAATTTTCAACACCCTGTTAGACTTCAATGTTGCGACATCTTGGATAGTGGACACAATCTTGGCTTGGGTGTCTTGGTGTTGCGAAACAACTTTGTTGGTTTCTTGATTTAGATGACAGTAGCATTGGGCTTCTTCACTTCAACCATTGGCTTAGAGTCGTGACCTTGAAGGCTTGTAGTCGAGACATTGAGGCTCGAGGTTACAACCTAGCACATCTAGTGTTGCGACATCCTTTGTAAATTGCTCAAAGTGGATTTTTTATTGAGGTTTGCTTCCTTGAGGTGATGAAGGGTTAATGCCACATCAGACATCCATCAGTGTCATGACACCCACAATAATTGATGTTCTTTTTGAAGTTTGCCCTTAGTCATCTCCCTACACAAACTCAAATCAACCATTAGATTATTAATTGCATAGTTTTGTCAATTTGGGTCTCAAAATAATTAAAACGTAAAAAAACTATCTTTGGCACTAAAAGCTAAAAATCAATAAAAAAAGACTTTAAAAGAATTTAAAATTGCTTGAGAAAAAAATTATCAAGTAGTCGTGTAACACTTGGTTCCCAATTAACCCAAAATTTAGAATGAATAAAGGACTAAATTGAAAGAGACAGCAAGTTGGTGACCTATACTGGAAGAAACGAGAAAGCTAGAAACTGAATTTGATATAGTTGGGAACCAAACTTGGTTCGGTTAGGATGGAACCTATAACACCCATAACCCGTATCCGTTGCCGGAATAGGGTTACAAGACATTACCATATAAAACACGGCTCAAAATAGGCATATTACACATGCTTTAAAATCCCACCATTTGAAACATATATACTTCTTACTCCTATAATTCAAAAATCAAATTATAAGATGACTCATCACATTACAAATTCCATGCGCATACATTAAGACATCCAAGCATTTTTTTTTTACTTCTTAAGCTAAATATCAAACATATTAATTCATACTTCTATTCATGTGCATAAAACCAAACAATCTATATCGCTCGGCTTATTGTCCATTAGAAAATGTAGCATAATCAATTTCACCAAATAGTCAAGTTTAGCATATAAACATCTTAGCCACAAATACATTTAACCTTATCAATTAGGCACCTTTTTTTTTTTAAATTCAAACATTAAAACCATTAGTCCTTTACATACCGAATTATCAAATAGCTTATCAAAGACATATATACATTTGTTTACATTTCATCAACCAAATATATATAATAATATATCAATTTCCATTTTCAATCCATTTCACCAATGTACTCATGCCATTACAAATTTACTCAAATTAACCATTTCAATTTACCAAATATTCATAGCATAACATAGTCCACACATAATGAATACAACCAAATTCCAAATTAACAAATAACTAAGTACTTAACTACATGATTTGATCACCAATGTCGAATCACAAACTAGATTATGACCATCACCTATATTTACATCACATAAATATAAATAATCATTATTTCATCTTCAATATATATCGATTTTACCTATTTAATCAAGTCAAATCTCAATACCATTCCATCACACAAATTAGACCATAATTCATACTTACAAATTAAGCTAATACATGATGAAAATCACTATCATTAGCATCATTAACAAACCACAACCATAACACATCCCTCATCCATATCAAGCTTACCAAAATAAAATAATTATAAACCATATATATATATATATATATATCATTACGTCTTACCAAATTCATATACCAAGCATACCCCACGCCTTTACTATGACCAAAATTACTTAAACCTTGGATCATTAGCATTAGATCAAGCCATTTTCGCATGGCTGAATATATATATACAACAACTAAATTAAAACTAGCCTATACATGCCACATAACCAAAAACTCAAAGTTATAATTTACCGAAGCGATAACCGGATAGTGTGATGACGACTCCAACGACTTCCAACCCGAGCAAGTATTTGGAGCTCTAAAAATATAGGAAAAACACACAGAGTAAGCTATTACAGCTTAGTAAGTCACAAGCAATTTAATAACTTAACAACATTTAATTAGTTACAACAAAATCAAATAATGTTTTCAATATTCATATCCATTTCCATAATCGAAAAATACATTTATCAAACACATACTATACATCAAATCCATATTTAACCGAATACACATAAGTTTAACATTTGGCCGAATATATATATAATGTCATTCACATGTACAGTTCTCATTTTTAACTTGATTATTACATATCAATTTTGACCGAATATAAACTACATTATCAACTCATTTTAACCAAATTAAATTATACTAGCATAATCACATTTAACCTCAAGCTTAACGTTTCATATAAAACATGTGTTTTCTTAAGTAAATCTTATTTTAACCGAATGTATATATATATATATTCAAAGTGTCATTCAATTCAAAGACATAATATCATTATATATCCGAATATATATTTATACACATATACATATAATTTTGAATCAAAATATAACATCATATGCATATATATAACACATGGCCGAATATGCTTAACCAATGTACATATGTTCACATCAGTAACTTATATAATTTGTATCACAAACCAACTGGCCAACTTACCTTATTTTTAAATAGGTAGTCAAGTAACTCATACCTGATTGTTTTAGCTCGTTTTACACCTTCGATCACAACTTATCATTGCCCGTTGAACCATTCAGAATTTAATAGGATACTCGGATAATCACATATATCGAACAATGCTAACGTCCCAGATGTGGTCTTACATGCTATCTCATATCGATGCCACTGTCCCGGGCAAGGTCTTACACGAATCAAATACGATGCCAATGTCCTAGACATGGTCTTACACGTAATCATATATATCGATGCCATCGTCCCAGAAGTGGTCACATATCGAAAATCCTATGTCATGACATATGTATCCTAGCTATTCCTAAGGTTCGTACGAGGCTTTCAGACGTCGTAACTCAGTCGAAACGAATTCATAAACATAGCTTCCAAGCTTATTTTCATTTGGTTAACACATGTATAATTTCACATATTTCCTTTCAGCATATAAACTTCATATTTAATTAAAATAAACAATATATATTTGCTTATAGACTTACCTCGGATATCGACGGGTATATAGAACGACTATTTAACTACTATTTTTTTTCTCCGATCCAAGTCTGATTTCTTTTGTTCTTGATCTATACAATTTCAAATTAAGCTCATTTAAACACAATTTCATTCAATTTAATCCAAAAACATATAAATGATCAAATTACTATTTTACCCCTGACATTTTATACTTTTTACAATTTAGTCCAATTTGCATAAAACACAAAACATACAAAATTTACACATACCAAGCTTTGGCCGAATATTCATTATGCCCATACAAGCCCAAAAAATTCATTTATTTCACATTTTAGTCCCTCAATTTATTATTTTTGTAATTTAGCCCTAATTACTCAAATTCATCAAAATTTCCAATACAAAACATACTAACCCAAAACATATCTTCAATAATTCATCATCAAACATCACAAAACACAATTATTCATCAATGGAATAACTCAAAATATTCATCAAAATCAGAAATTGAAGCATGGGTCAGGTAGTATTCGAAGCAACGATCTCAAAAACGTAAAAATTATCAAAAACAGAAACAAAACTAACCTTGAATTAGCTCTAAAAATGGCCGAATGTATGAACCTCTTCTTCTTATTTTTTTCTTAGTATTTTCGGTTAGTTAATGGACAAAATGAATGACCACTTTCATTTTATTATATTATAACATATAATATATTAAATCATTTACTTAATTAACCTTTAATAATAAATATAAAACCTTTATATAAGTAAGTCAAAACCGTCCACTAACTTAAATTATGACCAATTTTCAACTTAAACACTCCATGTTAAAAAGACAAATGCAATTCGGCCCTTGCACATTAAACCACCAAATTTTCATTTTACGCGATTAAGCCCTTTTATTAAATCGGACATCTAAACGATAAAATTTTTAAACGAAATTTTAGCACATACTAATTCACACATTATAAACACCAAAAATAATTTGAAAATAATTCGTGGTCTCGAAACCACCGTTCCGATTAGGATCAAAGTCGGGCTGTTACAAAACCTGCCAGTTCCTTAATGGGAGACCTAATGATTGAGAATACACAGTTCTCACAAGGTTAGAAGAGGCACGAAAAGGGTTATAAATAGTTGGGAAATCTCGTTCTAGGGAGGATTTTCTTCTCGACCTTGTACCAATTTCTCTCATTCTTCATCTTCTTTGGTAGCTCGAAGAACGAGTAGCCACGGAAGGTTTTGCATAGAGCAAACTTCTTGAGGATGGAGCTAGGAAAGTAGGGAAACTAGCCAATGGGTAAGGTTCTTAACCCATTTGTGTATGTAGAATGAGGTTATGGAACTCAGAACTGTTTTAAGGGTTCTGCACGTCATGAAATTTTAAGCTTTTAGGATGTAGCATAATTTTAACCAATAGATTTTTTGTTGTAAGCTGCTCTCTGGAGAATGGAAACTCTAGTACCCAAGAAAATGAATAAGCTATGGAAACGATGAAGTTTAAGTGAGTTCCTGACTCCAAACTTGTTATTATGGTTTACGCCGTTAAGCATGTCATGTTTGCATAAGCAGAAGCATGATGATATGAGCATGCATTACATGACTAAGGGATAAACCTCATGAGAATAGATGAAGTTATAATGGGAATGAGGAGAGAACCCATTAGTTACTGTCTCGAGTGAAGCTTCGGACCTTGCGAAAGGAACATTGTGATGTTCGAGTATCAATGTTAGGTGGTGTAAATGAGGTAATGGAAGGAGGATTTGGGAAATAAAATCATGGAATGACATTTACCACAACAATAGTATCGACTGGTCCTTCAGGGTGACACCATGACGATGGTATATGGCGTAAGACCATAAATGAAAGAGGCTATGGTAGCCTGGTATGTGGTACGTAGCATAAGACTATGGATGAAAGGCGCCATGACAACATGGTACAAGGTTAAGGTAGATGGCATAATATTATGGATGAAATATGTCATGGCGGCCTGGTATAAGGTATAAGGTATAAATATGCTATGGTAGCCAGGTATAATAATTAAGACCATGGATGGAAGACTCCATGGCATCATGTGATAATAGGCCAAGATAGAGAATCAGCGTAAGACCATGGATAAAGACTCCATCGCATCTACAGAGATAAATTTTGCTAGGGCAGTAAATACAGAATAGAGATAAAGTCTGCCAAGACAATAAACACGAAATAGAAATAAATTTTGTCGGGATAATAAACACGAGGTAAGTTCGTTAGGATAGTAAACATGAGGTAAGTCTGTCATATAACAAGGGAAACAAGGAAGAAGGGTTTAATACCATAGCTCGGCTATGGCGATCCATAGAGTCCGTTGTGGGATAAATAAGAAAAGTATGTCAGGACCTCAAGTGCAGGGTATATGGCTAGTGCGCCAAGTGTGAGAAACCACACAAGTGGAAGAAGAGGCAAAAGAAAGTATAAGTAGTGGCAAGCAGATCTGAGAGGAATCCGCCAAAAGAATAGAAGCAGTAAGGAATAAGGTATAGGCGAAGACCCAATGAGAATTAAAGAAAGATAATAAGAATTAGAGAAAGACAGGTCTTGCAAGAGCAGGCCTAAGTAAAGGAAAGTAATAAAAGATAGAATGTTTGTCAAGTTTATTCCTCTTTAAGGAAAGTCTAATGCGGGTACACCATAGGAGTAATAGCTCCGAAGGGAAAAAAAGAGTAAGTGAGATGGCAGGCTCGCATAGCCGTATAGGAGCTAACTTACTAGTCCAGCTAGACAGAGCGATCCTCACTTATGGGATAGGAGGTCGCCAAGTATGGGTTGTTGTGAAGGGTGGACTACAGGATGTAGTTCCACCATTGTGAACACTAAAGTGAAACGAGAATGGATTCGCCAGAGTGGCAGGGCTTGCTGAAGGTCAGCACCACTTGGAATTGTCAGCGAGTTCTTCAGGACTAAGGTTTGGATAGAAAGAGTCCTCCAATGATTGGTAAAGTTAAGTCTGCCAACGAAGATCCTAAGGACCCTTAGTCGAAGAGATGAGGAAATGAATACAAAGGTATAGAAAAGGAGGAACAGATGTATAGCCAAGTAAGCTAGAGGGCAATAAGCATTCTGTAGGCAGGGTGTACGAAAGAAAAGGGATAACAAGAAGGATAGGATCCACTGAAATGGAAGGTTTCCAAGACACGATTCAGTAGAGAGTCGAACCAGAGAAAGGTTGAGTAACTCAAAGGCTTGGGTGGAGTTCGCTACCCTGATATAGAACACTTACCTTGAGATAGTAAGGAATATATATTTAATTTATTTTACATTGTTTACCCTTGTGCGATAGGGTTAAATTATGATGTGATAAAGGAACTCTATAAGTATTCGAACTTATAGAGTTGACTGATGTTCGCAAGACTTGCAAGATAATTGAGGACTTTGAGGAGGGACCAAGCCAGATGAAGCGAGATCGATGATTAATTTGTCGTAATTCAGTGTAGCAGATTAAACTGGTTTTCACATTTAAAGAGCTTGAATACAAGCATTTGTGTGATGTTTTAGTTTTATTTATATTGAATAAAGTGTACAAATTGAGTCTTTTATTGACCTTAGGGGCCGAATGAGGCCTAAGGGTAAGCTAACACACTTTGTGAGTGTGCAGGAAACCATTAGAAAGTGTATTAAAAGGATATTGGTTGCTATGTTGCAACATGGATGACTCAATATCTTAACATAAGGAGTAGAATTGAGAAAGCTCAAGACTGCCTTTGATATCGCGACACAAACTGAGGGTGTCACGACATACCCCTGAAGATGAGTATATTGATTTCTATGTTGTGACAGAAGTCCTGGTGTGTCGCAACATCGACTCTGTAATGAAAATTAAACATGAAGCAAGGGCATTTTGGTCTGCACAATCAAACTTAAAGCTTGGGAACGTCAGCTAACCTAGGGTTAAGGACGACGATCACTTGAAATAGGCTCATTTGTCACTTGTTATGGACACTATTCTTTTAGTACTAGATTCTCTGCGTAAAATTTAGTTTATTATTTTCTTTCATTCTTAGGTTTTAGATTTATTTAGTTGTTCTTGTTGATTTCAAGAGATTTGAATTGCGGAAGCAATCTAACTTTATGGATTCACGATTAATCTCAATACAATCAGGACTTTTCATTTACTCTATCTTGTCGATTTAATTAGCATGCTTTCTCTTTATATCGATTCTATATTGTCTATGAAAGTCATGAAGAACTAATCCCTTTATGGGGGATTAGCGACTGGAGGTATGATCTGTTAACTGTTTTGTAGAGTTACTCAACGGATCAACTGTTTGGGAGAGGAAGAATGTGGAACAAACCTTAGGCCTGACAACCTGGGAAAGTCATTAAGGTAGGAATATAACTAGTTCTTGCTGACTCGTTATGTTAGTGGAAGATCAGAATATCCTACTAGGGTAGCTACTAGTTGATTGACGAGGAACCCGAAATGATAGTTGATGGATATTACCAAAGTGAGCTAATCACCTAAAATCAAGATTTGATTTATTCTCCCTTTGAATCTCTTGAAGTCTATTTCTTTTATGTCATTTTGTCTTTGTTATTATAAAAATCCTTTATTTTTATATTTTCGTACTATAACTAATTTAAAAGAACTAATTAGATCTTTTAGTGTTTAGGTTAGGATTGATCTGATACTTGCCTCTCTTGGGTATGATCCTCAAAGTACTCATCTACTTCGTTGTAAAACTATATTACAACTCAACCTGTAGACTTGTGAAAACTGCCTTGTCTTTCTATATTTTATTGTAGTATTCACACTCTAGACTTTAGTACGCCCGGAGGTGGTCAATGATCGAAAGAAGCTAGAGTTATGCACATAGGAAATGGGTACTATTGGAGGCTTCACCATAGGTTCAATAACTACGAAGTTAGATAGTATACTTAGAATTTGGATTTTTAGGACAGAAAGTCCTTAGCTAGATTTTAAGAGTTGTATTGTAAGCAAACAATCTGCTTAGAAATAGAAATGAAGGGTTAAGCCTTTAGCAGCTTAAGCCCTTAGTTGATAATTATTAGTTAAAATTTTATTATGAGATAATAACTTTATTATTAGACTATTTTATAGCAATTAAGTTAGTGATTATTAAGCATAGGTCAGATCAGTCCTACCCAAGTTAGTGATTATTTTTAGTAGGTGAGTACTCTAAGGATCATACCCAAGATAGGCAAGTGTCAAATCAATCATAACCTAAACAATAAAAGATCTAATTAGTTCTTTTAAATTAGTTATAGTATGAAAATATAAAAATAAAGGATTTTTATAATAATAAAGACAAAATGACATAAAAGATGTCCTCTAGCGTAGTCTTTGAGAAGTCCTTTACTTCGTCAACAATCTTGAAAAGGGAAGGTAACTAAATAAGTTGAAATAATTTAGTGAGTTCTAGAGAACACATCTTAATTGATTTATATATATATCACCAACAAACCTTTCCAACTCAACAAATCATACAATTCACCCATTGGCGAGTACCATTCACAAACAGACTCTACTACAGACACTATTCTTTTTCCACATACACTACACTTATACAACCATGCAAACTACCTCCTTCATTCCAGCCACAACCAAGTCCATGATCAGGCCTTAGCATTCATTTCATTCATTCCATCATGATTTGCTAATCTGGTTTACATTAACACATGTCCTACCATAAGCTATATGATCTATTTTCATGTATTGCGATCAGTCAGTCCAATGCTCTTTTCATTGAAGGCATAGCCAAGATATCATTTTCATAACTCAGTTAATATTGTTCATTTCAGAGATAATGGGTGATGGCTTAAACATGAAGGAAGGCTCTTATTCCATTTACATAGACAACTAACTCAGATTTATAGCCATGAACCTTCATTCCCATACAAAACATATCTTCTTATGGGATAAGAGTGCTTACCTCGATCAAACATAAACGAGAACATAATACACACACATGAAAGCAAAAAGGAACTTGCCAAAAAAGGCAACAAGATTAGGCAGTAGGACTCTTGCCCTTATCACGAGAGTTTTCAGGAAATTCTTGAACTATAATATAAAGAGTTAACTTATTAGATCATTTTACCAAATAAACTAAACAAGTTAAATAAGAACATTAAAATGAAACTCAGAATCTGGAAGTTTTCTCACTTACACCTTGAACTGACCCTAAAGTATAAAAGCCTAGGTCCCCATAAATAACCATGAAAATAACTTGAGTTTCATCGATATTTATCAGGTACTAAATGACGATGGAGTTCACTGAGTACAATTAACCCAAATCTTCAAGCAAGTCTTAGGTCTAGGATTTTCAGAGAAAACTTCAGAAAAAGTTTGGAAACAAAATATGGTTGCCAAATAAAACATAAAACTTGCTCAAGAAGCCAAAGCTTACTTTATATAAATATAAACGGAAGGAAAAACTAAGTGGATATGTCTGATTTCCCTCTAAACCTCTCGTTCCTTGTGACTAAGCACTTCTCTCTCTTTATAAATACGGGTCTAACAAGTTACAGAAACTTAGGACTATACTAACCAAATTCTCGTTCGTCTAACTAGACTGTTCAACGAAGATAATAAAATAATAATAAAGTATATGGTTCTTTTCAAGTTAAGGTCTTAACACTAAGGGCTTAACATGTCATCTAATAGTTGGGGTGGCGTATACTCTTCAGAAGAGTCCGCCAACCCAGACTTCACCTGAATACACACTCCAAGAATTCTTATACTTAGTCAAATTTAAGACCTTCCTACTTAGAACTCACTTTATATGTTTTACTTCTATAAACAGTATTCGAACACTAGGGCTTCACCAAGCGGATGTTACAACTATCCCCTACTTAGGAAATTTTGTCCTCAAAATTCACACATAAAAATAACTGAAGGAACTAATCTTTCATTATGCTATTTCTTTGTCAAGTAGCTTATTTAGGGCCATGATTCCTCCATAACACCTTAACCAAGGGAATTCTCTTATTTCTCAGTTCCTTAAATTTTCTGGCTAGAATACAGACTAGTTCTTCCTTGTAGGACAGGTTCAATTCAACCTCAAGTTCTTCAATCTATATCACATGATCAGGATTGGATCTATATCTTCTTAACATTGATACATGTAATACATTGTGGATCTTTAACAACTCAGGAGGCAAAGCCAATTTGTACGCCACTGGTCTAACCTTTTCCAAAACCTCATATGGTCTTACAAACCTCAGACTCAATTTTCCGTTTTGACAAAACCAAATAATCTTTTTACATAGAGAGACCTTTAGAAATACTTTATCCTCTAAATTCAAAGAGATTTATTTCCTTTTTAAATCTGCATATGACTTCTATCAGTCATGTGTAGCTTTTAAGTGACTACAGATGATGACAACTTTCTCTTCTGTTTTGCGTACCAAGTCTGGACCCATTACCTTTCTTTCGCTCAATTCCATTCAACAAGTAGGGGTTCTACACCTTCTACCATACAATGCTTCGAATGGAGACATCTTTAGGCTGGCGTGGTAACTATTATTATAGGTAAATTTGATCAAAGGGACATACTTATCCCAGTTTAATCCAAAATCAATCACACAACAACGCATCATATCCTTTAAGACTTGAATAACTCTCTCAGATTGGCTATCAGTCTAAGGATGAAACGAAATGTTAAACTTTAGCTTGGTTCCCAACGATTGTTGTAACTGATGTCAAAACCTTGAAGTAAACATTGGATCTCTATCAGACACTATGGATGAAGGTACCCCATACAGGCGTACTATCTCAACAATATATAACTCAGCTAACTTCTCCAAGGAATAAATGATATTCACTAGAAGAAAATGAGTTGACTTTGTAAGTCGATCAACTACCACCAAAATAACATTCTTCTTAGATGGACTGAGGAGTAGCCCCGAAACAAAATCCATGGTGACCCTATCCCATTTCCATTTGATAATTTCCAAAGGATACAATTTGGAAAAGGTAGAGTGAAAAATGTCGCCAATAGGAGTCAGACAAGTCAGACAAGTTGAAACATACTCTGAAATCTCCTTCTTCATACCTTGCCACGAATAAGAGTCCTTCAGATCTTTGTACATCTTGATGCTACCAGGGTGGAGTGAAAAAGGTCCCTGATGAGCTTCCCTCAACAATTCCTTTCTCAGTCTATTTCCCATTGGTACAAACAACCTATTCCCGAACCTGAGCTCACCATCATTGCCTATACTGAAGTTTATTGCTTTTCCAAATAACATCTTTTTTTTAAACCTGTCACACTGGGCATCCTTCATTTGTTCCTCTAATATCAGGTGGAGGCCTTTGGTGTCCCCTCTAGTCAAGAATTGGGGCCTCATAATCACTAGCCAATATGCTTTTCCTTTTCTTGTACGCCTTTCTTCGTTCATGGTTCGAAATTCTGGTGTCCCAGGCGTAGAGGAACAACACCAATCCATCCCGAAATAGGTTGGTTTCACAACTAGCTCCACTAGTAAGGCTCCACCATCGAACGTGGTCACCTTAACTCGAAGGGACAACAAGGCCACCATAGTCTTCCTACTTAAAGCATCTATCATGACATTTGCTTTCCTTGGGTGATATTCAATGATCATATCATAGTCCTTCAACAGTTCCATCCATCTTCTTTGGCATAAATTCAAATCATTTTGGGTTATCTAGTATTTCAGATTTTTGTGATTAGAAAATATGTGGTATCTTTCCTTATACAAATAGTGTCTCCAGAGTTTTAATGTCAAGACTACTGCTGCTAACTCTAGATCATGCATAGGGCAATTCTTCTCATAAGGTTTTAGTTGGTGTGATGCATAAGGTATGACCCTTCTTTTCTACATAAGGGCATATTCTAACATATTCTGAGAGGTGTCAGTAAAAAATGTATACTCAACACCAGGCTCTAGTTGAGCTAACACTGGAGCTTCAGTTAGGGCTACTTTCAATTCTTTGAAGCTCTGCTAGCATTCATTATTACAGACAAACTTCTTCTTTCTCAACAACTTGGTGAAAGGCTATGCTATAATCGAGAAACTCTTTACAAACCTCTTATAGTATCTATCCAACCCAGGAAGTTGCGAACTTCGGACACATTTTTGGGTGAGTTCCATTCCAAAACTCCTTTTACCTTAGCAAGGTCTACAATAATACCATATGTCGAGATAAAATGTCCCAAGAAGCGCATCTCTTTCAGACAGAACTCATTTTTTTTTAACTTTGCATATAACTGATGGTCACGCAAGGTCCTTAGTACAATTCTTAAATGCTTTCTCATGATCACTCTTGCTCTTAGAATAAACCAGTATATCGTCAATGAATACTACAACAAATTGATCTAAGTAAATTTGGAACACCCTGTTCATTAGGTCCATGAATACTGCCAGCGCATTCGTCAACCCAAATGGCATTACCAAAAACTCATAGTGTCTATATCTTGATCAAAAAGCTACCTTTGGCACATTATCATCTTTGATTTTTATCTTGTAATATCCTGACCTTAAATCCATCTTGGAGAAAACTGAAGCCCCACTTAACTGATCAAACAAGTCTTCCATCCTAGACAAAGGGTACTTTTTCTTTATTATGACCTAGTTCAGCTGACGTTAATCTATTCACAGGCGCATCGATCATCCTTCTTAACAAACAAAACTGGCACACCCTATGGTGATAAGCTGGGCCTAATAAAACCCTTACTCAACAAGTCTTACAACTGATCATTTAATTCCTTAAGCTCCAACAACGTCATTCTATAGGGTGTGCATGATATAGCTGTTGGAAACTCGATTTTGGAAAACACTGCAGAAAATAAATTTAGGTAAAAATCAAATTTTTTCTAAATTTTTTTCAAGACAAGAACTTTGTTGTGATATCTAAAGTAATAAACACTTAATCAAAATTGTACCTTTTGTATTTATCTAGGATGAACGCTTCGATCGAGTAGTCTTCTCCGTTAAACTTAAGCTCACGTCTATCAAGTGTGGGCTCGCTTTGAATCAGAAAATTTATCACAAAAATTACCAATGGGATAGTTTCATAATTTCTCTAAACTTTTGGGCCAAGTTGTAAATAAAAAAATATCTCCAGAAATTTTCTAAAATAATTTCTTCAGATAATTTTCTCTATAGAACTTTTCTCTTGAATTCAAGTGTGTGAAATAATGACCAAAAACTCTCTTTATATAGGGAAAGTTAAAGGCGTTCAACTATGATTAATCTTAATCACTTTAATATTAAATTAATATAATACTTATCAAGATAAATATTAGATTAAATTTAATATTAAATCTTATTAAATTAATAGAATATTTATCTACAAGATAAACATTAAATTAAATTTAATGTTAAGATAATCACTTTAACATTAAATTAATAAAATATTATTAAGATAAGTATTAAATTTAATTTAATATTAAATTTATTAAAATAATATTATTTTAGAATAGTTAATTTGAAATCAAATTCTCTTGTAGAGTCTCAATAGGAGTGTAATTCTTCCATTGCTCAACCACCCAAAAATCACTTAGATTTTTTAAATTAATTTTTAAATAAAATTCTTTAATCAAATTCTCTAGTTGAACAATTCTTACGATCACCCAATTTAATTCCACATGAAATAAACTGACTCAATTAAATTATTTCCAAAGTCATAGAATTTCCTTCTGATTCAAATACAGTCCGATTGAGCTTTTGTTGAGCTAGCAAAAAGAGTAATCGGACATATACAATTAGGCTCTAGTGATTGTAACTCTATCCAGAAGCATAGTTCCAATAATTTGAAATTACTTAATCATAGAGTCAGTCCTAAGAAGTACCATGATTGAAAACTCATTATTGTATACTCTTTACGAAAGCAATTCATCCAACTACTTTGTCCAACGACCTCGTCATGTGTGTGTTACCCTCATATGATAGCTTTGATTCATTTGTATTAAATTCGTTCACTCAATACAATCCTATTTTATATCATTGTCACTATTGTGTCATCTTAATGATTAATATGATCATTGTCAACAAATGACTGTGATAAATTACTCATTCGAGAACAAGTAACTCGTGGTCACATTCCATATTTATCAATCCACATAATGCCAATGAAAGGATATTGTTAATTTTTTAATTGAGCTATGAATTCCACTGTTGCTAGTAAAGCCATGCCATATACAAGTCATATACCCAACATACCGTCTATCAACTCGATCATCTTTAGAGCATAAGTCTCCACTTATATTAAAGCACGTGAGTTACATACGCATGGTCAGTGACTAACTCAGGATTTAGGTAAATCACACCATGAACGTCACAAGTGAATTATTTCACAAACGGATTCAAAATTAATTCATCTTGGTTCCATTCCAATATTTCATTCTTTCAATGAATACATCTATGTTTCTGCTCGTGGAGTCAACTACTCCGATAGCCAAGACTAGTCATCTCTTTAATTGGAATTGTAGACGACATAATAATCCTTCTCAATATTTGAATCAAATGCTCACTTTGATTTTTTTACGGGATTACAAACTCGTTTAGGTTATCTACTAAAATAAGTTGTCTTTCTCACAATGTAAACGTTCTTACAATGCCAGTTATAATAAGTTTGAACTTAGACAACCAATGAGCTAATATTTGCTTGTCATAATTTCACTATTCATGCAAAATATGAAAGACATAAATACGAAAGACATAATAGTGAAATATGAAATTAACTTTATTTATTTATTAATTATTTAAATAAATAGAAAACAGTTACATGTTTATTACAATATATGCACATTTCCCAACAATAGGAGTTATCCTTAGTTCCAACTCTATTGAGAACTCTATCTCTCTTTCAAGGGGCATACCAGACAATTCATCAGGAAACACTTCCAAAAATTCCCTCACTACCAATACTTGGCTAATTTCACTTTTGGACTTGGGCGTATCGAAGGTATACACCAAATAGGCATCTGCACCCTAAACAATCAATTTCATTGCAGACACCGTAGAAATAATTTTATTCGTCAATTTTGATTATTTATCAGAGAACAATATTTCTTCACCCTCAGCACTTGCAAGGCGTACACTTCTAGATCAACAGTCAACCATAGCATTATGCCTAGTCAACAAATCAAATCCCAAAGTAGCCCCAAACTCGTGAAAACTTAGCAATAGCAAGTCCACCAAAAACACATGCTCGCCAACAGACAAAGGACAATTCCTGATTCATTTATTCACTACTGTACTTTGCCCTGAGGGATTTGTTACCAAAATGTTCGTCTCAAAATACTCTACCTCAAGATTAAGACCCTCTATGACCTTAGTACATATGTAAGAATGAGTAGACCCAGGGTCAATCAAAACATAAATATCATTTCCAAGGAAAGAAAAGTTACCAGTTATAAATTCAGGTAAGTCAGTGTCTTCCTTGGCCTTCATCATATAGGCACAAGCTGAGGCGCAAAAACTTGTCTTGCTATAGTTCTTTTTTTATGACCCTTGCATTAAGCTGAACTTGACTATCATCTCTAATCTGCCTTCAATTTGGAACTTCTGTAGGCTCATTACAGATTGCTCCGTACTAAATTCAAGCTTAGACGGGCAATCTTTAATTAGGTAGTCTTTAGATCCATAATTGAAACAATCCCCTAATTTCTTTCTGTATTGACCACCGTGATTCCTTCTATAGTAGTTGCATTCAACTTTTTCCATTCTAGGACCTCCAGAACTTGCCATAGACGTTGCTGGCGTACTGAACCCTTCACATTTGTAGCCAGTGAACTGTGAGTCTTTCCTTGAAGCTGAAAAATTTCAGTCCTTTGGTTTCTTGAAACTGCATAGAGGTGGATGACTTGATATGCTTCTAATGTCCTTAATAATGGATTTCATCTTATGAACTTTGGTCGTTATCTCCACCAAAGTCTTGCATTTGGAGGCTACCACAAGAGCACAAATTTTATCTTTTAGCCCCAATTCGAACTTGTCACGCATCTCATTCTTTATTGGAAACATGTTCTTAACATATCGACATCCTGCCTTGTTTTAAATTAAAAATGTCTTTCTTCATTTGTTTGACAAACATCTCATTAATCTCTGAACTTTTCCAAGAAGAATTCACAGTTCACTATATGCTCAAGGGTAACACTGACCAAGGTTTCCTACCATTGGTATGCTACTCCTTTCAGTAAAGACATGACGCATTTAAGATTATCTTCTTGATTACACTTTAATTCATTAATGACCCTACACAGATGAGACAACCACTATTTAGCCATCGTAGGGTCACCACCCTTGCCACCAAGGAATTCCTTGGTGCCCCTTTTCCTAATCTTCCAAACAGGATCTATTTTAGAAGGAGCCGTTACAGGTGCAGGTGGCACGGGCTAAGTCGGGTGAACCACTTCAGGCTGTGGTTGAGGAGGGTGCTGAGGCTATTGTGGCTAGGGTTCTTATTCATTCCCCATAAACTGGTCAAATAGTTGGGTCATCATAGCAAAAAACATATTTTTTAATGTGTTTCCTACATTCTCAACATTATTGTTGTTGGCCATTGTAGCCTGTTCTTGGGTAGGGATATGGCTTTCCATCTCCTCAGTCGTTGCTTCCCTTAAACTATTAGACATGTTTCTTTTCTCACTACAAAAGAGATATTATCTTAGTACAAAACATTAAAGACTATGCCAGAGGTGTACTGTGCATGACACGAGTGTGACATTATCTTAGATTTCTTTGAGAATCAGCTAAACTTAGGCTCTGATACCAAACTTGTAACACCCTAAGCCCGATCCTAAGGAGGACTCAAGATTGGTGTCACTGTCTTAGAATCTTTTTCTTGAAAATTCGTACAAGCGTGGTCTTTATGAAAATATAGTTCAAATAAATATGAATTGTAAATCCTTAGTGAAATAAAAAATATATAGGATTATACATTTCCAAGGAAGAGGAAAAACATAGAATTGCTTAAGACCGTATTTGGCATAAACTTAAATTTAACTACAACGCCTTATATATACACATATAATTAGACAAACATTAATCATTCGAAGTAAATAATTTAATACTTTGCAAAAACATAATCACTCCACTGAGTTTTCATTGAAATAACGGTTTCAAAAGAGTAGCTTTAAAATACAAAATTCAGTCTTTGAATGACACCACTCTCATGTCATGCATAATACAGAATACTTAGAAACTCACGGAATAGATGTACTTCGAAAAGTGCTGTACTTCGTCAGCAATCCTAAGAAGGGAAGATAACTAAATAAGTTTAAAGAACTTAGTGAGTTCTAGAGCATACATCTCAGTTTCTTTATATATATCACCAATAAACCTTTCCAACTCAACAAATTATACAATTCGCCCATTGACGAGTACTATTCACAAATAGACTCTACTACAAACACTATTCCTTTGGCGCATACACTAAGCCCATGCAACCATGCAAACTACCTCCTTCGTGCCAACCATACCCAAGTCCATGATCAAGCCTTAGCATTCATTTCATTTGTTCCATCATGATTTGCTAATCTGGTTTGCATTAACACATGCCCTACCAAAGGCTACATAATCCCTTTTCATGTATCACGATCTGCCAGTCTAATGCTCATTTCATTAAAGGCACTGCCAAGATTTCATTTTCATAACTCAGTTCATATTGTTAATTTTAGAGATAATGGGTAATGGCTTAAACAAAAAGGAAGGCCCTTACTCCATTTACATAGACAACTAACTCAGATTTATAGCCATGAACCTTTATTCTCATACACAACATATCTTCTTATGGGATAAGAGTGCTTACCTTGGTCAAACAAAAACGAGAACATAATACACACATATGGAAGCAAGAAGGAACTCACCAGAAAATGTAACAAGATTAGGCAGCAAGACTTTTGCCCTTATCATGAGAGTTTTTAGGATTTTCTTGAGCTATAATATAAAGAGTTAATTCATCATATCATTTTACCTAATAAACTAAACAAGTTAAATAATAACATTAACAAGAAACCCAGAATCTGAAAGTTTTCTCACTTACACCTCAAGCTAACCCTAAAGCATAAAACTCTAGGGACCCGTAAATAACCATGAAAATAACTTGAGTTTCATCGATATTTACCAAGTACCAAACGACGATGGAGTTGGCTGAGTACAGCGAACCCGAATCTTCATATAAGTCTTAGGTCTAGGATTTTCTGAGAGAATTTCAGAGAATGTTTGGGAAGAAAATATGGTTGCCAAAGAAAGCATAAAACTTGCTCAGGAAGCCAAAGCTTACTTTATACAAACATACACAGAAGGAAAAATTTAGTGGATAAGTCTAATTTCCCTCCAAACCCCTTGTCGATTATGAATAAGAACTTCTTTCTTTTCATAAATGTGAGTCTGACAAGTTACAGAAACTTAGTTCTATACTAATCTAATTCTCGTTCGTCTAACTAAATTGTTCAACCAGGATAGTAAAATAATAATAATGCATATGGTTCTTTTCAAGTTAAAGTGTTAACACTAAGGACTTAACATTTTGTCTAACAGCTGGGGTGGCATATACTCTTTAGAAGAGTCCGCCAAACCACCAAGCTCGCCTAATGCAGACTTTGCCCGAAGGTGCACTCAAAGAATACTTATACTTAGTTGAATTGAACACCTTCTTACTCAGAACTCACTTTATAAGTCTTACTTCTATCAACAGTATTCGAACACTGGGGCTTCAAGAGGCAGAATGTTACATGAATTAAGTTTTATATTTTTATGATAGAAAAAATGTGATTTCACCATTTTACTAGCCTATATCTTTATAATTTTTAAAGGATTAAATCAAAATTTTCTCATTTTGGGGAGCCAAAGTGAAATTTTACCATATACTAATTTGAAATTTTAAAACTATAAAGGTACTAAAGGTAAAATTTTCCACTTTAGCGGGGGTTTAGAGCCCCTTCTAGCCCCTCTTGGCTCCGCCCCTGATGCCACTGTTACCCATATTGATTCAGTTGAAGGAGTTGATCATGAAACTGAAATCACACTAATTACTCTATTAGCAACCACTCTAATTGCCCTGCACAAAACCCAATTAGATTTAATCAAAAAATGGTTTATCACCTTAGTGCTTCCATTGACTCTCACAGTCGAGTCATCACCAAATTTTGAGATGAGATTAAAGTCGTCCAGCAAATCTGAGATAGTAAGATTGTTTTCCGCAATGACTTGTTAGCTTAGTTTAGGTAGTAAGTTTTGGTTGATTTTTAGGAAAATGAAGAGGAAATGTTAAAGTTTATTTAAACAAACTTGATTTTAATAAAGAGATTATAGAAATTAACTTACCAATTTAAAATGGGTGGTTTGAAATCAAGATTTGGGTGAAGAAAATGCAAAAGAAGATTTGAGAGAATGAAGAAAAATTAGTGTAAAAGATGAAAATGGTTTTTGTGAAAATAATTGTTCCCTTTGCATATCCCAAATGGAAATTTTACTATTTTACCATTGGTTTAACTACCACATAAGGACATCTCCTATTTCTAATCTTATTTATACACTTTTAGACATTGACCCCTTTAATTTTATCTCTTTTACAAATTAGTTCATAGGCCAAAATCTTAATTCCTAAATACCAACTAATTAATACAACTTAATACTCATAACTAGCTAATTAACGAACCATTAATTTGACATATTGCCCATTCCAGAAAACCTCTTGGTTTAACTTCTCAAAATGGCTCGATTTAGGAATTCTAAGCATTTATTTGAATTTTGGTTTTCCAAAAAATTTTGAGTGTTACAATAAAACGATAACATTAATGACCATTTAGTAGCAATTTAAAATTCAATGACCAAAATGTAATTTAAACCATACATAAATGACCATTTTTGCAGTTTACCCTTAATATTGTTAAAGTTAATGCAATTTTTGGCCCTTGAACTTAGCTACTAAGCTCTCATTGATTCCTATAATTTTTTGGTCTACTTTGATACCTGAATTTGATAAAATTTTCCATTTTAGTCCTTGAGCTTGGATTCCATAAAAAATGCAATGGTATAACATTTTAAGAATTCGTCACATCATCACTTGGAATTTTTAACAAATGTAATTATATGTTTTTTAATTTTTAGGTGATGATATAACATAATTTCAAGAAAATTACTAAAATGATATGAAAAATAATTGATTACTAAAATAATATGGATTTAAAATTATTTACCAAAATAATTTGTTTTCTACAATAAAAAAAGACTGGTGCAGAGAAGGTGTCGTCTTGAGCCTTGCAACATGTTTGGTTGGGTATATTGGCATAGCCATTACACCCCTATTCCGTGGGCCCCACTTAATCCCCCTTTAATCCTTTGTTTGGCTCAGTGTATTGCTAATACGGGTCTATTACATTACAGACCTAATCCCCAAAATCCACCGATTTCTAATCCCTCCATTTTGCTCAGTTTAGGTGTTGCTTCAGTTTACCCTCCCTGTTTTACCCTCCCGATCGGCTTCCCCTTTCCGTCTTCTGTTCCTTCCTTCTAGCTTGAGGTTTCTGTCGATTTGCTCCCTCTGTCTCTCAACCTTTTCTTTTCTTTTTCTTTACAACACAATTTACGCTTGGCCTTCTCAACCTTTTCTTTTCTTTTTCTCTCTGTCACTTTTTCGCTTGCTCTCAGTTGGTGGGTTTCCAAGTTACTGCAACTGAAAGGTAAACCGGTTTCTAACTCTCTTTTTCTCTCAAACTGCTTTAATGTTTGCAGCTCTAAATTTATCGCTGTTTTTTTCCCTGTTGATCCATTAGGTTCAAGAAATTGAGCTTTTTTCTGCTTCACATTTTATTTTGAGTGGTTATTTTCCTTCTTTACCATGTCAAAATTTAAGTTTGATTGGTTTACTTTGATGGGTTTGTGTTATTGGATTAATTTCTATGGATTTCTGTATTTTAATTAGCTTAAGTTCCGAGTAGAGTTCTATTTCTTAAAGAATGGAATGACCTAAAACTGTTAAATTATTATTCAATCCTTCGTGATACGCTCGGTTGTGTTGTTATTCAAATAAGATTATAAGAAATTTGGCTTATAACGCATGAATATGAGTTGTACCCTTTCTCTGCAACATAATTTTTCAGTTTTTGAAATGATCTAAATTTTGAGGTAAGCATTTGAAGTATTTACTGTACTACTTGCTGGCCTACCAGTTGGGAGTATGGGCTGGTTTGGAGTGGAAATAGAGGTGAAAGTGTATACTTTTGAATGTGATTTATGAATGGCCTCTACTTTTCATATTATCTTAGCTTTGATGCAGAATATTGAACTCTATAAACTCTCTTTACTAGATAAAATTGGTGCTTAATGGCTCTGAGTCACAACTCTTCAAGTTTGCCTTATCTTTTTTACTTGGTTTGGGTGTAATTTTCAAGGTTCATAACCTGAAGATTGATTCAATTCTTTTAATGACTGCTGTTTTTGGGATCCAAAAATCACATGAAGGGCATTTTTTTACATGCATAATACAACACATCTTTGGATGCCCTAAATTAAAAGTGAAAATTGATCATTTCATCAAGCAATATTGAAGCTTTCCCTAGTCAAATATAATCTATCATTTTCCTTTGAGGATGCCAAAATTTATAACTAGTGGACTTTACATCGTTTTTCATTTTATGTGGTTGGATGATAGCAAGTCGATGCCCTAAATGAATGGTAAAACAAAAAGATGGCTTGGAAAGAAAATAAAGGAATAAGCACTCGGGGAGGTCTATGTAGTATAAATCGGGGAGATTTTGATGTGCTGATTTCTTTCTACATGCATATCTACACCTAGCTGATTATAACTTCCCTGCGAAAATTTTGTCACCATTTTGGTTGCCTAGATCTTTATCCTTTTATTAGTATAACTCATCTTCTACCTAAGTTGCTTAATAGAATTGTTCATGCTTCTTTCAGTGAGTCCCAGTTACTTCTCTTTTAGAGTTTGATTTAATAGCAGGGTAGCAATTTCCACTGCTGGTTATATTTTGTTTGGTTCCTTTTTCATGTCTATGGTTATGGTTCCTGTTGTTGTTGCATTTGTTTTTATTTCACTGAACATATGTTTTGAGAGGAATTGGAGTCCCTGAATCGAATATCCTTATACTGCTTAACCGTCATCCTCGAATATTTTTGTATAATCCAGTTCAGCTTAAGGAGATTGTGGAGGAAGTTAAAGGAATGAGAATTAATTAGAAGTGAGTTAGCATAGGCTACAGCATTAGTATTTTGTAGGATGTGCCATGTTGCCCTTGAAGACTAAAGGAATTACTTTCTGCACGTTCATGTCCTGTTGTCTTGTTTCAGTTCATTATTTTGGTCTGAAACTTCTTGTAGTTGGAATTTATCAATGGAAGCAGCCATGTTTTTGTAGCTATATTCCTTTCTTCCATTGATGAAGCTTAAGCTCAACATTTTGCTTGACTTGCTATTAATTTAAGTCTCATTGGTTTGAAGTGCAATAGTGTAATGAGCTTCATTGGCTGCCTTGTTAGTGTCTTTTATTTTTTCTACATGTAAGCAGATTCGAATCACTGTCTTTGAAACAAGTTGAAGCCGGAGTTTAGCTTTGTTGGTTCATACAGTCACCTTTACAAGATGGTGTCCAATATAAATCAATGAAATACTTTTCATATGATACATAATGAAATTTTATTGCGCCTGGTGTATCTGACCACTGTTGTTCCAGTATATTGATGTTCTATGTGAAATTTTGTAGGTATTGGACTGTTAGCTACCGATTTGCTCCAGACATAAATCGTTGGCAAGTTGAAAAATGCTTGTTGATGAGCAAGTGGCAATGCTTTTACATATCATCTCCCATCACCTGAAAAATCGAGTTATCAAGCATCACTTTAGAAGGTCCGGGGAAACTATTAGCAGAGCATTTCATAGTGTTTTAAATGTTGTCATACGCTTACAAGATGTAAAGGTGCACAATAGAATTATTATTGCATGTTCTTTGCTCCATAATTTTATCCGAACCCATATGAGTATTGATCCTATTGAAGCGGAGGTGGGAGAAGGATTACCTAGTAATGTGGTGGATGAAGATGAACCGGATATCGCAAATATTCATCCATCGGATGCTTGGGCTACTTGGAGGATGGAACTAGCCAACCAAATGTTCAATGAATGGCAAGCATCTAGAAATTAGTTTGTGAAACTTTTGTGGTGTTTGATTTGATTTTTGTATTGTACTAAACTTGTTGAATTATAATTTAATTTCTTTTTATTCAGCATGTGTTATAATTTTAAATTTTTGTGGTATGGAGCTTTTGATTCATGATATTGAACTTAATTATAATTTTATAAAGTGTTCACCTTTTGATTCATGATATTAAAATAGTAATTAATATAATTTTTTTCTTAAGATAATTATGTCAGGTGTTCCAGAATCAAATGCTTCTTCTCAAGCTTCTCGAGGAACCAAAAGAAAATGGGTTCCAGAAGAAGATGCAGCATTGGTTTCTTGCATGGTGGACTTGCACAATGTTGGAACATTTAATGCTGATACCGAGTTCAAAGCCGGTTATTTAAACGAGTTGGAAAGAATGCTACAAAAGGCTTTACCAAATGCAATGTTGAAGGCGAAACCTAATATTGAATCGAGGATTAGGTTACTAAAAAGGGAGTGGTCAATCGTCTATGACATGCTTAATGGCCAAAACAATAGCGGTTTTGGTTGGGACGAGCATAAATGACTCGTTGTTGCTGAAGATGCGGTTTGGGACTCCTATTTAAAGGTAAGATTATTTCAAGTCTTTATTATCTTATTTTTACCAAACTTATAACTAATATGATTTCCTCATTTTTTTAGAGTCACTAAGAAGCCGCTCAATTCAGACATCGTTCTTTCCCTTACTACGACTAGCTTACTGCCATATACGCAAGAGATCGAGCGACTGAGAAAGATGCTCAAACAGCTGCTGATGTTCTTGAAGAAATAAATGCTGAGGGTGTACCTAATACATATATGGATGAAAAAAGAAACTCATTCTATGACTGCGAAGCTGACGTCTCTTTGGATGACATGGATGTTTCTGCTGCGGAGCCGCGACGAGATAGAGACCAAGGGGGTTCCTCATCTTCAAACAAGAGAAAGAAGAAATTTGATGCTCGTGATAATATGTCTTCTTCATTTGATGAGGCTGCCACTTTATTGGCTGAAAACATGCAGGCCATTGGCGATCAAATCAGTAGAAGTATTGCCTCCGATGTGGTAGTTCAGCAGAAGTCAGAAGAATTCCAGATCATCCAAGAGAAAGCTACAAATTTATATTCAACCTTATGGGAAATTGAAGGTTTAACCGACGATGAGCGGTATCGAGCTTTGAGTAAAATTCCAGATCATCCAACTCAAATGCTCGTTTTCTTTAGTTTACCTTCTGCTGCACGATTGGAATGGGTCAGAAGATTTCTTTCTGGCCATTAAAAATCAATGTTCAAACTTTTTGATGTTGTAAAACTATATAACATATGAATTATGATGTAGAATTTCATTTTCATCTAACATTTTCTTAATATAAGTTAATTATGTTTATGCAGAATATAATTCTCAAGTTATATTATGATTTTAGTAAATTCATATAAGAACATTTTATTATTAAGAATTTTATGAAATTATATATCATTATTAAATTATATTTAATATTAATTATCTTAAATTATATAAATTCATATAATAAAATTTATTATCAAGAATTTTATGAAATTATATATCATTATTAAATTATATTTAATATTAATTATTTTAAATTATATAAATTCATATAAGAAAATTTATTATCAAGAATTTTATGAAATTATATATCATTATTAAATTTTATTTAATATTAATTATTTTAAATTATATAAATTCATATAAGAAAATTTATTATCAAGAATTTTATGCAATTATATATTATTATTAAATTATATTTAATAATAATTATTTTAAATTATACAAATTCATATAAGAAAATTTATTAGTTATAATTATTTTAAATTTTATTAAGTCATATAATTTAATTAAAATATATTTAATATTAATTATTTCAAATTATATTTTATAGTATCATATATTATGATTTTAGTAAATTCATATAAGAATATTGATTATTAAGAAATTTATTAAATTATATATTTTAATTAAAATATATTTAATAATAATTATGTTAAATTATCTTTTATAGTATCATATATTATGATTTGTGTAAATTCATATAAGAATATTAATTATTAAGAATTTTATTAAATTATATATTTTAATTATAATATATTTAATAATAATTATGTTTAAATATGATTAAATTATTTATTATTGATATTAATAATTTTATTAAAATTTAAGTAACAATAACAATAATCATTTACCCAAACAAATTTATGCTAAGGGTATTCTAGTCATTTTAGTTTTTTCCATTATGCTATTACACCTCTATTCCATTAAACCAAACACAAGAATACTATTACGCCTCTATTCCATTACATTCAACTAAACAATTGATTTGCTATTACGCCTCTATTCCATTATGCCTCTATTCCAATACAGTGAACCAAACGTGCGGTTGGTCTTTGCATCGATCCTTTTTTTACTGTAGCATAAGGCATAAGACATAAGGTGGTAAAGGAGGGTTTCTGCCCAAATTGGAATATTTGCCAATTGGCACACTCCTTGTTTATTTGGGTAGAGATTCTCTGCCCCCACAAAACAACACGAACATGGGTAAAAATTTAAACATTCCCTTAAAAGAAATTCACAAGGCAAAAAAAAAAAAAAACAAGGCTCCTTATTTCTTTTAACTCTAAACCACCCGAAAAACCTAAACTACCAAAATAATCCATCAAAAAGTACAAAAATACATATGATCAATTTCAATTTCAAGGTGAAATTATAAAGTTTTTTTCTTCATTTTCATCTTTATAAATAATTTATATTTAAATAAATAATATTTATTATGGATTTTAAATAAATAAAATATTTATATGTATGTTTTGAATGTTATTGTAGAGATATTTGATTTACAAGGTTGAAATATTAAGCGATATTCTTCAAAAAAATCATTGCAACCAATTTGACTTGATTTTTTAAAATATTATGTATGTGTTATGCAATTTGTTTTTAACATTTATAGATGAATATTTATTATTGATAAATATGGTGATTAAATTGTATGTAAGGGTTTATGAAATTATCAATTTAATGGCATAAAATTTTACATATATAAAAAAATAAAAATAACTCTTTAAAATTCAATATTTTTTAAAGCGGACTAGACCGATTGGATCTAGAACCAATTGAGGTATTGGTCAGTGAGAGGTTAAAATTTGGTTGACCTGCAAATCGGTATAGACTGATTGAATTAAATTGGCAGTTGAACCAATTTTTATAAATTTTCATTTTTATTTTTTAATAATTTACTTGTTTCGAAACCATCAAATCAATTGTTCTGAGAACCCATTGGTCAGACTAGTTCAAAATCAATTCAACCGATTTTTAGCTATGTTCTATCAATCTATACTAGTTCGCAAATCAATCGGTTTTTTATCTCTCTCTAGATTGATATCTTAGCCGATTCCCAATCCGACTAGTTGATCTGGTCCAGTTTAGATAACATTGAATTTTAGATTTTTTTTTAAAAATATTTAAAATCTTTTTTATTTTTTATTTTTTATTTTTGAATTTTCAAAATGTTTTTATTTTTTTCATAATTTATTGTTTTAAATATATATAATTTTTAAAATTTTATGTTTTTATTTAAAATATGAAAAAATAAAATTTAAAATTTTTATGTACTTTTTAAAGGGTAAGAACTAGATTGACAAAAAAATATTAAAGACTAAAAAAATTATTTCAAATAAAAGAAACTACAGCAATTTAAGATCTTAAAATGAAAATATAAACTAAAAAAGATTACACAGTCACTTTTAGGGGTGTGCAAAATTCGGGTAAAACCGAAAAAATTCGGTTAACCGACCGAATTCGGTTAATCGGTCGGTTAACCGAATTTTTCAGTCGGGGTCGGTTAATTATTTTTGATTTTTCGTTAACGGTTAATTCGGTTCAAACCGGTCGGTTAATCAATTTTTCGTTAACCAAAAAATTAATAAATAAAATTATAATATATTAATAGGCCCACTTTCACCTAAACCCAATCTAAACTCAAGTATTCAACCCAACCCAACCCAATCATAAAATTAAATTACAAATAATTTAATAAATAAAATAAAATTTTAAAACTAAGACTAAAACTAAAGTCTAAAAGTCTAAAAATAATTTAATTATGTAGTGATTCAATTTGGTTAATTTGGTTAATTCGGTAATTCGTTAATTCGGTAATTCGGTAATTTGGTTAATTCGGTAATTGGTTAATTTTAACCAAAAATAAAAAAACATATAATTTTCGGTTAATTCGGTTAACCGACCGAATTAACCGAAAAAATTTCGGTTCGATTAATTTTTTTGAAAAAATTTCGATTCGGTTAACGGTTAAAAATTTTGAAAGGTCAGTTAATTCGGTTAATATTATTTCGAGTCGGTTAACCGGTCGGTTAATCGCATATTTGAACCTATTATTATTAGATGAAAAGATAGTATCAGATTTTTTATATATATATATTTTTTAAAAAGAGCACGAAAACCAACTGGTTGGTTACTTTACTCTCTTTTTTCGCCGAGGGAAAATCGGGCATGGCCGAGACTGAGAGCCAAGCACTTCCCACGAAACGACATCACCATCACCAAAACGACGATTCTGAAGGACAAGAGGATGATGATGAAGAAGAAGAAGAAGAGGACGGGTTGGAGAATGAAGAGGAAGAAGAAGGAGCAAGTCGAGTCGGTGAGTCACAGGGTGCTGGCGCCGCGCCTCCGAGTGATGATGCTGGATTGAAACACTCTCAGTTGGATACCCTACCCAATGATGATCCTCCCGATGGTAACTTATCATTTTTAAGTGTGTTTTTTATTTTTTTACGAATTTTGTTCTTTTCCCATAATTTTCGATAAAGTAAGCTCTTTTATTAAGGATAATGTTGTAATTGTTTTGAGGGAGTATATGGTGATCTCTCAGGGTTGCAGGTAAATTCTACTTCGGAATCCAAGGAAGGATCTGAATTTAAGGTTAGTTTTCTTTTAGCAGTTATAATCGTAATACTTAAGACTTCCATTTCGTTAAATTTTCAAAGTCTGAGATCATGTTTTATTGTTCTCATTGACAATGTTTTATGGTCTTCTTTTCTTTTCAAGGAATTAAAATTCATGACTTTGTTGCCTTAAAAGTGTTTCGCCTTTATGCTATCATGACCTGAAGTTATAGTGAACTGGATCAAGTACTTTGGACTTGATTATCTTAGTTTTCATAAGTAGTCAGTACACCCCATGGTTCTTCTCTATAGTTGAATTACAGGATGTGGTACCACCTCATATGAAGTCTGTTCTTTTTGTTGTTAAAAGTTCTCATCTTTGGAATCCAATAAAACTTATTCCCGATCATTTTAATGAAAGAATTCTTGGAAATTTGTGGGTTATTGCAAGGGAACTCAAGGATTGAATTTAACTTTAAATGTAGAAACATAAGCCAGATGGATAAAAGCGAATATCAACTTGGAAAATAAATGTGCAAAAGGATGCAGAATCATTCCCTGCTAACATTGGATTATCCTTGTCGAAGCTCTGGCAGTTAAAACTTAAAATGCTGTTGCCTTTTGCTCTATTTAGTGATTATTTATGTTGTCCTTCACGTTTGATCGTTGAATAAGTTCTTCAGAACAATTTCAATGATGTAAAAGATCTTTATTGCTTAAATTTTTTCTTGGAACTGCATGTCTTACCGCTTAAGTTTCTCTCAGAGAAAACAAACTTAGGAGAAAGGGACATATGTACAGTTCAATTTCTCTGTGATTGAATTCTTCTTTTAATGGAGTTCATCTTGGTTTAACTTTCTTAGGAGAAAGTTAACATAGCTGACCAGGAAGTTTCCCCTAGTTTGGCTGTCCTGAGTGCTGAAGCTCCAACTTCTTTGTCACAACAAGCACCAACTTCTGTTACACAAGGTATATCATCTGCTCCTACTCCAACTCTACAAGAACAAAGCCTTTCAGTTCAGAAAGTTAATGGTGCATCTGTGCCAAAAGCAAACCAGCAAAAGTCTTATAATCTTAAAATGGTATCTGTTGTTCCCATTGTGAAGACACCTGTGTCTGATGGTTACAATTGGCGGAAATATGGTCAGAAGCAAGTGAAGAGTCCTAAAGGATCTCGAAGTTATTATAAATGCACTTTCTCTGATTGTCAGGCCAAAAAGATAGAATGCTCTGATGACACTGGCCATGTAATAGAGGTTGTCAATAAAGGCATGCATAGTCACAAACCACCACGAAAAAATAACTTTACAAGGGAAAGTAAGATTGTATCCTCCGCCGCACGTGCTTCACATAATATTCAGCCCATCAGAATATTTAATGATTCTGACCCATCCACATCTTCTAAAGAATCTGTACCTGAAACAACTGTAAATCCTGAAAGAAAAGGACTGTTTTCTTGTGGCTCTGATGGGAATGGTGATGTGCAAGTGAAGGAAGAGCTCACGAGTGAACCTGAGACAAAAAAAAGGCAAGCATTCCTGTAAGCTTCTCTTTGCCTTTGTTTTCTTTTGTTTCATGATATACATATATTTATGTGCATCCAGTCTGTGAGTCTGGTTTTAATTGTTCCTCATTGTTTTTGATAATCAGTATGAAGAAAGGCAATACAGTTTGTTCTGATTCTGTCCTGAAAGCTCGGAAGAAACCTAGATTTGTTGTGCATGCAGCTGGTGATGTAGGGATCTCAGGTGATGGATACAGATGGCGAAAATACGGACAGAAAATGGTGAAAGGAAATCCTAATCCTAGGTGCCTGTTCACTTCTCATATTTTTCCCTAGTAGTTTTCATTATTTTATCCCTTTAAATAATTAGTCAATTCATATGGCTGCTCAGGCTTGTCATCATTGCAAATCTATGTTATGGTGGCTTGCTTCTTTTATGTGTCTGTAGTATGGGACCCAATCTCAAGGTTTACTACATTTCTTTGCTGTATTGAAATACTAGAAAAACCATTCATTTGTACAGTAGAGTTTTGTTGGAATTTATACTAGAGTGTTCCAGTGGCCTTCGTCCTTGCTTTTTTGGTCTCAGCACACCTTTTACTGTGTGTAAAGCTTTGTAAGTTTATTTGTTCAACAAATGTTGTCATTATATGTGCATCTATATATCTCTTCCGAACCAATACAAAATACTCTTATGAGGCTGTTGTAAAAGAGCCTGCTTTATGATGCTTCTGTTAATTCTCTGCATGACCAATTTGGTCCTTCCAAGTTCTTTCTTTTAACTCAGTTGTTATGTGCCAATTTATTTGAACCTGTATACATTCTATTGGTTTTGTTCTGATTTTTTTTTTGGCTGATGAATGTTCTCTAGGAACTACTATAGGTGCACTTCTGCTGGGTGTCCTGTACGTAAGCATATTGAGACAGCTGTAGATAATACGAATGCTATCATTATAACATATAAAGGTGTTCATGACCATGACATGCCTGTACCAAAGAAGCGACATGGCCAACCAATTGCTCCTCTTGTTGCCGCTGCTGCACCTGCTTCTATGAACAACTTACAACATAAAAAAACCGAAGGAGGGCAAAGCCAAGTTACATCAACCCAGTGGTCAGTAGGTACAGAAGGTGAATTAACTGGTGAGGCCCTAGATTTAGGAGGTGAGAAGGCAATAGAATCAGCTCGAACACTTCTGAGTATTGGATTCGAAATCAAGCCGTGCTGAACTTAAATGGAGCTTTTGTGTTAACATCAGGCATGTCACTCTATAAATACTGAACACAGGTTTGATTTTTCGTATTTGTAATTTTCCTTATTCTTGCTCTAGTTTCCTGTGAAGTTGAATGTTTTTCTGTTGTATTCCCTCTCAATCTGGTAGGAGCAAGGTTATTATAGTTGCGGAAAGAAATATAGATTTGATTGGCAACCCTTTTCTTGTCACCTTAGTTGGAACTCTGTTCCAATTACTCCCTTCTCTTTTTATGTCACATGAGCTGGAATTGAAGAGCTTAGCTGCTATGCATATTTGTTGGGGTTACAGGCGTACAGCTGCAGCATTTAAGAGCTTATCTATGCATATCTGATTTGATGAAAAAAGGGGTAAATATATTTTTTGCTACTTCGAGTTTGGCTTCAATGTTCTAGTTGGTACCTATGTTTTTCATTTGCGGATCGTTATCCAAATTTGGCCTTTGTCATACATTTTAGTCTTTTTAAAATTGAATGATGTGGACCAATTAGGTTTAGACATGTGGCAAGTACATCAGCTGATGTTGGTCCACATCATGCAATTTTAAGAGAGTTACAAATATGGATTAAAACGTGGGACGAAAGCCATAATTGGATACTAATCTGAAAAAGAAAGCATAGGTACACTCAAATTACCAAAAAGAAAGTGTATTTTACCCATTAAAATAATACACCGAAAAACTTTCTGTCGGCCTTTTTTGTGGTCACTGATTTTATATTCTTTTGGAGGTGCCTGGCCTAAACTTTAGATTTTGTCTTCCTTTGATATTAAAGGAATCTGGTTTACCCAAAAAAGCTGCTTCGAAGATAAAGCATAATTTTTGATCTGTACAAAATCAAAGTATTGCTTTTAGATTTTATATTGAAAGAGGTGCATGCTTCCAAGCACTACTGCTGTCTAACAATTTTTGAATTACTATTTGGCAACCCAAGATCGAACCCTAGCATTTTACATGTTAATCTTCTAACATTTCATGACCATGCCTGGATTCCTAAGTTTTAATGGGGGCTAAGATTGTGATATTTGCCATTTCACATGGTAAAGAACTATGTAGATTACAAATCCCTTTTTAAGCCCTCAAGTATATCCTTTTCTTTTCTTTCTTTCTTTCTTTATTTATTTTTTTGGTTTAATTGTTATGACTCGAGATTTGTAAGAAAAAAATCTAGTGGTTACTATCCAGATCTAGTGCAAAGCTTAGTAGGATAAAATAGGTACAGTTTGGAAGTATTCTAGGCATTTTCAGACAAGACATCCATCAAGACATTATCTCAATAAGAGAAGGAACCAAAGGGACCCAACATCATTAGTAGTATTGGGTACAATATAAGCATGTCCTGTAAGATGGAGCCCTTCCCCAAGGTCCTAGGGCACAAAAATTTTGCCCCTAACCATTATTGCCATCCTTTTAAAGCAAATGGAGCTTTCAGTGTATGTTTTAACTGTCCAACAACTTACAGGGTTAACACTTAAATTGATTCGCACTCAACCAGTCCCACTTATTAACCGTATGGTTGATAATCCGATGGCGACAGATCCAGTGACAGATCCAGTTTCCTGCAGCTCCCAATGCCAGGGTCTAGCATGTAAAACATCATATGTAATTACTAACCATTCTAGCTATACAGGGACCGGAAAAATTGTACATCATATCGTAAAACTTCCATGACAGACGGGCCCCATCAGTATTAGCAAATTCATCAGGTAATTTTAATTTACTTCAGATCTACAATCTAGCAAATTCATGATGCATGAGTGTTCATGAAATTTTATACACAAAACCACCTTAGTGAATCAGTCAATGTGATCAAACCAATGATTGAACCTGGAGCACCATCTACAGGCATCCAACATTGTTCTCAGGAGAAACTCAATTCATCGATAGATATGGATGGTTCTGATTCGATCATGTTATCTTTTTTTTTTTTCTCTTCGGGAATTTCTTTGATCCCGTTTTCTTCTTTTCCTTCTGCTGCTGTTATACAGTCCTGGAATCTGAAACAACTTGTGAGATGGTCGTTTGTTATTCCTGACACTTGCATGAAAGAGTAGATGACAGTAGGCCCCACACTTCGAAAGCCCCTTCTTACCAAATCTTTGCTTATGACATCTGCTTTTGGAGTTTTAACCGGAACCTGTCGAGGATATCTGAATCTGCTAACTATAGGTTTGTGGTTCACGAAACTCCAAATATACTTGTCGAATGACCCAAACTCGTCTATAACCTGGCATCATCAAAACCTGCAAAAAGTTAGCCGCAATGATAATCATAGCCACTATGGATAGATCAGTTATGGTACTTTTACTTCAGCAACAAGGGGCAAATACCGCTTACAAGTGATTTATGGAGCACTGTTTTCATGCCAACCAAGGTTAGAAAATGGTGCAAAGAACTAGAATCTACCTTAGATATTTGGTGTGCATTCTCAACAATAGCACGCAGCTTTAGTTCCGATAACAAGGAACTTGCTGTACTACCAGGAGCTATTAACTTCTTCTCATTCAATTTTGATACAGCAAGAGGATCGAAATCCGCAAAAACTTCCCTGCAATAAATTTGAACTTTAGAATTAAGTCTGCTTATTCAATGGAAGCAAGATCAAACTTCAATCGAAACAATACCTAAATATGTGTCTTTTGCTTAGGATAGCAGGCCATGTAAGTTCAGACAATGCACCAGCGAGTACGAGTAGCTCGAACAGTTTTCTGCACGTGGATTAAACAATTTTGAGCAAGAACTTCTAATCAAATGAAATGCTTTTTTATCAGATAAGTAATCATTTAATCAGTGATAACCAGATGCGAGCAAATTCGAGATCACATACTTATCATCATGTACGGGAACTCCCCACTCTTCATCATGGAAAGCAACATAACTCGGATCTGATGCCAACAAAGAAAACTAGGTGAACGGAAACATGAAAACGAGTGATTAAAGCATCATGGAAATAAGCACGCTCATTCAATGGAATAAAAACTCCGTCAAAAGTTAGTGATGCTGTGAAGCTGACAGTTTCTTCAGAATATAATGCTTGAACCTATAAATGTATAACCGATTTGCATTCATGCTATTAAACTGCAATACCATGTACAAGTGTGCAAAATTTAGAAATATCAAGTAAACGGATTGCGGATGAAAGTTGGAAAGATAAAATACAACACATTTTAACCTATTGCTCGATTTAAATCATAAAAATATATCAAAGTAGTATCGAGTTACAACATTTGTTATTAGATGGCACTACCAAGCATGTTAGGCTAATTTCTTTTTCATGGATTAGGAAAACATCAGGACTGATTAAACTAACACGTTCCAGATTCAGAATGCCTCCACCAGTTCTGTTCTGGTATCAGGCTGATAAAGTGGTTTCCAATGGTCAAAGGTCGGTACAATATCGACTTGCACTATAATGAACCAGTCGAAAACCAAAAGAATCATCTTTTGGAAATGCATACAAGATATAGCAAACTCACCCACGTAACTTGTATCATTGCCTCCGTTTACAAGCAAACCTCATGCATAGTAATGTTTTGTACAAAACCAACAACATTATGCATTAGAAGATCAGGTTTTTGATAAGAACAGTAAAGTTCGGTGATCGTAGTAAGAGAAAAGCCGCCATTTACATTTTGTCTAAGTAGAAAATTTGAGATACAACCCTATTTGGTTCATTTCGCTAGATGCTAAGCTTTTCTCGCGCCTATGACTGTAAATTAAACCTAACAGAATACTGCAGTTTTGCGATTGACGAACTCGAAAGGCATAAACAATACAAAAGGTGTTCTTAGTGCAGGGGAAAATTCCGTGTCCTAAGAGATAAATTTGAAAGGAAAATAATGTTAATATAATTTCTAATCAATATTTGAAAAAATAAAAAAGAACGCACCTGTATTTGGTGTCACCCACGCGCATCTCTTCCTCCTATGTGAATCACCAGGCAGTGAATCCAACCCGCCATCCGAAACAACACTTCTCGGAGTTGATGGGAATGGCTTCCTCCTAGTTCCTACACTATTAGACCAAATTAACCTACCAGTAGATGCTCGACTGTGAAATGAATCCGTGGAAGCATCAGACGAACATGAAGCGTTTAACGATAAGTTAGAATGTAGTAACTGTTCATGGCGGCGTAGCACTGAAGGAACAACACTAACAGAATGGGAATTAACTTTGGATGATTGAAGGCCATTTTTCTCCTCTGCTAAAGTGGCCTCAGCTGAACACTTTTCAATCTTCCTCGAAGGCTTTGAACCTGGTTTTCTTGCACTCAAAGAACCTGTCTTATTCCCCGCCGGTCCCAATACAGGCCTTGCCTCGGAATCGGCCATATTCATGGACCTCAGTCTCGGAGGACCGAACATATATATCAAGAAACCGATTAAACCGACACAAATTATCAAGATATCGGTGTTTCCGGAACCTCAAAGCAATTCTAAGTTATCAAACATTGCCTATGCAACTCTCAAACTACGAAAACCAGTAAAATCATCATATTACTCAAAACAAACAAAGCTTGAACTTACAGTACACAAGATCTCAGCTTTTGACCCTTTTCACCCCAGAAAACATAATCAAATTTACAATTCTACCATTCTAAGCTACATTCAAACCCTAAAAAAATCCCACATTACCACACAAAACCCACATTTCCTTCACCCTCAAAGTCTTCCAAAAAACCAGCTTGGGAACCCTAAAAACCAATAGCCAAACCAAAGTTAAAACCAAAACTCAGCTAAAGGGTCGAACTTTAAAGCTAAAGAAGAAAGAAACAAAAGAACAGGAAAAATGGGATCATGTTATATATATACACATATTTATTTAAAGCATACAAATTTAGCCCATTAAAAAAAAAACAGAGATTCCATTCTGCATTGTTAAAAAAAAAAAAAAGAGAAAAGAGTATCTAATTTCTATTTACCTTAAAAGAAAAAAAGGGGTTTTGTAGTATTTTTGTTCAGTCACTAGCTGATGAAAAAAGCTGACACACTTGCTGGCAACAAGTCCATATTTTTCTTCCTCCTTTTTTTTCCCGAGAAAATGCGGGAAAGTAACCGAGAAAATTCGATCAGGGGCTAGAAGAGGCAACAAGAAAAAAAGGGTTCGATCTAAAAGATTGAAAGTTTCTCTCTCTACAT
The DNA here is from genome assembly GCF_025698545.1 of Gossypium raimondii. Taxonomy (NCBI): domain Eukaryota; kingdom Viridiplantae; phylum Streptophyta; class Magnoliopsida; order Malvales; family Malvaceae; genus Gossypium; species Gossypium raimondii. Next base: position 21,690,530 of record NC_068570.1, read on the forward strand.
TACTATTATCTATATAATTCAGAGACGGAAGTAAAAAAGAGAAGAAGCCAAAGCGTGGAAGAGAGAGAAAAGGAAAGATTGGCTTTTTATTCACAGTATTTTCTTTGCATTTGGGAATAGAGAGCGACCTGTTTATTACTTGCTATTGCGGGTTACTGTTTTTGGGACATTTTTATCTCAAAAAAAACGTTTGCTTTCACTTCTTCCATTACATCACAGTTGGTAAGATTCGAGGTTTAAGCATCGACGTTTACGTTTTCTTTGTTTTTAGATTTTGATCTTTTCTTCTTAAACATAAACATTGTATCATCTTTAATTTATTATCTAATAATAACTAGAAATATATTAGATTCTGTAAAACAAAATATGTAAAATCAACATCAAACTCACACCCAATTGATTTTAAATTTCTCAACTTCACTATTCACTATTTTATTATTTCTTTTAAAATTTACTTTATGCTATATAATTTTAAAACCACATAACTACTTTTATAACCAATTATGTTATTTTCAGAAATTCTGGGTTTTAGTTATTATTATTATTTAAGTTGGTATTAATTAATTTAATAAATTATTTTTCAAGTGGTATAAATATATGTTAAAAAGGATTTAAGATCTAGTCTATTTATTATGCTAAATTTTAGGATTTAATTACTATTTTTAATGTGTAGAAAAAAGAATGGTCTAAATTTAAATTCAAAACTAATTAAGTTTTCAATTTTTTTAATGTTAAATGATTGATTTTAAAATTCTGATTAGGCCTTTAATAATAGAAAATGTATTGGGAAGTAATAATTTTTTTTTGTCAGTTCAAATGAAAAAATTCAAAGCAGACACATGTCTCAACCACCATAATGCCATGGACCGCCTAATAATGTTCGTCAAAGACTTTCCATTCCACATTCATTCTCATGGCAAGTTTGGCAATACTGTTTGGTACTCTGTTTTTTTGTCTTGATATATGCATCATGCGAAATTCCTTCATCCGCTCCAATAAATCTCTTACTCATCCCCCTAATAAATTCTAATATCAAATTTGATCACTCAACAAGTTAACTGCCTCTATAAAATCTATCTCTGAAATAATCTTTTTTTAACTTTATTCTCCCATACTAGTTTAATTGGTTATAATTATGTATATAGCACACTTTGAGTAGTTATAATAATTTAAAACATTATTGGTTATGAGAAATAAAATAATCTTTTTATACAATTATTTTTGTTTCTTATAGTACATTTAAGTAAAACCAACATAAAAATATAAAAATTCTAAAATTAAAATATATATTATACCTTTTAAAATAAATTTATATTCGTAAAATACAAACATTAATGAATATTTTCATATCTATATTAGCTTAAATTGATACATATGGCTTAATTTGTGAATCACACGAGATTAACAATAAAATTTTCTACTTACTTCATAAAGAAGAAATCGACTGAGTCCATATTTTCCTTAAAACAATAGGTGTTTAACTCTGTATTTATTGATTAAAAAATTGATTTGGTGCACCAAATAACTCATTCAATGAGGTTATTCTTTTAAAAGTTTTTTTTTTCATTTAATGTTTCATGATATAAACGGTACACTAATATTTGTAAGTTATCTGAGTTTGACTCGGAAAAATTTCAAATCGGTAGTTATCGAGTCGAGCTTGAGCAGCTCGAGTTATCAATCAAGTCGAATTTGAACTTAGTAATACTTGACTCAAACGGCTTACGAGCCTTATCAAATTTTTTTTATATATTATTAACTCTAAATTTAATTATTGAGTTAAACTCGAGTACAGAAATTGATAAACAAATTTAATCCAAGTCGAATGGACGGAACGTTGAATTTCAAATTTCAAGCTCTCAGCTATTTAATATGATAGAAATCAATTTAGGGAGAGGTGTAAGTTGAATGATAGTATCCAATGTGATCCCTCACCATGGGCATTCAATTTACTTGTCTCTACTCTAACAACTAATTATAAAAAGGAACATTTCATTTTTGGGGTTTAGTTAGTGATGTCAGAATCACTTTGACTCATTCAACGATATATAAACACATGGTTTTTAGTGTGTATTTTTTTTTGGATCAAACAAAATTTAATCATGTTTTTGAATTTCATTACTGAATTTTTTCCACATTTGTATCAGACAATTTTTTTAATTTAGCCGAATTTCATTGAGGAGTGATGACTTAATACTCGAGATCCTCATATGAAAATATTTAAAATTTTAATAAATGAAATAATATAATTATTTTTAAAAAAATTTATATGATGATGTGAAATAATCTTATAGTTTCATTTCATTATATATTAACAAAATTCAAGTTTAGTGATCAAATTAAAATATATATATCAAGTTTTAGAAACTAACATGAACAAAAAAGTTAAATAACAATTTGAGAAAAAAATCCAAAATTGAGGGATCAATTAGGGCATTGATTTTTTTTTAAAACTCAGAAAGTTTTAAAATTACATTGGATTTGAGATTAATGACATAAGGGTGGGTTTGGATGGGCGGTGGGATATGGTGTGTTTAGCTTACTTTTTATCTCACGCTAGAGTATATAATTTCATTGCCACCGTTGTCTTTACACTAACCATAGATAAACACACCACCAATCTAAACCTACCTTTAAAAACTTTTCCAGTGATTATACTTCTTAAAAGTTCCAACATTTTCAATAAGTAAAAGTTCAAACATTTACAAAACTTAAGTTTTTAGCAAGCAAATCAATATAAAAAAATCTATCAAATTCTAGAAACTAATGTGAATAAAAAAATTAGGTAATCCGAAAGCAATTTCTAAATTTAGGATCAAAATTTAAAGATGTTACATATTAAAATTAGGACATGTTATTACATGAAAATCTTAAAATGTGTTGTTATCAAATATTGATTTTTTAAAAGAAACCTTATCAAATATTGATAAAATTCAGGTTTAAAAATAAAAATGGATCTAATTATTAAATCCATGGATCAAAATAGATAAAAAAACAAATACTAAAATAAACCTAATTTATAAATTTAGAGAAAAAATGTATATTAACCAAAAAAATTAAAATCAGACAAAAAAAAAAACTTATTAAAAAAGTTGGCAGCTTAATCTATTGAAAAAGAAGAAAATTCATGGTGTTATCTCCATTTGCAGGATGTATAGTAAATAGTAGTACCCAGTTTTGAGTAATGCTTGAATTGAAGGTGATCTTTGTTGACCAGTCAAATTTACCCAAACCATACCATTTCATCTCACCAAAAACAAAAGGTAATTGGTACTTAGGTGAGTAATCTTCTCTATTGTCTACTTTTTAAGATGTTTTTTTTATTTTTCTTACCTTTATGGTGTAAGGTATTTTCAACAACAAAAACAGGTGAAATAGGATTTGCCCATTTTTCTATGTCAAATTCTCTATTCATTTCCTATAAATTATAACAATCTTCATTACTTGTTAAAAGTTTCATTTATTTTATTTGAATTAGTCCTTCTATATTAGCATAAGATACACACCACGTATTATTGTCTAATTACTTTGTTAGTGAAGTCAACACTTATAGATGAAAATTTTAATAGAATGATTAGTTTGCACTTTGATCTAACGTACAAAGACTAGTTTGATCATTTTTTTTAGTAGATGGAGCAAAATGCAATTCCACTCCCAATACAAAAACCACCATGGCACTTTTACAATCCACTTCCTCATGTTTACTGGAATTATATGTTTAAAAAACTTCAAGTTCTACTATTAGATCGTGCACTATCCGTAAGTCGAATATTAATTTTATTTCCTACTTAAATAATAGTAGTTAAAGCAGTTATAATAAATTTTGCTATTGATCTTATATCACGTGTAAGTTATGAATCTAGCTTCTATTATCTAATTTGATCTTTTTAATTTTTATAATATTTGAATTTTGAAATTTTAATCATGACTCGAATAATAATCAATAACTCCATTAACTAAAATGATATGATTTTTTTTGTAAATCTTCAATGGAAAGAACAAGATGACACCACATTACATATATGATAATATGTTTGCCGCATAATTTAACGGCCGTTATTTTAAACAAAATGAAAAATCAAAAATATAAAAATAAAAATAACCGAATTAAAATATACAAACCAGTCTAAAGATATTAAGAGCAGAATTTCACTTTTCAGAAAAGAAAAGAAAAACTAGTACCACTAATATAATAAAGATATAGAATTTGAAACCTAGTAACCTATTAGGTAGATTCATATATATATATATATATATATATATATGAGAGAAAAAGTGGGAGCCATCAACCGAGAAACATGGGGAAGGAAGGAATCAAGTTTTCTTACCAAGCACTTTTACTATATTTTAATGGCTGCCATTGAATTTTCTTTTACAGTGGGTGGGTGGGACTCTCTCATTTTGCCATTCCATTGACAAATATTTACCTATCATTAGTACAACAAAAGAAAGGATCAAAGTTAAAATACGTGAAAGAAGGTTTATAAAAAGTAAAAGAAGAAGAAGAAGAAGAAGCATGTCAAAACCCTTTCTTGCATATAATCAAAAGTGGGGTGAAAAAAGAGAGACAAAGGTTTCATTTCTTCAAAACCTCAAATCAAAAAAGATTTACTTAGTTGTTGGTCTCTACGCAAGATGGAAAAAAGCATAAAATGTAGCCTATCACTCATCATGATGTCTATGCATGTATCAATCACAAATCAAAATATGCTTAAGCCATGAATATCTATTTTTCTTTTGTTTGCGATTTCTAATGTGATTGGTAATTATATTAGACTTCAACTTTTAAATTTGGAATCAAGTTGGGTTAAAACTCATATATATATATATATATATATATATATATTCACAAAACTCAAAATTGAAACGTACTTATCACTCGATTAAATATAAGGTGACGATGCTTACCTTCTAATGTAACTGTCCATCACAAGTTGGTTGATTAGGGTTAAATGTGCTTTCTCTGCTGCTGGGGGAATGATGGCATCGACTATTTCTGTTGGATATAATTAGTAACATTCTAGAATACATTTATTCATTTCTTACATATATTTATATTTATGAATGTATTGACGGAACGTATAGATTGTAAATTAATATGAGCACTATTCAAATTAAAAATTAATGATTTATCATCTTACAAATTTAATTATTCATAAGCACTATTCAAATTAAAAGTGATGATTTATCATCTAATGAATACATTTCCATAGGACATGTTTCTCCCAAGGAGTATGTCCAATATGAAGGGTTGTGGCTTTTCAAATTGTATTCATTGATTGCATATAAATAGAGGCATTATGGTGCTCACAAATATATAAAAAAAATTACAATCAATTTTATTTTCAGAAGATGGAGTAAAACTTAGGGAATTCCTCGATTTGCTAATCAAAGCAAATTCAAAACTTTTGTAATACCCCGAAAATTACTACAGTAAGAAAGTAGGTATCCTTGATATAGTAAAATAAGGAAATAAAGTGACAAAAAGAGAAATTTTGAGTTATGGCAACATTGAGAAGTATATTATGACATATTAATTCAAGAAAGGATTAAATCGCAAAAGTGAGAAAAGTTTTGTTGACCAATAGTAAATACTCAAAATTTGAGGGGATAAAGTGTAAATATGAAAATTTGAAGGACCAATAGTGCAAATATTTTAAGGGTGGAATAATCTAGAAATTAAGGAAAATGGATAAATTAGGACTAAATTGAAAAGGTGGAGAATTTTAAGGGACTAAATTGTAATTTTACCAAATTAAGTGATGACACAAGGATGAAATTTTAAAATATTATAAAGGGTAAAATGGTCAATTAATAAGAGTGAGAAATCTAGAAGACAATGATGATGTTGGTGATATTTTAGATTAATTAATTAAATAAATATTAGTTTATTAATATTTTAAAGAGATATTTTATTATTTTATTATTATTTTATTTAATAAGGAGAGAAAGATGAAGAATTATCATCTTTTCCATGAACCAACGTGAGAAGAAGAAGAAAGAAAAAAGTTTTATTTTCTTTACAATTTGATCATTTCACCAAATATTTACCATTTTCACTTACAAATCAAAAGAATTTTCATATCCATCAAGAGAGAAAGATAACAAGGAAACTATAGGGAGCTAGAATATCAAGTTAGATTTAAGAAATAGAAGTTGGAGGAGAGAAAATCAAGTTAAAGGTTGAAACTAATAAGACAAGGTAAGAACATCAAGATTTCAATATATTTTTAAGTTTGATATTATTGAAAAAGCATGGAAATGATGTTATAGTAGAGTTTTCTTATATAAGGTCTTATGTTCTTGATATATCAGTGAAGGGAAATAAGTGAAAGTGATGGGAAATGTTATAGAGAAAGTGAATAAGGGAGTTATAAACTTAGTAATCAACATCTTGCACTAAAATAATTTTAGACAGCAGCAGTAGGTTAACTTTGAAAAATCACCATAAATCGTGGAAATCGAATTAGAGAATGAAAAAAATATGGAATTAAAGCTTATTGAGTCTAGTTTCTCATAGAATAAACGGTGTAAGTAATGGAATCGTAATCATGAGATATAATAAATTTTGTGAGACAATGTTAGAATGAATTTGGGTTCCCTATTTTGACTTTGGAAAATCATCAAAATTGGAGAAAAATAATTAGGGGTTAAAATTTAAAATTTAAAATTAATAATGAGTCTATTTTAATAGAAATAAATGGAAACATCATCCAAATTTTGTACTAAGAGATAATTAATTTTAGTGAAGAAGGGTCAAAACTATCGACAGCAGAATAGGGATGACTTTAAAGAATAAAATATACTTATTGGCTAAACCAAAATTATGAAAATTTTATGATAGGAATATATGTGAGTCTAGTTTCAGAGAAAATTAGCAGATCTCAATTCAGAGTTCTGTAGCTTAAGATATAATTAATTTAGTGACTATGACTCAAGTGAATATCTTGTTATGAGTAAAAAGTAAATAGTGGTATTATGTATATATCAAGGATGTGGAATGGAGTGGAGGGGAGGAAAATATATGTGAATATTCAGCTAATATGAGTTTATTTTAGCTAATTTACATGTTTTAGGTTCGAGACTAAATTGAATAAAAGTAAAATTTTTAGGGCAATTTTATAAAATGTCAAAAATGATCAAATTGCATGAAATGAATTGTTTTATTATTTAAATTAATAAAATTGAATGAAATATTAATTTGGATCAAGATTGGGCGGAAATTCAAGGAAAATGGAAAATTACCAAAATGTCCTTGAATTTTGGTATTTCTGCAAATTTAGCTTTGGTAAGTTCGCATTTAACTATATTCATATAATTTTGATTAAACTGAATGTTATTTGGTGATGAATATAATATATATGTGTGTTCTATTGTTAGAATTGAATTGAGTGAGAAATATGTGTTAGTATTGAATTGAATTTTGATTAGTGAATTTGAAATTGAAAGTAAACTTTGAAATGAATGAAATTGAGATGAAGTATGATTATGTATGAATATTTGATAATATATTGTTGGAAAGTGGAAAATTTCATCGAATTGAATTGTACATTGAAAGTGAAATTGAAATTGAAATTGAGAAAGTGATTTGAATACCCTATTAACAAATCGGGCTTAGTCGGATATAGTTGGCATGCCATAGGAATGAAAGAGTATGAGAATTTATCGGCTTTGCCGGTCAAGCACTATATGTGTCGTATTAGGCACCACGTGTGTCATTTAGGGCACTTTATGTGTCGTATACTACTTCTGATATATTGATCAGGTACTGAGTACCGTTTTAGACACAATGTGCCATATTGGCGTGTTTGGTTAGATCCGTATACCCGCCAAAGTCCGAGTCTGTTAATAGAGGTAAATGAATAATAAAGTCTTGTAATTGATATTGAAATGAAAGTGAGTTTGAATGGAGAATTGGAAACCCTATTAACTAGTCGGGTTGAGTCGGATATAATTGGCATGTCATAGGATTTGCTGATCAGGCACTTTATGTGTCATATATCAGGAACTTTATATGTCGTATTTCAGGCACCTCGTGTGTCGTTTCAGGCACTTATGTGTTGTATATCAAGCACTTTATGTGTCGTATTTCAGACACCTCGTGTGTCGTATCAGGCACCTCGTGTGTCATTTCAGGCACTTATGTGTCGTATATTGATCAGGTACCGAGTACCGTTTTAGGCACAATGTGTTGTACTGGTGTGTTTGGTTGGAATCCGTGTATCCGCCACAGTCCGAGTCTATTAATAGGGGTATTTAATTAAAAATTTAAATCAAACAAAATGAATCAGTTGAGCCATTAAAAAGAAACATGATTGTTGGAATTGAATTATTATTGGAAATATATTATTGAATTTAATACTCAATTTGGACTGAACGCGGGATTGAGTACAATCGTTCTGTGGCAAAGGATGAATTGACGGATAAAACCATAACTGGGTTACGGCACTACGAATCGTAAAGGATGAATTGATGGAAAATTACCCAAGTAAACTGAGGTTTAGCATTTGTTGTGAACTTTCGTGTTTACTATCTGTTTAGCTCTCATGAGCTTCTGTTCAGCCTTTGGGCTTTTGAGAACAATGTACTCATATCCGTAAGTTGTTCTTCGAAAGGTAAAATATCGGGAGTTGTCTTGAATTATATATATATGAATATGAAGAAATGGTAAGTGAATGATATGTTTATGACTTGTGTGTGATGCATATGGAATAAGCATGAAAAGTAAAGAAATGCAAATGAAAATAAAGAAATTATGAAGAGTTAAAGTTATATAAAATCCTACTAAGCTTGGGATAATATGTATAAGTGATATTGTGGATTTATTCATCCTGTGAATTAATGAATATAACTTCATGAGTATTGTGGTATCAATATTGGGTTATCATTGATATATATATATAGATTTCATATTTTAAATGAAATAATATGATTAAAGACTACATGAGCTTACTAAGCATTCATTGCTTACGTATTTATTTTTATTTACCCTACAGATTATCAGAAGCTCGATTGGGTTGGAAGCTTGTCGGAGATATATCACACTATCCATTGGTTCTATCGGTAATTTTGGATGATTTGATTCTGGTTATAATGGCATGTATAAGTTAATTTGGCCAACGTCGGCTCATTAATGTTTTAATTTTGATTGGTTTCAAATATGAATGCTAGATGAAATGAAATGTCTGATAATTAATTTGTAAGCTCCGGTAATGCTTCATAACCCTATTCTGGCTATGAATTTGAGTTAAGGGTATTACAACTTTGTTGTATCCCGGGAGGATCTTTGTCTTAACCCTCTAGCAACTTCGTGTGGGGGCAAATAGTTATCTTTGAAAAGCGTCATTCATGCCTAGAAGTCTACTATTTATTTCCATACAAGTCTTCGGTTCTATCGTCTCCACTCAATTATCCAACAATCAAAGAGAACTATTTTGGAGATGGCGACGGAGGCTACTACCGCATTCAAAGTGATGAACCAAGAGTTTGTGAAACTTGACCGATTTGATGGTTTAAACTTTAATCGTTAGGAGGACAAGATGTTGTTCCTTCTTACTATCTTAAACGTGGCGTACGTTCTGAATCCAAACCTACAACCTGTGGAGGATCTTGCTCCCAATGCAAACTCCGATGAAATTGTGAAAGTGGTTGAACTCAAGAAGAAATATGGAGAAGACAATTTCACATGTCGAGGACACATCCTCAAAACATTGTCTAATTGATTGTATGACCTTTACATGTCGATGCAATCCCTTGTGGAAATATGAAAAGCTCTTGAAGAGAAATACAACACCGAGCGACAAGGTATTGATAAATTTTTAATGATGAAGTATTTCGAATTCAAAATGCTCAATAGTATCCTGATCATGGATCAAGTCCATGAATTACAAGACCTTGTAAGTAGACTTCGTGACTTGAAAATTTTTATTCCAGAATTGTTACAAGTCAGGGCTATCATCTGGCCTTTGTCTTGGAACAATTATTGAAAAAAACTTCTGCATATGGTAGATGACTTCACTGTGGAGAAAATACTTAGGCATTTGTGTATTGAAGAGGAAACTCGGAAGCGTGATGCGGTGTATCTTCCCCAAAGTTCTAAGGTGAACCATGTGAGCGAGTCCAAGAACTCTCGAAATGGTAAACAAAAGGCCACATCCGAGATTAATGACATGCAAGACAAGAAGAAAGAATCTCGCAATTATTATAATTGCAATAAGAAAAGACACTATATTAAGGATTGCAGACTTCTCAAAAAGAAACAAGATGTCATAACTTCCAAAGCCATGTGTGTAATGACTGACAATTCAAGAGTTATGAACTAGTAAAAATCATGAAGTGCTTATGGGCAACTATCAATCGGATAAGGTGCTCGGTCAAGGGACGGTGGAACTCAACTTCACATTTGGAAAGAAATTAACTTTGACCAATGTGTTGCATGTTCCCAATGTGAGAAATAATTTAGTGTATGCAAGTATTCTGTGTAACAAGGGGTTCAAGGTTATCTTGAAATCCGATAAGTTTATCTTGCTTAAAGATGATATATATGTAGGAAAAGGATATTATAATGAGGGTATGTTCAAGTTAAGCATTGATATGAATAAAATTAATTATTCTGCTTATATTGTTGAATCTCCTTTGTGGCATGCGCGTTTATCACATTTTAATTTTAAAACTTTACAATATATGCAAAAGAATGGTTATATAAGTCTAATTAATGATGAGTTTGTGGATAAATGTGAAATTTGTATTCAATCAAAAATAACTAAGAAGTCGTTTCTTAATAAGTGCGAAAGGAATTCACAAGTGTTAGATTTAATTCATTCGGATGTTTGTGAATGAAATGGAACACTAACAAGAGGTGGAAAACGATATTTTATCACTTTTATAGATGACTTTTCTAGATTTACTTATGTGTATCTTATGAGAAATAAAGACAACGCTTTTGATATGTTTAAACGTTTTAAAAATGAGGTTGAGAATTTGTTTAGTAAGAAAATCAAAGTGCTTCATAGTGATAGAGGTGGTGAATATTTTTCAAATGAATTTAATGTATTTTGTAAGGAACAAGGTGTGGTACATGAGTGTTCTGCGCCTTATACTCCGCAACAAAATAGTTTGACCGAAAAAAAGAACCGTAATTTAGTAGATATGGTTAACTCGATGTTGTTAAATGCTAAACTTCCATATAATCTATGGGGAGAAACATTATTGATTGCGTGTTATATTCTTAACATAATACCATCGAGAAAATTCAAAATATCTCCATATGAGTTATGGAAGGGTCGAATGTCAAACTTAGATTATTTCAAAGTGTGGGGGTGTTTGGCTTACTATAGAGTTCTCGACCAACGGGGAACAAAATTAGGTCCTAAAGCCGTTAAGGGTGCATTTGTTGGATATGCCCAACACTTTAAGGCTTATCGTGTTCTTGACTTAGTGTCAAATACGATAATTGAAACAAGAGATGTTGTATTTATAGAAAATAAGGTTTTCAATAATTTTATAGATTCGAAAAAAGAATATCAACCAACGATCTCAAGTAATCAAACCAAAAGAAGTCTTTGTGATAATAAGGATACGGAGTTGAGGAAAAGTCAAAGAGTGAGAAAAGTAAAGGGCATTGGTCCTGATTTCATTTCCTTGTAATCTCTAGCATTCCTTGTTGAGGGAAATAGAGAATCCGTAATTAGGAAGATCCCCATAATGTTTAATGTGGATGGTGATCCACAATCCTATGGTGAAGCCATGACTTCTAGGGATGCAGCATTTTGGAAAGAGGCGATCAATGATGAAATGGATTCAATATTATCCAACAACACTTGGATTCTAGTTGATCTTCCTCAAGGATCGAATCCTATCAGGTGTAAATGGGTGTTTAAAAGGAAGGATACTCAAACAGGGGGTTCTCCAATCTTTAATGTAACAACCCGATTTTTGGGCCTAATTGGAACAGTGGTTTCGAGACCACAAATTCAACGAGAAAAAAATTATTTTTATTATATTTTTATGGTCTATAATTTCACGAAATTATTTTGTCAAAATTTCGTTCGAAAATTTCGACATTTGGGCACTCAATTTAGTAAAAAATGACTAAATTGTAAAAAGTGAAAAAGTTGAGTTCTACATGTTTGAAGCGTCCAATTGTTATGAAATTTTAAATTGGAGGTCCTTATATGGTAATTAGACCATTTTTTAAGTTGGTGGACAAAAATAGACATGTTTAGGCATGTTTCCAAAGTTTTTCATTAAGGGCATTTTGGTCATTTAGTTATTAAAATGAATTAAAAACAAAATTAAAAGCCAATTTTTGTCCATCTTCAAGCTATGGTGAAATTTTGTATGAAGAAACCATGACTAGGGTTTTTCAAGATTCCAAGCTCGATTGTAAGTCCATTCTAGCCCTATTTTTAATGATTTTTACGTTTTTAAAATCCTCGTAACAAGATCTAGCTATTTCTACCATTATTTTAAACTAGGGTTTGTGTTTAAAAATTTACCCATGAAATGCATGTATTTTGATATTTTATGGAAGAATATGAATGTTTGGGGTGTGATGAACGTCTTTTATTAAGTGATTTTCGATGAAAATGCCTAAAAGGATTAATTTGTAAAAGTTATAAAATATGTCACAAGTGTGTGAATAAGTGAGTATTGTGGACTACTATAGTTATTAAAATGGTTCGGCTAGGCCTAAAATGCAAGGAAATTGAATAAAAATTATTTTACGAGCCTAGGGGCAAAATCATAATTTTGTGAAACTCTAGGGGCAAAAATTTAATTTTTCCAAAGTGTGATTTTTGGACTAGATTGAATAATGTGAGTGTTTATAAGTTTAATGTGTGATTATAAATCAAGAACGACAAGAAAGTGACTTTGATCAGTGAAAAAAAAGTGAGAAAATATGAAAAATTTCCCGGTTGAACCTCCGAAATAGAAAAGATACGAATGAAGTGACAATAATGATCACATGTGTGGCATGGACTGTGTGCAGTCCACTATGTGAAAGTGATAGTAATGGTCACGTGTGTAGTACTATGTGCAGGTTACTACGTGTACTGAGTATCATTGATTATAAAGGTGGTTGCTATATGTTGATTCCACCGGGTACCATTGATTATAAAGGTGGTTGCTATGTGCTGACTCCACCGAAAATCATTGAAAATAAAGGTGGTTGCTATATGCTGATTCCACCGAATATAATTAATTATAAGGGTGGTGCTATGTGCTGATCCACAGTGTAACGGTTATTATTCCGAAGTGATCATAAGGAAATTGGCTATGTGAAAATACATATGATCACGTAACGATTAAGTGTAATCAAATAAGATCATGTGATGAACAATGTGCTCGATATTTAATCGACCCTTTGGTACAATGAAATCAAGCAATGAAATTATGAAAGAGTAAATTTAACAACAAAACAGTTTAGGACAACAACAGTTATGTGACTTTGAAAAATCACTAAAAACAGTGGAAATTGAATTAGAAGCTGAATGAGATGTAGAATTAAATCTGAATGAGTCTATTTTCACATAAAGGAAACAGAGTAAGTAAAAGAGTTATATATTTTTAGATATTTTAATTTTAGTGAGACAGGGTCAGAATGATTTCAAAATCCCCTATTCTAACTTTGGAAAATTGTTAAAAATTGTACAAAAATAATTATGGTCTAAACTTTATATTTTTAGAATCCTGAATGAGTATATTTTCAAAAGAAACAAACTAGAACATTATTTGAATTCTGTACAATGAGATGTTTAATTTCTAGTGAAGAGGGGTCAGAACTGTCAAACAGTGAAACAGGGGAAACTTTAAAGAATAAACTGTACTTATTGGATAAGCCAAAAATTTTAAATGGTAAGAAGATATGTGAGTCTAGTTTCGGGGAAAATTAACGAATCTTAATTTGGAGCTCTGTAGCTTGAGATATAAATAAATCATTGACTCTAACTCAGACAGTCAGCTTGAATTTACATATGGGAAAATAGTGAAAGTATGTATAATGTTGTTTAAGTGTGTTATACACATTAAGGATGAGGAATGGAGAAGAGGTGGAGGAAAAATTGGGAAATATATGAATTATTTGTGTATAATTGGTAATACATTAAATTATAATTGATAAATGATGAAATAGAAATGACGTATATATTTGTGCATTATTGGTCATGGTTTAAGCTCATGTGGGAAAATAAAGTTTCATAGTATGTGTGTATGGTATATTTGGTATATGATTTGGAATAAAGTAATGTCATGAATGGGTATTGAGTTAACACATGTTAGTAAGTTTGATACATGAATAAATATTGTGCTCATTCATGCTTATAATGCTTATGTTATATGTTTATTTAGCTGGCATATTTGGTATACATGCTTAGGCTTTGGCCAAGTTGTGGCGGGATTATGCCACGTTAAATCTATAAGTTATGCATCAAAATAATAAGTGCTTAAATGGAAATATGCTTGTGATCATGAAAGGGGAGGTAAGGTTTAAATTATTTAATCTTTAGTGAAATGGTTTATCATGTGGTTACTTCCAAAAAGAATTATGTTTCAATGCACTAGCTTGCAACTATGGTTGAATGATATGTTTATGTCTTGTGTGATAAGCATAGGAAATGAGTGTGGAAAGGTAATGAAATAATAAGTTCATACTTGAAGTGTAAAATGACGAAAAAAGAGGATGATGAGTTGAATTGATGTTGTTATTTAAGCTAAAATGATATTTTCATTGCAAAATTGAGAATTTCATAAATGTGTTAATGAATGGTATAATCGATAAACATTGAGTTAAATGGTAAATACGTATTAGTATTGATCTTAATGATATTGAATTTTAAGTGAATTAAAAGGAAATTGATAGTGATATGATTTGAATTGTAAGCATGAGAAATTGTGAAATGAATGAAAAGGAAATGAAGCATTGAATTGCATGAGTATGTGTAGGGTCTAGTAGGCCCTATTTATTATGAATATAATATTTATATAGTGAAGAATTATAAAAGTATATTAATAATTTGAAAATTTTAATTTAGATAAAATTTTATAACTCGGTTCAATACGTTTACAAGTGTATGTGTTCTGGTAATGTCTCGTACCCTATTCGGTGTCGAATACGGGCAAGGGGTGTTACATTTAAGGCTAGGTTGGTGGCTAAAGGATTTAGGCAAAAAGAAGGCTTATAATATTTTGACACTTATGCACCAGTGGCTAGGATGACCTCCATTCGAATTCTTATAGCACTTTCATATATCCATAAGTTACATGTACATCAAATAGATGTTAAGACGACTTTTTTTGAATGGTGATCTCGAAAAGGAAGTTTACATGGAGCAACCAAAAGGTTTTGTGCTTCCTGGGAATAGACATAAAGTGTGTAAATTGATCAAGTCATTATATGGTTTAAAACAAACGCCTAAACAGTGGCATGAGAAATTTGACTCGATTATCTTGTCATATGGTTTTTTACATAATAGTGTGGATAAATGTATGTACACTAAATTCACCGATAGATATTGTGTAATTATTTGTCTATCTGTAGATGGTTTGTTGATTTTTGGTACAAACATGGAAGGTTTTCGTGAGACCAAAGAGTATCTAGCCTCGAAATTTAAAATGAATGATCTCAATAAGGTAGATACAATTTTAGGAATAAAGGTGAAAAACATGAAAATGACTTTACACTAAGTCAATCTCACTACATTAAGAAAGTATTGGAAAAGTTTAAACACTTAAATATCAAGGATTTGAACACTCCATACGGTTCAAACTTCAAGTTAAGTGAGAATAATGGTAGGGCTATAACGCAACTTGAGTACGCTAGCGCAATCGGAAGTCTAATGTATGCAATGCATTGCACTAAACCCGATATCGCATTTGTTGTGTGTAAATTGGCAAGATTTACAAATTTTCCTAGTACCAATCATTGGAAAGGAATTTGTAGAATTTCTGGCTATCTTAAGAAAACAAAAAATTTGGGATTATTCTATAGTGATTATTTCGCAGTACTAGAAGGTTACTCGGATGCAAGTTGGATTACAAGTCTAAGTGACAATAAGTCTACATCGGGATGGATTTTTAAAATCGGAGGTGGAGCCATTAGTTGGGCCTCCAAGAAACAAACATGCATCTCACATTCAACTATGGAGACTGAATTTATAGCCTTAGCAGCTATTGGCAAGGAAGCGTAATGGCTAAGAGATAAAGTTGTGACCACAACGTAGGTTCACCATTTTCGTATATTGTGATAGTGAATCTACCATGTCTCGAGCGTACAATAAGGTGTACAATGGAAATTCTAGACATATAAGTTTGAGACATGAGTATGTGAGACAAATGATGAAGGACGGTGTAATAACTGTTACCTATCTTAAGTCAATTGACAATTTAACGGATCCATTGACAAAAGGTTTGTCAAGGGATTTGGTTAAGAGCACCACCCCTAATATAAGATTAAAATCATTCTAATCACATCATTGATAATGGAAACCCTACCTTGTTCTAGCCAAAAGTTAGTTTCCAGGTTCAAAAGGTAATAACAAGTTATCGAATGACAACATACACTAAGAATTAGGATTTAGTGTTTATATTTTAGGAGGATGAGTTTTACTCTTAATGGATAGACATTAATTGTGATGAAATCCACCTATATGGACATGAAGTGGTGCCGTTTCAACGAGATTTTCTTTATGGTTTTCTTTCGTACATGTTCATGAAAAGGGATGAGCACATGGCCATAACGGTGCTAAAGCAAATTAAATTCTTACTCTAATACTTTACGATTATGTGTGAAAATTTTTCAGTATTAACTTTAAGAGTGATAGTTTAAGCGACTAGCCACCATTCACTTTGTTGATACTCTAAGAGTTTGCACTAAAGGAAGGTTCAATCTGCGGACACCCTTCTTTATGCATAATCATTGCGTACTTATTTTTTGAAATTAACAATCTAGTAGGGGATTGATGGAAAGTATAGATTGCAAATTAATATGAGCACTATTCAAATTAAAAGTAATGATTTATCATCTTACAAATTTAATTATTCATAAGCACTATTCAAATTAAAAGTGATGATTTATCATCTAATGAATACATTTTCATGGGACATGTTTCTCCCAATGAGTATGTCCAATATGAAGGGTTGTGGCTCTTCAAATTGTATTCATTGAGTGCATATAAATAGAGGCATTATGGTGCTCACAAATATAAAAAAAAATTACAATCAATTTTATTTTCAGAAGATAGAGTAAGAATTAGGGAATTCCTCGATTTTGCTAATCAAAGGAAATTCAAAACTTTGTTGTATCTCGGGAGGACCTTTGTCTTAACCTTCTAGAAACTTTGTGTGGAGGCAAATAGTTCTCTTTGAAAAACGTCATTCTTGCCTCAAATTCTACTATTTATTTCCATACAAGTCTCTGGTTCTATCGTTTCTACTCAATTATCCAACATGTATTAGAATAGATGTATCTAGTTTAATGAATGTATTTAGATAAGATGTATCTAGTAGTCATGCATGTATTTAAATAGGATACATGAATCTGTTGAATCCAATACTCACTTACAACTACTATATAAATAGTTGTATGTGGTGAAGCATGGAAAAAGAGAGTATAAAGAAGACAAAAAAGCTATTTCTCTTCCACCTCCATCCAACAAAGTGGTATCAAAAGCTTAGTTCGATAGTGAAAGGAGATAACCAATAATGGAATGTTTCAATTTCAATTTCCTCGTCTTATAAAAGATAAAAATGAAAATTGGTGCCTCTTTATGAAAGCTCTAGTTGGCTCACAAGATGCGTAGGAGATCACACAAATTGGTTATGATTTTCCTTAAGACGAGGCATCTTTGTCGCAACAAGATAAGGATGCCTTGGCGAGGACAAGGAAGAAGGATCAACAAGCCCTCACCCATATCCATTAATGTTTGGATGAATCAATGTTTGTGAAAGTGGCTAATGCTAACACCACAAAGGTAGCGTGAGAGATTTTGCAAATTTCTCTCCTAGGAGCTGACAAGCTGAAGAAGGTTCGACTCCAAGTATTACATGTAATAATTTGTTTTCAGTGAAATCAGAACAGTGGTTTTGGGACCACAAATTCGAGTCTGAAAAGAAAAGTTATTTTAATATTATTTTATGGTTTGAATTATGATAGAAATATCGTATGAAAATTTTGTTAGGAAAATTTTACCTATTACATGTTTAATTGATAAAATGACCAAATTGCATAAAATGCAAAAGTTGAATTCTAGTAGCTAAAAGGATCAAATAGCTATGGAATTCAAAATTAGAGGTCCTTATATGGCAAATAGACCATTAAGAAGGGTTAGTAGATAAGTATGATGATTCATCCATGGAAAATTAAATAAAGAAAATGACAAAATTGGAAAGATGAAAAATAAAGATGAAAAATAATAAAATAAAAGAAAATATCACCATTTATATCATCTTTCCCAAAATTAAATACATGGAACCCTATTTAAGAGAAGAGAACTCAAGCAAGCTTACTTGGCTTAATTGGGTAAGTAATCTTGTCCCGTTTTTAGTAATTTTTATATTTTTGAGATCGTAATAGCTAAATCTAGCTATCCCGGGGATTAATTTGTAAAGTTATCAAAGTATTAAAGTTTTTCCATGGATAAATATGCATGAATTATAAAATTTATGGTAGAAAATAAAAGGTTGTTGATAGATAAACAACTTTTGTAAAGTAAATTTTGATGAAATTGTGATTTAGGGACTAAATTTTAAAGATGTAAAATTTATGGAAAAATTTTGAATTTTATGAATTACATGGGCTGCAAATGTTACATGTAAAAATTAGTTAGGTTTGGAATAAGGGTTAAATTACATGAATTTCATTTTTCCGAGCCTAGGGACGAAATCATCATTAATTAAAAGTATAAGGGCAAAATGATAATTTTGCCTAAGATGTGAATTGAATTGAATATGAATTGTATTAAATTGGGTTAAATTTACTCGTATAGATCTGAATAGATAAAATACGAAATTAGGTCGAGAAAAAGAGAAAGTGTCGTATTAGTAGACAACAAACCAACGAACACTTGTCAAGGTAAGTTCGTGCAACTAAATTGTGTATATTTATATTTTTGAATTGAATGCTGTATATGTTAATTGTATAAATGTCATATATATGAAATTAATCGTATATCCGCCAAATCCTGATAAATGTCAAGTCTCGTTTGAATAAATGAAATTCGATGGATACAAGATTTTCCGTATTGGTTGTGGTCCTGCATATGTTGCGAATACACCACAACTCGAAAGAGTGTCCCATTATTAGCCCTCTCGAGCTTCCCGTTATATGGTTATTGTAAGCTTCTCGTTAATAGCTCTTCAGAGCATCCCGATTGGTTGTGATTCTGCATGTGTTGTAGACACACCACAACTCTTATGAGCGTCCTGATTAAAGGCTCTTTGTAAGCTTCCTGATTAGTGGCTCTCCTGAGCTTCCTGATATGGCTCGCTTGAACTTCCCAATATATGGCTATTTAGAGCTTCCCATTAATGTCTCTTCGAAGCTACCCATTGTTGGCTTGTATAAGCTTCCCGATTATGGCTCTTATGAGCTTCCCGTTATATAGCCCGAATAAGCTTCCTGTTATATGGCTCATATGAGCTTCCTGTTATATGGCTCGAGAGAGAGCTTCCCAATTATGTGCTTTATTGAGCACTCCCAAATATGAATTGACAAATTATAGTTTGTACACTTCAAGTGTACTACCTGTGTATCCATTGATATTTCTAATAAATTCAAAGGGCAAAGTTCTGACATAGAATAATCTGAATTTGAGATAAATTATTATGGAAATGTACATGTTATATGGATATAAGATGTGGAAAGTATATGTATATAAAAATTTTTACATGATGAGTTCATCTTTGATTCTTGATATTCACATAAAGTACATGACTAACATGTTTCTTGAGATTATATGTGTTTAGGCAAATTGCCAAATTTTCTTTGGATGAATTTTGCATGTTTATTTTAAATATAAATGAATGGTAAGTTAATTTCCCGTTAGACGAACTTACTAAGCATAATATGCTTACCCTGTATTATTTTTCTTGTTTATAGTAATTCGAAAGCTCGAAGTGGTTGGAAGCTGGTCAGAACATCATCACACTATCCTTCGGCTCATTTCGGTATATGTAACAAACTAAATTTTGGTATAATGACATGTATAGGTTCAATTGGGCCATTGATGGCAAATATGTGTTTTGGTTATAAATAGTCATTGGAATGACTTGAGTTGGACATATTTTTGTTAAGTATATATATGTGTGGCTTCTTCATGTTTGTTGTGTTTGATGTGGTTGAGTGATAGATAAGTTATAGGCATATTGATGTATGAGATGAGATAGTGTAGTTGGTGTAAGTAAGCAAATAGATGTGACTTGGTCGTGTGACCTAATTCAGAGAGTTACACAGGTACGGGCACTGGCTGGAACACAGCCGCGTGCCCTATTTCGAATGCCCACACTACTTCACCACATGGGCATGTGTCCCCTGCACCTTGGAAAAATTTTGAGATTTTGCGAAAAATTCTCTTAGTACCCGGCTTAGTCCTGACTTGTTTCTAATGTATGTTTTGGGCCTCGAAGGCTCATATAAGGGACTTTATGAATAATTTTTGACATGAATGTTAAATAATATGAAATGTATGTATTTGTTCTGTATATTTTGGTAATGCTCCGTAACCCTGTTCCAGTGACGGATATTGGTTAGGGGTGTTACATTACAAGGTGAGTTTGAAACTTTACATATGAAAGAATTCAAGTCAATTTTGGATTATTATTCAAGGGTGTTGGCTATTGTTAATCAAATGAAGAGATATTGAGATACCTTAGAAGATGTTCTTTTATTGAAAAGATCATTCGTTATTTGGTTCCAAAGTTTGATTTTGTCGTTTGTGTCATTGAGTCAAAAGATTTAGACTCTATGACTATTGAACAAGCAATGGCTAAGTTTCAAGCACAAGAAGACAAATTCAAGAGGAGACAAGATGAGTCTTTAGAACAAACTCTCAAAGCCAAGGTATCTTTGAAAGATTTCCGAGAAGAAAAGAACCAAAGAGGTCGAGGGCATGGAACGGACGAGGATAAGGACAATGTTATGATCAATGAGGATGTGGAAGAGGTGATCGTGAAAATATCAACCACGATAATGGGAGCCCATCAACTAGAAATAATGGAAGAGTGAGGGGAAGAGGAAGAGGTAATTATCGAAGATCGAATGAAATGAAGTATGACAACTCTAGTGTTGAATGTTACAATTTCCATAAATTTGGCCATTTTTCTTGGGAATGCCAAAATGATTCTAACGAAAATGAAAAGAGAGTCAATCTCATTAAAGATCGAAAAGATGCAAAAGAGCCAACTTTATTGCTAGCACTCAAGAATGAAGAAAGCAATGATGCATGCATATGATATCTTGATAATGGAACAAGCAATCACATATGCGAATGTAAAGAGGCCTTTGTGAAGCTTGATGAGAAGGTTAGAGGCAATGTTTCATTTAGAAACTCTTCAAAAGTCTAAATCCAAGGGAAATGTACCATTCTAATTTCGCTAAAGGATGGTGGTCATAGCCTTATTACCGATGTTTATTATGTTCCCAAGTTAAGAAGTAATATTTTGAGTTTGGGGCAACTCATTGAAAGGGGTTATGAAATTTCCATGAAAGATTGTTTCCTTTGGCTAAGAGGTCAATATGCCAACTTGGTTGCTAAAGTATCTATATCGAAGAATAGAATGTTTATGTTGAATCTCAAGACAATTGAAGCAAAGTGTTTGAAGGCTAGTGTGAAAGATGAAGCATGGTGTTGGCACATGAGATTTGGCCACTTGAATTTTGGAGCACTCAAGGTTCTCATAGAAAAGAATATGGTTAAAGGTATTCCAATAATTAGCCATCCTAATCAATTGTGTGAGGTGTGTCTCCTAAGCAAGTATGCAAGATCAAGTTTTCCGAAAGAAGCAACATCAAGAGCAACCGAGCCTCTTAAACTTGTTCATACCAATGTCTGTGGACCAATCAATCTTCCATCATTTGGTAAAAGTAAATACATTTTGTTTTTTATTGATGATTATAGTGGAAAGATTTGGGTTTACTTCTTGAAGCAAAAATCTGAAGCCTTTGTTGCATTTAAAACTTTCAAAACTCTTGTTGAAAAAAAGAGTGGTTATAAGATAAAATCTTTAAGGTCTGATAGAGGAAGCGAATTCACTTCCAAAGAATTCAATAATTTTTTCAAACTACATGGAATTTATCATCCTTTAACGGTGCCTAGATCGCCACAACAAAATGGTGCAGTAGAAAAGAAAAAATAGAACTATTCTTAATATGGCTAGATGTGTGTTGAAGGCAAGGAATATGCCTAATGAATTTTTGGTCAAATTTATTTCTTGTGCAGTTTACTTGTCCAACCACTCACCAACAAAGAACATGAATGGTCTAACACCTCAAGAAGCATAGAGTGGAAGAAAGCCAAGTGTTAGACATCTACTAGTGTTTGGTATGATTGCTTATGCGTATGTATCCAACCAAGATAGATTGAAGCTTGATGATTGAAGTTCAAAATATGTTTTTATTGGTTATGACTCAAACTCCAAAGGCTATAAGTTGTATAACCCAAGCAATGGGAGGATTATCATAAGTCGATATGTTGAGTTCAGTGAACAAGCAAGTCAGAATTAGGAGGCCCAAGAAGAACAATCTTATGATTTCTTTCCTTAGTTTGAGGAAGAACAAGATACTGTGGCACTGGTGCAAGATGTGACTCTTCCATCTTCACCTGCTTCAATCCATAAAGCAACTTCCGAAAAAGGCTCAAGTGAAAGACCTTGAAAAATGAGAACTATATATGACTTGTATGATGCTACTGAAGCTATTAATGATTTGTTTTGTTTATTTATAGATAGTGAGCCACTTAACTTCGATGATGCCATGAATGACGAAAGATGGAGACTAGCCATTGATGAAGAAATAAAATCAATTGAGAAAAACAACACTTGGGAGTTATCTAAACAATCCGTTTGCTTATTTCTTTGGCGGCTCAAATGAAGTGGAAAATACATCAACTTGATGTGAAATCAACATTTCTTAATGGTTTCTTGGAAGAGGAAGTGTACATTGAGCAACCCATGGGATACAATGTCCTAAGACAAGAAGATAAATACAAAAGGTTGAAAAAGACATTATATGGGTTAAAACAAGCACCTCGTGCATGGTATAGCCACATCAACAAGTATTTTCGAGACAATGGGTTTGTTCAGTTTCTTCATGAACATGCACTCTATGTCAAGATAAATGATGATAGAGATATCTTGATAGTTTGTCTTTATGTGGATGATTTGATCTTTACAAGAGACAATCTAAATTTAATTGAAAAATTCAATTAGCATATGTCACTTGTTTTTTAGATGGCTGATGTGGGGCTCATGTCTTATTATTTGGGCCTAGAAGTGAAACAAACAGATGACGACATATTCATCTCGCAAAGAAGGTTATGCAAAACAAGTGTTGAAGAAATTTAAAATGCTTGATTGCAATCTTGTTAAAACTCCAATAGAGTGTAGAGTGAAGTTGTCAAAGTTTGATGATGGAATAAAGAAATATCCAACTCTTTTCAAAAGTCTTGTGAGAAGTTTGAGATATTTAACATGTACAAGGCCTGAAATCCTATTTGCAGTTGGTGTAATGAGTTGCTACATGAAAGCTCCTACCTCAGCTCATTGAAGGCTATTAAAAGGATTCTTTGTTACCTAAAAGGTACGATTAAATTTGGGTTATTCTACTCATCTTCTCATTACTTTCAACTCATGGGATTTTGTGATAGTGATTTTATCGGTGACATTGATGATAGAAGAAGCACGATTGGATTTTTGTTTTACTTGGGAGATTGTTGCATCTCTTGGAGTTCTAAGAAACAACCTGTTGTGACACTCTCAACTTGTGAGGCTGAATATGTGGCAGCAACTTCTTGTACTTGTCATGCTATCTGACTTAGAGAATTGTTGAAAGAACTTCAATTGTGTAACAACCCGAATTCAGTGGTGTCGGAAGCGATGGTTTTGAGACCACAATTTTCGACAAGAGAGTCAGTAAATATTATTAATTTAATATTTATGAACATTTAGTAAAGTCATATTAAACTTTAGTTAGGAAATTTAAATGTTTAAAACGCTAATTAAGCAAAAATGATTAAATCATAAAAGCAACAAAAGTTAAATTTTATTAGTTAAATATATTAAATGGCCATGAAAAGGGAAATAGATGGACTTAAATGGCAATTATGCCATGTCAATGGTTAGTAGACGGTTTGGTGACCAAACCCTTGATATATTCATGATGAAATTATAATATTAATATATTAATATTAGGTATTAAGTGATAAAAAGAAAGGAAAACATTTTTTTCTTTTGTTTATCTTCCTAAACGTGAGAAACTCCATTTTTGGAGCAAAGAAGGTTCGACCAAACTCTCTTCTAAGCTTGGGTGAGTTTTTGAGTTCCATTTCTTTTGGTTTTCATGTTTTTGAGTTCGTTTTAGCTTAGTCTAGCTAACCCGAAGGTTGATTTGTGAAATCGTTAGAAGTTTAGGGACTTACCATTAAGGTGATAAGTAAGTTTGTGAACTTGGTTGTTAAATCCTTGAGTTTGAAGGTTAAGTATAAGTGTTTTTTAATAGATGATTTTTGATGATTTTAAGTTTAAGGACCTATTTGAGAGTATAGTAAAATGCAATGTGAATAATAGGAAATGATAGAAAATTTAGGCTGAATTGAAGACATAGAAAAATTCGCTAGTTTAGTTTTTGCATGGATTGTGGTTAAATTGTGAATTTTGGTTTAAGGACTTAATTGTACCAATGTAAAAGTGTTGAGGGTAATTTTGTAAAATCACCTTCAAAAGGGTTATGAGTTTGAATTAATTAGTTTTAAGATGACTTTGAATGATTTAATTGAATAAAATTATTATTTAAATCAAGACACTCAACAATCAGACTTGAATCGTGGAAAGGCCAAAGTTTCAGATTAGTTGTTGGTACCTTTTTGTGCGATCGTGTAGTCGAGGTAAGTTTATTTAATGGTAAACTAACCAACCTTGTAATTTGATGAAAAATTTATTTATGTTGCGCTTTGTATATAAATTGTTAAGTTGATATTATAAGTTTGTGTAATTTAAAATAATGTGTGTAAAACGTTGAGGATTAGGGAATGATATGGAAACATGCTTCGTTTGAGCCTTATGAATACTTAGGATACAAATGACACGTCATTAGAGATTATACGTTTTCAGGTGTTGGTCTTGGGTGTAATAGCCCGAATTTGGGCCTAGTCGAAACAGTGATTTCGGGACCACAAATGTAATATTTTGAAAATTTCTACAGTAAGATATTATCCTTGGTATAGTAAAATAAGGAAATAAAGTAACAAAAAGAGAAATTTTGAGTTATGTCAACATTGAGAAGTATATTATGACATATTAATGCAAGGAAGGATTAAATCGCAAAAGTGAGAAAAGTATTGTTGCCTAAGAGTAAATACTCAAAATTTGAGGGGTTAAAGTGTAAATATGAAAAAGTTGAAGGACCAAAGGTGTAAATATTTTAAGGGTGGAATGATCTAGAAACTAAGGAAAATGGATGAATTAGGACCAAATTGAATAAGATAAGAATTATGAGGGACTAAATCGTAATTTTACCAAATTAAGTGTGACTCAATGATGGAATTTTAAAAGATTATGAAGGGCAAAATGGTCAATTAGAAGAGAGAGAAATCTAGAAGGCAATGATATGTTGGTGATATTTTAGATTAATTAATTAAATAAATATTAGTTTATTAATATTTTAATATGATTTTTAAATGATATTTTATTAATTTATTATTATTCTATTTAGAATATATATGAAAGGAAAGATGAGGAATTATCATCTTCTTCCCCATGCAACCAACGTATGAAGAGGAAAGAAAGAAAGAAACTTTTTTTTCTTTACAATTTGGTCCTTTTATCAAAAATTCATCATTTTCACTTAGAAATCAAAAGAATTTCCATGTCCATCAAGAGAGAAAGATAACAATGAGACTATGGGGAGCTAGAATATCAAGTTAGATTCAAGAAATAGAAGCTGGAGGAGAGAGAAAATCAAGTTAAAGATTGAAATCAATTGAGCAAGGTAAGAACATCAAGATTTCAATATATTTTTGAGTTTGATATTATTGAAAAGGTATGAAATTGATGTTAATGTAGAGTTTTATTATATAAGGTTTTATGTTCTTGGTATGTTAGTGAAGAGAAAATAAGAGAAAGTGATGAGAAATGGTGTAGAGAAAGAAAATAAGAGTGTTATAAACTTAGTAATCAATATTTTACACTAAAACAGTTTCGACAGCAGCAGTCGGTTAACTTTGAAAAATCACCAAAAATTGTGGGAATTGAATTAGAAGATGAATAAAATATGAAATTAAATCTTATTGAGTCTAGTTTCTCATAGAAGAAATGGTGTAAGCAATAGAATTGTAAACCATGAGATATAATAAATTTTGTGAGACAATGTCAGAATGATTTCGGGCTCCCCTGTTCTGAATTTGGAAAATCATAAAAAATTGAAGAAAAATAATTATGAGTTATAATTTATATGATTAGAATCCTTAATGAATATATTTTCAAATTAAATAAATGGAAACATCATACAAATTCTGTACAATTAGATAATTCATTTTTAGTGAAGAGTGGTCGGAACTGTCAGACATCAAAATAGGGGAACTTTAAAGAATAAACTGTACTATTTGGCTAAACCAAAAATTTTGAAAATTTTATGGCAAGAATATATGTGAGTCTAGTTTCAGGGAAAATTAACAGATCTTAATTTGGATTTATTTAGCTCAAGATATAAATGATTTAGTGACTATGACTCAAATGGACAGCTTTGAATAAATTTACAAGAAAATAGTGAAATTATAGATAATGTTACTTATAAGCATGTTATGTAAATTAAGGATGTGGAATGGAGAGGAGGAGGAGGAAAATAAATTTATGAATATTATGCTAGCATGGATTTGCATTTCAAATGGTTAATTTGCATGATTTGGGCTCGAGGACTAAATTGAATAAAAGTAAAACTTTAGGGGTAATTTTGGAAAAATGTCAGAAAAAGACCAAATTGCATGAAATGAATTGTTTTATTATTTAAATTACTAAATGGAATGAAATATTAATTTAGATCAATATTGGGTGGAAATTCGAGAAAAATAGAAATTTTTCAAAATGTCCCGAATTTTAGTATTTCTTCAATTTAGCTTTGATAAGTTCGTATGAACTATATTTTGTATAATTTTAATTGAATTGAATGCTATTTGGTAATGAATATTATATATATGTGTGTTTGGAATTGAATTATTATTGGATCTTTTGAAATGATTATTGGAAGCTCGATTGGGTTGAAAGCTTTTTAGAGATATATCACATTATCTATTGGTTCTATCGGAAATTTTGGATGATTTGATTCTGGTTATTGTATAAGTTAAATTGGTTAATGTTAGCTCATAAATGTTTTGATTTTGATTGGTTATAAATATGAATGCTTGATGAAATAAAATGTCTGAAAATTAATTTGTAAACTCCGGTAATGCTCTATAACCCTATTCTGGGGAAGGATACGGGTTAGGGGTGTTACATTGGGTGTCTCGTCGATGGCTGAGGTCCTGCATTTGTTGTAGATTCTCCACAGCTCGTGTGAGCAGCATCGTGCAACCTAACATCCCGACCCACAGCTCATGTGAGCAGACCCATTTCATAGCTTGTGTGAGCATTACATGATACGATTATATTTACATGTATAGGTAAACTTCATGTAAGCATAGTTCCCGTGTATCCTAAGTAAATTCATTTGGTTCAATGAGTATTAAAGTTAAAGCAAATGTATGAGATGTATAAATTTTACATTGGATGTATGTTGAATGTTATAAACCAGTTCAATAACTTGTGAGAATGGTGATTGAAATTAGGAATCAATTATACATATGAGCATGCTAATGGAATAATGCATTAACTTTATAAATTGAGCCTATTTGGTAAGTTTTTGTTTAAGTTTGTACGTGCTTACTAAGCATTATATGCTTATGTATGTGTCTTTTTTTTCTTGTATATCATCGGTAAGCTTGATCGGTTGGAATTTCGTTGGAGCACAATCACACTATCCAATCATCGTTTTGGTAGCTTTCGGTTACTTTGGTTAAGGTTATAAATGGCATGTAATAGGGCTTAAATATTATCTTGGTTTGTTTTGATTAGGTGCCAGATCTATTTGTGTTTTATTGCCCTTTTTGAGGATGTTTTGTAAACATGGTATAGATATGTGATGTTAAATTCTTACGCATGCCTTTTTGAATGTGAATAGTATTGATTGTTTTGGCAATGTTTTAGGCTTGTTTAAATGTGTTTTTAAAGTATGAAAATGGTTGTTTTTTTAATTTGGCTTGGAACTTAGGGGTTGGATGAAAGTTTGCTTTGTTTTAGGAGCTTTTTAAGGTGCACACGGCCTAGGCGGTTCCATAGGGTCATGTGGAAAGCCACACGACCTAGGCTATTCTACACGGCCTGGCCACACAATCGCGCGACTCCTATTTCTAAAAGTTTCAAATTTTTGCATATTTGTCTGTTTTGATTCAAATTAGTCCCAGATTATTCCCAAACTATTTTTGAGGCCTCATAAGCTCGATTTAAGGCCCCCATAAGTGTATTTTTACCCTGATTTTTATAAGCTATTGAATGTTATTGTTTATTTTATATTTTTGTTTCTATTTGATGATAAAGGTCCTAATTTGTACTGTAATGCTCCGTAACCCCAATCTGGCGACAAATTTTTTCCTTACTTTTTATCACTTAATACCTAATATTAATATATTAATATTATAATTTCATCATGAAAATATCAAGGGTTTGGTCACCAAACAGTTCACTAACCATTGACATGACATAATTGCCATTTAAGTCCACCTATTTCCCCTTTCATGACCATTTAATATATTTAACTAATAGGATTTAACTTTTGTTGCTTTTACGATTTAATCCTTTTTGCTTAATTAGTGTTTTAAACATTTAAATTTCCTAACTAAAGTTTAATATGACTTTACTAAATGTTTGAAAATATTAAATTAATAATATTTACTGTCTCGTCGAAAATTGTGTTCCCAAAATCACCGTTTCCAACTCCACTAAAATCGAGTTGTTACAAATTGCCACAAGAAGAAGCAACCAAAATTTGCATTGATAGCACTCAAGATCAAGTGGCGGATATTTTTACAAAACCTCTCAAGGTTGAAGGTTTTCGAAGAATGCGTGATAAACTTGGCGTAATCAAGAAAAGATCAAATTAAGGGTAAGCGTTGAATATAATTTGTAACATTCCAGAATATATTTACGCATTACTTGCATGTACTTATATTTAATGAATGTATTAGAGTAGATGCATCTAGTTTAATGAATGTATTTGGAGAAGATGCATCTAGTAGTCATGCATGTATTTAACTAGGATACATGAATATGTTGAATCCAATACTCTTCCAACTACTATACAAATAGTGGTGAAGCATGGAAAGAGACAATATAAAGAAGATAAAGTTTAATACAAAGTGAGTTCATTTCTTTTCTAAAAAGCTATTTCTCTTCTACCTCCTTCCAGCTATTTCATCAGGGGATGATGGCATGGGCTATATCAACAACCATTTGCAAAAGGGTATGCTAAAAATCTCTCAAAGGTGCATTAGTTTCATTTTGTAAAAGGGTATTTACTTCAAACATCCGTATCAAGTGAAATCATGAGCTAATACACAGATTGCATCAACAATACCATTGATCTAAGCAAATGGTGCAAGAAAGTTTCTAACTTTATTAATACTAACCTTTCAACCAGTGCAGTAATTCCATATGCTAGTGCTGTTGGGAGGTTTTGTAGAGTTTCTGGCTCTTTTTTTTTCCGGGAAAATCTGCTATATTAGTGAGCACCTGCAAAGGAGCTTGATGTTGGCATAGGCCCTAAGCTATTTGGACTTGCTTTTGATGAAGCCCAATTGAAAACAAGTTTAAGAATTTAACATCAAGAGCCCAGAACTATAGCATAAGGTCCCAAAAGGTGAGAATAGATCAGATGGGATGGCCGAGAAAATGGTGTCAATGCACCAATCAGTTTAAAAAGTGCAATGCTTTTGAAGCTCATGAGATTGGGGGTTCATTATAAATAACATAGACTACCCCACCTTGAAAAAAATGGTGGCCACCATTGTAGCGTCTTTGCCTTCTTTTCTTTTAGCTTCATCTGTTGCTCACTCTTCTTCTACTTCGTCTTTGATTTTCAACAAGTTACGGTCTTCATCAAGGCTTAGATTTTCTTTTGCAGTTGCTCCTTTGTGTTCTCGAAGAGCCAAGTTTATGGCACATACTCTCGCTTCCGCCAATCTTGGTCTTACTCAGCCCGCCAGCATCGAAAACCCCAAGGTCACCCCTCTTTTTTTGCTCTCTTGGGATTAAGAAAAAAATTGGGTTTTAGATTGAGAGTTTTGGGTTGAATTGTTTTTACCCTTTTGCTAATGGGATATCTATCTTTCTCAAGAAAAAAAAAAGGTGAACTTTTTGGTAGGTTTTTAGGATATGTTTTCTAAGAATTGACCTTTGAGGGCTATAGGCTCAATTGCCACTACTTAATATTCATATGATAAGGTCATCTTACTTAGATCCTTGGCCTCACTTTTGGTTTCAATATGTAAAGGTTGTTTCTTTGTGTGTGTTTCATTTTAGTGAAATACCAAAAAAATTATACTAAAATGGATGTTCTCTCTTTTGTTAAAAATGCTGGAAAGATAGGTTTTGCTGCAAAAGAGATAATTTTGTTTTCTAAAGAATTGATCTTTGAGGGCTATAACTAAACTTTGTCAGTATTTAATATTTATATGGTAAGATAATCTTAATTAGATCCTTGGCTTCATTCTTGGTTTCAATATGTAAAGGTTGTTCCTTTGTGTGTGTTTCATTGTAATGAAATTCCAAGACAATGATACTAAAATGGTTGTTGTCTCTTTTGTGAAAAATGCTGGAAAGATCGCATTTGCTGCAAAAGAGATCGATGTGGGAGAATGGAAAGGGGACATGCTTGCTGTTGGTGTCACTGAGAAAGACATGACCAAGGATGAAAACTCCAAGTTTCAAAACTCAATTTTGAAGAAATTAGACAGGCTGTTAGGTGGTCTTTTAGCTGAGGTCTCCTCCGAGGAGGATTTCACGGGGAAATCTGGCCAATCAACAGTTCTTAGACTTCCCGGCCTGGGCTCGAAACGGGTTGGTTTGATTGGTCTTGGACAATCAGCTTCATCACCATCTGCTTTCCGTGGACTCGGCGAGGCTGTTGCTGCAGCAGCAAAGACTGCTCAAGCCAATAGTGTGGCTGTGGTCCTTGCCTCATCAGAAGGCCTCTCAAATGAGTCCAAGCTTGGTATTGCTTCAGCAATAGCATCTGGTAATGCTTTTATGATTTCTTAATATCATGACTGATGTTAGTATTTGCAAAGATTGAGATTGATCAATGTTGAATGGTTTGCATTCTCATAGGAGCGGTGTTGGGAATACACGAAGATAATAGATACAAGTCAGAGTCAAAGAAACCACAGCTTAAATCTTTGGATATCCTTGGTCTTGGAACTGGACCAGATTTGGAGAAGAAGCTCAAGTATGCTGAAGATGTTTCTTCTGCCATAGTATTTGGAAGAGAGCTTGTGAACTCACCAGCCAATGTACTTACCCCCGGTATGTATGAGTGCTATTCTTGCTTTTCATCAAGTATAGAAAGCTGAATTTCGAACTTGGTGATAGGGCTGCTTTTGTATGAGAAAGATGAGAGAAATATTAAATTGTGATCTAATGTGTCTTTTTCTTGTTGCAGCTGCACTAGCAGAAGAGGCTTCGAAAATTGCTTCCTCGTACAGCGATGTTATATCTGCAAACATCTTGACCGCAGAGCAATGCAAGGAGCTGAAGATGGGATCTTACCTGGGAGTTGCTGCAGCATCTGATAATCCCCCTTATTTCATCCATTTGTGCTACAAACCCCTGAGTGGACCTATTAAAGCCAAGTTAGCATTAGTTGGAAAAGGATTGACTTTTGACAGGTAATTTCATATGTACTTACTGGCATATACTAGTAAGAAGATAGTTCATGTTTTAGTCACGGTAGGAAATAAAACAAGGATAAAGACGAGATGCCATAATAACGGGTTCTTCACTAAGTATATTTATGCGCACATCTCTAGTGTTACCACTAAACATGGGATCTCATTTTCCCTTTTTTCACTTATTTCTATGTGCAGTCTATTACACGCATAATTTGAACAAAATTTCTTCCTAATGCTATTGGGATCTTTCTAAAATGAGTGGTTGGAATACTACCTTTGTTCTTTTTTACCCTGGTGGGTATGTATACCATATAGGTTTTTAATACTTGTCTTAAATGTTCTTAGTGGTGGCTACAATATCAAGACTGGACCTGGTTGCTCAATTGATGTTATGAAGATAGACATGGGAGGTTCTGCAGCAGTTCTTGGTTCAGCCAAAGCTCTCGGGCAAATCAAACCTCCTGGAGTT
Organism: Gossypium raimondii; assembly: GCF_025698545.1. Taxonomy (NCBI): domain Eukaryota; kingdom Viridiplantae; phylum Streptophyta; class Magnoliopsida; order Malvales; family Malvaceae; genus Gossypium; species Gossypium raimondii. The sequence goes on from NC_068570.1 coordinate 21,723,182, forward strand.
GAGGTATGTCATTTGCTTGGTCTCATTTTGCTATTATTCCGCTCCACTACTCTCGCTGTATCCTTTTGAAAGTTGTATTTTAAAAGGGTGGGGGAAGGATGAGTACTATTTTCTTGTGTTTTATTTATTCATTCATGTTCGTATGCTTTTCCGATTTCTTCACGGAACCTATGTTGTCGCTTAGTAAAATTATCCTTACATGCAGGTTCATTTTATTGTTGCATCTTGTGAAAACATGATAAGTGGAACGGGTATGAGACCCGGAGATATCCTCACAGCGTCAAATGGAAAGACAATTGAGGTAATACTTTGTTTGATGTGATTAAAAGAAAGGAAAATCAAAGTATTCATAAACTATTTGGTGCTGTGACATTTATAACTGCAATAAGTGGCTTGTTGATCACTTTGCTGATTTTCAGGTTAATAACACCGATGCAGAAGGCAGGCTTACACTCGCAGATGCTTTGGTATATGCTTGCAACCAAGGTGTTGAGAAGGTAAAGCCAAATGATGCACATCCGGTTTTTGTGATGACAGTTTTAAACCTGATCTTATATGGACGATTAGAATTGTATTCTAAGACTACATTTGCTTATATTGCAGATAGTCGACCTGGCAACACTAACCGGGGCTTGTATTGTTGCTCTTGGACCGTCGATTGCAGGTATGTGCATGACATTTGAATTCTATAATTGCTGGAAAATAGTGTTATGCGTCCTTTTTTGTTAGTTTTGGAAACTTAAAGATTTTGTTATTTTTTAATAATTATGATGATCACTTTCTCGATGACAATTAAGCTTGGAGAAGCAATAGGGTATCTGAATGTTTTGCACACTTAATCATGCATATGGTAGGGATAACTACAAAGAATTTCCTTCTTTCCGTGGAAAGTTTTTTCTAGATTCATAGTTCAGAAGGCCATTGCATTTTCATTTGTTGTTGCTCAATTGTAGGCAAAAGTTCCCTCCATGTTTGATTCATCGGGGTTCTATTTCTTTTTTCAGGCGTCTTCACACCTAGTGATGAACTTGCAAAGGAGGTATTCGAAGCTTCTGAGATCAGTGGTGAGAAATTTTGGAGGATGCCGCTAGAGGAAAGCTATTGGGAGTCTATGAAATCAGGAGTTGCTGATATGGTAAATACCGGTGGTCGCCCAGGTGGTGCCATCACAGCTGCTCTGTTCTTGAAACAGGTAAGTGATCATTTTGACATTTTTATCTGCACTTTACACACTTGAATATTTGAATCCCCTAGTTACACTGGTTGCTAAAACTTGATTATTGAACTATGGTTTCACAGTTCGTTGATGAAAAAGTACAATGGATGCACATTGACTTGGCTGGCCCTGTCTGGAATGAAAAGAAGCGCGTAGCAACTGGCTTTGGCGTCTCAACTTTGGTGGAATGGGTGCTGAAAAACTCCTCTTAAATGAAGAACTTGGTCCATAACTATGAGGATGGAACAAAGAGAAGGATTGAAAACCTTTGTTTGTTGGGTACTGGGAGAACCATTTCATGAATAAAACATTTGGTAATTAAGGGGGGAAGGAAAGGGAAGCTAGATATATACATATATACGTGTGCGTATATATCCTTTGAGATTGTTTAAAGTAAAATTATGGAACCAAGTCTCTTTCATGGTGATTGTGTTCTACCTTGATGTTTGTGATATTTGGTTAAGTGAAGAACTTGGATAAACGTAAGTTTGAGCTTAATTGTTGGAAAGGATAACTACAAATTTTGAAAAAAAAAATGATTTAGATCATAAAATAGACAGAAAATATCTTGGTGGATGATACTTGTTCTTCTATTCACACATTAGAAAAGTAGTATAAATTGAAAACTTTCTCCTCTATGTGAACAAGGTTTTTTTTTTTTCTTTTGGTACATAAAAGATGAGAAAGAAAAAGTGCTTTTACAGCAAGCATCACCTTGTAGCAAGGATTAAGGCCTAAAAAGGACTGTAATTGTTTATCTCACAAGTCACATCATGAGTATTTTTAGGCTTAGACCTATAGGTGTTTATCTCACAAGTCACATCATGAGTTTGACGTGTATATCTGTTAGGAATTAAGTTGTAAAAGAAAAGACTGTCCAAATAAGTAACACCAAAACAGACTTGTGACACATAGCTGTCTGTTCGACACATTGGCCAGCTCAACTCTACTTGTTTTAGGTGCTATTGGATTGGACCCAAAAAGCTACCGAAGACTGAAATAAAGATGATTAAGTTAATTTTAGCAAATGAATTTGATAAGTAAATTCACTTTGGTACATATTTTTTATCCACTTAAATTAACAATTAAATCCATTTCAATCTATAAACATGTCATCAAATTTTGATCCAACTAGCTTGTAAACAGAACAATATTTTAAGTTGGATGGAGAAATGATGATATTACTTGCAACTTCGTTGAATGATTATTGTGCATAAACAAAATATCCCATCCCTTTCATGTCTTGAAGGTTTGATGATGAGCTTACGTCTTCCTCTGCTAGGAGATCACTCTCTCACCATCCACATTGCTCCCCATTGTTTGTTTTACTACACATTATAGAGCAGAAAAGGGGCATCAAAATCATACATGTTTGAGAGGTCTAAATCATTTTCCCTTTTTTTCTGGGAAAATATGATAGAAATGATAATAAATGGGTTATTCAATCTGCAATTATTATTCCTTTTAATGTTCATTTAGATAGAGAGTGACAAAGAGCTTGAAACCAATTCCAAAAACATGTAAACTCATCTTCTTTTTGGTTTAATATTCTTTTGGTACCCTCATATTTGTTTTTAATTAATATGATACTTATATTTGATAAAATTATACACAAGATAAATGTTTGTTTAGGGAGATCGAGATAAAATTATAAATTTTGGAGGTATGAAAATTGCATTATTATTTGTTTGGAGGGCAAAAATGAAACCTTTTCATTCAATTAATAACTAAAAGAGTTTAAATAGGATGATTTAATGGGGTAAGCTTGGCTACACAATTTTAGTCGTAGAAGATAATCATATCAAATTTTTAGTATCTACTTTGGGTTTTAAATTTGATAAATTAACATTATTAATTTTAGATATTAAAATATTTTTTATCAAATACTAGTATTATATTAAAAATATCAAAATTGAATATGAAATTATGTATTATGCCATTCCTTTTTTTTCAAAACTTGTCTCTCCTCGTGATTTTTACTACATACTAAGGATTTGTTTAAATAACATAGAGTAATTGGATGAAAATGTAACTATTAGGGTAGTAATTACATCCTTTTGTAATTACAAAAATTGTAATTCCACAAACGTATTTGGTATTAGGGTAGTAATTACATCTTTTGTAATTATATTGTATTTCCATGTCATCTTTGATAGTACAAAATAATAATTATGTAATTTATATTTTTAAAAGAATATTAATTATTATAAAAATTATCAATACGATAATTTTTTAAAACAACTAACAAAATTAAAATCAAATCATCGGTAATTTGATTGCTAATAAAATGATAAGAAAATAAGCATCATATTCAATTTACACTCAACACAAACTCTTTATCATTATCTATTGGTCATTGCCTGAGTTCATTATTTGAATCGAATTTGTATTGTCAAGATTATCAAGATCTCTTTCTTCCATGTACAATTCACACCGTTGATTATAAAACTTACATAAAACTAATTTGGAGAAAGACTTATCCTACATAACAATCCTTGATCCGTGAATTAATTTAAAATAATATATGTAACCTTTATAAAAAAATTTGTAAAGTGTTGAATGATTTTTACAACGCTCCTTATAAATAATATAATATTTTATTATAACTCTAAAAAATATTTTTATAAATAAGTTATGGTAAAAAATTATAACACTTTTTTAAAAATAAGTATATTATTTTTATAATATAGATAATTAACATATAAATAATGTATGTTGATTTTTTAGCCATAATTTTAGATTTTTAAGATTTAAACAATATAATTATTGGTTATAACTTTATAAATACATATAAATCATTTTATAATATATATTTTAAGACTTATAATATAACTATAGAAATTTTTGTCATAACCATCTCAAACATTCATATGTATTCATACTTATAATATAATTTTCATAACTTAAAATCGTATAAAAATAAATCTTTTATAAATTAAATCATGTATGAGTATTTGAAAAGACATAGAATAATTAGATTTAAGTATAATTGGATGCGTAATTATTTCGATTCTCACCTTCTATTAAGAAATGAAAATGTAATTAGGTGCTTCAATTATACTCAATTCAAGAAGATTCACAAATTACAATAGTTAACCAAATATGCGATCATTGTATAATTACACTCAAATACAGTTGCTAAGTTACTTTCTAAACACGAATTAAACCAAAAAAATTGATTTTTATTTTTAAAACTTTCAATGAATTTTTTAAAAAATGTTACCAGAAAACGGTGATAATTGTACGACATTGGGATTTTAAAAATATTGGATGAGTCTTAAAATATAAATATATTTTATTTATTTATTTTACATCAATTTAATCGTTAATTCGAATGCTTAAATGTGAGCCACGTGGATTATAATTAGACTATGGAATTAAATTATAAGTATTTACTATTTCAACAATTTAAATATGTTTTGTTTTTATTTGTTAAAATTATATTTTGGCATCTAACGTAATGGGTTAATTTTTAGTGTTTAATTTGGGTTTTAGGGTTAATTTAATAAAATTTATAATTAATCTTAAAATGATGAAAAATTCATAGCCATCAAACTATATTAAATAAATTCACAATTAAGACCAAATCTATTCTATTAATAAAACCATAAAGATGTAAACAATTAACTCTAAAATTTGTAATTAAAATTAAAAATTAATATATTTACTTTTGAGTACTAAAATGTATAATTTTATAAAATATAAGTAGCACATTAACATAAAAAAAAAAAACACAAGGCAGGCATTACGTTAAAAACAAAAAGAGTTATTAAGCCAAAACTTTAATGACGGAGTTAACATCCGAATTCTCCATGTGATGGGTATAGGTGCATTTACAATTTTGATTCTTGTGTTTTATTCTAGGTCAAATGTATTATTTTAATTGGGATGAACTGACCTGTTGGATAAAAATCAGTTAGTCTACTGTTTAGATAATAGGGATTAAACCAATCTCTGGACCAACCGTTCGAAACTGTTAAAAAACCAGAAACCATCCTATTTTATTTATATATATTTAAAATTTAATTATTATATTAAAACATTGCATTTAGTGATACAACACTAATGCTTCAGGGGACTCAATTAGAAAATTTAGAATTTAGAGACTGGTTTGAAATAAGTAAGATAGGTTGGGGAGGTTTGCTAGAATTTAATTTAACCATGTATGTATAATCCGCCTGCTTCTTCTTCTTGTTCCCAACTGAACCCTTTCTCCCTCTTCTTGTTTCTTGCTTCACAAACAAGAAAATTTAAACTTAATAAACACCAAACGCAAAGCAAAACATAGCAAAGCATAGCATAGCAAAGCAAAGCAGGCTGGTTTTTATTTTTTATTTATTATTATATATATATATATAAACTTAGTACCATTTTAGATGGCGGGGGGAAAGTGAGAATCCGGGTAATCGGGTCTAGATCCGAGCATAACCCATGGAGGGTCATAGGTTTCAGGTGGGATGGGTGTTCTCCGTTTTTCTTCTCTGCTTCTTCTTCTTCTTCCCTGCCCATTGCTTCTACCTCCCTGGTGTTGCCCCTGAAGATTTACAAAAGGTCAGTTTCTTCGTATGCATGCATAGTTGATGTAACATCATCATCATGCATTTTGACTTGTGTTTTCCATTCTGTTATTGGATTTTGTTTAGATCTGCGTTTTATCATGTCTAGAATCGCCATTTTGGTTTCAATGGTTATGAATAAGATTATCAAACATATTTTACAAAAAAATAAAGTTGTATTTGCCTGTACTTTATTGTCCCAGAATAAACATAAACAAAAAAAAAAAAAGTCCATACAGAGAATAGGAAAAGTTTCGAATCAATTTGTGACCACATAATTACCCTAATAGAATAAGAGAAGATTAAATTATAATTAGCTGTTAATTTACTTGGCTAAAACTCAAAAGCCTAAGCTAATTTTAAGATTTACGGTGCACTGATAATCCCACACCGCCTAGCGAGACAAGGTATAAGCTAATATCTCCTATAAAGTAGATGCGCGAATCCGGTCAAAGGTATGATCCTTCAGGCAGTAACGGGATATGATGAGTGGTTAATTCTCACAATCGTTGTGGGATGAGTGTCCGCCCCAAAGCCTGGTTACGACACTCGGGCACTCTCCTTTTTACCACCTGATCCCAATCTTGAAGGAATACTATAGTTAAAACAAGAACAAATTTTAGCCCAGATTAAAGCCTGGCTGGTTAATGGTGGTGTTGTGGATAGCTAGGCTCTTGTTGCTGTTTGTTGACCCAGTTCAGATTGATCCCCTTGGACCTTGGTTGCCAATGCCCATTAGGTTTTTACCAATTGAACCCTTGAGCAAAACCATCCAAGAAACTCTAATAGTCTAAAATATCAGTTTTTGAAATTCTAGCAAAAGAGGAGAAGACATGATTAGGGGTGAGCAAAACTCAATTCGACTCGAAAAATTGAAAAAAAATTCGAATTTCGAGTTAAACGAATCGAGTTATTCGAATCAACTCGAATTTTTTTTTCAAATTTCGAGTTCGAATTGAGTTGAGTTTTCGAGTTCGAATCGATTTGAGTTTTCGAATTCGAATAACTTGAATAATTTGAATATCAAACTATAATATTTTACATTTTTACCTCAAACTCCCAAACCTTTTTACTTTTCCCTAAAAACTTTTACTCCTTCCCACTTCCCCCCAAAACTTTTACTTCCCTCCCCTCCCAACCCCCAATCTACCCAAAATCCATTTCCCACCAAAATTTTACTCTCCCATTTATTTTTTCTCAAAATTTTACTCCCAAATACTCTCAAAACCTTTTATTTTCTCCCCAAATTTTTACTCCCTCCCACTTTTCCCCTAAAACTTTTATTTCCTTCCCATCCCACCTCCCATCTATCTCAAACCCTCCCCCCTCCATTTTTTTTTAATATTTTCCCTCCAAAATTTTACCCCCTATTTACTTTCCCTCCAACTTTTATTCCTCAAAACTTTTATTTTTCCCTAAATTTTACTTCTCACCCTTTACTCTCAAATAAAAATCAAAATTATCCAAAAATCACTAAACATAAATAGTAATAATTTTATTTATATCTACTATTTATATTATTAAATTAAATTTCACATTTTATATTATTTATATTATTGAATTGTTTAGTCATATTGAATATTTATATTAAAATTGAATTATTAATTATGCCATAAAAGATTCGTGTTAAAATTTTATATTGGTATCAATTTCACATTTTATTTTTAAATAACTTTTATTAAAAAATCATATTTTTACATTTAATATATTTTTAATTCTAAAATACATAGTGACAAGAATCAAGATAATTGAAACAACTAAGCAAGCAAAGAAGCTAACCAAGATATAAAAAATTAATAAATAAATTATGAAGTGATGAAAGTTAATAAAAAATTTGATTAAGGTGGACAAATTTTATTACGATGGGTGACAATGGTTACAAGGACCCAAAATCATTTTTTAAAATTTAACTCGAACAAATATATTCGATTCGATTCGATTCGATTCGATTCGAATTCCATCTCACTCGACTCGATTCGAGAAAACTTCAAATAAAATTAGGATGATAAAATGAGATTCAAAAACTCGATCAACTCGAAAATTTTCGATTCGATTCGATTTGATTCGATCAAATACTCACCCCTAGACATGATCCTTCAGAAATTCATTTTGAATCATTAAGTTTGTTTGCCTTATATATTATTGCCCCTGCCACAACATTCCGCATTTAGATACTACTACCGTACTATCAAGAGGATTAGCTGCCAAAGGTATTTATCCAGCGGTAGGATCCTTTAGACTCAACGTCTACTATGCTCCAACCTTGAATCGTTGGTGAGGAACATTATGAAACTGCGCAAAGGGTTAAGCAAACCTTACAGCGTTACAAAGAACTTCAGGACATTATAGCTATCATTGGGTTGGACGAATTGTGATTGCAGATTATTTGCCAAATGTTAAGTTTTCCTCCACGTATCTAATATGCCATTGGAATAGAATTATTGTCCTTTTGACTAAAATTTTGAAGACCTGAAATTTCATGTACATTGACCAGAGCTTCGAATGTCCAATGATCTTTTATGAAATGAAAAGGCTCTTTTAAGCCCCCTGAAACATGAACTTTCAAGCAATACTTTGGAGATTTTTTCCGATTGTTTATTACTTGGATAAAAAAGCAACTATATTCCTACTTTTTGCAACTTGAACACTTAGCCTTATCTCACCATCAAGCAACCTTTCAGTTGTGCCAAGCCTGAAATGCTTAAGATAAGCGGATTCCATATCTCAAGCTTTAACAATCTACAGTCTGGATCTGTTCATAGTATAAATGATGCTGGAATAAGTATTAATCTCTTACATTGCTTATCCGAGATATGTTTCAGTACTCACCTAAATTTTGTATTCGGAAAAGGAGTTCATTATTTTCATGCTTAAAATTTGAGGAATATTTACGATTGATTAAAGATTATGGATCTTTGATGCTCAATAATCAACATTGGGGATTTTCGAATTAAACAAGTGAGGGTTTAATGTATTTTTATCCTAATCTCCTTTTATGCAGGGGGATCCATTGTATGTAAAAGTGAATAAGCTGACTTCAACTAAAACACAACTCCCATTTTCCTACTATTCCTTACCTTATTGTCAGCCCGAGCATATAGTTGACAATGCTGAGAATCTTGGGGAAGTCCTTCGAGGCGATCGAATCGAAAACTCCCCTTATGAGGTGAGTTTGAACTCCTTAGATCACACTTGTGTATGTCTCTTTTATGTATTTTTGTTTCCTTAGAGATTTGTAGGATTGTTTGTTTGCAGTTCAAAATGAGAAAACCACAAATGTGCAATATCGTATGTCGTAAAGTTCTAGATAAGAAAACTGCAAAGGCGTTCAAGGAGAAGATCGATGATGAATATCGAGTTAACATGTGAGGATCTCATTATGAAAATCTTAATTATAGTTTTCCGTTTATTCTTTGGTTAGTGACTGATTTTTACTATGTGTTATTGATAGGATTTTGGATAACCTTCCATTGGTTGTTCCCGTAAGAAGGTTCGACCAGGAAAATGGTGTAGTGTATCAGCATGGATTTCATGTCGGTCTCAAAGGACGTTATGCTGGTGTAAGTGCTTGATTGATCGGCATTTCGGCATCTTTTTAGAATTTACTGGTTAGAATATTATTTCCGTGCAAGCAATGCTTGTTTTGCTGTTCTTACTTGCAGAGCAAGGAAGAAAAACAATTTATCAACAATCACTTGACATTTACAGTCAAATATCACAAGGATCCACATGCGGATTCGGCTAGGATTGTCGGATTTGAGGTCAAACCATTCAGGTTAAAATTTTCTTTATTTGTTACCTTTACTTTCTCCTACCAATGGTGTGTTTATTTTTTATGCTTCTTGGCAAATCATTTTGATGAATGCAGTGTTAAACATGAATACAAGGGTGAGTGGAATGAGAAGACCCGTCTGACAACCTGTGATCCCCAAACAAAACGTGCAGTGACTAGTTCCGAATCTCCTCAGGAGGTTGAAGAAACAAGGGAAATCATATTTACATATGATGTCGAGTTCCAGGTAAGGCCTTGTATGCCACTCTGTGAAAACAGAATGCGTGCTGCTTTTTACAGCTTGGTTACTCAACCTGATGATATTTTATTCTAATTGACTTGGTTCTTGTTGTCATCTTGCAGGAAAGTGATGTAAAGTGGGCGTACCGATGGGATACCTATCTTCTGATGGCTGATGATCAGATCCATTGGTTCTCAATCGTTAATTCATTGATGACTGTCCTTTTCCTCTCGGGAATGGTGGCTATAATCATGCTGCGAACTCTTTATCGGGATATCTCCAAGTATAACCAACTCGAAACGCAAGAAGAAGCCCAAGAGGAGACAGGGTGGAAGTTGGTTCATGGGGATGTTTTCAGGGCTCCAGCAAACTCTGACTTGCTCTGTGTGTATGTCGGAACCGGGGTTCAGTTTTTTGGTATGATTCTTGTTACCATGATCTTTGCTCTCCTAGGCTTCCTATCACCCTCAAATAGAGGTGGATTAATGACAGCCATGCTTCTACTCTGGGTCTTCATGGGCCTGTTTGCCGGATACTCCTCAGTTCGTCTTTATAAGCTGTTCAAGGGAACAGAATGGAAGAAAATTACACTCATAACGGCTTTTATGTTCCCTGCTACCATCTTTTCCATTTTCTTCGTCTTGAATGCTCTGATATGGGGACAGAAATCCTCTGGGGCGGTGCCATTCGGAACCATGATTGCTCTGGTATTGCTATGGTTTGGTATCTCAGTCCCCCTCGTTTTCATAGGTAGTCATATCGGTATTCAGAAGCCAACAATTCAGGATCCAGTGAAAACTAGTAAAATCCCAAGGCAAATCCCGGAACAGGCTTGGTACATGAACCCAACATTCTCCATCTTAATTGGGGGCATACTTCCATTCGGGGCTGTTTTCATCGAGCTCTTTTTGATCCTCACTTCGATATGGTTGCATCAGTTTTATTACATATTTGGCTTCCTCTTCATCGTCTTTGTCATCCTCATTGTCACTTGCGCCGAGATCACGATTGTGCTCTGCTACTTCCAGCTATGCAGCGAGGACTACCGATGGTGGTGGAGATCCTACTTGACTTCAGGTTCTTCTGCTCTCTACTTATTCCTCTACGCTGCCTTCTACTTCTTCACGAAACTCGACATCACCAAGCCTGTATCCGGAGTCTTGTACTTCGGGTACATGTTGATCGTGTCTTACTCGTTCTTCGTGCTGACGGGGACAATCGGTTTCTATGCATGCTTCCGGTTCACAAGGCTCATATACTCATCAGTGAAGATTGAATGATCTATTTTGAGGGGAAATTGCAAATTTGTTTCATCAAAAGTAATATCCCAAACAGAATCAGAAATGCAGGAAATCATTGGCCATGGAGATTGCCATTTGAGTTCAATTTTTGAATCATTGATCATACAAATTGTTTAATTATTTTAGCATTACAGGTTCATTGGTGTTACTGGTTTTCCTATACTCTTTTATATATATATATAAAAGGACAGATTTGACACAAGAATTTTAATAATGTTATAATTGAAGTTATATTTTTAAATCCAAAAATGGAGAGATTAAATTCTTTGACTCTAGTGTTTTCTTCTACTTGTTTAATTGGATCCATTACTTTTACTTTTTTTTTTAAATTACTGTTACTGTTTTTATGAAGCAATTGAGTGGGTAGAGGATTCACAGCATATAGAACATAGAGTTGATAATAATGACCCAAACATATTCACGTCGGATTCATAATATCCAGATTGTAATTTCGTTATATTCAAGCATACGAAACTTAGATTGAATCTAAATTGATTTAATTTGATTTAATTATAAAATTTAATCATTTAAATACGCTCAACTTGAATTCGTATTAATCTGAATATAAATTAATTCAACTCCAAGTGACATGAAATAAACTGAAACTCAAAATAACTGAATCGAAATGACTGAAATAAGTAACATAAAATAACTTGAAAATGATATAAATCTATAATGGTCTTATTTTAAGAACTCGAATGATTTAAACTCAAAATCTGATTCAAATCAAAATGGCCGAAATGACTCCATCTAGATTATTGAATGATAATGAACACAACGTTTGAAAAATTCCAAAGCAAAAGTGACTAAAATCATTCAAACTTGTAAGTGATTAATCCGAAAATAATCCAACGTAAAAGGACCGAAAGTGAAAATTTTCAAAAAAAAAAATATAGGAAACATGGGAATTGAACCCGACGTGAATCGAACACGCAACCTTCTGATCTGGAGTCAGACGCGCTACCATTGCGCCACGGATCCCTTGTCATTTTAATCTAAAAAATAAATATTGGTATTATCTTATTAGTGTGTCCTTGAACGAGGTTTGATTTGATTTCATAGTTTGTGGGGAGATTGAGTTTTTATTATACCATACGTGAAGTCTATCTCACTACATATATATAAATTTCGTCCAATTAAGATTTATTATGAATCGATATGAGTATACTTCATTTCCTTCTATGGGAACCCATGAGAAGCAGGGCATATCCATATCTGCATCTACAGCAGTAATCTAAGCTACCAATTTAGTTGTTTTCTTATGAATCAAATATATATTTTTAAATTTTACAACGCACTTTGTTTTTAGTTTTATAATTCACTTTGAAACGAATCAATCCAAATTTAAGAGTTTAAGTTAGGATTATACTACTAAAGACAACATAAGTACACATTTCTAGATAAGTTCAATACGGTTATTACTTAAAAATTTATTAAATGTCTATTTGTTCATTTACTTTAAAATGATAAATTACACTTGTAGTTATCCAACTATTGGTAAGTTTTTTTTAGGTCATCCAACTATTCGATATTTTCTTTTTTAGTCACCAGTCGTTAAATGACGGATGAAAAGATGATGTGGTAACTTTTAAAATTTACATAATTGCAACTTTAACCCTCAATGTTTACACATTGTGTATTTCTTTTTTCAATTTTGCTTTTCTTTTTGACAATTTCACCTAAAAAGTTAAAAGAAACAAATCCATAAGCTAAATTTGATCGTAGATATCCCCAAAAGGGAAACACCTAAAATCTAAGATAGTAATTTTCATTTTTTTCTCATTCTTTTAAAATTAACCTCTACTTCACAAATAAAAGTAAAACGCAAAAATAAAAATAAAAAATTATACAATGTGTAAATATTAAGGGTTAAAGTTGTTATTATGTCAATTTTAAAAGTTGCCAAGTTATCTTTCCATTAGTAAGTTAACAACAAGTGATAAAATAAAGAAAAATTCAAATAGTTGGGTGATCAAAAAGAAAAAAGTCAAATAGTTGAGTGACCATTTTGTAACATTTCATAGTTGAGTGACCAAAAAGAAATTTATTAATAGTTAGATGGCTATCGGTGTAGTTTACCCATTAAAAATTCGATTATAAAACTTGTAAAACTCAATATTTACTAACTTGTTAGGGCTGAACTATAGATAAATAGGTAATACCAAATTTTACATTATTTTCTTAAAAAAATATATTTCATTTAAACATTAACATATAAATAATGAAGATGGGAGTTTGTTAATAAACTTAGCCGTGAGCCTAACATGACAGTTGGTAACAAACGATAACTTGTATTGCTTAAGTTGTTGGACAATCCTTTAGTTTTCAAATTTATAAAACCTAACCAACGTACGTGTTGCTCTCAATACTCAATTTTTTAATTAATGAGATGTTTGAAACCAAAGGTTGTGACGCCAAAATCCTCCATATGATCCTTCTACAATCTTACAAGTATGTTAGGCATATATGATGAACATACATTTTTGATAACATGAAAGCATAAGTGAAACTATATTTTATGATTCGCTACCAACTAAAATATTATTTATGAGAAAGGATTGTATAAACTGTGATTTCACTCATTTTTAAGAAAATAACATATAAGAATTTTTCTCCTAATTTTCAGCATTTTCCTTCTTAAAAAATTCAAATCCAACTAAAAATACTAAAAATAATGAGGAAAAATTTAATTTGTCATTTTCCTATTGAAAATGAATAAAAATGACATGAAATCACAGTTTCATATAATCCCTTCTCATTATTCATCCTCTAATTTACACTACTAAATTTCAAATTCATTAACTTCTCATCTCCATCCTCGCCAGCTTGATTTCGTAGAAAAAGGGAATTGGTTTAGTCCAAATGACAGATGATGGATAGTTTTTTAATTGATAGATGGTTACGAGCTTATGAGAGCCGTTTTTTTCTCTGAGCCTCGATGCTTAAGGTATCTAAAATGGTGTTTCTAGCTAGTTGGCGTAAAATTTCGGGATCGTTTCCTTTGATGGGTTTATGAATGATGAGTTTGACGGAGCCTGAGTTGACGACATGCTCCATTCCTGCAGGCATGATTTCGCCGGTGCCGATTAAGGTCATAGGTATTACAGGCACTCCGGTTTTTGCTGCAACAGTGAATGCACCTTTCTGCGCAACATGATAAAACCAATGAGCATGATGATGATGATGATCCAAACAAATGGACCTACATGCATAGAGTATTAAGTTTATGTACCTTAAAATCACCTAACTTGCCGTCCTTACTCCGGGTGCCTTCTGGGAAGAAAAACACGGAGGCACCATTCCTTACCAGACCCATACATCTCCTAACAGCCTCCTACATGCCCATACCATTTCAAGTCCATATACAACAACAATACAATAATAGAGAAAACAAGGTAAATTAATATACCAAATGGCTTCTGATGTCCATGCGCTTTACCGGAATCATACCCAGAATATACATAGCCCACCCGATTCCTGGATAAAGAAATACCGTATTCTTGCCGATGAACTTGAAGCTTCTTCCCAGAGTTAACAGTGGATAGAAGTCTATCATACTCTGGTGGTTCGAAACATACACCGCAGGAGCATTCTGCGGGGGCAGATTCTCCAATCCTTCCAACTCGATATCGAAGAAGGGAGCAATACTTGCGGTTGCCCATAGTTTTGGAATAAGATTGTAAAATTTTGTCTTGTAGGGATCAAAGATGAGCGCCAAGGGATGAGCCACTATCAGGATCCCAAACGGTAAAACGCCTGCCATAACTGTCATACCATAGAAGCATACTCCTCTAAATTTCGGGCTCGGCTTAATTTCTGCACGTTAAAAGTTGGGAAAATTAATAAAATGGGAAAGCAGCAAGAGCTTAAAGAAAAAGGGTCAATGACTAAATAAAATAGCTCTTCAATGAAAACCTGATAAAGGATTGGTAGCATCAAGGATCCCAGTTCCAGCAAGTTGAGATCTTATAACGATGTATCTGGACAATTTGTTTGATCTATTGAATCCCTGATTTAGAGTAAAATAACACCGAGATTCACCCTCACGGCTCGCCTTAATATGCAGAAATTTAGGAACAGCTGCCAGAAAAAAGGAGAGAAGCTAATATGTAAGCCCTCAAGTAACCATTTTTAAACATTCTAAAAAGTATAATAAATGAACAAAATAATCACTTTTGCATAAAGAAGAAATAGGATTAGGTAGATGGAAAAGTGTATAGAGAGTGAGGAAGTTACAGAAAGGGAAAAGAGAAAGTGTAGAGAGTTGCATGGCGAATGCGTTGTGATGCCCCCGATTTTGGGTGTCTTTACAGATCCCAAATCGGTAGTTTAAGTGCGTGTTGTTGGATTTGTTTTAGATTTTGGCCTTTCACGCATTCGGCAAGGTGAAAAGGAGAAGCTTTTGGGGCATGGCGCTTTAGAGTTTGCCTATTTCAATTTGAAGGGACTGTGCCAGCGTTCTCGTCTTTGTATTTTGTTCATTTGCATTTATGCTTTTTTGCGCCGGACTTTAATCTTGCTTGTCCCGACATTCGTTCGGACAGTTTTTATCAAATTATAAAGAAAAAAGTTTTAAAAGTTATTATTTAAAAGAATTTAGTCATATAGGTTTTCTTTTTCTTTTTTGCAAAAAAAGAATTTATACCAAATGTGCTTTCTTTTGACATTTTAACTTGGTCGGTTAGTTAAATACTTACGTATTGTAGGTCTCAAGTATGCATATTTTACATAATTATTTGAAATATTTTACATATAAAAATAATGGTACTTAAAATTATTATTTTTACAATATCATAATTTACCATACAATGTATGTGAAAATGTAATAATATTTGTTATAATTATTTGAAATATTCCACGTATAAAAATAATGATATTTGAAATCATTATTTGATCTTATAATATTAGATTTTACCATTCCCACAACGTCGTGACGTGGCATTGCATCATTAAGACGAAGGAGGATCGTGTCATCGAGAGGAGGGCTTTCTTCTTGTCGTGATGTCGGCTGTTCGTCGATACGAAGAACACTTTCTCGTTGCGACGTCACACACTGTTTAGTCCAAAATACGAGGCATAACTCCACAAATCTCCACCTTGACTCATATTTGACTTAACTCTCTTGCCAAGCCTTGTTACGAGCCTAACTGATTCTTCATTAAATACTTACCAAGTCCAAGAAATGCTCGAACTTTGAAACTGGAAGGCTCTTTGTCAACATGTTGGCCGGATTGTGTTTTGTGCCAATTTTAAGAATTTGAACATCCTCTTGAATGATCACCTCTCGAACAAAGTGATAACGAATGTCTATGTGCTTCGTTCTTTCGTGATGAATTTGATTTTTGGTGAGATGTATGACAATTTGACTATCACAATATATGATACCCTTTTTCACTTACCAGTTCACTAAACAGACCCTTAACCGGATTGTTTTTTTTTACTGCTTTAGTAATTGCCATGTATTTTGCTTTAGTAGTCGGCAAAGCTACTATAGCTTGAACTGTTGCTTTCCAACTAATGACACAATTCCCAAAATCAAATAGGTAACCTGTGAGAGACCTTCTTCGATCTAAGTCTCTTGCATAATTAGAATCAACATATCCGACTAAATCCTTTTTAATTCTTTCGAACTCTAAACACATGTTAGAAGTACCCTGCAAATAAGTAACATAAAATGACTTGAAAATGATCTGTTTTACTTTAAAAACTCAAATGATTTGAACTCAAAATTATTTGAATTCAAAATTGATCCAAATTAAAAGGACCGAAATGACTCAATCTAGATTGGCTTGACTTGACCCAAACTAACCTTATTGAATGATAATGATCACAAAACTAGTCCAAACCGTTTGAAAAATTCCAAAGCAAAAGTGACAAAAATCATTCAAACTTGTACTTGTAAGTGATTGATCTGAAAATAATCCAACGTAAAAGGACTGAAAGTGAAAATTTTCAAATAAAAAAATAAGGGAAACATTGGGAATTGAACCCGACGTGAATCGAACACGCAACCTTCTGATCTGGAGTCAGACGCGCTACCATTGCGCCACGGATCCCTTGTCTCTCTAAGCTACAAAATAAGTATTGGTCTTGTCCTATTAATGTAATTGTAAAAGAAAAAAGTCCTTGAACGAGGTTTGATTTGATTTCATTGTTTCTGGGGAGATTGAGTTTTTATTATACCATACGTGAAGTCTATCTCACTACATATTGTCCAATTCAGATTTATTATGAACCGAGTATACTTCATTTCCTTCTATGGGAACCTATGAGAAGCAGGGCATATCCATGTCTGCATCTACAGCAGTAAAACTAGGCTCAGGGGGCTTTTGTAGTGCCACCAACTAAAACCAACCTTGGAGAGTTTGAAACATGTGATAATTTTTGTATTTCATCCAACAATTTTCTAGTTGAATTGTTTTCTTATAGATCAAATATATATATTTTTAGTTTCATCACGCACCTTGAAGCGAATCAATCCAAGTTTAGGAGTTTTAGGATTATGAATATGGATATTTTTTTTGAGTTGAAGGATTTGAAAGTTATATATTTTTCTGTTGTAAAAGCTATATATTAGCTGTTTTCTCATTGGCAATAAAGATATGAGGAATAGTTGTTTTTAATCTGAAAACACTTCTATTCTCTTCATAACGACCCTCCAAATTGTAACCTAGAGTTTTTCAGGTAGATGTAAGTCCCACAATTTCCTGTAAAATTGAGTTTCGGTGTCTGTAAGCAGTAAGGACAACGAAGAAGCAGTAGTGCTGGAGAGGAGTTGCTTTATAGCTAGAGCGAACGGTATACATCCCAGAATGTTTGGGTTGCCACACCAAATATCATCTGCAGCAGTCGAAGAAAGAGGAATATACAGAATCCAACGATCATCATTCGGGGAAAACAATGTATGAATCAAGTCAATTTTCCATGAGCTAGTGTCCGCATTAATTAAATCGTCCCAAAAGTTTGAATGGTGCAGGTAACCACTTATCCTGCCAAATTGAAACTGACTTTCCATTATTGTAAACCATTGATCAATAACCCTGTAGCACTCCAAATGAATTGGCAAGTAGGAGATGGGTTAGTCCCAAGCTGCGAATTAAGAAAATCAGTACTTAGCTTTACGACCTCCGGCAAGCACTAAGAAGACGCCAACCAAGCAAGGCAATATTGAATTTGCCAAGATCTCGGCATGTTTGCCACCAAACTGTGTCCAAAGGTGACATGTGTCCAATCTTATATATTCCTTTTTCTATTTTATTATTATATTCTATAATTTTATATCATCATTTTAGTTCTATTTGAAGTCTAAACATTAATCCACTCATTGTACATGAAATACATTTCCTCTAAATACCAGGTATGTTTATTAGGATTTGGGGAAATATTATAACACACCACCTCGGTTTGTGAAATACATTCTAACAGTAGATAACTTTAAAAGATTTATATACAGCAGGTTAATTTGATTATTTATCTTAATAAAATTAAAACCGAATTACCTAAACTAAATGTTGGCATTGTTTGTACAGGTATAAAAGTAAATTTATGAGAAATTAACCAAGCCTTCAAGGCGTGTATCGATGCTGTTTTCTTTAAGGTTCTATCCTCTCCACCTATATTATAGTGTGTAAAAGAATTATTGACAAATGAACAATGATTATTTATGTTTTGCATTAATGGAAACAATTCAGTGAGCAGAACATAGCAATGATATCAATTTAAGAGATATAACTCATCACTATAAATGGTGACAACTTTTGATTAATAATCAAATGACATAATTTCTCATTTTTGCTTACTTATAACTTTTCATTTGCAACTATTGAAACACTATATATATATATATATTCCATCATACACTATCTTTTTGAAGATAAAAATTGATTGTTCAGCCTTATTTATATGACAAAAAAATATTTTTCCACAGAACAAGGCCCTAGTTGAAGGCAAAGAGGTGTAGAGGTGGCAAATAGGTGAGCTCGGGTGAGCTTTTATTGAACTCGGATTTTGTTGGATGAGCTCTAACGATTTCAATTGATTTTGAAATTTGTAAGTTATAAATATTTTTATTTCGAATATAATAATTTATTTTATTTTTATATGATGCCGGTGCAATTTAAATTTGCCTTATAAAAAACTTAACTTGTATATATATGTAATAGAGTTATTTTATATAAAATAATTAAAATATTTATGTTATAAAATAAAGAGAGATGGGGAGAATAAAGAACAAAGAAAATATGAAAGCAATAGAGAACGTGCTTTTCTTGATCAAAAGGGTGATTACAATGCTTATCGAGTCTCTATTTATAGGCATAAGAAGTATAAAAGAGTAGAGATCTAATTCCAATAACTATTAGAATTTAAAGTACATTAAAACTTTATCTTAATCATGATGGACATCCACTTAATAAAATATTCATAACAGTTTATTGTATGTAAAATTTATTCTCCTATAATATTATATGAATTGATGAAAATATTTTTATTGTTCATTATTATATTATATTAAAATTAAATAACTTTTATCTTTCTTTTAAATTTATAAATCTAATTCTCATATTCTAAAATATTTATTCTCAAACCCAAATATATTATGGTAAGCTCAAGCCCAAATAAAATATTCATTATTATCCAAACTCAAAATAAACTAATTATAGCCTAAATATCAAGTCTAAAAAAAAACCCAGTACCCAAATACAATTTGTAAAATTTAAAGGCCAATTCAAAATCTAATTTAATAAAAATAATTTATTAAGATATTAAATTTATAATAATATTTTATGTATTGCTAGCTATAAACATGTATTTTAATATACAAAATTACCCATAACTATCGATGTTATATCTTTTATTATAATCTATAATACAATAATAGTTATATATATTAATAATTATAAAATGTATTATTTCGTTACATAATAGTATATCGCATACTATAACAATAGTACATAAAATATTAATTATTATAAGATATTATTGTTTATCATTATGTTGATTGAAATATGCTCTAAGTTTCTTTAGTTTTCATACATTTGAAAGTTAACTCTCCGACTATATTATATAGACTTAATGCATAATTTGGTACCTAAGTTTGATACTTCTTTCTAATGTGGCACTTGTGTTATTTTTTGGTCCAATGTGATACCAGATTAGACAAAAGTTATACATTTTGGTGCCTAAAGGTAACAATGTTAACTTTTTAGTGTTTAATTCGAGTTTTAGAGTTGAATTGATGAAAGCTCATAATTAACTAATAATATTAGCACTTAACTATTATTAAATCAACCCTAAAACCCAAATTAAATCAAATTTGTCATACTATATTTGACAAATTAAATAAAAATTAAACAAATTCATAATTAGCACTAAATTTATTATATTACCAAAATCATGAAAATTTTAAACATAATAATATTAGCAATTATTTTCATCAAATCTACCGAAAGCCCGAATCAAACACTAAAAGTTTACCTTTGGGTACCAAATTGTATAACCTTTTTCAAATACATGTACCACAATGAACAAAATAAAATAAAAATACCAAAAGTGTCAAACTCATATATCAAATGAATTTTAAACACGTTAAATGATTCAGTATTATATAATAGTATATATATGCATCAATAAAATAATATATATTCAAATTTTAATTATGTATTTGTTTTTGTAAGTTGATATGTGGATTATATATTATTATTATAGAATTTTACAAGTTACGGGTTGGTTCAAAATAGAATAGAATTGAATATATCTTTAGTTGCGGGAAGAGAAAAGTTTGAGATGCAACTCAATGTTTTGGAGTGGTGGAAGCAAACTCGAACAATGACAAGGGATTTATTTTATATCAATAAATGGAGGAATTATCTTACGCCTCATAATATTGAAATATTAATCTGCACTCATAATTGGATACGACATATCCACATATTCTGGTGGTAAGAGCTTTCAGTCATTAACTATATTTTTGTTATTTTACATCAGATGAAGAAGAAGATGAATCATTGAAATTGAGAAGAAATGTTGAGATGTTGAATTTAAATTGATTGAGTTATGAAGTATGTTGAGATTCTACATTTTAATTAGTTGTTTTATATTTTTATTCACATTTCTTTAAAATTTATTTACAAAACTTCTAATTTCAAATTTCAAATGACTTGATTTTATGTAATTTTATTAAGAATCAGATTTATGTATTTTGTAATATATTTTATTTTTAATTGTTAAACAACTTTTAAATTTTCTAAGATATTTTTTATTAAAAGATATTGGTTTAAAATTAAATTTATTATTAATGTTATTATTATTGTATAGTAAATCAATTTTAATCATTTGTAATAAGTATAACGCAAGTTATAGTATTATTAAATTAATATATTATCATTAAAGTTTAATTTTATAGATTTTAATAATTATTAAATTTATATATTTATTAGACATATATAATTATAACATTATCTTCTTTAATTTATATTTTTAAAATTTTATTTCACTTTATAATTTAATATAAAATTATTATTAATTACTTTTCATACTAATAAAAGTTTCATATAAATATAAAATGCTTATGAATTTATTTATATTTTATTTTTAAAGTAATATCATAAAATTATATTAAATATTAATGTGTATTATGGTTGTTCAGTTATAAATTCAAGTTCTGGGTCGAATTTATCTTGGGTTCAGGCCAAAATAGTTATGGGCTCGAGCTGTTCTAGGCTTGGATCTATTACAAGCTTGGGCTTTCTCGAATTCATATTGGAATGGGCAGGCTTTCTTGTTCGGGCATATTTTGCCAACTCTATATAGGTGACAAATAGGCAGGCTTAGATTGGGTTTACTTCAGACTCAGATTTCTCGGTCTCAAATTTTTTCAGATTCAAGCTTAGACTGAGCCAGGCGGGTTCTAACGAATTTATGTAATTTTAAAATTTTCAAGTTATAATTATTTTAATTTTAAATTTAATAATTCATTTTACTTTTATACAATAACACAATTCAAATTTGTATTGTAAAAAGAATGAAATATATATATTTAATAGTCTTTTATATAAAATAATTAAAGTGTTTATTGTATAAAGAATTTATTGTTCTATGATATTATATGAATTGACGAAAAGAATATTTTAAAATCAACATTTATTTTTATCAAACAACATAATTATATTCAACACATATAAAAATATACTAATTTACCAAGCAATTTCTATTATAAGTTCAACACTTAAAAAATATAGTAGTAAAATTTAGTACTTAATTTTTCAGTACTTAAAATTTTAATTTATCAAACGCACCTAACTTAAATAAAAAATACTTTTAGGCAATAAAATTAAATAAAAAGAAAATTCAATTTGATTTTAATAATAACGAATTTAACTTGTGAACAGAATATATTTTAATAATAACCAAAGTAAACTAATAAAACCTAAAAAGTTCAAATCCTTTTCTTTTGCTAAAATGCTAAATAAGCACTCTAAAAATAATAAAAAAATAATTAAACTCTTTTCGAAAAAGGTATCCAATTGAATCCTTTAAATCAAGATTGATAGTTAATTGAGCTCTTTGAATTCATTTTTCCATTGAAGCCCTTGACAGACTATAAGTGTTGAAGTGGTTGACGTGGCAAGCTGTGTGGTGGCTGTCAGGGAAAAACAATGACATGGTATGTCAATGTGAAAAAACGATGACATAGAGTGCTTAATTGATATTTATTAATTTGCTAGGGCTTAATTGATTTTTAAGTATTTTACGAGAGCTTAATTGTTTATTTAAATAAAAATTTATTAAAAATTCTCAACTTTTTTAATATAAATAATAAAAAGAATTATTAGAAATTTATAAAATAGTATAATTACTATTAAAAATTATAAAAAATTATAGAAATATTTTAAAAGTTATAAGTTTCTTAGAAAATTATAAAAAGATAGAAAATGATATAAAACTTACTGAAATTATTCAAAAATTATAAAAATAAAAAATATATATTACTTTTTTTCTCTCTCTCAAACTGTCTTACATCATACCTCAACCCATCGTTATCAACTTCTATAAAATCTACTTTCCTCAATTAAAACATTACCCCTCACTAAAGGTGTTTATAGGCTGAGTTAAGCTTAAGCCTGATTTCAAAATATTTCTAGGCCCAAGCCAAGTTAAACCTAGCCTGCTCAAATATCTTGTTTCACCATTTTAAAAATAATAAAAATATTTTTGTTCAAATTTAATTATAAAAATATACAAAATATTAAAATATATTTTTATCTATATATATATATTATTTTTGAATAGTAAATTGTATTGCACATGAACACCTCTACCCATCACTTACCTTAAGCTATCAAGCACTAAACTCACCATCACTCAAATCCTCTACTCAACACCCCACACAAGTCTAATCATCATTACGCTTCAATTTCTCTATATCCTTATTACCAAAACCAAAAACTCCAAACCTGTAAAATAAAATAAAAAATTAACCTTTTTTATATTTTCAATTTTTTTATAATTTTCAATATTTTAAATAAAATTTAAAGAATTGTTTACTTTTATAAACTTTTTATTATATTCTAAAAATATTGTAATATTAATAATTCTTATAATCTTTTGCATTTTTTGTTAATAACAGAAATTTTGAGAAGAAAAATTATAGAAAAAGAAGAAGAAAAGAAGAAAGTTTAGAGGAAGAAGATGAGAGCAGAGAGAAAAGTCGTGACTATCATTCCATAATTGTTTTCCCTTTAGCCTGATTGGTGATAAAATAGGAGAATAATGGATCAAAACAAATTGGCAACTATCAAAACAACTTCCATCAAAACATACTGTTTCAATTAAAAGACATGGACCAAAACAGTGCTGTAAAATATCCTTTAGCGCACCGTTTAACTAAAGAAATTAAAACGCAGTGTTTTGGTAATTAAAACCACAGACCCTTTACACTTATTCAACTGAAATAATAGAAAATTGAAAAGGTTGAGTCATTTCCCTCCAAGAGCAGATTCGTTCCATATCAATTTCTCCTTTCCTAAAAAACGGTCCTTGTCCTCAAGGATCAAAAGCTGGATATCTCTGGGAAAGGTCACTGAAGCTTTCCTAGGTAGAGTCTTCAGGAAAGGTGTTGGCCCACTCCACCAAGACCTCGGTGACAGCTTGATTTCCTCTTTTAACCATGCACTGATCCCCTATTTTGATTGGAACTTTTGGAAGATCACCATTAGTGCCCACCAGCGGAAGTAAGGGTGAGACAAGAGTGTGGCCGATATGCTTATTAAGTTGAGATACATGAAACGTTGGATGGATTCGTGATTCATAAGGAACGGTCAGTTTGTAAGCTTGATTGGGTAGAGACCATAATATCTTGGTGATAATTTCTGGTTGGCCACTTTTTTGAGTGAACATTAACGATAAGGTTGCAGCTTGAGATACACTAATTCACCAACCTGAAATTCTCGCTTAGATCTTTTCTTATCAGCAAGCTACTTCATGCGTCCTTGAGCCCTCTTCAAATGAAACTTAAGCAAGTGTTTAGCTGCTTCCTTTGCTTGTAAACTACTGTCAACAATAGCAAGATGCGAAGAACCTACAAAATAGGGTTGATGCAGTGGAGGTCATTGGCCATAAAGGGCTTCATATGGTGTAGTTTGTATGGTTGTATGATAGGTAGTATTATACCACTACTCTGCCAAGGGAATCCAACTCACCCAATCGCTGGGCTTTTCACCAGTCATACATCGTAAGTAGCCCTCCAAACATCTATTCAATACCTCTATTTGGCCATCAATTTGAGGATGATAAATAGTGGATAGATGTAGCTTGGTGCCCATATGCTTGAACAGTTCTTATCAGAATGTGCTAATAAAAATCTTATCTCGATCCGAGACAATGGATTCAGGAGCACTATGAAGCTTGTAAACTTGACATAAAAAATTCATGAGCCATATTGACTGTAGTGTAAGGGTGAGAGAAAGTTAGGAAGTGACCATACTTAGTCAACCTATCTACCACAACCAGTATGGCGTTCTTCCCTTTTGAATGAGGTAACCCTTTGATAAAATCCATGATAATAACAACCCAAGCTCGGTCTGGAATGGGGAGGGGTTAAAGGAGACCAGGTGATGCTGCTAAGTCTGCCATACACCTCTGACAAATGGAATATTCCTTTACCCTTGTTTTAACATCCTTCGATAACCCTTTCTAGTAGAGCATACTTGACAACCTGTGTCTGGTGGCATGAATTCTAGAGTGTCCACCAGTCAAACTAGCATGGAAATAATGAAACAAATCTTTCCTCAAGTCAGTATTATTCCCCACAACAATTTTCCCTTTTCTTCTAGAGGTTTTACTATCCTATGTGAAATTTGGGTGAGAAGAGGCTTGTTGCTGAAGCTCCTTGATCAAATCCTACAACTTAGCATCTAGCCTAATGGATTCCCTCACCCTATCCCAAAGACCAGACCACACAATGCTAACCATAATTTGGAGTAACTGACCCTCCTATTCGTGGGACCTCCTAAATAAGGCATCTGCCACAATATTCAAAATGCCTTTCCTATAGGTGATAGAATAGTCATAGCCTAACATTTTTGCCACCCATTTTTGTTGATATGGGGTTATGGCTTGTTAATCAGATAAAAAATCTAAGACTTTAGTGATCAATCATTATCAGAAATGGCCTTCCCACAAGATAAGAACGCCACTTCTTAACTGCCAATAGGACAACTAATATATCATTTTCATAAATTGATAGTGCTTGATATCTCACACCTAACCATTTGCTGAAATATGCTATTGGCCTCCCTTTTTGCTGAAGAACGGCCCTAACTCCCTGGCCACTAGCATCTACATCCACACATAACTATTCCTAAAATTTGGGAAGAGTCAACATAGGAGCTGAACAAACTGCTTGTTTTAGTTGCTCAAAAGCTGCCTGTGTGTCTGTGTTCCACTTCCACACAACATTTTTTTAACAAAATAGTCAAAGGCTTGGCTATACCTCTATAATTCCTGATAAATCTTTTGTAATACCTAGACAACTTGAGAAAACCCCTTAAATCCTTGACGGATTGTGGTTGAGGCCAATCTAAAACCCTATCAACTTTGATGCATCCATGGAAACTGTCCCTTGTTGAATAATATGACCAAGGTATTCCATATTGGAAGAACCAAAACAACACTTGCTCATTTTGGCAAAAAAATTATTGCTCCTTAACACTTGCAAAACTTCTTGTAAATATGACAAGTGCTCATCCCAGCTGCTAGAGTAGACGAGAGGATGTCATCAAAGAACACAAGTACTGACTTTCAAAGGAGCCTCTTGAACACTGCATTCATCAAGGTTTGGAAGCTGGAGGAAGTATTAGTGTAACAACCCATTTTTAAGTGGTATCGTAAATAGTAGTTTCAGAACCACAACTCCGATGTATCAGTTCATAAATATTAATTAATATTTATGAGGTCTTTAGCGTGGTGTTTAAATTTAGTTATAAAATTTTAACATTTAATTAGTCAATTAAGTGAAAGGATTAAATCATAAAAGTCAATAAAGTTGATCTCTATTACTAAGAGTTATCGAATAGTTATAAAAAGATAATTAAAGGGACTAATATGATAATTATATCATTTGGGAATATGGTATTGTAAAGTTGTGGTATATGATACTTGGTATGATTTTAGGTTATTGAAAATGACATATTTTGGTTGTTTAAAGGTGTGTTTATAGACTTGTTGATACGACCACGCTCCGAGCAACTCCTTGGACCAGCTATTTAAGTGTCGATTGCAAGTATTTGCGAGTTGAATTAGTTCAATTCCAGCTGGTTGAGCTCAATTCAGCTCAATAAATTCATTTCAGTTTTCTTTAGTTTTGCATTTTATTTTGCTGGAATAATTTTTAGTTAATTTAGTTTAATCTACTTAATTAATTTAACTTGGTGTTAATTAAGTCACTTAATGTGTCTTATTATTTTCGGCATTAATAAGTTGAGTTAATTAATTTGTCTAAATTACAACACCATTTAATTTCATTTGAGCTAATTTAATTTGTCTTTGTTCTACGACCATTTAAAATGTCTTAAGTCAAGACAACTTAATTGGGTTTATTTAAAATGTCATGACTAAAATTTAAGTGCAGATTTTTACATTCATTTGATGTGAATTTAATTCGTTTTAATTGTCTGCAGTACATTCATCTTTTGGACGGCAAGGTGCATGGATAAATTCAATTTTGAGTGATTGTTGGTGTTTTCCAAGTGATTTTTCAGCCAAGCTTTCCATCTCTCCAAGAATGAACATTCGGCTACCCAAAGCTCTTTTAAAGGTCATTTACACCAACCGAACATTCCTTTCACATTGGGGTGCTCATTTTCGTTTGTTCCCATTGCTTGATCATTCAAATTCTTTTGTTCACACCTTTGTGGCTATTGAAGTGTTCCAAGCACTCAATTAATATCAAGAATGTTCAATTGAACCAAAGAGCCTAATTAAGTGATGTTCAAGCATTTGGATGCACCCAAATTAATGCTAATCACCCTCCAACGTTTTATTCATTGTTTCAATGATTTGTTGCCTCTAGAAGCTGTCCATTAACGTTCCCTATGGTTATGAAGCTTCAAGGAAGTTTCCTTAAAAATTCTGGAATTTTTAGATGTCTAATTAGCTCCATAAAGAGCCTATTCGGCTAACTCTTGTAAAGCCAATAAATAGAGGCTTATTTTATCATGAAAAGGACTTTTGCCATTTTGAATATTGAATTAAGTATTTTGTGAGGAATTCTTCTCTCAATTTCGTCCAAAGACTTAGTTGGCTTATCTACTAGTTAGTGGCGTCAACCTTTGTCCTTTGCAACCCGAACTTATCACTTTTAACCAAGTGTGGCGTTCAACTATACCGAGGTTCCTATCTTCGTTAGATAGTGGGTCGAGGTCCTATTTACATCCTTCTTAATCCACCTTAAAGACATATAAGAATCGGGTCAACTTAAACCCTTAAAGTTGGTTCACTCTTATTTTTAAGCTTTCCATCCATTCTACCTTAAAACGAAACTCCAAACCTTTTAATAAACATTTTCTTTCATTTTTAGCCGAAGTACCTTATATACCATTGCCATTTTAACCTTGATTGAACCATTAACATCTTTGTTGGACAAACATAACCTTTTGAATCAAGTCGAATGAAACTTCATCATTAGAACGATCGGGCAACAAAAACGACTCGGAATCATCCACGAGGCCGGGGTGTATCATTTGTTTATAGACTAATATGATAATTATATCATTTGGGAATATGGTATTGTAAAGTTGTGGTATATGATACTTGGTATGATTTTAGGTTATTGAAAATGACATATTTTGGTTGTTTAAAGGTGTGTTTATAGACTTGTAAACATGTATTATGAATTGGTTTAGGTACCTATACAATTGGGTGAGGAAATAACAAAATTTTGGTCATGTTTGGGTACACACAGCCTGGGATACGGGTTGTCACATGACCGTGTGTGACATACGGGCAACCCACACGGGTGTGTGCCTTGGGCATGTTAGGTACATGATTCATACGGGCTAGCACATGGACTGAGACACGAGCATGTGAGCCAAGTCAGTGAGTGTAAGGAGAGTACACGATTGGGCACACGGACGTGTAGGATAGCCACATGGCCATGTTTTGAGCCATACGGTCTGGGCTCTGCCACACGACTTGGACATACGACCGCGTGACCTTTGTAAGTGAAATTTTTTAGTTTTTCATAAAATGTTTTGATTTGTTACGATTTGGTCCCTGATTACTCGAAAGCTATTTTTAAGGCCACGTAGGCTCGATTTAAGCCCCGTAAATGCATGATTTATTACATTTCAAATTTCATATGTATTTATTAAATCAATTTGAAAATTAATTCCTATTGGCTATAAATGTTCTATTATGTACGATAATACAGTGTAACCCTATTCCGGTGACGAATATAGTTTATGGGTGTTACAATTGGTGAGCCGAAAAGGCATCACCAAAAAATCATAGTGCCTCTCACGAGTCTTAAAAGTTGTTTTGTGGATGTCTTAATCCCATATCCGAATCTAGTGGTAACCCGATTGTAAATTCAATTTGAAAAAATGTGTAGTTGCCCCGAGTTCATCTAACAATTCCTCAATGATAGGAATTGGAAACTGATTCTTAATGGTTATCAGATTGAGCTGCATGTAATCTATACACAACCGCCAATTGCCATCTTTTTTCTTATCCATCACCACAAGAAAAGAAAATGGACTGGTACTGTCTCTAATAATGCCAGCTTCCAATGTTTCCCCAATAAGCTTTTTAATTTCTACCTTCTAAAGAGGGGGATATCTTGTTGGATCGTCGGCACCCCTACAGCGCAGCGAAAAAAATAAAATCAGTGACCCTAACCATGGATCCATGTGTGAGGACCGAATCGGGGTGATCAAGGTTACGAAATTACCTAATGTTTATTCAGAGTACACAGCAACACCTCAACAACGAGTAGTCTGATCTGCTGTCGAACCAAGCTGCAATCTATCGTGATCCCGGCCTCTACGTAATCTACCCAATTGACTACGAACGGAAGGAATCCCCAAAACAGTTTTGAGAGTTATTTTTCTTTGACGGCTGCTAGACTCAAACAAAGAAAAACAGGATTATATATATATCCTTTTGTTTTAGGGTTTTTAGGAATTAAATAAATATAATAATATTTTTATACCGAAAATTATAATTACATTAATTATAATATAAGTTTGGTAAACCATATATTTATTTGATTCTTATGCTAACCAAATTCATGTCCTCATTATACATACAACAACCTTGTACATAATGTGTTGGAAATTTGATTACCGAATTAAATTAATTCTATAATTAATTTAATTCAAGTGACCCCAAAAACAATACCAACTATGGTTTATTTCGTTCATTTCAACTATAGGGTGTGACCCTGTAGGTTCCTGTAAAGTTAGCAGTAACACTAGAATGATTCTAATGCTACAAAGAATGAGTGGCATCTAGCAATGCATCATTGCTACCTAAGTCACAAGAGATCATGATTCGACATAACCTTTTTTTATGATTAACCTTTTATGCAATAATCCTTAAGTCTTTTATCTCTGGATTGGACACAAGTCATGGAATAGTCACACTTGCATTGTCCATTCTACGTTCATTGATATCTTAAGCAGACTGCGATATACAAATAAGTATGACATCTAATATCAACTTATTTGAGCATGGCCATGCATTTCTAGTCTCACTTAATCAAGTGGCCTAAGATATTACTCCTATTATGTAGGAGGGACTTATCCTATATCGACCAACCATATCCCTCTACATAGATTGTGGTATATCCAACATCGCTTTATAGAATAACCGATTCACGGTGTACGTTTGACTGTATCAAAATATATAACTCACGATGTTGGGATTATGATGATCTCAAGTCTGAGGATCATATAAATATTAATCATTATGAGTAATGTCGTGACAATTCCATAATAATCCAAGAAACATACTCATAACGGGTCACCCAATATGTTGTTCTCTAACACACATATTCATGTAATGATTCGACATTCCATATTAATGACAACTCTTTATCATCAATCAACTACATGTTAGTCTTAATGCATTATCGTTGTCCTATCTAACAATAATACTTGACTAAGGAAATTTTAAGAATAATCATATTATTCTCAGGACATTATTATAAAACAGTTTATTTATATACACAGAAAAGAAACTGAAATAATAATGGTAACGCCTTATATTAATAAACATGATAAATCAAGTATGTTATTACAACCATCTCATGATTGATCTTTGGGCATACTCTAACAATCTCCCACTAGCACTAAGACCAATCACTTATATATCTAATACCAAGTGACTTAGTGTGACGATCATGCTTCTGTTGTGTCAGAGGCTTAGTCAAGGGATCAGCAATGTTATCATCTGTAGGTACTCTGCATATCTCTACATCCCCTCGATCGATAATCTCTCGAATAATATGGTAGCGCCTAAGTATATGTTTGGATCGCTGGTGAGATCTAGGTTCTTTAGCTTGTGCAATGGCTCCATTGTTATCACATCGGAGTTCTATAGCATCTGATATGCTAGGCACAACCCCTAGTTCAGTAATGAACTTTTTGATCCAAACCGCTTCTTTTGCTGCCTCACTGGCTGCAATATACTCGGCCTCTGTTGTAGAATCGACTACTGTACTTTGCTTTGAACTCTTCCTGCACACAGCACCACCATTAAGGCAAAACACAAAACCTGATTGTGATCGAGAATCGTCCTGATCGGTTTGGAAGCTAGCATCAGTGTAACCTTTTACACTTATCTCTTCCTCACCTCCATATATTAGGAAAACATCCTTAGTTCTTCTCAAGTACTTAAGGATATTCTTGACTGTGGTCCAGTGACCTTCACCGGGATCTACTTGGTATCTGCTCGTCATGCTTAAGGTATATGAGACATCTGGACGGGTACATAACATGGCATACATGATAGATCCAATAGCGGAAGCATATGGAATTTTACTCATGCGTTCTCTCTCTGTGGAGTTGAAGGACACATTTCCTTGAGAGTGAAATACCATGTCTCATAGGTAGGAATCCTCTCTTAGATTCTTCCATCTTGAACATTTTCAAGACTTTGTCTATGTATGTACTTTGGCTTAGACCTAGTAGTCGTCTTGATCTATCTCTATAGATCTTTACTCCTAAGATGTAAGTTGCTTCACCAAGTCCTTCATAGAAAAACAACTTCCTAACCAAGTCTTAATAGACGCAAGGTAGGTATGTCATTTCCTATGACAAGTATGTCATCCACATACAATACCAAGAATGTTATAGTGCTCCCACTAACTTTCTTGTAAACACATGGCTCATCTTCATTTTTGATAAAACCAAACTCTTTGATTACATCATTAAAACGAAGATTCCAACTTCGAGAAGCTTGCTTTAATCCATAAATGGATCTTTGTAGCTTACATACCTTTCCAGCATCCTTTGGATTGACAAAACCTTCAGGTTGTGTCATGTACACATCCTCTTCAAGTTTCCCGTTAAGGAAAGCTGTTTTGACGTTCATCTGCCAGATTTCATAGTCATGAAATGCAGCTATAGCTAGCAAGATCCTGATGGATTTAAACATAGCTACAGGAGAAAAGGTTTCATCATAGTCAACACCATGAACTTGGCGAAAACCTTTAGCGACTAATCGCCCATTGTATGTTTGTACATTACCATCCATGTCGGTTTTCTTTTTGAAAACCCACTTGCACCCTATGGGCTTAACCCCTTCGGGTGAGTCAACCAAAGTCCATACTTGGTTTTCATACATGGAATCCATCTCAGATCTCATGGCTTCAAGCCATTTCTCAGAGTCTGGGCTCGTCACCGCTTCTTGATAAGTCCTAGGCTCATCTTGATCTATCAGTAGAACATCACCATGCGTTGTAACGAGAAATCCATATCTCTCAGGTGCTTGGCGTTCCTTTAAAGATCTACGCGGTGGTTGTGTTTCTACAGCAATTACTTGTTCCTCAACCCCTTGTAGAACTTGCTGTTGTTCTATCTCTGGTTCAGTGGTATTTTGCGATTCTCGAACTTCATCAAGTTCAATCTTTTTCCCACTTCCTTTTCTAGAAACAAATTCTCTCTCTAGGAAGACACCAGTCCGAGCAACAAGTATTTTGTTCTCAGTGGGATTAAAGAAATAATATCCTTTGGTTTCTTTTGGATACCCCACAAAAATACATTTTTCAGATTTGGGATCAAGCTTATTAGACATCTGACGTTTAACATAAGCTTCGCAACCCCAAATTTTCATAAAAGACATATTGGGACGTTTCCCAGTCCATATCTCATATGGTGTCTTTTGAACCGATTTAGATGGAACACGATTTAGTGTGAAAGCAGCTGTCTCAAGTGCATGTCTCCAAAAGAAAGTCGACAAATCAGCATGACTCATCATGGATCGAACCATGTCTAACAAAGTTCGATTTCTTCTTTCAGAAACTCCATTCCATTGAGGAGTACCAGGAGGAGTAAGTTATGAGACAATCCCACATTGTTTCAAAAGATTATCAAACTCTAAGCTCATATACTCCCCACCTCGATCAGATCGAAGTGTCTTGATAGTTTTTCCTAGTTGAGTTTGTACTTCATTTTTGAATTCCTTGAACTTTTCAAGGGATTCAGACTTATGGCGCATGATATAGACATACCCATATCTACTGAAATCATCAGTGAAAGTGATGAAGTAATGAAATCCTCCTCTAGCTTGTATATTTATTGGCCCACATACATCAGAATGTATTAGGCCCAATAAATCACTAGCTCGTTCACTTTTACCAGTAAAACGAGACTTAGTCATTTTTTCCAATAAGCAAGATTCACATACTTCAAATTGTTCAAAAACAAATGAATCCAAGAAACCATCTTTATGGAGCTTGGATATGCGTTCCTCACTTATGTGGCCCAAACGACAATGCCATAGATAAGTTTGATTTGAGTCATTTATTTTTAATCTTTTAGTATTTATGTTGTAGATGGGATTCATTTGATCTAAAACATAGAGGCCATTATTCAATTGTGCCGAACCATAGAAAACATTATTGAGATAAAAGGAACAACAATTATTCTTAATAATTATCTCAAAACCAATTTTGTCTAAACAAGAAATTGAAATAATGTTTTTAGTCAAACTGGGCACATAATAACAATCCTCTAAACATAAACCAAGTCCACCAGTGCAAAGATAAATTATATGTTCCCACAGACTAATGCAAGAACTTTTGATCCATTTCCAACTCGTAGGTCCACATCTCCTCTAGCCAAAGTCCTACTCCTTTGCAGTCCCTGTACAGAAGTACAAATGTGAGAACCACAACCAGTATCTAATACCCATGAAGTAGTAGTTGATAAATTAATATCAATAACATAAATACCTGAAGCAGACGTTCCGCTTATTTTGGCCTTCTTGACTTCCTCAAGATAGATAGGGCAGTTCCGCTTCCAATGTCCAGTCACACCACAATGAAAACAATTTCCTTCCTTAGCAACCCCTCCTTTAGGTTTCAATGTAGCCGTTACTTTTCCAGGCTTGGGCCTACCTTTGCCCTTGGGCTTTGTCTGAACTTTGGCCTTTCCCTTGCCTTTATTATTACGGACCATCAGTATAGGCTTGGGTCCAACCTTTTTCATGTTGCCTTCAGCAGTTCGTAACATACTGAGCAACTGTGGCAGAGTCTTATCAATTTCATTCATATTGAAATTAAGGAAAAACTGACTGTAGCTATCTGGCAACGATTGCAAAACAACATCAGTGGCCAACTCTTGGCTCAATGGAAACCCAAGCTTAGACAGGCTTTCAATATAGCCAATCATCTTAAGGACATGAGGTCCTACTGGGCTTCCTTCAGCCAGCTTACATTGGAATAGGGCCTTAGAGATATCGAACCTCTCTTGCCGTGCTTGCCCCTGATGTTCTTTCAGGTGCTCAATCATTTCATAAGCAACCATGTCCTCATGTTGCTTCTGAAGCTCAGGATTCATAGTGGCAAGCATAAGACATCCAACGTCTACCATGTCATCGAAATGCTTTCTGTAAGCGTCTCTATCAGCCCTCGAGGCATTAGTGGATGGCTCGTTAGGAACTGGTTGTTCAATGACATATAATTTCCGTTCTTGTTTGAGGACAATCCTCAAGTTACGGAACCAGTCAAGAAAATTTAAACCATTCAACTTGTCCTTCTCAAGGACCGATCGCAATGATAGTGTATTTGTATTTGCAGCCATAATATATCTACAACAATAAAATTATGCGTGTAAAAATTTATCAAATTTATATTAATCATTAAAAGGACTTAATTAAATGATGTTCCCACTATTTTACTACAAAACTAATACCCTCATACGTTAGTTTCGGAAAGGCTTTCTTGAAAAGCATTTCAAGTGGGTTAAGGATCCATATTTCACCTCCTCTTAAGTCAGCTTTGGCTTTACTCTCAAGATTATGGTTATCTAGGTAAGCAACACTTGCTAATTACATCATATGTAACTCCTAAAGTTTGGTGAACAACTCTTGTTCTAATCATCTTATGATTTATCCAAATTACTTGCCTCTAGGTTTCTAATCCTATTAGAATAACCTAGTCAAGTCATTAACCAATTTTAACCTGCGAATATCACTTGATTATTCTTCGCGTTTAACCAAGATAAATACTAGTATTTCGCTTTAGCAAAACCTACACAGTATTGATCGAGGCCTTAACGAGGGCAAAATTGGAAGGCTATGTTGACTTAATATTTTTATAGAGGGATTTTATTAAGATCGTTTCATCTCACCAATTATGGTTTACTATAGTCCATTTAGCCATTTAATTGATCTCATCAATTAATGCGGTTTATTATTATCAAATTTTAACATGTTTAAAATTTGGCATGCTTTAGACATCCATAGCATCTCATACATGAATAAAGCAATAAATAAATGCAATAGTTATAGCCCATAAACTAAGGTGGCGCAACCCAAGCCAATGGGAGAACCAAAAGGAAACCTAAAGGTGTAAGCCGGTTTTCAAGCTATCAGTCCACACTGGTTGGTCCATCTTCCTTCTCGGCTAGCCCACAGCAACTCTTACAAATTACAATATGTAGAAACTTGTTTTACATACGAGGGAGTAAGATGAGAAGAGAAATACAAGAGAATAGTAGTAAGGCACGACACGCAGGCCGTATTTATAAAATTACAACCTTTTTATCAAATGGGCCGTTGGGCTATAACTATGCATTTCAAACACCGTGCAAGTCAAAAATAGCATACATAATTAAACACTTTATTAAGGTGAATTATAACATATCCTTTCAACTTTTATGGCCTACCAAGTTTTATTTATCATAAACATAATTTAAGAAGATGGGGCTGAGGCAGCAGAGGGAGCGGGATTTGATAACTTTTATCAACAGAATCGTGTTTTCGGGATTTTAATCCCTGAGGTTTCATGCCGGAACAACCCTTGTTCCTCAAACATGTAATCCATTCTGGAAACTGTCAACACCACCGTCGCACCATTATAGATCTGTTAACACTTAACTGTAATAACATAAAACCAAATAGGCCATAACATCATGATTAACATTTAATCCATTGTCAAAAGGAACGATTATCAGGTTACTATTAAACGATTTAAACAGTCGAAATTTACTAAAATTAAAGCATGCATCTCATACAATTGCATCACCCAAGTATTTAAACCCGATTTCGTATCACACAAGTGGCTCTGACACCACTGTTGGATCGTCGGCACCTCTACAGCGCAGTGAAAAAAAATAAAATCGGAGACCCTAACCATGGATCCATGCGTGAGGAACGAATCGGGGTGATCAAGGTTACGAAATTACCTAATGTTTATTCAGAGTAGATAGCAACACCTCAACAACGAGTAGTCTGATCTGCTGTTGAACCAAGCCGCAATCTATCGTGATCCCGGCCTCTACGTAATCCACCCAGTTGACTACGAACGGAAGGAATCCCCAAAACAGTTTTGAGAGTTACTTTTCTTTGACGGCTGCTAGACTCAAACAAAGAAAAACAAGATTATATATATACCCTTTTGTTTTAGGGTTTTTAGGAATTAAATAAATATAATAATATTTTTATACCGAAAATTATAATTACATTAATTATAATATAAGTTCGGTAAACCATATATTTATTTGAATTCTTATGCTAACCAAATTCATGTCCTCATTATACATACAACAACCTTGTACATAATATGTTGAAATTTGATTACCAATTAAATTAATTCTATAATTAATTTAATTCAAGCGACCAAAAACAATACCAACTATGGTTTATTCCGTTCATTTCAACTATAGGGTGTGACCACAGAGGTTCTGTAACGTTAGCAAGAACACTAGAATGATTCTAATGCTACAAAGAATGAGTGGCATCTAGCAATGCATCATTGCTACCTAAGTCACAAGAGATCATGATTCGACATAACCTTTTTTATGATTAACCTTTTATGCAATAATCCTTAAGTCCTTTATCTCGGATTGGACACAAGTCATGGAATAGTCACACTTGCATTGTCCATTCCATGTTCCTTGATATCTTAAGCAGATTACGATAGACAAATAAGTATGACATCTAATATCAACTTATTTGAGCATGGCCATGCATTTCTAGTCTCACTTAATCAAGTGGCCTAAGATATTACTCCTATTATGTAGGAGGGACTTATCCTATATCGACCAACCATATCCTCTACATAGATTGTGGTATATCCAACATCAGTCTTTATAGAACAACCAGTTACGGTGTATATTTGACTGTATCAAAATATACAACTCACGATGTTGGGATTATGATGATCTCAAGTCGAGGATCATATAAATATTAATCATTATGAGTAATGTCGTGACAATTACATAATAATCCAAAAACATACTCATAACGGGTCAGTCCAATATGTTGTTCTCTAACACACATATTCATGTAATGATTCTGACATTCCATATCAATGACAACTCTTTATCATCAATCAACTACATGTTAGTCTTAATGCATTATCGTTGTCCTATCCAACAATAATACTTGACTAAGGAACTTTTAAGAATAATCATATTATTCTCAGGACATTATTATAAAACAGTTTATTTATATACACAGAAAAGAAACTGAAATAATAATGGTAACGCCTTATATTAATAAACATGATAAATCAAGTATGTTATTACAACCATCTCATGATTGATCTTTGGGCATACTCTAACATATCTATAGGGTCAAATCTTGACCACCTTAGTCTCATCCATTAGTAAAACTCGATGGTCATGCAACTTAAGGGGAGGGAGTTCTTTTGATATCTGAAAAACATCTTCAAAGCCGACCAATAATTGTTGTAAATCCAATGGAAGATCTTGTGAAGTCATATGGAGCATTGTATGACTGTTTAAAGCCAAAAGCATTGGACTAGGACCCTTATCCAACAAGGTAAAACACTTAGACTTTTGGGGACATGTCAACAATTGAAGACCTTCGGGAATGATCCATTGTAAAGAACAAGAGTTGCCTTTATACTTGAGTAGCATGGTGAGAGCAACGAAGTTCTAAACAATCGAACCTAAGGACAAAAGCCACTAAATTCCAAGCACTAAATCACACCCTTTGACAGATAGACCATAAAGCCAGTTTCAAATTTGTGTTCTTGAGATTCCTACAAAATAGACTTGTAAATTCCTTAAGTAGCCAAACTCCCTCAATCAACAATCATCACCTTCAGCTGGTTAGATGGTGTAACAAGCAAACCTAATCTCTTGGTCAACTTGTAATTCACAAAGTTGTGAGTACTTTCTGAATCAACTAATATTATAACCTCCTGCTGGTTGATAGTAGTTGCCAAACGCATGGTATTATGCCTTTTGGATTCCTTAAAAGCATGTATAAACAGAATTGGTGAGGTTGCCTCAAATTCTGAATCCTCCAATTCTGGCTGATCGGGCAATCTTGGAGCACCACAAGAGGTTGGAGCTTAGTATCCACTTCAGACTTAATAGAAGTTTCTATTATGAACTGATACAGTTGATACTTAACGCACTTATGCCCTTGAGTGTACTTAGAGGCACACTAAAAGCACAATCCCTTCCCTTTTTTATCTTTCATTTTAGTCTGAGATAATGACTTGGTAGTAGGAAGTTTAGGAGTTACAGTTGCTGGCAAATTCTTTTTGACCTCTATTGGAGAATGGACAGAAGCATAATCTTTAAAACTGTATAGATAAGGTTTAGAATACCCCAACTATTGATCAGAGGGGCCTTCCTATAAGGACTGGCTATGAGACCCTCCACTTACCTAGCTATTTTAAAACCCTCCACTAGTGTGTGGGGCTTAAATAACCACAAATATTGACATATCTCTCACTTCAAATTACTAATGAAAATACTCAATGCATAGCTTTCTGGTAAATGAAACTGGTTCGGAAGACTTACAAATAGATCGTGGTACTAATCTACTGTACCCTGTTATTTAAGAGAAACCAACTCCATAATGGGATCCAAATATGTGTCAGATCCAAAACGATCCTGGAGACCACTTGCATAGATCTCCCATGTTAGTTGTTGAAGGTCTCATTGACGTTAAGAAAAAATTGGTGCCAATCCAAAGCTTTTCCTTCAATATATAGCATCACCTTTCGAACTTTGGCATGGTCAAGAACTAATTCAGCTTCAAAAAACTGCTCCAGCTTAGACCACCAACCCCTGAAGTCAACTCCAGTGAAACAAGGACACTCCATTTTAAAACCTCTGGTTAAAACTTCTAGGCCACTACACCGAGAGGATGCTCCTCTAGGTTCCATTTTTGATAAGGTGGAACCATAAATGCTTCTCGAGGGGGGAAACCAGATGGCTGCTCCCCTAAAATACCCTTACTCTTATCTTTGGGAAGACTAGGAGTAACAACAGGTGATGGTGGTCCGATGTACTGGTCCAAGAGAGATTGCAGCTCTCCTTTCAAAGTCATTTGCATCTCCTGAAAACAAACATCAAGTTTGGCATCTAGCTGAGAAAACTCCTGTTGCAATTGGTTGATGTCCTTCTATAAGCTCGTTGTCACACCCTCGTTGGCCATGAAGATCGCTAGGCTCTGATACATTTGTTAAGAGTGAAAATTTTGAGAAGAAAAATTACAAGAAAAAAGAAGAAGAAGAAGAAAAAGAAAGTTTAGAGGAAGAAGGTGAGAACAAAGAAAAAAGTCGTGACTATCATTCTATAACCATTTTCCCTTTAGCTTGATTGGTGCTAAAATTGGAGAATAACGGATCAAAACAGATTGGTAGCTGTCAAAACAACTTTCATCAAAATGTACTGTTTCAATTAAAAGACACGGACCAGAACGGCAGTGTTTTGGTAATTGAAACCACAAACCCTTCATACTTATTCAACCGAAATAATGAAAAGATTGAGTCATTTCCCTCCAAGAGCATATTCGTTCCATATCATTTTTATCTCTAACAATTTCTAAAATTGTATAATAATTTATAATATTGAATGATTTTTCAACAACAATTTTTAAAAAAGAATAAAATTAAACAAGTAATCATGTCAACCGTTACGTCAACTGAAGGAAAAATAATTTCAAAAACTCAATTAATTACTAATCATAATTCAAACTGTTCAATTGAATGCACTTCTCAATAAAACATTAATTTTTAAATATTATTAGAAGACTTATTTAACATTTTAATCTTTTCATTATTTATTCTTGTCCCTAATTTTAATATCTTATACTTCTTTTCTAATTATTTTCCAATTTTGTGAAATTTCAATAACTTATTTTTTAAAGAAAAGAAAATAGTCAAATAAAATAATATAAATACTAACAGTTTTAAAACGTGCAATTTAATAAGGGATTGAAGCACCTCCATTGAAATAACACTCACAAAGTCGCAATCAAAGAAAACAGAGTCATAAAAGAGTGGAGCATTGAAAATGCATTTATGAGTTGCATTCACTCATTTCAGCAGTGTCTTGACTATTGATTTGACGTTAAGCTTCTTCAGGTCTGTATATGACTGGCCACACCCGACAAACATCACCGGTGCTCCCGATATGTACACCATTGACAACGCTGCTCCAACCTACACCAATTTTCAGTTGCATCACAAAACTAACACATTAATGGCAGTCTGATAACTCCTACCAACTCAAAAGATCAACGTTGTCAAATTATTTTACATCCAACTATTAACACATGAATCAACCCACTCTATAGACATATAGTTCAATCCGTCAGCCTAATTTTTAATGATATTATTTTTTTAATCCATATAGTAAGTACATATATTTCACGTTCAGTCGGATTAAACTGACATTCAACACTGACGGAAAGACCTAATTAACACAATAAATTCTTTGAAGACTCTATTTGTTTAGACTTAAAAATTTAAAATTCAAGCAACAGTTTAGTGCCGTTTGCTGCTATTAACTCTAAAAAATCTACATCTATATTTTGATGCATTGGTGGTACACCATCACGGAACCAGAAGATGAGTCGTCACAAAAAATAAAACACTGTCAGTGCATTCCAATAGGAAAGCCTTATCAAATTTTACCTTATCATCAATAGTGTCAAATTTGGTGAGCAGAATCCCATCTATCAATCTAGGAGTAGGAGAAGTAGAGAGGTCAGCCAATTTCTGCAAGAAAAAACAGGGCAAAGCTTTATATATAGGTACAACAAATAGGTATAATACTAGAAAATACAAATGCTTAAATGTGGAAGTAAAACCTGATTGAATTTTGATAACTGGTCAACAGCATCATTTCCAACTAGTGCCTCTCCCACAAATAAGACTAGATCTGGATTGTTGAGGTATATAAGCTTTGAGAGGGCTCTCATTAGTGGTTCATTATCCTGATAAGCATAATATAAGTATCTTTTTAGAGGTACAATAGATTTTTCAGGCTTCAGAAAGAAATGAAAATTATGAAGAGAACACACACCAAGCACGCTAAAGTATAAAGTGTACAAAAATAAATAAACTGATTTAGAAGATACCTGCATCCGACCAGCTGTATCGACGAGAACAACATCAGAACCATTACGAGTGGCCTCCTGAATTGCTTCCTTTGCTACAATTGCAGGATCTTTCTCATACCCTTTCTCAAAAATAGGAATCTGACAAGGTGCAACAAGTAGCAAGTCAGATAAAAAAAAACTGTAGCTATGCCAATAATACATGTTGGTACATGAAACAATCCGCCTTTGAAGATAATGGCCCAAATGTGTCAAAAATATAACATTTAAGATTGATGTGATACCTGGAGTCTACGTGCATGTGTTCTCAACTGCTCAACAGCACCAGAACGGAATGTATCACAAGCAGCCATCATAACACTAACATTGTGCTGCAGAAGCCAGTAAGCAACCTACAAAACAACATTGACTTTGAAGGTTGGCCAACTGTACCAGAAAGCGTGTCCCTAAGTACAAAACTGTATATAGAGCAGTTAAATCAGCTTAACCTTGGCGAGATTAGTTGATTTCCCAACTCCGTTAACGCCAACAAAGACAACAACATATGGCTTCCTCTGTTCCTTGGCAGCATGTACATCCCTCAGTATGTCAATGGAGCGCCTAGGAGTTAAAATACGAACAAGGGCATCTTCCATGGCAGCCTGCAGTCACGGATTACAATACACAAGTAAATTTATAGAAAATTAAAAGGCAGGAAAGCTAAAAGAAAAAGAACAAAGAAAAGTTATGTTGGAAAATTTGCAGACCTGAACTGTCGAAGAGACCCTTGTGAACGAGGCCAGCTTTTTCCCTTCAAGACTTGCAGCTACTGATTCACAAAGCTTCTCAGCTATCTCTTCAGCCTGTAAATGCCACATAAAATGGAAGATCCTCAGAATGTTCAGACGCACTAATACATCAGAAATCAAGTATGTCAAATTAGCAGAAGACATACCACATTCTTGGTCATAAGCCCATCTTTGAGAGCCTTCAAAGCTGGTTCCAGGTCTTCCTTCTCCAAATTAGCCTTTCCAGCAATACTGAGCCCAACAAAATAGATAATGAATAAATGATGCAATTGCATGGTAAATTCAACAATGGTGATGATTAAAGCTTCTCATGCAAGTTGTATAAAGCCCACATGAAACATGGCCTAGGAGCATATAGTACTTTTTCCAAATTAAAGCTAGCACAATAAGAGTCATCGTAAGATAAGATGAGAAACGAAAAAGACTCAAAACTCCTTTTGGCTAGATTAAGTAACAATGAATAAAAAAATGATGTCTAACTATTTCATTCTTTAACTGGTAAAGCCTAAGAGAAGAAATCTCAAAAATTGACTACTTATGCCACCTTCTGCACAGTTTACTACTGAGCCACATAATAACAACATTGAAGTGATCAACTCATTAAACCACATCTGCAGCTCCTGTTGAAAGTGGCTTTATGAACAATAAATAAAAAGCAATGAGGACATACTTTGTGACAAACATCTGAACATTGAACACAATATAAGCTATGGATTTTAAAAAAAAAGGGGGGAGGGGGGTAGGGCCCTCCAATTTCAAAGAATAGATGTATCCAACAATAAAAGTAAGGACCAAAATGATGGAACTACATCAATAAATTACCTCTGGAACATAGAGGAAAACCAACCCTTTTTCTTAGCTTCAGGCTTGCTATCCTTCTGCACGTTGTCATCTACTTCACCTTCACTATCACTGCTGATAATCTCTTCTACGTCCATCATACTTTCGCCTTGATTTGCTGCAACAACTTCTATATTGTCATTTCCACTTCCGTTTCCATCCACTGGATCAGTAAAGTCCAGTTTTGTCTCCGGAGGTGCATCATCCCAAACTCTATTCTTCTTTGTAGCCTTTTTCTTAGGGTCCGGCTTGGAACCCTTGTTAACAACAGTATCAGTTTTCTTTCCACCTTTAGTTCTTTTCTGAAGCTTACTTACATCAAAAGCACTAATATTGGAGCTAGTATTTTCTTTACCATTAACAACACCTGCCCTAGGTTCTTCCATCTCAACATGATTACCATTGGAGTGTCCATTCTCCAATTTATGACCTTTCGCTTTATCACCATCCCCACCATCAGTAGCCAAGCTACCCTCACTCTTCTTACTTCCTTTATCAGAACCAGCTTTCTGCACCTGCCCTTGCTTCTTTTTATTATTGACAGGCTTATCCGTCTGTTTTGATTTCTTTAACTCCTCAGCCCTAGCTTCTGCCTCCCTCCTAAGCTGCCTAAAAGTTTCATCGAAGTCATTATAAACCGTCCTTTTTGGATCATAAATCTCCGAAAACTCACGTCTCACCATCGCAAGAAGCTCATCCACATACAATAGATGGAGAATACGTTGATACACAGCAACGAATACAAGACCAAGCTCATTATGGAATGTCCACTTGAGGGTATAAGAAGCTCCTGGGGCATCATAGCTATATGATGCTGCACCAGACCGTTCCTCCAAAAGACAGGACCGGATCAAGGTGTCAATTGGTGACCCTTTAAGAGCATTTCCAAGCTCTTTACAAGTCCAGAGGATTAACCCTCCTCTGGTAAATATCAGCAACTGCTCTAACATACTTTAATCTCAATAAATCTCCTGCAATAAAATCAAAGAAAGCTCAAAATTTCAAATGCCCAACAAATTTAAATGATTTTTCAAACAAAAAAACTTAACGTTTTTTCTCCATCCTTTAGAAAAACAAATCCTATATTAGTTCAGAACATCACGAGACATGTTTCAATAATTGAACTAAGAAAGCATGGATTTTGAAAATTACTCATTGAAACAAGCAAAAGACTTTAAAAATGAGTTTTTAAAATGATCGATTTGGTCTTTTCTTGAAGGAAAAATAATAATTATAAAAAAAAAGAAAGAAAATCATGATCCGCAATAGAAATTCAACCTAAAAATCTACGAAACTAGGTTCGAATTCAAGCCGATTCTTAGATCACCGAATCACAATCAAAGATAAACCTCAACGCAAGCATAGAAATGAAAAAAATTAAACAAAATCGACATAAAGCAGATTCATATAAACACTGAAAAAAGTTAATAAAAAGGAAAAATACCTGTTTCTTGGAAATCTTCAAAATCCTACAAAAAGAAAAAGAAAGATAAAAGAATACAAGAGGTTAATTTGAAAGAGAAAAAATTAAAAAGAAAAAATTTGAGAAAATGTTTATGGTGTGGGTGTATACAT
Organism: Gossypium raimondii; assembly: GCF_025698545.1. Taxonomy (NCBI): domain Eukaryota; kingdom Viridiplantae; phylum Streptophyta; class Magnoliopsida; order Malvales; family Malvaceae; genus Gossypium; species Gossypium raimondii. The sequence continues at coordinate 21,768,020 of NC_068570.1, forward strand.
AGGTCGTTTAATTAAATAAGATTAAAAAAAAGTGGAGTTTTTGGAAGGGTAATAAAAAGTGAATCTGGGTTTGACCAGATTTCTTCAACGAGACAAAATTGGGCGCACGCCACAGTAAAAAAAAAAAAAAAAGCGTTTTAAATATGACTCTACTTTCTTTCTTTCTTTTTTATGAATTTACTCCCTAATTTAAAAACTAAACTTTAATTTAAATTTATTATATTTTAGTATTTAGAGTTCTGATTTGGAAATTAAAGTGTTGTTGATAACAGATATTTAGATTTAATATAATGTTTTGTTTGATAATTTATTGAAATAATTTCAGTGATTTAAGTTTTTAGACATGTTTGATAACAAATATAAAGGATCATGCACAATTCTATGTGGAAGTGTTCGAGTCTCTTCATGTGCGGTTATTATGGTTGAGTTCTAATTCTATCAATTTGTTAGCTTTAGTATGGATTGTAATTACCCAAACTATTTATTTGTGATAGTTTAATAATTGTGGATACTTTAAAAAAACTATTGAAAAATAAAATGAGGGTGCACTTAATAAAAAAAAATACATTTATTCAATTTATACTTTTATTTTGTCTTTTACATTATCTATTCATCTTTAAATTATAAATCAATCCATAATAATTTAAAATAATTATTTTATTATTAATTTGGACATTTTAAAAAATATTTATTTTTAATTTATGATATGTTTATATTTAAAATTTTAATTTATATAAAATATTTTTATATTTAAATTCAAATAAATTGTAAAAATATAAAATAAAACATTCAAAATTTAACATTTACATTAAACAAACAATATATTTATATTCGACATTTAATTTGATGAAGCAACTTTTATAATTCAGGTTAAATACTTATTAAATTCAACTTTAAAAATTTAAGAGTTAAATTTTAATAACATTACCAATTGAATTTTAATTTTTATACAATACTTAAAATTACCCATAATTCCTATAAATAAATACACTTTAGCATGCATTTGAACCCAAGTTTTCTTGCACTTGCAATAATACCTATATTAACCGAACTAAGACTCAATCGATAATTAAATTCTAATTTTTAAATCATATAAGTAAATAGATTAAATTTCTGAAATTAAAAATAAATGAATTAAGTTTCAAAAGGGACTGAATACAGAATTAGACCGAAATAAAATAACTGCCACGTCACGGCAATGTTTTTACTTGAGGTTTTAGGACATTTTGGGGGAGTTAAGAAACAAGAAAAGAAAATCTATTAAAACCGCGTTTCTGGAGTTACAATGTACGCCACGTGTCGGCAAGTTTCTGAAGTAACGGAACACTGCGTTTTACACCGTAACCATGTTTTATGCTGCATCACGTTTATTAGAGGTAGCAATTGGGTGGGTCAAATTTCAAATCGGATAAATCTGAGTCTGGTAAATTCAAGTCCAAAGCTTTTTGAGTGATTTTGGATTCAGTTTTGGGTTTGGATTAGTTTTCAATTTTTTATTATTTTGGGTTCTCGCAAAATTCAGTCAGGCCGGCCCTTAAAATAGAAAATTATTGTTTTAATCATTTAGAAAATTTTAAAATTTTAAATTAGTAAAGGTAAAATTATATTTTGATCCCATTTAAATTTATGAAAAATTATTTTGATCTTTTAAAAATTATAAAATATAGACTATTAAAAATTAAAATTTCATTTCGGCCCTCCTAAAAAAGTTTTCTAGCTTCGCTCCTGTGTATGGGGTGAAATTTATTAAAATCAATTCAACTAAGCTGTCAATTTTCAAGTTTGGAAGATTAGTCGATTTGCAACAAATTTTTAGATAGAATCCAAGCATTTTTGGGCTGAGATGTCTACATAGAGTTTGAAGAGTTATCTCCTAGCTTCAAAATTCACTTTTAATAATCAATTTCAAGTCCAGGAGCTCAAGTTATGACCATTTTATTGAAGATTACGCGAGCAAAATATTTGGACGAGATTATTAGGGAAAATTATGATTTCAAACTTGAATTCAAGTTTAAATCATATTGGGTTCAAGTTTAAGGCCTAATTTTAATTATATATGACCCCAATATTTTGTATATATATATATATATATTAAGTTTTATTATTTTCTTATTTATTTATTATGAATTTTAAGATATTTTTAAGTATTTAAAGTTGTGAGGAGTTCTATGTTTCTTAGTCAACAAGAAAGTTTAGTTTTACTAAAACTACTTACAGCACGTTTGGTTCGCTGTATTGGAATAGAGGCGTAATGGAATAGATGCGTAATAACAAATCAATTGTTTGGTTGAATGTAATGGAATAGAGGCGTAATAGTATTCTTGTGTTTGGTTGAATGGAATAGAGGTGTAATAGCATAATGGAAAAAACTAAAATGACTAGAATACCCTTAGAATAAATTTGTTTGGGTAAATGATTATTGTTATTGTTATTTAAATTTTAATAAGATTATTAATATCAATAATAAATAATTTAATCATATTTAAACATAATTATTATTAAATATGTTATAATTAAAATATATAATTTAATAAAATTCTTAATAATCAATATTCTTATATGAATTTACTCAAATCATAATATATGATACTATAAAATATAAATTAACATAATTATTATTAAATATATTATAATTAAAATATATAATTTAATAAAATTCTTAATAATTAATATTCTTATATGAATTTACTCAAATCATAATATATGATACTATAAAAGATAATTTAACATAATTATTATTAAATATATTTTAATTAAAATATATAATTTAATAAAATTCTTAATAATTAATATTCTTATATGAATTTACTCAAATCATAATATATGATACTATAAAAGATAATTTGAAATAATTAATATTAAATATATTTTAATTAAAATATATGATTTAATAAAATTTAAAATAATTATAACTAATAAATTTTCTTATATGAATTTGTATAATTTAAAATAATTATTATTACATATAATTTAATAATAATATATAATTTCATAAAATTCTTGATAATAAATTTTCTTATATGAATTTATACAATTTAAAATAATTAATATTAAATATAATTTAATAATGATATATAATTTCATAAAATTCTTAATAATAAAATGTTCTTATATGAATTTACTAAAATCAAAATATAACTTGAGAATTATATTCTGCATAAACATAATTAACTTATATTAAGAAAATGTTAGATGAAAATGAAATTCTACATCATAATCCATATGTTATATAGTTTTACAACATCAAAAAGTTTGAACATTGATTTTTAATGGTCAGAAAGAAATCTTCTGACCCATTCCAATCGCGCAACAGAAGGTAAACTAAAGAAAACGATCATTTGAGTTGGATGATCTGGAATTTTACTCAAAGCTCGATACCGTTCATCGTCGGTTAAACCTTCAATTTCCCATAAGGTTGAATATAAATTTGAAGCTTTCTCATGCATGATCTGGAATTCTTCTGACTTCTGCTGAACTACCACATCGGAGGCAATACTCCTACTGATTTAATCGCCAACGGCCTTGATGTTTTCGGCCAATAAAGTGGCAGCCTCATCAAATGAAGAATACATATTATCACGAGCATCAGATTTCTTCTTTCTCTTGTTTGAAGATGAGGAACCCCTTGGTCTCTATCCGTTCTATGGCTCCATGACGAAACATCCATGTCATCCAAAGAGATGTCAGCTTCGAGTCATAGAATGAGTTTCTTTCTTCATCCATACCTGTAGTAGGTACACCCTCAACATTTATTTCTTCAAGAACATCAGCAGCTGTTTGAGCATCTTTCCCGCTTGCTCGATCTCTTGCGTATATGGTAGTAAGTTTGGTCGTAGTAAGGAAAGTACGATGTCCGAATTGAGCGGCTTCTTTGTGACTCTAAAAAAATGAGGAAATCATATTAGTTATAAGTTTGGTAAAAATAAGATAATAAAGACTTGAAATAATCTTACCTTTAAATAGGAGTCCCAAACCGCATCTTCAGCAACAACGAGCTGCCTATGCTCATCCCAACCAAAACCGCTATTGTTTTGGCCATTAAGCATGTCATAGACGATTGACCACTCCTTTTTTAGTAACCTAATCCTCGATTCAATATTAGGTCTCGCCTTCAACATTATATTTGGTAAAACCTTTTGTAGCATTCTTTCCAACTCGTTTAAATAACCGGCTTTGAACCCGGTATCAGCATTAAATGTTCCAACATTGTGCAGGTCCACCATGCAGGAAACCAATGCTGCATCTTCTTCTGGAACCCATTTTCTTTTGCTTCCTCGAGAAGCTTGAGAAGAAGCATTTGATTCTGGAACACCTGACATAATTATCTTAAGAACAAAAAGAAACAAATTATATTAATTACTATTTTAATATCATGAATCAAAAGGTGAACACTTTATAAAATTATAATTAATTTCAATATCATGAATCAAAAGCTCCATACCACAAAAAATTTAAAATTATAACACATGCTGAATGAGAAGAAATTAAATTATAATTCAACAAGTTTAGTACAATACAAAAATCAATACAAAAGTTTCACAAAATTTTCACAAACTAATTTCTAGATGCTTGCCATTCATCGAATATTTGGTTGGCTAGTTCCATCCTCCAAGTAGCCCAAGCATCCGATGGATAAATATTTGTGATATTCGGTTCATCGTCATCCACCACATTACTAGGTAATCCTTCTCCGACTTCCGCTTCAATGGGATCAATACTCATATGGGTTCGAATAAAATTATGGAGCAAACAACATGCAATAATAAATCTATTGTGCACCCTTACAGGATAGAACAATGGACTCCTAAGTATTCCCCATCTAAGTTTTAATAACCCAAAGCATCTTTCAATAACATTACGTGCTGAGGCATGTTTCATATTAAAAAACTCTTGCGGAGAACTTGGCTGATAACTCTGACGCCACTCGTTCAAATGATATCGTTGTCCTCTAAAAGGTGCAAGAAATCCCTCATAATTTGTGTATCCAGCATCAACTAGATAATAACAACCTATAAAATATTTTTTTTAAAATGATTAATTCAGCAGAAAAGGTTTGATCTTAATGAACAATATCAAAGTCCTCTAACTATCCACTTTATTATGAGGAACTTTTAGTCCATGTCTTCTACTAATGGCATCTTGAAGAACCCGTCCATCGGCAACTGAACCTTCCCAACCAGGAAGAACATAAACAAATTGCATCTCAGGTGTACAAACACCTAGCATATTTGTTGCTATGTCACCGTTTCGCATTCGATATCTAGGTTTATCAACTGTTGGAACCCTAATCTTGATGTGGGTTCCATCAAGAGCACCTAAGCAATTCTATATCACATGATATAAAACCTTGAGTTAGAATACTGATTTAAATCTAAATCAACTAAATGTTGTACAAGCTATATATAAAACTCAATCCAATACCTTAAACCATTTCCACCTTGTGTCAGAAGAATCGGCTTTAATTGGCTACGGCTTTTTAAATAACACATCTTGTAAGCGTATGACAGCATTTAAAACACTATGAAATGCTCTGCTAACTGTTTCCCTGGACCTTCTAAAGTGATGCTTGATAACTCGATTTTTCAGGTGATGGGAGATGATATGTAAAAACATTGCTACTTGCTCATCAACAAGCATGTTTCTTGACGAATTCAATCCCCCTATCGATTCTAACATCTCACATAGTTTTAAAAAGGCAGTTCTATTCATCCTAACTTGTTCAATACAAGTCTCGTCACTAGCATATACAAGCCTTTTCACATAATCCCGTTTTGCATAAAAATCTAAGGTATAGGACCTAATCCTTGGTCTATAAGTCTGTAGGATAAGGCTGGCACCTATTCTAAATAAGAACCAAATCACAATTCTACAGATTTCCAACCATATTGTCAATGCAATACCAATTCTTTTACGCCTCACACTTTGTGCAATTAAAGGCGATTTGAGCCATTCTTGCAACATATTAAAATTAGAACACACTATCAAAGAATTGAAGTTGCAATTACACATTATCAAATAAAAATAAACAATACAAATTTAGAACACACGAAACAAAAAGTATCTACTAAATGATATCGTTGCAACTTTAATTTCATTTATTTATCAATCATAAAGCATGTATAATTGACCTAAAATTAATTGTTGGTATATGTACAATTGACCTAAAATTAATTGTTGGTATTTGTTAGATTATAACTAAACTCATTATAATTTAAAATTATAAAGCATGTTCAAAGTTTGAACATTGATTAGTTTATTTATTGATGATTAGTTTAATTAAGGTGACCTAATTTTAAAACAAATAAAATAAAGAATGATGATTTGGTTTAATAATGAAATTGAAGTTTTAAAAATTTTATAACATTTTAAATTTAAATTTCATTTCAGTATAAATATATTGATTAGTTCATTAAAGCATGTTCAAAGTTTTAACATTGATTAGTTTAATAAAGCATGTTCAAAGTTTGAACATTGATTAGTTTATTTATTTATGATTAGTTTAATTAAGGTTTTCTAATTTTAAAACAAATAAAATAAAGAATGAGGATTTGATTTAATAATAAAATATTAAAGTCCTTATTTTAATTATTGATTAGTTTAATTAAGGTTTATAATTATTGAAGGAATTGCTATTTTCGCATGAGAACTAATAAATTTAAATAAATCATAGTTCACCTTCATATCAACAACAAAGTTAAGAGATTTTGGTTGGCCAAATTTAAAAAAATCCTAAAAGGATTAAATTGTATTACTAAATAATTAGAAGGTTTAATACTGCAATAAATCTCTTTTTATTCAAAGGAAGCTAGATCCCTGCTTGCCCTCCCTTATATTAACTATAGTAATTAAGGTATCAAAACTTGTTTATTTTTTATTGCCATCTTTTGATTATTTATTTATTCATTTTTGCATATTTTGGTTCTTCTTATGTGCAACAAATTTTGTGGTATGATTGAGAAAAATATTTTGTTAAGCAAGAAAAACTGGAAAGAAACTAAGCGTGATTATCTTTACAAGTATACAATCAAGAAGTTTCATGTAATTTGTATCACAGTTTTGCTTGCTCCAGAATTCTCATTTTGAGTATGAAAAGTTTTAGCGAATGTAATTTTAATGGCAGTAAGGTTACAAGGTGGTTGTAAGGTTGTAATTATGAGTGTAAGTCAATTTAAATGAAAATTATAACATATTTCTCTAAAAAGCCAATTTTTTTGAATGCTTTTACAATAATTAAAGGAAAAGTATTTTAATGAAATTAATTACTTGCTTTTACAAGTTTTAGCGAATGCTTTTACAATTTTTTGAAAGCCAATTTGAATGCTTTTTTGAATGCTCTTTGATGAAATTAATTACTTGCTTATTTTAATGGTGACTTTTCCTTTGTATTATTATGGTTTATGTTCAAAACACATGCTCTTGAAATCATACTCTTATCCCAATCTATATGCTCATTAAAGACGGTTTTAAAATTCTCATTTTATACATTATCACTCAATCACAACTTGGTTGACATTTAATAAAATTAAATTATTATAAACAGAGTGGTCCTGCAAGTAACTCGTTTACAGCATTTGATTTCCATTTTCATATTCTACTGACTAACAAATCAAGAACAAATCAAGTTCCAGTTTCATATTCTACTGGTTAACAAATCAAGAACAATTTCCAGCAGACAATCAATACAATTTCCAGAACAAATCAAGAACAATATCAAAACAAATGCAACAATTTCCAGTTTCATCTTCTACTGACTAACAAATCAAGAATAATTTCCAGCAGACTATCAAAACAACTGCCAGAACAATTCAAGAACAATATCAAAACAAATGCAACAACTTCCATCTTTTACTCACTAACAAATCAATAACATTTTCCAGTAGACTATCAAAACAATTTCCAGAACAAACCAACAAAATCTTTATCGCCTATAAAGTCTTTAAATATGAAGCAAGTAATCTCATATTTCCGTCAAACAGGCTGACTTTGACTAGAAAACCATGGTCAAACACATCTTAAAACAATATAAGGCCTGTTACATTAATGTATCTAGGAAGGTTTGATCAATCTCTCTTCTAAAATATACAAATCCAATTAAAATCTTTGCAATTTTGAAGGTTTTTGGAACTATGGTATTTTTGTTTTGCAGAGTACTAGGAAGCATTGTTATTGTAATTGGCCTGTATCTAGTTTTATGGGGTAAGAGCAATGACCAAACTCAATCGACATCGGACATCATGGTGGTGCGAGCTGATCAACAGATGGCTATAATTAATGGTCATATTGAGAATCCAGATCCTGAGTTGATTCCGTGGATGCGAGCCACCGACAAACGGCTACAATTAAAGGGAATATAAAGAATCCAGATCTTAAGTTTATCACTATAGAATGATGATCGGGATGAGACCCTAAAATCTAATCAAGTAGTCATTAGGAATAGATAGGAAGTTTTTCGTTTTTTATTTAAGAACATCAAATCAACCTCTCGCTACATGAAAATTGAATTAAATATGAAATGAACATTGATTGCAGAGATTTGAGATAAACATCTAATGTAATATAATCTAATGATTGTAGCTTAAGACTTGGATTGAATATTCGTGTTTCAATTAATAAATAATCCCAACATCGTATCTTCCTGTGCTAAATGATCAAGAAAATAATAAAGGGATTCAATGATAACAGAGACAGAGATAACAAATCTATATTTCAATCATATACATGCACAACAATTGAAGATAAACATCTCTTTTACTTCAATGATATATGATGACTCAAAATTCAGATTTAGATTTTATGATTAAATCGAGGAAGAAGTCAATGCACTAACAAGGCAGTGATTCGAATCTGCTTACATGCAGAAAAAACAAAAGACACTAACAAGGCAGCCAATGAAACTCATTACGGAGAGAAAAGGACACAATTTTATTTCAGAAAAAAGACATTGTGCACAATGTATCAATACATACTTGCCTGTCATAAGCCTTTCATTACATAACAAAGGAAAAGAAATAGCAATAGAAACATGCAATCGGGGAAACTAACCTATAAAGAGAAAATCGGGGTAGAGTGCGATGAAGAAGAACCTGTAATCAGAAAAGGGGAAACCGATTAGGTGAACAGTGCAATAATCGATGAAGACGTCAATGCAGTAACAAGGCAGTGATTCGAATCTACTAACATGCAGAAAAAAGCTAAAGACACTAACAAGGCAGCCATTGAAACTCATTACAGAGAGAAAAAGAGAGTTAGAAAAATTAAAACAGTTTTAGAGCAAAAGAGAGTTAGAAACCTTTACCTTTCAGTTGCAGTAACCTAGAAACCCACCAACTGAGAGCAATCAAAAGAGTGACAGAGAGAAAAAGAAAAGAAAAAGGTTGACTGGTTGAGAAGGCCAAGCGTAAAATGTTGTAAAGAAAAAGAAAAGAAAAGGTTGAGAGATAGAGAGAGCAAATAAGCAGAAGCTAGAAGGAAGGAAGAGAAAACGCAAAGAGAAGACGATCGGGAGGGTAAAACAGGGAGGGTAAACGAAGCAGCACCTAAACTGAGCAAAAGGGGGGATTTGAAATCGGTGGATTTTGGGGATTAGGTTAGTAATGTATTAGACCCGTAATAGCAATACCATGAACCAAACAACAGATTAAAGAGGGATTAGGTGGGGCCCACCGATTAGGGTTGTATTGGCTATGCCAATACACCCAACCAAACATGCTGTTATTGTTTAGATTAATCAGAGTTTCATTAAACGTAAGAGTTTTATATGGACGTAATTAACTAGCATATATAAAGACATCTTCATTATTCATTAAATGTACTAATTCAATTATTAATGAAGTTTTCAACTCTTGGAGTTAATTTCTTTCATGCAAGATTGCTTTCTTGTAATTTTGAGAAGTGATTTTTCTTCTTGATTTTCTTTTAGGAGTCATAAGAATTCATTCTTCATCCTTCAACTTGAAGGATTATTTTTAGGAGGGTTGACTAGAGCCATTAATTGAATTTGTTAGGGTTTATATCTCAAAGGGTTTAGTTGGACAACTATCTTCTATCCATATCCATCGGTTTATTCAATCCATCTTCCACCTTTTAATTTACGTTTTCTTTATTTATCTATGTTTTGAATCTTTATTTTTTTTCTTGAATTTCTTCTTTTAGTGTTTTTTTTGTTTTTCTTTATTTATTCTTTCAGGTTAGATTCAAATATTTTTTCGAGTCGAACAACTTGAATACGATCTCGATCTATTGCCCCTATCATTTGGTATCCGATTTGAGCGTTTTTGAATTTTTTTTCTTATGCTAAATAAATTGTTTTCACTCATTTTTCTTAAGAAACCTTTAAAAATTATTTTTACCCTGAAATTAAAAAAAACATTGATTTTAGTTGGTAAACTAATTCAAACCTAAAACTAACCTAGACACAAAATGATATGAAATCAAAATAACTTGAACAAAAGTTGAAATAACTTAAAACCAAAATAACTTAATCTAAAACCTAAAACTCAAAATCAACTTATCAAAATCTAAAATGATTCGAACCTAAAATTGACATAAACCCAAAAAGACTTGAACACGAAATTGACTTGTAAAGCAATCCATCTTATTTACGTAGGAACTATTTTTTTATCTTGTGTGATGCACAAGTTTAATTGTATGCATAAATTAAATTTTGTAATATTCCAATAATATTTATATTTAAAAAGGAATAACAAACTGATATAAATATTGAATTTTGAGAATTATGATTGTAGATACTCAGTTTTGGCTACTAACATTTTTATCCTTCCATTGAGATAAAAAATATTATATTTCTAGAAATTGTGCTACTAAGCGTACCTCTTTCGGAGCAACAACTCTTGTTTAGAGTAGTTGTTGTTCAGAACAACTATTGTTCAAGAATAGTTATTTTTAGAATGGCTATGTTCAAAATAGGGCTTTGATTAGAATAACTGTCATCCAGTGTAGTTGTTATTTGTGAAAAACTCCTATTGAGAATAGTTAAAATCTGGAATAACCCTTGTTTAGAATAATGACGTTTCAGGAATAACTATATTTAGAACAACCATTGTTTGGAACAATTTGTATTTAGAACAATTGTGCTTTTCTGGAAGAGCCATTATTTAGAACAAGCTTTACCAAGAAAAGCATCACCATAGAACAACTCTTATTTAGAACAACTTCTACATTGAGAACAACTATGCCAAGAACAACTCACTTTTAGAACAAGTCAAAATAGTCATTATTCAAGGGACAACTCTTATCCAAGAACAACAATCGTCTTGTATTTCAAGAGATGTTTTGAGAAAAAAATTTCACATGGTACTGCTTTGCCAAAGTAGAAGAAATGGAAGTAACCTCGAAATATGGAAGGGTTCTTGGGTTATCTTCACTTTTGGGATGTCCTAGAGAACTTGGCTTGATGGATAATATATGGAGGCAGTTAAGAGTTCTCCTTTTAACTTTTCCTATAATGTTGAGTGTTTTTTCCCTCTTTTCAAGAACATAGTGAATTCTTCTTCACTATTCACCATCATCAACAAAACCTTTCACTATCCATTATTGATCATTAATGTAATTATAATTGAAAATTAATTACATTATTCATATTAATTACTAGCTTTGTAACTTTTATTCTTGGAACATGACAAATATGAGCCTTTTGTTGGGAAATGTGCCCATATTGTAGTAAACATGTAACTATTTTCTATTTATTTGAATGATGAATAAATAAATAAAGTTAATTTCACATTTCACTATTATGTCTTTTGTATTTTCATCTTTTATATTTTGTATGCATAGTGAAATTATGACAAGCAAATATTAGTTATTGATTGTCTAAAGTTCAAATTGAAGATAAGTGGCATTGTAAAGAACATTTACATTACGAGAAAGACATCTTATTTCAGTAGATAATCCAAATGAGTCTGTAATCTTGTAAAAGAATCAAAGTGAGCATTTGATTCAAATACTGAGAAAGATTATTATGTCGTCTACAATTCCAATTGGGGATATGGCTAGTCTTGGCTGTTAGAGCAGTTGACTCTACGAGTAGAGACATAGATGTATTCATTGGTAGAATGATACATTAGACTGGACCCAAGATGAATTACTTCTGAATCCATTTGTGAATTAATTCACTTGTGACGTTCATGGTGTGATTTAACTAAATCATGAGTTAACCATGCGTATACAACTCATGTGCTTCGATATAAGTGGAGGCTTATGCTCTAAAGATGATCGAGCCTATAGTCGGTATGTTGGGTACATGACTTGTGTATGACATGGGTTTACTAGGAAGAGTGGAATTCATAGCTCAATTAAAGAGTTAATGATATCCTTTCATTGGCATTGTTTGGATTGATAAATATGGAACGTGACCACGGGTTGCTTATTCTCGAACGAACAATTTATCACAGTCATTTGTTAACAGTGATCATAGTAATCATTAAAAAGAAAAATGGTGACAATGAGATAAAATCAGATTGTATTGAGTGAATGGATTTAACTCAAAGGAATCAAGGATATCATATGAGGGTAACAAACACATGACGAAGTCATTGGACAAAGCAGTTGAATGAATTGCTTTATTAAAGAGTATACAACGAGGAGTTTTCAATCATAGTACTTTTTGTGGACTGACTCCATGATTAAGTAATTGTGAATTATCGGAATGATGCTTCTAAACATAATTGCAATCACTAGAGCCTAATTGTATATGTCTGATTGGTCCCTCTGCTAGCTCAACAAAATCTTGAACGGACTACATTTGAATTAAAAGTAAATTCTGCGCCTTTGGAAACAATTTAATTGAGTCGATTTATTCTATGTGGAATTAAATTAGGTGGTTGTGAGAATTGTTCAATTAGAGAATTTGATTAAAGAATTTTCTTGAAAATTTAATTTGGAAAATCTAAGTGATTTTTAGAAAAATTAATTTTGATCAAGTAAAATTAAATTAACCAAATTAATATGACATTTTTAGAAGTTAATTTTCAAGTCAGACAATTAATCTAATGGGTAATTGAACTTGAAAATTGGATCTAAGATCGTAAATTAGGCCCAGGGGCCCAAAACCTAGACCAAGACCCAAAAACTGATCGAACCGGGCTCGGTATGTGAAATTGGGCCGACAGTCCAATTGGTGGCTAGACCGGATTGGTCAGGTTGTCATTAACCCGAATCGAACCGGTAGTAGCCGAACTGGCTCGAGGTGCCGTAAGGGTGTTGCATTTGCACCACCGGTCATGATGGTGCCGGTGGCTGCAACAGCAGCGTCCCAGTGGTCAGGGGTGGTTGGTCGTCGGTGGTTGAGCGGTGGAAGAGTTACACTCCTATTAGGACTCTACCGGAGAATTTGGTTTCAGATTAATTATTTCAAAAATAATATTATTTTAATAGTTTAATATTAAATTAAATTAAATTAAATACTTATCTTAATAATATTTTATTAACTTAATATTAAAGTGACTATCTTAATATTAAATTTAATTTAATGTTTATCTACAAGATAAACATTCTATTATTTTAATAAGTTTTAATATTAAATTTAATCTAATATTTATCTTAATAAATATTATATTAATTTAATATTAAAGTGATTAAGTTTAATCGTAGTTGAACCCTCTAAACTCTCCCTATATAAAGAGAGCCTTGGGTCATTATTTACACATACTTGAATTCAAGATAAAGTTGTAGAGAGAAAATTCTGTGAAGAGATTATTCTAGAAAATTTCTAGAGATATTTTTCTGATTTACAACTTGACCCAAAAGTTTAGAGAAATTACAAAATTATCCCACTGGTAATTTATTTGAAAATTTTTCTAATTCGAAGTGAGCCCACATTCTGTAAACGTGAGGATAGCAAAGAAGACTACTCGGTTGAACACTTATCCTAAATGAATCGAAAATGTACAATTTTGATTAAGTGTTTATTACTTTAGATATCACAACCAAAATCTTGTTTTGGAAAAATAATTAAAACTCTGGTTTTTCCCTAAATTTATTTTTCGCTGCATTTTCCAAGCCCATTTTTTCCACCACCTTTCATAACTGGTGAAATGACTTTTTGGCACTGTTGGCATTTTTGTACTCTTAAGGATTCTCTCTAAAATTCTCTCAACTTCTTTGTTAAGCCTAATCGTCATTCAAATTTCCTATTTTTCACCTTACCGACCATCGCCTACCACTGCATTCCGTGTTACTAGATTTGCTTAAATCTTCCTCTCCACCTTCTTCCAGTATATCCCATTCACTTGTTTGAAATGCTTCATTTTTCCATAAAAAAAACCCTCTACATTTTGGCGATTCCATTAGGGGCGAAGTGATTATAATAGGTGAAACCTTTCCATTCATCTTTTACGAAAAAACATAAACCTCCTACAAGAAGCCAAGGCGCAGTTGTTCTTGCCTCCATCCAAGAATTGATAAACATGATTCAAGCATCTCAAAAGAGGATTCAAAGCTTGAAGGAGAATGATAGACAGATGATGGAAACCATTTCCAAACTTGCATATGCCTCTTTTGCTTCACAAATTCAACATATGAATAGATATATGAATACTTTTGATGGAAAAATTCTTCCAAATGTGAACACCAAAAACGGAAACAACATACCCATTAATCCTTTGTCATTTGGAAACACCAACACCAACATTGCTAATCTCTCTGTCACTATTACTGAACTCTCACTACTCATCGTGCTTCTTCTGGTATTGCAGGCACCTCTACTGTGATTTCTTTTAAAACTACTTCTTAGGGTTATGCCACTAAGGAGGAGTTTTAGAGGTTACTTGAGGAGAAGAATAAGAGCTTAAGGTTTTCTGAGTTTGATCTCAAGCTCTCATACCCGATTAAGGTAATTGCAAAGCCATATCCCAATGACTGTACTAATCCAAAGTTCAAGCAACTTAAAGGAAGACCGATGATGCCCGTTAACATGTGATGAAGTTTGTGGAAACACTTGGAGTAGCTGGGTTGGATAATGACTTGAAGCTGAAAGAATTTTCTAACTCTTTGACAAAGAAGGTATACACCTGGTAGGTCAACTTTACTCCTTGTCTTGTTGAGTCGAGAAGCTAAATGTGTAAGATGTTTGGTGAGAAGTTATTTCCACACATGAGAAGGTTAATTTGGTTGATTTGGGAAAAGGGAACCAAAAATCAAGAGAAGATCTTATAGAGTATATTAGCGCTTCAGGGAAAGAGTGTTGGACAACCAAGATTCCCATGATAAAAAGGGGTTGGTGAAGGTATGAATCCAGGGAATGTTTGATGAGTACATGGTGCATTTAGAGAAATACCCCTACAGTGAATGCAATTCAGGGAGGAGGTAGAGAAAAAAGAGGCCCACCACAACCTAATTTGCGTCCCAAAAGAGATAATGTGAGAAGAGGGCAAAATAATGATGTTGGTTCTCTATTTCTCCACCATCTCTTGTTCCATTGGATTGAGTTAAGGAAATTGTCCAAGAATGGATCATGTTCGCCAATTGTTGAAGAAAAATCCAACCCATGATATTGTGGTTTTTTTTTTTTGGAAAAACCCAGTTTAAAAACGATTGTCTATCACAACAGAAAATTAAAATTTTGAAAATCTAGCTGGTTTGTGATATTTACAGCAATAAGCTTTTTCCTTGAAAAAGTACTTATGGTTTATGTGAGACAGATCCTAATAGATATATTGAGAGAGAATTGTTTAAGGTCATTCAGTTGAAAGCTTGACAAATTTAGGTAGTTCTATTTAGGATTGTTCTCAATAGAGAACGGACCGAATATCAAACTAGAAACGATTTATTACTTTTAGTAGGAACGCAATTCTCTCTCAATAGAAATCGACAGAATTGTTATTCCCAAAAAATAGAATTTATACTTAGAAAGTAAAATCTCACTATTTTTTGGTAGGATAACAATATTTAAAACTTTATGAATTGTTGCAAATAGTTCTACTAGTGTCATCTATTTATAGGGAGAGATAGGAGAATCAGGGTTGAATTAGTAGAACACAAATAATACTTATTTAATAGAAAAACTAGACTTCTATTTTAACTAGAAGAGGGGGTGGCACTCCCTAGTTAAATACATTAGGGATGTTGCCCCTTATATGTAATATGAGGGAAGGGGAGTTTGGGTCTCTCTTATATTGGATCCAATTATAAGTGCTTCTTGAACTTTTAACCCAACACTTTATAATTTAATCCAACCTAATACATGTTTTTCTATTTCCCAAAATAAATATTATTTATAAATTAATTTAATTAGATAAATTAATTTTCCAATTAAATAATTTTCTCAAGCCAATTCTAATTCGTTAAAGCCATACAACTTTACCGTAAAAGAATCTATGAGAAAATATGTTTAATTTCCACAATCAATCGATTCAAAATGACTAATTAATTTAATTTAATTTTGAATTTTAATTATTTAATTTAATAATTTGAAAACTTAAATTAATTCTCAAGTCATGTCTATGCTTAGTGAGAAAACACATTCATTTCTGAATATGACCGCTTTCTCTAACTTTATCATTTCCATCCATTTTTGTTGATTTGATTCTTTATGCAATTCATTTATGGTTTCAAATTATTTATAAGTAAGTTTCAACTTTTAGCATATTAATTGTAAACTCATTTAGTCACGAAGGAAGGACCATCTAAATCTGAAATGGGGAGGTACCCAAGGAGGTGGGAATATAAATCAGAATCAACAAATGTAACACCCCCAACTTGTATCCCTCATCGGAATCGGGTTACGGAGCATTACCAGAGTTTACAGATCAAATAGACATAAATTTCAAACATTTCGTATCATATAATATTCAGGTTAGAACCAATTAAACTCATATATATTGTCCCTTATTCGAGCCCTCGAGGCCCAAAAAACGCATTAGAAACAAGTCGAGGCTAATTCAGAAACTCAAAGAATTTTTCGAAAATATTAAAAATTTTCAAAGCTATAAGGTTCACATGGCCAGAATGCACCTTAAATAACAAGTTTACCATTCCTTGCAAGCTTGGACATTAAGAAATTCAAAAATCATTCCTTTAACCAGTTCAAAACACAATTATACACATTCAAAACATATTAAAATAATCATCCTAGGTGCCTAACCAATGTACCCTCATTGGTACCATATTTATATCATCAATTTATAAAATCAAAACATCATTCAAATTCAAATTATAAACATACCTAATTTAATCCATTTTACCTAGTTTATGAATATTTAAACATCAATTTAACATGCCATAATAAAACTTCAAAAACAAACACATGTTTATATGTATATACCAAACCAATATTGTAACACCCCTAACCTTTATCCGTGGCTGGAACAGGGTTACAGAGCGTTACTGGGCTTTACAGATCAATTACAAACAATTTCATATCATTACACATTTCATATCATAACCAGAAATAATCAATCATATCGTCCCTTATATGAGCCAACGGGGCCCAAAATAAGCATTAGAATCAAGTCGGGACTAAACCGAAACTCAATTTTTTTTTTACAAAATATCAAGATTTTTCCAAGATGCAGGGGACACACGCCCATGTGGGTAGGCTGTGTGGCTCACATGGTCAAGAGACACGACCGTGTCTTAGACCGTGTGGGCATTCAAAATAAGGGCACATGGTCGTGTCCAGCCCGTGTCCATACCCGTGTAACTCTCTGACTTGGGTGACACGGCCAAGCCACACGCCCGTGTGTTAGGCAGTGTGACAATACTGACTTGCATTAAATAAGGTGCAGGGGTCACACAGCCAAGCCACACGCCCATGTGAAAATTTTTGAGCATTCTATTTTAAAATTTTAAAGATGTAGGGACACACGGCCAAACCACACGCCCATGTGCTTGGCCGTGTGTCACACACGACTGAGACAAACGCCCATTTCTTTGCCCGTGTGAACGAAAATAGGCCATTTCCAAGGCCACTTTTCTCACACAATTTGTCTTCCACCTACACTTACACTTTAACACTTTCACTAACCAATACAAGACATTTAAATCAAGCCAACATCAAGTATCATGCATGACATTTCAATACATATAACCAAGTGCCCAGTTTTATCAAATTAACCTAATATATATATAAACATCTTTGTACTAAATATCTCATTTCAAACCAATCACCAATATACCTATATGATTTCCATCATTCATCATTTCAAACACACATTAAACATATATAGACTCTTATATACACATCAAAACATGTCTATCACAAGCCATCCCAATGACTAATTACAACCAAAACATTTACATGCCAACATTGGCTAATTAACCTATGCATGCGATTATAACCAAAATGAGTTTACTATATATATACCGAGAAGACCGATTGATAGTGTAACACCCCAAACCTGGCTTAGACGTTATGGTCGAATCTAGCGATGTCACATGGAAAGGGATTTGAAGACAAGATTGTCGAGTTTAAAAACTGTTATAGTAAGTTAGCTTTTATTTAATTAGAAAGAAAAACCAGTTGATTTGCTTTAGAACTTGTCTCTTAGTGGAATCTTTTGTAACCAATTAATTTAGGGAAAATCATTTCTATTTACGAAAAACCTTAGTTTTTTTTTGAAAAAAATCGTGTTTTGTGGAGTTACGATTTAAAAAAAATCCATAAAAAACAGTATAAAGTCCCAAATTTAAAGCCAACCAGTCCATAGTTCAGAAGATACATAAAAAACCCCAAATAAGTAATAAATTCTAGGCATTAATGAAAAATAGTCTAAAATTTACGTGTCGTCGAGTCCTCCGCTACACCGACCCGTCAAGTCTGAGGATTACCTGTATAGATTCAGCAGAGAAAGGGTGAGTTTTCGCAAACTCAGTGTGTAATCCCTACAGAAAACATGCATACAGATAATCAACAGAATTCAGTTAGATAGAGTTTGAGGCCTGTGCCCATCACAGAATCAGTTTGGGCCTTATCCCATTCAAATACAGTATCAAAAATACATTAGGGCCTTGGCCCATATCAGATACAAAATGCAGATACAGTAAATCAGAGTCCTACCCACCAGCCTCTACAAACCATCTCCGTCCAACCCTCCACACCATGTGGGGATTAAATCAACCCACCCATCCCTACACACCATGCTGTACCGAAATGCGGCACATAATCAGAAAGTTGTAGCTGAGCGGCCAGATAAAAGGCTTAATAGCCTTTCAGACACTTCCTCCAAATATCATCAACCCACCCTGATGTAATGCAACATACAAAATATGTCATGCCATTATGCAATTAATAGTACATATATTCAGATATCATAAGTCATGGTCGGTATAGAAATCAGACAGATAGATCACACATATAGGGTCTAAGTAAAGCTTACCGACCCTACAGTAGGTCCACAGTCGACTTGGGTGACCCGTGCAACTTTACAGAACTTTTCAAAAAATGGGCTCACATGCCCATATGGCCCACTCGGCCCAAATTGGCCTTGGCCACGTGTTCCATTTTTAATGTAACCCGTGCTAGTTAATTATTCATATATGTTTTCACTATTTACTTATATGTTCCTTCAAAGTTGTCTACTTAAGTCACTATTACTAAATTATTTATATCTTAAGATACAGAATTCCGAATTAAGATCCACTTGATGTATTTGAAACTAGACTCAAATACTTTTCTACCATAAAATTTTATAAATTTTTGGTTTAGCCAATAAGTACAGTAAAATCTTCAAACTAACCCCTGTTCTGCTGTCTGACAGCTTCGACCCTTCTTTGCTAAAAATTAATTATCTCTTAGTACAAAATTTGGATGATGTTTCCATTTGTTTCTATTGAAAATAGACTCACTAATAATTTAAAAATTTAAATTTTAACCCCAAATTATTTTTCTTCAATTTTTGATAATTTTCCAAAGTCAGAATAGGGGAACCCAAATTCATTCTGACCTTGTCTCAGAAAGTTTATTATATCACACGATTTACAGTTCCATTACTTACCCCATTTTTTCTATGAGAAACTAGACTCAATAATATTTAATTCCATATTTTTTCATCTTCTAATTCGATTTCCACAATTTATAGCGGTTTTTCAAAGTTAGCCTACTGCTGCTATCCAAACAGCAAGCAATTTCGACCTTTCGCGGAATCTTTTTTTTTTTGCGATCATTGAATTCACCAGTCTGAGCCTCCCCCTATGCCCAAATCACAGAGAAAAAACATTACGACTTCAGTTGTTAAGAGATTCAAGACAGAAACAAAGGGAAACACTTACCGAAACTAAGCAAGCACTAACCGCGTGCGAAAACGAAGGAAAATGATTGGATTAGGGAAAAATCAAGAAGAAGAAAAGGAAGAGAAAGATGAAAAAACTCAGAGAATTTTTGCAAGAGGAAAGGGAGAAGAATAAACAGCAGAATGTTTTTGGAAAAAAGAGTCAAAATTGGGTTGTGGGGAAAAAATAAAATAAAATCCCTATAACCCCCAAAATCCCTTAATCTTCTCCCTTAATTTCTACTACACATCCACTACTCAGAATCCCCCTATTACACAACTCTATCCTGAAATCTAAGCAAAATAAAAATAAAACCCTTGTCTGGATAAGGATTTGAACACAAAACCTCCACCATAATAACACACCATATAACCACTAGACCAGCAGGCCCATTCTAATGTAATTTACCCAACAATCAAATAAAAGCCTACTGAACAACAGTAAGGCCTAATTCATTCAAAATATCAAAATTTTCCCAAGCGAAAGCTTGAACTTGGGACCTCCCAAACACTCCTAGAACACATAACCACTAAAGTTGATAGATATTGTGTCATATTTTCACAATAACAAAATTAGAAATTTTGGGTCGTTACAGATAGTGTGATGTAGCCCTGACCAGCTTCCAACCTTTAACGAGCTTCCGAATTACTAAAAAATAGAAGAAAATAAAACAAAGTAAGCATTTAATGCTTAGTAAGTTCGTACAACAGGAAATTCACTTACCATTCATTAATATCTTAGGTAAGCGTAAACAATACATCCAAAACAATTTGGCCAATAGCCTAAACACATACTCTCATCAAACATGTTAGTCATGTAATTCACATGAATTTCAAGAAACATGTATGAGCTCATCAAGTATCAGATTTCCATGTTCATAATTTTCCACTTCTTGTATTCATATATCAATTCCATGTATTTCATGCATATACAGGTAATGATTCATTTCGAACTCATAATTTCTCATTGTCAGGATTTTGCCCATTGAATCATTGAAAATATCGATGGATACACGGGTAGTACATGCTAAGTGTACAAAAATATAATCTGTCAATTCATATTCAGGAATGCTCATGTGAGCATATAAACGGGTAGCTCTTTGGAGCCATATAATAGGAAGCTCATGTGAGCCATGTAACGGGAAGCTCTAGAGAGCCATTAACGAGAAGCTCATATGAGCCAATATCGGGAAGGTTCAAACGAACCAATATCGGGAATATTCAAGCGAGCCAATATCAGGAAGCTCCGGAGAGCCAATTAATTGGGAAGCTCATGAAAGATCTTTTAATTGGGAAGCTCCGAAAAGCCATATAACGGGATGCTTATAAGAGCTGTGGTGTGTCCACACCACATGCAGGATCACAACCAATCGGGATGCTCCGAAGAGCTATTAACGAGAAGCTCGCAAGAACCATATAACGGGCAGCTCAAACGAGTAAAATATCAAGATGCTCATGAGAGCTAATAACGGGACACTCTTTCGAGTTGTGGTCTGTCCGCAACACATGTAAGACCACAACCAATTCGGGAACCCTGTATCCATCGAATTAAATTTATTCAAACAGGACTTAATACTTGTCAATCATCGTCAGATATGTGATTAATTTCATATTCATGACAATAATACAATCACATACAATTCTATTCAACTCAATTTAAACATATAAACATACAATTTAGTTACATGAACTTACCTCGACAAATGTTCGTGTACTTGAAAGCTACTAATCTGTTACTTTCTCTTTTCCACGATCTAACTCCGTATTTGATCTATTCAGATCTATACGAATGAATTGAACATAAATTTATATTCAATTCAATCCAATTCACATCTTTAGAAAAATTACCATTTTGCCCCTATACTTTTAATTAATTATGATTTCATCCCTAGGCTCGGAAAATAGAATTCATGCAATTTAATCCTTATTCCAAGCCTAGCCGATTTTTCATATAACAATAGCAGCCCATGTATTTCACGAAATTTAGAATTTTTCCATGAATTTTACATCTTTTCAATTTAGTCCCTAAATCATAATTTCATCAAAATTCCCTTTATAAAAGTTGTTTATCTATCAACAACCTTTCATTTTCTACAACAGAACTTCATAATTCATACGTACTCATTCATGGAAAAACCCTAACACTGTTATAACTTTACAAATTAATCCCTGAGATAGCTAGATTAAGTTAGTATGATCTCGAAAACATAAAAATAATTAAAAACATGACAAAAATACTTACACAATTAAGCCAAATAAGCTTGCTTGAACTAAGGATTTCATGGTTAGGGTTTCCATATTTTTAATTTGAGAAAGATGATGAAAATGATGATATTTTATTATTCAATCTTTTCTCATCTTTTATTATTTCATCTTTCCAATTTAGTCATTTTCTTTATTTAATTTTCCAATAATGAATCATCATATTTAACTACTAACTCCTCTTAATGGTCTATTTTCTATATAAGGACCTCCAATTTTGAATCCATAGTTATTTGACCCCTTTAGCTACGAGAATTCAACTTTTGCATGTTATGTAATTTGGTCATTTTATCAAATTAAACATGTAATCAGTAAAAATTTTTAACAAAATATTCATACGAAATTTCTATCATAATGTAGTCCATGAAATAATATTAAAATAATTTTCCTTCTGGACACAGATTTGTTGTCCCGAAACCATTGTTCCAATGTCATTGAAAACGGGCTGTTACAACTCTCCCCCCTTAAAAAATTTTCGTCCTTGAAAATCTTACCAGTAAAGAGGTTCGGATACTGCTTTCTTATTGTTTCCTCAAGTTCTCAGGTAGCTTGTTTTATACCATGTCGTTGCCAGAGAACTTTTAGTAAAGCTACCTTTTTGTTTCTTAATTCTTTCATTTCAAGTGCCAGAATTTTAATCGATTCCTCATTGTATGTCATATTAGGCTGAATCTCGACCTTCGTTGGAGAGATAATATGTGAAGGATTCGACCGATACCGTCGGAACATAGACACATGAAAAACATTGTGTATTCTATCAAGTTTTGGCTGCAGAGCTAATCGGCACGATAAATTTCATATGGCCTGATAAATCATGGACTCAATTTTCCTTTACAACCAAACCGAAGAACTTTCTTCCAAGGTGTAACTTTCAAGAATACTTTTTGCCAACTTGAAATTCTATTTCTTTTCGCTTAAGATCTACATAGGATTTCTGACGATCAGAAGCTGCTTTTAAACTATCTTGGATTACTTTTAGTTTTTATTCGATTTCACGGATCAAATCAACTCTATGTATCTTTTTCTCACTGACCTTAATCCAATGAAATGGAGTTCTACATTTACGACCGTACAGAGCTTCGTACAGTGCCATCTTTATACTTGACTGATAACTGCTATTATATGTGAATTCTACTAATGGCATATATTTTTCCCAATTGCATTTGAACTCTAATACACAGAACTGAAGCATGTCTTCAAGAATCTAAATCAAACGTTCAGATTGACCATCCGTCTGAGGGTGAAATACAATACTAAAATGTAATTGCATACCCAGAGCCTTTTGTAACTTGTTCCAGAATCGGGATGTGAACTGTAGATCTCTGTCTGAAATAATGGAGGCTGGCATTCTATGTAGCCTGATAATCTCAAAAAGATATAATTCTGCTAATCTGTCTTGAGAGAAATCCATACTATCGGAATAAAATGTGTAGACTTCGTCAAATGATCGACGATTACCCAAATAACATCTTTTTCTTTTGGAGATAAGGGTAACCCTGATACAAAATCCATAGTAACTCTTTCCCATTTCCATTCCGGTATTGTGATTGGCTATAATAAACTTGAAGGTACTTAATGTTCAGCTTTAACTTGCTGGCATATCAAACAACTAGATACTAATTCAGAAATATCACGTTTCATTCCTGGCCACCAGTACATCTTTATCAAATCGTTGTACATTTTACTACTCCCCGGATGCACAGACATAGTTCCATTATAGGCTTCATACAAAATTCTCTGTACAAGTTCTAAATTATTTGGTACATAGACTCTGTCTCGGAATAACAGAAAATCATCAGGTCCAATCTGAAATTTTGAATCGAAAGTCAACTCATATTGTACCCGTTTAGCTTGCAACTCATTATCATTTTTCTGGGCTTCGAAAATCTGTTGTAGAAATGCCAGTCTAGCTTTTAACTTAGCTAAAATTGAGCCATCATCAGACAATAATAATTGGGTATTCATTACTTACAAGGCAAACAGAGACTTTCTAATTAAAGCAACTGCAACCACATTTGCTTTTCTTGGATGATAATCGATAACCAGATCATAATCTTTCAACAATTCAAGCCACCTGCGTTGTCTAAGATTCAAATTTTTCTATGACACCAGATACTTTAAACTTTTATGATCAGTGAATATATGGCATTTTGCACCAAACAAATAGTGTTGCCAAATTTTCATTGCAAAAACAATAGCTGCTTGTTCTAAATCATGTATCGGGTAATTCTTTTCATGTGGTTTTAGTTGTCTAGAAGCATAAGCTATTACTTTACCTTCTTGCATCAAATCACAGCCTAAGCCATTCAATGACACGTCACTATAAATCACAAATTCCTTACCCGATTCAGGTTGGACTAGAACTGGTGCTTCAGTCAATAGAGCTTTCAACCGGTCAAAACTTTGCTAACATTTATCAGTCCATTCAAATTTCATATCTTTCTGTAATAGCTGTGTCATCAGTGAAACTACCATCAAAAACCCTTGTATAAATCTTCGATAATAATCGGCTAATCCTAAAAAATTTTGACTTCAGACACATTTTTCGGTGGTTTCAAATTAACAATAGCTGATATTTTATTCGGATCCACTCTAATGCCTCCAGCGGATACTATATGTCCAAGAAAACCTACTTCCCGAAGCCAAAATTCACATTTGCTAAATTTAGCATAGAGTTGTTTTTCACATAGAGTTTGTAGAACAATTCTTAAATGATTAGCATGCTCGATTTCATGTCGAGAATATACCAGAATGTTGTCAATAAATACCACCACAAATCTATCCAGATATGGTCTAAAAATTCTATTCATCAAATCCATAAATACTGTAGGTGCATTACTTAAACCAAATGACATCAGAAGAAATTCATAATGCCCGTACTTGGTTCTGAAGTTTGTTTTTGATACATCTGAGTCTTTCACTCGTAACTGATATTCACCAAAACGAAAATCAATCTTTGAAAACACTATGGCACCTTTTAACTGATCAAACAAGTCATCAATATGGGACAATGAATACTTATTCTTGATTTTTAACTTTGTTGAGCTGCCAGTAATCAATACATAATCTCAATGATCCGTCCTTCTTCTTAACAAATAGAACTGGTGCACCAAATGGTGAATAACTGGGTCGAGTAAAACCCCTATTAGTTAGGTCTTGCAACTGTGCTTTGAACTCTTTTAATTCTGTATGGGTCATTCTATATAGTGCTATAGATATCGGTGTTGTCCCTGAAACAAGATCTATAGAAAATTCCACTTTTTTGACTGGCAGTAATCCGGGTAACTTCTCCGAAAATACATTAGGATATTTACAAACCACTGGCACTGATTTAATCTTCGATTCAGATACTTTAGTGTCCAACACATAAGCAAGATAAACACCATACCCTGTTTTGACATATTTCCGTGTTGACATAGCTAATATCACATTAGACAACCCATCCATTTTATCTGATTCAATATAGAGCATTTCCCCATTTTGACATTTCAATACAATATGCTTTTGTTTACAATTCACCACGACATCATGTTGAGTTAACCAGTCCATACCCAAAATCACATCAAATTCATCAAATGGCAATAACATCAAGTCAGCTGGGAAACAATAACCTTGGATCATTAAAGGACAATTCTTCCAAATTTTATCCACCATCACATACTAGCCCGGGTGTTCGATACTTTAACCACGAATTCAGTGGATTCAACAGGTAAATTTTTATTAGACACTAAATTCATGCAAATGTATGAATGAGTTGAACCGGGATCAATTAAAGCAATTATATTAGTATCAAAAAGAGAAAAAGTACCTGTGATAACATCAGGTGCAAAAGCATCCTCACATGCACGAATAGCATATGTTTTGGCTGTTGCTCTAGCTTCAGATATTATAATTGTATCTTTTGTCATACCTCGTCTACCGCTCACATTGCCAAGATTATGAGGTGGTCTACCTCTTGTAGCGGGGTTGCCCGGCCTTGCAGTTTGAACAATATCTTTTTCAAGCTTTTCTAGGCAGTCTCTGATATAGTGGTCAAAGGAACCACATCTAAAACAAGCTCCACTTTTCATGCGGTACCCTCCAAAATACAGTTTACTACAATGCTTACATTTGGGTTTGGGGTTTCCAACACTACCTGCACTTGCTACAGATGTAGCCTGAGATCTTGGATTGGAGCGTTGAATACCTCTGTCTCTCCTAGAATACCCCGCAGACGTGGTAGAATGATCATGATATTTCTCTGAGGCTGACTGATATAACTTTCCAGTAAATCTTTTACTGGAAGTCTTAGCTTCCATCTTAGCTTGTTTCTTTTCCTTACTCAACTCTTCAGCTTTATGAGCTCCACTGACTGGTACAATAAATTCTTTTAATTCAAGAATCCCGACTAACAATTTTATGTCTTCATTTAAACCCTCTTTAAACTGCTACACATGCAGTTTTAGTCGGGATACATTCTCTAGCATATTTACTCAGTCGAACAAATTCTCGTTCATACTCAGATACGGTCATATTCCCCTGTTTAAGCTTTAGAAATTCTTTCCTTTTCTGATGAAGGAATCTCTGTCTGATATATTTCATTTTGAATTCAATTAGGAAAAATTCCCATGTGACCCTTTCCTTCGGTACAACAGAAATTAAGGTGTTCCACCACTGGTAGTCTGAGTCTTTTAACAGAGATACAACACATTTCAAGCATTCATCTAGTGAACAAGACAATTCATCGAGAACTCCAATGGTATTTTCTAACAAAAATTCAGCTCTTTCTGGATCATCATCAGCTTTAGCTCTAAATTCCTCTGCCCTGTATTTATGAATTTTATCTATCGGAGGCTTATAGATTCTAACAAGTTCCGTACATTGAGATATTTTGGGAACTAGTTGAGAAACAAGAGGGGTGGAGGTTGTTGCACAGCCGAATTTGTTCTCACAAATCCTGTAAACCACTCATTCATCATTTGGAAGAAGGCTTCTTTAGCCTCTCCTCCTTGGCCCTCAGATATGGGCCTTCTACTGCTTGAGGCTGCTCTTTGAATTGAAGCTTAAGCATTGCTTTCAGCTACTTTGGATTCAGCTCGGTTGGATGACATTACTATATGAAAAACATGTTTTAAAATGGTGAGAAGATATCACACTATCATGGGTTATATAATGGCATGTATAGCTAGACTCGTGTACGCTACATTAATTCGAGAATCGACTAAATCATAGCTTAGAAACCTATAAATGAAACACCCCTAACCCCTACCCATCGTCGAAACAGGGTAAAATAGTGTTATTGGAATTTACAGATTAAATACAGAAACATTCGTATCATTACACATTTCATATCATAAACCAATAATAATCAATCATATCGTCCCTTATTTGAGCCCTTGAGGCCTAAAATACGCATTAGAATCAAGTCAGGACTAAACCGGAAACTCAAAAAATTTTGCACAAAATATTAAGATTTTTCCAAGGTGCAGGGACACACGCCCGTGTGGCTAGGCCGTGTGGCTCACACGGTCAAGAGACACGCCCGTATCTTACACCGTATAGGCATTCGAAATAGGGACACACGATCGTATCCAGCCCGTGTCCATACCTGTGTAACTCTTTGACTTGGGTCACACGGCCAAGCCACACGCCCGTGTGTTAGGCAGTGTGAGAATACTGACTTGCATTAAATAAGGTGCAGGGGTCACACGACCAAGCCACACGTCGGTGTGCTAGGCCGTCTGAAAATTTCTGAGCATTTTGTTTTAAAAATTTATAGATGCAGGGGACATACGGCTAAACCACACATCCATGCGCTAGGCCGCGTCTCACACATGGCTGAGACACATGCCCGTGTCTCTACTCGTGTGGACGACAATAGGCCATTTCCAAGGCCACTTTTCTCTCCCAATTTGTCTTTCTCCAACACTCACACTTTAACACTTTCACCAACCAATACAAGGCATTTAAATCAAGCCAATATCAAGTATCATGCAATACATTTCAATACATATAACTAAGTGTCCATTTTTATCAAATTAACGTAATATATATAAATATCTTTGTACTAAATATGCCATTTCAAACCAATCACTAATATATCTATATGATTTCCATCATTCATCATTTCAAACACACATCAAACATATATAGACTCTTATATACACATCAAAACATGTCTATCACAAGCCATCCCAATGGCTAATTACAGCCAAAACATTTACATGCCAACATTGGCTAATTAACCTATGCATGCGATTATAACCAAAATGAGTTTACTTTATATATACTGAGAAGACCGATGCAAACTGTGATGTAGCCCTGGCTAGCTTCCAACCTTAACGACCTTCCGAATTACTATAAAACAAAAGAAAATAAAACAAAGTAAGCATTTAATGCTTAGTAAGTTCGTATAATAGGAAATTCACTTACCATTCATTTATATCTTAGCTAAGCATACAAAATACATCCAAAACAATTTGGCCAATAGCCTAAACACATATCCTTATCAAACATGTTAGTCATGTAATTTACATAAATTTCAGAAAACATGTATGAGCTCATCAAGTATCAAATTTCCATGTTTATAATTTTTCACTTCTTGTATTCATATATCAATTCCATGTATTTCATGCATATAAGGGTAATGATTCATTTCGAACTCATAATTTCTCATTGTTAGGATTTTGCCCATTGAATCATTGAAAATATCGATTGATACAGGGGTAGTACATGCTAAGTGTACAAAACTATAATCCGTAAATTCATATTCAGGAATGCTCATATGAGTATATAAACGGGTAGCTCTTTCGAGCCATATAACAGGAAGCTTTTTCGAGCCATATAACAGGAAGCTCATGGGAGCCATGTAACGGGAAGCTCATACGAGATAATATCTAGAAGATTCAAACGAACCAATATCGAGAATGTTTAAGCGAGCCAATATCGAGAAGCTCCAAAGAGCCAATTAATTGAGAAGCTTATGAAAAAGCCTTTAATCAGGAAGCTCCAAAGACCATATAACCGGACGCTTATAAGAATTGCGATGTGTCCACAACACATGCAGGATCACAACCAATCGGGATGCTCCGAAGAGTTATTAACTGGAAGCTCGCAAGAACCATATGACGGGAAGCTCATAAGAGCCAAAGATCAAGATGCTCATGAGAGCTAATAATGGGACACTTTTTCAAGTTGTGGTGTGTCTGCAACACATGCAGGACCACAACCAATTCGGGAACCCTGTATCCATCGAATTACATTTATTCAAACGAGACTTAATACTTGTCGATCATCGTCGGATATGTGATTAATTTCACATTCATGGCAATAATACAATCACATATATACAATTCAATTCAAACATATAATCATACAATTTAGTTACACGAACTTACCTCGACAAATGTTCGTGTACTCGAAAACTACTAATTCGTTACTTTCTCTTTTCCACGATCTAACTTCATATTTGATCTATTCGGATCTACACGAATGAATTTAACATTAATTTATATTCAATTCAATCCAAATCATATCGTTGGAAAAAATTACCATTTTGCCCTTATACTTTTAATTAATTATGATTTCGTCCCTAGGCTCGAAAAATGAAATTCATGCAATTTAATCCTTATTCCAAGCCTAGTTGATTTTTACATATAACAATAGAAGCCCAAGTGTTTCACAAAATTTAGAATTTTTCCATGAAATTTACATATTCTCAATTTAGTCCCTAAATCATAATTTCATCAAAATTCCCTTTACAAAAGTTGTTTATCTGTGAACAACCTTTCATTTTCTACCATAAAACTTCATAATTCATACATACTAATCCATGGAAAAACCCTAACACTTTGATAACTTTACAAATTAATCCCCGAGATAGCTAAATTAAGTTATTACAATCTTGAAAACAAAAAAAATAATTAAAAACGAGACAAAGATACTTACCCATTTAAGCCAAATAAGCTTGCTTGAACTTAGGCTTTCGGGTTTCCATCTTTTTAATTTGGGAAAGATGATGAAAATGATGATATTTTTATTATTTAATATTTTATCATCTTTTATTATTTCATCTTTCCAATTTAGTCCTTTTCTTTATTTAATTTTCCAATGATGAATCATTATACTTATCTACTAAATCCTCTTAATGGTCTATTTGCTATATAATGACCTCCAATTTTGAATCCTTAGCTATTTGATCCCTTTAGCTACTAGAATTAAACTTTTACATATTATGCAATTTGGTCATTTTATCAAATTAAACATAACCGGTAAAAATTTCTTTAAGAAATTTTTACATGACATTTCTATTATAATGCAGACCATGAAATAATATTAAAATAATTTTCTTTCTGGACTCAGATTTGTGGTCCTGAAACCACAGTTCTAATTTCACTGAAAACGGGCTTTAACAAATAATAAATTTATAATCTTATTTACATTTAATCCACAAAATAACTATTATTTAGACACCCTAGGTACATGCTGACAAAAAAGGATAAACATCACCACATTTGAGATCGGGATCGTTGTTGGATGCTGTATCGACAATCAAAAGTTAAGTACCTAACCTGCTCACAGAAAACAAAATCGTACGCTGAGTAAAACTGAATGGTATTTCTATAATCTGAATAATTAGAGACAATAGATTACATATCTATAATTGAAATTTAAAAACATATTAATATTTAAAAATCACCACGACTACCATATTCCAACTCTTTGAATTCATACATGATAGCATATCATAATTCATTTGTTTCACAATATCCCAATTCTCATACTTGCTATATAAATAACTTTTCACAATTTAATTCACATTTCATTCAAACAATGACATTATCCATTCCATATTCAATTAATGAGTAAATCACTCATTTATTCCATGTATTTACAACATATTTCACATTCTATTTTCAGTTCACTATATCACTTCCTTCCTCATACCATGTCGTTTCAATATCAATTATAAAATTTTATTTTTTATTTACCCCTATTAAGACGACTTGGACTCGGACAGATACATGGATCCAACCAGACACACCAGTTTGGCACCCAGTGCCTCATCGAATAATTTGAAGTACCAAATACTCACCTCAATACTTACCATATACATTAAATAAAAAAATACAACAATTAATGACTAGTTTCAAATTATAGAAATACAACCAGAAATTTCGAGCTATTCGACGTACACTTTATCTTTCCCCTTTTTGGTCAAGGATTCCGGTACGACGTTAGTTACAGGATTAAAACAATTAAAATTCATCAATACAACACAATTCAATTTCATATTGAATATTTTAATTTTTACTCAATATTTGCCTAATTTTGAATTTAGTCCCTAAACCGAGACTAATTTTATTTCTTTACATTTTATTCTATATTTTCATACAAATTCCACTTTAGACTAAATTTAATTCCCTATTTTTACTTAAATCCCTAAATTTTAAATTGTCACAATTTAGTTCCTATTACTCAAAATTTACACTTTATTCTACAATTCAATCCTTTTTCATTTCTAACTTAAAAATCTATCAATTTAATCCCTAATACTAATATTATTCAACATAGAAAACACTTAAAAACTCAATAATTTCTAAAATTTCGACATGGGTCGGGTAGTATTTAACATTGGGATTTCAAAAACATAAAAATTACAAGAAAATGGGACAAAATTGACTAACCAATGGTACTAGGAACTTTGAAACCCCTAAGGCCCTCTGTCTTTCTCCTTTTTCCCTGTCTTTTTTCTTTCTTTCTTTATTTTCTGTTTCATTTTATTTTGTTTCCTTTTTCTATTTCTTTTTATTACTTATTTTATTACTATAATATAATATATATACTTAAACATTAAGATTTTATATTATAATATATAGAATACACTTACACATATTTTAACCTTATGCCGCCTCATTTTAAGATAATGGCATAATTGCTTCTTTAGTCCCTTTAAATTTTCTTTAACCTATAATTCAACTTTCACACTTTATGCAATTTAGTCCTTTTACCTAATTACTCTTAATTCATGCAGATTCACTTAACCAAAACCTAATTAACTACATAACTAACTTCGTAAATATTTATTATTTACGAGTTTGATTTATAAAAATGGAGTCCCAAAAATGTACTTCTCGACACCATTGACTATTGTGTCGTTACAATTCTTCCCCCTTAATAAATTTTGTCCCTGAAATTTACCCGAAAAGTGGTAGGGGTACTGAGATCTCATAGTTTCTTCCAGTTCTCAAGTCGCTTCCTCAACACTATGACTACGCTACAACACTTTCACTAATGGAACTCACTTCTTACGCAATTCTTTCACTTATCGTGCCAAAATTTCAACTTGTTCTTCTCTGTATGACAAATTAGGTTGAATTTAAATATCCTCTGTTTAAATAACATGAGATGGGTTCGATTGATATCTTTCAAGCATTGAAACGTGAAAAACATCATGTATTTTTTGCAATTCCACAGGCAAAACTAAACGATATGCAACTGGTCCCACTCTTTCCGCTATCTTATACGGTCCAATAAAACAAGAACTCAGTTTCCCTTTTAAGCCAAACCTCAAAATTTTCTTCAAAGGTGAAACTTTAAGAAATACTTTATCACCAACTGAATATTCAATATCTCGACGTTTCAAATCTACATATGATTTCTGTATGTCAAAAGCTGTTTTTAATCTATCTCGAATTTTCTTAACAATGTCTTCCATTTCTTGAATTAATTTCGGCCCGATTATTCTTCTTTCACTCAATTCCATCCATAAAGCAGGTGATCGACACTTATGACCGTATAAGGCTTTATACGGAGCCATTGGAATACTCGATTGAAAACTATTATTGTATATAAATTCGGCCAAAGGTAAGTAACGCTCTCAACTTGATTCAAAATCAATAACACAAGTACCAAGCATGTGTTCCAAAACCTGAATAAAACACTCAGATTGTCAGTCAGTCTACGGATGAAAAGCTATGCTAAAATTAAGTCGCATACCAAGAGATTCGTGAAATTGTTTCCAAAGTCTTGAAGTAAACCGTGAATCCCGATCAAAGGTTATCGACATAGGAACACCATGCAATCTTGCAATTTCTTGAATATAAACTTCAACAAGCTTTTGAAGTGACCAATCAATCCTGAATGCAATGAAATGAGTTGATTTCGTAAGCCGATCAACAATCACCCAAATAGTATTTTTCTTACTTTTTGATAAAGGTAACCCCGTTACAAAATCCAGTGTGATATAATCCCATTTCCATTCATGAATAGAAATAGGCTGAAATAATCCGGTGGGAACTTGATGTTCTGCCTTAACTCGCTGACAAGTTAAACATTTAGTCATATACTCGACCACATCTCTTTTCATTCCTAGCCACCAATAAGATTCTCACAGATTGCGATACATTTTCGTTCCTTCAGGATGAAAAACAAAAAGATAGTCATTAGCTTCGCGAAGTATCAACTCTTTCAATTCAGAAACATCCGGAATGCAAATTCGGTTATGAAACCTAAAACAACCATAATCATCAATGTTGAAATTTTCTAATATACCATTCTGAACCATTTCTCTTTTCTTCGCCAATTTGTCATCTTCTAACTTCGCTGACTTGATCTGATCAAACATCACTGGTTTGATTTTAAGTTCAGCTAATAGGATTCCATCGTCATGATACTGAGCTGATTAAACGTTGCTCGTAATTCAATCGCTACTTTGCTACTCAACACATCAACTACAACATTAGCTTTACCAGGGTGGTAATCAAAAACACAATCAAAATCTTTCAAAAGCTCGACCTAAAAACACAACTTCTAATAACCTGAATTCATACTTACTAAGCTTCCTGTATAATTGTTTCTCTCTAATACTTGCAAAATAATTCTGAGGTGTTGTTCATGCTTGTATTCAGATTTCAAATAGACTAAAATATCATCAATAAAAACTACCACAAATTGATCCAAATATGGTTGAAAGATACGATTCATGAGATCCATAAATGCTGCCGGAGCATTTGTAAATCCAAAAGCCATCACTAAAAATTCATAATGACCATACCGTGTACGAAATGTCGTCTTTGATACATCACTTTCTTTCACTTTCAACTAATAGTAACCCGATCTCAAATCAATTTTTGAAAAGACAGAAGCTCCTTTTAGCTGATCAAATAAGTCATCAATATGGGGTAGAAGTATCGATTCTTAATCGTCAATTTATTTAATTGTCGATAATCAATACAAAGCCACATTGAACCATCTTTCTTTTTGACAAAAAAGCACTGAAGCTCCCCAAGGCGATACACTAAGGCGTATAAAACCACCATCCAATAAGTCTTGTAATTGTACTTTTAATTCTTTCAATTCCGTAGGTGACATACGATAGGGGCATTGACACCGGAACTGTACCAGTAAACACTTCAATTGCAAACTCAACCTCCCGATATGGTGGTAATCCCGGTAATTCCTCAGAAAACACATTAGGAATTTGACAAAACGGAAGATATTGTCTATAAATAGAAGTACGTCTTGTTTATTAACATCTCAAAAAATATTCCGCCATAGTTAGGGCAGTCAATCCAACTCTCATAGGAGCTCCTGGCGGTTCATTAATCTGACCGTAGATTAAGGCCACTTTTGATTCCGTAAGATTTTGTTCATTAATTACTCAAATTCTTTCATTTCCATGTAAAGATCATTTCCTTCACGAGTCCGTTTACCTACCCCAGCCAAATACGGATACGCCCCCATGAGCTTTGGCAATGTTGTTGATCAATTTCATAATGAGTACTGTTTTACCTACCCCAGCCCCCCCAAGTAGTCCGATTTTTCCTCCACGACGATAATGAGCTAAAAGATCGAATACTTTAAATCCTGTTTCAAAAATAGATAATCACAAACACTTCAAATTTTACTGCACTGACTATCAACAGAATTTGTATTGATAACATAAGCTAGAAAAGCTTCACAACCTTGATTAAGAAGTTTATTAGCTCGAATTGCTGAAATGATACGAGTTGAACCACTTGTTCGAATACCATTCACCTCAATCTTATCACCACTTTCACCCTGAACAATAAACTTCTTTTTACAACAATCCAGAATCACCCTGTGCTCCGTAAGCCAATCCATACCCAAAATCACATCAAAATCACCAAATGACATTATCAACAAATCAACAGGGAAGGTTATATTCTGTATTATTAACGAACATCTCCTACACACTTGATCCATTAACACATATTGTTCTAATGGACTAGACACCACTATCGATACTCTAGACGTATTAGATTTTAAACTTCTCGACTCAACCAATTTAGTATTAACATATGAATTCGAAGATCTCGGATCTATCAAAGCATAAACAGGTTTTGAATGTAATAAAAATATACCTGTTACAACATCATCAGCATCACCATCCTCACGAGTCTGTACAACATAAGCTTGAGTTGGAGTTCTAGCCTCTAACTGTTCAGTAACAGCATCATTTCCCTTTCTAGAATCGCCTCTCGAAAATAAACCACTTCGACTTGACTGCAACCTCTAGAAGCAAGCATAGATCTTTAAGGAGTAACAGGTGTAGCATTCTCATTCTTCAGGCATTCTCTAACAAAATATTCTATAGATCCACAGTGAAAATAGCCTCGAGTTAACTTCCAACATTTACCACGGTGTTTTTTTCCCACAATGCTCACAATTCGGAATATCAGTATCAAAGGATGGACTTCGCACACTACCCGTAGACATAGTCGGCTGTCTATCACGGTTTCTATCAATTCTGTCTGACTTAAAATTTGATCTCTAGCTACCATGAAATTCTTTTTATCTCTTTGGTTATGGATTTGAACTTGTAGCTCCAA
Source organism: Gossypium raimondii (assembly GCF_025698545.1). Taxonomy (NCBI): domain Eukaryota; kingdom Viridiplantae; phylum Streptophyta; class Magnoliopsida; order Malvales; family Malvaceae; genus Gossypium; species Gossypium raimondii. The sequence goes on from NC_068570.1 coordinate 21,804,336, forward strand.
GAGATTTCCAACAGTATGAGTATTCTCAGTCTTTTTATCAAAACCCAAAACTCGTTCTACCATTCTTGCCTGTTCCACCAAATCTGCAAACTCAGTTATTTTGTGTGATACTAACTGTAATCGTAACTCATCGCGTAACCCATGCAGAAATCGCTTGCAACTGTCAATTTCAGTCAGCACAAATTCAAGAGCATACCTACTAAGTCGCGAGAACTCTCGTTCATGATCAACCACAGACATTTCACCTTGTTTCAACATCACAAACTCTTGTTTTATGTCTTCAATATACAATTCACCCACATATTTCTTTTGAAATTGCTTTTGAAAGAATTCCCAATTTACTTGATCTGCGGTTACATGACGTGTCACTAACTACCACCAGGTATATGCTTCTCCTTGCAGTAGAGAAACAACACATATTAAACTTTCACGCTGGTTGCACTCAAGTTGTTGCAAGACACGTTTAGTAGATTCAATCCAAATTTCGGCTGCAGAAGGACCAACTTCTTTCAATCCTAAAAATTCTGTTGCACCATATTTATGCAATTCTTTAATCGGAGCTCGACGAAAAGTAGGTGTAGATGCAGTAGTGGATGTGGTTCCCGCCACTCGCTGAAAAGCATCAGTAATAGCTCTAAGTAATTGTGAATAATCTCTTTCTCCACTATTACCTCATCAACATTAGGTTGTTGAGTACTAACTGGATTAACACTTGGTGTTACCGATTCGGTTTCATCTAATTCATTAGAGACATCATCTCCGGTATACATATCTTGATCAACATTGTCATTATAATCATCCAACATTTTCAACTATAAAACAAAAAGAAATATAAATCAGCATCCAGATCCTAACTCAATTTGACTAAATTATAGCATGTACCTCTAGACTCAATACCGAGCTCGATTTACTCCGAGAATCAACTAAACCTATAAAGCTTTGATACCACTAAATGTAACACCCCCAACCTGTATCCCTCACCAAAATCGAGTTACGCAGCATTACCGGAGTTTACAGATCAAACAGACATAAATTTCAAACATTTCGTATCATATAATATTCAGGTCAGAACTAATTAAACTCATATATATTGTCCATTATTCGAGCCCTCGAGGCCCAAAATATGCATTAGAAACAAATCGGGACTAATTCGAAAACTCAGAGAATTTTTTGAAAATATTAAAAATTTTCAAAGCTGCAGGGTTCACACGGCCGTATGGCCAGAATGTACCCTAAATAACAAGTTTACCATTCCCTGCATGCTTGGACATTAAGCAATTCAAAAATCATTCTTTTAATTGGTTCAAAACACAATCAAACACATTCAAAACATATTAAAATAATCATCCTAGGTGCCTAACCAATGTACCCTCATTGGTACCACATTTATAACACCAATTTATATTATCAAAACATCATTCAAATTCCAATTATAAACATACCTAATTTAATCCATTTTACCTAGTTTATGAATATTTCAACATCAATTTAACATGCCATAATAAAACTTCAAAAACAAACACATGTTTATATGTATATACCAAACCAATATTAAATTTATAACCTCATTTACATTTAATCCACAAAATAACTTTTATTTAGACACCTTAGGTACATGCTGACACAAAGGGATAAACATCTCCGCATTTGAGATCAGGGTCGTTGTTGGATGTTGAATCGACAATCAAAAGTTAAGTACCTAACCTGCATACGAAAAATAAAACCGTACGCTGAGTAAAACTCAGTGGTATTTCTATAATCCGAATAATTAGAGACAATAGATTACAAATGTATAATTGAAATATAGACACATAATAATATTTAAAAATCATCGCAACTACCATATGCCAACTCTTTGAATTCATACATGATAGCATATCATAATTCATTTTTTTCACAATATCCCAATTCTCATACTTTTTATATAAATAGCTTTTCACAATTTAATTCACATTTCATTCAAACAATGGCATTATCCATTCCATATTCAATTCATGATTATATAACTCATATATTCCATGTATTTACAACATATTTCACATTCTATTTTCAATTCACTATATCACTTCCATTCCTCATACCATGCCATTACAATATCAATTATAGAACTTTATTATTTATTTACCCCTATTAATACAACTCAGACTCAAACGGATACATGGATCCCACCAAACACACCAGTTTGGCACCCAGTGCCTCATCGGATAATTCGAAGTAGTAAATTGACACCCAATGTCTCATCGACTCGAAGTCGAAGAAGTCCCTGAACTCATCCAATCCTATGGCATGCCATCTATATCCAACTCATCCCGATACATTTAATAGGGTTTAATTTCACTTTCCAAGTACAACCAAAATTCAACTATCATATTTTCACACATAGATATATTCATTTCAAATCAATAATCAATATATTCATAATATATATATCAATTCAATCCATTCAATCAAATTTAATTCAATTTAAAGTCAAAGTGTCAAATACTCACCTCAACACTTACCATATGCATTAAATAAAAAAAATACAGCAATTAATAACTAGTTTCGGATTATAGAAATATAAACCAGAAATTTCGAGCTATTCGACGTCAACTTTATCTTTCCCCTTTTTGGTTGAGGATTCCGGTACGATGTTAGCTACTGAATTAAAACAACTAAAATTCATCAATACAACACAATTCAATTTCATATTGAATATTTTAATTTTTACTCAACATTTGCCTAATTTTCAATTTAGTCCCTAAATCGAGACTAACTTTATTTCTTCACATTTAATTCTATATTTTTATGCAAATTCCACTTTAGACTAAATTTAACTCATTATTTTCACTTAAATCCCTATATTTTGAATTTTTACAATTTAGTCCCTATTACTCAAAATTTACAATTTATTCTACAATTCAATCATTTTTCATTTCTAACTTAAAATCTATCAATTTAATCCTTAGCAATAGTGAAAATAATCCTCAGAGAGATGGGAAGAACACGTGGAAGAAATTATGCTCCGCTTGGGTACAATTTTAGATAACCTGAGTATTCTAGCTCTGAAAGAGGGAAATGTGGAAGATGATCCTATGGATGACTCTCCAATCGATGATAAGACTCGAAAGGTAGAGGAAAACATGACAGAACTTGAACTGAAGGAGAGTACCAATTCAAGTGGTAAGTTTATACCATTCCCACGAAGGCTCGAGGACAAAAAGGAAAAGGACGAGGTTGAATTTGTAAGTTTCATGAAGTTATTTAAGTCCCTAAATGTAAATCTACCCTTACTGAAACTCATTGATAAAATTGTGAAATATGTAAAGTTCTTAAAAGAAATAATGGTTAGGTAAAGGAAACTAAAAAAAGGGCAACAAATAAGTATAAATACACCCCTTAAGCTAAAAGATCCGGGTAGATTCATTGTAACATCCCTCGTCTGTCTCAATTGCTGAAATTGAGCTACAGGATGCTATAGTAAAAAATGGAACAACTATAGATATTTTAATAGAGAACTCAAGTCAAAGATCATTAAATTAAATTACTTTAGTCAATCAAAACAATTTTAAACCTTTTCCAAGCTTTGTACGAGCTTTCGTAAGCTCTAAAATTGACTCAAAATGAAATAAGAACCAAATTGCAACGTTTTAAAAATCTAGGGCCGATGTCATAATGTCACCAAATATTTTTTCTTGTTGTGATGTCCAGCCACTCAACGTTAGGACATCACAAACTAACAGTCGACTTTGAAACGATGAGAGTTTCTTGCCTCGACGTGAACTCTGTTTTGGTAAACTTTAGGCCATTTGGCACCTTTTTCATGCCAAGCCAAACTATTAGCGCAATTGGTGCATAAATGCACACTTAAACCCCACATAAAACTAACTCAAAACATGTCCCAAAACATCTATTTTACCATTTCCAAAATCAACCAAATCATTATGCATTAATTAAGCACTTGAGCATATCAATTCATTTTATACCTATTTAACCTATTCAACCATGTCTTTCAATCATTCAATAACATCAATAAACCTTACTATTTCATACCCATACATGTCATTTAAGTAGCTTTCATGAAGTCCCAACACAATGCCAAATCATATACAGAACATCTAGCAATCCTTCATCAAGTTCATACTTGCATATAATTATTACCAATCCAAAATTACTATCCAAAACATATATTTTAGCCCTATATACATGCCACAAAACCAAGATTGAAATGAGTCAAAAGACTACCAAAACGATGGTGGAATAGTGTGGTTCTTTAATTTGATCTGATCTACGAGTTTCACAAATCGACACTCTAAAAAAATGGAAAACAACAAAGTAAGCATTTTGAATGCTTAGCAAGTTCATAATAAATTAACTTAACTTACCTTGTCATTATAACAATTTAAGTAATTGAAACACAAAGGCACAACATGACATATCTTTCGCATCCTTATTTAAATATATATTCATAAACCATTCCATAAGAAAACTTGTAGGTTACTATCTCACATAACAAGATCATGATATTTAAATTCATATACATTTACAACAAAATTACTTTACGTCATACTATTTAACCTTGTTCAATACGAAAGGGCATCAAAGGAATTTACATTCAATCATTCCATTACCATTTAATCTTCGTTTTCTGTTTGAAAAACTATAACATTTTAAATTTGGATACACGAGACTAATTTACTTTCACAAATTGTAGAGCTAGTTTACTTATACAAGTTTTATTTGATGCTGCTCACTCAAGCTATCGAGAATCTGCAACATGTGTTGGATTTGAACTGTCAATAAAGAATAATTTGATTTGCTCACACAAGTTGTAATATTTTGAGCTACTCAAACAAGCTGTAGATTAGGGTTGCTTATATAGACTTTATTCGGTGCTGCTCACTCAAGCTATCGAGAATACACAACACATGTTGGATCTCAACCATCAATAAAGAAAACCCTAACAAACAACTGATTTCTTGCAATAATGCAAATGATTGGTTAGGAGAATGTTAATAGGGAGTGATTGTATGAAATTTGTAAATTTGACATGATAGTAAAGTATTTTAGGTTTTTTAGATTTAAGACTAGTTAGTTCACTTTATTATACTGTAAAATAGATGAAAGAAATTGAATATACCAAATGATAAATGATTGCATAGTTAAACATAAATGGTTTTTTTTAACTATAGGTGGTTATAATTTTATTACTTGCATTATTGAATCCATGAATGTTGATATGCCTAGGGATGACCTAATGCATTGTTTGGTGAAAACTAGAGCCCAAAAAGCTAACCTTATACATGTGCATGTTAGTACCCATAATTGTGCCTTAATCCATTTTTTGATGAACCTCAATATGAAACCTTGAACTAAAAAAAAATCTACTTATCTTTTTCTTAGTTCTATTTTTATGATGCACGAATTTAGATTTCGATCCGTAGATGTTGAGGCTTAGGTAGATACATAATAAAGGTTTGAGAAAAAATTAAAGTGAAAAAAATTAAGAAACGGTATGATATATTAAGTATAGGATTCTTGAAAAAAGAGTGCCTAAATGAAAAATAATGTGAGAATAAAAGAATTATGAGGGTTAAAAGAAAAACGAGAGAAATACAAGCATAGAATGGGATAAAAACAATGTGAGTGAAAAAGAGTGAAATAAGGTGATTCATAAAAACAAAAAATACTTAGGGAAGTTTTCATTCATGTTGCACAAAACTCGCTAAGCTAATTGTACTTATGAATATTATATCGTCTCTTCACATTTGGAGAAAAAAAAAGAAGGTGAGAGAAAGGGATATAATGAGTTGAGCTAAAAATTATACTAGGAGGTGCATCGAGAACAACATCATGTGCCAAACTACTTTCATGCTTGAATTGTTTTGAAGCTTCTAATTCTTCAATTCTAAGTCAACCTTAAGCCTCAGAATGTTACAAGCCAAAAATCTCTATGTGACTTAGGTAACTTAATTTATGGATTAAAGTTACGATGAGTATGTGAATTGTAGGTACTTGAATTCTTATAACTTAAATACCATAATCGTGTAGTTTATTTGGATGAAATTATATGCTCAATTATCTTTTTGTTTGTTAACCATGTAATTTTATGAAATTTCATGTTTCAATTTAAAAACTATGATTATTTTACCTTCATGTTATAATTACATGTTTTAGTAAGCCTTCCTAGTTTCTATGTTTTCGAACTAACCATTTGTATGAAACATGTGCAAGAGACGTCTTTTTTGTTTTGTTTGCATGTGGTTGTTTTGTTTGCTCGAAGGCAAGCAAAGAGTTAACTGTAAGGGAATTTGATCTATCAAAATTCGTTGTGGCAAATTAAACTCTTTTTAACACTTAATGAGCTTGTATTCAAGGAACTTTATATCTTTTTATTAAGTTTTTAGACTTAGTTAGCTTTGCATTTAAATTTAACGAAATTAGCTTTTAGTGTTGTTTTATGACCTGTTAGGCCAATCCAGACCTAAGGAGGAACTAACTCGTTGTTTAAGTGTGCAAGACTATATTTTAGGCTGATGAATCTGTGGACTACCTCGAAAGTCATAACATTCAAATGAAGTGTTGTGACTATGAAGCTAACCTCAACATTTAGAAGAATTTTGAGCACAACTCCAAGAGGTGAGCTACGAAAATCGATGTTGGGAAATCCATAAGCCAACATTGTGACATCCAACTTTGAGCCATAGAGAGAGCACACGGGCATCGATTTTGCAACATCAACAAGCCCACATCGTGACGTCCAACTTCGAGCCAGAAGGGGGAGCATATGACCTTCAATGTTGGGACACAAACTATAGGGTGTCACGACATCGGTCCAATGAGGCCTATCTGACAGCCAAGGATGTTTTTTGTTCGCACTGTCATAATAAACATGTTCAGCAGCTTGTAATTAACCTAATTTGTTCATCTAACCCAAACACTATAAATGTTAGCTCTAAGAACTTAATTAGCTAGCTTAGTTCATCATTCAAACTTTATTTTTTTGTTATTAGTTAAGCTTTAGTTTTAGTTTTTAATTTCTTTTCAATTGTAATTCTTTAAATTTCAATCTTAGTTTAGTTTTATTTTATTTTATATTTTGTTTCTGTTATTTTTTCTTTACCAATTTCAATAATAAACATATCATTCGAGGGTTTCAAGATTCAATCACACATCAAGATCTTTGGATTCTGGGCGATCTTTCTCTTTTGTCTTTCTCTTTACACATATTTGTATGTTTAATAAATTAATAGGAGATATTGCATCTAGAATGGCCCAGAACTAAACCATAGGAAGGTTGATGATATAAAGTGGGATTGATTAGCTTGGCTTAAAGGTTTAGCATTGGAACGACGAAAATGTGCAAGTGTACACAATCATAACAAGTAATAAAGTGACAAGTAAATGTCAAGTTATCGTACCCACAGGGATTGTAAAAGAACTATTTATGAAAGTAAGTTTAAACACTTTGGTGAAAGAAAAATATTTGGATTTGGGAAATGATTAAAAACTAGAAAACAAAGTAAAATAAAATAAAGTTCTAATGCACGATTTCAAAAGCTGATTTTAATCAAGATGATATAATTGTGTTGGATTAATTACATTTCCTTACCTTAGAATCATTAAACTTATGCTTATACTTATTACTAATAAATCACGGCAACTCAAGAATTTGCTAACTTATGAACATATTTACAAATAAAAAATCCATTCATCTTTTGTACATATTCCTATGTCAATTCGACCGTTAAAACAGATTTATAAAGATAAACATGTTATTGCACATACATACTTATTAGATTAAACAATCTCTCGCATATTTCTATGTCGATTCAAACGATTAATTCAACCTAATAAGCATATAAAAGACTATGTGAGGTAACAAAGTATCCTTACCTTGAAACAGTTTAATCACAATAATCTTGCAAGTTATGCAAGGCATATGTAGCGCCAAATACAATGCTAATCTAATCTTAAGCTACCTTAGAAGAATTAAACATGCACTGATTAAGTACTGTGTCCATTAATTACAATTTCAATGCATTTAAATAATTAATTCTTTAGCTATCTTACAATTGTAATGCAAGAATAACTTAACCATGGTTTTACTTAATCAAACATTTTATCGAGGCCTATAACAACATAAACATAAATTTAACAAATTAAGAGGACGGAATGAAATCAACCCAACACGAATTAAATTCAAGCTAATCTGATTCAATTAACCATTCCAATAGCATAAATATTTATAGATATGTTCATCATAAAAACAACAAAAATTAAATAGATAAGGAACAAGAATCAAATCCGATGGTTTTCCATGGCTTGACTAGGTTGCTCCGTTCTTCCTTCTTTGTTGTCCTTGCCGGTCAAGGCTGCTATGAAAAAATTGGTTGAAGAATACCCCTTTCCCAAGAGGAGAAATCAGCACAAGAGCAAGGAAATTTGAATGCGAAAATGAGAGAAAAAAGTTAGAGAGGAGAGAAGAGTTGTGAGAGAAGAGATGTGAACGAGGGATGATTTCAATGATCAGCAAGGGGTGGCTTTTATAGCAGATTGTGGCTGCTAAAAATAGCAAAATCCATCAGCCAAAGAGACCCCCCTTGGCTGGCCACACACATGGCAAATTTGAGATATTCAACTTTGCTAAAAATAGCTTGGGGCAAATCCATAAAGCCACATTTTTTGGAGGGGTTTGAATGCAAGGTTGAAAGTTCTTCAAGGGATTCTTTGCAAGATTATTTAGTCAGATAAAATGCTGATTTGGGTCAGCATATGGATGGTTCTGGGGAGCCCAATTGATGGCTGATTCGGTTCACTAGATTTGGTTCAACCAATGCGGTTCAACTGGACCCTTTTTTTCCATAATTAATTAATAATAATTTATTTAGCCCAAATGAAATTGGGAATAAATTAAAATTAATTATATTATGAATTAACACACATTTTTTGACCATATTAGGCTGGAAATAAATTTTCCTTGATGCTTCAAATTGCTTCTCAGTTTTATTCTTCGAGCATTGTCTGCCTAGCCAATTTTCGCCATTTGTGCGAATTTGTCGAAAATAGTCAAAATGAATCAAAATTAACTATAAAATTAATTAAAATTCATCATGTTCATATTTTTAACATAATTTAATTATTTTATAATATTTAATTATTTTTCGACAAGAATTTAACCGAAATAGCATGATTTTAAGTTAAAAAGGGCATGTAAAAACACATAAATTTTCGTGTTTCCAAGCATCTAGTTAGTTTGATTTGATTAAGTGGATTAAACCCTAGAATTGACGACTATAGAAAGTCACTTAGGTAGATGAGGCCGAAAGGATAGTATGCTTAGAATCAACTTAATCTAACCCAATTTAGTTTATCAGGTTGAAAGATAAGTAAAGTAAGTTGATCAATTAATCTCGTTATAGGTCGAAAGGTATTAATTAGGTTAATTGTTAGCTAATTAGTTAAAAACCCTAGACTTAAGTTAATCATGAACATGGAATTGATTCACCCTTCTGCTTGCTTTAATTGATATTTATTTTGGTATTTTTTTGCTATTTTATTCTACAACCCATTAGCTTTGATTTTGACATACTATGATTTCAATGTGAGTAATATTTGGACCTATTTAGTGTGTTAATTCGTACTATCAATTTAGTTTAAACAATCCTCCATTGGGTACGATCCTTAGAATACTTCTAAAGTATTTTGTTGTAAATAATAAAACTATATTACAATTTGACTTGTACACTTGTAGACACTGCACATAATTTCTATATCTAATTGCCTGGGGCACGATCAAACATCTTGATTCTCAAAAATCTCAGTTTGAACTACTTCAATCTCAACATTAGTCTTGATTCTCAATCATTTTCATGAAGAATAGGATGAGTTTCGATCAATGTCACTAAAATCATCATCAGAGTCAATTCCAATTAAAGATCTAGAATATTTTTCTTGAATGTTTTCCTTTGAAACAAAAATGCCATATTCCATTTCATCATCAAGAAAATCATCATCATAATTATTGCTTGGTTCATCAGTGGAATACTCTCCGTCCTAATTAAAAACAAGATTCTTATCCGACACAAGGAAAAGCATGGAATAGAAAAAAAACAGAGTTGCATAGTGTTTTAAAAAATATAGTTAGAAAAACTTACTTTGGAGGTGTAATACCCCTAACCCGTATCTGTCGCCAGATTAGGGTTACGGAGCATTACCGTACAAACAGAAAATTAAAACATACATTTTATACATCATTGAAAAGATGTTATAATACATTCATTCACATACATATCGTCCCTTAATCAAGCTCTCGAGGCCCTAGAAACACCTTAGAAATAATTCGGGACCAAAATGGAACCATTTGGAAAGTTTAAGAAAAATTTAGAAAAAATTGACTACAGGGGTCACAAAGCCATATGCCTCACATGGCTAAGACACACACCCGTGTCTCAGGCCGTGTAACCTTCGAACCAAGGACACACGGCCGTGTCCCAACTTGTGTCCTCACCCGTGTAACTCTCTGAGTAGGGTCACGCCCGTGTCACACGGCCGTGTCACACGCCCATGTGTCAGGCTGTGTAACTCTCGAAATAGGCCTACACACCCGTGTGCCAAGCCATGTGCTAGGCTGTGTAACTAACTGACTTGCATGAAAAGGAACCTACAAGAGACACACGGTCGTGTCGCCAGGCCGTGTGTCAAACACGGTTGAGTCACACAGCCATATCTCAGACCGTATGGACCTAAAATTTGCCTAAAATCAAGGCATTCCCAATACCAATTCATGCATAATCTTTTAGGCCAATTATGTACATATTCAAGGCTTCAAAACCTTATAAAAACATACATATAAATACCAATTCAATAGTCCTAAATCAACTAACCAATATGCCATTCATGGCACTTCAATTTCAATCATCAAAACCTATCTAAATATGCATATTTTACCCCTTACCATTCATTAATTGCTAGTTCCAAAAACTTACTAAACATACAACATAAGGTAGCTCAAAGATACAAATCATCAAATGATACTAATAAACCATTTTCATCCATGATCAAAAGTAACCAAAAGTACTTTCTAAAACCAACATTATAACCTATTATGCATACATGATACCAAATCACAAATATATTCAGTTATTATTTACATATTCATCAAACACCACTTTAAAACATCCTAATACATGTCAACCATAGATTCAACTACATAAGTTTATACATGCCACTACCCTAGGAGATACAAAAACTAGCAATATTGATGGATAGTGTGAGCCGAAGGTTTGATCCATCCAAAAATATCAGCAACGATGATCTACAAAACAATCCACAAGAATGAATTAGCTTACAGAGCTTAGTAAGAACATAGTATATCATTTAATCTAACAATAATTGAATACGATTCACATATTATTTGATTTAAAGTTACCGGAGTCTAAATAGGGTACAAAAGTTATTCAGGGGTACCGAAGTACAAACAAGGGCACGTATATGCAATTCAGAGGTATCGAAGTACAAATAGGGGCACGTATGTGCAATTTAGGGGTACCGAAGTACAACAGGGTCACATATGTTCAATTCAAGGGTACCAAAGTACAAACAGGGGCATATATGTGTAATTCAGGGTTATTGAGGTACAAACAGAGGTACGTATGTGCAATTCAACAATAATATTCTGAAAACATAATAATTAAAGCATCATAATATAAAAACACAAATAGAAATTCATTTACATATTAAAACTCTATGAACTTACCTCGACGACTAGGGCGTAGAAACGAGATCGACTAATCTGAGGCTTTAGCTTTTCCCTAATCTAGATCTGTACACAGTCTATCTTGATCTAAATAAACAATTTTAATCCATTTAATATCCCTAGCATTCAATTTAGTCCACATTTCATATTTTTGCAAAATTATTATTTTGCCCCTAACATTTTAACTTTTCACATTTTAGCCTTTAAGGTCATAAATTGAAATCTAAGCATTTTAATCCCCTTTTCAATCTAGCCGATTTATCTAGGGACTTAAACCAAACCATAAAAACCATAATTTTACAAATTTATCATGAAATTTTACTATTTTTACAAACAAGCCCTAAAGGCCATTTTCATCAAAAATCACTTTATAAAACTTGCTTATTTATCAACAAAGACTCATAATCTATCATTAAACATCAAGAATCATACAAAAGCATTCACGTAATAACCTAAAATCTTTGACAGTTTTACGAATTGATCCTCTGGCTAGCTAGATTAAGCTAAAACGACCCTCAAAACATAAAAATCATTAAAAACGAGGTTGGAAAACATAACATGGAAGCAAGAAGGTTTGGCCAAATAACCTAGCTAGCTCCAATGGTTATTTTTGGTTGTGTTATCAAATGAATAAGATGATACCATCTTTTATTTTATTTTATTTTATGTTTTATTTACCATTTTACCATTTTACCCTTTAAAAACATTAATAATTTCAATAAAACCTTGCCATAAACATCCATTAACTATAGAAATGGTCTAATTACCATCTAAGTCCTTTCAATTTAAGGTTCCATATTCATTTGACCCTTTTAACTAATGGAATTCTACTTTTACACATTTTATGATTTAGTCCTTTTTACTTAATTAATCAAGCAAACGTCAAAATTTATTTACAAAATTTTTATACGATCATACTAACATCCCATAGACAAGAAAATAATAATTTACTTACGGGATTTGTGGTCCCAAAACCATTGTTCCGATTTCACTGAAAACAAGCTGTTATAGGAGGTGAAGAAGTCTTTCTTCTTTGGATGATTGGAAGTTCAAGAAGAATAAACACTAGTAGCCTCTTCATTTATTTGGTTTTTTTCTTAGAAGAAGCACGTATCAATTGTAAGGATATGTCACTCTGATCAACAATTGAAAGCTTGAGGTTTTTTTCTTTAATTAACTAAATGAGTGCAAAAGCTCGACCAATTAGAGATGCACTATCTCCAATAAGCAAGCGAATTGGAACTATATTGAGTGGTCCTATCAAATACAAGTATAACACAACTTATGATTTCTTTGAGCCTCTCATTTATTATGCCAAAAAGAAACTCAAAAACACAATCTAAGAATTTAACATCTAAAGACAAAGGAGGTCTACGATGTTTGCGAACTACCCTACACATCGAGTATACCTCCATTGAGTGTGAATCTATATTGGTTCCAACACTAGAGTTTTCAATCATATAAGGTAGCATGGTAGAATTCACCTAAAGAAAGAACTCAATCTCTTGTCTGTTCAACTTTGAAAGACGAAGTTGCTTGGGAGTGACATAAAAATACTCTAGACTGCCAAAAACATTTTTATCCTATATGTATGGACACCAAGTAAATTCCTTAACAATATCAAGTACTTGAAGAATGTTTCCTTTGGACTTCTGCTTATGCCAAACCAAGCTCTATAGTTATTCCCAGTGAATTTGCTAGAAGAGGTAGCAAAAGAACCTGGACTAGGTGGATGAGCGCAAGCACTAAACCTTTCCCAAAAATAAATTTGAATGAAGGACATGTCGACATAACTTAAAATCTTATATCGTCCTAGCAAGATTTTAGTTTTTAAGTGGTAATAATCCAAAGTCTTGTAGATATTTCCCAAATATAATAGAGCTAAAGGGAAGTACATACCTTGAGCAATCTTAATGGCTACAAGAACAATGGCTAGAATAATTCCATAATCAAAACATCTTGAAAAGATATGTTGAGCTAGCCACATGTAGAAAAGCTTGCAACTCATACTTGTGTGTAGGAAACTCAATAGAGTTATCTTCACATTTTCTGGAGTTAAACTTCAAGTGAAATATTCCAATCCAATTAGATAACCAAGTGACCTTTAATATTTCATTTCACTTTTAAATAAGTAAAAAAAGAAGTCTTCAATTTGCTTATCTTCTTGAGATAACTATAAAGAGCAAATGTTATATTTTCCAAAACATAGAAGTTTAAGAAGAACACGTACATTCTTAAGAGTGAAGGTGAACTCTCCCCGAGTAGTAATGATAGTGTGAGAAGTGATACTCCATCTAGTAAGAATGGAACACCACACCATACCTCTACCCTCTTTCTCTCTATGAATAAGAAGTTTGGAAGTAACTTGCACAACATCATATACTCTAGCCGCAAAAAGAGCCTTTTCATATAAAGGTTTTCCCAGAATCTTATTCACCCAACTTTCTCAACCTTGAAAAGGTTGAGAATTTGAGCCAAACTTGGTTGGTGAAGGTAGGAGTTCTTTAAGTTCAAATCCGAACTTCAAAACAAAGTTAGTAGGTATTTCAAATATATTACATGAACTATCTTTGGAGTCGATACTTAGCCAAGAATAACCACCAGAAGGAGTTGGATAGATAGAAATTTCATTCCCATACACGTTTTCCCCAAAATATTTCTCCCCCTTTCTTCATTATCAAATCAAACCAATTTTCAAGAACTGAAGGTGACACATTGACCCGCCTCCACCTCGCATTCGCAAACGGAGTGGAGAAATCAACAAACAAAGACAACAATCGAATCTAACTAATATGTGCAATTTCTGCAAGTGTGATAGGTCAGTTGTAATATATTTGTATAATAGGATACAAGAGTACTCCGAGGATCGAACACAAGAGAGTCAGCGATTGAATAATTTCTACTAATGAACGTGCAAACTAAAAAGTCTAACCAACTAATTTCTAAACATTATAATACGACAAACAATAAAGTCAAGAATAATTATACTAAATTATGAGCTAACTACCAAGGACTAAATTGTAAAAAATGCAAAGTTACAAAATTAACAGATAAATAACAAATGGTGGTTGATTGATTTCGATATGGTTCACCAATCCTTGAATTAGGGATCTAAATTGTTTAAACTCCTAAAATGTTTCCATTTTACCTCTCGATCTCAATTTTACCAAATTAGACAAGTTAAATCGGTTTATCTCTCGATCTCACTGGCTAACTCGGGACTAGCAAATTGGCGCTCGACAAGATTACCTCTCGATCTCACTTCCCTAGATATCCCCTTAGGGTCGTCAATCCTAAGTTTTTAGGTTTATTTAATTTAGTCCCTCATCCAAAAATCAACTTACTTGCATTTCTATCAACCAACCCCTTTAAAGTTTAGTTTCCCATATTAAAAATTAAGCTAATAAACATGAAAGACGAAACCATTGCAATCATAACATAAAACTTGAGAAAATTATGAAAGTTGGGATTTTTAAGCCATAAAACTTGAAAGAAAAATAAAGTTGAGCATTCAATGGTGAAATGAAGGCTAAGAAACATAAAAGGTAAAGTCTTTAATAGATTAAACTAAAAGAAATTGAAATACATTAAACTAGAATATTGAAATGCCATTACAAGCAAAAAAAAGGGACTAAATGAACAAATAAACCTAAGCTACAATGATAACTAACTACAAGAACAATAAGAACAAGAAGAAAATTGTAGAAAAATAAACACTACAACTATGGAGAAACATGAAAAATAGAAAAACCTAGAAAAGTGCAAAGAAAACTAAAGAAAACCTAAGAGAAAACTATTTAAAACTAAGCCTAAGTGTGTCTCTTCTCTCCTCAGTGAAATTTGATTGTTTTTAGCAGTAAATTTTTGACCCTCTTTATGCCCAAAATGCCCTTGAACAGGCCTTCAACGATTAGTGCTTCGGTTGGACAAAGACTACTCTTGGCGTCATTTTTTTGTCCTCTCACCATGTTGGTATTGTGATACCCAAGGATAGGATATCACGATATCGTCGACAAATTTGACTTGGGGTGCTCCTTGGGCAGGTGGGTATAACAATACGCATAGGGGATATCGCGATACCACTGTAGGTGGTCTTCATCTTTGGGGCCTGTTTGAGGTATCACGATTCCAAGGGTAGGATAGTGCAATACCCTCTCCCTTGGTGATGTTCTCACTCGATTCCGACCTCCAATGTGTCCCTACAACACAATCACATATTAGGGCCTCCAATGGCACAATTGGCCAATTTGGGTATCAAAATAAGTAAAAAGAGACATTTACAGTAGGTGGTCTTCATCTTTGGGGCCTGTTTGAGGTATCATGATTCCAAGGGTAGGATAGTGCAATACCCTCTCCCTTGGTGATGTTCTCACTCGATTCCGACCTCCAATGTGTCCCTACAACACAATCACATATTAGGGCCTCCACTGGCACAATTGGCCAATTTGGGTATCAAAATAAGTAAAACGAGACATTTACACTTAGTAAATCAAAATTCTAAAAACTACCAAAACTACAGAAAAAGACACTAATTTGCTGGAAAATAAGCTCTGTAAATATAATAGGAAAGCCTAAATTGCCATATCAAATTATGGTAGATCACACATCATCTTTTCCCATGTGAATTTTATTTTTCTTTCTAAGGGGAGCTTTTGAATCATTTAAAATATTTTTCTTTCTATTAGGAACATCAGCAACATGTGAAGGATGTTCGTAACTGATCTTACTCATTATCAAAAATGAATACCTAAGGAATCAACACCAAAGAATCAAATAAATACTTACATTAATTTATTTAGTTTTAATTACGAAGTATGTCATAGAATTAATTAAAAAAAAAACTATGCACCCAAAAATTTTTTTGACTTTTTTTCTTTTATATCTCCCTTTATATATATACATATATATATGGGTGAGTATTTGGTACATTAGTAGTGTACTTTTTTTATTCCACAACTAGTCTTTAAAACTGACATGTGTATCTAGGGGGCGGCAAGGGACCCGGCCCCCCTAAAATTGAAAATTATTTTGGCCTTAAAATTTTAAATTAGTAAAGATAAATTTGTTTGTCCCCTAAAAATAATAAAATTTTGATTTAGTCCTTTAAAAATTACATTTTTACTATAATAAAATTACAATTTAATTTCAACCCCAGAAAAAAATTTTAGTTTCACCCATATGTGTATCTTTTTAAAATATTTATTTTAATATTAAAATAGTAATATTTAAAAATTATTTGAAAACGCATGTGTTGTTTAAACAAAATATAGTATTAATTTTAATTATGACCTATTATATGTTTAAGAAAATTATATTTATGATAAAATTTAATGTTATATTAAAATGCATTTAAATTTGTCAAAATGTTATAAGATAATTCTAGGTAACCTGTAAAATTTATGCTTGATTAATTTTTACTCTAGATTTTGATAAGTAATGATATTAATTCTTTGGTATGGAAGAATGTGTTGATTGGTGGAGTGAAGCTTTAGTTGTTGTATTAACTGAAATATATGAAAGTTTTAAAACCAAATTAATTGAATACAAATTCATCCAACTCAAAACCAAACGAATTAGGGTGGGTTTGGATGGGCGATTGGGTGCGGTGCGGTACGTTTAGCTTACTTTTTGTCTCACGCTACAATATCGTTACAGTATCTAATCTCACCGCTACCGCTATTTTTAAACTAACCGCAGATAAACACACCGTCCATCCAAACCCACCCTTAGTAAAATTGTTTACAAATATGAATATTACTTATCCTCAAAAAGCAAACGCTATTTGATTGGGTTTTGGATTTTTTGAATTAGTCAAAAATTTTAATTTAATTCTTTATTTTTATATTAATTTTGGGTTTTGAGTTATTGGTGTTTATTTTTATAAAATAGCTCTGTTTTATAACTTTTGTATATTATTTAGTAAACTTTTAAAGTATTTTTTCTTAAAAATTTTATAAAATTAATTTTGTAAGTAAATAAAACAAATCAATAACTCTTATATAATATTTTTAGAAAATAATTTTTATAGTAATTTTAATTTATTTTCACTATTTGAAATATTAAATATTTAATTTTACATTTTATAAATCGTCCAGGTGGAGTCAATTTATAGTTGAATTGGTTTTTTTCGCTACCAGACACTATCGATCCAAATAGGGGTGTTCAAATTTCAGTTAAAACTAAATTAATCAATCTAACCAATCTAATTCGGTTAATAGGTCGATTAATGATTTTTTGGAAGTTCGATTGTCGTCTAACTCGGTTTGAAATCGAGCAATTAACCTAATTAACTGAGCTTAATAATTAATAATACAAATTATATGTAATTTTAATTCGGTTAATTCAGATAATTCAGTCAAATGAATATTATCAATTTATTCATTTTATACTTGTTTTAACCAAAAAATAAAAATATATAAGTTTCGATTAACTTAGTTAACCAACTTAATTAACTGAAATATTTGGTTGGGTTAAATTTTAAAAAAAAAAAATTTTAATTCAATTAATTATTAAAATATTAAAAATTCGATTAATATTAATTCAGTTCGATTATCAGTTCAAAGACATGGATGAAATCAATTTTTGTTTTCTCCCTCTCACCACGTGATCACACTTCAAGAATAAATCAGGGCCCTTCAAACAATAGTCAAACCAAATGAACAGTTCTGATTCAATAAGTGGTTTCAAATATCTCCTATTGGAGCATCCTTCCATTTATTTATTTATCTTCTTCCCCATTAAGAAAATTCCGATCTCAATAATCTTTTGGGTGATAAAAAAGTTCTTTTTTTTCTTTTCTCTTTTCGTTAGTTGAACCACTTGAATCTTTTCACAAATATCACCAAATATGCCTTCAAAGTGCGAAATTTGTTGTGAGCTCCTCATCGCCATTTTGCTCCCTCCTTTGGGTGTTTGCCTAAGGCACGGTTGTTGCAGCGTAAGTGAATTTTTGTTCTTGTTTAACATAAGGTTTCGATTTTTTGTTTGAACTGAAAATTCTGGGTTTTCATTGTTTTTTGCAGGTTGAGTTCTGCATCTGTCTGCTGTTAACGATTCTGGGTTACATCCCTGGGATAATCTATGCCCTTTACGCCATTGTTTTTGTGCATCGAGACGAGTACTTTGACGAGTACAGGCGACCACTTTATTATTCAAGTGCCTAATCTAGTCAAGTCTTCCTTAATTATGTGATATGAATCTGATGATGATGCAGCAACTCCTCCTCCTGGGTTTTAATTTTAATTTGATGTTGAGGTGTTGCTACTCTTGAACTGATCTTGATGTACTTTGTGATATTATAAATTCTTATTGAGTGCTTCATTAATTGCTTCATTTTAACTTGGTCAACATTTAATTTTGGATGCTTTAATTTATGGGTTAATACTATTTTGCTTCAATGTTGAGATTGATAAGGTTTTTTTTTCCAATTTTGTACTTAAGGTTGGGTTTAATATTCATTTTGGTACTTCCGTTTTTTTAAGCGTGATACTTGAGTGTGTTTTTTTCTTGTCTCGGTCAATTGTCCCAGTTTGATTTCTATTTTCAATTTGGTACATTGAGCTTTTTTTTTTTATCCTAATTAAGTACTTTTTTTTAGTATACATATCAAATATTCCTTGACTCACATGATACTATTTAACATACCATATTGAACATTGACCTTAAACTCAGGAGCCAAAGGGTATATTAACCCTTATTCTAATGTGACATTCAATTTTCCTATTAAGATGTGGATTTCATTTTGATAAGTAACTTCTGTAGGTGGAACAGTTTAGAATGTTAAATACAATGCATGGAAACATCTTTAGTTGAAGGGATAGTGAAGTAGGATGAGGCTTCGTGCTTTCAAGTTAGAGATTTAACTCTAAACAAAGCAAGGAATTAACCAAATAATGTTTAGTGGAAGGGATAATGAAGCAGCTGCTGCTTTAGGGTGTATTTTACATTGCCTTTGGATGTCAAAAAAAAAACTGATTTGCTAAGTGCTTTTTTTTAGAAAAGTATCATAAAGGAGGTCTCTAAGCATGCAACCAATGACCAGTGTTCTTATGGATAACATTTGCTAGGTTCATGTATGTTAGTTGACCCCATCCAAATTTTGCATCATGTATATCTGGTTGATGATTATTTCAGGCTATGGTGCTGAAAATTTTGTTGTCCTTTCCTAGCAGAAGTTGTATCTGACAGTTTGTCCAGGTAGTCTTAGAGCTGATCTTTGATATTCATTGCACTGATTGGATATGTCCAGAGAAGGCAATTTATGTACATTGCTGATGAGAGGGAAGGCCGTAGTCTAGATTATCCATAATTGGGATATGTAACTTTGTTGTTTTATCATCTAAGATGCCTTTACCTTTGCTTGTACTACTTCATAGTTCACAGTCTAGACCTGTCTATGGGCCGGGCGGCCCGGCCTGGCCTGATGGCCCGCCCGGAATATGAGAGGGTTCGGGTAAAAATATAAGCCCGAAATATGGGCTTGGGCAAAAAAACGAGGCCCGTTTAAAAAATAGGCCGGGCTCGGGCTCAACTTTTTTGGCCCGAGCCCGGCTCGGCCCGGCCCGAATAAAATAAATATATTTTTTATTTTTATTTTTTAATTTTAAAATACTTTAAAAATATATTTTTTATTTTTTTAATATTTTTTGTGTTTATTAAAAATCGGGTTGGGCCGGGCCGGACTCGGGCTTATTATTTTTTCCCGAGCCGGGCCTGGGTAAAGTTTTAGGCCCATATTTCGGGCTGGGTCGAGCCCGGGCCTAAGAGTCGGGCCAAAAATTTTTTTGGGCCCGGCCCGGCCCATGGACAGGTCTAGTTCACACCAACCTCCTATATATATTGCTTTTGTCCATTAAGCCTCACGGTTTTATCCACAAAGGTGCTTTACAACTGGGGCAAACACTTGCAACATGTTCATAGGGTCATTCAATGGAATACCATTCCACTCTTATTCGTTAAATTTGTTGCATTAACATTCGACGGAGGGAGCAAAGAATGGGCAATTCAGCGGTGCTATTCTTTCAGACAAATTTGCCTATGATTTCGTTTTATTTCCGAGCTTTATTTCAATCTTGCCCGTTGTTCTCTTCTGATTCTCTCCATCAATTTCTACAAAATAACTAAAGAAAAATAAAAAGAACGATACATGCATGGATAGAGTAAAATCTATTAAAGACAATTTAATCAAATTGTCAATTTTCAAGCTCAAAAGGTTAGCCAATTCGGCATGAACTTTTGGATGGGATCTAAGTAGTTACAGGTTGAGATGTTTGTATAGCATTTGAAGAATTATTTTTTAGTTTCGAAATGCACATTGAATCACTTGATTGAATTTTTGGATGGGATCCAAGTAGTTATGGGCTGAAATGCTTGCATAGCGTTTGAAGAATTATATATTAGTTTCGAAATGTACTTTGAATCACTCGATTTTGAGTTCGGGAGCTCAAGTTAGGACCTTTTTAGTGAACTGCGTGAGCATAATTTTTGGACGAGATTATTGTGGGAAATTACGAGTTTCAGGCTTTAAGTCGAGTTTAAATCATATTGGATTAGATTTTTAGACTTAATTTTTATTATATATATGAGCCCAATATTGTATATATTAGGTTTTATTATTTATTTATTTATTTAAGAGTTTTATTTTTCTTAATTAACAAGAAAGTTTAATTTTACTAAAACTATTATTGTTTAGATTAATTGAAGTTTCATTATATAAGAGTTTTATTTTAATATAATTAGCTAACCTACAAAAATGTCTCTTCATTATTCATTATAGAGAGAGATCTTGATTAATAAATTTCAATTTTTTGAGTTTTTTTTTTTGTGAGATTTCTATTTTGTTTAGTTTAGAAGTAGATTTTCTTCTTGGTTTTGAAGTTGTTGGAGAACTTTTACCCTTCAATTTTTTAGGGCTCAGCCTTAAGGGTTGATTAGAGTCATTTGTGAAGCTTGTTGATAATTCTTCAAAAGGTTTCATAGGACATTGGCTTTTTATCACCATTGGTTGTTTTTATTAAAGATTTGTTCTTCAATGGGGACAATCTTTACATCATCTATCTTATTTTCATTTTCTTCCAATTTATGTTTCAAAAGGTTCTCAATATTGTGATAAGTATCCAATTAAATCTTTTGAGACAAAATAATTAATTAAAAATTAAGGTAATATAATCCGACAAAATGTAATATAATATACAAATGTTAAAAATTTTCAACTAACAGTAAAATGTTATCATTATCATATAAGATTAGGTTCTACAGAAAATAAACTTATATCTTAAATAAAGATAAATTCCGATTCTTTTGCCATATCAAACCATTTTTTTTCCCGAACTCCTAAAACTAGAGGGATCATTACAAAGGATCAACCGAAGACTAGCTTTGAGAGACAAGTATACATGCCATAAGTCTCGGGAACAATCATACCTGTAACCATCACTAAGGCCTCTTGCTTAAATGGTATAATTACCCCTTTTAGTCTCTCTTAAAATTTAAAAGTTCAATTTTAATCCTTTGGAGCTTTGGCCAAATGGAAAATCACATTTTTGGCCCCAACAAACAATTATTTAATCAATTAAGATAAATTTTAACTGAAAAGTTTTTAGGCCAACCAAACCCAAACTTTGACAAAAACAACATATACAAACTTAGAACCTAATGAGGACTAGGACTTCATTTCAACCGGGACCTGGGTACTCATATATCAGGACTGCAATTTGCTCCAATTTATTGTACTTGTGAAGCCATACTATTCATAATGTTACACTCATATATACATGTATATTCATTATTTGCGAAGCCATAATCTTTGTCAAATTAAGGTTTTAGTCCTAGTATTATATATCTTTGTATTTAACCCATATACTTTAGTTTCATAAATTTTGATCCTCTTACTATTACTAATGTCATGCCTAAGTTAAAAATTCTCGGTTAAAAAATACATAGTAAAAATCATGAGATTGATCAATAATTTTATTGAATAATAAATTAGTGAAAATAATTATTCCAATAACCATAATTTCACCTTCTATATGACATGAGAAACTTCAAAATTTAGTTTCTTTTTTTAAATTAACATCAACAGACTAATGGTAATTTTTTGAACAAAATGTAGAAAGACTAAATCCCTAAATTAAGTATAGTATAAAGATTAACACTGTTATATATCTCCCAAATTTGTATATTTGTCAACAAAATAGACAACATTGACCTCTCCTTTGACTTCACTAGAGAAGGTGTCTTGCTTGACCATCCGTCCTGACCAGAGAAGTATCAACCTTCCGTACTGATGACCACATGCTTGGCAAGCCCTCTTGACAAGCTTTTCCGCTATTCTAAGATGAGGCAGACACCCACTTTTTAGGTGTGAGCACACCTCCAAGGTAATGGGGCGTACCTAAGCTTAATAAAATGGGCCTTACAGTACACGTCCTTCACTTATGCATGATGACAACCTCCTTCATACAACTTGTTGCGTCATGCTAGTGGACAAGAGAACCTCTCCTATATATACGTTCCCAACGATGAAGAAATGATCGATATTTTGAGTCTTTAAAGTTACTTTGAGCAATTATCTTCTATCTAGCAATCAATCTATCTTCTTGTTCCTTTCTAGTACTTTGCCTCTTTAGGTGAATTGGCTTCCTCACCTCCACTACTTACTGTTCGGGTTAAACCCATGTAAGCAACGAACAAGAATAATAAAGAAGAGATTGAAAAGATTGAACCCATAAATTTTATGTGGAAAAACTCATCCAAAGAGGATAAAAATCACAGGCAAAAGGAAATTTCACTAATAAGAGAAAAATACAATATGGAGAGAGTCAAAACAAAGAAAACCTAGTTGTGTTATTTTCTATCCTATAAAGGGTAACTAAGACCTATTTATAGATTGAAATTCGTAGCTTTTATGACTAGAATTATAGAAAAAGAAGTGGTTTCGAGACCACAAACTCTGACGTGTTAGTCTATAAATATTAATTAATATTTCCGAGGTCATTAGTATTGTATTAAAATTTGGTTTAGAAATTTTAATGTTTTGATAGTTAATTAATTAAAAGGACTAAATCGTAAAAGATGTAAATGTTAGTTCCTATTAGTTAAAAGAACTAAATGGCTATGAAATTGGAAATTCATGGACTTAAATGGTAAAGATAGATATAGTGGATGGTTAGTAGGTAAATTAGTGTGAAATTTGGATGTTTATTTAAGGGCAAAATAGTAAATAGATAATAAAACTTAAATTAAGTAAAAACAAAAGAAAATCCTATCATCTTTTCTTGTTCTTTGTTGCAAGTTGAAGGAAAGAAAAAGCCATAGTTAAAGCTTGAGTATTCGACATGAAATCCTTGCATATCAAAAGCAAGTTGATAATTGTGGAAAAGGAAAGGTTATTGATTAGTCCTTAAAATTTTGTTATTTTTACAATTTAGCCCTGGTAAGTTCGTACGATTTAATTTTTATATAATTTAGATTTGTTTATTTATGAATTGATATTGTTAAATTTATTCAAAATGTTGAATTGTATTAAGTGGACTAATTTGAGAAAGTGATTATATTAAGCGTTGTTATTCGATAAATAATTGAGCTGATGAACGTAGGATAGGATACAATTGTCATGCCAATAGGTTATATTGCGCATTGTATGGGATTGATTGGTGTTGAGATGATGATTCTGATGTGTTCTTGTTTACTGAACATACTGAAGTTTAGCATTTGTTGTGAACTATCGTGTTACATTACAGTGATTTAGGTGTGTTTCGGGGTTAGATGTAAAGCCTTTGGGCTTGGCAATTAATGCTAAGGTGTGTTTCGGAAGGATGTTAGCCTATAGGCTTGGCATTTGGTGCCCAAGTGTGTTCTTAGATGGTTAGCTTATTTGAGAGATTTGGTGTGTTTTGGATGGTTAACTGTGTATCCGAATCTGTTATAACATTCACTAGGCATGTTTTCAATGATATAATGTACTTGATTGGATTGTATCATTTGCATTCAATTATAAAGCTCACCTGTGATTTGATTGTGATTGATAGGATTTTTGATTTATTATTTGTATTTTGTAATAGATATGTTTACTCGGTAAGTTTATTGTTTTAATCGTTGAACTTACTAAGCTCAATTAAGTTTACTTGTGTCTTTTCTCTTAATTCATTGTAGATACATTTTTGAGGAAACAGGCAATCGGATCGGCTCAAAGAATCACACTATCCAGAAATCTTTTGGTAGCTTTTGAATGTTCACCTTAGGTTATATGACATGTAATAGGTGAATTGTAATTATGTTGGTTATTTGTGAAGTTTGTTAAACTTGAATGATGCTTGTCTTTAGATAGATTTTGGTACATGTGAATATGTTTTTGTTTTGGAACTTGTTTGGTATATTTGGTATAAGTCTCATGAAAGTGTGTGAATATGGCAATTTGAAATATGGATTGGAAAGAGTGGTGTTTTGGTATGAATTGTTAAAGGTTTTTGAGTACTTTGAATGCAATTTGTTTGGTTTGAAATGTGATATTGATTTGATTATTGAACTGTGGTGTCAATTAGGGCACATTGTTTAGGCAGCTAGGATGGATGTTTTAAGCTTGTTTAATTGTGTTTTAAGTAGATATAAATTATGAAAATTGGGTTGTATGATGTCCAAGTAAGCATGTCTTGGTAAACTTGATTTTGAAGGTACAATTAGGAGCACACGGCCTGGGACACAGGCTGCCACACCGTCATGTGTCATTGTTGTTTTAGGTGCAGGTTTCAGACGGTTTAAGCCACGGCTTACGACACGGTTGTGTGACCCAACATCGAATGCACACACAATTTGGCACACGGCCTGAGACACAGCTGTGTGACCCTATTTTGAATATTCATACAGGCGAACGCACAGGCTGATTCATGGCCGCGTGTCTATACTTCGAGTATTAACACAATCTGAGCTATGTCACACTGCCGTGTGACCCCTATTTTTCAAATTTTCCCAATTCTTCTGTTTTGTTTAAAAATGTCCCTTGATTGTTTTCAAATTAATTTTAGGGCCCTGTAGGCTCGATTTAAGGCCCATAAATGTATTTTTGCTATGATTAGATTCAAATGTGATATGTTAGCATTTAATTTGTATAATTGTTTTGATTTGAATTTAAATGTACTGAATTGTATTATAATGCTTTGTAATCCTAATCTGGCGACATAGATCGGTTAAGGGTGTTATATTTAGTGGTATTAGAGCTATGATTTAGTCAATACTAAGACTGTACGTAGTATGTTTGGAGTTTAAAAATCACATGCAATATAAACCTGTGATAGTATGATATTGGTTGATCCGATCTAATCCCTATTTTTCTTATAGATTTTAAAGATGTTGGCATAATCTGAACGTGCTGACACTAATGAAGTTAATATTAATGTTCTAACTTTTGAACAAGAAGCGAGTCATAGTTTACCGATTAATCAAATGTCAGAAAATAAAGTCAAAAATATTTTCTTCAGTTTAATAGGTCATTGGTTCACAGAATTCATGCGAACCAAACTTGTGGGTCAACAACCTCCACCCCCTCTTATACCTCCTATGTTACCTCCACCTCCTCAAACAACCGAAATGAGTCGAAGAATTCCTATCGATAAGGTTAGAAAATATGGAGCTAAGGAGTTTACGGGTAAAACTAACGATGATCTTGCTAAAGCTGAGTATTGGATTAAAAACATCCAATGAGTCTTTGATGAAACTGCTTGCTAGCCAAATGATTATTTGAGCTGTGCTGTATCGTTACTGAAAGATAAGCTTATAGTTGGTGGTCAACGTTAACAGCTATTGTACCGCAAGAAAATGTTAATTGAGATTTCTTTCAAAAGGAGTTTAAAAGAAGTATGTCAGTAAAAACGTTACCTAGATCGGAAAAAGAAAGGATTTCTTGAATTGAAGCAGGGAAACAAATCAGTAGCTGAGTATGAGAGAGTTTTTACATCTCAACAAGTATGCTCGTGAAATTGTACCGAATGAGGAAGAAATGAGCATCCAGATTCAAGATGGATTAAATGGTGAAATTAAGATGATGATTGGAGAAATAGAAATATGAAAGTTCATAGTATTATCTGATTGAGCTCAAAAGATAGAGGATGTTTATAATAACAAGAAATAGATAGAACGGAAGGCTCGAGAGTATAGTAAAATAATTTTTTCCAAGTCATTTTCTACTCCATCGACAAAGAAGACAAAGGAAGATTTTAGCTGTGTTACTTCACTATCTAAATTTTCGGGTAAAAACAAGTCAGTAAAACAGGATTCAAAGTCTTAGATTAAACCTGCTGATAACATGGCTAGTGTTTGAAGTGTTCTGAGATGCGTGTGTGAGCATTTTGGAAAACTACATGCTAGTGATTGCAGGACCAAAACATGTGCATCTACAGATGTGATTTGACAGATTATTTTGTATGAAATGGCCCGAAAATAGCTAGTGATAATGAAGGAAAGAATGAAAAGAAAATGTGTACGCCTCAGAAGAGTAGACATCCTGGCTAGAGTAATAATACTAGAGCAAATCACACTGGCACTAAATATACAACTGTTAGATTAGAAGCTAGAGCTCTTCTGTGAGCATACACCATTCGAGTCAGAGAGGAAGCTACTGTGCTTGATGTTATTACCGGTACATTCTATCTTTTTGATGTTACTGTGTATGCATTGATTGACCTTGGGTCAAATCATTCATATATTGGCACGACATTAGTAACGAATAAGAATTTACCTATTGAGTTAATGGAGTATGATGTTGGAGTTACTAATCCATTGAGTCATAGTGTGTTAGTTGATTCAAAATGTCGTAATTGTTAGCTAAGAATTCAGGGTTATGATTTTCTTGCTGGTTTGATTTTGTTACCCTTTTGTGAATTCGATATCATTCTGGGAATAGATTGGTTGACGCTACATATGAATATGTTTTTGGTTTGGAACTTGTTTGGTATATTTGGTATAAGTCTTATGAAAGTGTGCGAATATGGCAATTTGAATTATGGATAGAAATGAGTGGTGTTTTGATATGAATTGTTAAAGGTATTTAATTACTTTGAATGTAATTAGTTTGGTTTGGAATGTGATATTGATTTGATTATTGAATTGTGGTGTCAATTAGGGCACATTGGTTAGGCACCTAGGATGGATGTTTTGACATGTTTTGAGCTTGTTTAATTGTGTTTTTAGTAGGTATAAATTCTAAAAATTGGGTTGCTTGATGTCCAAGTAATGATGTTTTGGTAAGCTTGATTTTGAAGGTATAATTAAGAGCACACAGCATGGGACACGAGCTGTCACACGACCGTGTGCCATACACAGCCTCTCCACACAGCCTCTCAACAAGTCCGTGTGTCATTATTTTTTTAGGTACAGGTTTCACACGATCTGAGACAGGGCCTGTGACATGGCTGTATGTCTCAAGTAATTTTGTAACACAGCTTGGCACACGGCCATGTGACCCTATTTCAAATATTCACACGAGAGGATGCATGGGCTGGAACATGGCCTTGAGTCCATACTTCGAGTACTGACATGGTCTGGGCTATGTCACACGACCTGGCCATATGGTTGTGTGACCTTTTTTTTTCAAATTTTTTTTATTCTTCTATTTTGTTTAAAAAGGACCACTGATTGTTTTCAAAATTACTTTTAGGGCCCCATAGGCTTGATTTAAAACCCATAAATGTATTTTTTTTATATGACTAGATTCAAATGTGATATGTTATCATTTAATTTGTTTAATTTTTTTCTATTTGAATTTAAATGTTTTTAATTGTATTGTAATGCTCCGTAACTCTAATCTGGCGATAGAGACGGGTTAGAGGTGTTACAAGAATATATCTAGGTTAAGCAGAGTTTAAATGGGAAACGAAAATAGAGTTTTACTGATAGAATAAAACCAAGAAACTTGAGGATTATGTTGCAACGTCGTGATGAGGAGGTGTCGCATTGATGAAACGAAGGATTTCCTCTTATTGTGCCGTTAGTTGCTCGTCACGACGTCGAGCTTTATTTTATCGAGACGTCACTTACTGTTTTGTCTTAAATGCGATGCATACTCCACAAATCTCCACATTGACTTTTATTTCACTTAACTCCTTAGCCAAGCCCTATCAAGGGCCTAATTGAATCTTCGTCGGATACTTACCAAGTCCAAGCAGTGCTTGAACTTTGAATCTGGAAGACTTTTTGTTAACATGTCTGTCGAATTGTGTTTTGCGCCAATTTTGTGAATTTGAGCATCTTCTTGAATGATCACCTCTCGAAAAAAGTAATACCTAATGTCTATGTGGTTTTTCCTTTCGTGGTGAATTTGATCTTTGGTGAGATGCATGAAACTTTTACTATCACAATATACAACAGCTGACCCTTTCTCATTAACCGGTCCGCTAAACTGGTCTCTTAATCAAATTGATTCCTTCACAACTTTAGTGATTGCCATGTATTCTTGTTCAATAGTCGATAAAGCCACTGTGGCTTGAACTGTTGCTTTCCAACTAATGGCGCAATCTCCGAAAGCAAATAGATAACCTGTAAGAGGCCCCTTTCGATCTAAGTCTCATGCATAATCCAAATCAACATAATCGACTAAATTTTTTGGTTTATTCCGAACTCTAAGCACATATCTGAAGTACCCTGTAAATATCTGAAAATCCACAAAACTACATGCTAGTATAATTTGTTGGGTTTGGTTATGTATCTACTAATAACACTAATAGTGTGTGAAATATCAGGACGAGTGCATACCATTTCATACATTAGACTTTCAACTGTGTTTGAGTAAGGTACCTTTGACATGTACCTTTCCTTATCTTTGTTTTGAGGGAATTTTGAAATTGAAAGTTTGAAATGTGTACCTAAGGAAGTACTTACCAGTTGAGTCTTGTATCTCAAATCGCTCAAGGATCTTTTTGATGTACCTCTATTGTAACAATAATAATTTTTTGAAATGTATATACCTTGAAATTTCCATCCCCAAAATTTTCTTTACTGCACCTAGATTCTTCATCTCAAATTTAGAGTTAAGCATGGTTTTAAAATGTTCAATTTCTAACGGATCTTTAGCTGCTAGCAACATATCATCAACATAAAACAACAAATATATGAACGACTCATCATCTAAACATTGTAAATACACACAAATGTCATACTTACTTCGTCCGAAACCAATACTTAACAAGAATGAGTCAAACTTTTTGTACCACTGTTGAAGAGACTGCTTTAGACCATATAATGATTATCATAGAAGGAAAGCATGATCTTCCTTACCTTTACTTTTGAAGCCTTCTAGTTGTTGCATGTAGATGTCTTCCTCAATGCCACCATGAAGGAAAGTAGTCTTTACATCTAACTACTTTAACTCAAGATTGTTTGATGCAACAAGAGTGAAAAGTGCCCAAATGGACGTATGTTTTATGACGAGAGAGAAAACATCATGGAAATCAACTCCCTCCACTTGACTGTATCCCTCTGCGACCAACTTTACCTTATACCTAGTGTTGCTCGAACCTGAACCCTTATTCTTCTTGAACACCTATTTGTAACCAACTATTTTCTTTTTGATGGGTGGTTTAACTAGATGCCAATTCTCAATGTTTTGGAGTGATTTCTTCTCTTCTTGCATAGAAACAAGCCATTTGATAGAATCAGATGCATGAACTGCCTCGGAATAACATGAAGGACTGGTTGAATCAATGCTCACTCTTGCAGTATTTCTATGAGGGGTTAGTCTCGATGGAAATGAAAATGATAGATGCTTCTAACGAAGGGGCACTTGTTAATATGATGCCTCAAAGAGTGAGAGAGTTGATTTCAACCATGGCTGCAAATTCTCAACAATTCCAACCGGCTACAGAACCCACGAGACGGGTTCATGAGTTAAGTTCTCTATCTTAAGAAGATAAAATTGATAAGCTTACTAACGTTGTTCAAAATTTAGTTACAGATAAAATAAGCCCAGCACGATTATGTGGAATTTGTGCCATGCCAAACCACCCGACGAACTCATGTCCCATTTTAGACAAGGGTCTAACAGAACAAGCAAATGTTGTCGAAAACTTTCCAAGGCCACCCTAAAGGATATATGATCCCTATTCAAACACCTATAATGCGGGGTGGAAAGATCATCTAAATCTAATCTATGGGTCAAATCCTTGATTCAATTAACCATACCAACAAAGGTTGCTTCCAAATCAATAGTTACCACATCAAAAATCATCATTGGAAGCAATAGTGGAAAGGTTAGCCAACAGTATAGAAAAATTTCATTAGAAGACGAAAAATTTCATGAGTAAGCTTGCACTTGCAGTAAGTCGATTGGAGTCGTAAGGAAAGTTGCCATCTCAAATTGAACCTAGTCCTTGACATAATACAAGTGATATGATATTGAGAAGTGGAAAGGTTTTGGAACCCGTACCTAGCATAAGTCGTGCTCACAACACTAGTCAAGACAAGAAACTTGACTTAGAGGCTCCAATGAAGTCAGCACCACAAAAACCATTTGCAATACCACCTTCATTTCCTAGAACACTTGTCCAATACAAGGAGGAGCGAGAAGAGAAAGAGATCATTGACACCTTTCGAAGGGTTGAAATCAACATTCCTCTCCTAGATGTGATTAAACAAATTCCATAGTATGCCAAATTCTTAAAGGAATTATGCTCGAGTAAGAAGAAGCTCCTAGGCAATGAAAAGGTAAGATGCTCCTGGGCAATGAAAAGGTAAGTGCCGGAGAAAATGTCTTCGCATTTTACAAAGGAAAATACCACCTAAATGTAAGGACCAAGGTATGTTTTCCATATCTTGCAAAATAGGTAGTGTTAGTATTAAAAAAGCCATGTGCGGCTTAGGTACATCAATTAATGTTATGCCCTTTTCTATTTATAAACTACTAAATGCGGATCCTTTAAAGGAAACAGGTGTAATTATTCAGCTTGCAGATAGGTCGGTAGTGCATCCGGAGGGAGTGCTAGAGGATGATTTTGTCAAGGTAAACGAACTAATTTTTCCTACAGATTTTTACATTATCGACATGGAGGATGATAACTCGACCAGTTCTTCCGATATAATACTTGGGAGACCATTTTTGAGTATCGTACAAATGAAGATTGATGTACGAAGTGGGATACTCACTATGGAGTTCGACGAAGTAGTGGTGAAATTTAACGTTTATAAGGCCATGAACCATCCTAGCACGATTACTAATGTTTCTAATTTTAATATAATTGAGCCTTTAATTGAATTGTATTTATAATATGATGAAGAAGATGAATTATGAACTATTCGTTGTGGAAGTCTAAACTTTGATGCCACAAAAGAACTAGAGTAGTGTATAACTATCGAAGAGTCTGTTCGCGAAATAGTGGCTCATATGGAGGCATTACAATTATAGAAAAATTCAGGTAAAACTTTTGAATTGTCTCCTTCACAAACTAAGCTTTTACCATTTATTTTGCAAGCCCCAGAATTAAAACTCAAACCACTTTTGGACCATTTGAAGTACGCTTTTCTGTGCGAAGAAAATACCGTGCCAGTTATAATCTTGAGTAAACTCTCAAAGTTAAAAGAGGAAAACTTGGTACGAGTTCTTAGAGATTATAAAAGGGTGATCGGGTGGACGATTTCTTTCATAAAGGGTTTGAGTCCCTCGACTTGTATGCACAAAATTCTAGTTGTAGAGAATGCAACTCCTAAAAGAGAGACTCAAAGATGCCTCAATCCGCCCGTGATGGAATTAGTAAGGAAAGAAGTTAAAAAGTTACTTGATGTTTGGATGACCTATCCCATTTCTGACAGCAATTGGGTCATCCCAGATCATGTAGTGCCGAAAAAAATTGGCGTGACTGTAATTGAAACTTTGGCAAGTGATATGGTTCCCACTCGAGTGCAAAACGGGTGGAGAGTCTGCATAGATTACAGGAAGTTGAATTTTTTAACTTGGAAAGATCACTTTCCACTTCTTTTTATTGACTAGATGTTACAACGTTTAGCCAAAAACTCTCATTATTGCTGTCTTGATGGTTACTCAGGCTTTTTTTCCAGATTCTAGTGGCACTGTAGGATCAAGAGAAGATGACGTTTACGTGTCCCTTTGGCACATTTGGCTATAGACGGATGCCATTTGGACCTTACAACGCACCAACCACGTTCCAAAGGTGCATGTTTAGTATATTTTCCAACTACGTTGAGAAAATAATCGAGGTATTTATGGATGACTTTACTGTGTATAGTGAATCTTTTTATATGTGTTTGTCAAATCTTGCAAAAATTTTAGAAAGGTGCCTAGAATTTAACCTTATTCAAAATTATGAGAAATGTCATTTTATGGTTGATAAAGGATTAGTTCTAGGTCATATCATTTCTGCTGAAGGAATTTCTATTGATAAAACAAAAATTGATATTATTAACTCACTTCCATACCCCACAACTGTGAGAGAGATCCGTTCTTTTCTTGGTCATGCAGGTTTCTACAGGTGGTTCATTAAAGACTTTTCAAAAATTTCACAACCACTTTGTAATCTTTTACAGAAAGGTAACGAGTTTTAGTTTAACCAATCATGCAGGGATGTGTTTTACACGCTCAAACATAAACTTATCTCAACACCCATAGTTCAGCCACTAAATTGGAACTATCCTTTCGAAATCATGTGCAACGCAAGTGACCACAGCGTAGGAGCGGTCCTTGGGTAGAGAATCGAGGAAGAACCACACGTTATCTCTTGTGCATCTAAGACCTTGAATGTCACCCAAAGCAATTACTAAAACACTGAAAAACAATTTCTAGCTATAATCTTTGTTTTGGAAAAGTTTCAATCGTATTTATTAAGAACTAAAATTATTATTTTCTCTGACCATGCAACTCTTAAATATCTGATCGGGAAAAAGGAAGCAAAGCCAAGGCTGATTAGATGGATATTACTTTTGCAAGTGTTTGATCTTGAGATTAAGGATAAGAAAGGACGTGAGAATCTGATAGTTGTCCATTTGAGTCGAATACGTTCGTCAAAAGATGTCACACCACTCAAAGACGATTTCCCAGATGAAAGTCTACTTTCTACTTAGACGATTTTTCCTTGGTACGCAGACATGGTGAATTACCTTGCTACAGGTATAATTTCTTCTAATTTATCACGATTTGAAAAGGATAAGATTAAACGAGAATCGTGATACTATATTTGGGACGACCTCTACCTTTGGAAATATTGTTCCGATCAGGTAATTTGAGGATGCATTGCAGAAACTAAGGTAAAATTGATTCTATCTTTTTTTTCATTTTTATGCATGTGGTGGACATTTTGGCTTTAAATGAACTACACATAAAGTACTTGAATGTGAACTATATTGGCCACATATTTTTCGTGATGCATATTTATTCTGTAAGACTTGCGAAAAATGTCAAAAGGGAGGAATTAAACCGAAAAAATGAAATGCCTCTAACACCTATACATGTATGTGAAATTTTTGATGTATGGGGTATCGACTTTATGGGGCCTGTTGTCTCATCATTCGGTAACATTTATATTTTTCTTGCAGTTGACTATGTGTCAAAATGGGTGGAAGCTAAAGCCACCCGATGTGCTGATGCCAAAATTGTAGTGGATTTTCTAGAGTGTTATATTTTTTTCCAGGTTTGGCACACTACAAGCTTTGATAAGCGATTGGGGAACGCATTTATGCAATATGGTAATCAGCACACTTTTTGAAAAAATATGGGTTAGTACAATGAGTTGGTACGACTTATCACCCTCAATCAAACGGTTAAGCAAAAGTGTCAAATCGAGAAATTAAGTTAATTTTAGAGAAGACCGTTAAGCAATATAGGAAAGATTGGAGTTTGTGACTAAATGATGCATTGTGGGCGTACCGCACAGCTTATAAGGGACCATAGGTATGTCTCCTTATCGACTTATTTTTGGTAAACCATGTCATCTTCCTGTAGAATTAAAACACAAGACATTTGGGAGGTTAAGCAATGCAACATAGAGTTGGAAGCTGCAGGTAAGTATCGTAAATTACATATTCAGGAACTTGAGGAGATTCGACGAGAAACGTATGAAAGTGCCCAAATTTATTTGGATAAAATCAAGGCATACCATGATCAAAAGAAACCCGTAAACAATTTATGGTAGGGCAAAAAATATTACTTTATGACCCTACACTAAGAATGTTTACAAGTAATTTCCAAACTAAGTGGTTAGGGCTTTTTATTATTCCTCACATATTTCTGAATGGTGTAGTCGAAGTCAAAAGTGAAGAATCCAGAAAAATCTTCAAAGTCAATGGACAATGATTGAAGCCATTCTATGAAAATTTTCAAGTCCACATGGCTGTGGAATTAATTCTCAAAGAGCCGGTTGAATAAATTTCCAGGTCGTCGAGCTAACGACGTTAAACAAAAGGGCTTTTTGGGAGGCAACCCAAATTTATATTATTTTATTAAATTTTTGAATTTTAATTTAGTTTGAAAATAAAATGAATAATAACTAGATTATTATTTAATCTAGTTAATGTGTTATTTTCGAGGGACATAACGGCGGTTGTCAATTTTTCGAAAATCGGATACTAATGGTGGCAAGGGCATGCCATGCTATGTGCTACCATTTATTTTCCTACAAACAAAACCAACCAACCCTAAAGCAAATAAAAACCCCAAAACCCAAATCCACTTAATCTACCTCCCCAAACCCAATACCAACCTAACACTCAAACAAACACCAATTACACAAAACCCAAAACAAACCCAATTCCCCAAAACCCAAACAAGCCAAACAAAACCCCCCAAAAAAAGAGAGAAAAAAGGAGAGCCGAACAACCAATTTGGCCAAAAAAAGGGAAAAGAAGGCCCAAACCGACCAAAAATAAAAAGAAAAGAGAGTAAAAAAAATAAAACCCCCAAACCCCCTACCCTTCCTCTCCACTTCCCTTTCTTCTTTATCTTCTCCACAAGAAACCCTAACCCCTTTAACACCATATCGTTGTCGCCATTGTCACATATCGCCGCCATGCCTTTCGGTTGACGATTTCTCTTTACACCCGCATACCACAACATCGAGTTGACACCAAAGAATGCCTTTGCGAGCACCGTCACTCATTTTGTTCCTTCTTCGCCACCGTCGATCTTAGACCCCACAGCATCGCCGTGGTCTTGACGTGTCTCTCTTCACCAACCCCCTCCCTTTCTTCCCTTCTCACCGCCATTCACCTCTCATTTTCTCCACCATAAACCACCATTTAGAATCCCTTCCTCTCACCCAAGCACCACCAACCTTTCATAACACCAAACCCCTACCTTCTATCTATTAACGCTACCTCCCCTACACCCCCAAAATCTCTTCTTTAAGAATACCATCACACCCCTACACATGACTACCTGAAGGCTGTCAAGCGCCATCACCGTGCGCTATCATCGTCTGCTGCTACTGTGAACCACCACCATGATTAATAGTAAACAAATGTCGTTTGTTCTTCAAGCACATTTGTAGACCATGGTTTGAACTAGGAACCAAGCAGTTGTGGTTTACTAGCTTTATTCAATCGTAGACGAAATTGGTTTCTAGTGCCTCCAGTCATCAATTTAGATGATGACAACTTGGAACCGTCTCTACCCCCTATAAGACGAACGATCGCACGTACTTGGAATCGTCACCGATGAAGCCCAACTCCAATCGAGACAAAACGTTAGTACAACAGCCCTACTACTTCTGAAAGGTAGATTCCTAACTTACAACCTTTTTTTACCTTTACTAACATACTATGCAGGTTCTTCATATGTGGCCGGGACTTATAACGGCCATGGCGAAGGTTCTTCGACTAGAAACGAGCATGTTTCTTAGCGGAAAAAACGATCATCCACTACTTGATCACATCGAGCACTAATTGATGTGCCAGTGATGCCTCTACATAGTAGTATTGACGCTGCTGGAAATTTAAGCCTACCATCCTGCTCACCTAATGAAAATGTTCAACCATCCCGAGACGGTCAACGTAATAGGCAAGGTCGTAGCTACACTAGTCCTATCGAAGGACGATTATGAAGGTTTTTGAACTTTACAACCTCAGAGCCTCGCGTAAATACAACAAATTCTACAATGCCCACTCTCAGTCTGTAAGTAAATTAATCTTTACACTATTGACATGTTAAATATGTGATGCTGTGTTTAACTATTTTGATGCTATTGGTTGAATTCATTTGCAAATATTTCGTGTACTGCATATTATGAACTAGTTTATGAATTTTACACAACATTTAGGTTCAATATTAATACATTGTGAACTGTTGAAACTCAAGATGCTGCTTGTTTTCGGTTACTGGGTAAAAAATTTAGAATTTTGATTTCAAATTTTAACATCGCCCTGGGTTTCGTTGACCTTGACGATGTTCAAAATGATTCTTACCATATTGCTTTATTGGATATACCAAGTGATTTTGATGCAAATGTTGTTTATTCTACTTTAGCTCATTCTGGGAATCAACTTTATAAACCCAAGACTTCTAAGGACTTATTGGTGCATGAACCTGCTTTAAGATACATTCATCGGTTTTTAGCTATTCAGGAAAAAAGATTCATCATCTGTTTTAACTAAAATAGAATTGTTCTTTTTGTGGTGTATGCATTCTGGATTTAAAGTTAATTTAGGATATTTGTTTTTGTGAGATTTTCATGCTATGTTACGATCTAATCGACCACTAATACTTGACCCATATATTAAAAATTTAACCTCTCAACCTTTTCCCTCTAAAGTCAATTTATCATTCTTCTTTAATTTAACCTCTCAACCTTTTCCCTCTAAAGTCAATTTGACTTTCTAGATTGTTGTCTGGCCCTTTCAACATAACTGAGGCTTGTCCATCCGTCTTAGTATTTGGGCCTAACTCGTTATTGAATTTGTCTTTGCTCAATAGATTTCCCTTCATGTCCCCGAACGAGAGATTATCTCTCACACAAATCACGGTCTCCTTGAAAGTTTTGTATGAAGGAGGAAAAGAACATAACAACAACATAGTGATAGCTTGTTTATTTAGCATATTTTATGTGCTCAAATTGACTTTTCTTGAATTAGTTCTTGCTAATTGGTGAATTTTATGTTTAAATATTGTCAGGAACGAAATTTGGGTGCTATAAATCAAAGACAAGCAAAAAGGGGATTAAATTGAAGAAAGAGAAATAGAAGATGGGCCGAATCGTAAATTTGAGACATTTGAGGGGTTGGCCAAATTTTTGACCTTGTAAAAGCCAAATTTTAAAAAATAAAATCTGATATTCTTTCATGTAATTAGTGGGTAGGTTGAACTAGCCTAATTTTAGTATATGGTTTATGTATAAATAGGTGGTATGGTACACTCGAAAAGCACACCTTAATTAGCTGGAATTAAATTGAAATTGTTTTCTTTCACTATTACTATTAAATCCACTTCCATAACTAGCAAAGCATGATAAATTTCATGCTTCACTAAATTCAAATTAGCTTTAGGCTGGTATTCTTTCCGGTCAAGAATCATGAGAAATTGTATCCGTACTAAAAATCTTTAAAATCGATATTCACCATCTTTCCAGAATATCATCATTGGCAAATCAATCCTTTAAAGTTAACTAAATTTCAGTTCAAAAAGTGCATTAGGTTGGAGTTGTTTTGGCATACAATTGGGAAGACAAGTCGGCCATGCTGTATTCAGATTTCCACGAACAAGTTAAGGGAGATTGTGATCAAATTTAAACGTCTCGTGCAGTTGAGGCCGTTAACCCGAGTTGGGTTCTTCAGAACGAAAGGTTGTTAAGGTCTTGAATTGCAAACGCGTGTATCATGGTTAGACAATCGATAAGGCATTGTTTTTAGGGAGAACCGAGATCAATTACAAGAGGAAGAATTGGCGGTTAGAACAATCTTAACGACTATGGCTAGCTTATTGTTTTGAGGAGAAAACTAATTTTGGACGATCGATTTAAAAACCAAAATCCACCAAGTCTAGGGGTAAGGCTTTATCACTCTGCTTACAGAATCCAAATTTATTTCCCAATTTAATTTTATTTTGGATTTATTTAATTTTTTATTTATGCTATTTCATTTATTTAATTTCTAGTCATTTCGAAACTCCCCTAATTTATTCATTTTTTAGCAGGTTGTTTAGAGTCGTGGGCACGTCTATTGCCACGATTTTCAGCACGAAAAAATTTCTATTCATGAGAAAAACACGAAAGTTGATCATAATCACCTATCCCTGTGGAGTCAACTCTACTAATCTTTACTACTGTTTAGAGTTATTTTGTTGTAGCAATTTTTTTATTTGGTGGTTTTGACACCCATCACATTTGCATCGAAATTCTTTAAGTCGTTGAGAAAGGTAATGAATTCCTTTATGTGAGTGCTAATGGACTCACTTTCGACCATCTTGAACGTGTAGAGATGTTGTTTTAACACTAACTTGTTGGCCAGAGAATTCCTCATGTATAAGGCTTCCAATTTTCTCCATAGCGCAGGCGCTGTTTTTTCCACCAATACCTTTTGTAACATATTATTTGTAAGGCATAGTTCAATTGCAGATTGAGCTTTTTCATCAAGCTCTTCCCATTCTAACTGGTCTACATTCGAGGGTTTCTTACCCGTAATGAATTTTTTCAGACCGTTCTGGAGTAGTATTTGTTGGAAAAATCCCGATTTGAAAATGGTTTTCTTGTACAACGAAAAATTAAAATTTTGAAATCGACCTGGTTTGTGATATTTATGGCAGTAAACCTTAATCGAATTTGTACCTATGTTTTCAGCTTAATGAACATTCGTTGTTCCCGGCTTTCAACCAAATGATCTTCTTTGCTATTATCGTACCATGAATTGCTTCAAGTCTGAGATCGGACCAATTGAATCGAAACAGAGAACTAGAAAATTTTTTCTCTCCTTCTAAGGTGAAAACGAAAATTTTGTCTTTTTAATAGAAACTAGTATAATTGTTATTCCGGAAAAATATATGTAATATTTGATAATAAATTCTCTCTATCTTTCAGCAAAATAAAAATCTCTCAAAGTTGTGTTCTAGTGGTTTATTTCAAATAGAAAAATAACATTCTAATTTGAATAGGACTAGGGTGGATGACACACCCTAGTATTCCTACTAGCGTTGTCGCCCCTTCATGTCCATGAGGGATTTTTGGGCCTCTCTCACATCGGGTATAATTACGTGTACTTCTTAGGTCTTTTTGACCTAATACTCTATCCAACCTAATTCAAATTTTCTATTTCCCAAAATAAAATTTAATATTTATGTATAAAAAAATTATCATCGCTATTAACCCTAACAAAATTTTGATGATTTTACCTCTGGTAAAATTTTGATGATTTTGCCCCTGGTAAAATTTTGAGAAATATGTTGAATATTTTAAAACTCAACTTTTTCACTATGACCGAATGATTTATTTTCATTTTAAGGCTTCAAAATAGTCCAAAAACATAAACTCATTCTTCTAATCATTTTTTTGGTAATCCATATAGGATTGCAAATAGATCATTTCTATTTCCATTTTCATTTTCATTTCCATTTCCATTTTTGGAAACATATGTTCATTTCCAAATGATTCCATTTCTCCATTTTGGAGAAAACCATAATCATTCTTGAATGTTTCCCATTTCTTTTTTCCTATTCATTCCGTTCATTTCTATTCAAACACATAATTCATTTTTGGTTTCAACGAGCTAGCGGAGGGATCGATTAGAGATATGAAGTTGAGGTTCAAATGATTTATAATTAAGTTTTGACTTTTTTCTTATTAATTATAAACTCATTTAGTCATGAATTCATTCCACTATAGTATCGTGACTGAACTCTCCCTAGCGACATACCATTTCGAAAGCAACTACTCAGTACTCGTCCAATGACCTTGTCATAAGTATGTTACCCTCATAGGATATCTTGATCACTTTGGGATAATATTCATTCTCCTAATTTGATTTTATTTTATCTCATGATAACCATTACATATTCCTTCATGAAAAATCAATCACTATCAAATAGTGATCAAGTTAACCATTACAAAGATGGACGGCTCGTGGTTACGTTTACTTTTCATCAACCATGTAATGCCGATGAGAGGATATCATTTACCCATGTTTTGGGCTATGAACTCCACTATTGTGAATGACATTACATACTACAAAAGTCATGCACTCAAAGCACCAACTTTTAGTTCTTTATTTGTTTGAACTCATGCTTTTACTTAGATCAAAGTGTACGAGTCATGCGTACATAGTCCACCATCTATTCAGGATTTATATATGCCATACTATGAATTTCACAAGTGAATAAATCCATAAATAGACTCAATATCTATTCTGCTTGGGTTCTATATGATGTATTGTTAGTCCAGTCAGTCACACCAATGTCTTTATCTTCTGAGAGTCTTCCATTCCGATGCCCAAGACAAGACATCTCCCCAATTGGGCTTGATAGATGACATATTAGCTTTTTAATTGGTTTGATCATTCTTTTTAGACTAAGGACATGTTTAGGTTTGTCTACTTATACAAGTTGTCTTTCTGTACTACGATTCGGCCATGTAATACCACTTAGTATTAGTTAAACATTTAGAAAACCAATAAGCAACATTTGCTTCCATTTTGCTTTGCGTGAAAAAACCATTTGAGGAAAATTTTGTAAAAATTATATTAATTTAATTAATGAATTTATTTTATTAACCAATCTGTTTGAAAAAAAATTACAAATGTATATTGACGAAAATATTATACTCAGGGCACAGATCCAACAGTTTCCCACTTGCCTTAGTGAAGTAGATGGGTCATGTTTCATATTCTTATGCCCCTCCATATGTTTCCCAAAGAGCTCTCTAGCTATAAGAGTATTGTCTAAACAAATCCCCAGATTTTGTCCTCATATGCAATCTTTGACTACGTCCACCATTCCGTCAAACACTACCTTCTCCCTTATATGTTTTGTCCTTAAGATGTTTATTTAGGTTTAGCTATAACCATATTGTTATAGTGGCATAGATTTTACATATCTAATATCTGACTCTCTATAGTGAAGTTAGTAGTGCAAACCTGCTTCACACTTATTCACACAATGGACCCACCGCCTATGACAAAATGAACAGCTTGTTTTTCAGTGGTGTCGAAAATAGTAATTTTAGAGCCACAAATTCAACGAGTAAGTTCATAAATATTATTTAATATTTACGAGTCAATTATGATATTATATTGAATTTTGGTTTGATAATTTTAGGTAATTAAATGAATATTTAAGTATAAGTGGGTTGTCCCTAAAGTCAAGTGGTTTGGGAAAATGAGGTTTTAGGACCTCATTTTTTTAAATGGAGCCCGTAAATATTTAATATTTACTAAATATTTACAAAGAAATTATATAGGTATATTAAAATGTGGTTAGAAAATTTTAACGTTTAGATAGGTAATTAAGTGAAAAGGACTAAATCGTAAAATTTACAAAAGTCATTCGTTATTAGTGTATAAGGGTTAATTGATTACAAAATCATAGTTGAATGGATTTATATGGTAATTTAACTATACTTAAAATGTTAGACGGTATGTATATATGCTTTAGTTTAAAAATATGTAAATTAATGGCATTTAGGTAATTAAATAAAAAATAAAGTAAAATAAAATAATAAAACAAATATCATCTTCTTCATTTTCATTATGGATGACTGAAAATCCATGTTTGAAGAGTTTGAAGGTTAGACCAAGCAACCATCTTGCATATCAAGAAATGAAACAATCAGACTTGAATCGTGGAAAAGCTAAAGTAATAGATTAGTCGTCGACCTTGTTTTTACAACCATTTTTGTCTAGGTAAGTTCATACTATCTTCCATAATTACATTTCGTTATTAAATATTGTTAATTAATTCTATATAAACTTTAAAAATTGGAAATCAAACTATGTGGTAATAAATCAAATTCTGAGATAATTCCGATGGACCGAGCTCTATCATTTTTTGCGGACTCGGATATACATGTGACACAGACTTAGCATGGACTAGTAATCTATTTTCATTTTAAAGGTTTAGCCTGAATTGGTAACCTTACATGTATACATAGCCCTGACCAGGCTATTTTATTGTCTTGTCACTTGTTTAACTAATAACTCTTGAAAAGAATTATATTTTATGCCTTTGGACTTAGTTAATTACTTGTACTTAAGTATATCTAGTTGCATTTTAGGGCACTTCATTAATATTTTTTAGCATTGCATTAGAACTTGGGTTGCATTTAAATATTAGATGCTTTTAATTGCTCGTGGAAGGGCTGTGTTTTGTTGGATTAACAGGTGAAGGATGAGGAACAAGAAATAAAATAGTGAAGTTTTGTCGGGATAAAAGGGTGGTCAAATTGCCAGCTAGTATGTCATGGCAACGCGGGGAAGGTGTACAGTTAGCATTTAGCGCATATCAGTTTTAGCACAACTCTACATGTACCAGATAAATCTACCTAGAAAATAGGAGAAGATAAATCTTGGGACTGTTGGAATTATCCCGAAAAAGAAAAACAAAGAAATTTAAAAAGAAGCAAAGGAGGAAACCCTAGGGCTCGGAACTGTGAGTAGAGATCCTTAGGCAAATTAGAAGGTAGTGATTCAATAGAGACAGAGGAGGAAAGATGCAGGCAACCCTTCTCATCTACCTTAGGACACAGCGCAACTGGAGCGTGGATAGGACAAGTGAACGTTATCTTCCCGACGTTCTTCCAATATTTCTAATATATTCCTTTATTGAATTACAATGATGAAAACGATGTTTGAGTTGAATTTTATTTGCCAATATATGACTTAAATCTCATAGGGTTGGGATTACTTTGTTGAAACTTTAACTATCTTTAATGGATGCAATATAAATCTGAGTTGTTTTACTGTTTCATTCAATTATTTTATTCTTTACAATGTATGTGAGCAATCCCTAGACATAGTTGACTATACAGCATACCATTAAATTAATCTAAATTCTAAAAAGGTTTGATTAGTTAGACTGTGGTTGAATATATAGGCAAGTACTCGATAGATACTTGTAGTAGACTCTAGACATAGAGTTGCGTTCATACAAAAGGACAACATTACAGGGTACCATATTAAAGGCTTAAGACACAAGCAAGGTATCTTGGGGTTTCTGTTTTTGGAAGAAGCAGACCACTTTAGAACTCTTCTAGGCAGTAGGTTAAGTATTATTTTGCCGAGGCATTGTTGATAGGAAAAGTAGATTCTCAGTAATCCCGACTTTCCCACTCAACATCGCGTAACCCTTATTTTTTCCATAGTAGCTTTGCCATAGCATTCCTAGTTGTTTATTTATTCCTTACAAATCATTCACGTAGTTATTCTCATAATTGCCATTACATTCCTACTCTTTTTTTTCCATAGCATTTTCAAGTATTCATTAGTTCCACATATTGCATACATCACTATTCTTTAATTACCACCGCATACTTATCGTTGTTTTTTCCATAACATAGCATTAGTAGTATTTTACTAAAATAAATTGACCACTATAATGCCTTAATCCGATCCTCGTGGGAATGATA
The DNA here is from genome assembly GCF_025698545.1 of Gossypium raimondii. Taxonomy (NCBI): domain Eukaryota; kingdom Viridiplantae; phylum Streptophyta; class Magnoliopsida; order Malvales; family Malvaceae; genus Gossypium; species Gossypium raimondii. The sequence continues at coordinate 21,848,598 of NC_068570.1, forward strand.
CTCACTCATCACTTTATTATTTGATTCGATATGTATACTTGCACAATTCGCATATCATATTCACACGCGACAAGCTTTTGGTGCCGTTGCCAGGGATTGACAATTTGGTGTAATTTGATTTGGTTATTTTAATTAATTTCATTAGTTTTATTTAACTTAGTTATATTTAATTTCTACATTTTATCATTAGTGCATGAGAAGAGGCATTCTTGCAAACAAAGAGTATCCTTTTGACCTAAAGATTGATAGAACTATATGTAGAAGGTGAAAAGAATTGAGCAAAATGGCTAGGAACAGGAATGATCCTAGTCTCAATGATAATTCGAATGGTCAAGATGCTAATCCCCCTATTCGAAGGGTGATACCAGGTATGAATGATAATTTGAATGGTCAAGGCACAGATCTGCATGTTCGTGGGGTGATAGATGACCGAGATAGGATCGTGCGATTGACCAGTGACTCTTGTACCATAAAAAAGGTAAAAACTCTTGTACCACCATTTCCACCAGCCCTTGTGACTGCATAGGATCGTGCTATTGACCAGTTGATCGATGATCTCACAGAAACCGATAAGGAAGGCGAAGATGTAAACCTCTTGAAAAGGAAGATGAGGTATAAAGTCAGTGCTCGCAAGTCCAGATGAAGAACTGAATAAAGTACCTACAATACAGCCTAAGCCAAATAAGTTTTTTTTTTCTTTTCTTTTGATAATCATGCATTTCATTGCATTTTGCCATGACATTTGTCCATCCATATCTATATTTTTATTGCATGCACATGCATTGAGGACAATGAATCCCTTAGGTTTGGGGGTGTATTGTGCATTTAGGTTTCACTTTCTATAATATGTTTTACTACTGCATTTGTAATCACCGAAGTATTGTTTTATCTATAAGAAGTACAATTTATACTTATGATGTTCGATGATGATTTTATATTTTTTGATATACCTAGAACATGTGCCAGTGGATTGGGTGAATTTAGCTTAGGTTAAGATGCTTGGACATTAATTCCTAAATATAGGATGTCTTATACTTAGTGTTTTTTTTGGGGGGGATATAGTAGGTATCTTTTAACGAGCTTAGGGATTTTTAAAGCCAAGCATTAGCTATATTTCCACAACTTTATTTAATAAAATACAATAGGCACTCCAATAGTTAGAATTACCAAGTAGGTCAACATCACTTTATTTGCTCCATCATGCTCTTGATTAGTAAGGTGAGTCTAAGCAAGAGTGTGTTTGATGAAAATAAAATTAGGGGCACTTCACTGTAGCAAAAATGACTAAGTAGCTAAAGTGATAGTTGTATGCTCCATCCATCTTTTTAGTCAAAAGTTTGAGCTTCATGGGTGGCTTTCGGTTTAAATTGTGATGTGATGTGATTGAGCACTCGACAATTTGGTGTATGCTCCACTGTGATTGTCAAGTCAAAGAATTTTGTGACATGCTAAATCCCCTAATACTACTACTACTAATAATAACCCTATGTTAAAAAAAGCATAAATATGATTAATATATTCTGAGTAGGCTTAAAGCAAGTAACTTATGCTTAGGTAATTACTAAAATAAGTAAATTAGAATATGGTTGCTATAGAGCAAAAGAGAAAATACATGAGTACTTAGGAGATTCTGTGTTTAGGGAAAGAAATTGCACTACCTTTGTTAAGCAAGCCTTTGACGCTCAAACGAGTTTTAGGAAAAAAAAAGAATGCTAAGTATTGAAACCATTTTTTTGTAAAAGGGGTCGACATTTTATTTAAAAACGAAAATGGAGTCGCCACCAATCCTTTTTATTTAGGTGTGATCGGATCATCTCATAATTAAATCATTTTAATAAAAGTTCAAATTTACTAAAATGTTAATTTTTAGTCTATAAAATCCAGAAAATAGGTTCGGGAGTTGGTTACTGTAACACCCCAAACCCGGCCTAGACGTTGTTGCCGAATCTGGTGTGTCACATTGAAGTGTTTTTCAAAAACTATGTTTTCATTGAAAACCCTTCTTGAAATTCAAACTTCTTGCCATTTAAAACTTGTACAAAACCTCTGTTAACGTTTGCTTATTTTCAATCGAGGTTTACTAAAGAGACTTTGTTACCTTCAAAATCTTATTGTTGTGAAAGCTTAATTTAAAACAAATGATTTGCGAAAACATGTTATTTAAAAATTGAGTTGCGGAAACGTAGCGTTTGAAAATACTTATTGTTTTGGAAAATCGGGTTCTCCGTCTAGTAGATAAGAATCACAATCAATAAAATCTCGAATTTAAAATCTATAATTTTAAAGGCCTTATTACAACCCATATCAAAATCAAAGTGCTTTAGTAAATGAGCAAAACAGAATAAAACTTGTGCAGTTGTGTGGCCCTCTCCAAGTCCCTCACAGCTCTGAACCGTCTGACGCTGGGGATTACCTGAAAGGTTAAAAACGGGGTAAGTTTACAAAAACTCAGTGTGTGATCCCCTATCATTCAGTCAGTAATATAAGAAGTAATAGTAATATCAGCACCAATATTAGCACCAGTTGCGGCACTAATCAGTATCGCAGCAAAGTTGCAGTAAACAGGATAACTATAAGCTATAAATAGAATGGCTACAAGCCATAAGTACAGTAATATGATTGGCACAAAGCCATCAGTAGCAGTGATATGATCGGCATACAGCCATTAGTAACGGTAATATAATCGGTACAAAGCCATCAGTAATGGTAATATGACCGGCACAAAGCCATCAGTAGCATCGTAGCAAAGCTGCCCATAATAGTATATGTGGCCAAGCCACCAGTAACACTGATTATGGCAGAGCCACCTGTACAGTACTTCTTTCATAACAGTATCCCAACCCCATGCAGTATGTCGTGTATGCAGAATGCCATGCTCAGAATCAGTCATACAAATCACAAACAAATCAGTCATACCAATCACAGGCAAATCAATCATTTAAATCACAAACAAATCAGTCATTTAAATCACGGACAAATTAATCATTTACACTCGAAGGGCAAATAGTCATTTACCCTTCAGAGGAATTACGATCATTTTACCTTACAGGGGTATTTCGGTTATTTAACCCTATGAGGGTATTACGGTCATTTTATCCTACAGGGGCATTACGGTCATTTTACCTTATCAGGGTTTTTTGGTCATTTTATCCTACAGGGGTATTACGGTCATTTTATCCTACAGGGGTATTATGGTCATTTTACCCTACGAGGGTATTTTTGCCATTTTACCCATCAATGGTATTTTGGTAATTTTACCCATCAAGGGTATTTCAATCAATTTACCCATTGAGGATATTTCAATAATTTTACCCATCGAGGGTATTTCAGTCATTTTACCCATCGGGGGTATTTCGATAATTTTACCCATCGAGGGTATTTTGATCGTTTTACCCATCGGGAGTATTTCGATAATTTTACCCATCGAGTGTATTTAGGTCATTTAACAAATATTAGGGTCTTGGTACTTATTACGACCTCCTAAAAGGTCTATCATCACTTTGAGTGACTCAGATAACCTACACGGCCAGAACAGTGTATATGGGCCCAAAATCTGCTATTAGTCCCAAGTGGGCCCATTTCGTGTGGCCCATTTAGTCCAGATTCACATACAGCATCGCGAGCCTCATAAACCAACCTACCAATGATCACTTACCGAGGATTTTACCCGTGTGAGCCCACAAGCCCATTGGGCCCACGAGGCCCATTTTGACCTATCGAGGCCTATAACGGCCCCAACAACGTCACAGTCCAGCAACACTTACCACATCACATACATTTTATCCGTGTGGCCCACAAGCCCACTGGGCCCACACAGCCCATTTCAGCCCAACGAGGCCCAGAATAGCCCAAGACCACGAGAACGCTCGTGGTGGCCTCTACAGACTAACGCCATGTTTCGTGGGTTCGGTTCACCACACGAGCGTTCGCACGGCCATGTGGCCTCAATTGTCATACTTTCGACTTTTCAACCTTTGCTGATTCATAGAAGAGACAGTGTGATTACACACCTTTTCACGAAAGCTAGTGAAACACCTCTTGGCACCAACGTACATTGATTTGAATATTCAGTCATCCCTTCAATAACCAATATTTTCAAGTACTTAAACCACACTTTAACAATCATCACCTACCACGATTATAAGAAATATGGCCTACTCTTCTAAGATTCTTGGCCAAGGCACGATTCCACGTTCTTGATGATTATCTGCTCAAGCAGCGATTTTTATCAAATGGACATGGTTACTCATATATGATTTAAGAAAAATTCAAGACCAAAATCACAGCATATTCGGCCTACCAACCAACTTACCCCAACGATCAAATGGTTGGTGAAGGGAAAATTCAGAATGCCTCCACACACTAAAGAAACCTCTTTTCTCTTCTTGAGATTTTAACACCCGAAATTGATGATGATGAAATTGATTAGAAAAGCTTAGGTATATTTGGCCAAGCACAATAGAGAAATGATGGTAACTGAAAGTACATAAAAGAGCCTTGAAGAAATCGGTTAGGATGGGGAGAGTGGGAAGCAGAGAAGAAGAAGAAGAAGAAGAAGATGGTGAGTAGGTTCGGCTTTGAAAGAAAATAGAAGAATAGAGGGAAAAGAGAAGAGAAGTGCATGCGGCATTATTAGAAGAGTAGAGAAAACAAAATATGGTGTTCGGCAGAGAAGAAAAAATGAGACCAAAAAGAAAGTACCTATTCGGCAAGTGAAGGAAAGAGGAGAAGTAGTGAAAATTTTGATCACTTCAATAGCTAAAACGCAAACCCGAAAGGAACCCCGAATGGTAGAAAAATCCCAAAGAACATTCGGCACCTTCCTTTCAACCCTCTCAAAACCGAACAAAGAATTGCCTTGTGCTGCAAATGTTGTCTTCCTTTCCCCTTAGCCTTAGAGTCCCAATCGGCCACCACACCCTACCAACCTCCCATTTTCGAATTTCTTTGATTTTTCCGCAATCTCCTCATTGATTTGCTCCACAATTCCATCCAAGACTAATTCAAACTTCACCTTACAGAGTTCGAAACCACCTCAAACTCCTACTGCCTCATACTAGCAAAATAAATATCATTTTCGCTTGTAATGAGATTTGAACCCAAGACCCCCTCAATAGCTCAACGCACCACTTGCCTCCTTGCCACAAGCTCTATTGTGACACATTTTATCTTCAATTAATAAAAAAGGTCTAAAGGCAAAAGTCTAGGTTCCTTTAAAAGAACAAAATAAATTACAAGAGCCAAGACTTAAGCCCAGGCTCCCTTATAATCTTAATGATGCCACAAGCATTAAACCACAAGCTTTCTTATGACATTTTTTTAACACGATAATTTAAAAGGCCTATATCCAAGCATCTAGGGTTTTATCCATTTAAAACCAAAATTTTTGCTAAAGTCCAGGTTTGAACCCAAGACTTTTCCAACTCTTATCAAGACCCTTAACCACTAAAGCAGACGTACTTTTATGCACAGTTTCCTAACCGTTCCCTTGCTCAAGGGCCAATACTTCTAAGCCCAAACTCCAGGGCATTACAGTTACGTACGAGGAAGGATTAGCACCCTAGTAACGCCTAAAATTGGTACCTAATTGATTAATTAATGTATTAATGTCAAAAATTAAAAGTTTTGAAGAGATTTAAAATATGATCCTTTGTTAAAATCGCTTAATAAATTTTTTTTAAAAAGGCGTACTTCACGTTAATTGGGAAAAAGAATTATGTCCCGTAAGATAGGACGTAATGTCTTAAATCCCTGAAACGAGAATAAACACCAAAAGTTTTATTATTTTAAAAGATATTTGATTATCTCGAATTTAGAAAAGGAATCGTATTTTGTAAGTTAGAACACAATCTTTTTTTAATTCCTGAGATTATTAAAACTTATGTTTGAAAAAGGGTTTGTGTATTCAAATTTATCGAGAAAATCAAAACCCCTTAAGTTAGGGAATAAATTTTCAAATTCCAAAATACGAAATATTTCTTATTATTAAAAAACAAAATTTGTGTATCGAACAAAGATTAAAGTAATGTAAATTGGTAGTAAAATATAAAAGAATAAAAATGGTACTAATATGCGTAAAAAGTGTTAATACTGAATGACAATAATATAAATGTACTAATAAGCAATTCATAATACATCACTTTAATACCAATATTAACAATCAAAGAAAAATAAAATAAATAATAACTATGATAACTATAATAATACTAATGACAAAATATGCTCATGAAATGATAATAAAATTTTAAATACAATAAAGAAAAATAAATAAATAAATAAAATGGGAATTATAAAAGATTGAATTTGAATAATCCGAGAGCCGAGTCAAAATTAGAATGGAATTAAAAGTATAAATGTAAATAAAATAAGTACATAAAATACTAAACTAAAAATGTAAAAATATTAAAATAAAATAAAATAAATAAAATAATAAAAAAACTAAATGGTCAAAACAAAAAAAAAAACTTTGATTGATAAATTTTGAAGAAAAAAAAGAAATAGGGCCTAACTAAAACGCGCGCAAAGGGATGAGGACTAAAAGAGAAATTATTCCCAGTCCTCAAAGTACGTCGTTTATAAAGGACCAAAATGAAACGAAAGTAAAATTACACGATCAAATAAAAAATAAAAAATTGAAAATAGGACTAAATTGAAACACGCTGTAAAATCGGAAGGACTAACCGCGCAAATATACCATTTGTTAAAAACATGCGGATCCTCTGGAGTGGGTCGGGTCAACGTATGGGTCAAGGGTGAAACGACACTGTTTTAGGCTATTGGGATCAGTACCAAAACGACGTTGTTTTACAAAGCTTATAAAAGCCAAAAATTAAAAAAAAAAACATTCTCATCTCATTTTTTCTAAAAAAAAACTGAAAGACTCTCATTTTCTCTCAAAACCCCTTAGGCCGGCCTAACCCTGGTCGAGGATTCGGCCATCAGCCATCGCGCCGGCCACCAATCACCGGCGACGGCGCCACGGTCCACAGTGGCCGAAAATCACCCCAAACCTATTTTTGAACCCTTTTTCGCAAAAAATCGATTTAAAGCCGAAAATCTTCAAAATAAAATTAAAAAAAAACTCTGAAAGGGAGAAAGCCTTTCGGCTTCTACCACTCGTCGTCGGGGCCCTTGGCCGAATCCCAGAGAATTCGACTACCTTGCGAACCGACGGTGGCCCTTGCGGCGACACCCCAATGAAACAAAAGGTAAAAAATAAAACTTTTTTCTTCTTATTTATTTTATATTTTTTGAGTCTAAAATCACTATTTTTTTTAATATGATTTTTTTATTTGATTTCTCCCTCCCTATAAACGTTACAATCCATGGCCTTTATAGCCAATATTACATTGTTTATTATTTCTCTTTGTTACTGTTTCTCTGTTGCTGCTTTGTGTGTCTGTTCTTCCTTGCGGGTAACGAAGGCAGAAAGGTGTCAGACGGCGCGAAGAGGCGGCGCAGCTAGTGGTGGGGCTAGGGTTTTTATTTTGCTAAAAATAGTTTAGGTTTTGGGCTTGTAATTTTATGGCTGTTATTTTTTGTAATTGGACTATTATTTATTACGGCCCGGTCAAATTTGGGCATTCACACTGAGAACTGATGTACTTTTTGTTCTTCAAAAAACCTTACAGTATGAGTTGGTCTGGTGTGTTGGCAAAATGTTGGCATTTATGCATGCATGCATATTTTCCTTGAGGACAAGCAATAACTCAGGTGTGGGGGTGTGATAACTCTTGAAAAAAGTTATATTTTATGCTTTTGGACATAGTAAATTGCCTACATCTAGTTGCATTTTAAGGCACTTCATTAATATTTTTTAGCATTGCATTAGAACGTGGGCTGCATTTACAAATTAGGTTCTTTTAATTACTCGTAGAAGAACTGTGTTTTGTGGTATTGGCAAGTGATGGATGAGGAACAAGAAATAAAGGAGTGAAGTTTTGGTGGGGCAAAAGGGTGGTCAGATTGTCAGCCAGTATGCCATGGCAATGCCGATAAGGTGTCTAGTCAGCATTTAACTCATATCAGTTTTAGCCCAACTCTACTTGTAATATATAAATCTGCCTAAAAAAGAGGAGAATATAAATCTTGGGGTTGTTGGAATTATCCTGAATAAGAAAAACAAAGTAATTTAAAAAGAAGAAAAGGAGGAAACCTTAGAGCGCAGAATTGCGGGTAGATATCCTTAGGCAAATTAGAAGGTAGCTGAAATGTGGATTGGACAAGTGAACACTGTCTTCCCGACGTTTTTCCAATTTTCCTAATATGTTCCTTCTTGAATTATAGTGATGAAAATGATGTTTGAGTTGAATTTTATTTTCCAATCTATGAGTTAAATCTCATAAGGTTAGGATTACTTTGATGAAACTCTAACTATCTTTAAAGGATGTAGTATAAATTTGAGTTATTTTATTATTTCATTCAATTATTTTACTCTTTACAATGCATGTGGGGAATCCCTAGACATAGTCGAATATGCAACATACCATTAAATTAATCTAAATTCATATTAGCTCATACGAGCATCATCTGTTTCCTGGATTTGTGTATTGATTTCTTTTACAAAGTTCTATCGGAATAACAAAGGATGTACAGTGCTAAATTATTTAATTAAAGTGATCAAAATTATGAACTTTGAATATCAGTATAATTGTTATTTACTAACTTAGAATTGTTGAATCATGTTGTGATAAGGTCAATACTTGAGATGGCTATACGTAAGTTGATTTATGTAAAGAACATTTATGAAATGGCTATATGTTGTCAAGCTTTGAAGAGAATGTATCACATATTATAGATTGAGAGGGGTGATTGAATTGTAATTTTATTTATGAACATTATATGATATGATATGTTTTAAGTTTTATATATGTAAAATGAAAAGAATATATGCATTAGCTACATAGAATCAATCATTGAAAGGAGAAATTGGATATGGTATAATAAAATAGAATACAATTTACCATTTCAATATGAGTTGGATGAATTGATTGGTAAATATGCTATTTGAATGTTTTTGCTATAGTATGCTAAAGTGTCATGTATATATGTGATCTCACTAACTTGTGAGATTTGTTTTGTGTATAGGAAATGAATGAATTCATAAGCTTGTTAATGAAATTATGCATGAAATGTTCAAAATGATTCAAATTCGGTAAGTTTAAGTTTCCATTTTATACGAGCTTACTAAGCATTGATTTACTTATGCCTGTTGTTTCTTTCTTTGTAGATTATCAGAAATCTCGATCAGTTAGAAGTTCAAGTTGGAGCATAAACAGTATCCGTTCCTAAATTGGTAGAATTTTTTATCATTTTGAAGTTGGGTTATAAATGACATGTACTAAGAGTTTTAAATTTAATGGTTTATAATGATGTTGTTTTAAGCTTTGGTTAAGTAAGGTTTGATGATGTATATATATTTGGTATTTTGGCACATATATGTTCATATAAATGCTTTGGTTGTTTGGTTCATGCCTTATGAAAATGTTAATGATATGGTAAAATGGATATGTTGAAATTAATGAATTGGTATGTTGGTTCATGCCTTAAGGTAGTACCTTGAGATGATTGAATGTTTGTTTAGTTGGTGTATGAAATGTGGTGCCAATGAGGGCATATTTGTTAGGCACTTATGTTGAATGTCTTGATATGTTTTAAGCTTGTTTGAATGTGTTTTGAAGGTATGAGAATGATTTATTTTGATTTTGTTTGGCACTTAAAGAATGGGAAATGTTTTGGCTTATTTTAAAAGTGATTTTAGGTGCACATGGTTTGGGACACGGGCTGTCATAGGTTCGTGTGTCACACACAGTCACTGCACACAGCCATCTAGCATATTCAATTTGGTGCAGGTTTTTCCCTCACGGTCTCAGGTTGTTAAATGACCTAGAGACACGGTTGTGTGACTCTATTTTCGATTTGTACACGATTTGGCCACACAACCATGTTCCTGAGCCTCACGGCCTGAGCTCTGTCACATGGCTTGGTCACACGACCGTGTTACCCCTGATTTCAAATTTTTACATTTTTTCTACTTTATTTCAAATTAGTCCCAAATTGTTTCCAAATTGATTTTTAGGTTCTAAAAGCTCAATATAATGCTTGTAATTGTATATATGCTATGAATGATGATGGATTTTGAATATTTTTATTTAAATTAATAGATGAATGATTTTATGTTATCATTTGTTTCGATATGTGTCGTAATACTCTATAACCTTAATCTTGCAACGGAGATGAGTTAGGGGTGTTACACAAAAACACAGCCCGATATTTATTTCCTCGAATCCCGACACGTTTGGAAGTCATAATTTATATATCTTATAGGAGTAAGGTCTCATCTGGAATATACAACCATAAAATCCCTTGATCTCCATAAATACTTGAGTATATGCTTAACTGCTTGCCAGTGCCTTGGTCTTGGATTCGCCTGATATTGACTTACCAACCCCACTGCAAAATAGATATATGGGTGTGTGCATAGTGGCATAGCATACATGAGAATTCCTACTGTCAAAGTATAAAAGACCTTGCCCATGTTCTTTCTTTCTTCCATTATCTTAGGACAATCCGATAAAGAGATGAAATCCCGATACGGAGGGTTGATTTCCCTTTTTCGAATCGGTCATTGCATAAAGCTCCAATATCTTTTCTATGTATGAAGCCTGAGACAGTGCTATCACTTTGTTCTTTCGATCCCTTAGGATTCAAATACTTAGAAAAAAATTAGCTTTTCTCAGGTCTTTCATGTTAAACTATTGTGTTAACTGCAGTTTAACCAATGATAATGTCCCTATATCATTCCCAATAAGTAGAATATCATTGACATATAGACCATATAGAACAAGAAAGACCACCTTTCTATCCCTTAAACGTTATTAACACAAGGTTCATCTACGTTTTGCTCAAATCTAAAAGTCTTGATCGCTTGGTCGAATATTTGATTCCATGAGCGGGAAGCTTGCTTAAGTCCATATATGGATTTAAGTAGTTTACAGACTTTATGCTCGTTTCCTTTAGCTATATATTCGGTGGGCTGCATCATGTAGATACTCTCTTCAAGATAGTCGTTTAAAAACACTATCTTGACATCCAATTGCCAGATCTTGTAATTAAGAATCACCGCAATAGATAGTAATATACAGATTGACTTGAGCATGGAAACCAAAGAGAAATTTTCTTCGTAATCGATGCCTTCTTTCTGAGTATAACATTTTGCTACAAGTCCGGCCTTATAAGTTTCCACTTTTTCATCCACATTTATTTTCCTCTTGTAGATCAATTTACACCCTATGGGTTTTATCCCATCTGGCAAGTCTACACATTCCCACACTGAGTTGGAATACATAAAGTCTATGTTAGTTTTTATAGTTTTTTTTCCAAAGCTTAGAATCAACACTTTGCATCGCTTCGTCATATGTGAGTGGGTCATCATTTTACTTTTTAGCAGAGCTAGTGTTAAAAACACTTTTGCTAGATTAGAAGAACTCAGACCTATGAGAGACGCTCCCACTACGATAACGCTCCCTATGCTACTGATCATTTGCAGGTATACTTTTAGGAGTTAGTACTGAAACCGTTTCCATAAGGTTTTGTATATTTCCCGAACCTCGAGTACCTCTTTACTTTAAGGTTTGAAGTCATTCATGTTACTTTCTTCAAGGAAAGTAGCATGAGTTGAGACTATAACAGTTTTCTCTTTCGGGTTATAAAACAAACTACCCTTTGTTCCTTTTGGATATCCTACAAACATGCACAATTTTGTTCGTGAGTCTAACTTCCTCGCAACTTTATCCAATACGTGAGTCGGGCATCCCCAAATCCTAAAATTATTAAGATCAGCTTCCTACCATGCCACAATTTATATGTGGTTTTCGATGATGCCTTACTTGACACATCATTTAGAATAACACAAGTTGTTTGTATAGTGTGTCCCCAAATAGAGGTTGGCAGCTTTAAATAACTTAACACCGAACGTACCATGTGTAACAACGTTTGATTTCTTCTCTCTGCCACCCATTCTATTATAGAGTGCCTTGCGAGGTTAATTGGGATGGAATCTCATTCTCTATGAGGTACCCTAAAAACTCATCAGATAAATATTCCCGACATCGATTAGACCGAAGTGTCTTTACAAGTAAACCTAATTGTTTCTCCACTTCTGCACGAAAATCTTTGAATTTATCAAAGGTTTCACTCTTCCGGTGCATCAGGTATATATACCCAAATCTGGAATAGTCATCAATAAATGTTACATAATACTCGTAGCCACCTCTTGCACTAATACTCATGCGACCACATAAGTCAGTGTGCACAAATTGTAAGGGTTTTCTAGCTTTTGTTCCTTGTGCATTAAAAGATCACTTAGACATCTTACGTTTCAAACAAGATTCACATTGTGGAAAATCAACTTCTTTAAGCAAACTTAAAATGTTGTCTTTCACAAGTCTAGTGATTTTTCTCGATTAATATGATCAATCTCAAATGCCAAAGGCACGCCTCATTAGAGTGAGAAATTTTAAGTATTTTGTTTGATATTTTAATTTCAAGTAGTGTGTATATATTTGGTTAAATAAAATAGAGATTATTTTACATCCACCCATTACAGATAAGATTGTGATTTCTTAATATTAAAATTTCATTATTAAAAGTCACGGTCAAGCCATCCTGATATAAACATGCAACGAAAATTAAGTTATAGAAAACATTTTTTAAAATAATCTTCCTAAAATTATCAAAATAAAAATGTACATCTCTCATTGCTTCAGTTTCCACACTTGTCTCGTTCCCGGTCCGTAATGATAAACTATTATCTCTAAGATCTTTCGTCTCCTTGAAACCTTGCGGAGAAATGCAAACATGATTAGTGGCTTCCGAATCAATGACCTAGTGGTATATTGAGTCTTCCACTAAACAAGATTTTGTCATCAAGAGTTTCATACATTTGCCTTTGGTAGCTAGGTATTCTTTCCATTCTTTACAATTTTACTTGAAGTGCCCTTTCTTGTTGCAAAAGAAGCATTTCGACTAAGATAAGTCTTTTTGCTTTCAAGTTCTTTTCCTTTCGGCTTGTGATGGCCTAAAGACCTTAACATTACCTTTCTTAGAGCATTTTTCCTTTCCTTCTGAAGAAAAATGGACAATTATATTCGCTTTTACTTTTTTAGACCAATTGACCATCGTTCAACATCAACTCATAGGATTGTAACTCCTTCATGAGTTGTGTAAGCGTCAAGTTTTTGTCGTCAAGGTTATATGTAGCCCGAAAACTAGCAAAATTCTTAGACAAGCTTTTGAACACTATCTCTTTTTGGGTGTATTTGTCCAAATTGGCCTCATTGTCCACAACCTCAGCAAAGTAGCCCATAAGAGTGATCATATGGTATTTTACTAGAGTGTTAAGCATTTGTTGGGCATTCATTAAGCTAGTTATAGCAAACTGTTGAGCCAAGGCAGCTTGGCCTCTAAAAGGTCTTCTAGCTTATCTAGAATCACTTTTGTAGTCTTACAACTCGCCATTTGCTTATACTAGCTTGCCAATATATAGCAACGAGCTATCTCATTAGACTCTTCCATCATTTTCTAGTCTCAACTTAAATGGCCAGAGGACACTTAGTATCAAGAGCTATTTATTTACAATTTTTTTTTATAGATTTTTACCATAAATTGAGAGGTTAAAAAAATATATGACGGGCTAATTGTTAAGGATGATGGATAGAAACACCGCGTTTTCCATAAATTTGCATTCTAAAAGAGACATATGAACCTGATTAGAGGCCTGAAAAATGAGGTGGGAAATGTAACCACTAATAAGGGTGAAATGGAGGAAATTACCCGAAAGTATTTTAAGGATATATTTTCTATGAAAGGGGGTGGAAAATATGGAACATATTTTGGCTGGGGTGGAGCGACGAATAACTGAGAGCATGAACCAAATGTTGATGGCTATGTATATGGCCGAGGAGGTGTTTGCTTCTTTAAAAATAATTGGCCGAACGAAAGCAGCTGGAAGTGATGGTTTTTCGGCAAATTTTTTTCCAAAATTTCTAGCACATTATTGGTCAGGATGTGAGCATATATTACCTTGAAATATTAAATGAAGGTATGTCACTAAAACCTCTCAATGTTCCAATTATTGTACCCATACCGAAAATCGCTTAGCTTGTGAACTTAACAAATTTTAAGCCTATAAGTCTTTGTACGATACTTTATAAAATTATTTCTAAACCTGTTGCTAATCGTTTCCAACAAGTTTATATGTTGTATTGATGAGGCTCAAAGCGCTTTTGTTCTGGGTTGGTTGATTACTGATAATATTCTTGTTTATGAAGTTCTTGCATTTAAGTAAAAAAGAATGGGAAGATCAGGCTTTTTGGCATTAAAATTGGATATAGGTAAAGCTTATGATCGAGTAGAATGGTCCTTTATATGTCAAATGATGTTAAAGATAGGTTTTGCAAGTTCGTGGGTGAAGTTTATTATTCATTGTAAAAGCTTAGTCTCGTACTCAATCGTGGTTAATAGGAAAGAGGGTGAGGTGTTTCGTCCCACTAGAGACATAAGACAAGGGAATCCGTTAAGTCCATATTTATTTCTGGTGTGTAGTGAGGGTCTTTTGACATTAATGAGATTGGCTAGGCAAGAAGGTTTGGTGGAGGGGCCTAAAGTAAATCGAAAAGGTCCACGGATATCCCATTTGATGTTTGTTGATGATTGCATCTTATTTGGTGAGGCTTCAACAAGGGGTTACAAATCCTAAAGAATATCCTTAAGGAGTATGAGGAAGTTTCAGGATAATGTGTGAACTAGGAAAAGTCCACTGTGTTTTATAGCTCAAATACTTCTGAACAGGTGAAGGAATTAATTTTGCAAACTTTAAATGTTCGAAGTTCTACAAACCTTGAAAATTACCGTGGTTTACCTAACATGATTGGTCTAGGAAAGAAAATGACATTCCAGTTGTTAAAAGATCGCAGGAAAGGTTGAATCCAGAGAACATGCTCTGCACGATTGTCCTGTGACAAAAGAAATGTGGCATCAGTTGAATTGGAATTGGCGAGATTCAGTATTATACATGGAGTTTATGTACTGGGTTACCTGGTTTTTTTAGAACAATTCTACCATTCAATGTTGTCTTTTTGTCTATGCTTTATGGGAAATATGGGCTGAATGAAACAAATTGGTGCATGAGGGGCAAAGGAAAATAGCTTTAGCCATAACAGATTTTATTAGGAATTATGTTTATAAACTAGATGGGTTGAATAATTCCATACATGTTCAAAGAATGGAATTGGAAAAGTGGCAGCTATCGGAGAACCCATTTGTGAAAATAAACTTTGATGCAGCATACAGAAAACATGAAAGCAAATCTTGCTCAGGGATTGCAATCAGAGATTCTATGGGGCGGGTATTGAGTTTCACGGTTGAGTTAAATGAAAATGTACCATCGGTGTTCGCGGCGGAGGCTATTGCATGCGTTCAAAGTATTCAACTGGGCCTGGATTTGGGGTTTACGGCGGTCGAAGTTGAAGGAGATGCCCTTTCTATTGTAAAAAAAAAAAAAATTACAGAAAGAAAGGTACAAAAGGTCTGAAAAAAGGGAATCGATGCTTGATGAGAAATGGGTTTCTTGAGTATGTTAGAGAATAAGTGGAAAGAGATCATAGGGGGATGGTGTTGTTGGTCTGAGTTTTTGCTTAGTTTGGCAAGTTGGGGGACAAGAAGCATCTGGAGAATAGAGATGAAATGGAAGTCGGATGGTTTCTAGTTATTGGAAAAAAAAAAAAAAAAAAAGGTAAATTATTGAGGGGTTACTATTCAGTTGTTGGATCTTAGTTGTGCTGCATTAATTGCTTAGGCTAGTTGCTTGGATGCTTCAAGAGCAAGCTCCTTTCTTTGCTGGATTATTGGGCTGATTGGGTTAGCCCAATTTTATTGTTTTGCCTGTTTGTTGCTTGGGCTTTATTTATTGTTGATTAATTGAAAAAAATTCCAAATGATAATTTTAAAAAATCAAAAAATGACCAACACTTTAACAACATATTTGAGGGGTACACATATATGTATATATAATCAAGGGCTTATATCCAAGTTATCAAAAGAAGAACATGGCGGGGATTAACCCAAGTAATAGAAATCTAAGGAATGTTGTTGGATGGAGAAAATTTGCTGCACTCTTTTTGGCACGAGGTCGAAGAAGACTTCCACCGCCATAGCTTCCTCCTGCTTTCCCTCCTTTCTTCTTTTGCTCAATAATTACTTTCTTTTCTCTTTGAACCATCTTCAAATGAAGTGCTTCATGCCAACCCTTGATTGTTTTTTCACGCCACTCCAAAACATCTGCATGGAAAAAAATTAAATGGGTTTCTTAATTGATGACCAAATATTAAATTTCGTGATCTACTTTTTCCATTTACAAAATTCAAAATTCCTTTCTCAAAGCAAAAGAAAAAAAAACCTTACCTTTGAGTTGTTTTTCCTTCATCAAGGGCTTGAGATCATTGACAGCAGCCTCTGATGGTGAGATGAAAGCTCTTTCACTTAAGAAACATACAATTATGAAAATGATCCATTGGAAAACCCTTCTCTTCATTTTCTTTCCACTAGCAATTTTTTCCCCTAGGGCTACTTTTTTTAGCCCTTTGAATTGTTTCTTTAATTAGCTTTGATGCCCGGTATTTATAATAAATCATTAAGGAATAATGCACACGTTATTTTATTTTCAAAAGATATGCTTATAATGTTTGATTAAATCATGGGATAAAGCTACTTTTAAATGCTCATGCATGTGATAGGGTGCTGCTCAAAAGGAATCCCAAGGCAACTAAGGACAAATGAAAAGCCATTGTCGGGGAAATTTTTTATATAACTGGTATCTTTATTTTGAATACTTTATAATAATTAAATCATGTTATTTTTTTTAAAAAAATTCTAATTCAATGGTTGATATAATTATTATTTTCCTTCAAAATTTACTTATTATTATGTTTATATTATGAATGATAAATTGTTTTTGAAAATAATATGACTGTATAAATATTATTCGGTATTAATAGAGGTGGAGAAGGAGAGGGGTACTGTTGAAAGAAACTGATTCATTTATTTTAAAATTAATAGTCGGATAGGTAAAGAGATTCAAAATGAATGCTTAAAGTATTAAAATTTTGAGTGGAGAGAAATCTCTTTACTAATCGACATTGGAACTATTATATGTCCAAGGATCAATATTGGAATTATTTCAAAGGTTTTTCCTGACTTTGTCCGTGTCAACAAACAATTCGAAATGTCTCCACTCTTTTAGAACAGGTCCAGGTCAAATAGCAATGATCCGAGGCACTTTTTTTTACACTATTTCGGAAACTCAAAAACTCAATCGTATGGATATGTAAAATACAAAATTTTCAATCCTAACAGGAAAATGAGGGAAACGGATACACAATTTAAAGTGAGTAAACAGAATTTCATATTTGATCTCATAAATACATATAAAATTCTGTAGAAAATCTAACCAAATTCAAATTGATAGAGATATAACAAATATATTAATGTTGAATTTTAATTTGAGATATTAATAGTGTGTATAGAATTTTTAAAAATTTTAAATGTAAAATTTAAATGTCAAACTTTAGTTAATACTTTTTCCTCAACTTTATTTAAAGTGTATATTTTAACCGAAGTATATAGAGACGGGGGCGGTTGATTAGCCATGTCCGACAAGGTTAAAGAATATACCTTACCAATTTCGAGGAATGCCTTTGCCAGCCTGGAAAGTAAAAAAGGATATATAAATGAAACCTTATTTTGCATTCCCAAGAACCTAAAAAATGAGAAAAACTCTCGTGGGAATTGTTGGTTCACCCCTTCCTAAATCCTAAGGTGACTGGGATTCAGGTAATTACTATAGGTTATCCATATTCTTTTAAATATTTTTTATATATGTAAACATATAAATATATTTAAGCTTAATATCATTTTATCCCTGTATTATAATGAAATTTTCACTTTGATCCTTATGTTAATTTTGATTATTTTATCTCATTTATTTTCATTCCATCAAAATTGTTTCCATTAAAAGAAATCTGATTTGATGGTTTAAGCCTATCAAATTCATATTCGAGGACAACTAATCTAAGTCTTTGACTCAAATGCCCGAATGTAATTTTTATTTTTCTCTTAATATTAAAAGATTTCCCTTGTTTTTTTCTTTATTTGTTTCTCTTTCTTCTTTCCTAGTAAAAGTTCAGCTTTTCCAGCCGAAACTGTAGGTGCACGAACACTATCGCTAGCACTCACCATCGTCGTCGTTCCTCCGACCAATCCTAGTGAATCATCAGAGACCCAAGGGTTCCAATCCATTATGCCCAACCAAATGGTTTGTATGGCTCTTCATGATTTCATGAAATCGTGTAAACTCGTCTTAAGAAAATGGCTCTTCACCAGTTGTAACTTGTAACTAGTGCTTCTCAAAATCATTGGCTGGTATGTCACCAATGAAAGCCATACAAATGAAATCGCATAATAATTATTTCATATATTCTTTTGATTTTTTTTTTCCAAAGTTCTGATTTTACCCAAAATTATTCAAAGCAAAAATCCAAAGTTTTGGCTTTACCCAAAATCATTCAAAGCAAAAATTTAACCCAAAATTTCCCCATTTGTCTAAACCTTTCCCGTTTCTTGTTCTCATGTTGTCAATCTTTTGCTCTTTAACATTACAGAAACCAAAACTTTAATATTGCACAAATAATGATTTTTAGAATATTTATAATAATATGAATTTTATTAGTTAATATTTGGCAAGGAATTAGAGTTAGCTATTAGTCGTGACAAAGAAGAACACCTGATAAATTAATTTCATTCTCTTATATTTTTTTTAGTTACACAAACCTTAAGTGATAAAGGCTATAATTTTTATGAGATTTTTTTTCTGTGTAACCCTAATAGGTAATGAGATGGATTTATAATGATAAACTTTTAATTTGGTACATCCATAAAGTAACTGAATGAATGTATAAGATTTAATTTCTATTAAAGCAAAACTTTTATTCCCTTTAAATTGGGCCCCAAACTTAGCTGGATTCACAAAATTGGGCTAAAAATCTTACATTCTCCCACTCGACCTGTAACAGCCCGTTTTCAGTAAAATCGAAATAGTAGTTTCGAGATCACAAATCCGAGTCCGAAAAGAAAATTATTTTAATATTATTTCATGGTCTGCATTATGATAGAAATATCGTATGAAAATTTCATTAGGAATTTTTCACCGATTACATGTCTAATTAGAAAGAAAGGACCAAATTGCATAAAATGCAAAAGTTGAGTTCTAGTAGCTATAAGTATCAAATAGTTATGGAATTCAAAATTGGAGGTCCTTATATGGAAAATAGGCCATTAAGAGAAGTTAGTAGATAAGTATGATGATTCATCCATGGAAAATTAATTAAAGAAAATGACTAAATTGGAAAGTAAAAATAATAAAAGATGATAAGTAATTAAATAATGAAAATATCATATTTTTCATCATCTTTCTCAAATTTTTTTTATGGAAACCCTAGCTAAGAGAAGAGACCTCAAGCAAGCTTATTTGGCTTAATTGGGTAAGCATTCTTGTCTCATTTTTAATAATTTTTATGTTTTCAAGATTGTAATAGCTTAATTTAGCTATCTCGGGGATTAATTTGCAAAGTTATCAAAGTAATAGGGTTTAGCCATGGATGAATATGCATGAATTATGAAATTTATGGTAGAAAATGAAAGGTTGTTCATAGATAAACAACTTTTGTAAAGTGAATTTTGATGAAATTGTGATTTAGGGATTAAATTGTAAAGATGTAAAATTCATGGAAAAATTCTAAATTTTATGAATTACATGTTATATGTAAAAATGTTATAAGTAAAAATCGACTAGGCTTGGAATAATGATTAAATTGCATGAATTTCATTTTTCGAGCCTAGGGACGAATTCATCATTAATTAAAAAGTATAGGGGCAAAATGGTAATTTTTCCTAAGATGTGAATTGAATTGAATTGGATATGAATTGTATTAAATTGATGTTAAATTCGTTCGTATAGATCCAGATAACTCAAATACGAAGTTAGATCGTGGAAAAGAAAAAGTGTCGGATTAGTAGATTTTGCGTACACGAACATTGTCGAGGTAAGTTCGTGTAACTAAATTGAGAACTCATATGTGTTAATTGAATTATATGCATGTGATTGTTTGATTGTTATGTATATGAAATTAATCGCATATCCGACAATGCCCGACAAACGTTAAGTCTCAATTGAATAAATGAAATTCGATGGATACAAGATTCCCGAATTGGTTGTGGTCCTGCATATGTTGCGGACACACCATAGCTCAAAAGAGTATCCCGATATATGGACCTCTCGAGCTTCCCGTTATATGGTTCTTGCGAGCTTTCTGTTAATAGCTCTTTGTAGCATCCCAATTGGTTGTGATTCTGCATGTGTTGTAGACACACCACAGCTCTTATGAGCGTCCCTATATATGGTTCTTCGTAAGCTTCCCGATTAAAGGCTCTTTGTGAGCTTCTAGTTAATGGCTCTCCGGAGCTTCTCGATTATGGCTCGCTTGAACTTCTCGATATATGGCTATCTGGAGCTTCATGTTAATGGCTTTTCGGAGCTACTCGTTATTGGCTCGCATGAGCTTCCTGATTATGGCTCTTATGAGCTTCCCGTTATACAGCCTGGATAAGCTTCCCATTACATGGCTCACATGAGCTTTCCGTTATATGGCTCGAGAGAGGGCTTCCTGATTTTGTGCTCTAAGGAGCACTCCCGAATATGAATTGACAGATTACAGTTTGTACACTTCAAGTGTACTACCTGTGTATCCATCGATATTTATAATAAATTCAATGGGTAAAGTTCCGACATGGAATAATCTGAACTTGAGATGAATTATTACGGAAATGTACATGTTATATGGATATATGATGTGGAAAGCTTATCTATATGAAAATTGTTACATGATGAGCTCATCCTTATTTCTTGATGTTCACATAAAATACAAGACTAACATGTTTCTTGAAGTTATATGTGTTTAGGCAAATTGCCAAATTTCTTTGGATGAATTTTACATGCTTACTTTAAATGTAAATAATTGGTAAGTTAATTTCCCGCTATACGAACTTACTAAGCATAATATGCTTACTTTGTTTTATTTCCCTCTGTTCTATAGTAATTCAGAGGCTCGTTGGGTTGGAAGCTTGGCAGAGATATCATCACACTATCTATCAGCTCATCTCGGTATATTTAGTAAAGTAACTTTGGTTATAATGGCATATATAGGTTAACTTGGTCAATGTTGGCATATAAATGTTTTAGTTGTAATTAGCCATTGGAATGGCTTGTAATGGTCATGTTTTGATATATATATATATATATGATATTATCATGTTTGAAGTATGAAATTGATTAAGCATATATGTGCATTTGGTATCTAGGTAAGTATAAGTTTTGGAATGACATATTAATAAATTGTCTATTGAGGTGCCTAAGAGCACATTGGTTGTATGTGTAATATGTCAAGTTTAAGACATGGTTTTGATCTGTTTAAAGTGCTTTGATATGGTTTGTGAATGTGTTTAAGTGACAATATAGGTGGAAGATATGTTTGGGTGAGAAATAAGGCTTAGAAATGGCCTTAGTTTGTCCACACGGGCAGAGACACGGGCGTGTGTGACACACAGCCTAGCACATGGGCGTGTGTTGTGGTCGTGTGTCCCCTGCATCTTAAAAATTCAAAATAGAATGCTTAGGATTTTTCACATGGCCTAGCACACAGGCATGTGGCTTGGCCGTGTAACCCCTGCACCTACACACGGCCTAACACACGAGTGTGTGACTTGGCCGTGTGACTCAAGTCAGAGAGTTACACGGGCTGGGACATGGCCGTGTGCCCTAATTTGAATGCCCACACGGCCTGGGAGATGGGTGTGTCACATGGCCGTGTGAACCACACGACCTGACCACACGAGCATGTGTCCCCTGGACCTAGGAAAAATTTTGAAATTTTGCGAAATATTCTTTGAGTACCCAATTTAGTCCCGACTTGTTTCTAATGCATATTTTGGGCCTCGAGGGCTCATATAAGGGAATTTATGAAAAATATTTGACATGAATGTTAATTAATATGAAATGTCTTTATTTAATCTGTTTATTCCGATAATGCTCCGTAACCTTGATCCGACGACAAATACGAGTTAGGAGTGTTACATGGCCTAATGCGACAAAACATAAATTTTAATAGAACAAAGGTTAAACGCACATAAAAATAACATTCATGATTATTACCACATTATAGTGAATTGCAAATGTGAGTTATTATGGTTGTATATAGTTTATGTAACACCTCTCACCTGTCCCGACGTACGTACGAATGAGAATTGCTACTAGAGCACTTTTGAGGCTAAAATAGTTTATTTATTTAAGAAATTAAACTTTAAAACCATTTAAAATTGACTTTTGGATGTTCAAAGGTGTCCGAGTACTATAAAGTTTTTCTTTCTACTTGGCTTGTGTCCATACCTCTAGGGCTAGATATCGAAACCACAACCTCTAGAGCCAAAATTTAACTTGAAATGCCCTTGTTTCGACATAAAACAATCCAATATCAAAACTTCAACTTTGAAAGCTCAAAACCCAAGTTTAAATCACCAAAAACAACTATCGAAACACCTTCACATTCATTACACATGAATTACACTAAAAAAATGGCCTTAAACATTCCTAGCCCTCTCCTATTATAAAACATGCTTGATTTTTATCATAATTCATCAAAACATCCGTAAATCAATGGCTAGTATATTACAATATTTATAATGTCAATAAAATTGAGTTTCATGCTCAACCAAATTAAAGCTCAAATTAAAGGAGAACTATAAACATGCATGCTCATGAAAAGCAATCGTAATCACCCATGACTCAACCTATCAAGCCAGATCACAAAATAAAATTTAAATATATCCATCCCAAATACAAGACCAAGAGTAATATGAAACTAATATATATATGCATGAATTAAGGATCTTTTACTATTACAGGGTTAGAACTTTCGTCTCGCAATCCATAAGGAAACAACTCAAAACAAAAGAGCAACGAAAGAACAAAAAATAGCACTAGAAAGCAAAAAAACGCCAAGTGTTTGAGTAAATGCTTTCAAAGTATCTCTATTACTTGTAAGGATTACAAGTGAGTATCTTGGAATGATTACAAATGAGGGGGAAGGCCTTTATTTATAGTTGAGCTCCCCCTAAACAAATAGTAAATATTGAGTTACATCGACGATCAAGATTAAAATCTATCTACAATTGAGATTTTTAAGAGATTGATTTCAATCCTTTAAGATTACAAAATAAAATATTTTCATATATCACCTTTTTTAAGATAAGTTTCCCTATTTACCATGGTAGCCTTAAATTTCCTAAAGTGCTTCACTTAGCCACCAAGGCTTCAAGTAGATGGGTTTCTCCACATGTTCCACAAATCGAGTTGATTCAAATGGGTCGAATGAGCCTTATTTAATAGATTGACCTCCATAAGACGCTCTTTGCGTAACTTTCATGGGCTTTAATTTGCGGCTTGTGAAATTCTACCCCACCCATTCTTACAACGCCCTCGTTGCATTCTTGAAATGACACTAGAATGATTTGCCTTAAAACTTTCTTAATGCCTCGATCGATTCCTGACTAGCCTCAATGTTGGGTAGTCTCGTCCCTCAGAACACTTGCCTCGGTTACCATTATCTCCTAACTTGAATAGTTTCTCCCCTCTTTGGTACACCTCGTCCGCAAGAGTTTACGACTCTTACTTGCCCACATTATGACTTGACTAGACCAAAATCCCCTTGTTCCACACAAATAGGCTTAAACATGCCCACATTGAATGTCGGGTTAACCTTGATTGTTGCCACTGGCTTTGGTTTGTAAGCCCCACAGCTTACCCGCTTTAGAACTTTGAAAAGGCCTCTGTGTCTTTGCCAAGCCAATGATGTAAAACATTAGATAATTGTTTGAGATGTACCTTGCTCATTGCATTTACTCACTCTAACTGCCTAGTTTGCATCACAACTTTTCTCCCAAAGTCTAAAGCACAACCCACCTCTCTCGTAGGTGGTAGCCCTATTGATGACTCAACAGGCTTCATATAAGTTTGCTGCACCTCTAACCTTTCCAAGAGGTCTTTGTAACACTTCGATCTATAGAGTCAATATCTTTCCTACAATGAATATCTTCAACTAGTTGGATTGTCTACAGTTCCTTGGTTCCTCCCCTCATGTCCCAACTCACCGGCACTTGTTATCGAGTATCCAAGATACATATACAATCCTCAGAACCAACAGAGCATAAATCTTGTCAAGGAAATTCAAGCTAAAATCAT
The DNA here is from genome assembly GCF_025698545.1 of Gossypium raimondii. Taxonomy (NCBI): domain Eukaryota; kingdom Viridiplantae; phylum Streptophyta; class Magnoliopsida; order Malvales; family Malvaceae; genus Gossypium; species Gossypium raimondii. The sequence continues at coordinate 21,873,004 of NC_068570.1, forward strand.
AGTTGTTTTCATCTAAGTGAATTACATCAAATTCTTCATTTCCTTTCCATTGATCGATCTATAGCTCCATTCATTGTGTTACTTCCATAGTTGGGACCTTTTCAGAATTTACAATATTGATCTTCTTATTTGATTTGCTAATTGAGAGGCCAAGTTTTCCCATGGCTTTCTCCAATATGATTAGGTCTTATGCCCCCAAGTAAATAAGAGTACTCTTTCTTTGACTTGTGATGTTGATGTCTATATACATAAACCATTTCTACTTGTGGCCCCTCTTCGCTTTCATAGAATTTAGTATCATTGGCCCAAGCTTTGAAGCCTTACTCTTATCAGGCTTCGCTTTCTCTCCTTTACTAGTTGTAGGTATATTGGATTGCTTCGGACAGTCCCACATCCTATGTGAACCAATACATAATAAGCACTACACTTGCTTCTTTTCACTTTCTCTAACCATCTTGGCTTCGACAGAACACAACCAAGCCTTATTGATGCTCTACCTGGCTTATCATCCTCTTCAATGTTAGAAAACATAGAGTTCTTCAGACAATCCGTCACTATATGCGAACCTCACAAATGAAGCATTTCACTAGCCCCTTCGGTTTGTTGTTGTGTTTCCACTTGCCATTATGTGGTCTCTCATTACCACCATTTTTATAGTTACCATCGTTTCCATTTTTGTCCCATTCTCCCTTATGGTCTCCCCCATCCATTGCCTGTCTCTTTGGTCTTGGAAGACTCGAACTAATTTTTCTTCAGACTAAGCTCGAAAAAAGATTCTACCTCGGCCATGACTACAGTAAGCTCAGTGATACCTTGTCGGCACAACTCATGCTTTGCCCATGGCTTCAACCCATCTTCAAACTAGTAGAATGCTTCTTTCTCACTCAAGTCAGAGATTTGAAGCATCAACTCATTGAACTCCCGAACATGCTCTTGAAAATGCCTTATTGCATAAGCCGATGCAACTTAATACAAGCCTTCTTCTCGTCATACTATTGGTAAAACTGATTCTTGAAATCTCTTTGGAACTCTTCCCAAATCCCAGTTGTAGTCCCACCACATTTCTCATCTGTGGACCTACGATGCCACCATAAAAGCAACATCAGTAAAATAAATTGAACGTTTACTTAATGGCATCATCCTCAATGCCTATCGCATGGAAGTACAGTTTCATCTCCCACAAGAAGTTATCTACGTCCCTTGTGCCCCCTTAAACTTCTTTGGTTTGGGAACATCCATCTTGCGTTGCTTCGATCTCAAAGCCAACATCTCATTGCTCAAAGTAGCCTTATAGATAATGAGCTCTCCCTTGAGCTCCTCAATTTATTCCTTCAAGGCCATCACCATGGCCTCGAGAGCATCGTCCTTTACTTTAAGATCATTCATAGTGGAACTGAGCATCTCTTGCATCTTTTCCACATTGGAACCAAGAGACTCCAACACAAATTCTCTGAGTTGCTCCTTTATCAAGTTTAGCTCATTCGTGTATCCCTCAACTACCTCAAGTGTCTCTTGATCTACCACAATTCGTTGTGGCAAATTAAGGTCTTTTCGACACTTAACGAGCATGTTTTATAACATTTTTATATATTTTTATTTCATTTTTGGATTTTATTATCTTATGTTTAATTTATGCAAAATAAGTGTTTTTACGCAATTTTAAGTTATGTTATGACCTAAAAGGCCACTATGGTCCTAGGGATGATCTAACGACTCTATCTAGTATGTAGGACACTATTTTCAAGCTTAAAAGATGAAGGGCGATTGCAGCATTGCAACACCAGGGAATGGTGTCGCAACAGAGAACTTCGAAGCCAAAATACCCAGAAAATAAAGGCAGTGTCACTACATCGATCCTATGGTGTTGCAACACCAATGACAAGATGAAATTTTAATTAAGGATATTTTAGTCCATACAATGTAACTTAATCAGATTTTTGGAGTGTTTATTTACCTTAAATAGGTCTAACCATAAACTCTATAAAGAGGCATGTTAAGTCTCATTTGAAGAGGCTTGGCTAAGTGAGTCGTTTAGTTATTTTAGGGTTTTGCTTTAGTTTTTATTTTCCTCCCAATTTAGTATTTTACATACTTTTGTTCTTGTTTAACTTGGATCCAATTTTGATCCAAAGCTTTAATATAATAGTTTTTCGTTATTTTATTGTTGATTCCAATTGCAATCGAATTGTTTTTCATGATTGTTAAAGGAGATTTTGCATCCAAGCACAAATTGAGATCGAAACGGACTTATTTCTCTAGTCCTTACTTTTTATTTAATTTGTTGCCTTGCATGTTAAATATGAGTTTAGGGATTATTACATCTAGATCCATGAGTAGATAATTTCCTTAGGGAGATTAACGGAAGGATGTGTGAAAAATTAACAGATGAATAAAGGTTGAAATACGAGTTAGTTGGTTTAAATTATACGCGATTAAACCTTAGGAAGTGATACCCTTAGGAAGTAATTTAGGATAAATGAGATCGAGAGATAAGTTTACCGAGTAAATCATAATTTATCCTAGTCAAAAAAGTGAGGCCGAGAGGTAATAACTGGTTAATTAATAGCTAACTCGAAAAAACCCAAATTCTAAAGTTTATTAGGATCACTGAAGTGAGTTAACCCCCTGCTTGTTTTATTGGATTTATTTCGACTGTTAATTGGTTTATTTTAGTTTTAGATAAATTTTATGTTAGTTTAAGTAATCAATTTCAATTTGGTTTTTGCAATATAATTTTAAATCGGTACTATTTAGCCCTATTAGTGTAGAAAGCTAATTTAGGTTTAATTCAACCTCCCTTTGGTACGATCCTCAAAATGCTTCCCAAAGTGTTTCGCTGTAACACTAATCTATATTACAATTTGATCTGTATACTTGCAGACACTATTGTTTAATTATTTATCCATTTTGCTGTAGTATTTCCAGTCCAGACGTTCGCACATCTGGCAGCGATTAAGTTGTTGGTGTCGTTTCCGGGGAGGTTTTGGCATTAGACTTGAATTTAATTTTCTGCATTTTAATAGGATATATAGGAACATTTAGGATTATAAATACAATTTTTATTTGATTTTAATTTATTTCAACTTCTCTTTCATTTCAATGTATGACTTGAAGTGGAACCATTCCAGTTAAGCTAGATCTTGAACCGGAGAGAATATTAAGGCAAGCCCGATAGGAAATGCAAAACAATCCACCTATAGTGGTTGACTTGCCACGAGGAGACCCCCTATTTGAAAACAAACATCAAACCACCAGCACAGTTCAGAAGAGAGTCATATATGGCTCAACCAGAGAAGACATTGCGCGAATACATGCTTCCCAGTTTAGACATTGTTTGAGGTAGTATCGAGAGGCCTACAATTAATGCACAAAATTTTGAAATTAAGATGACCACCATCCAAATGATACAAAAGTAATTTTCAATTTTGGGGAAACATGATGCAAAACCTGAACCAGCATTCAAAGAGATTCCAACATTTGCACGACACATTCAAATACAACGGAGTGACCAATGACGCGATTCGTCTCCATTTGTTCTCGCTCTCGCTTTGTGACAATGCTTATGAATAGCTCAATTTCCATGAGCCATGTTCCATCATGACATGGGACAACTTAGCAGGAAATTTTCACACAAATTTGTCCCCATTAGTTAAACCGTCCAATTAAGGCGTGACATTGTTAATTTTAAGCAATTCGAAGGTGAGAATTTATATGAAGCATGGGAACACTTCAAATCGCTGCTTAGGAAATTCCCACACCCCGGTATGCAAGATTGGCTTCAATTGTAAATTTTTTATAATAGATTGGATGGGAGCTTAAGAGCCTTCATGAAAAAACCTACGAGCAAGCCTGTCAATTGATTGAGGACATGGAAATGAAGTCATACATGTGGCCTAACAAGCGCTTTTCTTATAGCCTAAAACCATAAATGGCTCAGGTGGTCAGGGAAGACAACAAATAAAAACCAAATTTGGAAAAATTACATCATCTAGAGACCACTATTAAGCCATCAATGAATCATGCTACTTGAAGCTACATGTTGGACTCAGAAACCCAATCGGAGGAATTGAATTATTTGGGTAATAGGGATGAAAATCCCTATTCGAACACGCACAACCCCAGTTGGAAGAACCATCCGAATCTAAGGTGGGGAGGCAACCAAGGTAGTGAAAACCCAGCTCCAAATTGAAAAACCCTCCATACCAACCCTCACACTTGCAAAGATCTCAAGAGAGATCCATGGGTAATGACCACATTGGTTGTGGTTAACGCTTGGACCGGATTAAAAATAAGATGCAACTCATGAGGTTTGACATTAACACGTAAAGACCGAATGCACATAAACACGTACCAATGTGGTCGAGTTAAATGAAAATATGTGCAATATAGTGAGCGCATTGAATAAGATACGAAGGCAAATGGGAACGAGTATTCTGAGTAATACCGAGAACAACCCTCAAAAGGATGAAAAAGAGCACATAAATGCAATCTCACTCCATTCGAGTAATTCTTTAGTAAACTTAGAAAAGCCCGTTACTGAGAAGGATGAAAAGGACGAGACGGAGGACCAAAACCTTAATGAGCCAAAAGTTGAAGTCCAAATGGAGGAAAGATCTAAACCGATAGCTGAGTTGGAACATACTCCACGTTCAAAACTAGTGCAAAATAATGTATTGTTCTAATTGAGGTTGGAGGACAAGCAACGAGGGGATGACGAAGAATTCATAAGTTTTCTAAACCTTTTTAAATCTTTTAATGTAAAACTTGTCACTAATTGAGCTTATTGATAAGTTGCTAAAGTATGCCAAATACTTAAAAGAAATTATGTCTAGGCATAAAAAGCTAAAAAAAGGTGAGCAAATAAAAATAGACGCTTCTTGTAGTGATAATTTCTCGTAAAATACCCCTAAAGATAAAAGATCCGGGAATTTGTACACTTCTTCTAGAGATAAGGAACAAACATTTTAATAAGGCCCTTTGTGACTTAGGGGCCAACATAAATTTGATACCCTTATCCACATATTTAAAACTCGGATTGAGGGAGCAGAAAAATACGAAAATTACATTTCAATTAGGTGATTGATCTCTTATACACCTTAAAGGTGTACTTGGGGACGTATTGGTTAAAGTTAGGGGTTTTATAATCCCTGTCGATTTTGCTATCCTCGACTTCGAGAAGAGGACCAACACATTCCCATTCTGTTGGGTCGGCCATTTTTGGCTACGTTTAGATTAACAATTGATCTAGAAAAGAACACGTTAAAAATGAAGATCGATGGCAAAATAGAAGTACTACATGGCTTTTTTTAGGGGGCAAAAAGATTTAGTCGTAGATGAGCTTTGGTAAAAGTTTTTGTGGTAACTATGGAGAGAATTTTGTACCTCTTTTGACAGAACTCTATGACAGTTAAGGCTTTGTTTTTTAGGTTTGGGTTTGTAAGTGTCGTACATTTAGGGATGGAAACAATGAATTTAGATATCAAGAAGTTTGATGGAATCATATATTTTAGATTGTAGTAGTTTCGAATAAAGTAGAGTGTTTAAAGAAAGGTTTTTCACAAAAGGTGACAGTTAAGTGGAGGGAGTTGATTTCTTCAGTGTTGTCTCACTTGTTGTGAAGCACACATCTGTTTGTGTATCATTGGCCCTTGTACAACCTTGACTTGAAGACTAGAAGTCTTTCGATTTCTAAGTTCGAGAACAATTTGGGCTTGGTTGACATTCTGTAAAGATCAAATTTGGCCCGTAACAAGGTTTGGAGAAGAAGGTATGGTAAATATGAGTCAAGGTAGAGATTTGTAGGATGTGTCTTGCATTTATCGGGCAGTTTGTAGGCACTTAATAAAGACAGAGGTGAAATAGGCACAACGTCACAACGTGGAGGACACTAACGTCGTGACGAGGGGCGATGTCATGACGACATGACGTATTCCTCATGTAATATAGGCACGTTTAGATAGCCAAGAAACACTTCTTCTCCCAATAGAGCTCTGATTACTTTAGGGATATTTTAGTCACTTTAACCCTTTAAACTTAGCCTATTTAAAGGGGCATTGTATCCCTGTTTTGATAAGGCAATTAAATATGAAGTACTGTAGGGCATTTTCTTTTGAGGCGACAAGACTTAGTCGTAGATGAGCTTTGGTAAGAGTTTTCATGGAACTATAGAGAGAATTTTGTACCTCTTTTGAAAGAAATCTATGATAGTTAGGGCATTGTTTTTGGGGTTTGGCTTTGTACATTTCATACATTTAGGTTTATTTTCTCCATATTATACTCTCGTCTATTTTCTCATTTAGTGAAGAGTCAAAGCCTCCTTTGTCTGTGGTATTTATCCTCTTCAAAGGAGTTTTCCACATAAATTTTTTGGTCGATTTACTTTGTCTATTCTATTGTTTATACAGGTCAATCCTAGAAAAATTGGTATCAGAGTAAGATTATGTTTTCACAATCGACTCGTTCAAGGTTGGAAACAATGAATTTTGGTATCGAGAAGTTTGATGGAATCACAGATTTCAAATTGTCGTAGTTTCAGAAAAAACAAAGTGTTTAAAGAAATGTTTGTTGCAAATGGTGACAGTCAAGTGGTGAGAGTTGATTTCTTTGATGTTTTCTCTCTTTTTGTGAAGCACAAATCCGTTCGTGTATCATTGGCCCTTGTTGCATTATACAACTTTAACTTGAAGACTAGGAGCCTTTTGATTTCCAAACGGTTTGGGCTTGGTTGACATTCTGCAAAGATTGAATTTGGCCCATGAAAAGGCCTGGATAATAAGGTATGGTAAATACGAGTCATGGTGGAGATTTGTGTGGCGTGCCTTGCATTTATTGGACAATTTGCAAGCACTTAATAAAGATGGAAGCGAAATAGGCATGACGTCATGACGTGGAGGACACCAATGTCATGACGAGGGGCCATGTCACGATGAGGATGCATGTGACGTAACGATGATGAGACATATTTCTTAAATAATACAACCACATTTTGACAGGTAAGCAACACTTCTTCTCCCTATAGAACTCTGATTACTTTATGGATATTTTAGTCATTTTAGCAAATCTACCTGAGCACATTGGATTCTAGCCTGGTCCCTCCTCAAACTCTCAAATTTTCCTTTTTACCTACAATATATAACAACACATACGTAAGTTCTAATGAACTTAGTGAGTTTTCATACCTTATTAGCACTGCACTAGAACGCTTGTATTCATGGATCAAAATTCAAGTTCAACTTGTCTGTATTAAGACATTTTGCCAATCTTATTGGTGTAGTATTCACATCACACGAATTGACTCACTTGTACTTGGCACATTATCTACATCAACACCATCGCTTATTTACTTGCACATTTTGGAGAACAATTCATCTTAGTCAATTGCATTTGATTTACTACTGACGACATGAAAATATAAGATTTCATGTTTGTCTATACAAAGCCTTGCACACATAAAGCTTCCATGATGAGATTTCATAGATGTAATATCAAAATTAAGATTTATAAACATTTGACCACTTGGCAGATTATCCCTGGGGATTCTATCTTCACTAGTTGCAATTGCGAACTCCTATGCATCCAATTCCTTGAGAAAAAGTCCTTATAGGTTCTTAATTATGGACTTATGAAAGAAAACCCATAGATAATTCTCATAACACATCTTGTACCAATAAATCCAGGTAACCATATAAAAGCATATCTTGGCAAATAGTTCTTGTTGCGGACTGCTATTAATAGCTTGTGCTAACGGACTCAGATTTGTAGTATAATCCTTGTGGATTCATGTTTCAAACCCAAATATTTGGATTCACACTTTACAAAACATATCGAAAGATTCATAAGGAAGACCACCATTAAAAATTAATAAAGAAGATCTACTTATCTTAATTTAGTAGAAAAATATAGCGGACCGTCCTATCCTACCTTGATCTTGCAATAACAAATAGCACGTTCACAGTGGTAATCTTTTAGAAAAAGATAATATGTAGAAGGATTCGTAAGAGTGAATCCCCTATTTGCGGAATCATACATATGAGATAGCCCTGACAGACTGTCATATCTTTCATATATATCTTTCATATATAAAAAGATAGCTCGTACCTTTGAAGTTGCACATAATAATAGAATACCAGTAAACGAACTCATTCTTGGTGGACTTATCAAACGAATTCCATATTTGCTGAAATAGAAATGTGAACATAAACACAAATTCAAATACACGAATTATCTCACTGACCTCCACTGGATCTTGCCATGGCCATGTACTTGCATTTATTCATACGGCTTGAAGCCTTCGACTCCGTAGAGTCCTTTACCACCCTTAAAAGGCTTTCAGATGTCCCATAAAGGGCTCTCATATACTACATGTAAAAGGATTTCATAATTTTCTTATACAGAGCTTTCATATACTGGTGTGCATCCTTCTCCGTACAAAGCCCGTCCGAACCTCTGTAAATTCAAATACCATATATATCCATTCTCCGGTCAATTCGTCCGAACCATCCCAAGGCCAATTAACACGTGACGTGAAGTGCACAACGTGACATATCATCCTATATCAATCTACCAATACATCTCTCCTTACTCAGCATATCATTCATATACTTAAATTTCAATACACATGCACTCCACTATTAACACTATTCATACACGGCACATATTACGTCAAGCATTTCATTTACACCACATGGTTAAACTTACAACCAATCGTGCATTTGCATAACAACACATAACATGCATCCCAACATATCGTCAATCAACTATAGTATAGTGTATCATTTGCACAACACTTAACCAATCACACCTAGCACATGATAGTGGAGGTTGACACCAAGTCCATCTACTTAGCTTTTCCCTTACTACACGAGCCTCCTTAGTTAAAAAAACATAAAAACCATTTCAGAATTCCAACGAAGACAGTTCATCATCATAAGAACCGTAATTCCTTTGTATGCAGAGGCTATTTAAGTGATTATTCGCAACCTTACCCATAATCGAACAGAATCGATGGATAACAGAAATCCTTAACTTTTATCCATTTTATTAAATCTGTTAATAAAAAAAGGTTAAGAAACTTACCAACTTGATAAATCTTCAGTTACTTATACACCAACTTTAGCTTCTCTCATTTATGCAGAATAGCTCCTTAATCTTTCTCTCTAACAATCGGACCAGAAGAGAAGATGAATAAGGAACAGAAAAATTAAAGAAAAATATTGAAGAATAATGTCTCTCCCTCATATAATACTCATACACTTCCTTTACTGATCTCAAATTCTTTAGCCAGGTGTACATATCCATAACCATCATGTCTCCCACTAAGGTATATTTCTAGTTTAAATGTAACAAAACCAAGGTTGAAATCCAACCTTTCCACAATCAGTCCGCAAGTTCTTTTTATTTCCACTAGAACCCGCTCATTTTGTAAGCTTTTCAAATTTAGCACCCAAAATCACCTTTCCAACTTAAACTTTACATTTCAAGGTGTGAAAAACTCTATGAGAGTTAGGGCTTTTTTTCGGGGTTCAGATTTATACGTTTAATATATTTAGGTTTATTTTCTCCATATTGTACTCTCGTTTGTTTATTCATTTAATGAAAAGTTGAAGCCTCCTTTTCCTGTTGTTTTTATCCTCTTCAGAGAAGTTTTCCACGTAAAATTTGTATTCGATCTTCTCTACCTTGTATATTTCATTGTTTATACGGGTTGATCCCCAATAGTTGATTTTTTTGCTTCAATCTTGATCAAATAACAATATGTTTTCGCTTTTTATTTCAACTCTTGATTCGACTTTATTTGTTGTTCAAGAAAGGTTTATTTTGCTTCAAGAAACCCTAATTTTAGTTGTTCCTCATCTCTTCTCCATAACCGAACATCCAACTTTAATATAACTTATGTTTTCATTCAATTTGTTTAATTTATTCTTTTTAGATATGATTCAGACCTTATTGTTTACTTCAAGATTGGTTTATTCTCTATCAACAAACACTAGTTTGACTTGATCTTGGAGTCCTAATCATATCCAAACTTTTTTTTCTCTATTTTCTTTCAATTTCAAGTATGTTTTATGTCGAATTTGTTGTTAAGTTGTTGATTGATTTTTGGCAGCTTTATTCCTATTCAAGAATGGTTTATATCCATCTTTCATTCTAGATCCATCCTATATTCATCAATATTCCATTGGATCTTCCTTATTCTTCTTTGAATTTGTTCTTTATTATGTTTTACTTTCTTGTCGTTAATGTCCTTTTATTCATTTGGTGTTAATTTCTTTCAGGTTGCTTACCTACCAAGCAGGGCTTGCATTCTCTTTGATTCGGCATGCTTCATGTCTAACAACTTGAAAATGGTCTTGGATTGCTGCCCCATGTCATGTTTAAAATGATAAATTTTGCCAAATGAATTGATTATGTTTTCTTTCTATGATCTACTACCCAATTGAAATATAATGTTGAGTACGCTTTATAGTTTAAGAAATCCTTAAGTAGTACTTAATTAAATAAAATAAAAAGTGTATATTTTCATAAGAATTTCTAAGATTATTACTTAACGTGTTGTTGTTTGTACGAGTAAGTTATCTTAATTTTAGAAGCTTGGCTCTCCTAGCGGATAACCATTCACCACCATCACAATTATATGAGAGTATGAAATTCTTGTATTGTGTCCTTAGCTCACAGTGGAATGTACTACTGTCACGAGTCATGGATCAAAGCCTGTGACGATTGCGCAAACAATATCCTGTAAAGGTCAATCTACTTGAAATGGGGTTTATTTGATCCACTTGAATAGGTCTGGTTTATGGAACATGTGGAGAATTGAAACCTTGCTGGCCAAGTGCAACACTTAAGGAAATTTAACGCTACCATGGTAAATAGGGCTTAATCTATTAATGGATTGAGAAAATCCCTTAAAATCCCAATTGTGGATAGGCTTTAATCTCGACCATCTGTATAACTCAATATGTACCACTTGTTTTGAGGGAGCTCAACTATAAGTAGAGGTCTTCCCCTTCATTTTGAATCATCCCAAGACACTTAATTATAATCCTTCAAAGTAATAGAGATACTTTGAGAGCGTTTACTCAAACACTTGGCATATATTTGCTTTCTTGTGGCATTTTCTATTCTTTTGTTGCTCTTTCATTTTGAGTTGCTTACACTTTATTTCCAATGATTTGGAAAATTCCTACGAGAATTCTCACTTTTGTGAGAGGTAGGCTGACTTAGGTGGATTTGAAGCCAAGAAATCGCCTAAGGCTGCACAAATTTCAAGACAAAAGTTCTAGCCCTATGACAGTTGGTATCTGAGCTAAGGTTTCAAAGACGTGTCGGTCTAGATGATGAAAGGAGTAGAAGATCAAATTGAGCCTATAGAAACCCGCGGGAGGACTAGGAAAGCTAGTCGACTGAGGGATATCCTATCAACTTTGGAAAGTTAGGTAAGATCCCTCGCACGAGTCGGTCACCAGGTCTGAGCTACCGGAGGTTACAATCATTGCCGGAGTAACTATTGTCAAATAAAATAAACCATTTAATCATCTAATCGTTTCATAAACACATTCACATCATTGTATAGATTCTTTTTTGAGTCTCAATCGACCTTACGAAAAATTTTTTGATGACCCAAGTGTAACACCCCTTATCCAAGACCGTTTCTAGAGTTGAGCATGAGGCGTTACTTGACTTAACTTAAAAATTCGGGGCATAAAATTTTACTTTTGAAATTAATTTCACTATTCACAACAAAGTTGTTCACCTGCGCAGCAGTTACTAAATTAATTATAACTTGAGCTAAGAAACTCAAAATTTAGATCCTTAAATTTTCCCTGAAACTAGACTCATATATCTTTTTACCATAAATTTTTCATAATTTTTGGTTAAGCCAATTAGTACATTTTATTAGTTAAAATATCCCCTATTTCATTGATCGACTGTCCCACCTCTTGTCACTAAAATTTAATTATCTCATTGTAAAGACTTCATATGGTGTTCTCACTTATTTCTACAGAAAATAAACTCAATAAGAAATCTAGACATATAAATTACAACTCATAACTATTTTTGTACAATTTTTAGGGATTTTCCAAAATCAGAATAGGGGATTTCGAAAACCACTTTGACCTTGTCTAACTAAAAGGCAAATATCTTAGAATACATAAATCCTTTGTCTATACTGTTATTTTTCTATGAAAATAGACTCAATAAGATTTAATTCTATATATCATTCACTCTCTAATTCATTTTATACTATCCATGGTGATTTTTCAACGTCAGGTCACTGCTGTTGTCCCAGAACTATTTTACTACCAATTTTTACTTTTTTATGATTTCTATGCATAATTTATCACCTAGACATTTATAACAACAAACACCTTCATAATTAGACATTTTAATAACTATTCATCATCAAATATTTACATATCATCTTTTGATCATAATTTAAGAATATACAATTGAAATGACTAAGTCCCTATACATGTCATAGCTCAAAACATATATCGTCTTAAAATACCAAGTTGTGGTGGTTGATAGTGTGAACGCTCTCCGACGTCTTCAAGATCCCGACTATGCTTGATAATACTATATGAAAGAAAAAAAAAAGAAGCAAGCATAAAGCTTAGAAAGTTTACAAGTAAATAAATAACAACATTTAACACAAATAATGATATGGAAGTATCATGTTCTTAAGTTTCCTCTTTACTTACACTCATTTACTTGTTTATTTACTTACCAATTTAGATAGCTTAAGATTACAACTTACTCTTCTCTTGTTGAAGTATTGGTTCTCACTGATATCATAACATATTCTTAACTCTTATAACTCACTCGAATTTTCTAATTATACTTTTACTTGAACTTCCATAAAACATAATATGTTTTCTAGCCCGTTGAGCCACATTGGAATAATAAGGATACTTGGGTCTCTTTTCTGATAATAACATGCCAAAGCCATGTCGCAGACATGGTCTTACATGGGATGTTTCTTGTACTGTCAATGCCATATCCCAGATATGGTCTTACATGGGAGTTCTCATATCGGTGCCCATGCCATGTCCCAGACATGGTCTTACGGGGGACCTCTCATCTCGGTGCCAACACCATGTCCCAGACATGGTCTAACATGGGACCTCTCATAACCTCAATGATGCCAATGCCATGTCACAGACATGGTCTTACATGGGATCTCTTTACCCAAATTTCATGACATTTGTATCCAATACACTCCTAATGTTTCAATCGGGCTTTATCACTGATTCTCTGTCATCTCATACTTAAGTCAACAATAAATAATTTCATAAAATAAATATATAATTGCTGGAAAATAACAGCATTAATAATAATTATTGAAATATTGCTTTTATTTACCGTAAACTTACCTCGGTACAAAAATGTGATCAAATCTAACACTTTAGTCCTCAGTCTTCTTCTTTCCCTGGTCTAGCTTCGGATTTCGTTCTTCTTGATCTATAATAGCAAATTTAGCTTATTTAATACTCACATTCATCAAAACAGTCATTGACTCAATTTTGGCAAAATTACAGTTTTCCCGTAAACTTTTACATATTTACACTTTTGCCCCAAAGCTCGGAAATTAAACTTCGTCTCTTATTCTTATGTTTTATAACATGTTGAACATTTTCCCTTCTATGACAACATCAAATTCTTACTCTAACACTTATGAACATTTGGTATTTTTGCCGATTATGTCAATATACTCGTTTTCACTTAAAATCGAATAGCAAAAGTTGTTTAACATAATTCATAGCTTCATATCCTACCATAAAACATCAAAATAAACATATTTCACCTATGGGTATTTTTCCAAATATGAACCCTAGGTTAAATTATTGCTAAAATAAGCTAAATTAAGCTACGAGATTCCAAAAACGTAAAGAACATTAAAAATGGGGCTTGGTATCACTTACTATGAGCTTGAGAAATTGAAGAAACCCTAGCTATGGCTTCCTTCAAGTTTTGGCAGCAAGCAAGGATGATGAACACAATTTTTACATCTTTTTCCCTTTTAATTCTATTTGTTTACTAAATGACTAAAATGCCCTTACTTAAAAAAAATCCTATTTCACTTAACTCATGTCCATTTTTGTCCATCACTAACTAATGGTATAATTACCATATAAGGACCCCTAATTTATAGTTCCATAACAATTAAATACCATAAACATATAAAACTCAACTTTTGCACTTTTTACAATTTAGTCCTTTTGACTAAATTGTGTGCCCAAACGTTAAAATTTTTGAACGAAATTTTCACGAAATCTTTCCTTGAAATTGTAGGCCATAAAAATATAGTAAAAATAATTTTTTCCTCATCACATTTCTGGTCCCAAAACCACTATTCTGACTAGGCCCTAAATCAGGATGTTACATTTTTTCCCCTTTTAGGGATTTTCGTCCCCGAAAATCTTACCTATGAAGAGATTTGGGTACTGTTTTTGCATGGCCTCCTCAAGCTCCCATGTAGCCTCATCAACTCCATGCCTATTCCATAATACTTTCACAAGTGCAATACTTTTGCTCCTTAGTTGCTTAATCTCTCGATCAAGAATTTTTATCGATTCTTCAACATAAGTCTTGTCTGGCTGAATCTTAACCTCTGTCGGTGAGATCACATGTGACAGATCAGAACGGTAACGGCGTGACATAGACACATGAAATACATTATGAATCTTCTCTAACTCAGTTGGCAAAGCTAACCGATATGCTAAGGGCCCAATTCTTTCAGTCACCTCTAACGGTCCAATGAAACATGGACTTAGTTTGCCTTTCTTGCCAAATCTGAAAAATTTTCTTCCACAGGGATACTTTCAAAAACACTTTATACTTTCAAAAACACTTTGTCACCAACTTGACACTCGATCTCTTTTCTTTTTAAATCGGTATAAGACTTTTGTCAGTCTGAATCTGCTTTTAAACAATCTTTGATAACTTTTACGTTCTCTTATGTTTCTTTGACTAAATCAACCCCATAAATCCGATTTTCCTTAAGTTCTATTCAATATAAAGGTGTACGACATTTACGTCCATACAAAGCTTCATAAGGTGCCATCTTCAAACTCAGCTGATATCTATTATTATAGGCAAACTCTACCAACGGCAAATATTTCTCCCAACTGCCTTGAAATTCTAAAACACGACATCTGAGCATATCTTAAAGTAACTGAATAACTCTCTCTGACTGACCATCGGTTTGAAGATGAAAAGCTGTACTGAAATTTAACTTTTTACCCAAAGCTTCCTGCAATTTCCTCCAAAACCGTGATGTAAATCTCGGATCTCTGTCTGAGATAATCGATAACGGTACTCTATGTAGTCTAACTGTCTCTGAAGCATACAATTCAGCTAACTTGTCAAGTGAATAATCCATACGAACTGAAATAAAATGAGCTGACTTCGTTAGCTTATCAATTACAACCCACACTGCATCTTTCTTTTTCTGTGTCAATGGTAACCCTGCTACAAAATCCATGGTAACTCAGTCCCATTTCCATTCAGGAACTAACACAGGCTGCAATAAACCTGAAGGTACCTGATGTTCAGCCTTCACCTATTGACAGATCAAGCATCTGGAAACAAATTCTGAAATATCTCTTTTCATTCCTGCCCACCAGTACATTTTCTTCAGATCATTATACATCTTTGTACTACCTAGATGAATAGACAAAGAACTACTATGTGCTTCCTATAAGATCTTCTGAATATGCTCATCATTCTTTGGCACACATACTCTGTCTCTAAACATCAAACAACTGTTAAAATCGATCTAAAAATCTGACTATACACCCGATTTGCATTGAGCTCTTTTAACTTGCAACTCACTGTCATTTTTCTGAGCTTCATAGATTTCTTCAAGAAATATCGGTTTAGTCCTCAACTCAGCTAAAATGGAACCGTCATCTAATAAAGCCAAACTGGTATTCAAAGCTCTCAATGCAAATAAAGATTTTCTACTCAAGGCATCAGCAACAACATTTGCCTTACCTAGGTGTTAGTCAATCACTAACTCATAATCTTTAATCAACTCTGGCCATCTTCTTTGCCTCAGGTTCAAATCTTTCTGAGTCATCAAGTACTTCAAGCTTTTATGGTCAGTAAATATTCGACACTTCTCACCATACAAGTAATGTCTCCAAATCTTCAACGCAAATACAATAGCAGCCAGCTATAAATCATGCGTCGGATAGTTTTTCTCATGTGGCTTTAACTGTCTGGAAGCATATGCGATTATTTTATCTTCCTGCATAAGTACACAACCTAATCCGTTCAAGGATGCGTCATTGTAAATCACAAATTCTTTACCCGGTTCTGGCTGTACTAAAACAGGAGCTTCAATCAACATTGCCTTTAACTTGGCAAAACTCTGCTAATACTTTTCAGTCCATCCAAACCTGACATCTTTCTGCAACAACCTTGTTAATGGGGAAGCTATCATGGAAAATCCCTTTACAAATAGCCGGTAATAACCACCTAATCCAAGAAAGCTTTTGACCTCTGATACATTTTTAGGAGGTTTCCAATTAACAATTGCTGAAATTTTACTTGGATCAACTTTAATACCATCGCCTGAGACAATGTGTCCAAGGAATCCAACTTCCCTAAGCCAGAACTCACTTTTACTAAACTTGGCATAAAGCTGATTATCTCTCAAAATCTGTAAAACGGTTCTCAAATGCTCCACGTGTTCAATCTCATCACAAGAATAAATCAAAATATCATCAATGAACACAACTACAAATTTATCTAAGCAAGGTTTGAAAATTTGATTCATTAAGTCCATAAAAACAGCAGGAGCATTAGTCAATTCAAATGGCATCACAAGAAACTCATAGTGACCATACCTAGTCCAGAAAGCAGTGTTCGGAACATCTGACTCTTTAACCCTCATCTGATAATAACCGGATCTCAAGTCTATCTTGGAAAACACAGTAGCTCCTTTCAACTTGTCAAACAGATCTTCAATTCTAGGCAGTGGATATTTTTTCTTTATATTTACCTTATTAAGCTGTCGATAATCTATGCATAATCTCATTGAACCGACTTTCTTTTTCACAAAAAGCACTGGTGCGCCCCACGGAGAACAACTAGGCCTTGCAAAACCTTTATCAGTTAATCCCTGCAACTGAGCTTTCAATTCTTTCAATTCCAATAGGGTCATTCTATAAGGAGCAATAGAAATAGGAGTTGTACCTGGAATCAACTCAATACCAAATTCAACTTCTCTAACAGAAGGCAAACCTGGCAATTCTTCCGGGAACACATCTAAATTCTCACGTACCACTAGCACTGATTCAATTTTCAACTCTGGATCTTTAATGTTCAAAACAAAAGCAAGATAAGATTCACACCCTTTTCTCAAACATTTCTGAACAGACATAACATAAATCATAGAGAGAGAACCATCTAACTCATCTGAATCAACCCGGATAATATTACCATTTTCACATTTCAACTCAATGTATTTCTTTCCGCAATTTACTATCACATCATGGGCAGTCAACCAATCCATACCAAGAATCACATCAAACTCATCAAACGGCAATAGCATGAGATCGACCGAAAAACAGTGACCTCTAATCATCAAAGGGCAACTCTTACATACTTTATCTACTTACACATGCTAGCCTAATGGATTTGATACTTTAATTACAAATTCTGTGGATTCTATAGGCATGTTCATACTAGGCAGCAATCTCATACAAACATAAGAATGAGTCGAACCCGGATCAATTAAAGAAATAACATTATTATCATAGAGACAAAATGTACCCGTAATCACATCAGGAGAGGATACCTCTTCTCGAGCACGAATATCATATGTTCTTGCGGGTGCTCTAACATCTGATCTAGCTACTGAGTCTCTAGACATACCCTTGTTACTTGCTCCAACTCCCGGGTTCCTCTGTGATCTGCCTCTAGTAGGAGTATTTCCTGATCTCGCACTCTATATTACTTCTCTTTTAGTTGTTTCGGGACAATCCCGAATAAAGTGGTCTGGTGCACCACATCTGAAACAGGTATTTTCATTTGCTTTACACTCTCCAGGATGACGTCTACCGCATTGGGCACATTCTAGCCTAGTGGGTCGAGTACTACCCGTACTTGCAACTGTAGTAGTTTTAGCTCTAGAACCCTCAAATCTTCTGCCTCTGCTTCAACTAGAATATCTGGTTGGAAAATTTGATCCACTAGGGAACTCTCTAGGCCTATTGGAAGAAGACTGAAATGATCTGCTCATCTACCTTTTCTTCATGTCTAGCGCTTCAATTTCAGCTTTGCCCTTTTCTTTTTCTTTTAACAAATCTTCTACTTTACAGGCTCTCTCAACCAGAACAATAAACTCTCTGATTTCTAAAACACCTACTGATAGTCGAATATCATCATTGAGCCTGTCTTCAAATCTCTTGCACATGTTAGCTTCAGTGGACACAAAATCCCGTCTTTAAATTCGCGTTCATACTCGGTCACAGTCATCTTACCTTATTTTAACTGAAGGAACTCTATTATTTTCTGATCTATAAATCTCTGACTGATGTACTTCTTACGGAACTCCTTCTGAAAGAAATTCCAAGTAACCCTCTCATTAGGTACCACTGACACAAGAGTCTTCCACCAATGATAAGCTAAATCTCTGAGAAGTGAGACAACACACTTCATACATTCTTCAGGTGTATAAGATAATTCATCAAAAACTCTAATAGTATTCTCAAGCCAAAATTATGCTTTCTCTGCATCGTCTTTAGTAGCCCGAAATTCTTCAGCCCTTTATTTTCTGATATTATCAACTGGTGGCCTTTCCCTGATAACTATACCTACGGCTGGAGAAGCTACATGGGGAACCTGAGAATCATGAGGGGGTGGAGGTCTAACAACTGGATTCGTGCGAACGAACTCGTTAAACCAATCATTCATAGCTTGGAAAAAGGCTTCTTAAGCCCTTCCTCCCTGACTAACTGAAATGAGACTTTCACTAACATTAACATCTGGTGGCACCGTGCCTTCTATGGGAGCGGGTGCATTACTCTCTACTTCATCTGTACCAGCTCGTTCGGGATCCATAACTATAAAAGAAAAACATTTCAAAATCGTCAGGAGTCGTTACACTATCAAAATATATAAGTATGGCATGTATAGCTAGACTCTTATTCATACTGAATATTCCAAGAACCGACTAAACCTGCTCTGATACCAATAAAATGTATCACCCCTTACCCAAGACCGTTTCCAGAGTCGATCATGAGGTGTTATTTGACTTAACTTAAAAATTCGGGGCATAAAATTTTACTTTTGAAATTAATTTGACTATTCACAACAAAGCTGTTCACCTGCGCACCAGTTACTAAATTAATTATAACTTTAGCTAAGAAACTCAAAATTTAGATCCGTAAATTTTCTCTGAAACTAGACTCATATATATTTTTACCATAAATTTTTCACAATTTTTGGTTCAGCCAATTAGTACAGTTTATTAGTTAAACCTCCCCTATTTCACTGATCGACTGTCCTGACCTCTCGTAACTAAAATTTAATTATCTCATTGTAAAGACTTCATATGGTGTTCTCACTTGTTTCTAAAGAAAATAAACTAAATAAGGAATCTATACATATAAATTACAACTCATAAATATTTTTTTCCAATTTTTAATAATTTTCCAATTTCAGAACAGGGGATTTCGAAAACCACTTTGACCTTGTCTAACTAAAAGGCAAATATCTCATAATACATAATTCCTTTGTCTATACTGTTATTTTTCTATGAAAATAGACTCAATAAGATTTAATTTTATATATCATTCACTCTCTAATTCATTTTATACTATCCATGGTGATTTTTCAACGTCACGTCACTGTTGTTGTCCCAAAACTGTTTCACTACCAATTTTTACTTTTTCATGATTTCTATGCATAATTTATCACCTAGACATTTATAACAACAAACACCTTCATACTTAGCCATTTTAATAACTATTCATCATCAAATATTTACATATCATCTTTTGTTCATAATTTAAGAATATACAATCGAAATGACTAAGTCCTTATACAAGCCATAGCTTGAAACATTTATCGTCTTAAAATACCAAGTTGTGGTGGTTGATAGTGTGAACGCTCTCCGACGTCTTTAAGATCCCGTCTATGCTTGATAATACTATATGAAAGAAAAAGAAATAAAAGAAGTAAGCATAAAGCTTAGTAAGTTTACAAGTAAATAAATAACAACATTTAACACAAATAATGATATGCAAGTATTACGTTCTTAAGTTTCCTCTTTGCTTACTCACATTTACTTTTTTTATTTACTTACCTATTTAGATTGCTTAAGATTACAATTTACTCTTCTCTTGCTGAAATATTGGTTCTCACTGATATCATAACATATTCTTAACACTTATAACTCAACTGAAGTTTCTAATTATACTTTTACTTGAACTTCCATAGAACATAATCTGTTTTCTAGCCTGTTGAGCCACATTGGAATAATAAGGATACTTGGGTCTCTTTTCTGATAATAACATGCCAAAGCCATGTCCCAGACATGGTCTTACGGAGGACCTCTCATCTCAGTGCCAACGCCATGTCCCAGACATGGTCTTACATGGGACCTCTCATAACCTCAATGATGCCAATGACATGTCCCAAACACGGTCTTACATGGGATCTCTTTACCCAAATGTCATGACATTTGTATCCAATACACTCCTAATGTTTCAACCGGGCTTTTATCACTGATTCTCTGTCATCTCATACTTAAGTCAACAATAAATAATTTCATGAAATAAATATATAATTGCTGGAAAATAGCAGCATTAATAATAATTATTGAAATATTGCATTTATTTACCGTAAACTTACCTCGGTACAAAAATGTGATCAAATCTAACACTTTAGTCCTCAGTCTTTTTCTTTCCCTAGTCTAGCTTCGGATTTCATTCTTCTTGATCTATAATAGCAAATTTAGCTTATTTAATACTCACATTCATCAAAACAATCATTGACTCAATTTTGGCAAAAATATAGTTTTGCCCCTAAACTTTTGCATATTTACACTTTTGCCCCAAAGCTCGGAAATTAAACTTCATCTCTTATTCTTATGTTTTATAACATAATGAACATTTTTCCCTTCTATGACAACATCAAATTCTTACTCTAATACTTACTTATGAACATTAGGTTTTTTACCGATGATGTCAATATACTCGTTTTCACTAAAAATCGACTAGCAAAAGTTTTTTAACATAATTCATAGCTTCATATTCTACCATAAAACATCAAAATAAACATATTTCACTTATGGGTATTTTTCCAAATATGAACCCTAGGTTAAATTATTGCTAAAATAAGCTAAATTAAGCTACTGGATTCCAAAAACGTAAAGAACATTAAAAACGGGGCTTGGAATCACTTACTATGAGCTTGAGAAAGTGAAGGAACCCGAGATATGGCTTCCTTCAAGTTTTGGCAGCAAGCAAGGATGATGAACATAATTTTTACATCTTTTTCTCTTTTAATTCTATTTATTTACTAAATGACTAAAATGCCCTTAAAAAAATCCTATTTCACTTATCTCATGTCCATTTTTGTAAATCACTAACTAATGGTCTAATTACCATGTAAGGACCCCTAATGTATAGTTCCATAATTAAATACCTTAAACATATAAAACTCAACTTTTGCATTTTTTACAATTTAGTCCTTTTGATTAAATTGAGTGCCCAAACATCAAAATTTTTCAACGAAATTTGCACGAAATTTTTCCATGAAATTTTAGTCCATAAAATATAGTAAAAATAATTTTTTCCTCATCGGATTCGTTGTCTCGAAACCACTGTTTCGACTAGGTCCTAAATCGGGATGTTACACCAAGCATGAAATAAGACCAACTTGAAAAGTTTTAAAACTTTAGGGTTGACATCGCAACGTTATCAATTCCACGTCATGATGTCTCCAAATAATATTTCACGTCATGACATTAGGCCAATTGACGTCACGACGTCACATACTGTCGGTCAGCATTGTGATGAGGAAATATGGTCATCAAGACGAGGATTCTGTTTTTGGTAAAAATTTGGCCATTTGGTAACTATTTCATGTAAACCTTACAAATTAACCATTTGGCGCATATTGCACAACCTTTTTCCTGTACAAAACATACCAAAACACATTCCAAACATAGCATATATAATAAATTTCAAGCATCCAATGCAACATTTCAATAATTTGGCATCAAAACCTATCCATTCAGCTTGTTCGATTTCAACCTATTCATTCATATATAAAACATTTCAATACTATGATGCAAACCCTTATAATTCAAACATAAATATGCTACTATAAGCTACCAAGCATAATTCAAGATGATTTTTCAAAACTAACCATTTTAATATGGTAAAAACATGGCCAATTCAAGCATAAGGTAGATCACAAACTATACCAACTTTCAAAATTAACCAAAAGCCTAAATTTAATATACATGTCGCAAAATCGAGCCTTAAAATGGTTAAAATAATACTGAGTCAATAACGGGATAGTGTGAGCTTCTCGTAGATCCATTCGGCACATTCCGCAAGTTGGCAATCTATAGGGAAGGGAGAAACAAAAAGGTAAGCATTTCAAATGCTTAGTAAGTTCAGAGGCATTAAACGTAAACTTACTTCATTATACAACAAAACACAATAAGCTATTTAGCTTGGCAAAGTTTGCCTAAACATGGAAAATCACATATCAATAAGGTGAGTAAACATATAACCCTATCATATAGCAATTCAAATGTATATCATAATGTAATTCATTTAGAATCACATTTTAATACCATTCAGATGATCAATTCAACATTTAATGATCTGCAGGTCAAGCTCATACTATTTCATTATAATTTTTCACTTTTCATTATCGGTTTAGCACGATGAACTCTAATGAACAGGTTTGGATACACGGGTAACTGCATCACACTAGATTGCTCGTCAGAGCAGTAACTACACCACACCAGGGCACTGTAATGCAAAGCCCATAGGCTATCATTCATATATCACCACACTAGGGTCTCCGTAGAGACATATAAAACTCAGTAATTCGTAACAAATGTGTGATTTCGACATAAACAATAATAAACTCCGCACAATCACGTACTTTGTATCATTACATATATCTTGTACCAACGCGTAAATAGTCCTGTTGGCATGTCGATCGTATCGTATCCTTTATTACTGTAACACCCCAAAATAGTGTCTAAGATTTTTAAGGGTATTTTAAGGATTTTAGCTTTAGAGTGTTCGAAATTCTGTGACATGATACACCATAGATGCTTTCGACTATGGTTTTTAGAAAATTACATCAATTTCTGCAAATGAGTTTTAAATACCTTTAATTTTAAAAATAGGACTGATTTGTAAAAGAGTCAAAACTTAGAGTTTTAAGAGGAAATTAGACCAATTTTAAAATCCAACCTAAAAACCCCATTTTTAGTTTTATTTTCACGTTAGTTCTCCGCCATAACTTGTTCTTGCCATCCTTTTGTTCTCCCAACTCTTCTATTTAATTTTCTTTGCCAAACTTAAATTCCTTTGATTCCTATTACTTTCCAAATCATTAAACCTCCATAAAATCCAGGAAAAACACCCATAACACCAAAGATTCCTTCATTGTCAAGCTTGTGGTTTTTTTGGGTTTTCGATCAAATGTTCGGTTTCTCATAAACTAAGGTAAAAATTCAATTTATAATTAGTTTTAAAAGATATATGGTCTTTTAAATAGAATTTTTAGCCATTAAATCGCATATTTTTAATAAAAACTGAAAATTGGGTTGTTAATGGTGGATTTTTGGATTTTGAGTAAATATGGTTTCAAAGTGTTTTTCAACTTTTTTAACATGATTAAAAGGTTTCTAAACTTACTTTAAAGTTTCATTAAGGATTTCTAATGATTTAATGAATTTTTCTGAAAAATTACCATAAACAGGTCAAAAATTTTGATACCATAAATTAGGTAGTTTTGCGTAGTTTAAAGGTTTAGAATCTGTCGTAGGTTAATAATTAGATGAACGGAATGATGAAAAGATTACGTATAGACCGAGGTATTCTAATTTTAATTTTTCTATACCAAAGGTTTCGGTCAAAAGAGAACCTAGCTTAGGCTTATGTTTTTGGATTATTTGATGTGATTCTGTAGCCGAATGTTAATTGTGGTGTTGTGTGATTTACTTTGCTGAACTGTTGGAATCGATAGGACCTTCTATGAGTAGAGATAAGGGCAAGGAAAAACTAGTTTGAGCTTTCGGCTTTTCGGCAAAAGCGTAACATGTGAGTTTTTGGAATAATTGCTTATGGACACGATTCAATGCGTTAAATGGGAATTTAGTTGTAGTATAAACCCCTACTCTAAATTTCGAGTGTAAGCTTCCTTGTACTCATGTTTATCTTGTGAAATATGTGTTATTATAAAAATGTGAACTGAGATGATATGTTATATATATATATATGTTTTATGTACATGATTACTATTGTGGAAGAGTATATGTAAGCATGTCATTCATGCTAAGTGACAGTGATATTATTGTGCAAATGATGCAAATGTGTTGCAGTAGTAAACGAAAATCGGTAAGTAATATATGTGTTTAAATATATATATTTTGGCCTTGTGATGCTTGAGACCATTAGATATAGTTGGCATGCCATAGGATTGTGAGTACTCACATATATGTATATGTGATTTAGTCGTTGAGGCCCTAGGACATGTTGGAGAGATAAGGGAATGTAAGCTAAGATCCATTCAACGAGACATGTTTGGTGTGTTGGAAAGTGTTAGCTTAATGCTTCACTTTTGGGACATGTTTGGCTCTATGAGTCTATGTGGTGTATTAGAGATCCATGTATCCTATGAGTGGTGGTAGTGCCCACTTTTACATTTCATAGCTCAGGTGTCAAATTATCTCAAACTATCGTAAAATGTGAATAAGTGTGTGTGTTGTGATATGTGTCTATATGAATGTGACTATTATGGAAATTGTTTATAACTATGTTTGTATGTATTGTGATGTATATATGAAAGTGTATGCAAATACTTAGTAAATAAACTGTTAAACATGTGTGTGTAAGTGAACTATGTCGATAAAGTTGCAATTGTTCTAATTATGCCATGTGTGTGTTCTACTAATTCTTGATGACATGTTTGCATGGTAGTTGTTTTAGGAATTCATTGATCATGTTGAGCTCACCCACTCCTTTTAAACCATTACAGAGTAATTAAGTGTCAGTGTGAGTGGTGTGGTATGGTTCCGAGGGGTGATCCAAGCAAGTCCATTTCCATGATTTCATAGGTACGAAATGTGCAAGAAGTCAGAATCATAATTTGGTATTGATACCATATCACGAGTATCGGTACTCGAGGTAAAATTACCATTACTTTTTGAAAGGTACCGATAATTTCTGGTGTTTTATTTTTGGGCGAGAAACAGAATGTTGTTTTGGTATCGATTTTCCTTTCAATATCGATATCAAACAAAGGAAATATCGATACCTATGTGCCAATATCAATACTTACATACTTGATTGGAGAATTTTTGCTAAGTGGCCCTTATGTATGTACAAATGTTATTATATAATGCTTAAGATATGTTTAGCAATACTTAATGATAATTAAAGAGTATGATTGACCCAGAACCTATACGACTGTTAAAAAGAAAGTCGTTTCCTTAATATGAGTTCATTTGTTTCGTGTGAGACATGAGTCGGTGGTGTGGCATCCTGATATTTGGGCTCAACGATTAGACTAGGTATAGGGTGTTACAATTACATTCAGTCGAGCATACTTAGCACATATAACCATTTCTTTACAATTTAGTCCATATCTCACCTTTTTTGTATCAAATTGCAAACAATTTAAATTTCAATCAAACATACACAAGTTCATAAGTCAAATACATAATAATCTCAATTCAATCATACCATTACCTGGAAAAATAACAAGCGAACAACTCTCTAAGGACTAAAATTTTGCCTTTTCCCTGATTATCCTCGTTTTCATACAATTCCAAATCTATACAATAATTTAGTTCAATTTAACAATTCCGCACATCTAATATCATCCTATTATAAACACATATCAGTTAAATTTAATTATTCAAATGCTCCTAAAGTTTTACATTTGATTCAATTTAGTCCCTAAAACCAAAATTGACATAAGTTTCAAATTTGAGCTTTAATTTTGAAACCGATCTCAATTACATCCTTCTATAACTCTCTAGTATCTAAAATTATAGGAATTTCACATTAATTTTGAAATTTATACACTTTAGCCCTTATGTTAAAAAACTAGCAATTAAACTTTACAAAATAGTTTGTTTTTTTCACTTCTGAGCTTAAAATCTAACAATTTAGTACCAATTTCTTAAAGTATTCATCAATGAAAACTTTTAGAAGCTTTAACATTTTTGAAAATTCGTATATAGGCTAGCTAAATTAAGCTCCCACGACCTCAAAAACATAAAAATTACAATAAAATGACTAAATCAAATATACTTACTGACCTGCTGTCAAATGTAGTACTTAATTTGGTCTATTTTCGTACTTGAGGAGCTTATTTTATATAAAATTTAGTATTTAATGTTATGTTTTTGGTATTTAGTAGTTAGAATTAAATATTAATAAAATAAGTGTTCTTTAACACAATTTGTGAGTGTTGTGACCTATTAGGTCGACACGGGCCTTAAGTAGTGTAAATATGTATAATTGAGTGTGTAGGATCAAGGATTATGGACCCAGTTGACGTGGAAGTAGAGGACAAGTGATGCACAAGTTTTTCGAATCGTCCAAGCATGAAACGAACCAAGCAAGGCATAATTTTCTCATCATGTCGCGCCATGCAAGGGCTATGGTGTGACATAGGTCAATGTGATTCCCAAGGATGCCAAGGCTATTTTGATTCACACAATTGAATTTATACAAAGACCTAGGATGTTTTGAAGACCTAATTTGGGCTTAGAGTTTGATGTAATCAAGTCATCTTAGATGCAATCAAAAACCCTAGTAGTTTAGGAGTAGGATTAGATTACCTTTTTTTTTAGCTTTTCTAAACTATTTGTTTTTCCTTTTGAAATTGGTTTTGGTTTAAGAGTTATTTTATTTTATTGAATTATTAAATTTATTTCTTCTTTTCAATCAATATATTTCATTATTCCGATCAATCAATTTACTACTCCGTTCTCCATTCGATATCAATCCCCGATTATTCTAATCTCATTTCTCTTTCGATTCAATCGTGTTCTTTACATGATGTATCCAATTGAGTTAGAGATTATGAATAAAATGAGTGGGTAAATCCCTTAAGGGAGATTAACAAGTGGAGGGAATGTGATTAACGGAGGATTTAAGGTTTCTCAAGAGGATTAGTTGGTATAGGATACGCATTCTCTAAGCTTAGGTTTGACAACCCTAGGAAGTTATCATAGGTTAGATGAGATATAGAGATAAGTCGAGCCAAGTAAATTATAGTTTATCTTGGTTGAGAAAGTGACGTCAGGAGATAAACGAGTATCAACCAATTTTTTAATTAGTTTAAGTTCGGGAGGTAATAATTGGTTAATCAATAGCTAATACACCTTAAAACCTTAATCCAAATTTAATTACAAACCCTGAAACAAGTTAATCTTCCTAATTGGTTTTATTGATTTACGTTGTTTGTTTATTTTTCTTGTTTATTTATGTAGTTATTAATTTATATCATTAATCTAATTTATGGTTTGTCGTAAGATAGGATTTAATTAATACTATTTAGACTTATTATTGTAAAAAATTTTTTATAGATTTATTCCATCCTCCCTTGGGTACGATCCTCGGAATTCTTCCAAGTGTTTTTTTTTGTAAACTAAACCATATTATGATTTGACACATGCACTTGTGGAAACTGCCGATTTTATTTCTTATATTTTTAGTAAGTTATTTTTACTATAAATGATAAGTTGTTTACAGGTGGTCATGTTGTTGGTGTCGTTGTTAGGGAGGTTTCAACAATGAATCTTGAAAATATTTTTACAAAAAATAAGATAAGTAGGAAAGTTAAAACCTATAGATATTATACTTAATTTTTTATTATTTTCATTTCGTTTATGACCTGAAGCTCTAGCACCCCAATCAATTCACATCCAAATCCGGAGCAATTACTAAGGCACAATCGTCCAGCGATGATCACCAATCCACCTAAGATAATAAATTTACCCTGGGAAAATCTGTTATTTGAAGATCCACGAGAGCGAAAAGTGAATAACCGAGAAAAATTCCCAATGGATCAGTGGACATTGTGTGAGTATGCCCTACCTACACAAGATGCAGTACAAGGTAGCATCAAACGACTGGCGATTAAAGCCAATAATTTTGAGATAAAGACGGCCACAATTCAGATGATCCAGAATACACTATAATTTAAAGGCAACATGGTGGAAGACCCGAACTAGCATTTAAAGTGGTTCTTACAACTCTACGAAACCTTCAAGTATAACGGAAAGTTCGACGATGTTGTGTGTCTTAGGTTATTTCCATTCTCCTTATGTGATAACACGACTGAATGGCTAGACTTACTAGACCCGAGTTCCATTACCACATGGAGTGATTTAGCAGAAAATTTCTCTATAAAATTTTCCTGATTAGTCAAACTATTCAACTCAGGCGAGAAATTTCCAATTTCAAACAATATGAAGGTAAATCTCTGTACAAGGCGTGGAACGTTTCAAGAAAATGCTAAGAAAGTTCCCACACCACGGATTGCAAGCGTTGCTTCAAATAATTTTTTTTATAACAGTCTTAACGAGCACATTAGATCTAGCCTAGATAGAGCAACCGACAGATCTCTCTTGTTTCACATAGAAGATATGTCTATGAATTTGTACATGTGGCCAAATGAGAGATTTATGTAAAAATCGAAGCCTCCAACAATGAAAATGGTGAACGAAGATAATAATGATGATCAATTCCAATGAATCTTAGAAAACCTTAATCGTTAATAGGGGTCGAGATCCCTATTCAAATACCTATAATCCTAGTTGGAGGGATTATCTAAACCTTAAATGGGGAGGAAACCAAGGAGGAGAAAATCAAGCACAAACTCAGAAAAACCCTCCTTACCAACCTCCTCCATTGCAACAAAGATCCATAGGGAATGACCATGCTGCATGTAGTCAAAGATTTGACCAATTAGTGGGGGAGATGCATACTATGAAGATGGATATTCGACAAGTCTAAGCTACGTGTGGACGAATCAAATCTCAAATAGATAGCCTCTACGACCAAATAAGACAATTAATGACGATGTTTCAAAAACAAAATGGTCAGAGTCTCCCCAACAATACAAAGAATATTCCTCAGAGAGATAGGAAGGAGCACATAAAGGCGTTCACATTGCTATTGGGCAAAGCATTGAAGCTGCCAAACACTCCTATCCGTGAAGAGGTGGAGGTTCTTGAAGAGGGTGACAAACCAATAGAAGAGAAAAAAGTCGAGCACCACGAGTCGATTGAGGAAGTAACCGAGCCGGTGCTTGATACAGTAATTACAAGACCAAGTAAAATAGGGACCATGCAGACTTTATAAGTTTTCTAAATTTATTAAAAGCCCTCAATGTCAATTTTTCGTTTTTAGAGTTTACTGATAAAATCCTGAAATATGCAAAGTTCTTAAAGAAAATCATGAAACAACATAAGAAAATGCAAAATGGTGAGCAAATTGACATTGATGCCTTGTGTAACACGCTAATTGGAAAGAAGATACCCTCAAAATTAGAAGATCTAGGTAGCTTTACAATTCCAATAGAGATAGGGGATTGACATTTTAACAAGGCACTTTACATTTTAGGGGCTAGCATAAACTTAATGCCTCTATCGATCTATCAAAAACCCAGACTTGGGGATCTTAAAAATACCTCTATAACACTACAACTAGCCGATAGATCATTGGTGCACCCAAAATATGTACTTGAGGATGTATTGGTCAAGGTACGAGAATTTATAGTCCCTATCAACTTTGTAGTCCTTGACTTTAAGGAAGATCGAGAAATCCCCATTCTATTGGGTAGGTCATTTCATCGAGAAATCCCCATTTTGTTCGGTAGGTCATTTCTGGTCACTTTTAAATCGACAATCGATCTCGACTGAAACAAGCTTATTATAAAAAGAAATGAAGAGATAGAAGTGTTCAAATGTGGCCACGACTCTCAAAGTGAGGGATTAGCTAGGGGGAGTGTTATGTATTATTCAATTTAACCCCTAATGGCCTCGATCGAAGGTATTTCCCAAGTTGTGGAAGTGCAGGTACTTATAAGATTAGAGAACATGATAAATGGTGAGATTCTGATGGAAAAAGGAACAATTGGGAGAACCAAGATGGATGAGGCTAACAGATGAAGTCGATGGTGAAGTTCAAGGAATTGACAGACAAGTCCGGTAGCAAAACATAAATTTTAAACCATCGAACTTAATTAATTTGTAAATATTGTATACTATTTTTTTATTTGTTATATTTAGGAATTAGAAGTAAACAAGTTTCTGATAGCAACAGAGGAGCTAGGCATTAGTAGGGTGCATGTACGAGAAATCGAGGACCTTCTACAGGTCTTGGAGAGGCCAAATCGAAACCATGTCGTCACATAACAATCCCATGGCGTGACCCAACCCCTGTTAGCATAAAAATGCAGAATTTTGTCACTGTGTCCTGCCACATCCTACATATAGAACAACATACCCTCGAATTCAACAAAAATAGCGGAAAAACTAGTGTCATGTCGAAAGTAACCTTCTAGCGGTCCAACAAAAAATCTCGCTGCAAGAACGAGGTTTGAATCTATAGGCACATTGAAGAGAAAAACACGAGATTTGATCCAATACCACTAATGGGAGAAGTTTTACACAACCCCGACCAATTCGGTGTATCTTTCGATCGTGCATGAATTTTACGCCGCCTTGAAGGAGGTGAATGTGAATAAACCGATGGAGGTACCATGGATACGATTTTCAATTCGAGGGAAGGAGATTTCCGTCTCCCCCCTCGAGATAGTAAGGTATTATGACATTCCATTATATCTCTTGGATTTTGTACAATGAACTGAACTAATGTATTTCTCAAGAGAGAATATGAATGACATAATCAAACTCTTAACGGACAGGAAAGGCGAGTTGAAAAACCACTTAGGAATGGACTCTGCCCTATCATTCTCTCAAGCGAAGTTAAATTCAATAGCGCGAATGTGGTTGAAATTCATTAGTACTTGAATTTTCCCAATAATACATATGTCCAATATCGATACTTTCTAGGTAAATTTGTTGTATGCAATTTTAACAAAAGAACGAATTTGTGTGGGAACATGGATATACCGGAGCATGATTCAATTCCCAAGGAAAAACAAGATGGAAATAATTTTCCCGCACTTAATGATAACTTTATGTCGACAAGCAAATTAATGATAACTTTATGTCGACAAGCAAAGGTGCCGATAGGACAACCGGTCCGTGTCTTACAACCAAGCAAGTTCCCGATCATGGAACCGAGTGTGGAATATTTTATAGGGAATCAAAAATGAAAGAGAGTGATAAAGACAAAACCAAATCTAGGTGAGAATGTGTTACTTAATTAGGAATTGAGAGTTCGATGGATGCATGAAGCTAGATCGAACCCATCAAGATGAAGAAGGAGAAGGAATTAGGGGAAGAGGAAGACACAGAAGAAGATACGAAGGAGTCGGAAGGCAAACCGAGCAAAGCAGATGGATCCCGATTCTGACTAATTTAAAACAATTTCATTAATTTTTATTTTTTTTAATTTGGACTTAGTTTTATTTATTTATTTTTATTTGGAATGGTTTTAATTTTTGTTTTAGTTTTTAATTATTTAATACTTTAATATTTTATATATGCAGCGGTGTTTAGTTTTTCTTAGTAGGTACCCTAAATTTTTGAAGGCACAATAATATTGAGTTAAAACTGAAATGGGGGAGTATTCCCACCAATTGAGTTGCACGATTCACATCAATCAGGTAACCTCTTTCCTTTATATTTTTATTGCACGTTAGGGACAATGTATGGAATAAAGTGTAGGGGTAACTTATGAAAATTTTAAGTTTTTTCTTTTTTTTAGTAGTTTTTAAATTTTTTATTTTTGTTGTTTTCTATGTGCTTGAGCTTGTGAAAATACAAGTGATTGGTTAGGAGCATGTTAATAGGATTTCGTGAATAAGTTGTAAATTTTGTTTGATAATAATTTATTCTAAATTTTTAATTTTAGACTACTTAGTTCTATTTATTACACTATGAATAGATTTAAGATGTTAAGTATACCACATGATAAATATATGTATAAATAGCATGCATGTTTAATTGAATTATAGGTTGTAGAAATTGATAGACTTGGCTGACTTAATCCATGTATTGAATTACCTAGGGACGACCTAATGCATGTTTGGTAGACAATTTTTAGAGCTAAAAAGCTATCCCATAATTATTTTCCCTAGTACCTATTTTGAAGCCTGAATCCATTTTCTTGATGAACTGCAAATGAAACCTGAAGCCTATTATATATTCTATTTGATCATTTATTTCTTGGTCCTGTAACACCCCAAATCTAGCCTAAACGCTATGGCCGCATCCAGGAATGTCATGAAGAAGGGTTTTGAAACTGATGATCCTTTGATAAAATATCCAAGTTTAATAAAACGTATTCATTTATATATTTATTACTGACCGTTACATGTTATCATTTAAGGTTAACCAAATCATTTTTCAACGGAAGTTTGAAAAAACCCGTTTAAAACAAACCACACTCGTGCTTTCAAAAATAACCTTTGTTCGCGTAAAATCAATATTTTGTCGAATTGTCGCAATTTAGAAATCATAATGGAACCATACCAAAAATTTAAACCAAACAGTTCAAAAAGTCCAGAAAGTCCAAAAATTACAAAACTCTCACGAAAGCCAAAAATTTCAGTAAAAACCATTAATTAATAAAAATGAAAATAGTTTATCGTCAAGTGGTCACCGCTGAGCCTCCGTCACACCGACCCGCCTATGTCTGTGGATTACCTGAACAGAACAGACAAACAGATGTGAGTTTTTGCAAACTTAGTGTGTAACCCAACAGAAATAGTCATGTGACATACACATTATTTCATATACAACCAGATACAGATTCGAACCTAAATCCATTACAGATGCAGATATCAGAATTAGATTAACAGAACAGATATACAGAATCCTACCCCTATCCTGTACACACCATCTCCGACCATCCCAACACACCATGTGGGGTTAAAAACACCCATCCATCCCTACACACCATGTAATGTCGATACGACACATAACAGATAATATGCAGCCAAGTTGCCAGAATATAGGTTAAAGGTTGCTGTACAGATCACTTCCACCACATATGCAAATCCCACCCCAAACACAGATACAAAATACAGATGCCAAAATAATAGAATAAACATGTTTAACATGCTTGTATACAGATAAATACATACTTAACAGTATAGTCAGGCATACATATCAGTTTCCTACTCAAATCAGACTATCAGAGTATCAGGCCACATGAAATAGGGTTTGGTTAGTCCTTATCGACCCTATGATAAGCCCACAGTCGATCGGAACGACTTATGTGACCCTAGGAAAAATTTCAAAATTCTGGGCCCACACATCCAGATTTGCCTTGTTCGTGTGGCCCACACGGCCTGGCCCAAATGCACACACCCGTGTGGTACGTCTTTGTGGGCCTACACACCCAACCTAGCCTAACCCGTGTAGCCCACACGGCCACACTCACACCGTCACAAGACGCGCACGACCACACTTTCGTTAGTCACACGGCCGTGTCTCACACACGACTAGCCACATAGCCGAGCAAACGCCCGTAATAATAAAAACCTATTTGATTAACATCCCAACTCCCCACAACAACCACATCCCATAATATCCTCCCCGCTAACCACACCCAACTATTTCAAACTCCTAACTCCAGCGAACCTCTAACAGACAACTGGAACAAAAATTATCACCCACGCTCGCACAGGGATTTGAACACAAGACCTCTAACACACTAACTCCTTACCACTCAAACCAGCAGGCTCATTCTAATATGAGTTTACAAACAATATTATAAAAGCCTACCCAGTAGGGATAAGGAATTGTATGATACATCTCGGTGATTTCAAAAGAAAAGAATTTTGAGTAACTAAGAAATTGTATGATATAGTGAGTATAAGAATTTTGAGCTTGTAGAACAAAAAGGCAAAATGTCAATCGAGAAAATTGATAAAAATAAAAACAGAGTTAGCAAAAAGTACGCTCACATTTGCTTGAAAATATATATATACGAGCTCAGATGATTATACTCATAAATACTATATGATGCCCTAGTAAATAGAGAAATAATTAAGGTGAGGGAAGTGGATATAAGGTGGTGAGCTATATGTATAGTTGGGGGAGTATCGAGGATAATATCATGTGTCAAACTAATTTCATGCTTAACTATTTTGTCGAGCCTATTCTTTGAATTCCAAAACAACCTAAGCCGTAGAATGTTACAAGCCGAAAAGTTCTCTGTGACTTAGGTAGTATCTTATGTGGATAAAATTCTGCCAAATTTTGATATGTTTACCACCTATATCCATTTGAACATGCGTGTACATTTGTATTTTATTATGGAAACCTATACTTAACATTCTTTTAATTGTTTTCCTTGTAATTTATTGAACTAACCCATCTAACTTTAGAAATTGTAAGTGAATTGTATATCACTCTAGAGGTATATATTTACATTGTCTTGTTAATATATTTCTATCAAATTTCCTTTATCAAGCTTGCTCGAGTACATGTTCTTTCCTTTGCATGTTTATTTCTTATTTTCAGTTCAATTTTTGTTTAGTTCTTGTTTTGTTTTGGTTAGTTTGTTTGATGACAAGCAAAGACTTAAGTGTGGGGGTATTTGACCTGCCATTAAATGTAGTAGTTCATTTGGTCTATTTCCAAACTTGAGGAGCTTGTTTTATATCCAATTTAGTATATAATATTATGTTTTTGTTATTTAGTTGTTAAAATTAAATATTAATAACATAAGTTTTCTTTAACACAATTTGTGAGTGTTGTGACTTATTAGGCTGACACGGGCCCTCAGTAATGCTAATATGTATAATTGAGTGTGTAGGTTGAAGAATTATAGAGTGAAATTGACATGGAAGCAAGAGGTGAATGGTACACAAGTTTCTCGAGCCGTCAAACCATGAAACGAACCAAGCAAGGCATAATTTGCTCGTTGTGTCACGCCATGCAAGAGCTATAGCGTGACATATGTCTACGTGATTCCCAAGGATTCTAAGGCTATTTTTGTTCGCACAATTGACTTTATAAAAAGACCTAGGACGTGTCGAAGATCTAATTTGGGCGGCCAACATCCCTATAAATAAGACCTTAGGGGTTTGATGTAACTAAGTCATCTTAGAAGCAATCAAAAACCCTAGTAGTTTAGGAGTAAGATTAGATTAGTTTTCTTTTGACTTTTCTAAACTATTTGTTTTACCTCTTGGAATCGTTTTCGATCCAAGAGTTATTTTATATTATTGAAGTATTCAATTTATTTATTTTTTGCAATCAATATATTTCATTATTCCAATAAATCATTTTACTACTCCGTTCTCCATTCAATATCAATCCCCAATTATTCTAATCTTGTTTCTCTTCCAATTCAGTCATTTTTTTACATGATTTATTCAATTGAGTTAGAGATTATGAATAACATGAGTGGCTAAATCTCTTATGGTAGATTAACGAGTGGATGGGAATGTGATTAGCAGAGGATTTATGGTTTCCCGAGATGATTAGTTGGTATAGATTATGCGTTCTTAAATCTTAGGCTTGACAACTGTAAAAAGTTGTCATAGTTTATATGAGATCGAGACATAAGTCGAACAAAGTAAATCATAGTTTATCCTAGTTGAGAAAGTGATGTTGGGATATAAGTGAGTATCAACTAATCGATTAATTAGTTTAAGTTCTGGAGGTAACAATTGGTTAATCGGTAGCTAATTCACCGTAAAACCCTAATCTGAAGTTAATTACAAACCCTAAAATGAGTTAATCTTCCTGATTGGTTTTATTGATTTAAGTCGTTTATTTATTTTTCTTATTTATTTTTTTAGTTATTTAATTTCTATCATTGATCTATTTTATGGTTTGTCGTAAGATAAGATTTAATTAATACTATTTAGACTTATTATTGTGAAAAGGTTGTTATAGATTTACTCCATCCTCCTTTGGGTACGATCCACGAAATACCTCTAAGTGTTTCTTTTTAAACTAAACTATATTACAATTTGACTCGTGCACTTGCGAACACTACTGATTCAATTTCTTATATTTTTAGTGTGTTATTTTTACCATAAAAAATAACTCTTTTATACATGATATGAGTCTCAATGCCCAATTTTAGGCCCATAGATGTGATGGGCTTACACTAGCTCAAGGCCCAACAACAAGGTCTAAGGTTAAGCAAATCAAACCAAGTTTCGACTAAAGCCAGTATGTGAGGATGAATTTTTTTGAGGAAATGAGGAATGATACAAGCACAAAATTGGTGAAATTTATTTAAGTCAAATCAAACAACTTGTCAATTTTCAAGCTGAAAAGATTAGTCAACTTGCGACAAATTTTTTGATAGGATCCAGACATTTATGGATTAAGATGTCTTCATAGCGTTCGAAGATCTATCTCTTAACTTTGAAACACATTTTGAATAACTCAATTTCAATTTTAAGAAAACAAATCATGACTATTTTAGTGAAACTACACGAATAAAATTTCTGAACGAGATTGTTACGGAAATTACGAGTTCTGGGCTTATAATTCGAGTTTAAGTTATATTGGGCTTATAATTTTTATTATATATGAGCCCAATATTGCATTTATCAGCTCTTATTATTTTATTATTTTATTATTCCAAATTTTTATAATTATTAATTATTTTAAGTTATTTAGGAGTTTTATGTCAACAAGTAAGTTTAGTTTAAAACTACTTCTTGTTTAGGTTAATTAGAGTTTTAGTATACTTAAGATTTTATTTAGATTTATTTAGCCGCCTATATAAAGACCTTTGCGTTGTGGGCATTCAATCATTCATTATCATTCAACAACTTCTCTTTTAAGTTAATAAATTCTCTTTTGAGTTAATAAGTTCCCTTTGAGTTTTATTTTCAAGATTTTTACAATTTAGTCTTTATACCTTAATTAACTATCCATTCGATAAAATTACAAGACCAAAATTTAATAGATTTTTATACTAACCTTGAAAGTATTAATTAATAATATTTATAGACTCAAAAATAAAAAATAAGGTTCCGAAACCATCATTTTCGATACCACTGAAAAATAGGTTGTTACAAGTCGAGTGGTCAATCTCGAGGACTCCTAAGGGATATGAGGGAGATGACCGCCACCAGATGTGCAAACGTCTGGATTGGAAATAATGCAGCAAAATAGGTAAATAATTCAACAACGATGTCTGCAAATATACGAGTCAAATTATAATATAGATTAGTGTTACAACGAAACACTTCAGGAAACATTCTGAGGTTCATACACTAATAGGGAGGTCGAATTAAACCTAAATTAACTCTCTACACTAATAGGACTAAATAGTACCGATTTAAAATTATATTATCAAAAACCAAATTAAAATGTATTATTTAAACTAACATAAAATTTATCTAAAACTATAATCAACCAATTAACAATCTAAATAAATCTAATAAAACAAGCAGAGGATTAACTCACTTCAGTGATCCTACTTAACTTCAAAATTCGAGTTCTATTGAGTTATCTATTAATTAACCAAATATTACCTCTTAGCCCTTAACTATTTAACTAATCGACCAATACATGCTTACCTCTCGGCCTTTCTTTCTTGACCGAGATAAATTATGAGTTACTCGGTAAACTTATCTCTCGATCTCATTTATCCTAAATTACTTCTTAGAGGTGTCACTTTCTAAGGTTTAATCCCACATAATTTAAACCAACTAACTTGTGTTTTAACCCTTATTCATCCGTTAATTATTCACACATCCGTTCGTTAATCTCCCTAAGGGAATTGGCTACTCATGGATCTAGATGCAATAATCCCTAAACTCATATTTGACATGCAAGGTAACAAATTAAATAAATGTAAGGAATAGAGAAATAAGTTTGTTTCGATCTCGATTTGTGGTCGGAAAAGAAATCTCCTTTAACAGTCACAAAGACCACTTGGATTGTAATTGGAATCAACAAAAAAATAACAAAGAACTATTATATTAAAGTCTTACATCAAAATTGAATCCAATTTAAACAACAAAAAAAGGATGTAAATGACTAAATTGAAAGGAAAATAAAAACTAAAGTAAAACCCTAAAATAATTAAATGACTCACTTGGTCAAGCCTCCTCAAAGGAGACTTAAAATGTCTATTTATAAAGTTTATGATCAGACCTAATTAGGGTTACTAAACAACACAAAAATCTGATTAAGTTACATTGTGTGGACTAAAATACCCTTAATTAAAAATTAATCTTGTCACCCGGTGTCGCGACATTGCCTTCATTTTTTAGGTATTTTGAATTTGAAGTTTGGTGTTGCGACACCACTCCCTGGTGTAGCGACGCTGCAATCTTCCTTCGTCTTCTAAGCTCAAAAACAGTGACACACTAGATAGAGCCATTAAATTTCCCTAGACCCATAGTGGCTCATTATGTCATAACATAACTCAAAATTGCATAAAAACACTTATTTTGAATAAATAAACATAAGATAATAAAAATCGAAAATGAAATAAAAACATATAAAAATGCTATAAAACAAGCTCGTTTAGTGTTGGAAAGCCCGAATTTGCCAAAATGAATTGTGGTAGATCAAACTCCCCCACACTTAAGTCGTTGCTTGTCCCCAAGCAACAAAACACATGCAGAAGAAAATGAATCAAATAATGCTTGAGCATGTCATATACAAAGACTAGTTCAGAGCTATGTACATAAAGTAATGTGAATAAATAAGTAACTCTAATACGATATACAATTGGCTCTCGACCTTCATTATCACACACATTAGTTCATAAGATTACAAAGCAAACAAATTAAAAAATGTTAAGTACATTGATCCATCGAAACAGGTACACAAAATATAAATTTATGCTCAAGGAATATAAGTCATTAGACATGTCAAAATTCATTCAATTTTCATCCATAAATTGTATCACTTAGGTCACATAGGTCTTTATGGCTTGTGACGTTCTGCGACTTAGGTTGGTCCAAAATCAAAGAGTAGGCACAATAAAACAGTTTAAGCATGAAAATAGTTTGGCACATTATATTGACCCCGATACTTCCCCGATTAAACCCTTTAGTTCACCACCTTATCCCTTTCTCTCACCTACTTTTTCTCTCTGATTCCTAAGGTACAGTAAAGTATTAGTGAAATCAATTGTCCTAGTGAGACTAATGTGCAAAAATGAGGAATTTTTTCTTTTCTTTTTCACTCACTTTTCTTTTCTATTTTCTCCAGACTTCTAGCTCGACTATTTTAGCCTATTCAAATTTTTTCTTTTGATTAATTTTTGACTTTTTCCATTTATGCACAAGTTTGTAAGACTCTTATACTCACCATACTATACTATCCCTTTTGTTCACTCTTATTTTTCTTTATTTTGGAAACCATTAAGTCATATCTACCTAACCATCAATATCAATGGCCTGATGTCTACGTTCGTGCAGGGACCAAGAAAGTCAAATCAAGAGATTATATTTTAAGGTTTAGGGCATCCATTATGGTTCAGCAAGAAATAGGGATTTAGGATAAAAAATTAGGGCACTAGGGATTTTAAATTAAGGTAGTCTTTTTGGCTCGAAAATGTTTACCAAACAACGTCTTAAGTCATCTCTAAGTGTCTCAGTTCATGGACTACAATTAACTAAATATTAATACAGTAACACTTGTTATTCAAACAATCATATATGCTTTTCATGTACCTATTAGTCATTTTGTATACCTAACACACTTTCACCTATTCACAATGTAACAAATTAAACTAATTAATCCAAAACCCCCTTCAAGCGGCTCTAATTTCCCCTCCAAAATAGAAAAATTGGCATGAAAAAGTTTGAAGATGATCCCCACAATATGAAAAGATAGTTAAAACTCTTCTAAAAGAAACTTAAGAGAAATTCTTGAAAAGAAAAACTCAAAGAGAATTTATTAACTCAAAAAAGAAGTTGAATAATAATGAATTGATTGATTTGTGTAAAATGCAAAGGCCTATATATAGGCTAACTAAATAAATATAAATAAAAATATTAAGTATACTAGATATCTAATTAATCTAAACAAGAAATAGTTTTAAACTAAACTTTCTTGTTGACATGAAACTCCTAAATAACTTAAAGTACTTAATAATTATTAAAAATTTAGAATAATAAAATAATAAGAGCTGATGAATACAATATTGGGATCATATTAATAAAAATTAAGCCCAAAACCTGAATCCAATATGATTTAAACTCGACTTAAAATCCCAAAACTCGTAATTCCCGTCATAATCCCATCCAGAAATTCTACTCACTTAGTCTTCACTAAAAAGATCATAACTTGAGCTTTTGAACTCAAAATCGAGTGATTCAAAATGTGTTTCGAAGCTAAGAGATAGATCTTCAAACGCCATGAAGAGATATCAACCCAAAAAAAGCTTGGATCTCATCTAAAAATTCGTCGCAAGTCTGCTGATTTCCCAAACTTGAAAATTGAGAGCTTCAGTGAATAGAATTTAATAAACTTCACCTTATCCGTGCATGTATCATTTCGACTCTTCACTAAATGAGTAAAAAATGAGAGTATAATATGGAGAAAATAAACCTAAATGTACTAAACATACAAACTCAAACTCCGAAAATAAAGCCCTAACTCTCATTGAGTTCTCTCAAAAGAGGTAGAAAATTTTCTTCATAGTTACCATGAAAACTCTCACCAAAACTCACTTGCGACTAAATCTTGTCGCCTCCCAAAAGAAAAGCCCTGTAGTAATACATCTTTAATTGTCTTATCAAAACAAGGATACAAGGTCCCTTTAAATAGTCTAAGTTTAAAGGGCTAAAACAACTAAAATATACCTGAAGTAATCAGAGTTCGACTAGGAGGAGAAGTCCTGCTTGGCTGTCAAAAACATGACTGTATTACTTGATGAATACGTCGCGTCATTGTGACGTCCCATGCATACTCGTTACGATGTTACCCTCTCCATTAATTGGAGAACTCATCGCATCATCACGACGTCTCGACGTCCCTTGTCATGACGTTGCCCCTCATCATGACGTCGATGTCCTCCACGTCGTGACGTCGTGCCTATTTCTCCTCTATCTTTGGTAAGTGCCTGCAAATTGTCCGATAAATGCGAGGCACGCCCCACATTAATAATATAAATAGACGTAATTAATTAAGAAAAAAGAAGAGAGATATTGATGGAAAACAAGTGAAATTCGATCTTCTTGAATGATTCTTGGTGCGAAAACCAAACAACAACAAGTAAATAGATTATGCCACTTGTATTAAAATCACAAGTTAAGTTTATATTTTTAGGTACTTGATTAGCTACCATTAAATTTTGCATCTCTATACAATTATATTACGCCACATGTATTAAACAACCATTCAAATTTCACCACATGTATTATTTTAAGTTTATTTAAATTCTTTTTTAACTTCCTTTTAATTTTTATTAATCAAAATAAAATATTTAATTAATTAATTTTTTTCATCTTCCAAAAAACCTAGAAAGTTTTTTCTTTCTTTCTTTCTTTCAAAAACTAGTAGCCTCTCCACTGTTGCAACGTCGCAATTCTACTTTGAACCATCGATCAAAAGCCACCAAAAGAAAGCTCAAAGCCTCCTCTATCTCTTCCCTAGTTCAGATTTCACAAACATTGCTTCAAAATTCATGAAGCAAATACTCAAATTTCAAACTACCTTAAATCCCATCTACGTTGTTGGTTGTTAGATTGGCTCGACAATCTAGTAACGGCTTCCCCTTTGTCTTCCTTGCCTTCCCACCATTGGGATTCTCGAATGAAGACTCGGAGATTCAAGAACCCGATAACCCAAATTTCGATCTTACTTTTCTTTGGTTGTTGCTGCTGTAGCATTTCTGCCTCTTTTATTTGCCATGTCAAATTTTTTATGGCATTGTGTTTCTATGTATCACATTATCATAATTGGAAAGCATCTATATTACTTTCGGATCAATAGTATTGAGAATCCAAGACACAAGCATACAATGAATGATACCTTAATCATCGTTCGACTAAGGGGAATAAGATCTATAATGTATTGTCAAGAAATTCAAATTTGTGCCGAGAAGATAGAGCGATGCGAATAACATAAGCCCAATCGTTAGAATTCTCAAGCTTTAATTGAATAGAAGTAATAAAATCACTGGATCGATATTGAGAACCCAAGAAAAATAGAGTTATGTTCAATTTTAGGTGGTGGTGATGATGGTGATGAAGCTCAGATACCATGACAAGCGATAGGAAGATATAAAATATATTTCTAAATATATTTTTAAATATATGCCTAAAAGATGTACAATAATATACAATATATTCTTAAAAGATAATATCCAATAATAATATCCAAACAGTATTGTTGGTTCACTGTTGTGACAATGGTGGAGGTTTGTGAAGAGCTTTGGGTTAGGTGCTTGGTCGGAGCTTGAGCGACGGAGCAAGACGGTTGGTCAAAGTTCGGTGATAATGATGGTGAACAATAGTGCAGCGAGAAGAAGAAACCATTGGTGAAAAATTAAAGGAAATAAAGAAAAAGTAAATTAATTAATTAAAAGTTTTATATTAATAAAAAGTAAAAGAAAATTGAGAAGAATTTAAATTAAATGATTTTTCCTTTTATAGTAACCGTGGCGCAAGTATTAATTAGGTCGAAAAGGGTATTTGGTTTATAATTTTCAAATTTAGGAATCAATTATATATATAAAAAATACCAATATCAAAACTTAATTGTCAAAATAACAATCTCAGCATCAATATCATAAGAACATATACGTGTGATTAAACTCAAAAAAGAAAAAAAGATCTTAGGTCTGAAAATACATAATTTGAAAAAGAGGATTTGAAATTATCAAACCATAGTAGAGGGATTAAATCAGCCAAAACCACATGGTACAAGGGTCTTGTATAAAAATTGACCACAAACTCAGTAACTGGATTAATGTCAAAATAACAATCTCAGCATCAATATCATGCCAACATACTCAAATCCACAATCATATTCAAAGCATCATACCAATATTGGTGTAAGAGGAACATGCCAAAATCACACCGCCTAAGCAACACATAGTAGCGTAAATGAATAAATTAAGGATTAAAACTCCATGAATGAAACATTTGTCAACAACACAAAAAGAAGAGACAAAGGAAGCAAAAACAAGAAAAACAACAAACAAAATACAGGGCCTTTGAGATTTCATCTTCCTCTACTAACCTACATTATATGATCCCAAACCCCTGATGTTTTTAATATGAAATGGCCATAATAAGTAAACCTAAAAAATAGAAAGAAACAACATACCAAAACCCAAAATGCATTATCCCCTCATTGTTTTTTTCCATTGAATACAAGCCCTTTCTGGATCATATCATCAAAATATCTCCCTTTATCCCTTATTTGCAACATCCTTCATATTTCATAATCCTAATATGAAATACGAACCATGAACTGATCTAATCCTGAGATTCACTGCTCTTGCCACTTCCTTCACCTTCCCTCTCTTCCAACAATCTCCCACCTTCTTCATCTGCTTGTGCAGTCTTCTTCTGTGCTTCTTTGGCCTTCA
The DNA here is from genome assembly GCF_025698545.1 of Gossypium raimondii. NCBI lineage: Eukaryota > Viridiplantae > Streptophyta > Magnoliopsida > Malvales > Malvaceae > Gossypium > Gossypium raimondii. The sequence continues at coordinate 21,916,902 of NC_068570.1, forward strand.
AAGCTTGTAACTTTGAATGATTATAGTAAGCAACACCCAAAAACGCCAGTCCATACCCAAACAAGTTGATGGGTGTCACGGTATCCTTGATGACAGACCAAGAGAAGGCAATCAACAACCAGTCCTTGACAACCCCAGCTACATTCATGGTCAAAGCAGAGGTCTTTCCAACAAGTAAGAACACAGCTAGGTTCAAAGCAAATGCACATATAGAGTTGGTCCCAAAAACGACGAAATCGAAATGGAAACTCGATGTTTCTTTCAAAACTGGGTACTCAACGAAAACCCATGGGACCAAAAGGAAAACAAAGCAGCATGGAGCAACGTAATATAACGAAGTAATGGGGTTCAAGGTGATCCCTTTAGAAGTAAGCAAGATTTGAATCATGACCAACCTGGTAGCCTCAAAAGCAACAGCTCCCAACTGCAAAATCACTCCCCAAGTGTCGAATTTAGCTTCCCCGTAAGCTGCGATGGCGACCCCAAAAGAGATCGACAACATGTTGACCATCGTATCGTTCTTGTACCCTTCTTTTTTAAAAAGGACGCCGATGGAATACACGGCGACGGGCATCAACGCTTTGAGCATCTGGATAAAGGAAACGGACAAGTAAATGTAGGCGGAATTGGAGAGCCAGAGGCTGAGGGAGTAAAGAGCGCCGATAGGGACGACGGAAGAGAGGTAAAGGTCTCGAGACATGGAGACGGGCTCGACGACTTTGAAGACCTTGATGAGGAGGAAAGCAAGGGAGGCACAAAAGGACATGTGAATCATGGTTAGAGAGATTGGGAAAGGCCAATTGTACATCTTCTTGTCGAGGATGTACTTGTTGTAGACGATGACGGTGAAGCTGAGGAAGATCCAGATTGCTACGTAGGTGTAGGAGAGAAGGATCTTCTTGATGACACCGTCGCTCAATGAACCGCCTTTACCCATTGCTTGTTTTTGGGGTTTTAAGAGGTGCCCAGATCGGAAAAAATGGTGGAAGAAGAGATCGGAGATCGGAATGTCGGGGGATTTTTCTCTCTGTGGAGGCTGAAAAATCAAGATTTGATTTATTTTTTTTAATGTAGTGAAAGATGTTATCTTTTTAGTTTAAGGTGTGTTTTCTTTATGTTGATGGAATGGGCCTCCTTATGGGCTTTTTTCTCTATAGTTTGATACCATTTCCTTTTTTTAATTTTAAGACCCACTTAAAAATTTGACCTATTAATTTAAATTTAAATTCGATGCAATTATTTAAATTTAAATTTCATCCCATTAATTTAAATTTAAACTAAATTTAACTTAATTTGGTTTATTTAATCTTAACTTGAAAATGACCTATCCAAAATGATTCATACCCAAAAAATAAATTCGAGATAAAAAAACTCGAATGATCCGAACTTAAAAAGACTTGAACTCAAAAATAATATATAATTGAAATAATTTAAGTCCAAATGATTCATAAATTCCCTAATCCTTAAATTAGAGGATATTGCACTCTTAAACATGCATAAACTCATGATGACCTCTTGGTTGTTGCAATATCAATGGTGTCACAAAAACGAAAAATTAAAGGATTAATTTGAACCGTGGTGTTTGGATGATTTGTAGGATACAAGTTAAAAAGCATGGATATTCGAATTAAACGGAACTGAATTTTTAATTTTATTTTATAATTAATTTTAATTTTTATGATCTTAAATTAAATATTTTATATTTTAAATAGTTTTTATATAAAAATATTTTTTAAAGAAATACAATACAAGAGTTAGTAATTGATTTCATTTACTTAAAAATTATTAATTTTAATATTCATGAAAATACTTTAAAACTTTTAAAAATTTAAAAGTTACAAAATAAAAATCATTTATCAAAATAAGTAAAAAAACCCAAAACTCAAATTTTATATGAAAATTTTCTATGTAACAAATTTTATTTCATTTTAAGAATTTATACTAACTCAAATATGAAAACTTGGCTCAATTAATCATAATCCCGATTCAACCCAACTTAATTAGATCATAAAAATCAATAATCAAAACATAAAAACCCAAACTTAAAATCATGTCTTCCAAAAAAACTCCAAAAACACTAATCTAAAATAACTTAAATTCAAGACTATCCTAAAACCACAATAATCGACCATGTAAATTTCCATAGAAATACAAAACCTCCTTGCATTTGAATGTAATTCAGTGCATTCCACAACAAACCACATTTAAAAGATCTTACATAAATAATATAACAATATTTTATTTATTTTTATGTCAGATGTTGGAAAAGATCAACTTCGTTGTAATCTATTCACGTTTTAATTTTACTTTCAAATATTTACGGCTTTAAATTTTATTTTTATTACTTTTACACAAATTTATTAATTTAACACAAAAGTATTAATATTAATTAATTCTATACCAATTTTAACTTTTTACTTATTAAAATTTATGATTTCGAAAAGAAAACAAATTTATGATCACAATCACTTATCTTCTCATATATTTGCTTACAATTTAAGTTGAAAATTTATTTTTAAAAATAGATATAAAATAGCATATATTTATTAGCACAAGTTTAACCCTCGCACTGCAAAAGTCGGGCAATTTATTAGAAAAAGCCCTTTTTTTCAAAATTTACCGAAATGGGCCGATTTTTTGATTATTTACCGGAATGGTCCATTTTCTGGGAAATCGCGCCCACGTCAGCGCGATGTCAGGATAAATGGAAGAAGGTCGCATCCACGTCAGCAGGTCGCGCTGACGTGGACGCGACCTTCTCCGCGCGTGAACAGTACCCCCAACGGTCAAAAAATATATATATAAATACCCCCACCCCTTTATTTTTTTTCACAAACAAATCCTATCTAATTTTTCCTCTCAATTTCCTTCTAAAATTCTCTCAATTTCCTTCCAAAATTCTCTCAAACTCATATTTAATTTTAATTTCCTTCCAAAATTCTCTCAAATCCATTTTTTAAAATAATTATAATTTTTTATATTTTTTAAAAATAATTTTAAATTTTTTTATATTTTCATCAATCGCCGGATCATTGACTCGTCTTGATAGCAATCACATATCGGTGGAGCAAATGAAAATGGTAAGTATTAAATTTAATTTGTAATTATTATTTAAGATTTTTTTATTTATGTATTTTTAGATAATTATTAATTTATTGTTTGTTATAAAAGCCTAAAGATCGGGTAATGGAATGCCATATCCAGAATATGCATGCTCCTCCATCACCGTTAGTAGAGAACTACCTGCGGGAAGCGGGTTTTTGGCACGTGGCGACGGTAGGCCGGGGATTCAAGTTGGACCTGAAACTGATTAGTGCGTTGATCGAGAGGTGGAGACCCGAGATGCACACATTTTATCTTCCATGTGGAGAGTGCACTATCACTCTAGAAGATGTCAGCATGCATTTGGGATTGCCGGTGGAAGGGCACCCAGTCACCGGGTCTGCCCAATCTAGCAATTGGGAGGCGGTGTGCTACGAGCTTTTGGGTGCTATTCCGGAAAAAATGGACGGAGGTAAGGTCGAGATGGGCTTGTTACGTGCCACCTTCCCCGAGCCGAATGTAAATTCAACCGAAATCGAAAGAATTCGATATGCTCGATCATACATTCTTCAAATAATTGGAGGTTATCTGATGCCGGACGCGTCATGGAGCCGTGAACATCTAAGATGGCTGCTAAAACTCGTTGATTTTAGAGGAGCTGGTGAATTTAGTTGGGGGTCTGCCGTCTTGGTACATTATATCGGGAGATGTGCGGGGCTACGCGATCGAGGAGAGCAAACATCGGAGGTTGCCTTTCACTACTGCAATCATGGGCACGGTTTCGCTTTCCATTTCTACGTCCTCGAATGAACCACCCATATACATTCCCACTTGTAACGAGGTAAATTTTATATTACATTTTTGAATTATTATGTAGATTTATACAATAAAAGTATGCTAAAAATTTATTTAATTAGGTGGAACCATCCGACAAGTTTTCGTGGATTACCGTCTGAACTTGAAGATATATGGCTTCTATTGGACCAACGGTTGGAAGCAGAAGTAAGTATTATTGCAAATAGATATTTCCATACATTCGCTAGTTGATTGATATTTAGTATTTAGTATTTAGTATTATGTATATAACTAATATTTCTATCATGTTCATATAGTTTCAATGGACACCATACGAGGATCCGGCAATTCGGGCAGTAATCCCGAAAGAGTTTTTACAAAATTCGAATGCTTGGCACGTGAAAGTGGTGTTGATCAACTATGCAACCGTGGAGCCCCACCAGACAGATAGAGTGCTAAGACAGTTTGGATGTAGACAACCGATTCCTGCGGACCCTGAGGAGTTTGACGAGCACCACAAAATCGACCTTCGGCAATTAGGTACGGATTGGACTAGATACTGGTCCGAGTACATGGAAATGTGGGAAAATCGGCATGAATACCTACCTACTCGGGAAGCAATCATCGTTCTGGAGTTAGCGTGTGCTCCAGAATACATGCCTTGGTTTAGGATCCATGGCAAGCCGTATTTACTTACGCCAGAGGAGAGCCAACGGCACTTACGTCTCGGAAGGGAAAGGCGCGGGCCTCTAAATCCAAGAGGAGAAGACTTCAAAGGCAGCCCCTCAACGAGGCCCAGATAGTCACCTGACGCATCATCAGCAGGCATACAATCACCGGCCCCAAAGAGAGCACCGACGCAGTCACCTGACGCAGCAATTCAATAGATGATACCCACGCAACCGCCTTTCCCTATGATGCCAGGTATGTTTCCTAGCCCTTATATGTACCCTAACCCTTACATGTATCCTTTTCTGAATACTATGGCAGGTTGGAGCCAAATGCCCGGTTCAACTCCATTTCCTGTTATGCCGAGCGGACCGTCGATATCTAGGCCAGCGGCGCAGGAGGGATCGACTATGTCTTCGGGGAGCTCTCCTTTTTACCAATCGCCAGCAATGTATGGCTTTCAAACACCGTCGTCGTTCATGATGCAAACACATCCACATACACTATTCTTTGAAGGTGGATCATCGTCCCAAGTCCGGTAACCAGATGCGGAACCGGAAGAACCACAACCACCTTGAGGAAGGACCACAATCACCACCAGAGGAAGAACAACCGCTGCCGGAAGCTAGAGGAAGGAGGAATCCAGCGCGCAACCGTCAACGGCCGCCATGTGGAACCGAATCCCCCAGTCATAGACATTGATTGCCGTATTTAATTTTATTATTTGATGTAATAAAATAGAAGTTTATTTGATGTAATACGCATAGAAATTTTTTAAGAAAATTTTGATATTATTTGATATAATAAAATAAAAACCCTAATTTACTTGAAAACCTTAACCTAACACTAACCTAAATTAATTAAAAACCTAATCTAACCTAAATTAACTAAAAACCCTAACCTAACCCTAACCTAAATTAACTAAAAACCTTAATCTAACCTAAATTAATTTAAAACCCTAACCCAAACCTAAATTAATTAAAACCCTAAACTAACCTAAATTAACTAAAACCTAATCTAACCTAAATTAATTTAAAACCCTAACCCTAACCTAAATTAATTAAAAACCTAATCTAACCTAAATTAACTAAAACCCTAACCTAACCCTAACCTAAATTAACTAAAACCCTAATCTAACCTAAATTAATTTAAAACCCTAACCCAAACCTAAATTAATTAAAAACCCTAAACTAACCTAAATTAACTAAAAACCCTAATCTAACCTAAATTAATTTAAAACCCTAATCTAACCTAAATTAATTAAAAACCCTAAACCAAACCTAAATTAATTAAAAACCCAAAACCTAACCTAAATTAATTAAAAACCCAAAACTAAGCTAAATTTTTTTGGTAGACATGCCTCCTTAATCTAGAGAGAAAGAAATCACAGTCATCAGATGACTCCCCCGGTGTTATTGCAAATGCAATTGGAAGAATTCTCCCAGCGCCGTCCTGTGCCACTGCAACCAATAGCCGATGAGTATACCTACCGAACATGAAGGTACCGTCAATTTGTACCAACGGCTTGCAGTATGGAAATGCGTCTTGGCATTGCTTAAAGGTCCAAAATAGGCGTTTGAACACTTGACATCCACGTAGCAATCGGCCGTTGTAGTACGCATGTTCCGTTTCAAGGTCTGTGATGGCACCTGGGACGTATCTCTCTAGCACCTGACACCACTGCCATACTTCATTATATGAGGCGTTCCACCCACTATGCATCTTCTCCAACGCCTTTTGCTTAGCTATCCAAGCCTTGCGGTAAAAGGGCGTATACGCCATTTGGCTACAGATATTGGCAATTATCACCGGCACTGAAGTCTTGGGATCTGCTTTTATCGTGGGCATTATCAAGCTGGCTAACATAGCTGAATCCATTTTGGGATGATCTTGTGAAACACCTACAGAGGGAGTACATTAGATAATGCAACATTGCAAAATAAAATTATTATTCAGATACATTCAATCTTGTACCTGCAGCACATGTATGTGGACCTTTGTACTTTTTTATCTCCCACAACCCCGTCCTTTTCCTTAACGAGGCGACGATTTTCCATGAACATGTGTCGTCTTGCACCGCACACTTCGCCTCAAACTTATCGGATTTTGATTTAACGACGTGGTAATTAACGCCGTTTTTGATACTATGCTGTTTCAAAGCACCAATAAAACTATCCTTGTTGGTAAACTGATTACCAACTTCAAGTTCATCGTAATCTACCCCCGAACTTGTACGATCGCGCAACCGGTGTGGTAGATTTGGAAACTCTAACGCATCATCTGCTGACAGATCGACATTATGCATTTGGGCTGAAGGTGAGTATGCTCTGAAACGTGGATTTTCTTCATCATCTGAACTCCTTTCAGCATTTTCACCTTCTGTTGGAATAGGCTCCGGTTCAGAAAATAATCCCACTTCTACACCATCCGGCCCTGGCTCTCGAGGTGGATCCACATCAGAGTCATCTTCTAACCCACAATCATCTGTAGCGTATGACGTCCCCTCACCGGTTGACGTCGTAGGTAGTACGTCATCCCTTCTTCTGGGCATTTGATAACGTCCCCAGTTGGATGTAGATTGCCATCCACTAGAACTTGACGCAGTTCCCCAGTACGTATTTTCAGCATCAAACGTCGAGCCACCGACGTACATGTCCCATCCATCAACAGAGTGTCTTGCGGGGGATGTGCATTCGACACCTCTACCGACCATGGGCTGTTTCGTATTTTGTAACCCGGTTACCGAGTGTCGGCCAGGGGTCGTGTATACATCTCGAACACCAGACGAAAGTACATCAGTTGGCGACGTAAATTGTACATATAACTCAATATAAGTTGTTTCACTAGCAAGATGAGCAAGCACCATTACCTCCAAGCTACGAGCACCTTTTATGTCGAACGAGTCATATGTCACTGGATCAACACAAGAACAAAATCGATACGTGATTAACAGAACTTTCATTGGCGTCGTTCCGAAGATTTTACGCCTAATTCTTTTACGAAGTTCTGTCAAATCTATGTTCTGGTTAAATGACAGTCGCACCGTATTCTCTGACAAAAAGACAACACCATTCTCGGTGTGGCAAACCTCACCATCGTAGTAAATAGCAGCACTAATACGTTCACTCATTTTGAAACTCTAACTTTCTTAGGCTCTCTAAATTGTTTCTGCTATGACTTATGAATTCTAACAACATGTTCTGCCTAATTTATAGCCTCATTAAACTTGCTCTTATAGAGCAAAATCGCGTCCACGTAGCGATTTCATAATTCTTCTCAAATAGCATCCTCGTAGAAACGATTTTATACTATTTGCTCAGAAACATCAGAAAAAAAAATTATTTCTTACATGACCTACTGTAGCAAAATCGCGTCCACGAGGGCGCGATTTCAAAATTTCTTCTCAAATAGCATCCTCGTACAAACGATTTTATACTATTTGCTCAGAAAAATCAGAAAAAAATTATTTCTTACATGACCTACTGTAGCAAAATCGTGTCCATGAGGGTGCGATTTCACAATTTCTTCTCAAATAGCATCCTGGTAGAAGCGATTTTATACTATTTGACCATAGACGTCAACTCAAAATAATTTTTTTCGGGACCCCTAAACCCTAAAAAGCCTACACCCTAAACCCTAAAAGCCAGAAAACCCAAACGTGAAATCAACATCGAAATCGCACTGACGTGGGCGCGATTTCCCGGAAAATGGTCCATTCCAGTAAATAATTAAAAAATCGGCCCATTTCGGTAAATTTTGAAAAAAACGGCTTTTCTGGTAAATTGCCCGCAAAAGTCAGCAAACTAATTTTTTATATTAATTTTTCTTTTTGCAATTACTATATGATGTTTAATAATATTAAAAAATGTATTTTGAGAACTTAAGAAAATAAAAAGAAATTTATAAATGTCCCTCGACTGACAACTGAAAGGACTTGTGATGTTAATATAATCAATTACCTTTTTGTCTCTCCTTTTTATTATTTTTTTTTAAATTCCTTTAGCAAAAACAAAATAGTATAGAGACTACACACGACTGATGTCAATACTTACAGTAGAGAGAAGCCATTATCTTTACTTATGTATTTGCCGAGCATATCTCATCTGAACCTGTCATGAACGTTGGTATAGCTGATCAACTTGTCACATTTCTGACAAGTCATTATCTGAAGCGTATTATTGCTTTCTAGTTCAACTCCTCTAAACGCCTATCGCAAGCAAAACAGAGACCCTTGTATGCATCTCGGGCTTTAACTTGAAAAGCCAACAATCCTCGAACCCTCATAGCGAAACCAACCAGCCACTCACCTACCAACTTTCGAGCAACCCCTCCCACCAAAGCTGCCCGACCGCTACTCGAGCATGCCCTATTTGCGTTGACCTTAAACTAGCCCACATCCGACGGGCGCCAGCAGTGATGACTTGCCTATCCACTCAATAGCTGTTCATGCAGACTCATGTTAGCCATGCTACGCGCCCATTCAACAGTCGACGCCACTAACTCTTCTATGCTACTGCTGGAATTGCAGAAAACTAACTCGTTTCGGCTCTTCCAAAGGCGCCAGCAAACAATAGCAAACAACACCGGTCATTCACTATCCGTCCATTCTATACTGCCCCTATTCTGCATGTTCCACCGAAGCCACCCCTACAACGAGCCATAAAAAAGAATTCGTCCATGACCCAAAGACGATGGAGTGCCACACCCCTTTCGCAAAGTGGTAATCCCGAGCAACATGCATAGCAGTCTCTGTAGCAACCCCGCACCAAAGGCAATGCACATCCTCAGACATACCCCTATGAACCTTTACCACGTTCGTGAGTAAACAATCATTCCACAGCAACCAAAAATTATATATTCATGTACATTCTTCAATATATATATAATATGTACATCATATTATAATATTAGTAATAACCAACACTACACCAAAACAGGCTTTTAGCGGCGCTTTTTTAGGCCTTTAGCGGCGCTTTTAGCACCACTAAAAGTATTTGCGGAGCTTCGGAAAAAACACCGCTAAAGACCGCGTCGCTAACTTTAGCGGCGTTTATAGAAAAAAACGCCGCTAAAGACCAAGACCTTTAGCGGCGCTTTTCCCACAAACGCCGCTATAGACCATGACCTTTAGCGTCGCTTTTCCCACAAACGTCGCTATAGACCATGACCTTTAGCGACGCTTTTCGCACAAATGCCGCTATGAACCACGATCTTTAGCGGCGCTTTTCTTACAAACGCCGCTATAGACCGCGACCTTTAGCGGCGCTTCTCGCAAAAACGACACTAAAAACATAACCTTTAAAAAAATTATTTTAATAAAATAGTATTTATTTTAATGATAAATATTATATTATGTTTTATTTTTTAAATTTGAACTTTAAATATACTTTTTAAGGATAAAAAAATTATTTAAATTAAATTTTCTATGAAAATTTTAACTTTAAAATTAAATATAAAAATTAATGAATTTAGTTTTAGAATTTAAAATAATGAATTAATAACACAATTAAAATCCAAAAGTTAGAACTCAAGTTGTCGTAAATATTAAAGTAAAAATAAAAATTTAGAATCAAAACTAAAATAAATAATACATATGAAAAACAGTGACTAGTTAAACACGCCTATAACTATACACATTGCAAGGTAATAAAAATACAATGCATTAAATTGTTGAACTCCTTGGTACTATCTCGACAATGAGAATAACACATTAAATTGTTGGATTAAACATGTAGATTACATACTAATGTAGACCAAAATATTTTCCTTTTCCTTCTACCCTTAAATATAGAGATAGCAAGAACCAGGGACCTAACACTAGCAAGTTCAAATATATTGCTAAAAGAAACACAGCTTTAGCTCCATCCAAATGTACTTTCAATTCTTATTTCAAATTTTGCTTCAATATATTGGATAAATTTCCCCACTACATGATGTTAGGTGATCAAACAAAGTACTTTAAAACTGCAAAAGTAAGAAGCAAGCATCTTCACTTGATAATTTGAAGGGTTGTCTTCCTCACCACTTGGTCCTCTAAAAGGAAGTAGCTGAGCTTTAGGTTTCTATAAAGAGAAAACAACAGGAATTCCACCCTCAATCCCATGATGTTTCCTTAAACGGTGTCTCACCTAGAAGCAAAAATTTGAGAAAGAGTAAAGTGAATGATAGCAGGAAATAAACCCCTAAACAATGTCTTCTTAATGCAATAGATAAACAAGAGTAAAATTGGATATCCAAAATAACAAATACAAGCATAAGATATTAAAGTTTTTCCAAACCAAATAAAATCTAATTGGACAAGGCCCCAAAGTAATGGAGAATGTCGGTTGATTAATCAAAATATATTTTTTGTAATAGGAAGGCGGCTCTCTGGAAAAGTTGAGGAAGTTACCGAAACATCGAAATACACAAGCCAAACATCATGATGTGTCCATTTAAGCCCCCTTTGCTCACCATCTTTGGTGTAAAGTTCCATTACCACTCCCCACTCCTATTTGCCCAAAACATCACATGAACGCAAATCAAGAACACAATAAATTGGTTGTTGAAAATTTGTATAATTTATTTATTTTTCTTAACCCAGAAAGTTTCATTTGGTTTGCCTACTTCCTACTTACTAGCTATTTAGTCAAGAAACTAGAAACTAACTTTTCTTATAACTTAGGTTCGGTTTTTGCAGTAAATATGTACTGAATGCAACAAATCAATAAAAAATGAATCATTAAAAGCAATAGAAAAATCCAATTTTCTGATGACATTTCAAGTGGCTAATATTATACGTGTATATAGGTCATTGATTACATTATCAATTTTAAGTTCAATTAGAGGTGCAAAAACAAAAGGCAATAACTATTACAAAGTAGAAATGAACTCCACATGGGGTTCTCCTTTTATGTCTATTATCTAAATCAGTTAGCAGAGAGTCATTGAACTTCTCACATAATTCAAAAGCTTATTACTGCAAAAGTTATTTTAGCTAAGGAGATGAAAGGCATGTGGGTCTTAATTTATTAGCTTTCAATCTGCTTTTTTTAAGGGTTATTTCATTTTTTTAGTATGAAAAGAAATTTTAAACCTTAATATAATAATATTTAGTAAGTTTAGACTCTAATAATGCATTAATTTTTCTATATAGGCATCCAACATATTATAATTATATTACAAGATTTTTTGTTATCATCAGCCCTATAACTAGTTGCTCTTAAAGGGTTTAGATGGATGTTTGGCTATAACTATTATTTAACTTCTGAGGCAACAATTCTTTCGTGATGTTGCAAAAGAAAATAAAATAGTTACAGATTTTCTATCTTTTCCATGCGACCTTATGTTTCTTTATCGATTTTATTATATCAAAATTAAAAAGTCTATCTATTTGCCTTTGAATATCACAATTCAATCACAAATGCTACATAATATAGGCACCTAACTATAAGCTAGAAATATCATGAATAGGAAAATTAATCAGTTAGCCAGATAGTGTTAATGCTGTTACAAAATCAAGATTCTACTAAAACATATTAATAATTCTTCTAATAAAGAAATGGCAATAGATGCTAATTGCTACAAACGAATATGTAAATTGGAATGGAAAGAAAGAAACTTGCCTCTCAACCACATTTTTCATTTGCATTGCATATTCCCGTTTGTCAGTTTGTGCACGCAATGCCCGGACAGCAGGACCTCTTGAAACATTAAGAACACGCTTTTGTAGATTGCAAATAAGATTAGGCAATGAATGGTACTCTACCAGCTGATACTTCACCTTTTCCCACAATCTCTTCCCTGTCCCGTCTATTGGAGGACTCACTAGACATATCTCCACTGATTCAACTGCCGTATACATATCTTCATGAACTTCCATACTGCACATATTTCTGCTTTCAATCAAACAACAAGTTATAAACTTAAAAACAACCCTAAAGTAACCCTAAAGCCCAAAATATCTTCTTTAATTTTTTTAAAAGATCCAATAAAGAAAAGAAATGGAACATAAAGAGAAAAGGGTACCTGAAAACAAAATAGAAGATTGAAGAATCACCAGCTGAGAAACCCAGAAGGGATCCTTCAATAAATACAAAATTCTCAGGCGGAGGACTCTAAACAATTAAAAAAAATTATATATAGAGAGAGAAAGGTTAAGACAAACAGACAAAACAATGTTGGATTTTAATAATAAAGAAGATGAACAAAGAAAAAAAAACTAACCGTCAAATCTTAAGCAGGGAAATATCACGTCCCTAACCTAGCAAACAAAGTTTCAGGAAAAAATAAATGGGATAAAGACTGAAACCGTAATGAGAACCAAAATGGAAAAAAGGAAAAGAGCGAAACCGTATTCATTAAATTTCTAAAACATCTATAATGGATCCACTAAAACCCTAGAGAGAACAAAAAAAAAGAATAATAGGCTAATTCAAATCCGAACATAAGCAGATTGCAAGAGAAAACAAAAAGGAAAAGGAGATTTGAGAAAGAGGGAGAGATATCGGAGTGCAAACGAGCATGAAACATGGATCGATAATCGATCCATTAAAACCCTAGAGAGAACAAAAACCGAATAATAAGCTAATTTAAGCAGATTTTTTAAAAAATAAATCGAGAAAGGAGAGATATCAGAGTGCTTACGAGTATGGAACATATCGGTAGCATGGAAATGAAGCTCAATAAATTCCTTGAAGCAGCTTCCATGGAGGAAGAGAGATTTTTGGGCGTTTAAGAATTGGGGTTGAAGAAGAAAAATAGCAATGGGCATGGAGTTAAAAATTTTAAAGGACGGTATGTTTGTAAAGTTGGGGGTTTCAAGGGGGAAAATTAGGGATTTTAGGGGGGAAAGTTGGGGATTTTGGGGGGAGGGGATTTTATAAAATGGCGCTATTTTTTTTAAGTAAATTTTTTGTGGCGTTTTTAACAAAAACGCCTCTATTGCTTACTTTTTGCGGCGTTTTTCATAAAAACGCCGCAAAAAAATATTTTATTTGGAATAAAACGACACTGTTTTGCTATATAAAATGGTGCTATTTTTTTAAAGTAAAATTATATTTTGTGGCGTTTTTTATAAAAACGCCGCTATTGCTTATCTTTTGCGGTGTTTTTATAAAAAAACGCCGCAAAAACTTATTTCATTTGGAATAAAATGACACTGTTTTGCTATGCTAAATCTTTTATTTTGTCAGTTAAAAATTATTAGTTAAGTGATTTTATAAAATATTTATTATTATTTTTTATAAATTGAATTTTTTTAAAAAAAATCAAGTACTCCCAAAATAAATATCGTATATTTTAATAATAAAAAATGATTAAATGGTCTGTAATTAATTATTAAGTTAGAATTATCCAATATAAGCAATTAATCTCTCACATATCAAATTTCTATTAAAGATTGAGTGATTTTATATTATTCATTTCGATCTAATCTCCATTTTATTAGAGATATTTCTTCCTAACTAAAATATAATTATTTTGCTAGATGTTCGATGTGGAATAATTTTAGTTTTTGCATTTTATTTTATTTGTTATAATTTGGTCCTATATATCCAAAATAGATAGTTACCTATCGTATTTGTTACATTTTTTTATTTATTAAATTTTTAAATCTAATATTTAAATATATCAAATGGTTCAGATTAAATATTTTTTAGTCATAAACACTGCTAATGTTACCTTTTCCGGTGTTTACAGATGAAACGCCACTAATAAATTAAATTCTTGTAATGAAACGACACCGTTTTAAAAAATTCTAAATCATATTAGCGGCGTTTTGGCTATAAACGCCGCCAAAGCTCGCATATTTTACAATTTTTTATATTCAATTATTGTATATTGCATATCAATTTTAAATTAATAATCTTTACAATTTATTATTATCTCTTTTACAATTATATAAGAACTTATTTAATATATAAATTAAGAATTACTAATTAATCTAAACCTTAAACCCTAACCCGACCTCGAATCTCTAAACCCTAAATCACTAACTCTAAACCCCAAACCCCTAACCACTAACCCCTAAACCTTATTTAATATATAAATTAAAAACACTAATTAATCTAAATCATAAACCCTAACTCGACCCCAAATCCCTAACCCCTAACCCCTAAACATTATTTAATATATAAATTAAAACACACTAATTAATCTAAACCTTAAACCCTAACATGACACTAAATTCATAAACCCTAAATCCCTAACTCTTAACCTCTAACCTCTAACCCCTAACCCCTAACCCATAAACCTTAAATCACAACCCTTAAATAAGAATCCCTAATCCATAATCTCTAATTCCATAATCTATAAACCTTAAAATTGCAACTCTTCAACCGGCCCTAAATCCTAAATTAACCATATATATATACCCTAAACCATATATATTAAACCCTAAACTATAATGATAATTAAATTAAATATTTTAAAATTAATACTATTGTATCTTTTACAATTATATTTGAAATTATTTAATATATAAATTTAAAATTAATCAATCATGTACCCAAAAAATTTAAAATTATTTTAAATAATAGTATTTTAATTTCTCCATTTTTAACAAATATTTTTCTATGTTTTTTTATTTCAAATTATTTCTACGTGTCATTATTTCAAATTTATCCATTTTTAACAAATATTCAATTAAAAATAAATTGAATTTTAATTAATATAAATAAACAAATTAAATAGTAAATAGACATATAAAATGTTTTTGCGGCGCTTTTTTAAAAACGCCGCTAAAGATCTGAGCATTAGCGGCGCTTTTACAAAAACGCCGCTAAAGATTGAGTATTAGTGGCGCTTTTTCAAAAACGCCGCTAAAGATCTCAGCATTAGCGACGCTTTTCCAAAAACGCTGCTAAAGATCTGAGCATTATCGACGCTTTTTCAAAGACGCCGCTAAAGATTTGAGCATTAGCGGCACTTCTTCAAAAGCGCTGCTAAAGATCTGAGCATTAGCGGCGCTTTTTTTAGAAACGCCGCTAAATCCCCGAAAGGTATAAAACGATGCCGTTGGGCTTAGGCTTTTTGCGACATGTTTCCAAAAAACGCTACTAATGCTCATTTTTAGCGGCATTTTTAGGAAAGCGCCGCTAATGCTCGATCTTTAGCGGCGTTTTGCGTAAAGCGACGCTAATGCTCAATTTTTAGCGGCGTTTTTTGTCCAAACGCCGCTAAAAACGCCGCTAAAAGCCTGTTTTGGTGTAGTGCAACGGTACAGTGATAAGATATTTTTCATCATATATATAAAAATATGAGTTTAAAAAATTTTTGAATTCACAAAAATATTTTTATTTTTATATATTGACACTTAAAATAATTATAATATTTAATTTATAAATATTAATTAAAAATTTGAGGTAAAATAAATTTTGTAATAATTATATATTTAAAAATGATTACAATTTAATTAAAATTATTACTTAAAAAGTTTTTACACTTATTTTTAAAAAGTTTTTTATTTTTACTTGATATTTTTGCTACATATTAATTATATATTATTTACAAATTATTATAGTCAATTTATTGACTATTAAAAATTTTAAAATAAAAATTAAATAGTGAGGAGTTTATTTTACAATATATCAATTTTTTATTGTTTTAACAAATGCTTTGATAAGAGGAAATTTTATAAGTATTATATTTGAATTATCAAAATAATTAATATATTTTAATAATTTAAATTATTTATTACTTTAAATAATTATTACATGATGTAAAAATTACGTTGTTCTTTGAAAATAGTATAAATGTTTTAATTATATTTTGAAAATTTTTAAATATTATCAAAAATATTTATTGAACTACAAAATATCAATATTTTAATATGGTATTTGAAATTTTCTTTTTATTATATTTTCAAATAAGTTATTAAATATATTTAACAAATTTAATAATGAATTATAATATATTATTTTAAAACTAATTAAAAATTAATATGTGGCACTTCACACCCGACTCAGTCGCCTGATCCGAGTACAAAATATCACATTTGTTACTTGAACAACTCAGGCTAATCATATACATTGAAGTGCATTAAGAAATCAAAATAAACGCCATTTATAACAAACCTTTTAAAGCAATTCAATTATAAGACTGTAAAATCAAGTTGAGAGCATTTTAAAACAATTCCTAAATATCCAGAGGTGTTCAAGGCTAGGTACAGGTTCCTAAGGGTTTAATTGCAACAAAACAGTGTAGGAATCCTGTCTAGGGCTTAGGTATCAATACCAATGGTCTAAGGTATCGGTACCTAAATCTGATACTGTAGAAATTTAAATTTTGTTTGCTAGACACAGGTAGCTAGAGTAGAGGTATCGAACCTTTAACTCTGCACTACAAAAATTACCTTGTAATGACTTATTTTGGCCTTAAACACTACCAAATCATTTCCAAGACTTATGAGATCCAGAATTCATGTTTCAAACACCATTTATGCTTATCAAACACATTCACATATGACTACCAACATGACCTCAAAATTACCAACTCAAACATCAAAATAAGCTTACTTGGCATGTAAGCAACTCATAGTTTGTAATATATACATCATATAAGTTCCATAACATACCATCATTGCCATATAATTAGACCATTACACACATATATGCATAATTAAATTACAAACCTCTAATGCCATAAACTCAAAATCATCAAAAATGGACTCCAAAACTAGTATTGATCCTTGGTACATGCTGTTGGTAATGCAAAATGGGTAATCTCACATTGGTTGAGTAAAGGTTTCTAAGGGTATTTAAATATAGCCTTGCCTCTTACTATCATTGAGTAAATTGGGTTTAAGGCCTAACAGACATGTGTTGCCACCGGGTCTGTGTTCGTATTAACACATGTTTATGACACATCTGCTCATGTTTATTTTTTAATACAATTTTATTTCTTTTATCAAAAATATTTTTTTTGTTTTCAAGATAATTTTTCTGTTGCAGAAAATCCTCTTCTATTTTGGAAATTTACACTGCTATTTTACCATTTTGCTCCTTCAGAAAACAATATAAATAGAAAATCATTCTTCTCATTTTTCCACAACAACAAGCAAACAATAATATCTTTTTTTCCTTTCTTAGCTCACCTGTTTTCTGTTCAGAAAACTTTTCCAGTCAAATTTTCGGCCAAGTTTTCACTTTAGTTTCCACTCTATTTGTCGAATACTTTTGAGAACAGCAATACCAACCATGTTCCACCTTCTTTATTCGGGAGTACAAATATTGAAGTACTGTGTTAACCTTGGGGGGTGACGTCCACTACATGATTACACCGACTAGGGCAGATTTTCTTCTAAGGCAGTGGTTCTTCCACGACACAGTGATTATTCTATTTATTTACACTCAAATTATTTATTCTATCAGTGCTAACTATTTCATTTTGCAGTAGTATATTTCCAACAATTTAGAAGTAAAATTCTACTATTGTTTAAACATGTCTATCACGATGAACAAGTCTACATGGGTAATTCTAGCAGTTCAGAAGTACTTGGTAAATGAATGATTTTACTCAAACTTAATTCTGGCAAAGCATTAGCATTGAATAATGTTCTTTATGTACTGTGTAGAAATTTGGTTAGTGGTGGATTACTGAATAAGGCAGGCATAAAATCAATCTTTGAATTTGATAAACTTGTACTTTCCCATAATGTAGATTATGTTGGGAAAGGTTATCAGAGTGGGTGTTTATTTGTGATTGAGACTATGCTTAATAATAAAGCCACCACTTCTGCTTGTATTGTTGAATCCCTTGATATATGGCATGCTAGATTAGGTTATGTGAATATTCATTCTCTAAAAAAAAGCTCTTAAAAATTAATCTACTGCCTAATCTAGATATAGTAGCTTTAATAAATGCGAGATCTGTGTTGAAGCCAAGCATGCTAGACCTTCCTTTAAAACTCTTACTAATAGAAAGACTAAACTTTTAGAGTTAGTTCATACTGATCTAAAAGACTTTAAAAACACACAAAGTAAGCGTGGAAAATGCTACTATATCACCTTTGTAGATGATTATTCTAGATTTACAAAGGTTTATCTTTTAAGATCAAAAGATGAAGATGATAAAACTTTTTTTCTTTATAAAGCAAAAGTAGAAAAATAGTTTCATAGGAGAATAAAACGTCTAAAATCTGATAGAAGTAGTGAATATGACATCAATTTCTTTAAAAGGTCTGTGAGAAAGACGACATTATTCATGAGTTTTCTACTCCTTATTTTCCACATTAGAATGGCATAGCTGAAAGGAAAAACAAAACTCTAAAAGAAATGATGAATGATCTACTACTAAGTTTTGGTTTACCTGACAATATGTGGGGGAGGTTGTACTTTCTGCAAACCATATTCTTAATAGAGTGCCTCATAAAAATTAGACCGTACCCCATATGAGTTGTGGAAAGGTTATGCTCTTAATCTGAAATACTTAAAAGTATGAGGTGTTTAGAAAATAGACTTGCTTGCTTTTAAAAAGGGCATTAGCGGATCTAAAATTATTAATGTTATTTTTGTAGGGTATGCTCTAAATAGTGCTGCATATAGATTCATGTCTTTGCATGAGCATTCCATATGTGAATCTAGAGATGTTGTTTTCTTCGAGAATGTGTTTCCTTTAAATAAGTTTAGCATAAGTACTGATATACATTAGATGAGCATATTTCTTCCTCTAGTACACATAATAGAGACGTTTATAATAATGATGTTGAACCTAAGAAGAGTAAAAGACAGCTACTAGTTTCGAACATGATTTCTTTACTTCCTTTGTAATTAAGGTTAGTGATTTAGACTTGATAAGTTATTCTATTGCTCATGCATTTTTTATAGATAAAGATCCAAAAACCTACGATGAAGCCATAAAATCAATATATGCTAGTTTTTGGAGAGATGCCATTAAGAATGAGCTAGAGTCTATTATGTCTAATCACACTTGAGAACTAGTAGACTTGCCTAGAAGTTCTAGACCTACTAGAAATAAACGAGTCTTTAGAAAGAAACTTAGACTAGATGGATCAATTCAGAGGTATAAGGCAAGACTAGTTGTAAAAGGGTTCACTAAGAAATTTGGAGTAAATTATTTTGATACATACTCTTATGTGACTAATATCTTAACCATTCATGTTTTGTATGCTTTAGCTTCCATTTACAATTTTTCGGTACATTAAATGGATATGAAGACAATTTTCTTGAATGGTGATTTGGACGAGGAGATCTACATGGAGTAGCCTCCAAGATTTGTGGCACATTGTATGGAAGATAAAGTTTGCAGACTCAAAAAAATATTTGTACCGTCTCAAACAAGCTCCAAAACAATGACATGAAAAATTTCATATGATTATTCTTAATTTTGGTTTTATTATCAGTGGTGTAGATGTATGTATATATTCTAAGATGTTTTATTGTATTATCATAAGTTTGTATGTGGATGACATGTTAATTTTCAGCACTAACATAAAAGACATTAACGAAACCAAAATTTCTTATCTACTAAGTTTTATATGAATTATTTGGGAGAGGTAGATGTAACCTTAAGGGATATGGTTACTAAATCAAAAAGAGATTTTCTTTAAATCAATATCACTATATAGAGAAAGTGTTAAAGAAGTTTAATAGATTTGATGTAATCCACAGGAAAAATCCTTTTGATTCTAGCATAAACCGATAAAGAATAAAGGAAATAGTGTTTCTTAATCATAGTATACTAAAATTATTGGAAGCTTTATGTTCTTGATGAACTACACTCAACTTGATATTGATTTTGTAGTTAATAGACTAAGTAGAAATACTCATAATCCTAACATTGAGCATTGGAATGCTTTAAAGCGTTTGCTTAAATATCTTAAATATATTATTACTTGGAAGTTGAAATTTTTCAGATACCTTGCAATCCTAGAGGGATATTGTAATACAAACTGGGCAATTAATAATGATAAAGTTAGCTCTACAAGCGTGTATGTCTTTACTTTGGGTGAATCAATTATTTCTTAAAAGTTTGCTAAACAGATGTGTATTGCTCATTCAATGATGGAATCAGAGTTTATAGCTCTGGACTTAGCCGAACAAGAGGCCGAGTGGCTTAGGAATCTACTTGTATATATTCCTTTATGAGAAAAACCAACACCTCCTGTATCTCTATTATGTTACTCACAAGTAGGAATTTTCGTTGCTAAGATCCAAGCTTACAATGGTAAGAATAGGCATATTCAAATAAGATATGAATCTATAAGACATTTTATAAAGAATGAAGCATTTTCTTTGGAGTACGTAAGGGTTGAAAAGAACCTAGTTGATCCACTAACCAAAGGGTTAAGTAGGAAAATGGTTATTGATTCATCTAGGGGGATGAGTTTTAAGCCTAGTAGTTAAGGAATTCATGGTGGATACACAACTTAGTGTTCAAAGTTCAATGTGGTCAAACGAAACCATGGAAAGACTAATAGTGTACATTTTACCTATCCCTGTGGCAAATGATGTACATGCATAAGGTTGAGTTCTTACTCTTAATGAATTCATATCTTATGTTTTAGTTGGTCCTATTTAGACGGACATGATGAATTCACCGACATGTGAAGTTGAGTTTCTTACTTTTAATGAGTTATTATCGCAGAGTTTAGTTGGTCCTATTGAGGCGGACTTGATGAATTCACTGAATTTAAATTTGAGAGGATGAGTGATTTGTGCAATTTGTTGTAGTAAATTAAACCATTTTTCGTACTTAAGGAGCTCGTATAAAAGCAATTTAGTTATGTTTTTACTTAGTTTTCATATTTAGTTAATAAATAATAAAAATTGTAATTTGAGACATTTATATGACCTTAGGGGCCAAATTAGGCCTAAAGGAAGGCTAATATATTCGATGAGTGTGCAAGACATCATTCGGAGGCATAGGAACATGAGACTAACTGCAATGTTGGAACACAAAGTGCCAATGTCGCAACATAGTGAAAAGACACTCAAAAGGAAGAAACTTCCTTCAGTGTTGTGACACAACCAGAGGGTGTTGCGACACAACTCTATAATCAAGCCTCATCTCGCAAACTGCCATCAATGTGGTGAAGAATTAATGAGCCTAGGGCATTTTAATCCGCACAATAAAATTTAATGCAAAAAATCAACCAAAATAGGTCAATGGACAATGAACAAACCTAAGCTTATAAATAGACGAATCTAAACACTTCATAAACCGCTTTTATTCAAGTTTTAGTTTACGACTTCATTTAGTTTTAGTTTTAGTTTGAGTTTTCAGTTTTCTTTAGTTTATTTTGTACTTAGGTTTTTTTTCATTTTTAATTATATTATAGTATTTATTTTCATTCATGTGGAACTTGATTTGGGGATTCATAAACTCTTTGTGGATTTTTGTTCACACGATTATCAATATATATCAGAATTCTTCTTAAACTCTATTATTGATCTTTTATTTATGTTCATTTTTTCAATCAAGTTTATGATGTTTATTCGATCCATGAGGATCTAATCCTTTTATGGGAGATTAATGAGTGGACTTGGGAGTAATTAACTTCTATGTAGGGTTTCGTAGTGGGTCAGTTGGTTGGGATAGGAAGAACTTAAAACCACTAGACCTAACAACCCTAGGAAGTCATCTAGATGGGAATGAACCAAAAAATTGATATTGTCTATTCGTGAACACTTTACCCCAATCCAATCAAGACCATGAGGTCGAGAGATAAGCAGTTATTGCCGAATCATTAGTTTAGTGGAAGATCGAGAGATCCTGCTAGGTTAATGACTAGTTGATTGAATAGAATCCGAAATAGGAGCTAGTTATGACCACCGAAGCGATCCGTCCTCGGAATTGATAAATTCTACAAATTATTTTCCCGTCTTTATGAATTTTAGTTATTTTTATAAACTATGATTTTTCATCACCTTAGGATTCGTTGTAATATAATTTAATTAAATTACTAATTAAATTTATTAACGTAAGAGTTAGGATTAGTTTAGTTTCGCCTCCATTGGGTACGATCCTTGGAGTACTCAGATATTTCGTTGTACAAATCTATATTACAACCTGACCTATATACTTGCAAAAACTATCTAACGATAATATTTGGTTATAGGATTTACACTTTAGATGGCGATCAAGTTGTTGGCACTATTACCTACCGGGGAGGTAATGCCACTAAATTAATTTTAGTTTTTATGTTTAATAGAATAATAAAGAAAATTTTAAATTATAGATACAATTTTAATTTTTTTTATTAATTTCTATTTTTCTTTACTAATAATTCTTCTTTCTTCAAGGTGGTAGCATTCGTACAAAGTTATGAAACTTGCAGCAAGACAACCATAAGGTAAGTTTGTAAGAATAACCCCATGAAACTCAACCTGTAACATACCTCTTTCTGACTAATTTGTTGATTGAATTTAGCAAGATGATGCAGGTCTTAGAAGCAGTTCCCATTGAAACAGACTGGTTAAAGCCTAGTATTACTCAACCTATTGTTAAGAATACCCTTTTTGAATTGAACCTTGCAATACTAACATGGATTTATTCAAATCTTAGGTTTAGCAGTTACAAAGATAAGGACCCATCATTTTCCTCTAACATTTTGAGCACACATGTAGTACAATTATGTACGCCAATGTGTCGGTAGAAGTTATCAAATTGTTACTAATCCCATTTGCTTTAGAAGTACAAGCAAAGGCTTAGTTAGTTGCACTACCTCCAAACACTATCACTACTTGGACTGAATTTGTACAATTATTCCTACGTCGAGTTGTACCAATGAATATAGTAATCAACACATATGAGAAGTTGTTTAAAGTCAAGCAAGATGTTACTGAGATGCTGGGACAAGCATGAAAAATATTTAAACTGATTATTTGGTCAATATTGGAAGGGGCATTAACCTTGTACTACAATTGCAACATTTCTACGATGGATTGGATGGACAAAGTAAATGAAATTTTGATATCATAGCTGGAGGAAGTATTTGGCCAAAAATGGGATGAGAAATAGTTGCTCTACTGGAAAGATTTAGTAGCAATGAGCACACATGGGGTGTGAATCGGGAGATAGAAACTGTTCAAGCAGCAGAGAGTACGTCTCAAAAAGGAGTAACCAATAATTCAAAAATAGAAGTGTTGAAATCAATTGAGTTGAATGAGGATGAGACAGAGGAGGAAATTATCAATGATCCAAAATAAGAAAACAATGAATTAATCCTTTAACTCAACTAGTGGCGTGAAAGAAAGGAACAACCAGAATAGGTAAATCCAACTATAACTAAAATGGTTCCTTCCCACCTATGCTGGAATTGAAACCTTAACCTGATCATCTAAAAGACGGTTACTTGGAAGAGTAGAATATGTTGCTTGTAAGTATTACCGTAGAATTATCCATAAAAAAGAAAAGGGCATTACTAAGCGTGCTGAGGACACACAAAAAAGAAATCGGATGGACTATTGCAGACAGTAAGGAAGTAATCCAGTGCTATGTCAACAAAAGATTAGATTGGAAGAAGGAAAGAAACCAGTGGTAGACGCAAAATGATGTTTGAACCCAGCCATTGTGGTCGAAATCATTTTGGGGTGTGTAGATTAAAAGACAGGTCCTATTTCATTTATGGATGTCTAGATCATTACAAGAAAGACTTTCCAGATTGAGTTTAATTGAATAGAGATCAAAATGTGAAACCTCTTGTTACTCCTACAAAGGGCAGACTCCCAGGAAATACTGGTACGACTGGAGTTAATAGAAGCTTGATAAAAGACACAGCGGTTCGATCTGAAGCTTGAGCTCCTGCCAAAGCTTATATGATTCATGCATGAGAGGAGGCCTTAGCTTTTGATATCATTACTTGTACATTTTCTATCTTTGATGTTACTGTGTATGCATTAATTGATCTTGGGTCAACACATTCATATATATATATGCTCTACGTTGGTAACAGAAAAGAATTTATCGGTTAAATCAATTGATTCTGTTGTCAAAGTAACAACCACTTTAGGTCAGAGTGTCATAGTTGATTTAGCTTACAAACAGTGCCCACTGAGAATTCTAGGCTATGACTTTCATTTTGATTTGATGTTACTGCCTTTTAATGTGTTCAATTTTATTTTGGAAATGGACTGGTTGATAGTACATGATGCTGTAATGAATTGTAGATAGAAATAAATTGATTTGAGATATTAGAACGGTGAATTTATTTATGGTAAATATTATAAATTTGATTGTGTTTCAAATATGATTTCGGCAATGTCTGCACAGAAATTGATCCGAAAATTTTGTGATGCATTTTTAGCTTATATTCTGGATGCCAAAGTATCAAAAATGTAAGTTGATCAGGTACTGAAACTTTTTTAGTTCATCGATGTATTTCCTAAAGAATTTTCAAGATTACTGCCAAAACGAGAAGTTGAATTTGCTATATAGTTAGTGCCTGAGACTGCTCCGTACAGAATGGCTCCAACAGAATTAATAGCTCAGTTGCAAGAATTGACGGAAAAATGTTTTATACGGCCGAGCGTGTCACCTTGGGGTGCTTTTGTACTATTTGTGAAAAATAAAGATGGATTGATGAAATTGTGTATAGATTACCAAAAACTGAATAAAGAATAAATATCTATTGGTATTGACGACTTATTTGATCAGTTGCTAGTTAAAGATGTTGACGTGCCAAAAATAACGTTCAAAACTCGTTACGGAAATTATGACTTTTTAGTTATTCCTTTCAGATTAACAAATAACCCTGTAGCATTTATGGATTTGATGAATAGGGATTTTTAGCCACATCTCGACAGATTTTTTGTTGTTTTTATTGATAATATTTTGATTTATTCCATAAATGAATCCGAGCATGCACAACACTTGAAAACCATATTACAGACCTTGTGTGAAAAAAATTGTACGCAAAGTTTAGAAAATGTGAGTTTTGGCTTATAAAATTTGGATTTCTTAGTTATGTGATTTCAGCGGAAGGTATACGAGTTGATCTGAGTAAGATTTCTGTTATTTTGAATTGGAAGCCTCCACAAAATGTTTTTGAGGTACGTAATTTTCTGGGTTTAGCTAGATATTATCCATCTTTTGTTAAGAACTTTTCAATAATAGCATTACCGATGTTGAAACTATTAAAGAAATAGGTTAGTTTTGTGTGGTCCGATAAATGCCATCAAATCTTTGAACAGTTAAAAACTATGTTGACAAAGGCATCAGTGTTAACTCAGCCTGAATCCAGGAAAGAATTTTTCATTCACAGTGATGCTTCACTGAGTGGTTTGGGATGTGTTCTGATGGAAGACGACAATGTTATCGCAAATGCTTCACGACAGCTTAAAACGCACAAAAAGAATTACTCGACACATGACCTTGAGTTGACTACAGTTGTCTTCGTATTAAAGATTTGGTGACTCTATTTGTACGTCGAGAAGTGTTACATTTATATTGAAAATAAAAGTGTGGAGTACTTAATGAATTAGAAAGAATTGAATTTGCAGTAGTAGAGATGGCTTGAAATACTAAAAGATTACGATCTAGTAATAGACTATCATCTAGGTAAAACAAATGTCGTTGCTGATGCTTTGAGCTAGAAATCTCTTTTTGCATTGTGATCAATGAATGCTCAGTTAAAATTGGATCGTGATGAATCTATTCTAGCCAAGCTGAGGGCTAACCTTTGTTTTTATAGACATTTTAGGAGTTACAAATTGATGATCCGAATTTTTTGGCTAAATGAAAAATGGTTGAAAACTGTAACACACCAAATCCGGCCATATGATAGGATCCGAGATTGATGTGTCACTAGTAAAAATAAAACTAAATTAGAGCAAAAGAATTTGGTAGAAGCTTTATAAAATTATCACTAAGTTTTACATATAAACATATTATAGTTGTGGTTTTCCTGAAGTTTGAATGAAATCATTAACAATTTGAAAGAACGTTCAAGCCATTTAGCATATAAGTTCAAATATATTAACTTCTTAAACAAAATACATAAATTTAAATCTAGATATTGATGGAGTTTTTTCAAAATAGAAGTTCTTTATACAATTTTTTTCAAAATACAGTTATACACGACCCTTAAGAGTTATACATGATACAGAACAAAATAGTCAGCTCACAATAGCAACAACACTCTGGCGTAGTCCTTTTAACAATGTCTTCCTTCAGTCAACAAGCCTAAGAAGGAAAAGGTAATGGAGTAAATTCATATGAACTTAGTGAGTTCTAAGAACAAATTATACATAACATTTCTTACAACACAACTGAACTTTCTAGAAACCTTTACATACGATGAACATAGTACGCCCAATGGCACATACAGAAAACAAACATACTAAGTATGCCAACTTACTTAACACCTGGGCGTATAATGTATTCCAATTTAGCATAAATTAGAAAACCCATCTTCACACTAGCCACTTACCTAGAATTTAGAACTCAGAATCAGAAGCATATCATATATTCTCATTTTCCTATGTTCACCCCCTTAACACAGTATATCATTTTCATTCAGAACAACATGTTTTATCGTGATTTGTCAATCCAGTTTGCAATATAGTTTCCCTACCGGAGGCTACACAAACATATCTTCTCTACTCCATCACCACAGATCAAATCAGATCGTATCATACATGACAGAAGTAGATTGTAGTGGCTTAAACATGAATAATGTCGCTTACTTTATATCATAGACAGACTAAACTAAACTAAGGCTGATGACTTTGGATATCCATTATCCACATATACACCTTTCATCCATTACAGAGGAGGATTACTTATCTTATACGAATTATTTAAAAAAGAACTTTACAATAGAAGGAAGTAAGAAGGAACTCACCAGAAATTCTAGCACAATATACCAAGCAACTCCTTTGCCTTTATCACTTGGACCTTCGTTAGCTTCTTGAGCTAAAATAAATATATTTATGCATATCAGATCATCAATCTATCAAACCTGAACATGCATACAAGAATAAAAAACACTTAATCCAAAATCAGGAAGTTTCCTTCCTTACACACCATTCTAACATCAATACGTGCAGTACGAAAAACACAAATAACTTCAATGATAACCTAAGGGTTCATCAGTAATTAGCAGTAAGCTGGTACTAACATATATGTTAGCTAGATACTGTGACTCTGAAGAATTTCTCTAAACTTAATTCTTTCATAGACTTTTAAAGGAAATCAAGAAAGAAAAAGAAAATATAAAAGGTGTTCAGAAATATTACCGCTATCCTTATATTCTTAAGCACAGAGACAAGGATTAGAGAAAAAATTAGATAATTTTACTAACTCTCTTGATTCACATGATTAAGTGCACTTAACAAAATTTATGTCTTATCATCTACAATAGTCTCTTTCTATTCTAACTTTATTTCAACTGGACTAACTAAATCACCATATAAAGATAATGAATAAATCTAAATAATTGTGAACTTAATGAGTTCGCCCAAAAGCATTTAGGTTGGGCAGATACTTAATAAAAGAGCCTGCCAAACCTTAGAGCTCGCCAAACTAGGATTTCGCCAAATGGCATAGTACACAAAATTTTATACGTAGCCAGAAAAATACTTTACTTACTCAAATCTATCCTTAATTTACCATCTATACACCAAATAGTAACCAAAGATGGAGACTTCGAGTAGGCTGTTACAAATATGGAGACTTCAGTTTAGGTACGGATAGTAACTTATATTTTCGTAACAGATTGTGTGTACCTAATGATTTACAACTAAAACAAAATATTTAAATGAAGCTCATAACAACGTTTATTTGTTACATCCAAGAAGTACTAAAATGTATTATGATCTGAAATAGATGTATTGGTGGCCGAGAACGAAACACGGGATCTCTGAGTTTGTATCAAAATGCCTTGTGTGTCAATAGGTAAAATTTGAACATTAGATTTCATCTGGGTTGTTACAGCCTATTTTGATTCCCGAGTGGAAATAGAAATCGGTCACCATGGATTTTGTGTCAAGGTTACCATTATCATCAAGAAAGAAAGATGTGATTTGGGTTATAGTTGATCGATTAACCAAGTCTACAAATTTCATCCCTTTACGTACAAATTACTCACTCAAGAAGTTGGCAGAATTGTACGTTTTTGAGATTGTCAAATTGCTTGGTGTACCATTGTCAATCATTTCTCATCGTGATTTGAGATTTACTTCTAGGTTTTCACCCGTACACGATGGTCAATCCGATAGAGTAATTCAAGTACTCGAAGATATTCTTCAATGTTGCATTCTTGAATTTGAAGCCAGCTAGGAAAAGCTTCTTCCGTTAGTTGGATTTTCTTATAACAATAGTTACTAGTTGAGCATTAAAATGGCACCGTACGAAGCTTTATATGGTTGGAAGTGTAGAACTTAGTTGTACTGGACTGAATTAAGTGACAAAAAGATTTCTGGTACAAACTTGATTTGCGATATCGAAGATAAAGTTAGGATTATTCGAGATTGTTTGAAAGTTGCTTCTGGCTGTCAGAAATCTTACGCAAATCTGAAAAGAAAAGGCATTGAATTTTAGGTTGGTGATAAAGTATTCCTAAAAGTATCGCCTTGGAAGAAAATTCATTGTTTTGGTCAAAAAGGAAAACTAATCTTGAGATTCATTAGTTTGTATGAGATTCTTAAAAGAATAGGATTGGTAACTTATCATTTGACTTTTCCGTTAGAGCTTGAAAAGATTCATAATATTTTCACGTGTTAATGTTGCGATGATATAGACCGGATCCTTCCCACGTGATCTTTTCAGTCGAAATAGAGTCAGAGTCTAATATGACGTACAATGAGGAACCTGTTATGATTCTAGCTCGAGAAGTTAAAGAATTAAGAAATAAACGGATAGCTTTAGTAAAAGTTATTTGGAAATGTCATCGTGTTGAAGAAGCCACTTGGGAACCTGAAGAAGCTATGAAGTTGCAATACCTGAACCTTTTTCCCTAATAAGATTTTCGAGGATAAAAACTCCTTTAGAAGGGAGAGTTGTAACAACCTGTTTTTAGTGGTGTCGAAAATAGTGGTTTCAGGACCACAATTTCGACCAGTAAGTTAGATAATATTATTTATTTAATATTTATGATGTCATTAGAGTGTCGTATTAATATTTGGTCCAATAATTTTGGTATTTTAATAGTTAATTAAGTAAAAAAAAGACTAAATCGTAAAAGTTGAAAAAGTTAATCGCTATTAGTTTATATGTGCCTAATGGTTATAAAAACATGAAGTGAGGGCTTTAAGGTGATTAAACCTTAAGTAATTTAAGCGGACGATTATTGAATGATGTTTACATAAAATTATAAGTTAATTTATGTTAAAATAATGTTAATATGTAATAAGATTAAAATAAAGTTTAATAACCATTTTATTTTTATATTCTTCAACCTTCTACCACCGTTTTCTCCATTGATAAAGAACACTAGGGCTCAACCAAACTTTTACATCTTGCATGGTATGTTTTCAAGCCGATTTTTAGTAATTTTTATGTTTTTGAGATCGTTGTAGCTTAATATAACTTACCCAAGGACTATTTTGTAAAACTATTAAAGGTTTTGAGAATTTCCATTCAAGGATTTAGATGTTTATGAAGTTGAATGATAGATTTAAGAGTTTGGTTATTAAATAGGGCTATTTTGTAAAGAAGTTTTTGTTAGTTTTGAGTTTAAGTACTAAATTGATAGAGATCTAATTTATATTAAATAGGGCTATGTTGTAAAGAAATTTTATTAGTTTTGAGTTTAAGTACTAAATTGATAGAGATTTAATTTAACATGAAATTATTGTAAAATGTAATTAATTATAGGTCATTAAGGGACTATATAGAATTCCACGAAAGATTTTTGGGCTTAATTGTAATAAATGTGTATGTTATGGTTTTAGGACTAAATTGAATAAAAGGTAAAATTTTAGGGTAATAATGTTAAATGTTGTTAAAGGTTCAAATATATGAATTTGGATATTTTAAATTATTTGAATTGGTTAATTAAGTTAAATTATTATATATATATATATATATATATATATATATATATATATATATATCAAGAAATGGATCAACCAATGATAATCTGCGGAAAAGGAAAGTCATTGAGTAATCCTCGATTTGGTGTCTGTTCTTGTTTGTTTAGATAAGTTTGTATTAGGTTTATTTCAGTTATTGATTATTTGAATTAAAATTACATAAGTGTTTATATATATATATTTGACATGGTGTATTGAGGTAAGTAATGGATATGGAAATGAAGAATTGATTTGTAAAGTATGTCAAATGTAAATGTAAGATTTGGATTGTATAATCCTGTGAAATGTTTATGATCAAGTTGAACATATGAAAAGAGTATGAGATATGAATTAAGGCCCGTGTGAGCTTAGTGAGCGATTAGGATACAAATGACATTTTATTAGGGTATTTCAGGCACTATGTGCTAGTGATTATAGTTATCAGGTACTTTGTACCAATGTTACAATTATCAGGAACTCTGTGTTGTTGTTATACTATTAGGTACTATGTACTGATGGTGGGTACCATACTAATGGCAAGAATCTATCATTTGTTGCAGATTCTCGACAGCTTGTGTGAGCAGCATTGAGTAATGGTGAATGTCTCGATTGGCAACTTGCATGAGCATTATTTCCCGTGTATCCAAAGTTAATTTACAATAGTTCTCTAGGTAAAACAGTTAATAAAATGAATGGTTGTGGAATCTTATGGCATGAAAAGTTATGTATATGTTGGTTGTTATTTAGCAAGTAGATTAGGTTATTTTGAGATCTTGATGATGTTTAACAAATGTAATACCTTATAGCTCGGGTCAAGAGACTAGACCGGGTATAGGGTGTAGGGTGTTACAAGCAGGACGACGTAGACAATCCTTAACACGGTGCTCAGTGGAGCCACATCTCAAACATGCACTTGACTGCTTCCAACACTTGCTCGGATGGTGCTTATTACAATACCTACAAACTAGAAGTCTAGTTGATCCAATAGATCTTCTAATACCCACTGCTGCAACATTTTGTTAAGGTTTTCCTTTTCTGACTTGCCTCAAAGATCATAGATTTGAGCCAGTAGAGCTAGAACCCCACCTATTTTTTACTTTACTATTTTTCCTTTTCTCACGCTCCAAGAGCTTACTCCCTTCCATTATCTTGGTCTTCTCAACCATAGTCTCAAAAAACCTTTCTCAAACTCCCAACATTGCTTGGGACAGTACATCATCCTTAGTCTCTTGATTTTCGCCTTCAGTGGTAGGCACATCCACGTTGTCACTCGTCTCAAGGTCAGGCAAACGCCTTTGAAAAGTAGATGACTCAGCTTGAGCTGGTCGATGTTGCACTCCTCAAGTTCGCATACCACGAGTTCCCATACCTTGGGTATTCATATTGTTTTTCCAAGTCTAAAGTTTTATGCTTATCTACAATTTTAAGCATTACAATCCTTAGTGTTTGTCTATAATTTCAAGAGTACTATGGTAACTGACATTGGAGTCTTGGAATTTCATTTTCAAAAACAACATTTTTTTTCAAACTATTGTGGCATGGTTTTTCCCAGAATGTACATTTTCAAAATCATGCATGCAAACTCACTTAAAACCTCAAGTTGAGTTTATGAACTTGACTCTGATACTACCAAATGTAATCTCTTAAATTCTCAAGGCTGCATTGGCCACTAAAATTGTCACATCCTGAATTCTTATTGATAACATGGTAAGGTTATAGTAAGATTGAGTTACTGGTCTAATGGTTAAGAGTTAGTGGAGTTTTCCTTGAGACTTGAGTTTGATTCCCCTCTCCTGTATGATTTTTATTTACTGTATTTTTGCCCAAAAACCCTAGTTGCCACCCCTACCTAGTAACCCTAGGTATAAATATTATTTTTCTGCTCTCTGTCAAATTTTTTCTCATTCTATTTCCTCCATTGTTGCCCCCTCTACTGCTCTCTACTCTTCTTTGTTTTTTTTTCTTTCTCTCTTTTTCTTCCCTCTGTGTCGTTGCCCAGTGTATTGCCCACCACTGTTGCCAACAATTGCTTGTTTTTCTTCCCTTTTTTCTTCCATTAGTTGCCACTGCCCCCTTTGTTCCTTTTCTTCTACTTGTTTTTTCTAATAACACAAATCTAATCGAAAAGCGTAACTGCATTATTTTATTTTATTTTTATCAGATCTACATCGTTTTCCTCCCTATTAATTAATATAATGGCTGAATCTCACATGTCCTTTTATTTTTATGTTTTGATTGATCAAGATCCAAATCCAAACCATATAGATCAGCAATAACATTGAAAATCTATTCACAATTCCATTATAAGCCAAAATAGAGTACGTGATAATTCCCAACTTCATATCTAAAAAGCTAATTTTCTATCTACTTTGGCCGAACCCTATATGGGCGATTAAGGGTTTTTTTTAATGTTTTTTCTCTGTTGGGTACAGATCTAAATTGGATCTAGTCAGATCTAAAGCGTAGGAGCCGCAGTATAGCAATAGTATTTGATTTTCACGTTAATCAGGCGTGGGTCTTATCTTTGAGTGTTTAATGATTATTGAAAATTGTGTAATATGCATGTTATCAACTTTACATGTTGATTTGTGCTTGGCTGAATGGCATTGAATTGGTTTAGGGGTTGTCGATTAAGGTAATTACTAGAAGGATAATGGCTAAATGTTTAAGGGCCTTTATTGTGATTAAGTAAATCTGTAAGTGCCGAAAGAAACTACAAATTGTATGTTTTCTGTATTGTATGATGTGTTAATATTTATTGATTCCATGAATAAACAAGCCACTGAATCTTACTTTGTATATTGGATGCATACAAAGCTTGCCACTGAAATTGGTAAATTGAAAGCATGTTAAGCATGCCACTGTTATTGATATCGTTATTGATTAGCATGATATGTTATAGTATTGATATGTCATATTGCACTGCATGAGTTTGGTAATTGATGGGTGACGGAGAAGTTTCGTGGAGTACTGGTGGTTTATCCGCAATATTATTGTTTAGCAGTATATCTGCGTCCTAGAGTGTTGTTGGAGTACCAATACTTATCGCAACTTAATGGCAACATGTTTGTAAATTATTGACAGTTTTACTACATATTGCTACTGGTGGTTTATCCACATTAAGCTACAAATTTTACTATATCGGTGTTCAGATGACGGATTTAGGGGAACTCGTGGTGTATAGTAGATGGATGGGTAGGACTATTGCACTGCTTCATATGAGCATTCCATATACAAATTTTGCAATGCCTTGACAAATTGTATGATCTGTTATGATAATTGTATGCTTTATTGACTAACTGTATGCCTATGCAATGCGTATTTTTGCCTATACAAATTTTTAAGCTCACTTCCTAGTTTACTCATTACCAATAACCCTCAAGATTAGGATCGAACACGGCTTACAGAGGTCTCGTCTTGGATTTTCAGTTAATAAAGTATTTTAAAATTTTACTTTATATATTTTGGTTTTATTTTTAGGACTGTAAATTTTAGTAAGTATGGATTGTGGTATGGGTTGTTTTTATTTGAGATTTTGCATGCATGATGAAAACCAACGAAATTTAATAGTTGGCCTAATATGATTTAAATCATGGAATTTTAAACCAAAAAAAAACCAAAAGCAACGCCTTTTTCGCTCCGTAATGGTAAAAAAAGTTTTTAAAGGCTTGATGACAGATTCAATTCAGTTTTTTTTTCAAAAGTCACGACTTTATAATAAACCGAACATAAATTATAGATGACCTAATAATTTGATGTTTTTAATAAACCTAAGGTAACCATGCTAAGTTTTTCTAAATTGACCCAAAATAATGGTTTTTCAACTGAACGAATTTACTTGGCCATTTCGATGGCTAATGTAGTCTACAAAATTCGGTCAGTATGGGTTGAGTTTGGGAGGTTACATTTGGTGGTATTGGGTCAGGTTAGGGAGTTACATTTGGCCACCAAAATGGCCAACTAAAAAAAACGATTAGATTCTCAAAAAATTATTTTTTAAAACATTTTCTTATTTCCCGAAAAAACTATAGTTGGCTTCTCTTAGTTTTAAAAAAAACATTAACTTATGCCAAGCCTAATTATGATCTAGTTATAAAAGTTCTTATTACTTTTGAAAACATTTTTACTTTTAATTTAATTTCCGAAACTCAAGTATAGATTTTTAGCGGAAAATACGATGACTTTAGTTTATTATTATTTTAGTTTATTATTATTTTTAAATTACATGCTTATAAATACCAATTTTTAAGTTCGTCCAATTATTTAACTTAACCAGTTTTAACGATAATGCATGCAAAATACCAAAATAACTTGGAATATCAAACCTATGTCACAATATGTATAAAAATTACAATATAACAAAATCTGAGACGAGACCTCTATAAGCCGAGTCCGAACCTAACCTTAAGGGTTATCTGTAAGGATAAAATTATGGGGATGAACTTTAAAAAGTTCGGTGTGAGTCTTAATAGAGTAAGTAGTATAAATACGTTCAAATAGTTAAATTATAGTGAAACATGGCATCATATGAATAAAACAAAATTTATATGCATAGGCATGCTTATATTAAACGGTGCAAAGATCCTACCCATCCATCTGCTACACACCACGAGTTTCCCAGTATTCGTCATCCAATACAACAAAAAAGTAGGAGTCGTAGCTTGATGTGGATGAACCACCAATAACAATGTGCAGCTAAACTGCCAATAAGTTGCGATCAAGTCGTCAGTACTCCAACAATACTCCAGGGGTGCAGATATACTACCAAATCAATAATGTAGATAAACCAATGGTACTCCATGGAACTCCTCCTTCACCCATCAATCTCAAACCCATGCAATCCAGTATGACATGTAAACAATGTAATAGGTCATACTTTAATAGTATTGGTTTCACTACGGTGGCATGCTTAACAAGCATTCAGTAGAACGATATCAGTGGTATGCTTTGCATGCATTCAATAAAATAGTATCGGTGGCATACTTATCATGCAAGTAGACTACAATATAGCGGTTAATAGCATATTAAACATACAATCAGTTTTACGAGATCAATTAGCATGCTACGGGTCAAGTACAAATAGTAAAAAGCACCCAATTTCATTAATTATACATTTGGTGAACCTTTACAGTACTCACAAAATTTATTAATTACATGTTAAGGTCTTAGAACTTTCGGCCATTACCAATTAGTCCTCCAATTGCAATCAGCCACCACCTTTTACCAGCTTGCCATTTTTGACCATTTTCTTGAAAGACACTATATCATTCGACCATACACAGTAACACATGTCTATTCGGCCAACCACCAAAATTATAACGTATAGATGCTTTTAGCAATTATCACACAATGAGTTAAGGACCCACACCTGATTTTCACAAATCCGCAGTACTAGACTTAATTTTGTAGCTCCTAAGACTCAGATCTGATTAGATCTAATTTAGATCTATACCCAACACGGAGAACAACCGTTAAAAACTAGCCCTTAACCACCATATAGGGTTTGGCCAAAACAAATAAAGAGATCACCTTTTCAGATCTAGAGTTAGAGATCAATACTTACTATATTTTAGCTTAAGACGGGATTGTGAACAACTTTCGATACTATTGTCGATCCGAACGATTTGGATCTGGACCTTCACTAAAAAAATAAAAAAATAAAAGAACATGAGAGATTCGTCCATGACACAAGCATTAATCAACCATTACAGAAAATAAAAGAGGAGAAAAAGGACATAGATCTGATTTTAAAAAACTGCACTTATATTACCCGACTAGATCTGTGACAAAAAAAGTACAGAACCAATAGCAAATGGAGAAGAAAGGATGTGTGATTGAGAGGCTTCAAGGGCGACAATTATATGAAAAATAGCAGCCAGGGTGGACGAAAATGGCGATAAAAATGATAGCAATAGTGGCTATTCACTTGGACAACGACAACGATGGAAAAAAAGAAAAATATGGATGGAAATTAGGACTTAAGGGCAGCATAACAGAAGAATAAAGGAAAAGAAAATTGGGGAAAATGAGAGAAAAAGAAGAGGGGGACGACAGAGAAAGTGAACAAATGAGCAAATAAGGCTAAACTGAAAAGAAAAATACAATATATATCTAGGGTTTTTACGTAGGGACGACACAACTAGGGTTTTGGGAAAAATACAATAAATAAAAATTATACCGATGAGGGAATTCGAACTTAGGTCTCAAGGGAAGCTACACCACTAGACCAGAACTCATTCTTACTAACAAACACACATAAGATAACATTAAAAAATTAGGGCGTGACATTCTACTTTATATTCATTAGTGTACTGGTGCTTTTACAATCTTTCATGTGAAATTTCTTGAGGATTTCTTTTGCATACTTATTCTGGCATATGATGACTCGATCATGATCTTACTTCAACTCCATGTCTAAAAGGTAGGACATCATCAAACCAAGGTCTGTCATCTCGAATGCTTCAAGCATTTTAACTTTAAACTCTTCCATGAAATTCTTGTTGCTTCCTATTACAAGGTCATCAACATAAAAAGAAACTATAATTAAATTAGCAAATGTTGTTTTTCACATATAGTGTAGCTTCACTTGGAAATTTAACAAATCCAAGGTTTTGAAGATATTCATCAATCCTGTTGCACTAGGCCCTAGGAACCTGTTTAAGATTGTATAAGGCCTTGTTTAACATGTAGACTTTCTCCACCTGTCCCTTGACTTGGAATTCCTTGGGCTGCTCTACATTGATTTCTTCTTGAAGATAACCATTTAAAAATGCAAATTTTACATCCAACTTATAAATCTTCCACCCCATTTGTGTAGCCAAAGTAAGTAACATCCTAAATGTATCCAAGCATGCTACAAGAGCAAAAGTTTCTGAAAAATCCACTCCAAACACTTGACTTTACCCCTTCACAACTAGTCTAGGTTCATTTTTATTTACAAAACCATTTGCGTTAAGTTTGGTTCTATAAATGACTTTTCTATGTTGAGGCCTGTCTACCAACTCCCAAGTGTTTAGCTCTTCTCTCATTGCTTTAATCCATTTGTCATCCTTCTCAGCTTCTTTAAACTCGGCAAGCTCAAATACAACAACATTGCACCTTTCATAAATTTTAGATAAAGATCTTGTGCCTCAAACTAAAACATCATTTATGTTGTCATCAAGGCACTGTGGAGTCTTTTGAAATTACTTTGTTGTTGGCTCCTCCCAATTCCATTTTCGATACTCCATGAACTTGACATCCCTGCTTACAATAAATTTTCTAATTTTTGGTTGGAAAATTCTGGAAGCCTTAGAAGATCTGTTATATCCAATGAATACTCTTGATTTTCCCTTCTTATCAAGTTTTCCTCTTTTAACTTGTGGCACATAAGAAAAAAAAGGAAAACAAAGGTTTTCATATTCTATAAATCTAGTTTATAACCGAACCAGGCTTCAAATGGAGTTTTCCCTTGCACATCACGAGTTGGTAGCCTATTTAACAACGAAACGGCAATGCTTGCAGCTTCTACCCAGAGCATTTTTGGCAACTCCTTTTCTTGTAGCATACACTTTTTCATCTCCATAATACTTAGTTTTTTCTCTCACATACGTCATTCTATTATGGAGTATAAGGTGTTGTGAGTTGGTTCTCTATTCCTTCTTCTTCATAGAACTTTATTGTGTGCAACCTACAGCCACTTTGATTCTCCACCCATATCTTGTACTTCCAAAATAAATTAACAACCTCATAGTTGAATTTAAGAAAATAAATCCTACAAAATCTGATATGATCATCAATAAATGTAATATTTTATTTACTACCATTTAAAGGTGATGTTGATTGAGGTCCTCCAACATCTGTGTGTACAAGTTGCAACTTATATGTTACTCTCCACGCTGTTTTAGGAAATGGTTTTCTAACTTGCTTGCCATATTAACAAGCCATACAATCAGTTAGCTTTTCTTCCACTAACAACACAACTTGAACCAAGTTGTGTTTTTTCATATAAAGAACTCCACCATGATGGAAGTGCCCGAGCCTTTTGTACCATATTTCTGTATTTTTTTCAGCACCTAAAAATTTCATTTGCTCCTCCTCCATTAGATTTAAAGCAAAGATTTTTTCTTTCATTTTCACTTTGAATACATCTCTGCCTTTTGAGTCTTTGATCAAGCACCATTTACCTTCAAATATGAGCTTGAAACTTTTTTCAATCAACTGCCCAACACTGAGAAGATTTTGGTCAATGTTAGGCTCATATAGAACACTAGTTATGTGTTTCAAACCTGTTAAAATTTCAATAGTCATTGTTCCTTTTCCCTTAACTGGAATAAACTCATCATTTACAGTTTTTATTTTGGAAATGATGGTTTTTTCAATTTCTTTAAAAAGTGTTTGGTCATTGGTAATGTGATTTGTGCAACTGCTATCGATCAAACATGAGTCACTAGAGCTATTACTTGTAAAGAAACATGTCGCCACAAGAAGTTGCTCATCTTGTTGTTTCTCAATAGATTCTTTTTCCTCTTCATGTTTTTGAGACTTACAAACCCGCTCTATGTGCCCAATACTGCCACATTTCCTACATTTGATATCAAGCCTCCACCAACACTTCTTTGGCAAGTGATTTGTCTTCTTACCTTCTTACAGTGTGGGCATGGTGGATATGTCTCATTGTTGTTATTATTGTTGGTTTTTCTACTCTTCTTCTTATATGTAATTTTCTTGTCTTTCCCTCTAGAATTTTTAAAATTTTCCCGAAAAACACCCTCTATTGATTCTTTTTATCTCATCTTTCTCCTTTGTTCAGAAGCCTACAATGCATTCACTAATTCTGCTAAGGATATAATTAGATTCTTCTAATGAATAAATTTTAGACTCATATTTTTCAGGAAAAGTGACAAGAATTTTTTGCACTATTCGATCATTAGAAAAATCCTTACCCAACAATCTTACCTTGTTTACTATGCCCTCCAACTTGTCAGAATAGTCTTTAATAGTTTTTGTCTCTTCATTTTCAATATTTGGAACTCTCTGATCAAATTGAACAACTATGTATTTTTTTGGTCTTTTATTGCCTTGGTATTCTTTTTTGAGATAGTCCCAAATTTCTTTTACTAGCCCTAAATTCATGATTCATGTAAATATTTTGCTTGAAACAGAAAAAAAAAGACATGCTTTAGCTTTAGACTTCCTTCTCTCTTTCTCTGTATGATTCTTTAGTTAATTCATTGTTGGATTTGATGGGAATGGCAGAACATCATAGTCTTCTTCTACTGCTTCCCAAAGATCCAACGCATCAAGATAGACTGTCATTCTAATAGCCCAAGCTTGATAGTTGTCACAATAAAAAATTGATGGAGCATTATGAGAAAGCGTTGTGTCAGCTTCCATTTCTAAAGCTTATGTGCCTGGGTTGGTTTTTTATTTTTGGATTTTAGGTGTTTGTGTTTCTTTAAACTCAGAGATCCATTAAGAAAAGAGCTCTGATACCAAATTCTTGTTGTTTTAGTAAAGAATATGAAAGATAGAAAATGTGAAAACAATTATGTTGGAAGCACACACATAATCTACTGCATTATTCAGATTATAAAGTTGAAAGCATAACATAAAATACAATATATTTTGCAGATATCTAGCCACATCCTAACCAACTCGTAAAATCATACCACAAACTAAAAAATCCCTAAAGACTTTATCTATAGACCTATTATTTAGCAAGTCTAAGGCACATTTGCAACATGAACAAATGGAAATGCAAAATAAAATAAAGATGTTAGATGCCTAGCTATTATAAACATCAAAGGGAAATGCAATGGCTGAAAGTCATATCCTTACCTGGTTTAGGAATAAAGACACATCTCTTTCATGAATAAGCTTTGGATTCTCGATTCTATTCAACTCAACAATCTTGTTTTAATGTGCACCAAATCACAAACATATCGTATAAAGTGTATCTCCCTTTGTGACCTTGCATATGAAAGTAGATGCTTTCCCAAAACAACCATATATGACATCCAAAGTCATGGTTCGTGGTGTTATTAGTGCCATTCCAGGTTTTTTCGCGACAAATGACCCGAACTCTAATGAAATGCTATCCCATGTATCTTCAAGTTGGGACTCTGTAGACCAAATGGTAATTAAACTCATCATAGGGATCCACGCAACTGCAAGTTATAGCGACCAAAAAACCATCAGCGGTTCAATTAACAGTGTTTGGGTTTACACGGAACCAAGTGTTTTGTCGAGGGTTTTCATGGTTCTCGGAACATAATATAGTGAAGCAGGACAAGATTCAGCTAATGAAACATTGCAAGGAA
This sequence comes from Gossypium raimondii, assembly GCF_025698545.1. Taxonomy (NCBI): domain Eukaryota; kingdom Viridiplantae; phylum Streptophyta; class Magnoliopsida; order Malvales; family Malvaceae; genus Gossypium; species Gossypium raimondii. The sequence goes on from NC_068570.1 coordinate 21,957,661, forward strand.
GACTATGGCTAGTGCCTGGAAGCCAAGTCCATATGATTAACCCCAACAAGAGGCGCATAGCCGATTGCATACTAGGAATATCAAAACAAATGAAGCAAAGCAATCCCAAACTCAAGTAAACTGAATATTTATCCTAATTTTAATTGGTGTAAAGAATGAAAGTATAGACAATCAATTTGTCTCAAGCAGCTAAGCAAAAACATATTAGTAGATCATACAAAAAAAGATGTATCTTTCAATCAAGAAAAAAAATTCCGAAAAAGCAAGAAATGCATAATGAAAACACATTAGAAAGAATATAAAAGCAATAAATGGGACAAAATATGATAGGAGGGAAAATGGGGTATTACCTAGTGGGGGTGGTTATGGATGGATTCATTCAAACTTGAGGTTTATGTGTAAGAGGACATGATTGAGCAAACAAGGAACTATCAATTCTTGAGATTTTTTAAAAAAGAAAAAGAAAAGATTATAGAGAAAACGCGGTTTTAACCATGGTTCTTCCATTTGGGATTTGTACTGCATCAGGTAGCATTAAAGTGACGCTTCAATAGTGCTTTAAACATTAGATCCGGCTTTGTTTATACACCAATGTTGGTAATGGCCATTTTGGGATTACCTTTGAATGCTGATGGCATATAACATTTTGGAGGATAATATAATATGAGATTTCTATTTAAATTTCAAACCTTATTTTTCAGTTGGCAATCTCGTAATATCTCATCATTTTTTTAAGCAAGCATGTTTCTTTAATCATTTTTCCTTCTATATTTAGTGACTTGCTTTCATTTTCATTTCAGTTAAACAAAAACAAGTCATTTTACTTCAACCATAACTAAATAATAATAATAATAAGGCTTTATTCCTTATATGCCCCCTGAATTATACCCATTTTATATTGGTACCTAAACTTTTTTATCCTATTTTGATACTTAAACTATAATTTCTCTACACTTTTTGCTCTCTGCCATTAATAGTGTTGAACAAAAGTAACAACCAATCAAAACACGTCACATGTCTCCATTGACCACTGATGTGGACAATGATATGGCCGTTCACCATGCTAATTGTGCATTGACAATGCTGACAAGACCAAAAAATATAAAATAATTGTACAAAAATTATTAAAAATAGTAAAAAATATTTTAAAATATTAATTTTTAAAAATATTTAAAACTTGTAAACAAAATTAAAGGTTGTAAATAATTATTAAACTTTTTTATTATTTTAAAATTGTTAAAACAGATATTTAAAATTATAAAACATTATTTAAAATTTGTAAAATTATTAAAATTTTTGAAAGTTATTAAAAATGGCAAATAATTATTAAAATTTGTGAACAAGTGGCATTTAATCGAAAATTTCACAATTTTAAATACTTTTCATAACTTTTAATCGAATCATATGTTTTTACTGTTTCAAGACTGTGAATCTGTAGAACTAACGTCAACAATGAAAATATAGAACGATCGCAAAGCAAAAAGAAAGAAAAATAAAAATACATAGATTTTACGTGGAAACCCTTTCAGAAAAAAACCACGGGCAAAGGAGAAAAAAATTCACTAATGCTGAATTTGAATGATACAAGAGGAGTTTAGACTAAATTTATTTATAGGTTGAAAAACTTTATTATAATTAATGTCAAATAGATGAAGTGTAGTAACGTTGAAAAACTTTATTCTAATCAATAAAAAATAAAAGAAGTACAATTCTATATAGATTTTACTTGTATTTTATTTTACCACTGTATTTTATTTTAACAAGGATTTGAGCCACTCAACTCTAACAATCTTCACCTTAACACGAATTCTCAACGAACAAGTTCTTTACCATGAACTCTCAATGAACAAGTTCTCCACCTCTTCCACGAAACCCCTTAAGGGGTGTTCTTCAACAATGAACACCAACCAAGTCCAAGCAATGGTTAAACTTGGTTATAGAAAATGACTTAGTCATCATATCTGCAGGACTTTTATGAGTACTAACTTTTCTCACAACAATATCTCCACGAGCAATAATATCACGCACAAAACGATACCAAACTTCAATGTTCTTTGTTCTCTCATGAAAAATTTGATCTTCCTTAAGGAAGATGATAATCTAACTATCACAAAATATTGTACTGATCTGAAGGTATTTATTGAGTTCACCAAAGAGTCCTTTTAACCAAATAGTTCTTTATAAGCCTTAGTAATCGCCATGTACTCATCTTTAGTAGTAGACAAAGAAATTGTAGTTTGCAAAGTGACTTTCCAACTAATTGCGCAACCCCCAATAGTAAAGACATACCTTGTGAGAGATATTCTTTTATCAATGTCTCCAGCAAAATCAGAATCAGCATACCCAAAAACTCCATCTCTAGATCTTCCAAGCTATAAGCAAAAATTAGTAGTACTTCATAAATATCTGAAAATCCACTAAACTGCTTTCAAATGTTCTTTACCGGGATCTGCCATATATCTCCTAACTGCACTAACTGCATATGATAAATCTAGATGTAAGCAAATCATAACATATATGAGAGATCACACTACACTAGAATATGAAACACGTGACATGTAGTCAATCTCATCATCTGATTGTGGAGACAAAGCCAGTGAAAGTCTGAAGTGCGCTGCTAATGGAGTACTAGCAGGCTTGGCACTCTACATATTGAGCCTACGAAAAACTTTCTCAATGTACCCTTTCTGGCTTAGGTGCAATTTACATGCTTTTCTATCTCTAAGAATCTCCATCCCAAGTATCTTCTTTGCTGCCTCCAAATATTTCATCTCAAATTCTTCACTAAGCTAAGCTTTAATATTTCTTATCTCTCATTTATCTTTGGCTGCTATCAACATGTCATTAATATAAAGGAGTAGATATACAAAAGAACCATCACTATTTTTCTTAAAATAAACACATCTATCAACGCTGCTTCTTTAGAAATCATGAATAGTCATAAATGAATCAACCCTCTTATACCACTGCCTTGGTGAGTATTTCAAGCCATAAAAGGGACTTTTTCCGCAAGCAAACATAGTCCTCATTTTTCTGAGACTGTAAAACCCTCTTGTTATTGCATGTAAATATCTTCCTCAAGTTCTCCATGCAAGAACATTGTTTTTACATCTAACTTCTCAAGCCCCAAATCATGCATCGCCACAATTCAAAGTAAGGCTCGAATTGAACTATGCTTCACAACTGGAGAAAACACATTTATGAAGTCTACACCTGGAATCTGATAGTAACCTTTTGCAACCAGCCTTACTTTATATCTGGGTTCTTAAACTCCTAGAGTCCCTTCTTTCTTTTTCAACACTCATTTACAACGAACATCATTTTTTACCTTTAAGGAGCTTCACTAGATCCCATGTTTTGTTCTTATGTAGCGATTTTATCTCTTCTTGCATGGTAATCATCTACTTTTCTAAATCTTCACAGCTAACTGCCTCGAAATAAGTAGACGGCTCTTGATTTGCATATATATATTCAACCACGTTTAAAGCATAAGCAACTAGATCAGCCTTAGCGTACCTTTTTGAAGGTTTAATTTCTCTTCTAGATTTATTCTTGGCAATAAAATATTGTGGTGCTGACTATGGTGAAGACGCAACTCTACTCTGACTTTCTGTTTTAACTTGAGAAGTAGACTCTGTTGTAGATCCTAAATCAATCTAAAGCTCCACCTGCTTCGCATGTGTGTTTGAAATTTGTTGGTCTTTATTGAAAAATTCTTTAAGAGGTAAGTTAGGCAGCATAGCAGTTTCATAAAAATAACATCTTTGCTAATTACAACTTTCTTTGTTTTAGAACATCATAACTTATACCCTTTAACACCAGCCTTATAACCAAGAAAAACACATTTAATAGATCCATACTCCAATTTCTCATTATCAACATGAGCATACGCGGGACACCAAAAATCTTCAAACTAGAATAATCAGTAGGAGTACCAGACCATACCTCTTGTGGAGTCTTTTTCTTAATGGCAATGGACAGGGATTGGTTAAAAAAACATGTTGTAGAGGCCGCTTCAGTCTAGAAAGTATTCGATAAATAAGCATTCGACAACATGCATCGAACCTTTTCTATGATTGTTCTATTCATTCGTTCTGCAACACCGTTTTACTGTGGAGCATGGCGAACTATTAAGTGTCTCACGATCCCTTCTAATTTGCAGAATTTATTAAACTCATCAGAACAAAAATCCAAACCATTATCTGTGTGGAGATGCTTTATCTGTTTTCCTATATGCTTCTATATCATAGTCTTTCAATTCTTAAATGGGGACAACACATCACTTTTCTACTTAATGAATAATGCTCAAACTTTTTTGGAAAAATCGTCAATAATCGTCAGCATATAATTAGCTCGGCCCCTCGAAGGCACTCTAGATGGTCCCCAAAGATTAGAATGAATATAATGCAACGTTCCATTCGTGTTATGGATTCCTCTAGTGAACCGAACTCTCTTTTGCTTCCCAAAAATGCAGTTCTTAAAGAACTTCAGTTTGCTAATGTCTTGTCTATCAAGAAGTCCTCTTTTGCTTAATTCTATCATGTCATTCTCACTTATATGCCTTAGACGCATATGCCAAACTCTAGTAACATCATCATCTGACAAGGAAGAGGAACTGCAACTGAATTACCAGTAACAATAGAATCTTACAGAACATATAACTTGGCAGTCTTTCTCTACCCTTTCATCACAACGACGGAACCCTTACTAATCTTTAAAACCCCACTTTCAACTGTGTACTTGTACCCTTTTGAATCAAAAGTAGTCAACAAAATCAAATTTCTCTTCTATTCAATTCATGTACATGTTCTATGTCATTAAGTGGTTTTGATGACTCCATCAAACATCTTAATTTTGATCGTGCCAATACCAGCGATTCTACATGAAGCATTATTTCTCATCAAAAAAACACCTTCAGACACAGTTTCATAAGTTTTAAACCAATCCTAATTGGGACTCATATGGAAAGTAAAGCCAAAATCAATGATCCACTCGTCGCTTACTTTAGAGTTGTCATCAGAAGTAGCTAAGAGTTGACCATCGCCGTACTCTTCTACTACATCAGCTTCACAGGATTGTTCTGGTTGTTTTCCCTTTTGATTCGCAGCCTCCCTTTTGATCTTGTTCTGCAAATTATAGCACTCAGATTTAATGTACCCTTTCTTTTGCAGAAATTATAGATTTTACCTCTATTTGAATATCTCAATCTATCCTTAGATTTACTGTAAGGATTTCGTTCCTATCTCCTCTCACGATTATCATCAATATTTCGTTCTTGTCTCCCATGAATGGTGAGACCCTTTCCCTAAGAGTCGGATCTAAACAAAAGATGTTTCATCTTGTCATATGAGGCTAAGGAAGTATAGACTTCATCAACTATGAGAGATTCGCGATACAAAATTGCATCTCTAAACGTTGAATAAGACTGGGGACACAAATAAGGTAGAATTAACCCTAAATTTTCTTTATCATACTGAACCTCCATAGCCTATAAATCTGAGACAATTTCATTAAACACATTTAAGTGTTCATGCACAGATGCACCTTCCTCCAAACAATGAGAATAAAGACGTTGCTTCATATGCAACTTGTTGGTTAGGGTTTTTGACATGCATAACTGCTCCAACTTCTTCCATAATGCAGTGTCAGGCACGTCCTGTAGAATTTTATTCGATAGATACAGCTATAACTGCATTAAAACATTTCTATCTTTATGATTTTTCTCTTCTTTCGTCAATATCAAAGGCTACTTATCTAACTTTAGAAGGGCATCCTCCAAATCCATCTGCAAAAGAACTATTTGCATCTTTACTGGCCATAATGCAAATCTGGTGTCACAATCTAACAGCGGAATATCATACTTCATTGTCACCATTACCTTGATCGAGACAAGCAACCCAAAAAGCTCTTGATACCAAGAACTAACGTTGACAATGATAATATAGAACGATCACAAAGCAAAAAGAAAGAAAAATAAAAACACACAGATTTTACGTGAAAACCCTTTCAGAAAAAAACCACAGGCAGAGTAGAAGAAAATTCACTAATGTCAAATTCAAATGATATAAGAAAAGTTTAGACTACATCTATTTATGGGCTGAAAAACCTTATTCTAATAAATGCCAAATAGATGAAGTGTAGTAAGGTTGAAAAGCCTTATTCTAATCAATGTAAAATAAAAGAAATATAGTTTTATATGGATTTTACTTTTATTTTATTTTACCACTATATTTCATTTTAACAAGGATTTGAGTCACTCAACTCTAACAGAATCTAAAAACAATAATTCCAAAATAAATCAAGAAATGAAAGTAGATGACAACATAGAAAATCTCCTTGTATTCTTCCGGAATTTGTAGAGAAAAATGAAGAAGAAGAACTATAACACCCTAAAATACGTATTGTTAGAAAGTTAATTAAGAATTAGGAATTGGCTTAGTCTTGATGGGTATGTAGCTAGAGTAATGCCTAAGAGATCTTAGGTTCAAACCCTACTCTTTCCATTTTCTTCCATTTTTTTCAGCAACTAAGGAACAAAATCAATCTAGTATAGATATTAAATGTGGTAGAAATAAGTTAAGAATGGGTAGCAGTCCAATGGTTAGGCAGTTTCTTTACCCTTTGCATCCCTAGTTTAAGTCATGTCACTCTCCCTTCCCATTTTTTTCAATGGCAACAAGGGCAATTTGCCCTATTAGCCCCTCTAATTTTGAAACTCTAAGTATTAATAACTTTTTCCTAATTATACATTGATTCTAATTCTTGTTCAACCCTAAATTGAATTCTTTTCTCTTTTCCTATTTCTTCCCCTATTTCTTTTTCATCTTCCATTTTTTAATTATTTTCTTTACATTGCTAGAAATTTTATTTGATCCTGAGTTTGAATCGAACCCCGTTCAACTAAGATTCTAATCAATTTAGAGTAACATCGTCGAATCTCGTCTTAAACGTTGCCAAGAATCGGTAAGAATATATCAATTTCGACATTTAGATCTCAAAATACCCATAGGTTTCTATTCTCGATAATTTCAAGGTCGATTATACGATATTTTTACAAATATTCTCGATCTTTCCTGAAATCTTGATTTTTCTCGAAGATTATTATTAATTCTCACATGTTTTTCGATTGAAAGACTCGTTGTAGGTATCTCGGATCAAACTTGGACATATGGAACATCGTTCAAAACCCTAAAAAATAGCTGTGTGTTCTTTTATAAGTGAAACAGGGCAAAATCATGCCAAGGATAGGACCATACGGGCTGCCATACGGATGGACCACATATCTATGTCCCCCTGCAAATCCTAAGATAGTTCATTTCTTACACGGGCATAACCCTTCCACACAGTATACCACACAGGCGTGTGGGCAACAGGGCTTACCACACGGCCATCTGCCCTAGAAACCCCAATGCAGTTCGTAAACCACACGGTCTTAGCCTGTTACATGGTCTAGCCACACAGCTTTGTAACCCTTCCACATGACTTGGCCACACGGTCATTTATAATGATTGGTGCTTTGTAACCCCAATGTAGTTCGTAAACATATGGTAAGCAAGTCTATTGCTACTATTACGATCTGTTATAAGCATAATAATTGCTACTATATATGTAACACCTCTAACCCATATCTGTCACCAAATTAGGGTTAGGAGGCATTACCATGCATAATTCCTCTCAAAACAGACATAAATTAAAACTTGATAAAACTTTAACCATTATCATATTTAAAATATATGGACTCCCACTATTACAAAATACAACTTACAATTTATTAATCTAGTTTTTTTTACATGCCATAATTAAAATTAAAATTAAAAAAAACCATTTTAAATACGAAGACTACGGATAGGGTGATGATCTTGCGACGATTCCCGAACTTGAAGCTTGATCTTTAATAACTATAAAACAAAAGACATATACAAATAAAATAAGCTACTATAGCTTAGTAAGTCTATAGCACATCAAAATTTCAAGAATATATTACATAAATATCGAATAATTTTCTTACTCTATAAATAAACATTCAAATCTTCACATATGCTATTAAGTGATACCTTTGAATCAAATATACATATACATCAAGATATAACCCAATAATTACTTATATATATATTCTTTAACATCTAAAACCGAATATACAAATGTATATTTATATAGCAGAACACATATTTATTTATCAAATTATAAATCACTAAATTCAAAAAGATTTAATAAATACACTTATAAACATATATATATGCGAAATGCATACATATTTACATACATAAATATACTTCACAAAAATATAAAGGTTTATTAAGCTCATACTTTTCTCATAAAAATTAATAAAGATATATGTGTACTTACGGTACATTTATTCATTATAAATATAAATGCATTATCCACCTTTCATAATCTATCACATTTATGCATATATTAATCATAAATAATCAAATACTTCCATGATAAAAATTCCTTGCGGATGATATGTATACATTTAAGATTCAATATGCACATAGATATATTTTTAATTTCTTAAACAATCACACATTTATCAATTTGTATATACCTTTCAATTTCATTTAGTAATTCCAGAGATATAAACACAAAATTTATCAGTAATCTATACCGAATAGAAATATAAACTTCCTCAATTAGTGAAATCTGTTCAATTCACATATTTAGACAAATTCACCAGCAATTAGCTTGCTAGGTTTCAGAAACCCGATTCAATTCACCGGCAATTAGCCTGCTAGAGTTATCGTCCGAATTATTTCACCGACGCAAAACCTGCTAGAAATAAAGTCCGAATAACTTCACCTGCCTTAAGCCTGCTAGGTTTTAAACCTGAAAGTTTCATTTCACATATACAAAGTACTTTCTCAAATTATTCTTTACAACAACCACATATTCGTAGTACACCATAATCAATCAATGAAGATTTTGTAAATCTTATCTTTAATTCAATTTGAAACATATAATAATTTCATAAACACTCACACATATATATCCCTGCTCCTTAACTAAATTTAATACAAAACTTTACATATACTTACACTTATACTGAAATAACTATATATGTATATTATTACCTATTCGATATTTCCATTTATATATAAATATACTTAACATTTAAACTTTGAAATATGTTCAGGGACTTATTCAAAAATATACATATATACTTCAATTCACATAAAGACATTCATTGAAATTATTTAAGCTTATACAATATATATACCCTTAATCAAACTCAAAGATTATACTTAATTATACATATACATATTCTAAAATTGTTTTAGCAATTATAGCCCTCATATCATCAAATATTTCCAAATGAAGTTTCAAACATATAGATATACACATATATATAATTATATCCATCTATGCACCATTCTTAACTACATTTAATCCCAAAGCATAATTAGACTTATATTCATATAGCCAAATATAAGTGTACACATATAAGCCATCCATATATCAAACTTAATCAATCAATTTTTTTACTATAACTTAACATAAAAATACAATAGATATTCATACACACATATATATATTGATTTACTAACATTAAATAGCTAGTCGACTTACCTCGGATGTCGTCGACTGCTAAATCAGCTACTCAACCACTTTTGTCTTTCCCCGATCCAAATTCGATTTCTTTAATTCTTGATCTAAACATATTCAAATTAAGCTTATTTAAACATCATTCTATTCAATTTAGCCTAAAAAAACATGAATGGGCAAATTACAATTTTTCCCTTAACATTTCACACTTTTTACAATTTAATACTTTTTGCTCAAAACACAAAATACACAAAATTTAACTACACTCCTTAAGGGCCGAATATTCCTAGTGTCCATACAAATCCATATTTTTCATTTATTTAGCATTTTAGTCCCTCAAAAATTTATTTTCACAATTTAACCCTAATTACTCAATTTCACCAAAAATTCAAAAACAAAACATGTTAATCTAACAAATATATTTCATATTTCACCTACTAACATAATAAAACTCAAACATTCATCAATGGCACATTTCAAAATCATCCATAATTCACAAAATTAATACATGGGTTTTGAAGTATTCAAAGCAACGATCTCAAAAACGTAAAAATTATCAAAAACCGAAACAATTTCATACCCTAATCAAGATAGTAAAGTGCCAAATCCCTAATAAGCTTTAATGGTTTTCTTCTTTGTTCATTTCGGCTATGAAAGATGATGAAATGGCCATTTTTTATGTTTTAACATAACATATATTATTTATTTGTTATTTTACTTATTTAACCTTTATTAATTAATTTAATAAACATATAATATAAGGGTAATGTTGACTATTGCCACCCACTATCTTATTTTTGGTCTTATTGCACCTTTAAACCTCCCATTTAAAAAGACAACAATAATTAGGCACTTTCATATTTACCCAATAAATTTTCATTTTACGCGATTAAGCCCTTTTTTCAAATTAAGCACTCAAACAATAAAATTAATTCACGAAACTTTCACACATGTAAATTCACACATAATAAACACAGAATAAAAATATTAAAATATTTTTCAGACTCGGATGTGTCGTCCCGAAACCACTGTTTCGATTTACGCCAAAATTGGGCTGTTACAATATATACTTGATATAAGCATGTTAATGCTTTCGTACTTAATTGTTATAGCATATTATGTTACATTGCATGGGGTGGGACATTTGAACTGAGGAAGTAGTCGATAATTCATCTGTTTGACCTATGGGTTATCCGCAACTTATTCTAGTCGGCAATCATTTGCTCGACCAGTGGTTTATCCACAACGTATTCTAGTTGGCAGTCATCTGCTCGACCATTGGTTTATCCACAACGTATTAGTAGCTTTTATATGCACAAATGGATGGTTCATCCACCGTATTCTAGTAGACAGTCATATGCTCAACCAATGGTTTATCCACAACATATTAGCAACTTTCATCTATATAGACGGATGGTTCATCCACCAATAAAATTTTCATTAGCAGTTCATTTACAATGATTTGTGGTTTATCCACAACGTGGTGTGAAAGTAGAGGAGTTCAGGCGGAACTCCTAACTTTTCTGTGTAGCGGTGGGGTAAGACCTTTCTACTGTTAAACTAAACTTACGTTGCATTCATAAGCAATTACATGGCTATGAGTATTGAAATATTATGTTGATTAGTTGTTCTGAATTACCAATATTCTATATTGCTAATAAATTGTGATTTGTTGTATTAGTTGATATTCTGCTTGACTTGTCTATTGTTTGCACTGGTTCCCTTGCGACGTAACTCACACTAAGCTTCATAGCTCACTCCCCCTTTTATTGCCATCTTTACAGATAACCCACAAGGTTAGGACGCGGACATGGCATCCGAAGGGTCTCGACTCAATTTTCTTTAATAAAATATTCTTAAGTTATTATTTGCTATCTTATTATTATTCAAAGATCGTAATATTTTATTTAAAACCGTGGCATAGAACTTAGGTTTTCTTTTCTTTTAGCATGCATGACATTTAATTGATTTTAGGATATCAAAATATCAAAATTAATTAATTATGCATGAACTTCGATTTTATTAAAAATTTTAACTATTATCACTTTTCCACTACTAATTTATGAATAAGTGTCAAGTAGTAAATAAATCGGAAAATTAACTAAGTTTTCTTAAAAGTAGTCATCGTTACATAGGAAAGCTAAATTAAATCGATTTTTGATAACCCATGAGTTTTTTTAAAAATAGACTAAGTTTTCTTAAAAAATGAACAAATGTTCTAAAACGATTGTTTAAAAACTTTGATTGTACTAGCCATCTTAGTGGCCGATGTAATCTCCCGAATTTGGGTCCAATGACTAGGCCAGGTTGCAGAGGTTACAAGAAGGGTTTTATTTGTTAATTATTATGATTTTTAATAATATTTAAAAAATTAAATAATGTTTTATAATTTTAATAACTCTTTAACAATTTTAAAATGTTTTTTACAATTTTTAATATTTTTTAATAATTTCAATATTTTTACAGTTTTTATATATTTTTAAATAATTTTTACGATTGTTAATATTTTTTACAATTTTTTGGACTGGTCAACACACTATCAACACAATCAGCAACCACGTCATCATCCACATCAACGGTTAGTGAGACACGTGGTGTGTTCTGATTGGTTGCTATTTTTTAACACTATTAACGGCAGAGGCCAAAAGGTGTAGTGGAACTATAGTTCAAGTACTAAAATGGGACAAAAAAAATTTAGGTACCAATATGGGAAAATAGGTATAGTTCAAAGGCCAAACAGTGAATAAAGTCAAATAATAACTGAGGGATAATATAACTTTTAGCCTTAGAACTTTGCAACTAGGTCTACTTTGGTATTTGTACATTTTTTCCAATTTGGTCTTTAAACTTGGCAATTAGACCCATTTTGGTTCTTAAATTTATAACTTTTCAAGATTTAATGATGTGATCAATGTTCCTAGAGTAGGATCGGATTAGACAGAGTGAGAACTAATCGATATAACGGGTCAAACAAATAGGTTGAATCGATTGACTTGGAAACTGCTTAAAATTGGTAAAACTTGAAAACCAAGAGAACATTTAATGATTGAACATGTTGAACCAATTTAATAAAAAATTTATTTCAATTTTTTGAGATTTTTTTTAGATTTTTATGAATTTTTAATTATTTATTTAATTGATTGGTTGACGGTCAAATTGATCGAACTAGTTGAATTGGGAAGTGGTGGTCTGACCTGTTTAAACACTGATTCGATTATTAAAACACTGAATGTGACACTTTGATATTGTACCACATCATCACTTGAAATTTTATATAACTTTTTTTAACTTTCAATTGATAATGTGGTAAAATCTTAGAGTGTCACATCATCAAACTTTTATATTTTTCAAGTTAAGGGACTATAATGGACCTAACTGTGAAGTTTCAGTGTCAAATGAACTAAATAAAAGTACAAGTATCAAAGTGAACATCATTTCCAAATTCAAGTGCCAAAAGTTATATTATCCCAAATTCAAGTAATATTTCAATTTTTTATCACAATTAGAACTTAAGAAAAATAATATTTAATCTATTATATTACATTTTTCTATAATTTTTTTCCAAAATATTAATTTTATAACAATTTGTCTTTTTAGGTTAAAATTTGTTGTTAGTCCATGTACTTTGACAAAATTTGAGAATTAGTCTTTATACCTAAAAGTTAAAAATTAAATTATTCTACCTTTTATTTGAAAACCTCGGTCTATTCATAAAATTGTCAATATTTTCTATCAAATTTTATCAACTTAAAATTTTGATTAGGTTTTTCTCACACGACATGACATAAGTTGAGAAATCTTTTATAGAAATTACTAACAATAATAATTAGACTACGATTTTTAAATTGAAAAAGTAGGAGATTGAATTTTTTCTACTTTTAAAGTACAGGAACCAAATCTCAAATTCTATACAAGTATAGGTACTAACAAAACAGTTTAACCCCTTTTTCTATCAGTGAGGCACGTGATGCAACCATTAGATCTGAAGGTCGACACCAACTAAGGCGTACGTAATTCGTGCTAGAAAGGAGGCTATGGCACCCAACATTCTCGTTGGTACTTGTACTCTTTTTGATGTTATTGTTTACACATAGATTGACCTTGGGTCAACACATTCTTATATATGCACAACCTTAGTAACAGAAAAGAATTCACCAGTAGAGTTGACTGAATTTGATATTAGGGTATCAAATTCGATAGGTTAAAGTGTGATTGTTAATAAAGTCTATTAAAATTGTCCACTGAAAATTCGAGGTTAGGAATTTCCTACTGACCTGATTTTGTTTTCATTCAGTGATGGATTGTCTAACAGTTCATGATGCAGTTGTCAATTGCAAACAGAACTGAATTATTTTGAAACATCCAAGTAGTGATGTGATTAGTGTTGAAGCTGATAGATCTGATTGTGTTACTAGTATCGTATCGACTTTTACTACTCAAAAGTTTATCCAAAAAGTTGCTAAAGCTTATCTAGAATACATTTTAGATACTCGAGCATCTAAACCAAAAATAGAATTGGTCCCAACAATGCAAGAATTTGTTGATGTTTTTCTAGAAGAATTACATGGGTTACTGCCAGAAAGAGAAGTTGAGTTTGTAATTGATCTAGCACCAATGACTGTTTTGATATCTATTGCACCGTACATAATGAAACTTACAAAACTTAAAGAGTTGAAAGCACGATTGCAAAATTAATAGATCAGGGCTTAATTAGATCGAGTGTATCACCATGGGGTGCTCCAGTATTATTTGTGAAAAATAAAGACAACACTTTGACATTATGCATCGATTACAGATAGTTTAATAAAGTGGTTGTAAATAATAAATATATGTTACCTCGAATCAATGAACTGTTTGGTCAGTTGAAAAGGGCTACTGTATTTTCAAAGATCGATTTGTGGTTGTGTTTATTGATGGAATTTTGATTTACTTGAAAAATAAGGTCGAACATGATCAACATTTGAGAATTGTGTTGCAAAATTTGCGTGAAAAGTAGTTATATGCTAAATTCAGTAAATGTGAGTTCTGGTTATCTGAGGTTGGATTTTTAGGGAATATGATTTCTTCGGATGGTATTCGGGTTGATCTGAACAAAATTTTCACGATAATGAATAGGAAACCTCTGTAAAATGTTACAGAGGTACATACTTTTCTGGGCTTGGTAGGTTATTACCAACGTTTTGTGAAAGGTTTTTCGATAATTGTTTTGCCATTGACAAAACTACTACAGAAAGATGTTCGATTTGTCTGAAATAAAAAATGTCAATAGAGCTTTAACCAATTGAAAAACATGTTGACTGAAGCTTCGGTGTTGACTCTGCTTGAATCAGGAAAAGAATTCATAGTTTACAATGATGTCTCGTTAAACAAATTGGGTTGCATACTTATGCGGGATGGGAAAGTGATAGCTTATGTCTCTCGTCATTTGAAGGCACACGAAAAAATTTTCTAACACATGACCTCGAGTTAGTTGCGATCGTGTTTGCTTTAAAGAGGCGACACTACTTATCTGATGAAAAATGTCATATTTTCACTAATCACAAAAGCCTAAAATACTTTATGACTCAAAAAGAATTAAATATCTGATACAGTGTAGGTGGCTCAAATTTCTGAAAGATTATGTTTTGGTTATCGATTATCATCCTGGAAAAGTGAATATTGTTGCAGATGAATGAGCTAGAAGTCCTTATTTTCCTTGAAAGCATTGAATACTCAATTGACTCTGGAATGTGATGGTCATATTTTGGCCGAATTGAGGGTTAGACCAACATTTCTTCAACAAATTTGTGAATCACAGAAAAATGATTTTGATTTGAAATTGAAGTGAGAATTGTTTGAAAATGGTCAGACTACTAAGTTTAGTATCGGTGACAATGGTTATTTGTATTTCAAAGGTCGTTTGTGTGTTCCAAATAATCCAGCGTCTAAACATGATATATTGCACGAAGCTCACGACAGTGCCTATTTGATTCATCCCGGTATACGAAAATGTATAATGATTTGAACCAAATGTACTGGTGGTCAGGTATGAAATGTGAAATATCTGATTTTGTGAGTAAATGTTTGGTATGTAAATAGGTGAAAGCCGAACATCAAGTTTCATCAAGTTTATTATAGTATGTAATGATTTCAGAGAGGAAATGAGAACGAGATATAATGGATTTTGTATCGAGATAACAGTTGGCCCCGTAAAAGAAAGTTGCCATATGGGTTATTGTTGATAGATTGACGAAATCTGTGAAATTTATTCCGATCAAAACAGATTATTCACTCGAGAGATTAGCTGAGTTATATATTTCTGAGATTGTTTGATTACATGGCGTGCCAGTATCTATTATTTCCGATCATGATCTGAGATCTACCTCTAGATTTTGGGGTAAGCTACAAGAAGCTTTGGGTATGAAATTGAATTTTAGTACTACATTTCATCCCTAGACAGACAAACAGTCCAAATGTGTAATTCAAATTCTCGAAGATATGTTATGTTATTGAGTTCCAAGGCAACTGGGAAATTTTTTTACCGTTAGAGTTTGCTTATAACAAAAACTATCAAATGAATATTAAAGTGACACCATACGAGGCTTTATACGGACAAAAATGCAAAGCTCTGTTGTATTGGTCCAAGTTGAGTGAAAGAAAAATTGTCGGTACTGATTTGATTCGTGAACCAGAGGATAAAGTCAAGGTTATCCGTGGTTGTCTAAAAGCTTCCTCTGATCGACAGAAATCGTATGTCGGTTTGAAACAAAAAGATATTGAATTTCAAGTTGGGGATAATTTTTTCTTAAAAGTTTTGCCTTGGAAAAAGGTGTTGCGATTCGGTAGAAAAGGGAAGTTCAGCCTGAGATTTATAAGGCCATATGAAATTCTTGCGAGAATTGGACCTATAGCATATTGTTTATCTTTACCACTCGAGTTGGAAAAGATTCAAAATAGTTTTCACGTATCGATGTTGCACTATTACCATTCGGATCCGTCACATGTGATATCTCTTGATGAAATTGAGTTCTGACCGATTTGTCGTATAGTGAAGAACCGGTGAGAATTCTAACACGGAAGTAAAAGAACTTCGTAACAAAAGTGTACCGTTAGTGAAATTTCGTGGCATCGACATGGTATCGAAGAAGCTAAGTGAGAAATAGACGAATCTAAGAGATTCCAATACTCTAATCATTTCTTGGTAAGAATTTCGAGGACAACATTTCTTTAGGAGAGAGTTGTAATAGCTCATTTCAATGGTACTAAAATGATGGTTTCAAAACCTAAACCATAAACCAATAAATATTATTTATTAATATTTACTTGTTTATTTTAGTATTATATTGAATTTTGATGCAATAATTTTAATGATTTAACAATTTACTAAGGTACAAGGACTAAATCATAAAATTCACAAAAGTTTAACAGTTAAAGATTTTATTTTTTAGAGCGAAAAGGGAAATTCAACCTATTTTAATTAGTAAAATGTTACTGAGGTACATACTTTTCGGGCTTGGTAGGTTATTACCAACGTTTTGTGAAAGGTTTTTCGATAATTGTTTTGCCATTGACAAAACTACTACAGAAAGATGTTCGATTTGTCTGAAATAAAAAATGTCAATAGAGCTTTAACCAATTGAAAAACATGTTGACTGAAGCTTCGGTGTTGACTCTGCTTGAATCAGGAAAAGAATTCATAGTTTACAATGATGTCTCGTTAAACAAATTGGGTTGCATACTTATGCAGGATGGGAAAGTGATAGCTTATGTCTCTCGTCATTTGAAGGCACACGAAAAAAATTTTCTAACACATGACCTCGAGTTAGTTGCAGTCGTGTTTGCTTTAAAGAGGCGACACTACTTATACAGTGAAAAATGTCATATTTTCACTAATCACAAAAGCCTAAAATACTTTATGACTCAAAAAGAATTAAATATCTGATACAGTGTAGGTGGCTCAAATTTCTGAAAGATTATGTTTTGGTTATCGATTATCATCCTGGAAAAGTGAATATTGTTGCAGATGAATGAGCTAGAAGTCCTTATTTTCCTTGAAAGCATTGAATACTCAATTGACTCTGGAATGTGATGGTCATATTTTGGCCGAATTGAGGGTTAGACCAACATTTCTTCAACAAATTTGTGAATCACAGAAAAATGATTTTGATTTGAAATTGAAGTGAGAATTGTTTGAAAATGGTCAGACTACTAAGTTTAGTATCGGTGACAATGGTTATTTGTATTTCAAAGGTCGTTTGTGTGTTCCAAATAATCCAGCGTCTAAACATGATATATTGCACGAAGCTCACGACAGTGCCTATTTGATTCATCCCGGTATACGAAAATGTATAATGATTTGAACCAAATGTACTGGTGGTCAGGTATGAAATGTGAAATATCTGATTTTGTGAGTAAATGTTTGGTATGTAAATAGGTGAAAGCCGAACATCAAGTTTCATCAAGTTTATTATAGTATGTAATGATTTCAGAGAGGAAATGAGAACGAGATATAATGGATTTTGTATCGAGATAACAGTTGGCCCCGTAAAAGAAAGTTGCCATATGGGTTATTGTTGATAGATTGACGAAATCATGAAATTTATTCGATCAAAATGCAGTTATTCACTCGAGAGATTAGTGAGTTATATATTTACGAGATTGTTTGATTACATGGCGTGCAAGATATCTATTATTTCGATCATGATCGAGATCTACCTCTAGATTTTGGGGTAAGCTACAAGAAGCTTTGGGTATGAAATTGAATTTTAGTACTACATTTCATCCCTAGATGGACAAACAGTCCAAATGTGTAATTCAAATTCTCAAGATATGTTATGTTATTGAGTTCCAAGGCAACTGGAAATTTTTTACCGTTAGAGTTTGCTTATAACAAAAACTATCAAATGAATATTAAAGTGACACCATCGAGGCTTTATACGGACAAAATGCAAAGCTCTGTTGTATTGGTCCAAGTTGAGTGAAAGAAAAATTGTCGGTACTGATTTGATTCGTGAACCAGAGGATAAAGTCAAGGTTATCCGTGGTTGTCTAAAAGCTTCCTCTGATCGACAGAAATCGTATGTCGGTTTGAAACAAAAAGATATTGAATTTCAAGTTGGGGATAATTTTTTCTTAAAAGTTTTGCCTTGGAAAAAGGTGTTGCGATTCGGTAGAAAAGGGAAGTTCAGCCTGAGATTTATAAGGCCATATGAAATTCTTGCGAGAATTGGACCTATAGCATATTGTTTATCTTTACCACTCGAGTTGGAAAAGATTCAAAATAGTTTTCACGTATCGATGTTGCACTATTACCATTCAGATCCGTCACATGTGATATCTACTGATGAAATTGAGTTACAGCCAGATTTGTCGTATAGTGAAGAACCAGTGAGAATTCTAACACGGGAAGTAAAAGAACTTCGTAACAAAAGTGTACCGTTAGTGAAATTTCTGTGGCATCGACATGGTATCGAAGAAGCTAAGTGAGAAATAGACGAATCTAAGAGATTCCAATACTCTAATCTGTTTACTGGTAAGAATTTCGAGGACAACATTTCTTTAGGGAGAGAGTTGTAATAGCTCATTTCCAATGGTACTAAAAATGATGGTTTCAAAACCCTAAACCATAAACCAATAAATATTATTTATTAATATTTACTTGTTTATTTTAGTATTATATTGAATTTTGATGCAATAATTTTAATGATTTAACAATTTACTAAGGTACAAGGACTAAATCATAAAATTCACAAAAGTTTAACGGTTAAAGATTTTATTTTTTTAGAGCGAAAAGGGGAAATTCAACCTATTTTAATTAGTGGCTAGTGGATGATGATTCTTTAGCTTAATGAAGTTTATCTTAAATTAATTTAGATTAGTTAAGTTCAACCTGTTTACTTAAAGGATAAGATAAGTATAAATACTAAATTTAAAAAAGATGACAAAAGATGTTCATCTTCTTCAACCATACGCATAGGAGAAGAAAAAATTAGGTTTTCAATTTCTAAGCTTTGCTCTTCAATTTGGAAAGGGATTTCTAGCTCGTTTCTTGTAAATTTTATGCTTTTAGAGTCCCAGGAGCTTGATTTAGCTAGCCCAGGAACTATTTCGTGAAATTATTAAAGTTTTCTAAATTTACCATTGATTTTTTCTTGAAACTCTTGTGGCTATTAGGTTAGTTTTGAAGCTCAGGTATGTTAATGGATTAATTTGTAAAAGTTGCTAATTTTGGAACTTAGGGACTAAAATGTAATAAATTAAAAATGTGCATGAAAAATTCTAAAATTATTAGTTATAATGGACTGTAGAAGGATGAAATTGAGATCAATTTTGGAATTGAAGCTCAAATTTGAAATTTAGAGTATTTTCGATTTTAGGGACTAAATTGAGATAAATGAAAAACTTGGAGAATTGTTGTACAAATGAACTTAAGCTATTATATGGCTTCAATATGCTGTTAAATGATAATTAAATTAGTTAATTAAGTCAAATTATGATTTAGATCAAGAATTACAACAACTGAAATACGTACGTGAAAAAAGGGAAAATATCAAACTAGTCCTTGTTAGCTAAACTGCTACAGTTTTATCAAGTAAGTTCATACAATATAAATTAATTCCTATTGCTGATATGTTATACTTAATTATGAAATAGTGATTTGTTGGTGATTATGAATTGTGGTATAATTTAAGGTTAAATCTAGATGAACTTAGTAAAAGTCTCGTATACGAGGTTACGGGTTAATGCCCAAAGGTTTCGAGCTCCACCATGTGTTGAGGACTTGAGAATACATGAACAATAAGTCTTGATCAGGCTAATTATCATGTAGTTTCAACCTTAACGGGTAAACAGGCACTATTACTCATTATTTGTGTAGGTTTAACCTTGACGGGTAACCATGCACTATTATTCATTATTTGTGTAGGTTTAACCCAAACGGGTAACCAGGCACTATTATTTTCACTTGTGGACTGATTTCTTTTACGAAGTTTCATCGGGTAGAATTGTAAATGGAAATGTGATGATATGAGGTTGATGCTAGCAAAAAGGATGACCATGATATAAATATATGATAGAAGTTGGATTATCATGGAAATATGAACTATTGAAATTATATGTATGGTTTGAGCTCAAAACCTTATGTATTTGATGATTTTGCATTGTGCCTTGATAAGGATAACTATATCGCATAATGAATTGTGTGTGTTTAGTGATTGGGGTAATTAATCGTTTATATTGTATAAGCTTACTAAGTATTTTGAATACTTAATTGTGTAACTACTTTTTTGAAAATTTTGGACATCCGAAACGTGTCGATCAGATCAGCGAGAAGCACACACCTACCATCTCTTGATTCGATAGGCTTTTGATGTTTTGAACTTGGTTACTTGTGGCATGTCTATAGGATAACTAAAACTTGTACAAGTTGATGAATGTATTAGCATGGTTGCGTATGTTTAAAATTTCATTTGGTAACCTAATATGTTTGGTATGGTTTGTGCTAAGTTTGGTATTGGAAGGTTAATGATAAGGGCAAGTTTTGAAAGATGTTATGTTTATAAACTAGTAAGTGTTTATGTTTGGCATTGTTGAGTTTGTGGTATTAAATGGCTAGGTACTGTAGATTGAATCATAATTATTTGAGCTTGAATATATGTTAGTGTCAATGATGGCATATTGGTTGTATGTTTAAATGATTATATGAATTGATGTTTTGGCCTTTAAATGTGTATGTTTTGGAGTAGGTTTGAATGGTATAAAATGCATTATAGGTCACTTTCAATGGATGGTATGAAACTTGCTAAAAATGGTCATTTATGCTACACACAGTCTACCACACGACTGTGTGTCACACACGGGTAGGTGACATGCTCGCGTGCTCTACTTGTTCAGGATGGTTTTGGTTTCACATGGCCACAGTTAGTTACACAGCATCGCGACACAGCTGTATGACACGGTTCATAATCACCAACAATTCATAATCACACGGCAACAATCTATTACACGATTTGGTGACACAATTGTCAGATATAGCACCACATGGCCTCAGCCTGACCACACAGCTGTGTGACCCCTGTTTTGCCTTTTTACCTATCTTTTTGTAAAAGTTTCAAAATGGTCCTAATTTAGTTTTGAGTCGGTTTTAGAGCTTTTGTAAGCTCGTTTGAAACTTGAATTTGTTTGAAATGCATGTTAATCACTAGATTTGGCTTGTACTTATTTATATATTGAATATTATTGATAAAAATGTATGTGATTGTTTTTGTTTCTTTTCGTAACGTCCTATAGCTCGGGTCTAGATTCTGGACTAGGTATGGGGTATTACATATATGGTCGGATCGTAATACGGAAAGACTGTTGGATCTGGTGCCCTAAGTGTAGTATTTTTGTCTAAGTAAACTTGTAATTTTTTCGAATATATTGGTTAATAAAAGTATTCATAAATTATATTACTATATTTTGTATTATCTTCCTCAAATGGTTTTTGCACGTAAAGAAAAATGGAAGCAAATGTTGTTTACTGGTTGTCTAATGTTTAACTAATACTAAGTGGTATTACGTGGTCAGATCATAATACGAAAAGACAGCTTGTATTAGTAGACGAACCTAAAAATGTCCTTAGTCTAATAAAAAATGAGCAAGTCAATTGAAAGACTAATATGTTGTCTATCAAGTCTAATTGGGAGATGCCTTGTCTTGGGCATTGGAGTAGATGACTCCTAGAAGATAGAGACATAGATGTGACTGACTGGCCTGACAGTACATCAAACTGGACCCAAAAAGAATAGATCCTGAATCTGCTTATGGATTTATTCGCTTGTGACATTCATAGTGTGGCATACCTAAATCCTTATTGGATGACGGACTATGTATGCATGACTCGTACATTTTGATGTAAGTAAAAGCTTGAGTTCAAATAGATAAGGAACCGAAAGTTGGTGTGTTGGGTGTATGACTTATGTTGTATGTAGCATCATTCAAAAAAGTGGAATTCATAGCCCAAAACATGGGTAAGTCATCTGTTTTTGTGATGAATGACTTGATTGTTATTTGGTAGTGATTAACTTTTCATGAATAAAGATGAAATGGTTGCCATAAGATAAAATAGGATCATATTAGGAGAGCAAATATTATCCCAAAGAGATCAAGTATATCCAATTAGGGTAACACACTTATGACAAGGTCAATGGACGAGCACTGAATAGATGCTTTTGTAATCGTATGTCGTTAGGTAGAGCTTTGTCACAATACTATAGTGGAATCACTTCGTGACTAAATGAGTTTATAATTAGTAGGTAAAAAAGTCGAAACTTAATTATAAATCATTTGAGCCCTAATTACATATGTCCAATCAGTCCCTCCGCTAGCTCGTTGAAACCAGAAGTGAATTGCGTGTTTGAATAGAAATGAACGGAATGAATATGAAAAGAGAAATGGGAAGCATTCAGGAATGATTATGATTTTTTCCGAAAAGGAAAAATGGAATCATTTGGAAATGACTGTAGGTTTCAAAAATGGAAATGATTCATTTGCAATTCTATATGGATTACTTAAAAATATCAAAAGAATGAGTTTATATTTTTACTGTTTTGAAGCTTAGAAAATGTAAATAAACAATTTTTTCAGAATGAAAATGTTTAGTTATGAAATATTAAGCATATTTTCTCAAAATTTTACTAGGGTAAAATCACCAAAATTTTATCGAGGGTAATCATCAAAATTTAAATGGGTTAAAATAGGGATGAGAAAATTTTTAATATAGAATATTAAAGTTTATTTTGGAAACTAGAAAAATAAAATCTAGTTTGATAACATTATAGAGTACTAGGTCAAAAAGCCTAGGAAGTACTTGTAATTAGACCCAATGTGAGAAAGGCTCAAAACCCCTCATATAACATGAATGAGGCGGGAACCCTAGTAGGAATACTAGGGTATGTCGTCCACCCCACTGCTACTCTAAGTAGAAAGTTGTTTTTCTATTTGAAATAAACCACTACAACTCAATAATGGTTCTACCTTCTCTTCTTATAAATAGATAGAACCGGTAGGGCATAAAAATATAATTTTGAGAGATTATTACCCTGTCGAAAAATAGATAGAATTTATTCTCAACTATTAAATATATTTTTCCAGAATATCAATTCTACCGATTTCTATTAAATAAGAGAGAATTTATGTTTTCACCCCAAATAAAAGAGACAACTTTTCTAGTTCTGTGTTTCGATTCAATTGGTTCAAACCCATCCTCGAAACAATTCGTGGTACAAAAAGGACGGAGAATATTATTTGGTTGAAAGTCAAAAACAACGAATGTCCGCTAAACCGAAAATACAAGTATGAATTTAGTTAGGACTTATTGCTACAAATATCAAAAACCGGGTTGATTTTCAAATTTTTAATTTTCTTTTATGCAATAAAACCTTTTTCAAACTAGATTTTTTCTAAAAATTGGTATCAAAGCCAGGTTATGCTTGTATATAGTGTAAACCGATACTAAATCTCTCTCTTCATCTTGTTTGATTGATATTTGATAAGATGTGACATTCTTATAATTATTTGCATGTTTAGGGGAATATATGAATGTGATTATATATTTTTTATGTAATTGTTATTTTTTACCAATGTTGTGGTTCTTAGGAAATAAACCATAGATTATCATCTTCACTTAGGATTATTTTTTTTATACAGAATTCTTGTGAGCCGGAAACGAACATAGGACTTAAATGTATTTTTTTCCCAAAAGAAGTCCATGACGAGGAGAAGATGGAGCGATAGCGGTTGAAGACACAAGATGCCTTGCGGTGAAGAACTATGTAATTTTTTGGTTTTTCATTTATTTTCTAGAAATAGAACCATGGAAACCTTGGCTGACAATTTTGTTTTAATTTCTCATCTCCTTATATATTTGTTTAGTAATTGTTAAAGATATACTTGTGATATATATGTATGAGATGATCCACAGTTGATCGATAAAGATAAGAATTGTTATGAGAAGTGTGGTAATAAGAAGTTACATGTCTAGGACTGGCTCTGGCAAGCAAAGACTTGGTTTTTAAGTGGTCAAATATGACTCACCTCCCTTTCTAGGGACCTTACCTGGTGCACGATTCACATTCACTTCTTCAATTTTTTTCCTTTAAAAGAAAAATTATGGAAAATCAAAATTGTTGATTTTACGAATAAATGAATGTGAATATTATAAAATTGTCATAGCATGTCATGCATATATGAGATAAGAATGCCATAAAGTTTAGAAAAGAATGCCATATGTATTAGTCATGCATATATTGATTATTCATGATTGAATCTGAAAATTAAAAACCTTGTATGTTTTTAAAATATTGAGTGGGAAAATGTCCCTAAACAAGACTTATGGCCTCCATCAATGGTCTCTTGTGATGGCATGAATTGAACTTGGCCCAATGTAGACGTTGTCATGTGGATTTAACTAAGGAGACTTCCTGGAAGTAAGCAGATTTTTCTTATGATCATATGATAGTTGGATTGGCCCTTATGGTAGGTATGATCATGCGATACATTAAAAAATTTGTCTTCAAAGAGGACAACTAGTCATAGCATGCTACTCGATGAGATTATCCCAAGATGACTCATTTGTGGTGCATAATGCAATAAGTGTTGAGTTGATGGTTATACACTCAAGATCATCTAGTTAAGTAACTCCCCAAGGAGCTATGCTTAAGTTAGAATGAGGGTCAAATGTTAAACAATTATTAGTATATATAAATGCCTAAGGAATTAGATTCATGTACTAATTGGATGGAAATCCATGTTCTTACTAGTTGATCATGATCACCCCAAGGTGGCTTGATTCAATGGGTTTAGGAATTATCATTGCAATGGCTTATAAATGTTTTCAAGGTTTAATGTAAGACACATGCATCATCTTAATGCATATCATAATGTTGCAAAAATATTTCAAATATATGCTTAATACAAAGATATTAATATATGAATGTTTTATTTTTAGTTCAAAAATGGCACAAATTCCCTTATTGAACATATTTACTAAAAAAAACTGAATGGAAATAACTATAAGGAATGGAAAAGAAACTTGATAATTATCCTAAGCTATGAAAAACTTAAAACAATTCTTGACAATAAGTGTCCACCGGACATGGTCGAGCCCATAGTCGGTATGTTGGGTATATGACTTGTGTATGGTATGACTTTACTAGCAATAATGGAATTGGTAGCTCGATTAAAGAGTTAACAATATCCTCTCATTAACTTTGTATGGATTGATAAATATGGGTCGTCACTAGCCCAGATCGAATCGACAACATTTGAATTGGCTCAAGGTGTCGTGAGGGTTTCACACTTGCAATGGCACCACTGAACATGATGGTGCCAGCGGTGGCGACGGCAGCATTCTGGTAGTCCTTTAATAGTTGAGCAGTGGAAGAATTACGCTCCTACTGGGACTCTAACGAATAATTTGGTTTCATATTAACTATTCAAAAATAATATTAATTTAATAGATTTAATATTAAATTAATATAATACTTATCAATATAAGTCTTATATTAATTTAGTATTAAAGTGACTAAATTTAATCATAGTTGAACTCTCTAAACTCTCCCTATTTAAAGAGAGTCATGGGTCATTATTTTTCACACATTTGAATTTAAGAAAAAGTAGTAGAGAGAAAATTCTCTGAAGAAATTATTTCAAAAGATTTTTAAAGATATTTTTTATTTACAACTCGACCCCAAAGTTTAGAAAAATTACAAAATTACCCCACTGGTAATTTTGTGAAAATTTTTTTGATTCGAAGCAAGCCCACACTGGGAAGACATGAGCTTGAGGATAGAGGAGAAGACTACTTGGTCGGAGCATTCATCGTAGAGGAATAGAAAATGTACAATTTTGACTAAGTGTTTATTACTTTAGATATCACAAACAAGTTATAGTTTTAGAAAAAAAATTTAAGGATCTGATTTTTCCTTAAACTTATTTTCCATTGCGTTTTCCAAACCCGCTTTCCCAACACATTTTATATACTATTTCTTAAACATCTAACCAATATGTCACATTGGCACCAATACAAATCAAGATAACATGTATCAATACAAGCTATCCAACAACTTAAACCATTGAAGCTTAACCTACCACATTTCCATCATAACCTACCACATTTCCATCATGTTACATGCCAAAACCTTATTGCCATTTATACCATATTACCTCAAACAAGCCACATTCAACATTTTCCATATACATATACTTAATGGAATTAGCTGCAAGCTTCAAAAACTAGGCATCATAGGTAGTTCAACTGATAACTTTTAAAAATCATCATATATACAATACATCCCCTATATACATGCCACAAAATCGAGCTCAAAACAATAAAAAGACTACCAAATCAGAAGTTGGATAGTCTAAACCTCGGGTTGATCCGATCTTGACGTTCTGTAAAAGACAACTGCAAGACAGAAAAACATGACAGGGTAAGCATTACGAATGCATAGTAAGCTCATAGGTATATAAACAATAAACTTACCTCATTTCATAAATACATATACTAAAATAACTAATTTAACTTAGTATCATGTCATGGCATTTCACAACAACAAGGTGAGAATTTCGTCTACCAGTCGTATAACTCATCAATCCATTCAATGCAGTTTAGTTTAGTACAACAAACCAGTCAAATAAATACATATACATATTCATTTAAGTAGTTTAGCCCGATGAACTCTAAATAACAAGTATGGATATATGGGTACTACACCACACCAAAGCACCGAAATACAAACAGTGGCACCGAAGTGCAAACTCGTACAAGCATACAACTAACCCTATTGGCATGAAAATTGTATCCTATCATACCATATGTTCATCTGGGCACAATTAATATATCAATGCAATACTTTACAATCTAATTCGTTCTCACCCTTTGTACCAATTTGCAAACAATTTAAAGTACATTCAAATAAAATAGATTCACCATTTAACATACACATTCCATTTATATCAACAACTAAACCATATGAACTTACTAGGTAAAATCGACAATAATTGAAATGTCAGGGAGACTAATCCACAATTATCTACCGGTTGATTCAAATCATGATCTATACGGTAATTCATTTCAATTTATCAGTTTAAAATGTCTTATAACAGTTTATTTCATGCATATGATGTCTATTTTCATTTTATAGAAATTCCTAAAGTTTCAAATTTTATTCAATTTAGTCCCTAAAATTAAAACTATCATATCTTTCACTTTTAAGCCTCATTTTCAATCCATTTTCAATTTAATCCTTCTATAACCCTCTAGAATCAATAATAACAGAAATTTCTTATCAAATTTGAAATAATTACTATACCCAGAACTAGCAAATTGCATTTTACAAATTAGTCTTTAAACACATCTAAGCTTACAATCAAGCTATTAAAAAATAAAAGCTTCAAAAATCATCAATGGTATTAGTTCAAAACTTTAGAAGTTTTACAATGTAATACCCGATTTAGCTAAATCAAGCTACAATGATCTCAAAAACATAAAATTTACAAAAAAATGGGCTTTAAATTTTCTTACATGCAAGGGTCGAACGTAGAGCTTCAAAAATAGATTCTTTCTTCTTTTTCTTTAATGAAAAGACGGTGGAAGAAGGATAAAATGATGAAGATGATCATTATTTTATGTTTTATTATATTTTATTAATAATTTAACATCATAAAAACATATTTTTTCTTTAAAAATAAACACCAACCATCTAGTATTCTTTAAAAGTGGATAATTTACACTTAAAATCCTTGAAATATTACCATACAAGCCCTTTTATCCTTTAAAATCTATAATGATTAACTTTGACGATTTTTTTATAATTTAGTCCTTGTACCTTAATTACTAACCGTTAATAAAATTATCAGACCAGAAATCAATAACACTATAATAAACTCATTATTTACTAGCTTGATCATCAAAAAATAGGGTTCCGAAACCATTAATTTCTACACCACTGAAAACGGACTGTTACAGTACTGTTGACTCCACTATAGAGGCTGAATATGTGGCTTCTTTTGAGGTTGCCAAAGAATCAAAATGGCTTCAAAAGTTCCTTATGGATCTTGAATTGATTTCTAGTATGGGAAAAATTATCACACTCTATTGTAACAAACAGTACAACAATAGCTAATACAAAGGAGACGAGAAATCATAAGACGACAAAATATATTGATCGAAAGTATCATATCATAAGGAAGGCAGTTCTAAATGGAATCATGGATGAAGTCAATGTTGCATTCGAGGACAACCTTACAGACTCGTTTACCAAGACTTTACTAGCTAGGAGTTTTGAGAAACACGTGGAGAGTATGGGATTATGGAACATGACTCATCTACTTCACTAGGCTAAGTGGGAGATTGTTGAATCTAGTGCCCAAAGTGTAATATATTCATTTGTAAACTTGTAATTTTTTCAAACAGATTGGTTAATAAAATATTTCATGGATTACATTAATATACTTTGTATAATATCCTCATGCGATTTTTGCATGCAAAAAAAAAATAGAAGCAAATATTAACTCACTGGTTGTCTAATGTTTAAACTAATACTAAACAGTATTATGTGGTCAGATTGTAATACAAAAAGATAACTTCTACTAGTAGACGAACCTACACATATCATTAGTATAATAAAAAATGAGAAAACTGATTGAAAGACTAATATGTCTTCTATCATGTCTAATTCAAGAGATGCTTTGTCTTAGGCATCACAGCGGATGACTTCTAGAAGATAGAGACATAGATGTGACTGACTGGCCTAACAGTACATCAGATTAGACCCAAGAAGAATAGGTCCTAAATCCATTTATGGATTTATTCACTTGTGACATTCAAAGTGTGGCATACCTTAATCTTGAGTGGATGACAAACTATGTATGCATGTCTCATATACTTTAATGTAAGTAAAAGCCTAAGTTAGAATAGATAAAGAACCAAAAGCTGGTGCGTTGGGTATATGACTTCTGCAGTATGTAGCATCATTCACAACAATGGAATTCATAGCCCAAGATATGGGTAAACGATATCCTCTCATTGGCACTACATGGTTGAGGAAAAGTAAATGTGGTCACTGTTCATTCGTCTTTGTGATGAATGACTTGATTACTATTTGATAGTAATCGACTTTGCATGAAGGAAGATGTAATGGTTACCATGAGATAAAACAGGATCAGGAAGAATGAATTTATCCCAAAGAGATTAAGGATACCTTATAAGAGTAACACGGTTATGACAAGGTCATTGGATGAGCACTGATCAAGTTGCTTTAGTAATGGTATGCCATTGCAGAAAGCTCAGTCACGATACTATAGTGGAATGACTTTATAACTAAATGGTTTTATAATTGATAGGTGAAAAGATAGAGCTTAATTATAAATTATTTGAGCTCTAATAGCATATGTCCAATTGGTCTCTCCTCTAGCTCGTTGAAACCAAAAATGAATTGCATGTTGAATTAAATGAACAAAAATAGATGGAAATGGTAAAGTTATAGAAATGTGAACCATCTGGAAATGAATGTGGTGATGCAAATTGGGTAGTCAAAACAAGTATATGCGACGAGTAAGGTACATCTCAAACACTTATCTAGTGTTTTACATTATAAATTACCGTTGGCTTGTCAAGGACATGGGGACCCTTCCAGAATTCTGATGCAAGTAAGCCAAGGGGTTTACAAACTGAAGTTAGCGACAATACTCAAGGTTAACCTAGTGTTTAGTGTTCAACTTTTTGAACAGTTTGGGTTAGGAAATGGTGGAAGCCGAGGAAAATGTTCCGAGTTACGAAACTACCCGATAGCGAGACTAGTTGGGAAATGACCAAGGCATTGAGAAAGTTTCAAGGCCAATCAAACCAGTGTCATCCAGAGGTCATGAAGAAGGAATCACAAGAATGGGCGGGGGAGAATGTCATAGGTCACGGATTAAAGCCTGTGACTAATGCACAAATAGCGTTCCATGGAGGTCAATTGATTAACTAAGGCTCATTTGTCCTACTTTAACTAAACTGATTCGTTGAACATGTGGAAAAGTCCATCTACTTGAAGCATTGTTGGTACAATGAAACACTTAAAGAAAACTAGGGTTGCCATGATAAATATGGAAACTAATCTTAGAATATTTGATTTTGTAATCTTAGATGATTGTGTATATCTCTTAAGAACCTCAATTGTAAATGGGCTTCAATCTCGATCGTCGATGTAAACTAAATTGTACTGTTGGATATGGGGGAGCTCAACTATAAATAGAGTCTTCCCCCTCATTTGTAATTATACTATTATATCTCATTGATAGTAATTGAATACTATTAAGAGCATTTAATCAAACACCTTATGAGCGTTGTTTTCTTGTGGCTTTTTTTGTTCTCTTGTTGCTTTTTTGTCTTTGAGTTGCTTTTGCTTTATTTTCAGTGCCTTAGAGAATTTCTATCGAGAGTTCTCACTTTGTAAGAGTTAGGTTGGCTTAGGCAGATTTGAGACTAAATTTCTAGCTCCATGACATAAGTAGAAGGAAATTGACATTCCTTTTATATATAGTTTCTAGTATGGTCCACCCATACTTTGCGCTAGGTTGATTATTTATTTATGTCAAATTATAGAGTAAAAATTTGAAGATTAAATGTACTCTAGCCAAATTTTTTAGAACTAATTAGACCACTAAATCATATGGTTCAATTAAATGAATCATAAAAAAATATAAATATAAAAATAAAAATCATTCAATCGATTTTTTAGCCTAGTTCTACCGGCCCATACCGATTGCAAGTCAACTGGTCTAATCCCTTACTCTGAACTGGTACCCCGACCAGTTAGATCGGTCCAAACAACCATGACTCTAAGTCTTTGCACTTGGTACAATTGGAATTTAGTCCTCTAACTTTTATTTTCAATAATTCAATCTCTCAACTTTATGAATTTAAAGATTTGCTTTTAAATTATATATAACCACGTAATATTTTAATTGAAAATCTAACAATATTAACTATTTGAACTAATTAATAAAATTATAAAAATAATATAGAAATCAAATTATGTTAGAAATTAAAGTATAAAGATTAAGTCTCAAATTTAAACATGTTAAAAGGACCAAAATAAAAAATTAACCACTTTTCAAAAAATGAAAAAAAAATTGGAGTTGGTAGGTGTGCGACACGTGTCTTAAGGAGAAAGGTTTTTGGTCAATTTTTCTATTAGACCCTGTACCTTGTGTAAATTGTGGATTTAAT
The DNA here is from genome assembly GCF_025698545.1 of Gossypium raimondii. Classification (NCBI taxonomy): domain Eukaryota; kingdom Viridiplantae; phylum Streptophyta; class Magnoliopsida; order Malvales; family Malvaceae; genus Gossypium; species Gossypium raimondii. The sequence goes on from NC_068570.1 coordinate 21,989,441, forward strand.
AATTTTATTTTAATTTGATCAATTTTAGTCCCTATACTTTTCGAATTTTGAAATTTTAGTCCTAACCCAATGGTAACGATTAAATTTGTTTGGTTAAATTATGTCATTAGTCCTATATTATAAGTAAAGTTATAGATTTAGTCCACGTTCACCAATTAGATTATTCTTAGTGACTATATTTTTGAATTTCAAAATTTTAGTCTTAATGCCAAGACAATCGTTAAATCTATTAGTTGATTTTTGTGAGTATTATGAAAATAACAAAAAACATAGTATTATACATTTGATTATATGTTTGACACATCAAATTTTAAAAATAACATAACTTAACTTAACTTAATGAATTTAATAGTTATTATTTGGTTAGGACTAAAATTTTCAAATTCTAAAAGTACAAGAATTGAAAATGACCAAATTAAAATGCGTATACTAAATCCACAACTTACACAAAATAAAGGGTCTAATAGTAGAATTTAACCAAGGTCTTTTGTACTTTTCTTGATATATAGGTTTACAGTTATAGATGAAATATAGGGGGACTTCGAGAACAAAATATTTGCATTTTGTTACAAAACAAATATTTTAATTCAGCGCCCATAATCAAACCGCGTTTGTAGTCCAACGGTTAGGATAATTGCCTTCCAAGAAATAGACCCGGGTTCGACTCTAGGCAAACGCATGGATATTATTTTCTGTTTTATTTAAAGAATTTCCTGGGTCATTGCTTCCTTTATGTTTTTCTATACATTTTTGTTTTTGGAGTAAACATTGAATACATAGATTTTTATTTAATCCCAAAACATCAAAGAACCTTTTGCATGTGTCACTGGTTTTTGAGCCATCTTTTATCATGTTTTCTTAATACACCAACTATATATATATATATATGGTGGTTCAGTTGCTTATTTCTGTATCAGCTATAGTAAGATGGCTATTTTTTTTTCTTATTATATTTTTCCCTCTTAGGAGATTGATGCAGAACATATATTGGACGACAAAACAATGCCTTTCTTCACTGATTTGTAGTTTTTATTCACTTGGTAATATTTCCCCCGTATTTTGGTCTCTTGCTTTAGGGTTTAGCTTGTGTTCCAGCGGGATAATATGCTCTAAGTCGACTCCTTTGAGATAATTATGGAAAGTGTTGTCTATCTGGAGCTAGAAGACCTTAACGGACAACACTTTTTTCTCGACCGTATCAACCTCTCCTCAACAAGCTGATATTTTATAAGTATCTAATATCTCCCTTGGTTTTAATGATATTTTATCTAGTTCTAATTTTGACTCCTAATAAAAAATATAAATATCTAGTACAAAATGAAATTCGAAATGCTACAATTAATTTCTAAAATTCAAGGTTAACTAAAAATCTAACCGCATGTTTGGTTGGGCCGATTCAGAGAACAAAAGTCATTCTGATCCAATTTCTATTCCTTGGAATAGCCTATTACAGGCAACAACAAAATGGCCTGAATAGCCCATTCGGGGCTTCCCCCTCAAAATTATCTATTCGATGCCAAAAGGAATGGGCCCTATAAAAGAATTCCTTAAATACGAATGAAATCAACTGTCACCACATTATACCAAGAAAAAAATTTGATTCTGTTAGGGATCGACCCGATTAAGCAACAAGTAACAAAAATAGCGGAATAAATTGAGAAATTGAACACACAAATTTAACGTGGAAAAACCCCTCCAAAGAGGATAAAAAACCACAGGCAAAGATAATTTTACTATAATGGCAAAAGAACGAAGAGTACAAAAGATGGAGATAAAACTAAACCCCAAAAACCCGAAAACAAAGAACCCTCAAAACGTAAATACAAAATTCTCTAAATGTGTTATGAGTTCTAATCTCTAATGGGTGTGTTTTCTAAGGTTGTAAAAGAGCCTATATATAGGCTAAAATCATATGTCAAATAATAATAAAATAATCTAAACTAATCAGTGTTTGACTGAAATAAATAAACAGAGTTTAACTAAAAGATTATTTTTCAAATTTGACTAAAAATAGGAGTCATACTTAACAAATCTCCACATTGACTCATATTTCTACAATGCCATATTTGCCAAAGCCTGCCACGAGCCTATCTTGAACTATGCAGGGAATTAACTGAGTCGAATCTATGCTTAGAATCTGGAAGACTTCTAGCCTTCGACTTGTGCACTGCCAAATTAAAACTAACCCGGGTCTGATTTTCACAAATACAGTACCTTAACTTTTCAAAATCTGCATCCAAAAGAGAACCTCTCTTCAACGAAACGGTCATACATTTTCCCCTCCTACGACCAAGCCTCCGCTCCAAACGAGTTGACTTCGACTCTGTAACAGATGAGGGACGTCCGATTTCACCGGTCACTATAGAACCTTTCAGAATATAAAGACTGCCAGTTCTTTTACCTTTTAACAAAACGAGAGCTCCACGAGATACTTTAATACCGCTCGACTCGATGTTGATTCTGCATCCTTTCAAGTCTAAAATACTCAAGGAGATGAGATTCTTTCGTAAATCAGGTACATACCTGACATCTGAGAGTGTCCTAATTGTCCCATCGTGTGTCCTGATTTTAACTATTCCAATACCAGCTACCTTACTAGATGAATCGTTTCCCATGCGCACAACTCCACCTTCAACCGAACTGTATGTAGAAAACCATTTTCTATTGGGACACATGTGGAAAGAACATCCCGAATCTAGGATCCACTTGGACGTGAGCTTGGAGTTATCGCTCGTTGACACTAACAAGAAATCATCACCGCTTTCATCGGTCAAATTAGCACCAGCTACATCTTCCACGCTACTCTCAGTAGCTCTTTTATTTCGCAGTTTATAATAATCTGCTTTGACGTGACCTAACTTTTTACAATAGCGACACCTTTTGTCTCGTTTCTTTGATGCTACTAAAACAGAAGCTTGCCTATCTACTTTGTTATCCAAATGAAGCTCATTGTCGAGTTTGTCTCTACTCAACAAATGACCCTTCACATCTTCGAACGAGATTTTGTCTCTGCCATAAATCAGGGTCTCCTTGAAAGACTTGTATGAAGGGGGTACAGAGCACAATAATAGCATAGCTTGATCTTCATCATCAATATGAACCTCAACGTTCTTTAAATAATTTAAAAGAGTAATGAATTGACTGATGTGATCTCTAAGAAGCTCACCTTCGTTCATGCGAAACGTAAATAGATGTTGTTTCAACACTAAACGATTAGCCAGAGACTTAGTCGCATAAAGAGTTTCTAACCTTTTCCACAACGCGGATGAGGTCTTCTCCATCAATACCTCCTACAATATCGTATTCGCGAGGCACAACTGGATTGCAAACAAGGCCTTTTCATCAAGCTCTTCCCATTCTATTTTATTTAGATTCTCAGGCTTTTTCCCGGTAACAACCTTTTTCAAACCGGATTGAACTAGAATTGCCATCATCCGGACTTGCCACAGATTGAAATTTGTCTCACCATCGAACTTCTCAATTTCAAACATTGTTGTTGCCATATCTGAATGGGCTGATCTATGAAAATTGAACTAGCTTTGATACCACTTGTTAGGGATCAACCTGATTAAGCAACAAGGAACAAAAATAGCAGAATTAATTGAGAAATTGAACACACAAATTTAACGTGGAAAAACCCCTCCAAAGAGGATAAAAAACCACGGGCAAAGATAATTTTACTATAATGGCAAAAGAACAAAGAGTAAAAAAGATGGAGATAAAACTAAACCCCAAAAACTCGAAAACAAAGAACCCTCAAAACGTAAACACAAAATTCTCTAAATGTGTTATGAGTTCTAATCTCTAATGGGTGTGTTTTCTAAGGTTGTAAAAGAGCCTATTTATAGGTTAAATTCATATGTCAAATAATAATAAAATCATCTAAACTAATTAGTGTTTGACTAAAATAAATAAACAGAGTTTAACTAAAAGATTATTTTTCATATTTGACTAAAAATAGGAGTTATACTTAACAGATTCTTGTAACTTAAAGCTTATAAGGGAGAGGAATTAATTGCAAATGGCAAAGAAATATATGTATGATGATGATTCACAAATAGGGAGATCTCTTACTAACCCAACGATCTTAGCCATTCGAATTAGAAGCAAATTCATGGATTTTACTCTACTTGCCAACCATTGTAAATTCTCAAATTATGTTGGATATTTTGAAAGGCAAAAAGAAAACATCGAAGAATGTTTAGGTGCTTGAAATTTGAAAAAGAGAAAGGAGTGTGAAGTAAGAAATATGAATAAATCAGAGTATTTTTTGGGTAAAGGCATTACAACTGGCGGCAGTAACGAGGCTGTCGAAAACTGGACAATATGGTGGTTCCTGGGTTTAGCTAGAGAACGTTGTAGAAAGAGGGGAGAGGATTTGGAAAGGAGATAATAAGTTAGTAGAATTTTTAAGTATATTATATTTGATATAAAACGTAATTGAAGAATTTTATTTATGCAAAAACATGACATCCCAATTTTTTTCTCCTAAGCTCGCTTCGTGGTTTTAGGTTTCCTCAAAGCTTTGGTATTATTTTTTTTAGATTTTTCATCATTTTCCTTTGAATGTTTGAGGGTTTTGGCCCCATTTCCTTTGCTTCATTTCCAATTTGACGTGGGCTTTCATATGTTTTCTTTCTGTTGTTGAGTTTTGGTAGGATTTAGGAATCAATAGCCGAAGTGACTCATAAGATCTAGACCTCTAACCCAAAAAAAGAATGTTCACCTATAGACTACTCAGCTGAGGACCTCGAGGGAATGCAAGATGTTTGCAAAGATAGCTCAAGATGGAAGCCCGTGAGGGGAGCTCGCGAAAGGAGCTCGCGTAAGCCTCACATGAATAAGGTCGCATAAACTATATTATTTAATTAAAGAACTATATTATAAGAATGCAAGTAGAAATTTATTTACGTATTGAAACACTATGAACTTACTTAAGATTCACTTCCAGTTTTTATGCAGGGACTACTCCACAATTTTTCCCTTGCCACGATTAATGTCTTTTTGGTTCGGTTCTTGATCTATATAATAGTTAATTACAACTTATTAATTACACATACATTTTATAACAATTCAACGCATATGACCCTAAAATTTTCATCAATTTCACATTTTCCCTAAACTTTTACCTTTTTTTCAATTAACTCCCTAAGCTTAAAATTTTCCCAATTTAGTAAAATTTTCCAAATACTCAAGCTAGCTGAATATTTACCTTTCTATTCCCAGCCTATATTTATTCTGAATTCACAAAATTTCACTATAAATTCTAACATTTCATCATTTCAATCCTTGAACCAAAATCTTATAAAACTCACTAGATAAATTAATCTTGAACAACAATTAAAACTTTCATTTCGCCAACTAACATCATGAACAACAATAATTCATCAATGGTACATTTTAAATTTTTTTACAGTTTCAAAAACAAAAGTACGGATTAGCTGGACCTAGTTGCAACGATCTCAAAAACATAAAAATTACAAAAAACGAGTTTAAAAATCATACCATGCAAGCCTAGTAGATAATCGAACTTTCACAACCCTTCAATGGTGTTTCATCATTCAAAATTCAGTGGAAAATGTCACTAAGGAAGAAGATGATGTTTTACTTTAATTTTTCTTAAGTTTTATTTATTAAATTACAATTTTACCCTTATTTATAACCTTGTAAATTAACTATATCTGTAACACCCCTTACCCGTATTCAACACCATAATAGGCTACGAGGCATTACCAGAAAACAAACGCTTGTACACGTATTTAACCTTATTATAAAATTTTATCTAAATTAAAACTTTCAAATTTTTTTAACATGCTTTTATAATTCTTCACAATATATCCTCAAAATATTATATTCATAATAAATAGGGCTTCTAAGACCCAATACATACTCATGCAATTCAATACTTTATTTCTATTTCATTTAATTCACGATTCTCATGTTCACGGTTCAATTCAATTTTATTCCGAAAATCACACTTTGAAAAATTACATTTTTACCCCTAAAATTTCACAAAATTATAATTTTGCCCCTAGGCTCGTAAAATAATTTTTATTCAATTTCCTTGCATTTTAGGCCTAACCGAACCATTTTCATAACTATAGCAGTTCACAATTCTCACTTATTCACACACTTGTGACATATTTTATAACTTTTACAAATTAATCCTTTTAGGCATTTTCATCAAAAATCACTTAGTAAAAGATGTTCATCACACTCCAAACATTCATATTCTTCCATAAAACATCAAAATACATGCATATAATTCATGGGTAAATTTTTAAACACAAACCCTAGTTCAAAATAATGGTCAAAATAGGTAAATATTGTTACGAGGATTTCAAAAACGTAAAAATCATTAAAAACGGGGCTAGAACGGACTTACAATGGAGCTTGGAAGCTTGAAAAACCCTAGCCATGGTTTCCCCATGCAATTTTCGGCCTAGGGGTTGAAAATGGACAAAAAATTGGCTTTTAATTTTGTTTTTAATTTATTTTAATAACTAAATAACGAAAATGTCCTTAATGAAAAACTTTGGAAACATGCCTAAACATGTCCATTTTTGTCCACCAATTTAACCAATGGTCTAATTACCATATAAGGACATCCAATTTAAAATTTCATAACAATTGGACACCTCTAACATGTAGATCTCAACTTTTGCACTTTTTACAATTTAGTCCTTTTGACTAAATTGAGTGCCCAAACGTCAAAATTTTCAAATGAAATTTTCAAAAAACCATTTTATGAAATTGTATACCATAAAAATATAATAAAAATAAATTTTATTCTCGTCGGATTTGTGGTCCCGAAACCACTGTTCTGACTAGGCCCAAAATCTGGCTGTTACAATATCCATATCCAAAGTTGTCCATATACTTTTACTATGGTGTAATTACCATAAAAGTTCACCCTTATCTAATAATTTGACCATCTTAATGCTATAATTAACAAGTTTTTCACCTTTTATAATTTAGTCCTTTTTTCTTAATTAAATATTTAAACATTAAAATTTCTTAACAAAATTTTAATACGAGTCTAATGACTCCACAAATATTCTTTAAATAATATTTACGAATCAATACAATAGAATTTGTGGTCCCAAAATCACTATTTAGTCACCACTAAAACATGGGCTGTATAATGTTTACTAAAATATGAGCACATTTCCCAACAAAATAGGGACGATGAGCAAGAAAAAACAACCAAGAATCTAGGTTCGATATTGAGTGGTGTCAAAGACAAGTCGAGTCATGGGCTGATGTTTGTAGACATCACAGTGGCTAGCAAAAGATTGAATGCACTTATTGATATAGGTGTGTCAAATTTGTTCATGTTCGAAGAGACTACTCAAAAACTTGGTCTCAAGATTGAGAAGGAATCTGGTTGGATCAAGATGATGAACTTGAAAAGCTTTCCAAAAAAAGGTATGGCAAAAGGAGTGGAACTCCAACTTTGCGACTGGACCAACAAGGAGACCCTTAAGGTAATACCACTTGATGACTATGATTTTGTGGTTGGATTGAGTTTTCTTGTTTGAATTAATGCATGTCTTTTTCCTTCTGTCGGATCTATGTTCATCTCGAATACGGACCATAAATATATAGTGCTAATGAAAAGAAAATGGGGTGTGGAAGTAAAAACACTATCAAAAATCTAATTTTCTAAAGGATTACGTAGAGATGAAGTCTCTTATTTAGCCATCTTAAAGATCGATGAAGTTGTGAAACCCGTTGGTGAGATCCTTAAGGAAGTGGACTAGTTACTGTAGTCTTTTCAAGATGTGATGCTTATAAAGTTGCCCAAAAAGTTACCACCAAAGAGAGGTGGATCATAGGATCGAGTTGATACACAATATTGAGCCGCTAACTAGGGCTCCATATCGAATGTCTTCACTTAAGTTGGAAAAATGGCTGAAATAATTAAAGGAGCTTTTAGATGTCAGGTTCATTAGACCATCTAAATCACCATTCGGCATGTCAGTATTGTTTCAGAAAAAGCACGTTGGGTCATTGAGATTGTGAATCGATTATCAGGCATTGAAAAAATCATCGTGAAGAACGTGTACTTGATTCCCTTTATTACAGATTTATTTGATCAACTTGGTAGCGCAAGATGGTTTACCAAGTTGAATTTGCAAACGGGGTACCATTAAGTTAGAGTAGCCGAAAAGGACAAGCTAAAGATCGTATGTGTGACTCGTTATGGTTCTTATTAGTTCCTTGTGATGCCCTTTAGACTAACGAATGCTTCAACCACATTTTGCACCCTAATTAATAAGGTACTTCAACCCTTCCTAGACCGTTTTATGGTTGTTTATCTTGACGACATTGTTGGTGTACAGTAAGTCACTTGGGGACCATGTAGAACATTTAAGGGAAGTGTTCCAAACTTTGCGAGAAAATGAGTTGCATGTTAAAGAAGAGAAATGCTCATTCGCCTAACGCGAGGTTCCATTTTTAGGCCATATTATGGTAAGTGGAAAAATCTAGATGGATGAAAGCAAAATTCAAGCCATTATTGTAACAGCCCGTTTTCAGTGAAATCGGAACAGTGGTTTCGGGACCACAAATCTGAGTCTGAAAGAAAATTTATTTTAATAATATTGCATGGCCTGCATTATGATAGGAATGTTGTATGAAAAATTCGTTAAAAAATTCTACTGATTACATATTTAATTAGATGAAAAGGACTAAATTGTATAAAATACAAAAGTTGAGTTCTAGTAGCTATAAGTATCAAATAGCTATGGGATTCAAAATTTAAGGTCCTTATATGGAAAATGGACCATTTAGAAGAGTTAGTAGATAAGGATGATTAGTCATCAATGGAAAATTAAGAAAGAAAATGACTAAATTGGAAAGATGAAATAATAATAGATGATATTTTAATTACATAACAAATATCATCATTTTATATCATCTTTTCCAAATTAAATACATGGAAACCCTAGCTAAGAGAAGAGAACTCAAGCAAGTTTATTTGGCTTAATTGGATAAGCATTCTTGTCCCGTTTTTAGTAATTTTTATGTTTTCGAGATTATAAAAGCTTAATTTAGCTATCTCGGGGATTAATTTGTAAAATTATCAAAGTACTAGGGTTTTTACATGGATGAATATGCATGAATTATGAAATTTATGGTTTAAAATGAAAGGTTATTGATAGATAAACAACTTTTGTAAAGTGAATTTTGATGAAATTGTGATTTAGGGACTAAATTGTAAATATATAAAATTTATGGAAAAATTATGAATTTTATGAATTACATGGGCTACAAATGTTACATGTAAAATTGACTTGGCTTAGAATAAGGATTAAATTGCATGGATTTCATTTTCTTAGCCTAGGGACGAAATTGTAATTAATCAAAAGTATAAGGGCAAAATGGTAATTTTACCTAAATTGTGAATTGAACTGAATTGATTATGAATTGTATTAAATTGATTTATATTTACTCATATAGATCCGGATAAACCAAATACAGGATAGATTGTGGAAAAGAGAAAGTAATGGATTAGTAGATTTTGTATACACGAACATTGTCAAGGTAAGTTCGTGTAACTAAATTAAGTATATTTATATACTTGAATTGAATGTTGTATATACATGAATTGTGTAATTTTCAAGTACATGAAATTGATTACATATATGACAATGCCCGACAAATATTAAGTCTCGTTGGAATAAATGCAATTCGATTGGATACAAGATTCCTGAATTGGTTGTAGTCCTGCATATGTTGCGGACACACCATAGCTCGAAAGAGTGCCCTGTTATTAACCCTCTCGAGATTCTCGTTATATGGTTCTTGCGAGCTTCCCGTTAATAGCTCTTCGGAGCATCCCGATCGGTTGTGATCCTACATGTATTGTGGACACACCGCAGCTCTTATAAGCGTCCCGATATATGGTTCTTCGTGAGCTTCCCGATTAAAGGCTCTTTGTGAGCTTTCTGATTAATGGCTCTTCGGAGCTTCCCGATATGGCTCGCTTAAACTTCCCGATATATGGTTATCCGAAAAGCTTCCTATTAATGGCTCTTCAGAGCTACCTGTTATTGGCTTGTATGAGCTTCCTGATTATGGCTCTTATGAGCTTCCCTATATAGCCCGGATGAGTTTCCCGTTATATGGCTTAAGAGAGCTTCTCGATCATGTGCTCTATTGAGCACTCCCGAATATGAATTGATGGATTATAGATTAATACACTTCGTGTGTATTACCCATGTGTCCATCAATATTTCAAATAAATTCAACGGGCAAAGTTCTGACATGAGATAATCTGAACTTGATATGAATTCTTATGGAAATATACATGTTATATGGATATATGACGTGGAAAGCATATGTATATGAAAATTTTTACGTGATGAGCTCATCCTTGTTCTTGATATTCACATGAAGTACATGACTAACATGTTTCTTGAGGTTATATGTGTTTAGGCAAATTGCTAAATTTCTTTGGATGAATTTTTGCATACTTACCTTAAATGAAAATGAATGGTAAGTGTTGACACCATTTGTTTGTGAAAACGGGTCGACTTGGATTTTGAAAACGAAAACGAAAACGAAAACAGGAGTCGCCACCAATCTTTTTTAATAAGGTGTGATCAGATCACCTCGCAATTTGACCATTTTAATAGTTTGATTTATTAAAATATTATTTTTCAGTCTACAAAAATCCAGAAAACGAGTTCGGGAGTCGGTTACGCACGAGGAAGGATTAGCACCCTCGATGCGCCCAAAACTGGTACCTAGTTGATTAATTAGTGTCTTGGTGTCGAAAATTAAAAACTCGAAAAGAATTTTAAAAATACGATCCTTCTTTATATTGTGTTATTTCAAAATTACTCGAATAAATCAAAATGTAAAATGCCTCCTTATCTCGAAGTAACAAGATATCACACCCAGTAAGTTAGGACACGGTACCTCGTATTTTGAGAGTAAGTTTGCATTTCATTTTAAACCTCATTTCTTTTAATTCTAAAAGGATATTCGGTTATTTAGAATCAACGCGAGAAAAAATCGAAACCCAGTAAGTTAGGGCACGACTTCTCGAATTTTCTAAATACGGAATATTGCCTTAATTTCCGAAAATTTCCCTTTTGAATTTTGAGTATGAATTAATGGAATTTAAAAAAAAATGCGTGCAATTTTGATTATATTTGAAAAGAAATTGTTTAAAACGGAAAGAATGTCGTACACAACCTATAATGAATATACAACATACATTTAAAATCCATAACATAATATGCATCATAAAATATACTCATAACATTGATACAAATAAATCGAAATGCATGAATAATAATGTAAGAAACAATATAACAATAACATTAATATAATAACAAAACAAATACAATCCTAATAGATCTAGATTTAAAACATGTGAGGATAACAAATAAATAATTAATAGAATGAAATTGCAATAATAATGGCAAGAATTAAAATAAACAAAATCAATATTTAGAATAGTGAATAAATAAATAAAATAAAACCTAATGTAAGTTTGATCAAAATTAAGTAAATAAATAAATATTAAATAAAATATTTTTTATGAGTAAATAAATAAATAAACAATTAAACTGACTAGGCACTGAATTGAAAACGGACGCAAAATCTGGGGCTCGAATCGCAAATAAATAAAAGAGGATCACCAGGGGACTGAACTGAAACGCGCTCAAAACGCGAGGGACTTACTAGGAAATTTTTCGGCCCCGCAGTGCAGCGTTTCAATGCGGGTCAAAATGAAACAAATGTAAAATTTATGGGGCCAAAATAAAAAAATAATAGAGACTAGGCTGCATTAAGGTGCAAAAGCGGAGGGGCTGAACATGTAATTAGCCCTCCAAGCCAAAACACGCGGATCTTGGCCATACTCGGGTCGGGTGTTCGGGTCCCATGTGAAACGACATCATTTTGGCCATTGTTGCCTAAACCCAAAACGGCGTCGTTTTATTCCCAATGTAAATATCAAAAATTAAAAAAAAAAGTTTAACCTCCATTAAAAAAAACAACAGAGGGCTTTCAAACACCTCTCTCTCAGCCCCCAGATCCGGCCAATAAGGTCGTCGCCTGCGCCGCTATTACTCTGCCGTCATCGGTGGTTGGAGCGACGCGAAGGTCGCGCTTTTGGCCCATCTTCCAAACGCACGAAGGCTTAAACATCTGAGCCTGAAGACCACAAGAAAGAGAAACCCCATGGCCTCCCTTTTGGTCCCGATTTCAGCGACCATGATGGCCCCGGCGACGGACTTTGCAGACGGCCCCAGGTAAATTTTGGTTTTTTTTGTTTTTTCCATAAATAAAAAAATAAAAGGAACCAAATAAACATAATGTATTAAATCCAAAATAGAAAATGCAATATCACCTTAAAATCTGTTTTTCTCTTTTTTATTTCGATTTTTTCGAAGAACAATCCGGAAGAACCAAGAACAGTGATAAGTTTCGACCTTTATAGCCGATTTCAAACTCCTAAGTCTATTGTTTTTTGTCGTTTTTTAGTTTGGATTGTCCTCATTTGTTGTTTTCTGCTCTGTCGATTTATTGCATGTTGCATGTAATCTTTGTTTTGTAGGTGTCTGACACGCATGGAGGGCCAGCGATAGGTGAGCGATGGCGTTGGCGTGCGCGAGAGAGCCTGGCAGCATGCGGCGCTGGGGCTAGGCAGAAGCATACGGCTAGGAGGCTGACCTAGGGTTTTTTTGCTAAAAAATTTTAGTTTGTGGGTTGTTAAGTTTGGGCCCAGGTTCTTTAATTTTTGGGCATGTAAACTTGGACTTTTTTTAATTCTGGTTTATTTCTTACTGGCCCGGGAAAATTTGGGCCTTTACAGCTGCCCCTCTTTGCTCATTTGTCGTGTAACGAGAACAGAGCAAAGACTAAGAAAAGCCAATTTTGCCCGGTCCCACCGAGTCTTGACTTTTTCTGGTGCTCATCTTCCTCAAGTAGCTTCATTCAAGTCCACTGTGTCTTGTTGCTTCAATCCATTTCACTGCATCTTTAGAGAGATATGACTTCAATCTACTCTGCTGCAACTCCATGGGGTTGAGATTTGTGGTTTTTAGTCTGCTCCACTACAACTTCAGGGAGATAAGATTAGTAGCTTCAATCTGCTCCACTGCAACTTCAGGGAGATAAGGTTTGTTATTTTGAGTCTGTTCCACTGCAACTTCAGGGAGATAAAACTTGTTATGATGTGATATGCTCTACTATAACTTTAGAGAGATAAGATATGTTATTTTCAGTCTGTTCCACTACAACTTCAGCGAGATAAGACTTGTTATGGTGTGATCTGCTCTACTGCAACTTCAGAGAGATAAGATCTGTGATTTTAATCCGCTCCACTGCAACTTTAGGGAGATAGGATTGGTTTCTTTCGTCTGCTCCGCTACAAATTCAGGGAGATAAGACTGGATGTGATCTGCTCTACTGCAACTTCAGAGAGATAAGATCTATGTTTTTAATCTGCTCCACTGCAACTTCAGGGAGATAGGATTGGTTTCTTTTGTCTGCTCCACTGCAACTTCAGGGAGATAAGACTGGATGTGATCTGCTCTATTGCAACTTCAGAGAGATAAGATCTGTAGTTTTAATCTACTCCACTGCAACTTCAGCGAGATAGGATTGGCTTCTTCTGTCTAACTGCAATGTTTGGGAAGTAAGATTCGCCGTCGTAGCTTCAATCTATTCCACTACACCGCCAGGGAAGTAAAATTCACCGTTGTGGCTTCAATCTTTTTAATTGCAATGTCGGGGAACAAGATTCACCGTTGTAGCTTCAATCTGTTCCACTGCACTGCCAGGGAAGTAAGATTCGCCATTGTAGCTTCAATCTTTTAAATTGCAATGTTAGGGAACAAGATTCACCGTTGTAGCTTCAATCTGTTCCACTACACCGCCAAGGAAGTAAGATTCGCTGTTGCAGCTTCAATCTTTTTAATTACAATGTCGGGGAACAAGATTCACCGTTGTAGCTTCAATCTGTTCCACTACACCGTCAGGGAAGTAAGATTCGTCATTGCGGCTTCAATCTTTTAAATTGCAATTTCGGGGAACAAGATTCGCCGTTGTAGCTTCAATCTGTTCCACTGCACCGCCAGGGAAGTAAGATTCGCCTTTGTGGCTTCAATCTTTTTAATTGCAACCTCAAGGGTATGTGTAATTCCATTGATCCTTTCTCTGGGGAACATAACATGCAAAATCCATTTCATGGACCTATTTATGTCTAGTGTTTTAGGATGTCATGATTAGAATGAATCAAATACTCCTAACTAGATGTGTATGTATGATATTTGCATGGATGCAGAATGTCATTTTTCAAGAATGATTCCTTTTTAATGTTTGGGTTGTCATTCCTAATTGTTCATCAAGTTTTTATCACTGACGTGTTACCATGCCCTCTTGTTCAGCTGGTATCTTTGCAAAAAAAACCAAAGAAATAGTCGCAATTTAGACTATTCTTTCTCAAATGCTTCTAACCCTTAAGTTGGTTAGTTCTAAACAACAGCCCTGTTTCAGGTCCTCGTACTATTTAAAAGCTTTCAGAGTAATATGCAGAACTTCCTTTGCTTGAATATTAACAGTCCAGTAATCGTTATTTCAATGAAAAACGCTTGAAAAAAATTATCAAAATGGACAAGATGAAATTTTGTTGAGAGCAAAACTCAAAATGAATCAATCAATCAAGATAGAAAATTTTGCTAGAATACAAAATGAGAATAAATTAATCAAGATGGCGTATTTTGAAAAAAATACAAAAATTAAATAAAATGGAAATAGGTGCCCCAGATATCGTAGCATGAGCTTTTCTGCCCCAAACTTCTTGAGGACCCTTTTGAACTTGATATGTGTTTAGAAGTCCTAGAAGACTTTGTTGATGCCCCAAGATGTAGCATCTTTCATTCTTATTAATTCAGAGAGGACAAGACTACCGCATGTCCCACCTTCGATCAAAATTTGAACTGCCCATTCCTAGGTTTTCAATTCAAAACCCTTTTGGTCTCAAGGCACTCTTTGCGGGTTTTCACCTTGGCCTCTCCTTTTTCCTTTTTTGTTCTTCTTTTCTTTTCTTTTTCTTTTTTTTCTTTTTTTCAAGTGAATTATTTATTGCTTGAATCAGAATTCTCAAGATTAGGCAGGTTCTTGCCATCCAGCTTGGTCAATATCGATGCTTTTTCAGATAAGGCCTTCCACATAAGGTCCTCTCCAGTTTGGCATCCACTTTCTTCTAAAGTCCTTTTGTATGGGAAAGATCTTTTTCGATACCAGGTCCTCCTCATGGAATTCTCAGGGGTGAACTTTTTGGTGAGCTCGCATCATTCGCTTTTGGTATATTTGACCATGACGGATAGCTTTCAACCTTTTATCTTCAATCAAATTTTAACTGATCATATCGGGCTTGGATCCATTCTGCTTCATCCAACTTCAGCTCTGACAAGACTCAAAGGGTAAGAATATCAACTTCTATGGGTAACACTGCCTCTATTTCATATACCAATGGGAAATGAGTTGCCCCGGTAGAGTTTTTTTTTTTGCGCCATTCACCTTGGGGTGACATGGTATTAATTTTTTGAATAGACTGCAAACTTTTGATATCGTGCCGTTGTTTAATTTTAGTGCATTGTCAGATATGATCCTTTTTGCCATTCCATACTGACATATGATTTTTCAAGAATTTGCAGACTGTCGACTTTGTAACATTAGCATAAGAATCAGGTTCCACAAAGATGAATCGATGACTGCTAAGAACTTTTGGCGAGATCAGCCCAGTGACATCCGTGCCCCCATAGAGAAAGGTCATGATTTCCATTTATTCTTTGTAAGGTAAGATCTTGTTCTCTCATCCTTAACAAACCAAGAGATAAGGTACAATCTTGGTCACCTTCAAAGTCCTAAAGTTCCTCTAGACACATATCCTGCTCAAAAGGATGTTCTGAGTCAATTGCAGTGTTGCTCATATCATTAATATCTGGAGACCTGTTATAGGGACGAAGCCAGATCCAAAGAATAAAAGAATCTAAGAATATTTATCTGTAGATTATGATATGAATGAAATGGAAACAATAAAAGAATATTTGCTCGAAGTGAGAAATAAAGATGCATTTTATTGAAATAAATATATTGGACATGAGCCTATCTCACAAAAGGATTCTTATCGCTCCTAGGCTTAGAGCAATAAGCATGTTTTAGACATTAATTCGAATTAGCTCTAAAAAAATACAGGGATCTCTTACACAGTCCCATTGTTCAAAACACTCCCAAGTGTGTAAGGGTAGACTGTAACAGCCTGATTTTGGGCCTAGTTGGAGCAGTGGTTTCGAGACCACAAATCTGATAAGAAAAAATTTATTTTTCTTATATTTTTATGGTCTATGATTTCACGGAATGGTTTTTTGAAAATTTCGTTCAAAAATTTCGACGTTTGGGCACTCAATTTAGTCAAAAGGACTAAATTGTAAAAAGTGCAAAAGTTGAGTTCTACATGTTAGAGGTGTTCAATTGTTATGAAACTTTAAATTGGAGGTCCTTATATGGTAATTAGACCATTGGTTAAGTTGGTAGACAAAAATGGGCATGAGATAAGTGAAATAGGAAATTTTTAAGTTAGGGGCAATTTGGTAATCTAGTAATTAAAATGAATTAAAAGGGAAAAAGATGGCAAATTGTGCTCATCTTCTTCATTTGGACGAAATCAGCAAGGGGGGAAGCCATTTTTAGGGTTTTCAAGCTTCTAAGCTCCATAGTAAGTAATTCTAAGCCCCGTTTTTCATGTTCTTTACGTTTTTGGAGTCCCGATAACTTGATTTTGCTTATTCTAGCAATAATTTAATCTAGGGTTTATATTTGGAAAAATACCCATATGTGAAATGTGTTTATTTTGATGTTTTATGGAAGAATATGAAGCTAGAAATTATGTTAAGCAACTTTTGCTAAGCGATTTTGAGTGAAAACGAGTAAAACGACATAATCGATAAAAATGTTAAATGTTCATAAGTAAGTGTTAGGGTGGGAATTTGATGTTGCCATAGAAGGGAAAAATGTTCAGAATGTCATAATACATAATAATAAGGGATGAATTTTAATTTACGAGCTTTGGGGAAAAAGTGTAAATATGCAAAAGTTTAGGGGTAAAATTATAATTTTTCCAAAGTTTGAGTCAAGGACTATTTTGATAAATGTGAGTACTAAATAAGTCAAATGTGTTATTATAGATCAAGAAAGAAGTGGAATCGACCTTGACCGGAGAAAAGAAAAGATTAAAGACTAAATTGCAAAAATTTTATATTGTTGCATCAAAGTAAGTTATGTGTAAATAATAGTTATATTTTTATAAATTGTGAATTATATTTAATATGTGAATAAATATTGAATGTGGAAGGAAATTTATTCATGAATTATTCAAGTGATAAAGTGTTTAAAATAAAGTGTTAAGTGTAAATTCCCGGTTGAACTTAGGAATAGAAGTGGATACAAGTGACATGTCACTAGAGATCAGTGTTACAGTGTTACAGTGAGTCCCAGATGCTGGCTGATCTAGCATGTGTTGCAGACACCTGACAGCTTGTGTGAGCAGGCCCGTGGACATTTCTAGTGTTATTGATCAGTGGTAGCTTCGGCTACATTTCAGTGGTAGCTTCGGCTACATATCAGTGTGGCACTTATGTGCTAATTCTCTACGTATCCGTGTATATTCCGAGTGTTCAACGGGAAATTGACTAAGTGAAAATACATGAGATCATTTAACGATTAAGTGTAATTGAATAATGAATATATGTGTGGAATTGAATTGAATATTGACTTGAAAATAGAAAACTGAATTTTGAATTGAATAGTGATTAAAAGTGAAAAAGTGAAATTATGAAAAAGTAGAATTAGCAACAAAACAGTTTTGGACAATAATAATAGTGTGACTTTGCAAAATCACCAAAATGGTGAAAATTTAATTATAGAGTGAATAAGATATGAAATGAAATATTAAGGAGTCTATTTTTACATAAAAGAAATAGAAAAACCAAAAGAGTTATACATTTTGAGATATTTGAATTTTAGTGAGGCAAGGTCGGATTGATTTGGAATCATCTATTCGACTTTGGAAAATAATTAAAATTGTAAAAAATTATTATAATTTATATTCTTAGAATCCTTAATGAGTATATTTTCAAAGGAACAAACGTAAATATCATCCGAGTTACGTACAATGAGATAATTCATTTTAGTGAAGAGAGGTCGAGATGTTGAGCGTTGAAACAGGGGTGACTTTAAAGAATAAAGCTGTACTAATTGGCCAAATAAAAATTCTGAAAATTTTTGGTAAGAATACATGTGAGTATAGTTTCAAGGAAATTAATGGATTTTAATTTGGAGCTTTGTAGCTTCAGATAAAAATGATTTAGTGACTCGACTCAAATAGACGACTTTGAATTTAAATATAAGTGAATAGTGAAATTATGTATTAATGTTATTTAAGCATGTTTTATACATAAAGGATGTGGAATGGAGAGGAGGAGGAGGACAATAAAATATATGAAATAATTGTGTATAATGGTCATATGCCCGATTATAATCGGTAAATGTTATATTGAATGGTAAATACATAATGGTACTGAAGGAACTATTGCGGTATTGAAAAGCAATTGATCAAATGTTTAAGAAATTTAGTCATGACATATATATATGTGATAATAATGATATATGGATGATTATATCATTGAGTTGCATTGATTAATTTGGTTTATGTGATGGAAATGTCAAGAACATATGTGTTTGATATGTGATGATCATGGTTTACGCTCATATGGGAAAATAAAGTTTCATAGTATGAGAGTGTGGTATTGAAATATATATATATTGGATTGAGAAATTGATTTGAATTGTGAACATGAAAGATTGTAAACTGAATAAAATGGAAATGGAGCTTTGAATTACATGAGTAAGTATCGGGTCTCGTATGCCCTATTTGTTATGAATATAATATTTTGAGGATATGTTGTAAAGAATAATAAAAGCATGTTAAAAATTTGAAGAGTTTAAATTTGAATGAAATTTTGTAACTCGGTTTAATACGTTTACATGTGTAAGTGTTCTAGTAATGCCTCATACCCTATTTTGGAATTGAATACGGGTAAGGGGTGTTACATAGACGCCTCATAAATTCTCTTCTCCAGCTCCTTCTTCAGATACGGCGTTAACATCCAAATTTCCCATCATTCTTTCCGGGCCTTTGACTTCTTCAAAGAATTCCAACTCTTTATTATCCATTAGACTTTGCACCAAGGATTTGAATTCAGCACACTCTTGGATTTCATGGCCTTCTTCAACGTGGAACTCACAGTAGCTCCTCATCCCTTTTGGTCCCTTCCCCAAATTCTGAATGATTAATCCCATGTCTATCATTTGTTTCAAAACCGATTTTAGTGAGGTTTTTACTTCTGCAACATTGGTTTTGGTTCTTTTTCCTCCATTCTTAGCTATCGTGTTTACTCCTGGGTCTGGATGACTAGGAAATGAATTTCCTGCCACATTAGGTCCAGTTGGATTGTCAAACTTCACGATGCCCATGTTAATGAACCTTTCGACTAACTTTTTAAATGTAGTGCAGTTTTCAATCGAATGCCCCGTAGTTCCTGCGTGATACTCACATTTGGCATTCGCGTCGTACCATTTGGGGTATGGAGGTTGCATGGGTTTTAAGTAGAACGGAGCTACTACATGCGCATCAAACAGATTCTGATATAACTCCTTATATGTCACCGGGACGGGTGTGAACTGGAGTTTTTTTGTGTTTGGCCTCGAGTTGGATTCTTGCTTTGAGGGGTCTTAATAGCTAGCTGTTACCATCCTGGGCTGACCTACAGTGACTGCTTTGAATACCCTTTATTATACAAGCTCAGATTACTCATTTCATTTTCTTTGTCCTTTGGGGTTGATCTTTTGGCACTTTCCCCCGCATCTATCTTCCCACTTCTTATGGCATTTTCAATCATCTTGCCAAACATTACCATATCTAAGAAGCTCATAGTAATGCTTCCTAACATGTGGTTAATGAATAGGGCTTTCAGAGTGTTGATGAAAAGCATTGTGGTTTCTTTCTCCAGAAGAGATGGTTGGACTTGTGTCGCTACCTCTCTCCATCTTTGGGCATACTGCCTAAAGCTCTCACTTTGTTTTTTTTTTTCATGTTCTGCAATGTGATTCTATCGGGTGTCATGTCTGTTACATGGTTGTACTGCTTCATGAAAGCTTACGCCAAGTCCTTCCATGAGTGGATGTTGGCACGGCTTAGTTGGTTGTACCATTTGGCAGCTGATCCAATCAGACTATCTTGGAAACAATGAATTAACAGTTGCTCGTTATTAACATATCCCGTCATTCTTCAGCAGAACATCGTGATGTGAGCTTCAGGACAACTAGTCCCATTATATTTTTCGAATTTCGAAGCCTTGAATTTCGACAGAAGTACTAGATCTGGGACCAAGCTGAGATATTTGGCGTCGATCCTACAATGGTAATCAGTATTCTCCATTTCTTTAAACTTTTCCTCCAGCCACCTACACCGATCCTCAAGTTGCTTCGGTAGATCCACTCTTGCTTTTTCCACTTCTGCCACGTCGTCAAGATTAGGAATAACGGGGTTGGTTGGATTATCTCCCGGATTAGAACTCGAGCCTGTTTAAAAGTGCATTGGTACCGAGACGCCACCCTGATATTGAGGTCTGATAGTGACAGGTACTCTTTGCGGGCACATATCTGGTTGTGCCTGGGTGCTTGTTGGGGTGAAACATGGCGGGTAAATAGGGTCATCATGATCAACCCCAGAATCAACTATAGGGCTTTTTCCTTTATCATTCCCTCCAGCCAATAACTGCGCCAGTTTGTTCATCATAGTTGTGTGGGATTCTAGCATGTCTTGCTGGATCTTATCCAGTCGTTCCTGTATCTGATCTTGCATCTCCTTTTGCAATTGTTCCAATCTTTCTAACCTCTGATCCATTGCTTTTGTTTGGCGATGAGTACCATAGTGATATTTGGTTGGTGGATTTTTGTTGGTTTCCAGGTAGAGGTGTTCATGGGCCGGGCGACCCGACCCGACCCGACGGCCCGCCCGAAAAATGAGAGGGTTTGGGTAAAAATTTAGGCCCGAAATATGGGTTTGGGCAAAAATTGAGGCCCATTTTAAAAACGGGCCGGGCCTCGGGCAAAATTTTTTGGCAGGCCAGCCCAACCACCAACCTATATAAGTAATATATATTTTTTAATTTTATTATTACATTTTACATTTGACCTCTCCCATTTCCCCTCCCCATTTCCCCAACCCCGTTAAACTTTAGATAGAAATCCCTAACCCCTTTCCTTCCCTCCTCCCTTTTTTTCCCCAAATCGAAAACCCACCTCCAGTCCCCACCGATCCACCATCCCACCTCCGGTCTCTGGTCCTCCAGCACTCCACCTCCACTCCACGACACTAGGTGGCATTGTTATTCTCTTCACTTCGATCCTTCTGCAACTTCCGACCCAAACCCTTCAAATCATCAAGTTCAAGGTAACATGTTTCGATTCTTCTTCACTTTAGTTTTCATTTTAATCATGTACTTAAGAGAAGGCTGCTCTTTATTGCTGAGTTTAGTGATGGTGACATGCTTCGATTTTTAATATACGGTTGCGTTGTTGCCATGTTCTCTTTGAACTTTGAAGTCATTTGCTAGTGCTTTTCTGTAAAAATTGTCTAGATGGTCATTTTCCAGATTTTGGCATGTCCTTTCTACCTTTATCTTTCAAATTTATTTTATTTAAATTCAATAATAATATTATATATATTATTACGTGGATCAAGCTTGATTATATGTAGTGGAAATGACTTCAATCGTACTTCGATTTCCATTTTTAATGAAGTTAGTACTTCAAGAAAAAAATCGATTTTAGATAAATTGTTTAATTTCAAATTAAAAGAAAAAGCATTTAAAGTTTAAATAAAAATTATTAAGTATATATTTTAAAATGATATGGAACAATTGAGTAAGCCTAAATTGTCCAT
Source organism: Gossypium raimondii (assembly GCF_025698545.1). Lineage (NCBI taxonomy): Eukaryota > Viridiplantae > Streptophyta > Magnoliopsida > Malvales > Malvaceae > Gossypium > Gossypium raimondii. Next base: position 22,011,474 of record NC_068570.1, read on the forward strand.
TTAACTTTACAAAGACAAATTTTATATTTAAATTACATCCAACTTTATTTTTTTGGGGTCTTGTTGAGGAAAAGTCAATCTATAAAGGATTGTACTGTGGCAGGGTTTTGTTTTTCGTAGAGTTTCGGTTAGTAAAAATACATTTTGTAAGCTCATGGGATCAATATCTATAATTAATATTATGTATAATATTGATATTTCTTGTGAATTTACAGATCATATCTCTATTGGTCGAGGTATTCCTTAAATTTAGTGAACCTAATGAGCTCTCGAACACTGTTTTAAATTCTCTTAGTACAACACTGTTTTAAATTCTCTAATAAGGAGCCTATCTACATTTATATCCATATGTTATTTCTTCTTGTATGAAAACAGACCAAGCAAGTTTTAATGAACATAAGAGAAATAGGACTTTGATAATGAAATGATTTTGATACGTCTAAGAACATGTTCACTACTGGTCCAAAAAAACAAACAACCAACCCTCTGTAATGATCATGACAATCCCATACCGACTCTTTGAAAAATCGAGTCTTTTATTATAGCAAAGGTCGTTTAACTAGCATTCACATGGGTCTAATTTTGTCTTGTCTCCTATCCTATGGAACACCAATCCGACAACGGGAGAAATGAGAGCTACATTATATCTTCTAGGGCGTAGATCTTGCAACTCTTTGCTCATTCCATTATTACTTCACTTCTTGCGGTAGTAACATTTCCCATTGTATTTTGTACATGTTTTCATAATTTTAATCTCATCTTTTTTGTTTTTGCTTTGTTTTATTGCGAAACAAGCTATTGAGGCAAAAAAAGCAAGAGCCCAATCGAGTTGCTATCACTTAGAGGTTGCTATCACACCCTTTCCTTCGAAACTATCAAACTCAGATCTTTTCATAAATGATGTGTGGTTTGATATAATTTGATATTTGATATAACTTTAATAACAATTAGTTGTAACTTTTAGGTAAAAAAAAGGGTCGGGCCGGGCCTGGCTCGGGCTTCATATTTTTTCTACGGGTCGGGCTTGGGTTACATCTCAAGCCCATATTTTGGGCTGGGCCGGGCCCGGGCCTAGTAAGCGGGCGAAAAATTTTTTTGGGCCGGCCCGAACCCGGCCCATGAACACCTCTATTTCCAGGGTAACTGTCATAATTTTAATTTATTAGGGTCATTTTATGAAACTTAATGCATATGATGTAATGCAAATGTATGAGATGAATGCAAAAAAGAGACATTGATTCTTGGTTCAATTCTATTAGAACAACTTTACTAGGAAACAAATCTCTTTTCTTAAAGCGGATATATATACGGCTTTGCCCTCATATGCTGAGACATTCGATCCTTTTCTTCATTCGAGCGTTAAGATAAATTTCATGAATTCTTCAAAAGGGACGTTTCTTCTATTTCCTTTTTGCTTGATCAGGGCCGCGACTCGTTGCTCACTCATTCTCGTGATGCTCATTGGTTTTTCTTTAAGAAGGTTCAGTGGCTCTCGAATAATCTTTGTCATCTTGAATCCTCGGGCAACAAAGCAAAGAAGTGTAGTCCTCCATTAAACTATCATCCTTCTCTTATCACTTTTTCTTGGACCATATTCGGACAACCGTATTGTCATCCACTTTATCAAGAAACTCATTTTCTTATGACAAGCTCTCTATTTAGCAACTGAACGTGAATCAACATCTCTTTTTTTTATGATGAAAATGCAATGCAACCATAACCAAAAAGAAAACAGATTAGTACAAAGCAAAAGCAAGCAAGAATAAATAGAACATCCATTCAGGTGACCACTAGAGGTTTGAAGTGGTTCTACCTAGTCTTAGGTTCACTACATGCGGTTCAGCTCTAAAGTAAACGTACCTGAACCAGCAGATTCCTCAATCCTCACCCATTATAGGCTCATACGGACCGAGTTCGGTTTAGGGGAATACATTTCCCTATGGCTGCACGGAGATGGAAATCTCACGAAGACATAGGTACGGATGTATCCCGAAAGTGATCCGCTATCCTGCACGGAGGTGAAAATCTCACGAAGGAGTAGCTTCTCACTCCCACTTAAAAGGGTGTGACCCACGGTCATGCAATGCAATATGTAAAGATATCAAAAGGCTTGAACCAAAAAAGTAAGCATATCAAAGACCACAAAAACAACGGACAAAATGCAACGAAAGGATCGTACATTTAAATCAAATTTTCAATTTTCGACAAACTGAAAAAAAATTAATCAACTCATGGCTCGACTCTCTTATTTTACAGTCCCCAGTAGAGTCACCAAGCTGTTGACACCATTTGTTTGTGAAAAATGGGTCGACTTGGATTTTGAAAACGCGAGTCGCCATAAATCTTTTTTAATAAGGTGTGATTGGACCACCTCGCAATTTGATCATTTTAATAGTTTGATTTATTAAAACATTATTTTACGGTCTACAAAAATCTAGAAAATGAGTTCGGGAGTCGGTTACGCACGAGGAAGGATTAGCACCCTCGATGCGCCCAAAATTGGTACCTAGTTGATTAATTAGTGTCTTGGTGTCGAAAATTAAAAACTCGAAAAGAATTTTAAAAATACGATCCTTCTTTATATTGTGTTATTTCAAAATTACTCGAATAAATCAAAATGTAAAATGCCTCCTTATCTCGAAGTAACAAGATATCACACCCAGTAAGTTAGGACACGGTACCTCGTATTTTGAGAGTAAGTTTGCGTTTCATTTTAAACCTCATTTGTTTTAATTATAAAAGGATATTCGGTTATTTAGAATCAATGCGAGAAAAAATCGAAACCCAATAAGTTAGGGCACGACTTCTCGAATTTTCTAAATACGGAATATTGCCTTAATTTCCGAAATTTCCCCTTTTGAATTTTGAGTATGAATTAATGGAATTTTAAAAAAAAATGCGTGCAATTTTGATTATACTTGAAAAGAAATTGCTTAAAACGGAAAGAATGTCGTACACGACCTATAATGAATATACAACATACATTTAAAATCCATAACATAATATGAATCATAAAATATACTCATAACATTGATACAAATAAATCGAAATGCATGAATAATAATGTAAGAAACAATATAACAATAACATTAATATAATAACAAAACAAATACAATCCAAATATATCTAAATTTGAAATCATGTGAGGATAACAAATAAATAATTAATAGAATGAAATTGCAATAATAATGGCAAGAATTAAAATTAACAAAATCAATATTTAGAATAGTTAATAAATAAAATAAAATAAAACCTAATGTAAGTTTGATCAAAATTAAGTAAATAAATAAAAATTAAATGAAATATTAAATAAACTATTTTTCTGTGAGTAAATAAATAAATAAATAACAATTAAACCGACTAGGGACTGAATTGAAAACAGACACAAAATTTGGGGCTCGAATCGTAAATAAATAAAAGAGGATTGCTAGGGGACAGAACTGAAACGTGCTCAGATGGCAAGGGACTTACTGGGAAATTTTCTGGCCCCGCAATGCAGCGTTTCAACGCGGGTCAAAATGAAACAAATGTAAAATTTATGGGGCCAGAATAAAAAAAACAATAGAGACCAGGCTGCATTAAGGTGCAAAAGCGGAGGGGTTGAACATGCAATTAGCCCTTCCAAGCCAAAACACGCGGATACGGGCCATACTCGGGTCGGGTGTTCAGGTCCCATGTGAAACGACGTCGTTTTGGCCATTGTTGCCTAAACCCAAAACGGCGTCGTTTTATTCCCAATGTAAATATCAAAAATCAGAAAAAAATCAGTTTAACCCCCATTCAAAAAAAAACAGAGGGCTTTCAAACACCCTTTCTCTCAGCCCCCAAATCCGGCCAATAGGGTCGTCGCCTGCGTTGCTATTACTCCGCCGTCATCGGTGGTCGGAGCGACGCGAAGGTCGCGCTTTTGGCCCATCTTCCAAACGCACGAAGGCTTAAACTTCTGAGCCTGAAGACCGTAAGAAAGAGAAACCCCATGGCCTCCCTTTTGGTCTCGATTTCAGCGACCAAGACGACCCCGGCGACGGACTTTGCGGACGGCCCCAGGTAAATTTTCAGTTTTCGTTTTTTTATTTTTTTTCCATAAATAAAAAAAATAAAGGAACCAAATAAACATAATGTATTAAATCCAAAATAGAAAATGCAATGTCACCTTAAAATTTGTTTTTCTCTTTTTTATTTCGATTTTTCAAAGAACAATCCGGAAGAACCAAGAACAGTGATAAGTTTTGGCCTTTATAGCCGATTTCAAACTCCTAAGTCTATTTTTTGTCGTTTTTGAGTTTGGATTGTCCTCATTTTTTGTTTTCTGCTTTACCGATTTATTGCATCTTGCATGTTGCATGTAATCTTTGTTTTGTAGGTGTCTGACACACATGGAGGGCCAGCGATACGTGAGCAACGGCGTTGGCATGCATGAGGGAACCTGGCAGCATGCGGTGCTGGGACTAGGCAGAAGCATGCGACTAGGAGGCTGACCTAGGGTTTTTTTGCTAAAAATTTTTAGTTTGTGGGCTGTTAAGTTTGGGCCTAGGTTTTTCAATTTTTGGGCATGTGAACTTGGACTTTTTTAATTCTGGTTTATTTTTTATGGGACCGGGCAAATTTTGGCCTTTACAGTAAGTTAATTCCTTGTTATACGAACTTACTAAGCATTAAATGCTTACTCTGTTTCATTTTCTTTGTCTTATAGTACTCGGAGGCTCGTAACAGTTGGAAGCTGGTCGGAGCTACATCACACTATCCCTCAGACTCTTCGATATATATATAGCAAACTAATTTTAGTTATAATGGCATGTATAGGCTAAATATGACCAATGATGGCAATGTAAGTGTTTGGTTGTAACTAGCCATTGGAATGGCTTGTGAATAACATATTTTGTTGAGTTTATGTATGGTCTTAATATGTTTGATGAGTCTTTGAATTGGTTAAATGATGGAAAGTATATAGGCTCATTATTATTTGATTTGAGTTAGTATAATTTGTAAGATATGCATGTATGTGAATTGGTTCAATTAGGGGAAACTGACTACTTGGATATATGGGATGTTATAATATGTACTAAACTTGGTTTTAGCTTGATTTGAATGATTGGTATTGCCTTGTGAATGTGTTGAAATGTTAATATAGGTGCAAGGCAAGTTTGGGTGAGAAATATGGCTTGGAAATGGCATTATTTCGTCTACACTTGCAGAGACACGGGCGTGTGTCTCAGCCGTGTGTGACACATGGCCTAGCACATGGGTGTGTATCTTGGCCATGTGTCCCCTGTATCTTTAAAATTTAAAAATATAATGCTCAAAATTGATCACATGGCCTGGCACACGGGCGTGTGGCTTGGCCGTGTGACCTCTGCACCTACACACGGCCTAGCACACGGGCGTGTGACTTGCTCGTGTGACCTAAATCAGAGAGTTACACAGGTATTGACACAGGCTGAAACACGGCTCTGTGCCCTATTTCAAATGCCCACATGGCCTGACCACACGAGCACTTGACCCCTACACCTTTAAAAATTTTAAAATTTTACGAAAAATTCTCTAAGTACCCGGTTTAGTCCCGTCTTATTTTTAAAGCATGTTTTGGTCCTCAATGACTCATATAAGGGACTTTATAAATAATTCCTGGCATAAATGTTAAATAATATAAAATGTTTGTATTTAATCTGTATACTCCAGTAATGGTCCATAACCCTATTCCGGCGACAGATACTAGTTAGAGGTGTTACAATTGTTGATTAGGAACTACCAACCAATGTAACGAAGTTGCGGTCTTTCCTTGATTTGGTGAAATGTAACTAATGCTTCATTGAAGGCTACTCTAAAATCAATGCACCCTTGACGAAATTGTTGAAGAAGGGTAAAGTGTAGGATTGAGATCCTTAGTGCGAGAATGCCTTTAAACAAATGAAGTAAAAAATGATGACGGAGCTCATACTGCTTTACCAGATTATTTGAAATCGTATGAGGTACGCACAGATGTATCAGATTATGCAATTGGGGGAGTATTGATGCAACATGGGCATCTGGTTACTTTCGAGAGTTAGAAGCTTAACGAAAAGGAACAACGATATACAATCCAAGAGAAAGAGATTACCACTGTGGTGCATTGTTTGGTACATTGAGACATTATTTCCTAGGTTTTAGGTTCATGGTATTTACGGATAATGTTGCAAATAGTTATTTTCTAACCCAAAAAAATTTGTCTCCCAAGCAGGCTTGTTGGTAGGTTCTCCTAGCAGAGTTTGATTTGGCATGGAATATAAGTTGGCCTATACTGTGGCTGATGTACTTAGTTGAAAGGTGGAGTTTACAATAATCAGTCAATTGATAGCTCTATATTAGAGCACATTCGAGGGGGATTGTCCCAGGATCCCACAGTCAAAAATTTGATCAAGGTTTCCAATGAGGGAAAAATAATGTGATTTTGGGTTGGGGGAGAATTGTTGTATACTTTGGGGAATCATCTTTATGTGCTTCAATATGGGAACTTGTGTAAAGAAGTTATGAATGAGTCTCATGATTCAAGATGGGTTGACCATCTAGGTATGCACTACACTATAACTCCTTTGGAGGATCGTTATCATTTGCCTCACATGGGTGATGAATGGAGACCTATATAAAAACTTATCTGGTGTGCCAACAAGACAAAGTAGAGTTGAAGACTTCAACTGGATTATTACAACCTTTGTCCATTTCGGAGCGCCTATAGAAGAGTGTATCCATGGGCATATTTGTGGATTTGCCTAAATTTGATGGGTTTGTGAGTATTTTTTTGTGGTGGACATGTTTTCCAAGTACAAAACTTTTATTCCAACGTCCATGGAGTGCCCTGCTGAGGAGGCAGCTCGTTTGTTCCTTAGACATGTGGTGAAATATTAGGGACTACCGCAGTCTATTATCAGTGATCGAGACGGGTGATTCACGGGCCAATTTTGGACTGAGTTATTCAAGTTGATGGGCTCAAACTTAAACGTTTCCACTAACACGCATCTGCAAACTAATGGGCAAACTGGGAGACTGAATGCTTTGTTTGAGACATACCTTCGGCACTATGTGAGTGCCACCTAGGAGGACAAGCCAAAGCTTTTAGATGTAGCTCAATTTTCTTATAACTTACAGTGAAGTAGAGTACGAATCAAAGTTCGTTTGAAATAGTGATTGGGCAACAGTCACTCAAGCGCAATGCTGTTGCGACTCATTATGCAGAACTTATTTATCGTTTTGCGAATGATTGGAAAAAGCAAAATAACTTAGCCAGAACTTTCCTACACAAGGCAAGTAAACGCAATAAGAAGCGGGCTTATCAGAATCACAGTAATGTGTAATTTCAGGTTAGTGATTCGATTCTTGTGAAATTATACTTGGTTTTACACCATAATGGCTTGCACAAAGGGCTTGTGCGACAGTATGAGGGACCCCTTCGAGTTTGAAGAGAGTAGGCAAGGTGGCTTACAAACTTGAGTTACTTGCAAAACTCAAAGTTCACTCGGTGTTTCATGTCAGCATGCTTAAGTTATTCCATGAGGATCAAGAATATCCAAATCGAGGCAAGCCCGAACAAGCACTGATAAGGGTAAAAGTCTCCTATGATCATGAAGTTGAATATATCACGGTAGACTGAGTGATTTGACAAAAGTACTATAAGCCAAGGCATGAATACTTAGTTCGATATAAGGGACTTCCCAAAAGTGAAGCTAGTTGGGACCTTGTTGAAGTATTATGACAGTTTCAATTTAAGATAGAACAGTTCCATTCGAAGGATGCGACGAGGGCGTCGCTAAAACAGGTGGGAGAGAATGTCACAAGTTGTGCAAGGGAGGCCAAAACCATGGCACATTTAAATGATCCATCTTGTTCGTAAGGGGACACATGGCCCAACAAGATTAGCCCGTTTCTTGGAAAGATTAAAGGCCCATCTATAGAGCACGGCAAGTAACTTTTAAATATATGCAATCTTAGAAGATTTTTAATCTTAGTAGATTTGATTCTGTAAATCTTATAGATTTGATTTTGTAGATTGCTTTTAATCTTGGCCATTTATGTGCTTTAATCTATACCATTGGATTTGGGGAAGCTCAAGTATAAATAGAGGCCGCTCTCCCTCATTGTAATCACTTCATTATTGAGTAATAGAATTCTTTAAGAGCATTCACTTAAACTCTTATGATTTTTCTTTTCTGTGGCTTTTCTCATCTTTTGAGTTCTTTTAGTGAGCTGCTTCCGCTTTGCATTGGCGCCTTAGAGAGTTCTAAGAGAATTCTCAATTTCGGGAGTTAGGTTGACTTAGGCATATTTGAAGCAAAGGAATCACCTAAGGTTGCATGGATTGCTAGACTAAAGATTTAGCCCTGTAACACAATCATATGCATAAAGTTTATTAAATGAAAATAAAAGGAAATGAAAGGAAAAGAAAGTTAATGATATATAAGAAAATGTCATATTTGGAACTTGCTCTTTTATAAAATGTCCAATGTAGTATTTGTATTTTAAAATTTTTATTGTGATACTTGAACTATCAATTTATGTATTATTTGGTACTTGTACCCTCATAAAATATTCAACGTGGTATCTATACTTTGAAATTTCCTATAGTACTGAGCTATCAATTTGTGTATTATTTGGTACATGTATTTTCATAAAATGTCCAATGTGGTACTTATACTTTGAAAGTATTTAATGTGGCACCTTGAATTATCAATCATGTATTATTATGGTACTTACAATTAACACTCATATTAAATGCTAAACCAACCAATGAAATTTTGACTAATTATTTTTCCAAATCATCAATTCCACATAGATAATATAATATTACATGACAATATAAATAATGCAAATAATAAAAAGAAGAAGAAGAAATGGTAGACGAAATCAAGTTATTTAGCCTCATATTTAAGCTCAATAAGTTAAACAAGAGAAATTTTGGGAATTTTAGCTTGTATAAATTTCAGAAAATTTTGGGTTTTAAAAAATTGAAGAAAGTTTGAGTTAAAATTTAATTTTTTTTAAAAGTTAAAGTTATAGGTTTAGTTATTTTAAAAAATTTAATTTAATTTAATTTAATTTAATTTAATTCCATTTGTTTTGTTTATCTTTCTATATAAAGTTATATTATCCACATGGAATTGATTGGAAAAAATTCACATGTCGAATTTTCATTGGTTGATTTAGTATTTACTAAGGTTGCTAACTCCGGTACCATAATAATACAAATATTGATAGTTCAAGTACCACATTGAACCTTTTCAAAGTATAAGTACCACAATGGACATTTTATGAAAGTATATGTACCAAATAATACACAAATTGATAGTTCATGTGTCAAATTAGATATTTTATGAAAGTACATATACCAAATATGACATTATCCCATGATATATTTATTTCTTCTTTGGATAGTTAAAATTAATAAAATAAAGTACATGTATTCTACCATCTCTTGTTTGGTTAAAAGTAAAAAAAATGAGTTATTTTAAATTAACTTTCCAATTTTAAATAACCTATAATTAAATTAAGTTAAAATTTAAAAAAAATCAATGTTCATGAAATCATAATACTTAAACCAAGAATAAAATCGTGGTTAATTTTTAAAAACAAATTTTAAAAAATAAAGAGTTTGAAAAGAAATATATGATTTATTTTTAACAATCTTACGATAGGTTTAAATCATATTTGACTTTCTTTTGAAATTGACACAATGTTTAAAATTACCCATAACCCCTCACTGGCTCAAAACAGGAGGATAATATGCTTCAACACACTTGAACCCACGTTCTCCTACAATGACAACAAGGTCTATGCCAATCGAGATAAAACTCAATCGACGAAATATATGATTGTTAACTTTTCAAAACAAGTTTAAAATATGAAATCCTAATAATCCAAGAGTATCTATTTATTCCATTTTATTTTATTTTAGGATTGTCTATTATCATCTTCAACACATTTTTGTTCTAGATTTTAATGAAAATGTATTAAATCCCGCCATTATATTCTTTTTATTGTCATGAGATATTTTTATAGTATTCATCCAAGTTAGATTTTCTTTTTGCTATTTTTACGATTTTCAAATAAGATAGATTCTTAAATGTTACAATCTTTTTAAAAAAGTTAATACTAAAATATTTGAAGGGTAATTGATATTTTAAATGTTACAAATTTATTAATATTTCTTTTACTCTTACTTTCCCTATAATAAAGAAGTTACACTGTCATGAACAACGATGATACTCTACCTATGGTGGAATTTGCAATGGGGTCGAATAGCGGCTTTGGTCGAGCAACCAAGAAAGTTTATACAAGACTAAATTTAACATTAGACAAGGATGATTCGACAGTGGACAGTAATGGACAACAGAAACAGATTTTGAGATTCACTAAGGCATCGTATAAATCGATGTTGGTAGGGGACTCGTCGACCCTTGTGCATAATGTATCCATGGAGGAGGATTTTGCACTTCTAGATGGGAATATGGTAACGAAGGTTGTTGATAGTGTTCTGTTGATCACTTTTTCAAATCAGGTACAAGAATTCATTGAACGTAGGATGGTGAGGACAATCGTGGTTAAATTATTGGGCAAAAGAATTGGTTTTAACGTACTATTGAATAGGGTTTTGTTACTGTGAAATCCTAGACACTCGATTCGAATGATGGACCTAGAAAATTATTTTTTTTCCAGTTAGGTTTCAAGATAAGGAGAATTATAATAGGGTTTAGCTGAGGGACCGTGGGAAATCTATGGTCATTACTTATCTGCCCGACTATGGTTGTCAGAGTTCTCGATGACCCAGATCAAAGTTGAGCAACAGGTGGTGTGAATTAGACTCTTGGGTTTACCTGAAGGGTACTACTCCGATTGCCTACTTCGAGCGATTGGGCAGAAAATCGTTCAAATGATGAAACTGGACGTACGTACTACTAGTGCTCGTCGGGGAAGGTTTGTATGGCTAGCGGTGTGCATGGGTTTGAGAAAGCCGCTAGTGTTAAAGGTAAAAATCAACGGATAATTGAAGCATGTAGAGTATGAGTCTCTACAAAACGTTTGCTTCAAGTGCGGCCGATATGGTCACAGTGTGAATGTCTGTTTGGGAGCTGAAATGCCACCACCAGAAAATGGAGCAGGTCAGCCTAAAACTGTATAAAAGGTTTCGAGTTTAAATCAGAGGGTAGAGGATGAAGCTTTTGGGTCGTGGATGCTAGTTATGGACACTAGGGTTTGCTAGTGGGTTTAATGTTAAAAGGCTTGTAGGTCCTTCTAAAGTGGGTCAGCGAGCCAAAGGCAAAACTATAGTGATTGCAAGTGGGCCGAAGAAAGGAAATAGGCCATTAAGGCTAACAAATGGAAATAATAATATTCAACCCATTTCTGGGCAAAGGTCCTTTGATGATGGTGCAATTATGGGCCCAAAATTAGATGGGGAAATTTTGGATAAATTGGTTTTTCAATTTTTTAATGTGTCAACTAAATTGGACAAAGGGAAACACATGGTAGTTCATGTAGTGGAAAACCCAAGCTTAGATTCAGTTAAAGGGAAATAGAACGGAATTTTTAACTTCAGGTAATCAAGCAAAATTATTTCGTGTTCTTTATCTAAAGAAGATAATACACGGGGAAGGTTACGGGACAAACCATTAAATGATGATTTTGGAGGGTTAGCTCATAATATAGTGGTTTTCTCGGAGGCAATGGCAGACCTTGTTAGTGATTTGGAACAATGAGCTGAATGAATGTCGGTGGAGGATGATGAGTTTTTAAGAAGGGAGGTTATGAAAGACGAGAGCACCTATAATGATAAGGTTAGTTGTTGAGATGTCTACTTGATTTTGGGGTTGGTTTTTTTACTATTTTATTTATTTTATGGATACAAAATTTTTGTTGTTGGAATTGTCAAGGAGTCGAGCATCCCCGATTCTGTAATATTTTGAAGGAATATAGGAAGGAGTTTTCTCCTGATTTAATTTGTTTGTTTGAAATCCGGGTTAGTGGAGCAAGAGTAGATGGTATTATTTCTAAAATTGGGTATCCTAATCGTTTCAAGTTGAAGCTAATGCGTTTGCTGGTGGTATTTGGATTTGCTGGAATGAGGATTTTCTGGTGGATGTGTTGATTGTTCATTCGCAAGTTGTCCATTTAAGGGTTCACAACAAGCAAGGTTCAGATAGTTGTCGGGAAATGTGCTCATATTTTAGTAAACATTCAATTGTTTTCTATGTATTTGAACGACGAATAAATAAATTTCACATTTCATGTTATTTCTTTTGTATTTCTGTCTTTCATATTTTGCATGCATAGCGAAAATGTGACAAGCAAATATTAGCTCATTTATTATCTAAGTTCAAACTGATAATAAGTGGCATTCTAATAATGTTTACATTGCGAGGAAGACAACTTACTTCAGTAGACAATCTAAACGAGTCTGTAATCCTATAAAAGAATCAAAATGAGCGTTTTATTCAAATATTGAGAAGGATTATTATGTTGTCTACAATTCCAATTAAGGAGATGTCTAGTCTTGGCTATCAGAGCAATTAACTCCATGGGTAGAGACATATATGTATTCATTGGCAAAATGATACATTGGACTAGACTCAAGATGAATTAATTTTGAATTCGTTTGTGAATTAATTCACTTGTGACATTCATGGTGTGATTTACTTAAATCTTAAGTTAGTCACTGAGAATACGTATGTAACTCATGTATTTTTATATAAGTGGAGGCTTATGCTCTAAAGATGATCGAGCCCATAGCTAGAATGTTAGGTACATGACTTGTATATGGCATGGCTTTACTAGCAGTAGTGGAATTTATAACTCAATTAAAAAGTTAATGATATCCTCTCATTGGCATTGTGTGGATTGATAAATATGGAACGTGGCCATGGGTTGCTTGTTCTTGAACGAGCAATTTATCACAGTCATTTGTTGACAGTGATCATATTAATCATTAAGAAAACACTATTGTGACAATGAGATAAAATAAGATTGTATTGAGTGAACAGATTTAACTTAAAGGAATCAATGATATCATATGAGGTTAGCACACACAGGACGAGGTCATTGGACAAAGCAGTTGGATGAATTGCTTTCCTAAAGAGTATACAATAAGGAGTTTTCAATCATGGTACTTCTTGTGAATTGACTCCATGATTAAGTAATTGTGAATTATCAGAACGACTCTTCTAGACATAATTGCAATTACCAGAGCCTAATTGTATATGTGTGATTGGTCCCTCCGCTAACTCAACAAAAGCTCAATCGGACTGCATTTGAATCAGAAGAAAATTCTACGACTTTGGAAATAATTTAATTGAGTTAATTTATTCGATGTGAAATTAAATTACACGGACATAATAATTATTCAACTAGAGAATTTGATTAAGTAAGAATTGTTCAACTAGATAATTTGATTAAGGAATTTTCTTGAAAAATTAATTTGAAAAATCTAAGTTATTTTGGGAAAATTAATTTTGATAAATTAAAATTAAATTAATCAAATTAATTAAAATTAATATGATATTTTTGGAAATTAATTTTCAAGTCAGACAATTGGCCCAATGGGTAATAAAACTTGAAAATTGGACTTGAGATCGTAAATTGAGCTCGGGAATCCAAAACTGAGACCAAAACCAAAAACTGGTTGAATCGGGCCTGGTATGTGAAACTGGGCCGACGGTCTAATAGATGGCCGGACCGAACCGATCGGCCCATTGCTGGTCAGGACTAAATCGGCAGAAATCGGACCAGCTCGGGGTGCCAACGGCGGCATTCCGATGACCTTAACATTTTTGACGGTGATGGTTCTTTGATGGTTGAGCAGTGGAAGAATTACACTCCTACTGAAACTTTACTAGAGAAGTTGATTTCAGATTAGCTATTCCAAAAATAATATTATTTTAATAGATTTAATATTAAATTTAATTTAATATTATCTTAATAGTATTTTATTAATTTAATATTAAAGTGATTATCTTAATATTAAATTTAATTTCATATTTATCTTGTATTAAATTAAATTTAATATTAAAGTGATTAGGTTTAATCATAGTGAAACTCTCTAAACTCTCCCTATATAAAGAAAATCTTGGGTCATTATTTACACACACTTGAATTCAATAGAAAGTTGTAGAGAGAAAATTCTCTGAAGAAATTATTTAAGAAAATTTCTAGAGATGTTTTCTTATTTACAACTTGACCCAAAAATTTAGATAAATTACGAAATTACCCACTGGTAATTTTTGTGAATTTTTTTTGATTAGAAGCGAGCCCACACTTGGGAGACATGAACTTGAGGATAGCGGAGAAGACTATTCGGTTGAAGTGTTCATCCTAGACGAATCGAAAAGGTATAATTTTGATTAAATTTTTATTACTTTAGATATCTCAACTAAGTACTTGTCTTGGAAAAATTTTAAAACTCTAGTTTTTTATTAAGTGTTTATTTTTCCAAACACGATTTTCCAGCAATAGTTTCCTTTGCTCGGCTATATATGCTAGCCCACAACTAACTAAGCGGTGAAAACTTTAGCAGTTTTTGGATACTCTATCAGTATCAGTGGTTAGGCCTTGAATGTTAGCTGGGGATTTTAATTCGATCATCGATAGTTCTGAGATAACGGGTGGTACTACTGTTTCAAGAGTCGAGTGTAGACAATTCTGCAAGTTTTTGTTTAATAATGGAATGTAGGATTCGGGAGCCAACATATCTCAATTTACTTGGTGCAGAGGGAGCTTATTTTAGAGGTTGGATAGAGCTATTTGTAATGAGGTTTGAGATTCCTTTGCACCTAAATGTTTCGTTAGGAATTTATATAGACTAAAATCCGATCACAAACAAATTCTAATCTAGTTTTAGCTATTGCTCAGTAGAGGTCATAGGTCATTTCATTGTCTTGCTAGTTGAATGGTACATGTTGATTTTAAACACCTTGTTAAGGAGAGTTGGATTAACGAGGGGGACATTGGCATGAACTTAGAGTAGATTAAAAAAGTGTTTCAGGAGTGGAATAAAAAGGTTTATAGCAACATTTTTGTTTGCAAAGGGGAATTGATTTCTAAATTAAATTGAATTCAAAAAGTTTTGGAATGGAGAAGTTCTTCTAAACTCCAGTCTTGTGAATTGGCACTTCGGTAGGAGATAGAAAAAGTCTTACAGCATGAGGAGTTGTGGTTTCAGAAATCTCGATCCATGTGGCTTATGAATGGCGATAAGAATACTAGTTACTTCCATAGTCATACATTGGCCAAGCGAAAGAAAAACAGAATAGAAGGTCTTATTATTGGAAATGAATAGTGTTTTGAGGATGAGGAGTTGAAGAATCATGTTGTGGATTTTTTCAAAGACCTTTATACTATGGATTATTTGATTAGTGGTGTACCATGGTAAATTCCCATATGTTCCTTTTGATGAGTTAGATAGGTTGTTAATGGCGGTTTCTAATAATGAGGTTTGTAAAGGAGTTTTTGGTATGGCTTCGCTAAAATCTCCAAGGGTTGATGGATTTTAGGAAAAATTCTTTCAGTCGTAATGGGATGTTATTGGTTCGTCAGTATGTTCTCTTGTAAAATAGGTTTTGAGAGGACAATTACTGGATCCTAGACTGAATAGGACCTTATTAGTTTTATTACCTAAGACTAAAAGTCCTGAGAGGATTTCTCAATTTAGATCAATTAGCTTGTGTATGGTACTTTACAAGTTCATTACAAAAACGCTAGTGAACAGGTTGAGACCTCGATGGTGAAACTTATTTGTTAGAATCAAGCAAGTTTTATTCCAGGGAGATATATAACTGATAAAATTGTGGTGGCGCAAGAAGTAGTGCACTCGATGAAAGGTTTTAAAGGTAATAAGTATGGGATGATGTTGAAAATTGACCTAGAGAAGGCATATGATAAAATTAGATGAGACTTTTTAAAATATTCCCTTTTAGAAGTCAGATTTCCTCTATTACTAGTATCTGTGATTTTAAATTGTGTTTCATCGTCGACTTTTCAGATTCTATGAAATGATGCTATGACGGATTCTTTTTAGCCTATACGTGGAATAAGGCAATGTGACCCACTTTTCTCGTATTTATTTGTTCTTTACATAAAAAGGCCGAGGCACCTTATTGGAGAATCAATTGAACAGGGTGCTTGGAAACCACTATTTCTGTCAAGGAGGGGTCTGAATATATCTCTCATCTCTTCTTTGCAAATGATCTTATTCTGTTCCACGAGGCTAGTAGGATTCAGACGAGAGTTGTTAACAATATTTTGGATACATTTTGTTACTACTCGAGTCAAAAAGTGAACAGAAGCAAATCACAAGTCTTTTTCTCCCCTGATATGCCTAGAACTCTAGATGATGTTATTTGTGTTGGTGTGAAGTTTACCTATGTGGAAGATTTGGGTGACTACCTTGGAATGCTTTTATTCTATACTAGAGTTATGATAGGTACTTTTACATTTGTGGTGGATAAAGTAAGAAAGAAGTTGTCTGGTTGGGAGGCAAAGAAATTATCATTAGTAAATCGTTTAACATTGTTAAGGGCAATTCTCTTGGTTATTCCTAACTACTTCATGAATACAAATTGTATCCTTGTATCTATTTGTAGGGAAATTGAACAGATTGCTCAAAATTTCTTTTGGGGCTCAATTCAGTATCTAGAAACTTGCATTAGTATCCTGGGATGACTATTTCCGTCCTCTCGATGTTGGAGGGCACGGATTGAGGAGGTTAGCTTATCAGAATAAAATTTTCCTTTTGAAGTTTGGGTTTCAGTTTCTTTCGAAAACAGATGTTCTATGGGTTAAAGTGTTGAGGAATAAATACAATGTACAGGGCCTACTGCTAAGGTCTATTGTCAGAAGTAACTATTCATTTCTTTGGAGATCACTGATGAAGTTCTGGCCTAAAGTGATTGCTAACATTTATTTGTTTATTAGGGATAGCTGGCATACAAATTTTTGGAATGATGTGTGGATTCAGCAATTAGGGCCCCTTCATATGTTTTATAAATGTGTTAGATAGTCGGATGATACACTACAAGTTTGCAAGTTGGTTACGAAAAGTGGAAGTTGGGATTGGTCTCGTCTGAGTTATCTTGTACTGGATCATATCGTCACACATATCGCAGATGTCTTACCTCATTCTCCTAATGCAGGTCAAGATCGTTTAGCATGGAAATGGATGAGGAAAGATGATTTTTCAACAGCTGAAACTTATAGGAATATGCATTCTCTTGATGACATGGTTTCTCCTACAGTTTGGAAGATGATTTGGAAAGAGAAGACACCTTAGAAGGTTTGGGTTTTTCTTTGGCTTTTGTGGCAAAATGAGTTATTGACGAATGGTGAGCGGGTGAGAAGACACATGAAAAGTGATGGTAGTTTTCCTAGATGTAGTAATGTGTTAGAAATGGGGTCCCATGTGATCCAAGGTTGCTCATTTGCTAGATCAGTATGGCTATTAGTAATTCCAAAGCGAGTTTAGGGTTTTTTTCTCTCTTCTTTTTGATAAGTGGTTTCTTTAGAATATGCAAAATATAGGGAATTATGGTATAGGGAATGCGAATTGGCAGACTCTATTTTCTATAATATGTTGGTTGCTTTGGAAAGACCGAAACTCATTTTTTTTTTCTAACAACCATAGTTGTGTTCAAGCTATTATGGTTATAAGCTATTCTTGGGCGAGGAGTTTTGCAGAATTTGGTTTGAGTTTGTTTCATCCAAGTTCTATGCGCATGTTGTTGCATTGGTCTCGTCCAAAGAAGGGTTGGATAAAACTTAATACGGATGGTGCAGCCTCAGCCACTAGTCTTTCTTCATCCATTGGAGGTGTGTTTAGAAACTCAGATGCTAACTGGTTCTGTGGTTTCTTGGCTTTTGGCAAGGATTCTGTCTTCAAAGTAGAGGCAAGGGTAGTTTTGGAAGGTCTACTTATGGCCTGGGAGAAGGTTTTAGACAGATAAATGTTGAATGTGATAATGCACTACTGGTGGAATTAGTTTTGGCTAGTAGGGGAGACAATAACAGTTTGGTAAAGTTATGTTTACTGCATCAAATCCTGAGAAGAAGTTGGAGAGTAAGGATTCATCATATTCCAATAATTCATAATGAAGTTACCGGTCATATGGCTAAATGTTCTAATTCTGAAATTTCAAGTTTGCAAGTGTACGACGATCCCCCATATACGGTGAAAAGTTTATTGTTAGCTAATCTAATTCAGTCGATGCCGAGTTAAAATTTAATTGGTTGATGTTTCATTGTATACTATTATTTTCTATCGAAATAAAAACATAATAACATAAAGAAAAAAAAAGAGATTATCAATTCTTTTTTACTTTCTCTTCCCTATTAAAACTTGTTATCCATATGAATCATACATAGTAACATAAAGAAAATGGAGAGATTATTAATTCTTTTCTTACTTTCTCTTCCCTATTAAAACGTGTTATCCAAATGAATCATTCCCTTCACTTTACGTAATTTTCCCTCTTTTTTGAGTACAAGGTTGTCAATACCGGTTTAGGAGGCGAAACGTTTTTGTTTTTTTTTTCGTACTTATATAAGTATTTGTATTAGTGTGATTTGATTTATTATTTTAGGTTTATCAATACTTTAAAAAATTATTTTATAGATTAATTTTTATTTTTATTGAAATATTAGATTATAGTCTACATATAGGAGTAAAAATGTAATAAAAATATTTATTAAAATTTATAATAAACACAAAATGAAGCTTTGATTCAAATAGTTACTATATGTAACTTTTATTAATTTATAAAGATATTAAAAGATAAAATACACTAATAACACCAATTGAGATAGTATCCAGTTAACTTGTAATACCAACTCAATCAAAAACTTAAATATAATAAAATATATGTATATCAATTAAGTATGTAAAAGGATAGAAATTAATACTTGACTTTGGCTTCAATATTTAATTTGATAACTAACTTTTTCAATCCAAATTGGTATTCAAATTTAATTTTTTCACACATTTTGATCCATTTTTAATTTACATATATTATAATTTTTTATACATTTTCATGATTTTTATATATTTTAAATTTTCTAAAATTTTAATTATTTTTTCAAAATTTATCAAAGTGGTTGATTATATATATTTTAATTTTTCAAAATTTCCTAGTTGTTTAGATTTTTTAAGGTGTTTGCTGATGTGGTAAGTACATTCTATTTGGACAAACCTAATTGGTCATGTAATCTCATTTTAATTGTATTACAAAAATGGGCTAAAATGTGGCGAAAATTAAATTTTGTGTTTATTTGGATAAAAAATTTAGGTACCAAAATTAAACGTTAAAGTCAAGTCAAGTTTAAATAGTCGGTTCGGTTAATACTTGAACTAAATTACTATTAATCGAATTATCCGAAATGTAAAAATCTTTAATCGTTAATCGAACCGAATTTTTTAAAATACATTAACCAAACCGAAATTTATATGTTTTTGTCTTTTGGTTAAAATAAGTATAAAACATATAAAAATACATTACTAATGTTTATTTCTTTTATTTAATAATTCAAGAAACTTTAAATGGAGGTGAAAACAATAAATAAGACATTAGAAACATTACATAAGTCTTGAAAGTTAACAACCAAGCACTATATAAGTCTTGAAAACAACAAATATTTCAGTTAATTCGATTAATTGTCCAATTTCAGACCAAATTAACCGATAACCGAAATTCTAAAAAATCATTAACTGACTTCCGGTCGAACTAAATTCGTCCATCGACCGATTAATCGAATTAAACCGGTTCGGTCGGTTAATTCGATTTTAACCGAAGTATGAACACCCCTAAAATCAAGTACCAAATGTTATATTAACATAACGTATAAATATGTTTTTATGTAAATATAAATTTTAAAAATAATAATTAGGTTTAATACTTAATTTATTAATTATGTTTAATTTTATGTAATTATTAAAAAATGATAAAATTAAAAAAATTATTTAAAATATCAAAATTTTGTATTAATTGAAATCAACTTGTATGCATAAGTACAGACAAGGAGTAGACTTATCTATGGACCGGGTCAAGTCTGAAGGCCTACCAAAAAAGTGAGAGGGTTTGAGTAAAAATATAAGACTGAAAAATGGACTTGGGCAAAAAAATAAGACCCATTTAGAAAATGAGTCAGGTCTCGGGTAAGATTTTTTTGACCCGAGCCCGATCTGGCCTGGCCCGAATATGCAAAAAAAGAAAGATGTTTGTTTATTATTTTCTTGCTTTTTATTATTATTTTCTTGCTATTTTCTTGTTTTTTTTTCACTATTTGCTACAATTTTATAATTATGTTGTTACTATTTTGTTATTATTATTTAGATACTGTATAACTCTTATTTTATTGTTAAATTTGTTATTATTTTAGAGACATTTATTTGTTAAATTACACATATCTGAGTGTTATTTAAGTATACATACTTTTTAAATTTATTTTCAATTTGTGGGGAAATATTTATTTTAATGCTTTTAGTATTTTTGATGTATTATATTTTTAAAAAAAATTAATATAGTTAGGCCAAGCTTGAGTTTTAACATTTTTATCCGGGTCGGACTTGGGCAATATTTTAGGCCCATTTTTGGGCCAGGCTCAGGCCTAACAAACAGGCCTTAATTTTTTGTTGGACTTGGTCCGACCCATGGACACCTCTAATTAGGAGTGATATTAGCTCAATTTGGTCGAATTTTTTTTATAGATTTTTTGAACCATTTGTCATAATTCGATTTGGTTCTCATTTTTTTTCATTTTAATTTTTAATTTTGACTTATTTAAACAAAATAAATTTTTTATGACTTTTGAATATTATTATACAAAATTTTAAAATTTTTTTCATAAATATTTCTAAAATCAATAATATTTCAAGAACTTTTAAATTATTTTCACTATTTTAAATATAAAATATTCATTTTATATAATAAAAATATACATTAATTATATATTAAATAAAATAAAATTTAATTCGGGTTCGAATAATTATAATTTTCAAATTTGTATTCTATAAACTAGTCAAATACTTTAATTTTGATGATTTTCAATTTTTCTTGCACAGCGCTACTACTAACTATATTGCATGAAATTGGTAAAAGGCCATCAAATTTTTATCGAAATAAAATTTAGATTGCATTTAGCATTTCTTTTCAAATGGGGTTTTTCAAGCCAAACCAAATTCTTATCCTTTAAATAATGCTGTAAATAATAAGTTTTTATTTAAAATTATATTTTCAAACTAAAATAAAAAATGAAAATTCTATCTTTTGATTTTTCAAAAGCTAATTTGAGTTTCACATTACAAAATTATAGATTATAAATGATAAATTATAAATATGGTTTATACATTCAAACTAAAAGTTTTAAATATTTTATATTAATGGTTTAAAAATATGATTTAAATATTAACTTATTTTTACTTTGAAATATAATATCTAAGTAATCCTTTTCACTTTTGAAAGTACTTTTTATAACAATGCAAAATACTTAAAAATCTAAAAGGGTTGATATAACTTCTAGTCCCACTTTAATATTTGTATTCTTTTATCTACTTTGATATTTAATATTGATAATTAGATTCATTTTAATCATTAAATTATATTTCATCAAAATTTAATAACGCAACACCTAAAATTTTAATAAAATATATATTTTAAAATTTCAAATAATGACACAATACGATTTAAGAGTGTCATTAAATTTTTTATTTATCAAATTTAAAATTAAAATAGACTTAATTACCAAATTTATATGAAAATGAAAATATAAATATCAAAATGAATTTAATTTCCATATTTTTAATTAAGGGTAAAGATGTTCAAAATTCGAACGCAATGTCCAACTAGGGAGAGCAGTAGAAGATGGTAAATACTGAGAAGAAGCGAGGTCATTTCCGGCAATATTGAGGATCGATAGTCGAACCCGAAAACCCTATTTTCTCTCTCTATTTTTCAAATCTAAATCTCTTCTTTCTTCCACTTTAAGGGCTAACCTTTTTCCTTTGCAGAATCTCTTTGAACCCTAACCCTAAACCCCAAATTTTCCTCCTCTTTCAATTAACTTCTCAGGTAAGTCTTCCAAATCTACAATCTTTCTTTGAAATTTGATTTTATGAGGACCTTGTTTTCAGTTACTCTTCGATCTCCTACTTTGCTAAAACCCTAATTATTTGTTATTGGGATTTGTAGAAGAATGGGAGAAACGAGGGACAACGATGCTTACGAGGAAGAGCTTCTCGACTACGAGGAAGAAGAAGAGAAAGCACCTGACTCCGTCACTGCTAAAGTCAACGGCGAGGCCGGGAAGAAGTGAGTTTTTACTTTCTCTTTATTACTCCCTTTTCATTTCCTATTTAAATTATATTAGTTCTCATATGAGAACGAACGAACTTTGGTTAGAACAAGTTACGTGTAATGCGGATCGGTTCAGTACCGGGAATGAAAACTAGAGTACAATTCACTACTAAAAAATTAAATTCGATAGATTCTTTTAGTAGAATGGATTACGATTTATTGGAACTTAAATATATGTAGTTTTTGTGTTTATATAAATACATAATTCTATATAAATAATTTTTTTGTGAATTGTTTCTTTTAATCAATAATTTTATAATAAACTATATGCTAATGGGAACATTAGTTTTACTGAATTGGATCGTTAGTGATCTCTGATTGTGAACTTGCATGCCGAATTTGAGAATCGTTAGGGAGAGAGCGATTTCTGGTAACAGAAGGTTAGAACATATACTAGTTGCGTCAATTTTATTTTTCTTTGGTCTCAAATGATTTTATTTTGCTTTCGTAAATGATGGTAATTAATATATTCTCCTTTTCTTCTGTAGGGGCTATGTTGGGATTCACAGTTCAGGATTCAGAGACTTCCTTTTGAAGCCAGAGCTTCTTCGGGCAATTGTTGACTCTGGGTTTGAGCACCCTTCCGAAGGCAAGTTTCTGACTCTTACTCTTTCCTTTCTATATATTTGTTAAAACATATATGTAGTTCCGTTCCTAGAACCAAAATTGCAATTTAAATTACATTGATGGCTTGCTCTTTGGCAGTTTTATTGTTATTTTCTCAAGCTTGTGATTCTACTCAAAATGTCCAAATTAGATTTGTAGCCCCTTTTGTGTATGTTTAATGTGAATTTCTTGTTCAGCTTAAAACCTCTATTTTGATGCATTGTTTTTGCAGGTAATATGCAACTATCATAAAGTTAAATTAAAAGGATCACGGAGGTTAAATTTTACTTACCCTGGATTCCTTGATGCTCTTTTCTTTGGTTCATCAGTGCAACATGAATGTATTCCCCAAGCTATACTGGGTATGGATGTCATTTGCCAAGCTAAATCAGGGATGGGAAAGACTGCGGTTTTTGTTTTGTCATCATTACAGCAGATTGAGCCAACTCCGGGACAAGTTATTGCTCTCGTTTTATGCCATACAAGAGAGTTAGCTTATCAGGTTAGAACATGTTCTGCATCTTTTTCTGTAAGCTTTCTGGTCATAAAATTTCTTTCTACTTTCTTGAGGTTATATGATATATGTCATCTCATTTTAGTTATCCCCGTAACTTGTAGATTTGTCATGAGTTCGAGAGGTTCAGTACTTACCTGCCTGATATTAAGGTTGCTGTCTTCTATGGTGGTGTCAATGTCAAAGTACACAAAGATCTGCTGAAAAATGAATGCCCCCACATTGTTGTTGGGACACCTGGAAGGATATTGGCTCTGGCTAGAGACAAGGACCTTTCATTGAAGAATGTCAGGCATTTCATTCTTGATGAATGTGACAAGATGCTTGAATCACTTGGTATGGTTTTCTTTACCTGAAGCTAGATAAATGTACAACTTTTTTAATGCTTCTTTTACTTATGCCATTCCCTCTGGTATTTATTTTATTTATCTCCTGCAGACATGAGGAGAGATGTGCAGGAAATTTTCAAGATGACCCCCCATGATAAGCAAGTTATGATGTTTTCTGCTACGCTCAGCAAAGAAATTCGCCCGGTTTGCAAGAAATTTATGCAAGATGTAATATTCCGTGGCCAATACTACTTGAATTTAGAAAGTATCTTTTTAATTCATTCCCAGCTCTCAACAAGAGTTATGTAAAATTTTAATCTTGGTGGGTCCATCACTATATGCTTTCTACTGGTGTTGCTTGGGTGCAGTTTCTTCAACTAATCATTTCTGGGTTATGCAGATTGATTGGGAAAGGTTAGTAGTGAAGTGATAGGTTTGCAGTGTTTAGGCTTTTGAAGTGGTGGATCTTTGTGATCTCTTTTTTTTTTTTTTTTTTTTTTTAAATTTAGGCTTGATTTCTTAGTTGTTTTCAATTAAGGCTATGGGTTTGGGCTTTAGGCTGGGGGCATTAAGAGGGGTTGGATGTTTCCTTGTTTGGGTGCTGTGTTGTTTTGTAATAGAATCATTGCTTTTGAGGAGAATAGCACGTACTTGCTGTGATTAAGTAATGAATCTGCAAGGAGGCAAGTCAGATGGACCAGAATCTCAAATCAAGCGATGTGCATCCATAATTCATTTCGTACTGGATTCCATTTGCTTGAGGAAGCTCGCTAATATGACTTACTGTCACATTTATTCCTTTCAGCCAATGGAAATTTATGTGGACGACGAGGCCAAGTTGACCCTTCATGGTCTTGTGCAGGTTTGTTTCATGAGCGTAGTTCTCCCTCTTGAACTTCTTATTTTTAAAGATAATTCTAGAACTAATCACCAAAATGGTTCCAATGGCAGCACTACATCAAATTGAGTGAGCTGGAGAAAAACCGCAAGTTGAATGACCTCCTTGATGCATTGGACTTCAACCAAGTTGTTATCTTTGTCAAAAGTGTGAACCGAGCTGCTGAGTTAAACAAGTTACTTGTAGAGTGTAATTTTCCTTCTATATGCATCCACTCTGGCATGTCCCAGGAGGAAAGGTTTGTACTTATCATGCTTCATTCGTTCTTTATACATTGTCCCCTTTTTATTTTAAATTAAAAGGGCTTAGGATACTTTATATTTTCTTATACTATATATGTCTCAAGGACCTTAATATACTTTTAAAGATCTTCTTTCAAAGGTTTTTGAGGCATTTCTTTATCATGTTTTCTTAATGCACCAAGTATGGTCGTTCAGTTGCTTATTTTGTGTATTCTGCTACACTGGATGTTGTGGTGGTTTTGTGCACTTGGAACCATGGAGTCTTTAGTATGAACATGATTTGGTTGAGTTGGGTTATGCAGTATGGTTATTTATTTTTTGGGTTATATTTTTTCCTCTCATAGAGAACATATATGAAGAGAAAATAATGCTTTTCTTTACTTGATTTATAGTTTTCAGTTAACTTTGTAACATTATCTTGCTCATGATCCCATATTTTGGTCCCTTGTTTTAGGGTTTGGCTTGTGCGTCTTATGTCTTCTTTCTAGAAACTGTTATTTACTTGCTATATATTTTTAGAAGTTTGGGTTTCTTTTCTGTTCCAGTAGTATAATGCTCCTTGCTTAAATATTACATGGTTTAGCTTCTCTAATTAGCTTTAGCTGATATTTAATAATAGAAGTATCTAATCTTGTATTTTGTTTTAAAACTGATGATTGTAGGCTGACTCGGTACAAGGGTTTCAAGGAGGGGCATAAAAGAATTCTAGTGGCCACAGATTTGGTTGGAAGGGGAATTGACATTGAACGTGTTAACATTGTCATCAACTACGATATGCCAGATTCTGCTGATACATACCTGCACAGGGTGGGTTTTGTTTAATGTTTAAAGTGAATTATCTTTATATATTGCTTCTGTTTTATGCATGTAAACTGACTACTGTTGTGTCTTGGTTTATTGGCAGGTTGGTAGGGCTGGTAGGTTTGGTACCAAGGGTCTTGCAATTACATTTGTTTCATCTGCTTCAGATTCTGATGTGCTCAATCAGGTTTGGGTTTAAACCTTTCTAGCATCATTTTGTCCTATGACGTGTCAACCTCTAATCAAAATTTCACGATCCATTGTAGGTCCAGGAGAGGTTTGAGGTGGATATAAAGGAGCTTCCTGAGCAGATTGATACATCTACATACAGTATGATTCTTTTTATGCCCTACCATATCTACATACTAATAACCTGCTTCCATGCATAAGTAGGATATTTGGTTTTGGTTTGTCCCTTTTTGTCTTAAATTATTTTTGTTTGATATATTGGCAATAATATGTGCTTTCTAATTTGATTTTCTCACTATACTAGGTTGGTGTCCAAATTTTCTTCTGTATTGACAATTTGTTTTCTTTTTGGTAGTGCCATCATAATGAAGTTGCTTACAGTCGGCAATACTGGAGTCAGGCCTAAATTTGCGGGGTTTCCAGAGGCCATGTGGCTTCTGACTGCTGTTTAAAAGAGTGTTGTAGCCTATTAGGATTTGATGTCAATCAATCTCTAAGGGTAAATTACCTTTTTGAGGACATCTTTTTGCCGCTATTCCAGAGAATTGCATGTCATAAGATATAATTTGGAGCTTAACTTCTTTTAAATCTGTTTCCTTATATTTAGTGGTAGTAATTGTGGAGTAGGTTCCATTCTTTTCCATTTTGTTGATCTTTCATTAAATAAAATTTTCATTTGGTAGAGTTGGAGTTTAATCAATTCACTGGTTTGGGATTTATATGGTGATGTTTTTATTGGAATGTATTATGGTATCCATGGGCGTATCATATTTATATTGTTTTTTTTTGTTTTTTTTTGTTTTGAGGCACTGCAAGCTTTATAATCAAGAAAGGAGATTGAAATGGCCCTATAAATATTATCTTAAAGCTCTAAGCTATTCTTATCGTAGCAACGGTATGAATGGTTGATCGAAGAACACTCAACCTTATAGCACTGCTATAGCATGAAAAAAATGATGATCTGATCAGAAACATCACGGTAGCAAGCCAAATCGTTTGGTGTCAGACATCAGGTTGAAGTCAAAGAACTAGTATGTTGATTCCATCGAGGATGGTCGTGCTGCTTCTGGTGAAAAGATTGGAGAGGCGTAAAAAGGCCCAAACAGCAGGGTCTGGGTGGCGATGAGGCAGTCGGGTGGGGAAGAAGCAGGGAAAAATATTGGGGATGGGAAGGTGGTGGTGTCAGAAAGGAGATGACGGTAAGCGGAAGGAGACGGAAGAGTGGCAGAACACATCGATTTGGTGTCTATATTTATCGTTTTGGGTTTATTAGTATTACTCAAAAAATATTTTTATATATTTAAATTACTTGTGTATGATTAAATATGGTTATATGCATTGACTAAAAAACAAAATGTATTATAAACATAGATTTTAAATTATTAATTAGTTTAATGAATAAATTTTACTTTTAATGTAATTTTAAAAAGTGAAAATGGTTGAAACAAACAAAATATTAAAGAATGATACCAAGAACTACGAATTGATGCGTTCCGATACAAGCTGATACTGGTTGTATTGGTTTGTAACAATCGAAGACCGGTAATTAAAGGATATATGGGTGGATTGTAATTTGAGCGTAATAGAAGGATTATAACTACACTTTGAGGAAGTAAAGAATGCCACTGTAATCTGGCAACCCATCTAACAACATGTTGGGCTAAATATCTAATCCATTTTGTTTGTCCTTCGATTGCCAACCAACCAACCATAGCAGCAAGCAAAAACCAATGCTTCTTCTCACATTGCAACTCCAATAATCAGTCTGCAAACCCAATGGCCTCTGCTTCATACTCGCCACATTTACTACCCTTTCCATCCACACAAAAACCAAGTACTTCCTCTCTCTCTCATTTTCTTGTAACTGATATTTACTTTTATTTTTCTTTTTAAAACATATCGTGGAACGTGATAGCAGGGACAATATTCAGTTGTACTGCTTGCAATTCCAAAGTTTTTCCTTATCATGGTGCCTTTCGAGACTGCTCCGCTGCTAAACTTCAATCTGTGATAAAAGCCAAGGTTAGAGCTTATTTATAACCCCTTCCCCTTCACATAGATGCTTCTTCTGTTTCCATGTTCTTGTATTGCTTTTTTTTCTTTTCTTATTTGTGTGTGTTTTTTGGTAATAGGCTGCCCCAAGTAACCGAAACACCAAACCCAATAGTGTCATCTGTGGTGATTGCGATGGAAATGGTAAGCTCATTATAAATCTGCTCCTTCTACTTCACGGGAAATTCAGTTGTTGCTGTCCTTGTTGGTAAACACATGATTTTCAACTCTCCTCTTATATATACATAACATGAATTGATCAGATGATTTTTTTTTCTAATTTGTTGCTTATAAATTATTGTTATTTTTTTTACATAAATTGTTGCACCAGTGATTTAATGGTAAGGTCTAAGAGTGTTATTTAATGAGAACCCCAAACCTATAGATCTAAACCCAAAATATTTAGGCTCAAAACGATCCAAATAAGCAACTTGGAATTGACCTGAAGCAACTAGAACCCGAAATGATTCAAACATATAATGACCGACACGAAAAATCATAGCTTTAAATTTGAATGAACTCGAAAAGACTAAAATACCAAAGTATCTGGTTAAGACCAAAGTTAGGTCGTGTTATATTTCCTTGTATTTAATTTGGCAGGTGCAGTTGTTTGCTCTCAATGCAAAGGCAGTGGAGTCAACCCTGTTGATTTCTTTAATGGACAATTCAAAGCCGGTGATTCCTGTTGGCTTTGCGGGTAGATGAAACCTAAACCTCGATGTTCATGTACTTATACCATGAATCACTTGGTAATATATGATCGTTTTGCAGGGGCAGAAAGGAGATGTTATGTGGAAATTGCAATGGTGCTGGCTTCATTGGGGGGTTTATGAGCACTGATGATGAGTAGGGTTCCCCCGCATTCAAAAAGTTAGCGTAGCAGCCATAGATTCTTCCAGAGCTTTTGAATAAGATGTATGTATATATGTATGTATGTTCTTAGGCTTTGCGGAATTTGATGCTTGACCAACCCATCTCATACCCCATTCGTTAAACTTTCATGCAAGACAAGGCTATCACCATCTATGTATATTTTACCATCCTATATACATAATGGAATACTTGTACGCATTTAATTTGATGCTTGAACCTGCAATGCTACCTAGCCTAGCCAATGAAGTTAATTGTTCTTCATGAACTCACTCATCTGTCGCTGGAGTGAACAAGTCGCCTCTGATTTCGGATGAAACACATGGAAGACATGGGACTTGTTTTCGGTTTCGACGAGTTTCATCCTTTTCACTTCTTTCCTCTGGAAAAACTTAGCATACATCACTCCTCTTTCCTTCAAGAAATCCAAACCAGCCACGTAAACCGTCACTGCAGGAAATTCTCTCCATTCGGCTTCGGAAACCTCTTGCTTCTTGAAGTTACATCCGAAGTAATCACGGTTTGAACCATCGGGTATGCTTAGTTTCCAAAACATGTCATTCATTGCTACATAGCCAGTTGCACCATCTGCCCTCTCTTTCTCAGTCCTTTCTTCACTGCCAAAAAATGTATGTATCAACAATAACCCTTTAACCTTAACACGTAAAGTTTCTTTTCTCATTGCTTTAATAGCAACCTGATGAACGATGTTCCCACCGGCACTGTCTCCGGAGAGAAACACACGAGAGATATCAGCTTGCTTCAACCATGGTTCATTACTAACTTGGCTGCACAGCCATTCCAGGGAGCTATAACAGTCATCGTAAGCTATAGGGAGGCGATGTTCAGGTGCCAAACGGTAGTCAACCGAAAGGACAATGGAATGTGACACGACGGAAAAATCTCCAAGGAAATGATGGTAGCCGAGCCACGTGGTTGAGCCGATGCAAAACCCACCACCATGAAAATAGACAAGAACCGGAAGTGATGAGGTGCATGGTCCTGGGATATCAGGAAGGAAAATCCTCCCAGTTATAGCTTTTGGCGGATCGATGATCACGTCCTTAGACTTGTATCCACCAGAGGATTCTTCAGAGGTGGGAGCTACTTCGGGTGCAAACCGTTTTACTGAACCATCAGAAAAGACCTGAAGGTAATTGGGTGCTTCTGCTACTATAGACATTTTCACTGGGAATGGTGGGTTGCAGATTGAACCATTGGAAAGGTTTGTGGGGGGGGGGGTTTAAAGGTTTAAAAATCACAGGCTCACAGAAGATTTTCATGGGAAAGTTAAAAAAAGGGTTCTTGAATGTTAGCTCATTCATGTAAAGTGCATTGGATATCTGCTTTTAAGGTCTCAGATTAGAGCGTTTTTAGCATTGTTTTTCAAAACCACTTTTAAAACAAAGAGATTTTGCCATCCAAAAACACATGGGAATACTTTTAGAACCAAAAAAAAATCAAAACCGCAACAACAACGTTAAACTAGCACTTATGTTTTGGTTTTTAACTATGAAAAGGTGTCATACAAGTTCCAAACAGAAATTGGATTTAGGATACAAAGCTTTGTGAGTATCTTGCAGCAGTATATGTTAAAAAAAAAAAAAAAAGAAAAGAAAAGGTGGGAGCTTATTTGGCTGCCTGTTCTAACACAGTAATTTTCTTCTGATCATCCAATGCACGATTTTGCAAAGGCGGCAGTGAGAACACGCTCACGGTTGAGCTTCCGCTCCGGATCTCTTTCAAGACGTGTAGTGCTGACAAAGTTTGCTTCATATACATGTTCTCCATATCCTTGATTTCTGCAAGTTCTTTTGGAACTTTGAGCAAGTTTTCATTACTTCTGCTAGAAGTATCAGGTTTGTGGTCTTTCTCGTTGGTTACATCAGGTAACGCCGATGGTTCATTCGTGGAGAAAAGACGATCAAGTACCATCTCACACTCCTTCACAAGCTCATTAAGAACATCGGTCCGGTAGAACGGTTGTTGCAAGACCTTTTGAATGAAGGGCAAGCGAACAAGAGCACCGCTTCGCTTGTCGTATTTCTTTATTATCTTCACTAGTCCTGTGTAACATCATGTAGGTTCAAAAGTTTTCACACATCGTAATAGAATGCAGTCTCAACCAACTCTCGAATCTATGAAAGGTCGTATGAATTTCATACAGTCCTTTTAGACCATATAAGCCATCAAGATTGCAAGTAGCTAACATTAGCAAAGCACAAATACTGCTAATTACTGAGAAGATTGAATTCCACAAATAACATTCTCAAATTTTGAAAAACGTAAGGCACGACTGAGGTCGGAACATCAATTAGTTCCAGCTATGCTTTAAGTCATTTGCTGACAAGATGGACTAAGGTGAAAAGAAAACAGATTAGTACCTGTATAGTTAAGGGCACTGTAATTCTCCAACAGAACCATCTCTCCGTGAAAATCCACAATCTCCCTCCCAACATTCATCAACCCTCCATCTGATGCTTTGGCCTTTTCTGCTCTATCTTGCAGTTCCTGCAAGTCACAAGGAGAAAGCAATAAAACACGCTGCAGGGAAAAGGAAATCTGTCGGAAGTGCCAAAGAAGCCAAGCATCCAACGCCGCCAACTCGACTTGCATCCGACTGTGGGAAACATGAGAACTCTGGTGAGTTTTCCTTTTGTGACAAGGCATTTTACAAGGTGGGCTTTGCCATTGTAATATCGTTTTTCATATTGAAGCTTCTTTGTTAGTGGCAGTGGACATGAAAACGTATTTTCAAACCATGAATATTGCTGTAATTTTCTATTTTCAAAGGAAAACATGCTACATCTCCCAAAGGACTGGGCTGAAATAGTGTGGACTTTAAAGATTCAAACAGGAATGGACTCTAGACTGTGAGAGGGAAACATAAATGGTTGGAGACTCAAACATAACATCTCAAAAGTAACAAAAACATTACAGCGGAGAATTCTATTAACAAAGCTCTCTGAATTCATAATAAAGGACATAATAACAAAAATAAGAGGGAAAAGATTCTTTCTTTACTTCATTAGCTTCAAAAATTCAACAAACCCATCACTAAATTCACCACAAAGTACTAAAACAGATATGCCTTTCATCCATCTCTCACACTGAAGAATGGGGGAAAAGATTCTTTTTTTTTTTTAAATTAATTAACTTCAAAATTTTCAACAAACCCATCACTAAATTCACCACAAAGTATCAAATTCATCCATTTTTCACATTGAAACAGGCAATTCAGTAGAGAATTCTACAAATAGAGCTCTCTGAATGAGGGAAAAGATGCATTTTTTACTTCATTAACTTCAAAATTTCAACAAACCCATCACTAAATTCACAGCAAAGCTCCAAAATAATCCTCTATAAACAGCAAAAAAAAAGAGACAAAGCCCCTTTATTTAACCAACAATTAATCCCAGAATACCTAATGGAATCCCCCCCCCCCAAAAAAAAAAAAAAAAAAAAAAACTGAAACTTTTGCATAAAAATATAAGGGGAATTTTTCGAAAATTTACCCTCCATTTGATAACATAATCCTCTTCTTTCTCAACGAAAAAGGTATTGAATTTCTCCACTTCATTTTCCAACAACAAAACAAAATCCATCACCTCCTTGGAAACCTCGCTGTCCTTCCCATCCCCACCGTCCATTGAATCTAATCTGGGCCGTTTGTTAGGCTGCTTCTCGCTCCCATCTTTGGGGTATATCAACTTCAACTGCTTCTTCAAATCCTTGTAAGGCAAAAACTTATCTCTCCAATCAGGCAACGCTTCTTCGATCAATATGCTTAAGCTCTTACAAAACTTCATGCTACTCCACTCAGCTGATCAAAGATCAAAACCACCTTTTTTCTTTTTGTGAATAGAGTAAATTCTGCGGCCAGCGATGTTTATAATAGAGAATAAAAGAGAAGGAAAAGTGAGAGTCATCTTTTTCTTAGAATATTCGAAAATTGGATTATATTATTACTTACTCTCTGTTCCTGCTAGGAGACGAGATTTTTGGGTTTTGCAGTTCTCACACATTTAGTGAAATTATCTACAATTAAAACCATGTTACTACAATCCAACCCCATTAATTGGAATTGATTTTTAGATAAATTATTCGAAATTAAAAAAATCCATAGATAAATTAATTTATAAATTTTTATTTAATTATTATTTGATTATGACTAAATCAATTGATAGTCAATCTGATTTGTAAAACATCAAAAACAATTAAAAACATTTTTACAGAGTAAGTTATATTATTGAAAATAGTAAAAAATGTTATTTTACTTGTCAGTTTCTTTTTCTAAATATTTATAAAATTAATAAAATTTACACGTGTTTTTCAAACCTAAGGCAACATGATTTTTTTTAAATTTTAGCTTTACCAATTTGATTTAAACTTCATATAATTCTTACATAAATTTTAATAAAATCTTCTACCAACAGTGTACCATTTAATTTAATTAACTTAAAATTTTAACACCCAATCTAGTTAACCTAATTTTTTTCTAAATTTAGTGTCATTGAATGTTAATTTAATTAGACAAAAAGAAACAAGATTTACTTCTTAAAAAATAAAGTAAAATCACCTTTATTACTTTTACAGGTTTTTTTTGATAAAATAATAATTAGTGACTGAATTTGACAATTTTTCCCTTTCATCTTTAAATTTTTTATCTATGTTAATCTCGAAAATTGATAACTTTTCTCCATTTCTTCACATAATCTCAAAGTTTAATTTGAGATAAAGTGCAGATGTAAAGAATAAATATTGCAGAAGTTTTCATGCAAAGTTAATCATAGCGTTATTTTCTTAGAATCAAGTTTTTTCATGATTATGTTGAGTGTTAGAGGGAAAATGCTTAAATTCCTGAAATATATGGAGTTGAGAAGGACGTGAAAAGGAGATCATGGAATGGTGAGACAAGTTAGTGTTTTGGATAAAGAACCATTGAAGGTTTAGATTGGGGCTTCAAGATCCTTACTACTTGAATCATCGGAGAAGGACTACCACACCTATTAATTTAGCTCATGTCTCACTGGAGATTAGAACAATGGTGCAAATTTTGTTTCTCAGAGATACAACTGAGGATAAAATGGGACTTCAAGCTCACCTTGGGTCTGGTATAGAACTGCTGAAGACGATGATGATTAGTGGATCTTAACCACAGATTTCTCCCTTGATGGAGCTATCGGTGGATGTAATACATACAGAGTCATAATTTATGCTGCTTATGGTTCAAATGCCAACAAAGAGTGGCAGTGGAGTGGACTACCTTAGATTGCCACTTCGGATCAGCGATGAGCCTAATTCCGGGGGCGTCCATGCCGAATCCCTTGCATTATAGTCATCAAAACCAAAGGGTTCAGTTTCTGGTGAATGCTGTAATGCACACCAACCAAGGCATATGTCAGTTATCAGTGGACTTTGTCTTTAACCTGCTGAGACACACCAATCAAGAGAATGTCAACATAGCGTCCAGTTTATAATGCCTAGAAGAGGCTGGATGGAGAAGTTTTTGAAACCCAAATGTTGCTCAATGTGGTGCCAGGATGATGGGGCACTACTTCTCATCAACCTATGCAACGCTGGAATGGAATAGCTTGCTACAATAAAAAGTAAGGCATCGGAGAATGGGAAACGTTAACTTGACTCTCTTGTGAGCTACCTAGCTGATTGAGTACGAGTGGCATTCGGACCCTTTTGTCTAGTACAATTTGTTGAAACATAAATTGTAATGTTGATTTCTTATGTTACTTCATTTCTACTGCTAGCTATATGACCTATTTTATTCTTTAAAATTGATTTCCATGCTTGCTAGGAATTATGTTACTGAAATTTCTCCCTTATTGTATTATATGCATGGTAGATATTTTTGGCCTCTCAACTCTTGACTGCATTTATTGCGTATATGGTGTTAGATTAGTTCTTGAATCTAGGCATAGATGGTCCAATGCAGAACAAGTTTGGTTTGTCTTGTATGAGATGAATCTTTTGTTAAAATGGTCCTTACCGGCTATATTCATTATGTTTTTCCCCATTATAACAACATGGACAAGCTGATGGTGATCCACATTCAAATTTAGCTCATAGGTAGATTGTAAGGTAAATATTTAATGTTTTGAAGCCTTTTGTTAAACTTTGGCCTGCAATGCAACATGGAACCAGCAACTAGCTCACAACAAGATCAGCAATAGCAAAGCAGCTTGAAGTGCAGCATTGAAGCTGAACCGAATGCAACAGTAGCTTGGTCCATTTTGTTTCAATGTAATTTTGCTTAGTTTACTTGTGACTTATGCAAGTAAGTTGGTAGGATTGAACTTTGATGTAATGGCTGTTATGTCATCTCCTTTTGTGTGTAATTCAAGTTATTAATTAGTCATGTATTAGTGGGAGCAGTTAAGCCATTAGGTAACTGTCAAGTTAAGCTTGTAACTTATGTATATTTTCAATTTTTGAATGAAAAAAAGTAGTTCTTCAGTTACAATCTTTAGCTGCTGTTTTTCTTTGAGGGCCTCTATTGTTGGTCGTGTTTTTCAGTCAAAACAAAGCTTAAAAAAGAGAAATCGAAGCCTTTGAACTTGGTTCAGCAGGATGAGTTTCACACCACCTCCACCACCTGTGTTTACTGGAGAGAACTACCACATTTGGGTAGTCAAGATGAAAACTTACCTTCAGGGGCACGATCTGTGGAATGTGATTGAAAACGAAACAGAACCACCTCCATTGAGGACCAATCCCACTATTGCTCAGATGAGGCACCATAGTGAAGAATGCTCCAAGAAGCATAAAGCAATGTCCTACTTGCAGAATGGAGTATCAGATGTAATCTTCACTAGGATAATGACCAGTGATTCACCTAAGCAGGCATGAGAGAAGTTGAAGGAGGAGTTCATGGGGTCAGACAAAACAAGGCAGCATCAAGTGATCAATCTCAGGAGAGACTTTGAGAATTTGAAGATGAAAGAGTCTGAGACCATTAAGTAGTACTCAGACAAAATCATGGCCACTGTCAACAGCATAAGGCTCCTTGGAGTGGACTTCAGTGAGAGCAGAGTTGTTGAAAAAGTCATCACTACTCTCCCTGAGAAATTCGAGTCAAAGATTTCATCATTTGAGGAATCGAGAGATTTGTCAGCCATTTCACTGTCTGAATTGATCAACTCTTTGTATGCACTTGAGCAAAGGAGAGCAAATAGGCAGGAAGATCATCCTGAAGGTGCTTTCCAGGCAACGACCAATGAAGGCTCAAGTTCAAATAAAAAAGGCAAGAAGCCTTAGCACAACAGAAGGGAAAAACCAAGGAATGAAGAAGGCAAAAGAGTATTTCCACCATGCATTCACTGCAAGAAGACCACACATTCAGAAAGATATTGTTGGTATAGGCCAGACATTCAATGCAGAAGATGTAAACAGTTTGGTCATGTTGAGAAAGTGTGTAAAGGCAAAGGAAATGAAGCTACTCATCAACAAGCTCGAATTGTTGAGGACCTTCAAGCTTAGGAGGAGCATGTTTTTACAGCTTCCTATTTTGTTAGCACAAGTAAAGTCAGAAGTGATTGGTTAGTGGACAGTGGCTGCTCACACCACATGGCATCTGATGAGAAGCTGTTTAAAGATCTTGACAAAACTTTTGCTTCAAAAATCAAGATTGGAGATGGGAACTTGATTGAAGCCAAAGGCAAAGGCAATGTGATGAGCAACACTTGTTCAGGTAACAAAATAATTTCTGATGTGCTTTTTGTGCCTGACATAGTCCAGAACCTACTTAGTGTTGGTCAGTTAGTGGAAAAATGATACACTTTGGTCTTTAGAAATGGTTCTTGCATTGTTGAAGACTCACTTGGTCATGAGTTAGTCACAGTAGCTATGATTGATAGGTCCTTCAAGCTAGATGTGAGTCAAATTGAGAGAAAGGCTTACACTAGTCTTGTTGATAGCACTGGTCTTTGGCATAGGAGATTAGGACATGCCAACTTCAGATCACTCGATCTACTGCACAGGCTGAACTTGGTTGATGACATGTCCAAGGTTGAAGTCAGTGATACTGTTTGTGAAGTTTGTCAGCTTGGTAAGCAAGCTAGATTGCCTTTTCCAGCAAACAATGCATGGAGAGCTCGAGAGAAGCTCGAATTGGTACATTCTGATGTTGTGGACCAATGAAGACCCCTTCACTAAATGGCAGTAAGTACTTTGTACTGTTTATATATGATTTGACCAGATTTTGCTGGGTTTACTTTTTAAAACAGAAGTCAGAAGTGTTTGAGGCTTTTGGAAAATTCAAAGCTTTAGTTGAGAATCAAGCAAGCTGCAAGATTAAAGCTTTGAGGACAGATAATGGCACTGAATACTTGTCTGAAAGATTTCAAAAGCTATGTGAGCAGTCTGGAATCTATCATCAGTTAACTATAGTGTATACTCCTTAACAAAATGAGGTATGTGAGAGGAAGAACAGGACAATGATGAATATGACTAGGTGTTTGCAATTTCAAAGCAAACTTCCAAGTATATTTTGGGCTGAGGGTGTCAATACCTCAGTGTATTTGCTCAATAGGTTGCCAACTCGAGCTGTCAAGGACAAGACTCCTTTTGAAGCATGGTATGGACTCAAACCAGTGGTATCACACTTAAAAGTGTTTAGTTGTGTCTGTTATGCCCACATTCCAGTTGAAAAGAGAACCAAGCTTAAAAACAGATCTATTTCAGGGATCTTTGTTGGCTATAGTAGTACTAAGAAGGGATATAGGGTGTTTGATCCTTCAACAAAGAAAATTCTGGTGAGCAGGGATGTGAGATTTGATGAAGAGAAGGTTTGGAGCTGGAATGGTGCTGAAGCAGGCTTAATTGAAAAGGATTGGTTGGACTTTGTTATTGAACCTACAGAAGAGGAACCAAATAATGAAGTTGTTGATGATGCTCCTGTAAGAGGTACCAGAACCATTGCTGACATTTACCAAAGGTGAAATGTTGCAGTAGTTGAGCCCACTGACTATGAAGAAGTTGCCAGAGATAAGTACTGGAAGAAGGCAATGGAAGCAAAATTGGAGATGATTAATAAAAATCAGACTTGGGAATTGGTGAACAGGTCTGATCACAAGAAGGTCATTGGTGTTAAGTGGGTGTTTAGGGCCAAATACAATGCTGATGGCTCATTGAACAAACACAAGGCAATGCTTGTGGTGAAAGGCTATAGTCAGCAGTATGGGATCGATTTCATGGAGACATTTGCTCTAGTGGCAAGGTTGGACACAATCAAACTTCTGTTTGCTTTAGCAGCTCAAAAGCAATGGAAAATTCACCAGTTAGATGTCAAGTCAACATTTCTGAATGGTTTCCTCAAGGAAGAGATTTTCATCGAGCAACCTGAAGGATTCAAAGCTGCAGGAGAGGAAGACATAGTGTACAGAATGAGAAAGGCACTTTATGGCCTGAAGTAGGCACTAAGGGCCTGGTATGATAGGGTTGACACATACTTGTCAAGGCTTGAGTTTGAAAAAAGTGTCAGTGAAGCTACACTTTATGTGAAGAGGTTGGAATGTGAGACATTGTTGATTGTTTCTCTCTATGTGGATGATTTACTTGTGACTGGAAGCAAGAGTGAGCTCATTGATGAATTCAAAGTTCAAAAGCAGGAAGTGTTTGAAATGACAGACTTGGGAGTCATGACATACTTCCTTGGCATGGAAGTGCATCAATCTGATCAAGGCATATTCATCAGCCAACATGTTTTTGCCTTGAAAATTCTCAATAAATTCTGTATGTAGAACTGCAAAACAGTTAGCACACCTGTGGCTCAAGGGGAGAAGCTGACCAGTAGTGGAGATCAGGAAAGGGTTGATGAGAAGCAATATCGAAGCTTGGTAGGCTGTCTGCTCTATCTAACAGCAACTATATCGGATATCATGTTTGGTGTTAGTCTTTTATCAAGGTTTATGCATTGCTGTGATGTGGTTCATTTCAAAGCAGCAAAAAGGATCTTTAGATATGTTAAAGGAACTTTAAATTATGGAGTTAAGTTTGAGAAAGCAAGGGAGCTCAAGCTAGCAGGATATTCAGATAGTGATTGGGCTGGTTCTGTTGATGACATGAAGAGCACCTCTGGTTACTTTTTTACACTTGGATCAAATGTTTTTTGCTGGAGTTCAAAGAAGCAACAAATTGTTACTCAGTCCACAGCTGATGCGGAGTATATTGCAGTTGCTACAGCGGTTAATCAGGCTATATGGCTTAGGAAGCTCCTACATGATCTCAATGAAGATCAAGCTGAAGCAACTGAGATTTGGGTAGACAATCAATTTGCAATTGTCATAGCTAAGAACCCTGTGTTTCATGGTAAGACAAAACACTTTAAGATTAAATTCCATTTTGTTCGAGAAGCTGAACAATCGAAGGAAGTCAGCTTTGTTCATTGTAGCTCAAAAGCTCAATTGGTTGATATATTGACCAAGCCATTGGGAGCTACCAGATTTGAAATTTTGAGAAGGGCAATTGGTGTTTGTTGCATACAGTCCAAGAAAGAGTGTTAAACTTTGGCCTGCAATGCAACATGGAACCAACAGCTAGCTCACAACAAGATCAGCAACAGCAAAGCAGCTTGAAGTGCAGCATTGAAGCTGAAACGAATGCAACAGTAGCTTGGTCCATTTTGTTTCAATGTAATTTTGCTTAGTTTACTTGTGACTTATGCAAGTAAGTTGGTAGGATTGATCTTTGATGTAATGGCTGTTATGTCAGCTCCTTTTGTGTGTAATTCAAGTTATTAATTAGTCATGTATTAGTGGGAGCAGTTAAGCCATTAGGTAACTGTCAAGTTAATCTTGTAAATTATGTATATTTTCAATTTTTAAATGAAAAAAAGTAGTTCTTCAGTTACAATCTTTAGCTGCTGTTTTTCTTTCCTTTTTGCTTCGATTTCATTGCTTTTGTTTTTCTGTTTTTGCTTTTGTTTTAATGCCAATGTTCCAACACCTTTGAAGTTGAAGCTTAGCCTTTTACGTTTAAGAAAACTAAGCTATGAGCCATAAATATATGTTCGTGCTGGCCTGAATAGAGAGTCCTCTGACCTGAACTACCACTAAGACTATGCGGTTTACTGCTTTCAATTGAAGCTTTTGGAGACATTTACCATAAAAGTATTTACATCAAATATTCCTTTTCTTCTGGTATGATAACAAAGGGATTTGAACCAGAACATTGCCTTTTGGCTATCTAATAGCACTTTTTGACAACAAAAGCAATGTTAAACAAAGGCTTTTGCCATCCAAAACACGTTTTACTTTTGGAACCAAACAAAGAAATTGACAGCTAAATGCTTTTCAACATCAATTTTGAACTGCAACAGTAATGCTAAATTAGCCTTTTATAAGGAACTAAGCATACAACACTTTTCAATCGCAACTGTAATGCATTCATAAGGAATTAAGTATATTGACTAGTATATAATTTGCTCTTGATTTCGAAGCTAACTGCTAGGTGCTTTTCAAATACTAAACTAGTATACAATCTTTTCTTGATTTCACCGCTCCATATTTTTCTTTATTCCGAAGGTGACAACTTTGACCAAAAAATTTGTTTTAAAAAAATTTAATTTGATCAAAAAAAAAAGCTTTTAACAAATGGAAAGATCAAAGCATTCAAATATCCCATTTGCAGAAAGTTTATTGTCCCATCTTCTAAGAGAAAGGGGAATGTCAAGAACCACAGCCTTCAACCGGAGACAAGAACTGATCAAATCTCTGTTGGATTTGGAGGCTTTAATCCTATCAGCCTTTTGATTCTATCTTTCTCTGTGTTTTCCAGGATTCCCTTGACAACAACATTATTAAAAAAATGTGTTTCAGAACCAAACATTGGTTAAAAATGAAACCAAACAAACGAAAAAAATCCCATACCTTCCAAACAATTTCATCAAGACATAAACAGATCTTTCCATATTTATCAAGAAACAAACGTTCACTTGGAGATTTCCCACAGGCATCCTTTATTGAAGAGGTTATTACAAACATCACCTCAGTCACTACACCAACATTTAAAACCCATAATTAGTTCATCATTTAACATATTTTTCTTAATCTTTTTTTTAGTAGAATTTATCTCTTTTTCTTTGGTCTATTGTACAGAGTTTACATGCACTAAGAGGACAAAAAGCCCTTACGAGCAAGTTCATCATACTCATCCTTGCCGACAATGTATATACAGACACCTCCCAGCACTGTGTAAACAATGTAAACTGACCTAATAAAATCAAACCAATAAGCAAAAGTCAATGTTCATAAAAAGGGGTTCAATCATCCATAATTGAACATATATATGGCTAAATATAACTTTTATTCATTGAATTTGGTAATTAGGCCTATTTTAATACTTGCATTTTTTGTCCACTTCGATTCTTAAATTTGACAACTAAGTTCATACTTGTAATTGATTTTAGATTCTATCAAAATATGTTGGCGTGACATTCTAAGATTGTGCACATTATTACTTAATTTTTTAGGTGTGACACAATCTTAGAATGTCAAGTCATTAAACTTTATATTTATCATGTTCAAGTACCAAAATGAACCTAATTAGTAAGTTCAAAATCAAAATAGACAAAAAAAATACAAGTATCAAAATATACCTAATTACTAAATTTAGGGACTAAAATTATATTAACCCTATATACATTATATACTTGACTATGTTCACTTTTTAAGACCAAAACTTTTAACAACTTATAGTAATTAAAGATGTAGGCCTTATAGTTAATTAGGTAGGAAGTCAAGAATTAGTTTCACTATGAATGTCATCCTCCACTTTATGAACATTAATAATTTAATTTCTCTATTTTACTTTGTTAAAATTTAGTCATTATACTTTACAAAAATTGAGAATTTAGTCTAATTTCGATAACATAATTAGACTTTGTCGTTAAATTACAAATTTAGAACTCAACAGTTTATCATTTTATATACAAGACACAACAAAATCTACGATTTAGTAATTTATACACAATAAATTAACAAACATAAAAAATTCAAATTCTTGTGTTTACCAAAAACTAAACTAATATCTTAGTTTTTTCAACAAAAACAAATTAATGTGCATACCAAATAAAGCTTTTTGTCTTTTATGAGGGAGGACTAAAACAACTAATGTCAGTATTAAGAAGATGAAAATGAAAGGAAAAAAAGGTGTAGCCATTTACCCTCCCATTTGTTATTGGCCTTGGCTATTGGCTATTGTCTACCCTTATTTCACTTTATCATTAATGTGACAATAAATATTTCAATTTCATATTTCAAACAATCTGATAATGAAATGAGTTTGCTTAATCAAATGCAAGATTATCTTATGATAATTGAATTTTCTTTTTTAGGTACAAGTAAATGCAATAACAAAAGGGAATGAGTTGCAAACACAATTAACATAACATCAATAATTTGAACCCACGTAAGTTTTTTCACTACACCAGCTTGATAATGGAACTAATCAAACAAAAATTATGGGAAAATTTCTTTTTAACATACTTTTGTGAAGAAACAAAAAGCTCTTCATTTCTTGCACCCTTGAGATTATCAGCTCCCAATTTAACCAAGAAAGTTTTCCAGTGTAATCTTTCTTCAGATGGAACTCCATTGAACCTGTGGTACCAAAAATATGCATTATCAAATCAAAGTACAAAGGAAAAAAAAATCCAGAATTTCAATGTAATTTCTTTAGAGTTATATATATATTCTCACACTAGAAAGTAAACAAACAAACATACATACATATAAACACATTTGAAGGTACCTCTCTAGGAGAAAGTTTCCAGCAAAGTTAGAGATGAGTATTGCCAGCAACATGATCTAGTTTGTCGATGTAAATGTGTGTTTGAATATAATTTTTTTTCTTTTGGTTTTACCACTGTTATTATGTTGAATTAAATATGCAATAACACAAAGAATGAGTTAAATTTTTTTTTGATATGCCTAAAAAACCACCTCTATAGAAATGATTTTACTCATCATCGTTAGCTAATAACCCTAGAAAATGTGAGGAATACAGTGTTAGACCAATTCAAACAGGTTCTTTCCCGATAAAGGTCCTAATAAATTGCATAAATTTAATATATATTTTTGAGGTTATTATAGAAAGATGGGCTTTTCTTGGATGAACTTCAATTGTAAAAAGAACCAAATTTTTAAGGCATAGTATATACATAAGATCATTATCATACTAAGAGATAATAATGTAAATTTTCAAATTAAAAAATATTGTATATGAATGTCAATGACTTTGAGTGCGTATACTTTGTGAAAATTTTGTGTTAGTGTACACATAAATTTTTTAGTTAAAATAAGACATAAAAGTTTAAACAAATAAAAATAATTAATAAAATTGAATTAAAATCTTTGGATAAATACTTTGATTCTTCTATTTTATGGAGTTTTGGTGCAAATGCCATCTAGATTTGATCTTGAATTGATGCAATTTTCTTAAAGGGTTTTCAATACTTGATATTGGATCAATGTGACTTGCTTCTAAGGTTGTCAAGACTTTATATTGCAAAATGGATTTTTATCTCTTTTAATTTGATGCAACCAAATAGGGAGAGTTTTGATCAAAGGTCTTTAAGATTGATTTTGGATGGATGATTTTGCTTAAATTTCCTTCTAGGCTTAATCTTGAAGAACAGTTTAGGCTCCGTTCTACCGATTGAACAATATCATATAATAGTTTTCTTTAGAACTGATGTAATATTCTTCAGAGTTTTCTTAGGGGGTTTTAGCAAAAGCCTCTAGGCTTCAAAAACTTCTCTTCTAGCTTTAAATTATGAATTTTTAGACTTATGAACTTATAAGTTGTGTTGAATGAGTTAGAAGTGATCCTTTTTTATAGTGCTAGCCAATCAAGTAAGTGAGAGTTATTGTAAAACATAACTTCTTTATTTGAATGATCGGTAAGGATTAAAATATTTCATTTATAATTTATCTCATATAATTGAAATTAATTAGAGATAAAATAATACTTTAAATATTCATTAAATTTATTAAATTAATAAAATGAAATAAAATAATATTCTTAAATCTAAAGTAAACTAAAATAATAAATAATATCCAAATACAACTAGAAATAAAAATTTGTATGGTGTTTCCCTAATTATTGTGTTTTTTGTCAATTGGAATTGGTTGCTTCCAATTGTTTGGTTAAAAATATTCTCATAAGCTCGCTCACAAGGAGATTATATGATAACTTTATAAAAGAGTTTTAAATTTTTAATTTCTTGATTAATATCTTATTATTTAATTTAATTAGAGATAAATAATAATGGCCCGTAATGAATTTTGATTGGTAAAAAATTCTCCTTCTACAAATGTCCCTCATGATTTGGTCACGTACATGAATTTTGTTGAGTGTAAAAGTAGGCAAATCGTGAAACTTGATTTGCTTCCAATGCTGAGAATTTCTTCATATTTAAAGTTTCTTGATAATATTTACAATTTTCAAATCGTCAAGTTTTTTTTTTTCATTTGAACTAAACTTGACAATGAGACCATGTTGCGTATGTAACCTCGTTTTTTGAAAGATAAAGTCTTAACGTAGTTCAATTTTTTTAGACGTGCACTTTAATATTGTGCTTAGGAGTGATACAACAATTTAAGCTTGTATTTAGGAGCTTCATTTTTTGGATAAACAATTTAAGTTTGTGCTTAAGAGATCATATTTTGGATGGACAATTTAAGCTCATGTTTAGGAGCATTATATCTTG
This sequence comes from Gossypium raimondii, assembly GCF_025698545.1. Classification (NCBI taxonomy): domain Eukaryota; kingdom Viridiplantae; phylum Streptophyta; class Magnoliopsida; order Malvales; family Malvaceae; genus Gossypium; species Gossypium raimondii. The sequence continues at coordinate 22,056,054 of NC_068570.1, forward strand.
GATGAATAGTTTAAGTTCATGTTAAGGAGCATCATTTTTTTTTCTTTGAGATGAACAATTTAAACTCATCTTTAGGAGCAAGGTGGCAATTTAAGTTCATGCCTAGAAGAGATGTTTTTCATTGGCCTTTTTGACATATAACCAAAGTCCAACCATGATCATTTTGATATTTTGGAAACATATAATTGCTTGTTGAAGATTCATTTTCTTGTCTTGAGATTTTGTGCTCTTAGTGTAGTAATTTCATCATATTTAATAAATTATTGAAATGACAAAATTGATTATTCATGGAAATAAACAAATGTTATTCATTATCTCTATTTTGTATTGACCTCAATGATTTTTGCAAGTAAATTAAAATGTATAAAAAAATATTGACTAATCGATTATCTAAGGTTAACAAATATTAAGTTTCATGTATAGAAAAATTATAACGCGAGAAGACAACTTATATTAGTAGGTAATTTAAATTGTCCATAGTCCATAGAATCAGATTGAGCAAATGTTTCAAATAATAGGGGATTATTATGTTATCTATAAGTTCAATTGGAGAGGTAACTTGTTTTGTCTATTGGAGCAGGATGACTCCTAAAGATAGAGGCATAGATGTGATTGCCTAGGTTAATAATACATTGGACAACACCCAAGTTGAATTAATCTTAGATTCGTTTATGGATTTATTCACCTGTGACATTCATTGTGTGACTTACCTAAATCCAGAGTAAGTGAATGACCATGTGTGTGCAACTCATGTGTTTTGATATAGTATTAAGCCCGACGGTTGGTATGCTAGGTACATGACTTGTGCATAGCATGACATCACTTACAATAGTGGAATTCATAACTCGACAAGAGTAAATGATATCCTCTTATTAGCATTGTATGGATTATAAAAATGGAACCTGACCAAGAATCATTTGTTTGGGACAAATGATTTTAATATGAGTAATGATCATTTCATTCCAAAAGATACAATGATTACCATAAGATAAATTTATCAAATTAGGTGAATGAATTTAACCTAAAAGGATCATGGATATCCTATGAGGGTAACACACATATGACAAGGTCGTTGGACAAAAGCTTGAAATTAATAGCTTTTGTAATGGTATATAATAGAGAGTTCAACCATGATACTTTAGTGGAATGGCTCTCTGACTAAATATTTTTTTATTAATAGATGAAGAATCAGAACTTAATTACAAATTATTTAAGGCCTAAACATATATGTCCAATTGATCCCTCCACTAGTTCAACGCATCTCTTTAACAGATTATGTTTAACATGAAAACTTGTATGGAACTATAAATGATTGAATTAGGGGAAATGGTTCGCTGGATTTATTCATTGGAATAATAAAAGTTTTCTTGATTAAATGATTAGAATTGATTTGAGGTTAATTTAGTCACACTTGCATTTTAATATGGTAAAGTCATCATTAATTTAACGGGATTAAACTAGGGCTTGTATAAATTATTTAATTAGGTAAACCAAAATTAATTAGGAGTCTAGAATACATAAATGCGCATTAAAGTGACCCAAAAAGTGTCAAAGTAGGCTGACTCATACGGGAGAAGATTTCTTGTTGCCCAAGATCGAATCGTACCACATGCCAAGTGATTGATAATATTCCATTATTTCTTCTCAATTTCTTTAGGTTTTTCTTCTCAATGTCTTTTCAACACCAATTAATAATATTAAATTATAAGCACTTGATCTAGTATGGTGAGTGTAGTTCAAGAATAGTGCATTTTACATAAGACACCCTTAAATACTAAGTCTTTTCTAGCCAAAACTTCTCTTAGACATGCACTTTTACATAACTATACTTTTATCCAGTAACCAAGGAGTCACATATAATTTCGAATAGTGAAAATTTCTATTATGATGTGGAAGATCAGACAATGTTGTAACCATAGATCATACAAAGAAAATTAACACTCCTTCACTGAGGCTTTGATATCAATTATTGGGGACATCGAGTAATATCCTAACCAAATGTAGCTTCAATACTGAACACCAAAATCGAATTGAGAACACCAATGCCAAATTAAAATTACCCAAGGTAGTGGATTAACCCAAAAAATTACTATTGAATATTAAATATGACAGAAAAACCAATAGATGCACATAAAAATAATGGATAGAACACACCAAATTTACAAAGTTCGACAAATTGCCTACATCCTTAGGCACCAACATCGAATGATAACTTCACTTTCACCAAAAAGTTTACAAACTAATGAAAATATTAATTAGAAAAGTTCTCAAAATATACTTAAAAGTATAATGAGTGTGAGAAAAACTAATGTTGGGGTGCTTTTAATTGAATGCCTAAGGCCTTAATATATATAGATGGAGAGACGACATAATTAATGCCCTTCTCCATGTGGGATTTCAACAAGCCAATACTAACAATTTGAAGAGTTAAATGCTTGAGAATTATCCAAGTGTCTTCGAGACTTGATTTTAGAATCGATAAAGGTTTTTTTAGGAGTCATCAAGACTTGTTCCTAAAAATTAGATTTTATCTTATTTATGTTGATATAACTAGATTCGGGAGAGCTTTGATCCTAGAGTCTTCAAGAATTGATCTTGGATAGATGATTTTATTTCAAGGGCCTTCTAGACTTGATTTTGAAAAATGAGTTTAGCCTTTTCTCTATCAGTTGAACAAGATTGAAGAGTTGGTTTTTTTTTTTAGAATTGATAAATTGTGCTTTAGAATTTCTTCAACTTCTTAAGAGATTTCTTGAGATTTTGGAGAAAACTTCTATTGTTCAAAATTTTCTCTTCAAGCTTCACCTTTTAGACTTTTGAACTTTTCAAGCTATGTTGAATAGTTTGAAGGTGATCTCCTTTTATTTTGTCAATCAATCAAGTAAAAGAGGGCTCTAATAGAATATAACTTAGTCATTTTTTGAGTGATTTATAAGGACTAAACTATTTTATTTATAATTTATGTCATATTAATTTAATATCTAAAGATACAATAATCTTTAAAGAATATGATATCTTTATAAAAGAGTACTACAAGGAGTTAATTTATTGGTTTATATCTTATTAATTAATTCAATCTAAATAGAGATAAATAATAATGACACATGATGAATTTTGATTAGTCCAAAATTCTCTTTCTACGATGAGCTAATTAGTTAGTTATATTGAGCTTAGTAAGTTTAAATTATTTAGTACAATGCTTGTAATGATTGATTTTAAGTGAAATTGTTCTTTATACAAGTCCTAAATTACCTATAAACCCCGACCTTAAATCGGAAGATAATACGGGTTTGAATGCACTCGAAACTTACATATTCCTAATTATTGCAATAGCAACGAAAACAATTGATCTAAAGTTAAATCAAACTGATCGGAACTGTTGATATAGTTAGTTGTAAATTAAATAAAATGTGTATGTATATATATACATATACACACGTCACAAGTACATCCATCAATTCATGGACATAAAGACACGAAGTTATTGAGGCCCCGGTTGGTAGCGAAGTAACGGGAAAAGACCCACGTTTAGCTTTGAGGTCTGCTCAAAGATCAATTTCTCAAGAGATATGTTTAATGTGAAGAATTGGTCAATTATTATCTTATGATCAAATTATGGTTTAGTCCCCATATTATATTCAACTTGAGGATTTGGTCTTTCTACTATTATTAATGTTACAACTTAGTCCAAATCACTAAGGGTGAGTTTGGATGGACAATTGGGTGCAGTGCGGTGCGTTTAGCTTACTTTTTGTCTCATGCTACAGTATCACTACAGTATCTAATCTCACCGCCACCGCTGTTTTTACACTAATCGCAGGTAAACGCACCGCCCATCCAAACTCACCCTAACACCATTTAAAAATTACTGTTATGAACTGTCTTTTTAACAGAAAGAAAAAGAGAGTTCAAATTAGAGTTGAGCTGAATTTTTGTAAATGATATTTTAGTGACAAATAACTATTTGGTTAACTATAATTTCACTTTTTAAATGACATATAAAATTCTGACTTTAGATTTTTAAAAATGTTCCACATTATTCATCAAACAAAATGTTTTAATGATATTAATGATTTGGATCTAGAAATAATATTAATAAAAAAAATTAAATTATACGAAATTAAAATATATCAACTAAATCTAATTTTTTTTTGGTACCTTAGAAATTGGGGGAGGAATATGATATTGCTAGGACTTCAAACCCCAACGTAGAACTCTTAACCACTTACTCATTTAGCACTTATTTAGATTGTCGGCAATCCAAGAGTTAAATTTATATAGGAACGAAAACCCATAACTCGAAAAAATTGTTCAATTATTATGTTATGACCAAATTAAAATTTTAGTCCCTAAAATATATTCAACATGAGAGTTTAGCCCATACATAATTTTCTTCTCCTAATCTTACTAATGTTATACCATCATTCAATTCACTAACACCGTTAAAAAGGATTTGATTAATTGATTGATGTGAATTTTTTAAAGACTAAACTCGAAATTTCTTGTCATTTAAAAATAAATTTATGATTATCAAAATAGATATTTTTTTAAAATATATCATTTTAAAAAGTTCAACCAACTAATAGTATTTTTTAACAATATTAGCGATTTGGATAAATAAATAGACTTGTTCATAAGCCGGGCTATCCGTCCAAACTTGAAGGTCTGCCTAAAATTTGAAAATGTTTGGGGTAAAAATATTAGATCCGAAAAATATGCTTAGGCAAAAAATTAGTCTCGTTTAAATTATGGGTCGGGCTCGAGCAGCTTATTTTCCAAGTTTACAATATATTATATTATGTTATTTTTATATATTATGTAATTAATAACACATTAAAATTAAGTCTATAATAATATCATCATTAAAAAATGCTAAGGTACCTATATATAAAATTTTAATAGATGAAAAATATATAAAAGTATTAGATGTATTAAATTAAAAGTAATATAAATATTTTTCAAAAAAATTTAAAAAATTATATAGGTATGACTAAAATGGGCTTGGGCTAGCCATTTACAAATTTAGGTGGGTTTAGACAAAATTTTATGCCTATATTTCAGTTTGAGCAAGTATGAATTATGTTAATATCATCCCTAAACCTAGTTTGAACTTAATCCGACCCGAGTCATGAACACCTCTATTAAAAAAATACTAATAATAATGAAAAGATCAAACTATGTCAAACTAAAGTGCATAGACTAGATCCTCAAATTGAATATGGTAGAGGGACAAAAACTAGAATTTGAGCTTAATTTTATGGCCATGCATGCAAGTTATGCCGGCCGAAGGCAAGGGTCCATTCCATTTCTACAATACCACACATGGATGGACGGTCGACAATAACTGACAAACCATCGATCCTCACTCCTCACTTAAACGATATTGGAAAACTAACAAGATATCAACATCACATCTATGGGTGAGCAAAATCTGATTCGATTTAAAAAGTTTGATAAAAATTTCAAATTTTGAATTAAGTAGTTTAAATTATTTGAGTTAATTGAGTTATTCGGATCAATTTGAATTAAAAATTAATTTTTTTGGTTTAACTTGAATATGAATTACACAATTCTAGTTATCCAAAAATCCGAATAAAAAAAGGGCAAAAATACGTCGTTTTGATAAATATTTACCTTTTCTAAAGTTAAAAGTCAAAACCAATAACTTATAAGGCAAAACTACGTTGTTTTGATAATTGTTTACCCATTAAGTTAAAAGACAAAACTATTATATTGTTTATGTAGTTAAATAATCTTGTACTTTGTCTACTAGTTAAATAATCAATCCATGTAAACGCAACATTGAGTATAAATAATATGATTTGTTAACTAGACTTGACTTGACTCGAAATTTTTTGACTCGACTCGAATCGATTCGAAAAAAATTCAAATTGAGTTCGATTGCTAAAAATGATCCGCCAACTCGACTAACTCGAAATTTTTTAATTCGATTCGATTCAACTTGACTCAATCAAGTATTCACCCTTAATCACATGCTTAAAAGCTATGCACCTAATTTAACCAATACGCTGAAACCCCGACATCACAAGGTACATCACTCCCTTTGTACGAAGTGCATTAACTCTCATCCAACTGCTTTGAGACTGAGAGATGCCCTTTCTTCCTTCCTGTATATGTAAGTATATATAAAAACTTTTTTTTTTATTAATAATTGTTGAAGATTAATTTTTCTGGAGTTCATGGTTGTTTCTTTTAATAATGTTATCTTTAGGGCTTGAACCTGAATTATTTCTCTGGACCTACAATGTGCTACACCAAACACATGTTGGTAGTGAGGTGCCTACTGTTTAAGGTTAGTTTGACTTATTAGAGACCATAAAATCTTTGGGTTAATTGCACCATACGTCCTTAAACCATGGTCTAATTGTAAATGGTTCCTGAACTTCAAAATATTCTAATCGAGTCTTCAAAATATTAGTATCGTACCAATCAAATCTATCTATTAGCCTAGCCATTAGCTTTGATGCAAGGACAAGGCCAAACAAATATTTTAGGGGGCCAAAATTGAAATATAAAATTGTGATTGTATTAACTTATCATTTCATAATATTAATAGGGATTGAATTAAAATTTTATCAATTTGAGAGTCAAATTGTATTTTTTATGATTGTATTAACTTACAATTTTAGAATTTCTTAAAGGTGCTAAAAGAAATTTTACCATTTGAGGGAGAGAGGGTAGGCCTATGCTTTCCCCTTGCCAGCATCCTCATTTGGCGTTAAATGCTAGCTCAAATATGATGTGGAGTGTGTTTAGAACACCCGTGTTAAATTGTAAACATATGTATACCTATTACATGGACAACTAGAATTAAAGTGTTAAAAGTAATATATATATATATATATATATATATATATATATATATATCCATCCTAAATTTTAATGGCATTGAATGGCTTTTTAAATGTTAAACCCAAGCTATCTATATGGTATAGAGATGTTTATAAATGGTCCACATGTTTTAAATACATTTTATGTTAAAATTTGAACCGGCATTTAACACCTAAATTGACAACTACTCGACTAATTGAAAGGCTTGATTAATAGAATAAGGAATTAATTAGAAAGGTTTGAAATTTAGAGTCGAATTAGAATGGGAGCAATAAATGGCAGAGGTTTAGTGCAATTAACCCAAATGCTTTTAATAAAGGTTTGAATTGTTTAATTGATGAGAAGATGGATGTCGTTATCTTCACATATATTGTTTGTTGTTTCCATACCATTGGCTATAGTATTTAAGTAGCTAAGGTTTCAATGTAAAGGCAGGCTCTAATCGTTTTTAATCATATATTAAAATAGTCAGTGTATTTCATTTTCATTAAGCAATATTTTTCAATATCTTTTTATAAAAATTATTGATTACGAGTAGAGTAGGATGGTAATTGGTTTGGATTTTTTTAATTACAGTTATCTTATGGTATAATGTTGAAGTCTTAATTAATTTTAAAAATCTTGAGAAAAATTTATATAAATTTTAAGGTTATTTTCTCTAATTTATATGTCATAAAAATTATAAATTAAATAAAAATATAATTAGTTTAATTCGAATAATAATAATAATTGTATATTTTGTGAATAAAAAATAAACACTAAAATTGAATCAAATTAAAATCGAAAAGGATTTAATAAAGTTAAACTAAAGGAATTGATTTTCGATATTTTCGAAACTAAAGCATGAATTGCATATCTTTTTCCTTGCCTTTTTGACTCGTTTTCTGGTGTTTTGAGAGACAAATATTGGGGTAGGCATACGTATATAGGATAGGGGAATTAAAAGGGAGTTTATCATAACTCTTAAAACATCATTCTCAATTTTATACTGAAAACGAATACAAATCTCAATTAATTAGATTATTACTCAGTGTAAGTAGCTTTCAACAATATGCCATCCAATAATTTTGTATGATTTTATGCTCCACAAATTATTTTATTGTCAACGAATGGAAATTAACTTAATTGATTCATAGGGAAATCTAGGATAGGGCCTTGACCTTACTTAAATGGTTCAATTGCACTCTTACTCCAAATAGTGTTGTTAAATGGAAAAACAACTAGCCGTTTTGAAAAATTAATAATTTAATTTAAGTTAGTTTAAATTTTATTTCGCGACTTTGAGCCTATATTTATGCAGTATTTGGGATCTTATATGTTAAAGAGATGCTCATGTTCATGATAAGGATAAAGTTTGGATTGAACTTGAGGGACCTTGTTGTTTAATGTATATGGCGGACACCTGTTAGCGACAAATGTATGGGGAAAAAGGGTGAACTTGACTTCACATATGTAAATGTATAAATTAAATGAAAGGTTGGATTGAAATAGTAAAATTGAGGTTTGAAAGATCTCATAGAAATTTTATAGATTTCATATACACCAAAGAAAAAAAACCAAAAGATAGAGTGCCCTTTTAATTATATACCAATTAAAAGTTTTCTGCCTTTTAATATACAATGTTGGGAGGTGATAGATTACAATAGATGGACTAAAAGCAGACGGTAAAAAGACGGCTAATTCTAAGTTACTGGAGCAAGTCGACCAGTTTTTAAGGTTGTAGAATCTATGACAGATAAACAGACATTAAAGCTTGGATTAAATTCCAAGGTTAAACAGTTATGTAGGTGGTGATCTACATTTGCTTTCATATTGTAAAATTTCACTATTAGCAACATACTGCACCAGTTTTACATGCGGGGATGGTAGAACAAAGACTTATGACCTTGAAAGGGTAAAATGCTAGAAGGACTTTTGAGTAGAGATTCCTTTTTATATCTAGCAATGGGACTTCACCACTGCGCTGTTCACAATATCATATATGTTTTAAGTAGCTATAACACACTTAAACTCCAATTAGAGAAGTTGAAGAAGTCACGGGACAATTCCAATTGAGTAATTCTTCTATCATCTGCAGTGCAATCCTATCTTCTTCTCCCATTAGGTTCCCGGCTTCGATCTCATCCGCCGTAGTTGACGACCCCGGCGACAGTGTCCTTCTGTCTCCGGACGCCGGGGTATCAACCTTCTTATTCCCAAGCTCAACCCTCATGACCCAATTGGAACTCGATCGATTCCCTGCACGCTTTTGCCACACCCCTATATGAGCATTATCGGTATCGAGCCTGAGGCAAGTCAAAGAAGGAGATTGGTCTTTGCAACACTTCCTCAGCTTAGCATTCAAAAGCTCGGCCAAGGCCTTAGGGGGCAATGGAGACCGATCATCATCATCATCATCACCACCACCACGAGCATTTTGTTCAGCCGGGTGAGCAGCCTTGGGGAAATTGGTCTTTGCATTTTGGCCGTTCATCAAAATAGCAGCTTGGTCATATGCCCTTGCAGCAGCCTCAGCTGTCTCGAATGTCCCTAGCCATACCCTTCTCTTCCTGCAAATATAAAAACACCATCAAAATCACAGCATAAAACCAGACAAGCATATACATTATATGTATGGCAATTAATGGGGTGATAATGTGAGTGGGTGGGTGTGGTAATTACAGCAAAGGGTGGCGAATTTCGGAAACCCAAGAGCCCCACTGACGCTGCCGAACACCTCTGAACTTCTTTGATTGTACCATGTCTTGTGATGGGGAGAAAGACTTGAGTGCAGAGATATCATAAATATGGAAGGTGATGCGGTTGCAGTTTTTAAGAGGGGGGAAATGTGAAAAAAATTATATATGAGGCTGTGAGCTGTCTAGATGTATTTAATGGAAAAGTCTCGAGGTAATTAGTATACTCCTTTGCTGCAATAAAGATTTCCACCTACACACCAGGAAAGAACTAGGTTCCAAAACAGAAAAAGAAAGAAAAAACAGCTAGATAACATTTTGACTATCTTCTTCATTATACTAGTAAGAACTAATAATGTTCACTAGCTAGGTAATCGAATTAATTGGATTTCAAAAGAAAAAAGAAAAAAACCGGTGATAAAATAATACAACCTCTATGAAATATAGATTTGAAAATTCATGATAAGAATACAATGCATATATTATCCACATAAATTTGAAAAGTATAAAAATATGAATATATTAAATCTAAAAATGTTAAGAATTTAAAATTACTACTAACGAGGAATCTAATAAGTTTGAGAAATTATTATGGATCTTACATTTTAAATATTTTATTACTTAATTTACATTACTTTTAAACCATTCTAAATACCTAAACAATTTTGTATCTAATTTGAATTTTATATTATAAAAAAATCACAATTTTTACACACAATTTGGAGTAAAAGTTAAGACTTAAAAACTAAAACAAATAAAATAATTTTATTTACAAAATTTGAGTTAAAATTTTTGGAAGTTTCTTGAATACAAAGAAATCATTTTATTCCTCTGTTTAATGAAGCTTCGATCCAAAGGTTGTTTAAACTTGATTTTGAAAACAAGTTTGGATAGTTGTTTGCTTGAGAATTGATCTAAGAGTCTTTGAAACTTGATCTTAAGTCAACGAGGTTCACTTCAAAAGTTCCCAAGACTTGATTCCGAAGAATGATTTTTATCTCCTTTATGTTGATGCAATCAAATTAGGGAGAGCTTTGCTCCAAGGATCTTTAGGACTTGATTTTGGATAGATGATTCCACTTAAAAGCCTTCTAGACTTGATCTTGAAGAACGAGTTTAAACTTCTTTGTACACTTGTACAAGATTGGAAAATAGCTTTTTCAAGAATTGATGCGACATTCTTCAAAATTTTTGAGTTCTCAATTTCTTCAGAGATTTGGAGAAAGTCTCTAGTGTTCAAAATCTTCTCTTAAGGTTTTGATTTTTAAACTTTTGAAATTATGAAGTCATGTTGAATGATTTGTAAGTTATCTCCTTTTATAATGCTAATCAATTAAGTAAAAGAGAGTTCCTATAGACTATAACTTATTAATTTGAGTGATATACAAGGATTAAACCTTTTTAATTTATTATTTATCTCATATTAGTTTAAAATAAATATATATAAAATAATTCTTAAAGAATATGATATGTTTATAAAAGATTTCTAAAAATATTTAATTTCTTAGTTTATCTTTTCTTAAATTAATTTAATTTAATTAAAGATAAATAATAAATAATTTTGATTCATCCAAAATTTTCTTAATCTATAAATTGCCTTTCAAGACTTAGTCACACAAATAGTGTGTGTTGAGTGTAGTGTGTGTTGAGTGTAGAACATAGACAAGCCTTGAAACTTAATTTTCTTTTAATACCGAAAATTTTCATCTTTTAATATTTTTGGTGCCATCAACAACTTTTCTTTTCATTTGGAATGAACATGCAATAAAACTATATTGCATGTGTATAATCATTTTTTAAAGGTCAAGTCATGAGGTAGTTCATTTGTTTTAGATGTACAATTTAATCTCATGTTTAAAAGTGATACAATAATTTAAACTTATGCTTAGGAATATCATTTATTAGATGAACAATTTAAGATAATACTTAGGAGCATCGTATTTTTGGAATTTAGATGAATAGTTTAAGTTTGTGCTTAGGAGCAATATCATTTTTTTTCCCCTTTGAGATAAACAATTTAAACTTGTGTTTAAGAGCACAATATAACCTTTTAAACTCAAGCATATGAGTGACGTTTTTTTGTTGACCTCATTAACATATAAATGAAGTCCACCTATTCTGATTCTGATATCTTTAAAGAAGACAATTGCCTCTATTCCCTGGGAGATCCGCTATTTTTGTGCTTAAAACCAATATAATAGGATCAAATGAGTTGAAATTTATAGTTTTATCCAACATATTAGATTGAAAGACCATGATGATTAGTGTCAAATTTGATGAAGTTGGTTCTTTTTCAAACTCGTTTTTCCTTCTTCATAGAGGCATGTGATTTGTCTTTGGAAACAAAACACTTCTCAATAGATTGGCTAATCAAAAGATGACACTTTGCGATAATTTGGTTCATTTACTCAATTGAAATTTTCATGTCATTTTATCTTAGTTTATCGAATTAGCTTAGCTTTTAAAATATCTGCAAGTATGATTGGTATATTAGTATCAAGGAAATGCTAGTTTTTGTCTTGCCTCTCTTTTGGTGTGCAGTTTGCTTTGCCTTTGATTTGAGCATAAATAGGTTTGACATTGACTAATATCTTCTCTTGTTGAAAAATTCAGTTTGAAAATAGAGCAATAATGTACAGTGGAATTTTGAAAATTTTCTTATAACTGACCGATTGTAATGTTCATAGCAATAAGCTTTGTTAACTAGATTATACTTTTGTTTTTGGATGAGGTAGACTAAGTCGTTCCTGGCTTTCAACCACTCGATCTTTTCCACTATCCTCAACCTCAGGTCGCCAAAGTATGGGCTCTATTAGCAAATCGATGAAAACTTTAGTGAAACTTTAATGGCTAGAAACTGAAAGACGAATTCCATCAAAAGAAAGAATTTATTTGGAAATAGTTTTTCTATATTTTGACAAAATATTGATGTACTAGAGGTGTGTTTTTGACCTAGCGATTAGTCTTTATTTATAGAGAAAATAACAAGAGTGTTGGTATAACAAGAAATAACCCAATAATAATATTTTAATAGGAAACACGACTCTTACCAGGAGAATACAAGCTAGGGGCGAAAACAATCCCTCTTTGGGACTAGGGTTTGCCACCACTCTTATTAAATCGAGCCTATCGGGCCTTGTAATATACTAGGTCAATTATATGTGTTATCAGGTCTTTAAACCAATTGATATAATTTATCCAATCTCGATTGATATATTTCCTTTGCCCAAAATATTATTTACTTATTTATTTAAGTTATTTCCTCAATCCTAATTCTAATTTTGTAAAATCATGATGACTTTATTGTGTTAAAGTCTACGAGCAAGTTAATTTAATTAACTAATTATCATGAAACTATGATGACTTAACTAATTTAATTTCCTCTTCAAACTTCAATTATTCAATCACCAATTGATTAAATAATAATTTGAAGAAATTAATTAATTGAAGCTATCTTTTGTTTATAGCGAGAAAATGTATTCACTACGGATAGTGATACATGAGTTTCTCTAGTTTTCATTTCACCTTTTCTATTTCATTAGTTAATGCAAACCATTAAGGTTATACCGGGTTAAAGGATGGATAGATTGAACATATATAATTAAGGCTCAAATAATTTTCAATTAAGTTCTGACTCTTCATCTATTAATTATAACATTATTTAGACATAGAGTCATTCCACTAAAGAACCATAACTGAGCTTTCCCTATTATATAACATTACAAAAGCTACGTTATCAAGTGCTTTCCAAATGACCTTGTCATATGTGTTCTACTCTCATAAGATATCCTTAATCTCTTTGGGATAAATCTTTCCTCCTAATATGATCCTACTTTATCTCATGGTAACCATTACACCTTCTTTCATGAAAAGTCAATTACTAATAATTAGTAATTAAATCAGGACAAATGATTTGTTGCAATGTTACCTTTCATCTATCATATAATGTTGATGAGAGAATATCATTTACCCTTTATTGGTCTATAAATTCAACTATTGTAAGTGAAGCTATATCATGCAAATGTCGTATACCCAATGTTTTGTCTTTTGGCTCTATTACCAATTGAACTCAAGCTATCAATACATCAAAGCATACAAGTCACGCATACATAGCCTATCACTTACTCAAGATTAATGTAAGTTACACTATGAATGTCACAAGTGAAAAAAAAAAGAAATCCATAAATGGATCTAGGATTTATTCTGTTTAGGTCATGTCCAATGTAGTGTTAGTCTAGACAATCACACCTATGTCTCTATCTTTTGGGAATCGTCTGCCCCAATGCCCAAGACAAGGTATCTCCTCATTTGGACTTGATAGACGACATTTTAGCCTTTCAACCAACTTGCTCAATGAGACAATATTTGCATTCATTTTACTTTGCGTGAAAAAACTATTTGAAGAAAATATATAAAAAGATATTAATGATAATAATGAATTTTTATTAAACCAATTTGTTCAAAAAATTTCAAATACATAGACGTAATCACTACACTAAGGGCACTAAATTCCAATAGCCTCCCATTTTCTCTAGTGTAGTAGATGAGTCATATTTTGCATTTTTATGGCCCCTACTTGTTTCTCAAAACTCCTATCCACTAGATTCTTGATAAAAAAATCTGCAAGGTGGTCCTCTGATGCAAATTTGACTACATCCACTATCTCATCCACTACCGCCTCTTATATGATGTGATATTTTCTATTATTGTGTTTTGTCCGCTTGTGGTTTCTAGTTTCTTTGATGTTAGCTATTGTCATATTATTGTCACAATATAGTGTTATAGCTTTTTTCATACCAGGAACAACTTTTAGATTCATGAGTAACTTCCGAAGCCATATTGCTTCTTTTATTGCTTCAGAAGTAGCCACATATTAGACTTCAATAGTGAAGTTTTCAGTACAATCCAACTTGACACTTCCCCACATTATGACTCCACCGTCTAGGACAAAAACACTGCTCGATGTTAATATCATTGAATCCCAACATGTTTGGAAGTCAAAATTGTATATCTGATAGGATTTGCTGTTGGATCTGGTGCCCTAAGTGTAGCATTTTCATTTAAGTACACTTGTAATTTTTCGAACAGATTGGTTAATAAAATTATTCGTGAAGCACATAAATACTTTGTATTATTGTCTTCAAATGATTTTTGCACGTAAAGCAAAATGAAAGCAAATGTTGCTCACTAATGTTTAACTAATACTAAGAGGTATTACGTGGTCAGATCGTAGTATGAAAAGACAACTTGTATTAGTAGACGAATCTAAAAATATCCTTAGTTTAATAGGAAATGAGAAAACCGATTGAAAGACTAATATGTCATCTATCAAGTCCAATTGGATAGATGTTTTGTCTTAAGCATCGAAAAAAAATGACTCCTAAAATATAGAGAGATAGATGTGACTGACTGGACTAACAGTACATCAAATAGGACCCAAGATGAATAGATCATGGATTTGTTTATGGATTTATTCACTTGTCATGTTCATAGTGTGGCATACCTAAATCCTGAGTGGATGATGGACTATGTATGTGGGACTCATACACCTTGATGTAAGTAAAAGCATGAATTTGAGTAGATAAGGAACTGAAAGTTGGTGTGTTGGGTGTAGGACTTATGCAGTATGTAGTGTCATTTACAACAGTGGAATCCATAGTTTGAGACATGAGTAAATGATATCCTCTCATTGAATTACATGGTTGATGAAAAGTAAACATGGTCACAGGTCGTTCATCTTTGTCATGAATGACTTGATTATTATTTGATAGTAATCAGCTTTTCATGAAGGAAGATGTAATTGTTACCATGAGAGAAAATAGGATCATATTGAGAGAACAAATATTATCCTAAAGAGATTAAGGATATCATATGAGGGTAACAGACTATAACAAGGTCATTGGATGAGTACTGAGTAGTTACTTTAGTAACGGTATGTCATTACGGAGAGCTTAGTCACGATACTATAGTAGAATGGCTTCGTGACTAATGAGTTAATAATTAATAGGCAAAAAGTCATAACTTAATTATAAATAATTTGAGCCCTATTTATATATGTTCAATCGGTCCCTCCGCTAGTTTGTTGAAACCAGAAATGGATTGCTTGTTTGAATCTAAATGAACAGAATGAATAGAACTGGAGAAATGAAAAACATTCAGAAATGATCATGATTTTCTTCGAAATGGAGAAATTTAATCATTTGAAAATAAATGTGGTTTTATCAAAATTGAAATGGAAATGGAAATGGAAATGAAAATGAGAAATGCTTTATTTGCAAATGTAGATGAATTAGTTAAAATGATCGGAAAACTAGTTTATATTTTGAGTTATTTTAAAGCCCAAAATGAAAATAAATAATTTGATCATAGTGAACAAGTTGAATTGTGAAAAATCAAATATATTTTTCAAAAATTTTACTAGAGGAAAATTGTAATAATTTTACTAGGGTAAAATTGAAATGAGAAAATTATTTAATTGATTATAAATATATTGAAGTTTATTTTTGAGAAATAGAAAAATAAGTATTGGGTTAAAAGCCCAGAAAGTATTTTTATTTGGAAACGATATGGAAGAGGCCCCAAAGCCCCTTATCTTAATATGGATGGACGACTAACCCTAGTTAATATTAACTAGGGTTGCCGTGTAACATCCCAAAAATCGGGGGTTAGTAGAATCAGGTTTGTGAATCTAGAGAGAGTGATCAAGCCATAATTTTTGAGATTATCTATGCGTTTTTAGGAATAAAAAGAGGTGTTGGTTTATTGGTTTATTATTTTGCAAATTTTGCCTTAAACACTAGTATGTGACATGCCTTGTTTTTAAAATAAATATTGCAATATTATTTCAAGAATGAGGAAAAATCCTAATGGAAAAGAAATATGAGAAAGTATGAAAATTAAATGAGGTCCTAAGTTTGAATCCTTTTTCTTGCGAAATAATTAAATTTTGCAAAATCTCATGTTTTTTTAATGTATGTGCCATTCATACCCTTGAACCCTAAGTATAAATACAATTTTTATTGTATTTTCAGCCTTTAATTCAATTTTTCTCTACTCTAGTCGTTCACCCTCTTCATTTCCTCTTTTCTCTTTAATTTTCTTTCTTTCTCCCATTATTTTCGTCACCTACCCCTCCCATTTTACCATATCTTTCTTCTTCTTTTTGCATCAAGATTGTGCACCATCTCCTTTAATCTATTACTGTCATTTATCACCATCTAAACCAACCCCAAATTTGAAATCTTGAACCCCAAGATCGATCCCGAACATTTCCAAGAAAGTGTCATTGCCGTTTCTCTTAACTAGCTTGGGTAAAATCTCTTTTCTCTTCAATTTCTTGATTAATCTTGTCAATTAAAAAAATTCCAAATCTGGAAATTGGGGGATTTAAATGTTTTTAAAGTTATTTTTTCTAGATTTTAATGACACCTCAAACCATTTTAAGATTCAGCCCCAATTTTGGCCATCATGGGTGGTGGTGTGTGCGCCTATGTGCAAGAAAGGGGGCTATTTTGTTTCTTGGGTCTTGCCCATATTTTCCCAGAATTAAGTTGTGTTATTGAATCACATGTTAACTAGGAAGAGACGTTCTTGATCAATCAGCCAACCGGAACCCACAAATCGTGAAGCGTAAGTGCAAATAAGGATAACTAATTTGTTATTTCGACACAGTTGTCGGGTAAAAGTTATGAATTGATTAAATGAAGGAATTTAATTATTAATTAGCTATATTTTTCAGTATATTATTGAATTAGGTGCTGACCCAAACGCTCCAAATCATCCGTAAAGGTGAAGAACGATTGTACATACGAGTCACATCGATACAGTGTAGGAATCTAACTAGTTTGGATTCATAAAATAGTTATAATTTCAACAATTGGTTTGAAATCATAAGTGGGTGTTTGGTGGCTGGTTTAATGGTAAATTGATTTAATTTATATTGAATTTTGGTTTAGGTTCGTTTAAGGAATTATTAAGGAAAATTAGAAGATTTGTTAGTGTGTTGGGAGGAAGAAAAAAATAAGGTATGGGTCCTAAACTTATAAAATTGTTTGGAAATGTTAAATATCATATTATATTTGATAAATTAGCTTGCTGATTGGATTGAATTAATATCCAAATTATTGATTTTTTGAGTGGTCGAACCATGTATGTTTCGGACCTTAAAAGATTGATATTTTGGCAAAATTGCTAGTTTAATACTATGAATGTTTAATTGAGTTTGTAATTGCATATTTGAGTTATGAGATATGAGAATGTTTGATTGGACAATATAATGTGTTGAGATATTAAGATTATGTATGATTTAAACGCATGAGAGATTTGTTATATTGTGTACTGAAAAGGGTGCTATTTATGCATAATGAAAATCCGTAAAGTATGTGAAATTGAACGATATTGATTGATACCAATACAATGGTAATTTGAAAGATTGGAACACTATTTCCATTTATTGAAATTATGTGATTATTGAGGACATGTTGAGCATGTCAAATGAATGTGAAAAGTATTGAGATATAATTATGTACGAGATTGTGTGACATATTGCATATGCATTAGGTTGGGATTTTTTGGTTGACGGAGGAGTTCCGTGGAGTAGGAACCTTTTTGCATTGCATCATCTGCATGACATATTCGAATGTTATTTATTTATGCTACGTATTGTATTTTGTTGCATTAAATGGGATCGAAATTAATGATTGTTACTCGAATGAATGATGACTTATACTCATACACCGTTTGACATCAATTTGGTAATGGCTATGTAATGATATGAAATTCCTATGATGGTTCTGTTTTCTTTTGTTGATGCTAATATGTTTCACTATATTCGATATTCATGTTTGTTTAAATAATGGTTCGACTCACACTGAGCTTTCCATAAGCTCACCCCCAGTAGTGTTTAACTTTTCAAGTAAATCTCGAAATTAGGACCGGACTCGGCATTCGGAGAATCACCTTAAACCTCAAATTATTTTTTAAAAGTATTAATCAGTCTCTATTGGTTTTGGTTTGTAATTTTTAATGACTTCTGGTCTGTGGCTTGGTAACTTTTATTTTGGGATTTTTGTATGCATGTATTACTCAAGCATAATAACCGGATAATGCATGATATCGGGCTTAAGTAAAATTTGATATTGTTTCCTAGTTTCCACTGCATTGCAAAAGAACTGTTTTTGAAAAAACAAATCGATAAGGCAACTAAATTTCCAAAATGACTAGAAATATTGGTTTTTCTACTACATTAGTTTAACATCAAGTTTTTTTAAAAGAAGAGCGACAAGCAAACGGTTTTTCTAAAACAACACGATCAACAATAAAATGAATCCTAAGTATACACGACCTAATGAATGAATGTTTTTAAGCTAACTCAAAGTACAAGTTCAGTTTTCTCTAAAATGAGTTTATTTAAGGTCATCAAAAGTAACGTAAGTTAGCTTAGCAATTTTGGTGGCTAATGTAGCCTTCTCAACCTAGACATAATGTCTAGGTCGGGTTTGGGAGGTTACATGCCGCAACCTGTACTTCTAGTTAGACTAGGAGTTTGTTTTTCTAGTTGAAATGAACTTCTACAATTCAACAAGGGATCAACCTTCTCTTTCTATAAATAGATAGGACTGTAGGGCTATTAACACAACTTTAAAGATATTGTTACTCTACCAAAAGATAAAGAGAATTTATTCTCAACTATTAAATATATTTTTTTGGAATGTTTTGCAGCTGGCAAAGAGGAAGATGTAGAGTCGTGATGTTTGGTGGAGAGATACAAACTAGCAAAAAGAGTAGCGTCCAATAAGAATTGTGCCTGCTCACATGGATCAGATGGTTGGGTGGGTTTTAATCCAATGATGAAGATTGAAGTTCCTTTAATTCTAATTAATGGTAACACAGTGGTACGAAATGCGTTGACAACCAAATCTTGTTGTGTCGACATTGGTACCTTATTAGTCTACAAAAAGGAAAAAAATAAGCCTTACAAAACAAGAATAAAATAAGGTGAAATCTTAGAATAATAAATTAAGAATTTAAAATGTTTGGACCAAATTAATGGTCTCTGCCTGCTCTTGATTTTTATTTCCAAAATAGTGTTTCAATCTCTGTCCATTGACTTTGAACTGATGTCCATAACGTAAATCTCAAATTGGGACTGCACCATGGGGAAATACGTTGACAACTTCGAACGCACTGGACCAACGTGAACGCAATTTACCTAGGTGCAATTTATTTCGAGAGTTGAATAATAAAATCGATTGTCCTGCGATAAATTGTTGTTGCAAAATAATCTTGTCATGCCATCATTTGGTCTTTTCCTTATACATGTTCACTTGTTCATGTCCATGTTCACGTCTTTTCCTTATAAGTAGGATCTCTTCTAGCTCGGTGATGTCCAATAGCCTTTTCTTTCCAATAGCATCATAGTCCATGTTCACTCGTTTAATTGCCCACATCGCTTTGTGTTCCAGTTCAACTAGCAAGTGACATGCTTTCCCAAAAACCAATTGATATGGTGACATCCCCAAAGAAGTCTTGTATGATGTCTTTAACGCCCATAGAGTGTCATCCAATCGGGAAGACCAATCTTTTCTCGAAGGGTTCACAACCTTCTCAAGAATGTTCTTAATTTGTCGATTTGAAATTTCAGTTTGTCCATTGGTTTGTGGATGATAAGTAGTGGCCATTCAATGATTGACTCCATATCTCTTTAATGCTGCTGTCACTTGGTTGCAATGGAAATGAGTACCCTGATCAGTAATCAAGGCCTTTGGTGTTCCGAAATGGGTGAGTATATGCTTGTGAAAAAAATTTGAGCACTGTCCTTGCATCATCCTTTGGGACAGTAATAGCCTCTACCCACTTCAAAACATAGTCAACAGCGACTAATATGTAAAGATTTCCAAATGAACTTGGAAACGGTCCCATAAAATCCATTCCCCAAACATCGAACAATTCAACTTCCATAATTGACTGTTGCAACATTTCATTACGCCAGGAAATAGAAATGGTGCGCTAACATTTATCGCATTGATTCACAAAATTATGAGCATCTTTGAACAATGATGGCCAGTAGAATCCTAATTGTAGAACCTTAGCATCAGTTCTCATACCACTGAGATGGCTTCTACAAGAAGCACCATGACAGTGCTTTAGGATTGAAAACATCTCTTCTTTCAAAACACAACGCCAAATGATGTTGTCATTGCATACTTTGAATAAATACGGCTCGTTCCAATTGTAATTTACTACGTCATGAAGAAATCTTTATTTTTGATGACCCTTGATACTTAATGGGAGCTTACCACACACCAAGTAATTAACCAAAGAGTTACATTGATAGCAAATAACATCTCATCTGGGAATGTGTTGATAATTTGAAGTATTTTCCTATCTTCACTGCCAACTTCCAATTTAGACAAATGATCATCAACTTGATTCTCTGACCCATTGCGGTCTTTTATCTCAATTTCAAATTCTTGCAATAATAAATTCATCGTATTAGTCTTAGTTTGGCATCTTTTTTCACAAAGAGCTATCACAACACCAAATGATTAGTGAATACGTAACTTTTGCACCGACAAGATAAGAACAAAACTTGTCAAAAACAAAGACGAAGGCTAGCCATTCTTTTTCTGTGGTGGTATAATTGAATTGAGTTTTTGTAAGAGTCCTGCTAGCATAATAGATGGCATGCAAATTTTTTTCTTTGCGTTGTCCTAGAACTACACTCACAGCGAAATCACTTGCATCGTACATAACTTCAAAAGGCTGAGACCAATCGAGTGCAACCACAATCAGGACATTGACCAGCTGCTTCTTTAACTGAATAAAGGCATCCAAACATGCTTCATCAAAGAGGAATTTTTGATTCTGTTCTAGCAATGAGCACAATGGTTTTGCAATCTTTGAAAAATCCCTAATAAACTATTGGTAAAATCCTACATGTCCAAGAAAGCTACGAATACCTTTCACATTTATCGGTGGGGGCAATTTCTCGATGATTTCTACCTT
This sequence comes from Gossypium raimondii, assembly GCF_025698545.1. Lineage (NCBI taxonomy): Eukaryota > Viridiplantae > Streptophyta > Magnoliopsida > Malvales > Malvaceae > Gossypium > Gossypium raimondii. Next base: position 22,077,587 of record NC_068570.1, read on the forward strand.
AGCTTTATCTACTTGAGTACCTTGATTAGAGATATGATGGCCCAACACAATGCCTTCAGTTTCCATAAAATGATGTTTTTCCCAATTCAAGACAAGATGAGTGTCTTCACATCGTTGTAGTACTTTATCCAAATTGTTAGCGCAATGATCAATATCATCCCCATAAACTGAAAAGTAATCCATAAAAACCTCTAAGGAGAATATTATCATCATATACCTTTGAAATGTGGCTTGTGCATTGCAAAGACCAAAAAGCATACGACGAAAAGCAAAAGTACCAAAGGGGCAGGGGAAAGTTGTTTTCTCCTAATCCTCAGGTGCAATAGCAATTTGGTTGTACCTGGAATAGCCGTCTAGGAAGCAATAATAAGCTTTTCCAGCAAGCCGATCTAACATTTGGTCAATGAAGGGATGTGGAAAATGACCTTTTATTGTGGCCGCATTTAATTTATGATTGTCCATACAAACTTATCATCCCATGGAGATGCGTGTTGGTAGTAGTTCATCCTTATCATTGCGAACCACTGTGATGCCACTCTTTTTTTAGACGCATTGCACTAGACTTATCCAGACAATAGCTCGTTTGTGCTGCTTGAGAATGTGAGACAATTTATTTTCTTGCATTGGATCTGCGAGACAATAACTAAAAGAGTATTGTGATCACCCAAGAAGATATATTTAAGATGAGGAGGTAGTGGTTTCAATTCTAGAGTAGGAGCTTCTACAATTGATGGTTTGAAAATTGGAGTGGTTCTATTGGTTAGGTCTAAGGACTTAATTTGCCATCTATGATTGGCTTCAATAGTACTAGCGTCAACCGTGCTATCACAATTGTCTACGGATTCAGCCTCAGATGCCACTGCAATTTCTTCAGCAATGACTGTGCTTTGGTTGTTGAATTCTTTCTCAATCAAATCATTGAGCACATCGAGAGTATGACACTCTGCTTTATCTTTTTGATGAACAGATTTAAAGACATTGAAGGTAACTTGCTCATCATTCAGTCACATGGCGAGTTCTCATTTATAAACATCAATGAGAGTTTGGCTGGTGGCTAAAAATGGTCATCCCAAGATTATGGAAACCTCATTGTCTGCTTCGCAGTCAAGTATGATAAAATCAGCTGGAAAAATGAATTCATCCACATGAAATAAAACATCTTTGATTTGCACTTTAGGTTGAGGTAAAAATCGATCAGCCAATTGTAATGTCACTGCAATGGGTTTCATATGACCAATTCTTAACTTTCTAAAAGTAGATAGTGACATGAGGTTGATGCTAGCTCCAAAATTGTATAAAACTTTGCCTAAATATTGATTGCCAATCAAATATGGAATGGTAAAGCTGTCAGGATCTCTCAATTTAGGGGGTAACTTGTTAGTCAAGACAACACTATAGCCTTCTGTGAGTGTAATAGTTTCAACATCAGTGAGTTTTTCTTTTTGGACAAGAAGTCTTTCATAAATTTCTCATAACTCGGAATTTGTACCAGAGCATCCGCTAAAGGAATATTGATCTGCAGTTGTTTCAGGGTATCCAGAAACTGTTGATACTGTTTATCATTTTCATTCCTCTTGAATCTTTGTGGAAATGGTACAGGTGGAAGGGCATCCAGTTGTGGCGATACCTTTGGTTGCGTCCACAATTTTGAGGGTTGAATATAAGGCATATGAGCGACAGATGGTGGTACTTCTTTGTTTGGTATATCAATAAGCTCTTCAGCATCAATATCTGGGGATGTTACAATAGAATCAATAGCCGGCTCACCAGTTTGTTTACCACTCCTAAGAGTGATAGCTTTACAATGCTCTTTCCCCTCGGGCTGGGGTTTTCGGTGTCACTTAGTAAGGAGCCTTATGGTTGAGTATTCTGATTTGAAGCAAGCTGTCCCAATTGTGCCTCCAATGCTTGAATAGAAGATGAATTTCCTTGAACAATTGTCTCAACTGTTCGTTGCGTGCAGAGTTGTTGGAAGATTTGCCATAAGAGTTGTTGCAATTAATACTGACATAACATGCACTTTCTGCTCGTTGCGGACAATCTTCATAACTATGCTTGTCACCACAAATTTTGCCACAAAAGGTAGGAATATCCAATTGTTGAGCAACCTATATAGGTGCAACGTCACTCGTCCATTGCATATTTTTAATCATGTTTATGAGCGAAGAGACTTGGGCACTTAACGCGGATATTGCATCCAATTCAATGACTCCTAGAGTAGCCTTTGCTTGTGCAGCTCTAGAGATGGGATATTGGTAATCATTTTGAGCAATTCTTCAAGAATTCTCACAACATTATTGTAAGTACAATCCAGCAACGGTCCATTGGCTGATTTGTCGATAAGATTCCTTGTATGTGAATTCAAACCACTATAAAAAATCTCAATTTGTGTTTCTAGTTAAATGACGTGCATGGGACAACGTCGAAGCCAAGACTTATAACGTTCCCATGTGGTGTACAGATTTTCATCATCTAGCTGATGGCAAGTAGTAATATCATTTTGAAGACGAGCATTCATTTTTGGTGGGTTAAATTGCAACACAAACTGTGTGGCGAGAACATTCCAAGAAGTGATTGATCCAGCAGGTAGTTCAAGAAACAAAGTACGAGTTTTCCTTTGTAAGGAATAGGGAAATAATTACATCTTTAAGGCATCATCAGGAACGCCTTGTTGACTAAAGGAAGCACAGATCAATAAAAAGGATTTAAGATGTTCTCTCGCATCTTTATGTGGTAGTCCAACATATTGGCCATTGGAGCTCGACATTTGAAACATCACTAGCTTGAGTTCAAAGTTCTCAGCTTGAATGTTGGTCTAACAAATCCTGGTTGTAGATCATCCAAAATAGGTACTACACAATCTCGTATGGTTTTATTGTGGATGTAAGCATTTTGTGGCAACATTGGGTTATGATTGTTTTGCTATTGTATCGGGGGTATAACTGCATTGTCTCTTAGTAAATCCATATTTCTTTGTTCTCGAAGTCATCTCAGAATAGTTCTTTCAATTTTTGGATCAAATTCGGCAAGAAAATCTAAATTGCTTCGAGTCATAAAACACCTAAGATGAAATTGAAAAATAGGAACAAAAAAAAAAGTTAGTGAATACTAAATATTATATAGGGAAAATAAAGTACAAAGACACACAAGAACAGAAATAAACATCAAACAAACATCATCCCCGGCAAGGGCGCCAAAAACTTGATTGACTAATAACATCACAGCAATAATGTGCAAGCGTACACTGTTAATGCAAATATAGTAGACAAATGTGAGTCTGTCAGATATCGATCCCACAAGGATGGCTGTCTTTTGTGTATTAATGTCGGTGCAATAGCTAGATAGAAACGAGATAAATTGTGAGGATAGTTGTTGGAACAATAACTTGAAAACAATGAAATAAAATATGATGATGATAAACTGGGATCCTCAACATGAATCTTCAGCAGAATACTAAGTGTTCACAAGGTATAAAAGATAGGTGATTGTCGATGCAATAAAATTAATGTATATCTTACCAAATGCCACTCTTTAGTTTAATCTGAGACTTAACCATGCACATTAACCTCACCTTCCGATGATGGCAATGGGGCACTATTAAGAACAAGCGGACTAAAGTCCTTTAGTCCTTACTCAACTTTAGCTGAAAAGCTTATTAGCTCAAATTGTCACTGCAGCTTCTAGTGTTAGTGATTGCAATAACTCTTCCATGTTTAGAAAATTCAAACCCCCAAGATTAAACAACAAAAATAAGATTTAATAAGATAGCATTTAACAAAGCATTCATTGTACTTCCATACAGTAGAGAACATAGAATAATCACCAGCGTTTTTAAGAAATGAGAAAAAATCAAATGGAGAATACTATTCCTAGGCTACTCGATTGAATCTATCCATTTCCCCTTGTTCTGCACTTAGGTCTCCTCATCAGGAATCCTCCTTTCATTCTTCTCACGTTATCCTTTTATGTTTTTCTCAAGAGTACAGGTGTCCTTCTCTCAGGATTCTTCTATCCTTGTTTATACAGGATAGTTACACTAGATTGGACAGCTCACTCATGGTTGGTTCTTATCAGACAGCTGTCAACTACGAAAACAATTCTGAATACCATCTAAAATTAACTTGTGCAGCAACATTACAGATATCTGTCAACTACGGTGACAATTTCGGACGTAATCTGGATTTAACTCATGTAACGACATTAGTGTAGAAATATAGCAAAATTAAAGATGAAATAGGCTAGGATTCACTGAGTTATAAAATTCAATTTACTAAACTAATCATGCTAAAATATATGCTAAGGGTAACTAAATGGGAACATTTTAAACAATAAGTAGGGAGAAAACATATGTTTTTTCTACTACAATCATATACCCAACATACTAACTTTTGGTCCTATTACCAATTGAACTCAGGCTATCAATACATCAGAGCATATGAGTCACGCACACATAGTCCATCACTTACTCAGGATTAGGGTAAGTCATACTATGAATGTCACAAGTGAATAAATCCATAAACGAATCTATAATTTATTCTACTGGGGTCCTATCTAATGCACTGTTTGTCTAGACAGTCACACCTATGTCTCTGCCTTTTAAGAGTTATCTGCTTTAATACTTAAAGCAAGGTATCTCCTCATTTAGACTTGATAGATGACATATTATGTAACAGCCCGATTCTGGGCCTAGTCGGAATAGTGGTTTCAGGACCACAAATCCGACGAGGGAAAATATGGTTATTATTATATTTTTATGGTCTACAATTTCACGGAAAATTTTTGTAAAAATTTCGTTCGAAAATTTCGACGTTTGGGCACTCAATTTAGTCAAAAGGACTAAATTGTAAATAGTGCAAAAGTTGAGTTCTACATCTTAGAGGTGTCTAATTGTTATGAAATTTTAAATTGGAGGTCTTTATGTGGTAATTAGACCATTAGTTAGTTGATGGACAAAAATAGACATAAGAAATGGGTGAAATAGATTTTTTTAAATGGGGCATTTTAGTCATTTGGTTATTAAATAGAATTAAATGGGAAAAAGATGGCAAAATATGCTCATCTTCTTCATGGCGAACGAAATCAGCAAGGAGGAAGCCATATTTAGGGTTTTAAGCTTTCAAGCTCCATAGTAAGTGATTCTAAGCCCGCTTTTAATGTTCTTCGATTTTGGAGTCCCTAGAACTTGGTTTAGCTTATTCTACCATTAATTGTGTTAGGGTTCATATTTGGAAAAATACCCATAGGTGAAATGTGTTTATTTTGCTGTTTTATGGTGGAATATGAAGCTAGAGATTATGTTAAACAACTTTTGCTAAGCAATTTTAAGCTTAAAACGGTAAATAGACATAATCGGTAAAATAATTAATATTCAAAAGTATGTGTTGGAGTGGGAATTTGATGTTGCCATAGAAGGGAAAAATGTTCAGCATGTTATAAAACTTAAGAATAAGTGATGAAGTTTAATTTCCGAGCTTGGGGACAAAAGTGTAATTATGCAAAAGTTTGGGGGCAAAATTGTAATTTTCAAAAAGTTGGGTGGTGGATTATTTTAATAAATGTGAATATTAAACGAGTTAAATTTGCTATTATAGATCAAGAAAGACGTGAAGAGTATAATCAAACGGGGAAAAGAAAAGATAGTGGAGTAAAGTGCAAAATTACGATATTTTGCACCGAGGTAAGTAAACACGTGACTTAATGTATTATTTTGATATTATTTGATATATGTTTAGATTTATTTGGAATTAAAATAAATGTTTGGCAATATCCTAAAAATGTTGTTAAATTGGGAAAGGTGATAAAGGGTTGCAATATATGGTTTATGGGTTGAACACTTAATAAGCGGAGTATGTTGTATATAAAAGGGTTGTGTGTGTGTTGATTCCCGATTCATGGGTGGTGCTATGTGCGTGATCCACCATATCTTTGAAATGTGAAAGGGGTTGCTATGTGCTGATTCCCCGAGGGGTTGCTAAGTCTTGATTCCCGATTTCATTCTTTGGTGCTAAGTGCGATATCCACCATATCTTTGAAATGAAAAGGGGTTGCTATGTTCGATTCCCAGGGGTTGCTAAGTGCTGATTCCCGATTTCATTGGTGGTGCTAAGTGCGATATCCACCATATCTTTGAAATGAAAAGGGGTTGCTATGTCTTTGATTCCCAGGGGTTGCTAAGTCTTGATTCCCGATTCAAGGGTGGTGCTAAGTGCGGATCCACCAATAACGGTTAACATTCCGAGTGTTCAACGAAAAGTATGGAAGGTGAATATTGCCATATGGTGGAAAATTTTATGGGGTAAATATTGAGTTGAATACTGAATCGACCCATGTATGAGATGGGAGAAAATATCAAAAACGCAAAAGGAACGATTTAATTATAAACTGTGTTGAACAACAGCAATTGGGTAACTTTGAAAAAAATCACCATAAATGGTGGAAAATGAATGGGAAGCTGAATAATATATGAAATTGAAGTTGAATGTATATATTCTCATATGAAAGAAATAGAATAAGCAAAAGAGTTGTATTTTTGGAGATATCTGAATTTTACTGAAACAGGGCTGGATTGATTTCGAGATCCCCTGTTCTAACTTTGGAAAATTACCAAAAATTGTAAAAAAATAATTATGGCATGAAATTTATATCCCTGGAATCCTTATTGAGTCTATTTTTATTAGAAACAAGCGAAACCATTTTTCAAATTTTTTACAGAGAGTTAAGTGAATTTTAGTGAGGAAGGGTCAGAACCGTTGGGCAGTGAAACAGGGGAAGGTTTAATGAATAAACTGTACTAATTGGACGAGTCAAAAATTCTAAAATTTTTATGGTGAAATGGTATATGAGTCTAGTTTCAGGGAAAATTTACAGAACTCAATTTGGAGCCCTGTAGCTCCAGCTAAAAATAAATTAGCGACTATGACGCAGAAAAACAGCTTGCTGGAAATTGCCTAAACAATAAAGTTATTCATGAATAAGTTTATATTTTGGTGTAGTTATGGGAGTAATTACTTATTTATCATGTGTTTACTTACTAAGCTATATGCTTACTCGATTTTATTTTTCTCTTGATTATAGTGACTTCCAACAACTCGGAAATTGGAACGAAGTTAGACAATCATCTACACTATCCTTCTAGTGTTCCGAAATTTTATGGCATGTATAGACAATTTATGTAATGTGGGATCATCATGTAAATATATGTTATGGTTCCCTTTTAAATGTAGTGTTTATTAATAGTTAATCTGTATGTGTGTTTATACAAATGAAATTGGTTGGTATATTGGAATGTGTTCTAAATTTCCAGGAGGTTTAAGCAAAAATAAGTAGGAATGCTGTCGAAATTTTTTAAAAATTTAGTAATACCTCATACTCTGTTCCGGTAAGGAATACGGGTAAGGGGTGTTACATATTAGTTTTTCAATTGACTTGCTTAATTTCAATTAGGCTAAGGATGTGTTAAGATTGTCTATTAATACAAGTTGTCTTCTCGAATTATGATCCATTCACATAATGCAACTTAGTATTAATTATACATTAGACAATCAATAAGTCAATAATTTCTTTCATTTTACTTTACATACGAAAACCGTCTAAGGACAATATACAAAATATATTAAAATCATAATGATGGATTTTTATGAAACCAATTTGTTCAAAAAATTACAAATACATAGACGTAATAACTACACTAAGGGTACTAGATCCCAACATCATTATCAGCTCAAATTCCCCCCTTTTTGAATTTCTTAATCCGAATATTCTTAATTCACATAATTTTTCATACTTATCTCCATGTCATGAGCTCGAGTATCTAATTATTCATAGGACTTTAGGACGCCCTGAAGAATGTAGCAATAGCAAAGGACCCAAATAATTTCTCTTTGCAATTTAAACTTAGATTCATCTTGTAGTATATGTAATTAATGATTGACTTATCTTTCCATTGGCATAAGTTTGTAAGTTCAAATGTGCTAATTATGTGACAAGTGTTGTAGAATAGATTGAGAAATTCTTGCTCAAGTTAATCCCAACTAATAATCATTCCAGGCTTAAGATCAATGTACTAATTGAAGGCTTTTTCTTTTAATGATTAAAAGAATTGCTTCACCATGAGATATCTATCAGTGTCGACATAATTACAGGTGATTTGTCATAATTTGATACGTCAAATTAGGCTCTCCAATACACTTAGGGAGCTTATGCTTAAGAAATTTAAGTATCTTTTATATGTATTTGTCAATTTTTAGTTTTAATCATTACTAAATGTTTTTGTTTAGTTTTATACCATTGGGGACCTAAATTGGCCAACCGTGCAATGGGAAACCTAACAATGTGATTGAGTTGGTGTAGAGATACGATAATGGCCAAAAATCGAAGAAAACCTCATTCAGAGTGGGTATCACGACACTGAGGTCATGGAAGTCGTGATACCCTAGATAGTGATGAAGTGAAGAAAATTAAGGCCAACTCCAATGATAGGTATCGCGATACCAAGACTCCTTAAGATGTCTAAGCTCGATACGGTTTTGGGTATCATGATACCAATAAAAATTGCAAGGGCAATTTTATGTCCAACAAGCTTAAGTATTTTTTTTCATTTAACGGAATAATGGTCATTGTTAGATTAAATGTTTGTGGACTACAAATATTGCATTATAAGCCTTAGATTTTAAGATTTTATTGGTTAATAATCTTTTCTCTAGTTTTCATAGTTTTAGGTTAGGGTTCTTTTCTTTTCTTTTTTCATTTTTAGATTAGGTTTTCCCTTTTCTTTTTAGAATAGATTTTATTTTTGTTGCTTTCTTTCTTGTTGAAGATTTTTGTAAATGAAGATGGATCAAGCTACTGGGTTCCATTGGTTTTCACATCTAAACAAGCATTTCTTACCTTATCTTTATATTGTGCATATAAATTGTTTGATGAAATGTCTATTTGGCTGTTAAGCTTTATTAAGTGCTAAATTGTTTGATGGTTGGTTGATTGGTTATTTTTTTAGTTAAAGTTAATGTTTATTCTTGATTAATTGATTGTTCGATTATATCAAAATGATTAATATGCTAGAATTGACGCCTCTAGTGGAAAATCTAGATAAATGAGACTGAGAGCAGTGTTTATCTTTAGATAGTTCAATATAATTATGTCAAATAGTGAGACCGAGAGGAGATCTATATGCCTAGGTGAGACTGAGAAGAGAGCTTAGATGGTATCTTTTAGTTTAGGATGAGATCGAGAGGAGATTCCTAGCTAAGAGCGATGATTTGCCATAATTTGATATGGAAAATTAAGCTTTCCTGGTATACTTAAGGAGCTTATTCTCAAGCAAAGTAGCATCTTTTTCATAGTTTTTTGTATTTTTTAAATTTTAAGTTAATAAGTGTAAATGTCTCGTTTTTACTCATTTTTGTGACCTAATTTGCCCAATAGTGTTATTGAGGGCCCTAACGTGTGGTTGAGTGGTATAGGGACATGTTGGAGGTTGAAAACTAGTGAAAATGACACCAAAGGAAAGGATATCACGATATCTAAACATTGGAATTACGATACCTCTAATAGACTTCATGATTGGAGACTACCCATTAGTGTTGTAGAAATATCCACTTTGGGTATCGCGATATCCACCCTCAAAGAAGACCCCCATGTTCAAAATTGACCAAGGTATCACGATATCCTCTACTTGGGTATCACGATACCAATATCATGAGGGGACAAAGTTGGACAAAAGAGTAGTCTTTATCCACCTGACACACCAATCACACAAGACCTATGTAAAGGCAATTTTGGCTACGAAATTTCATCAGCCATCAGCTTAAAACAACCAATTGTGGCTGAGGAGAGAGGAGACACACATTAGTTTAGTTTTTAGTTTTAGTTTCTCTAGGTTTTCTCTTAGTTTTTCTGTAAATTTTCCTGGGTTTTTATTTTCTCTTCTCTTTTCTTAATTTTAAAGTTTATTTTTCTGCACTTCATTCTTGTTTTTAGTGTTCTTAGTGTTCGTTAAGTTAGTTATCACTGTAGCTTAGGTTTATTTTCACTTTCAGTCCCTATACCTTGGTTGTAAAACATTTCTAGTTTTATTTTAATATATTTTAATTTCTTTTACTTTAAATTGGCTAAAGTTTGTTCCTTTTATGTTTATTGCTTTAGATTTTCTTGTTGAATGCCTTTAGTTTCATGTTCTTTAAGTTTTCTTACATAAAAATCCAAACTTTTATCTTTTTCTTAATCTTTACTTTAATGGCTTCTTTGCTTTTCATTTCCATGTCCATTAGCTTTATTTTTAGCATGAGTAGCTAAACCTTAAAGGGGGTTGGTTGATGGAGATATGGGTAAGTTAATTTTTTGGACAAGGGACAAAATTATAATAAATTGGACTAAATCGAATAGACCTAAAAACTTAGGAATTAGTGCCCCTAAGGGAATATCTAGAAAAGTGAGTCTGAGAAGTAATCTTATTGTGCACCAATTCATTAGCCCCCGATTAATAGGTGAGATCAAGAGATAAAATAAATTAATTTGTCCAAGTTGGTAAAATTGAGATCGAGAGATAAAATTGAGTCACTTAGTAATTTAAGCGATTTAAATCCCTCATTCAAAGACCGACGAACCGAATCGAAATCAACCGACCACCATTAGTCATTTATTGGTCAACCTCATAGTTTTTTACTCTTTACAATTTGGTCCTTAGATTTGCATATTTAATTTTCTTGCGAAACTTTCTTGTTATGATTTTTCATACTATAAAATCATACTAGTAGCCACTTAGACTCTATAGTGTACTCTATTTATCACTCAATCGCCATCTCTTTTGGGTCCGACTCCTTGGAATACTTCATACTCCATCAGAACTATAAATATTACAACTGACCTATACACTTGCAGTAAAACCACACTTTAAATTTTCTTTATAAAATCATTTGTTTTATATGCATGCACGCACGTGGTCAGGAGTCCTCTAAAAAGATTGATAAAATAATTAATAAAACCTTGTTTGATGGAATCAAGCTCATTAACCCAATAATTAGAGAAAGGGTCAAAGATATGTTCAATTATATTAACCACTCTTGTCTTCTTAGTGGTTAAGTAGAAGAATTTAGTATTTCTGCCTCCCAAATAATTCCATTGTAGTCTAGATTTTTTCAACCAATAAAGGTGTTCTTGTACCTCCAGTTGTGCTAGATCCTTTCGATTTCACCTTTCTCTTTCCAATTAGTTGTTAGAGGAAAGCTCTGATTGGATTGCCATGAGCTCATTTTCCAGCTCTCTTTTCCTTATACTAAGATTTCCAGAGTTGTTAGAGGAAAACTTAATGGCGTACCCCATTCATAGACGCACACTCTCTTGGGTGTAATCTTTCTTCTCTTGGAAACATCATACGATCAATTCCTTATATACTGCTAATAGGTAGATGCTTTAACGCTAGTATGCGCCAATACTCTAACTTGCCATCATGTCAATAGGGTGGTGGATTATGTTACCACAATGTGCCTAACAGCTTACATACCTACTTTACTCACCTTCTTAGATTCGCTGATTTTCGAGGTGGGATAAAATAAATATTATTTATTAATCAATTTAATTGGATAAATTAAAGTTTCCAATTCAATAATTTTCTCAACTCAATTCTAATTTCATTAAAAGTCATGGCAACTTTACTGTAAAAGCATCTATAAGAAAATAGATTTAATTTTCATATTTAAAAAATTCACAAAAACTAATTAATTTAATTCCATCTTCAAACTTCAATTATTAATTAAATAATAATTCAAAAACTTAAATTAATTCTCAAGTCATTTCTATACTCAGTGAGAAAACACATTCATTTGGGAATGTGACCCATTTCTCCGACTTTATCAGTTCTATTTATTTATGTTTATTTGATTCTACATACAATTCATTTCTGGTTTCAGCGAGCTAGCGGAGGGACAAATTGAACATATGTGATTAGGGCTCAAACAATTTATAATTAAGTTCAAACATTTTACCTATTAATCATAAACTTATTTAGTCATGAAGTAATTCCACTATAGTATCCTGACTGAGCTCTCCCTTATTACATACCATTACAAAAGCTACTTAATCAATGTTCATCCAATTGCCTTGTCATAAGTGTGCTACCCTTATAGGATATCCTTAATCTCTTTGGGATAAATCTGTTCTCCTAATATGATCATGTTTTATCTTATGGTAACCATTATATCTTTCTTCATGAAAAGTCAATTACTATCAAATAGTAATAAAGTCATTTATCATGACCATATGTACTTTTCATCTTTCTTGTAATTCCAATGAGAGGATATCATTTACCTATTTCCTAAGCTATGAATTCCACTATTTTTAATGATGTTACATACTGTAGAAGTCGTTTGCTCAACAAACCAGCTTTTGATTTCTTATCTATTTGAGCTTAGGCTTTTACGTACATCAAAGTATATGAGTCACACATACATAGTTCATCATCCACTCAAGATTAAGGTATACCACACTATGTATGTCACAAGTGAATAAATCCATAAACAAATCAAAGATCTATTATACATGGGTCCTATCCGATGTATTGTTAGTTCAGTTGGTCACATCTATGTCTCTATCTTTTGGGGGTCATCCACTCCGATACTCAAAATAAATTTTCTCCCTAATTGAACTTGATAGAAGGCATATTAGTCTTTCAATCAGTTTACTCATTTCTGATTAGACTAAGGACATGTTTAGATTCATCTACTAATACAAGTTATCTTTCCGTATTACAATTCGATCACGTAATACCGCTTAGTATTAGTTAGATGTTAGATAACTAGTAAGCCAATATTTGCTTCCATTTTGCTTTGCGTGCCTAAATAATTGAGGAAAAATACAAAGGGTATTAATGTAATTAATTAATTTTATTATTAAACCAATTTGTTTGAAAAATACAAGTATACGAATTGAATATACTACACTTAGGGCACCAGAACACAACTAACGAAGGGACAGGGGGATTGCAAGTTGAAAGCTACAATATGATCATCAACGATGAGATTTTGAAAATGTTGAGAAGGAGCATCAACAACAACAACTTGGGAGGGTGTGTTGGAATTTAATTCATCTTCCGGGGGGGGGACATCTTCTACGAGTAGGAGGAAGACTCTTTTTTAGGAATAAACCTTCAAGGAATAGTTAGCAATGGTCATAGCTTCTATTCTTGCTTCAGTTTCAAAAAGATCAACTAAAGAGGGCATCCTAATCAGAAACTTCTAAAGTACACCTTTTCCTTGGTTTAAATTGATCCCAGGAGGCATCGGAGTCATATTCTTGATTCAATCTATAGGCACCTCCGCTTGGAAATTGTTGAGACGATCCCTGAGGATTGAAGTTCTTATGATTTAAGACATCTTTAGGTTCCAACTCGATCACAAGAATTGTATTTTCTCTATCAAGATTAGCAGTATCAAAAGGATTGGAAGCAACAGTGGTTTCAATATTAATATCCTCAAGGAAACCTTCAATATTTTGGTCATCAACATAAAGAGCAAAGTTAACAAAATTGAAACAAAGTTTCCAAGAATCCTTGCATTTGTGGAAGTATTCAGAGAGGGAAAATTGTCGGGGGTAATCATTTTCATTCCTCGCAAAGCACCAATATGATAGGATTCTGCTTGGTCAAAAGAGTCATCAATCAAGAAACGACAATTGGTGAAGGTGACTTCAGTGTTTGGCAGTCTAATGAATCTCAGTCTATTATCAGTAGGTTGGATTGAAGCCATTACATAAGCTTTGGGATTGAGGTAGACATTTCTGGGTAGAAAATGAGTAGGGAGTTTAGCTATAAGCCATTCAATCTGTTCAAATTGTTTATTAGCCCACCATTGTTGAAGTTAATCTATGGCTCTAGTAAACAGGGTAGAGAATTGGGCTCAAATGGAATCATCAATTTCTATATTTGTTGCGAATGGACCAAATTCCAGAATAGGGATTGCAAGGGATTAAAAGCAAGGTTGATTGGGCGCGAGATAATGGCTAAAGCTTGATTATTTAAAGCAGATAAGGATGAGGGGATAGAAGGAAGATCGTCGGACATTGCAGCCATCATAGTGTCTGTTTCAAAAGGAGTAAGGTTATCGCTATCATCATTATCATCATCATTCACAAGAATAACATTATTGTTGAAGTTAACAACAACATTACTATGATTCAAAGCATCATCCTCTTTATTATGATCAACACTATCTTCTCCTAAAGGGCTGGCACCGAACTTGAATCAAACAAAATATGCTTCTCCTTGTAAATATTATTTACATTAAATATGTTATGTATAATATATTATTTATTTTTAATTTATAAAAATTAAACACGTAAAATCACATATAATGCTTGTACCATTAGAAACTAATATATATAAAACGTTAAACTATCATTTTTATCTTTTCTTATTTAAAATAGTCTAATTATTCACATTTTAGTAAGCAAATTTTAAAAGAAGTTAAAAAGGAACGAAAATTGAAGTGAAGATTTTGGAACACTAGAAGCTTTCTTACAATTTTGATGGAAGTTTAAAAAATTACTTACTATCAGCTATATTAATTTCATATGCAAACCATTTTGATTAAATAAACTAATGGTACTGATAATCATACTAGAAATTTTAAATTATTTAAAAACTAATCCGAAATATTAGAGGGACTGAAAATAGAATTAAACCAAAATTTTATGGTAAAGAAGGTTTTGGGCAGTGAATGAATGAATTAATTAGGTGTTGGAAGTTTTGGATTGACACGGGAATTTCCAACTTTTGGGTTGTCATTTTAAATAGGAATCTAATATTTCTGGTAGAAAGTTGCATTTCCCTTTTAATGGTAAACATCGAAACAACACTAGCCTACTTGCTATTATTTATTATTTCATCTAATTCTCATTTTACTGTCTTTATCAATATTCAAATCCAATCTCTTTATTTATATTTTTCACCTTTATATTCCCAAAATTATGTGATTAAAAAAACAACCACTTTAAGTCTTTGACTAATATACAAATTTATTATTGAAGAAATATAATTAATTGAATTTTTACATGATTTCGACAGTATGATTTATTAATTATAAAAAGTAATCAACTATAAATCAATTAGGTTCCAACTAAATTGGGGAATTACAAAAAATTATTTTATTTGCTACGTAAGTAAAATGATTATATGGGTGTTTTATCTTTTATATTTTTATAAATTAAAAAAATTCATAATGACAATTGAACCAAGAACACCAACATATAAAACTTTTCCATTTCTTGTTTAAACTAAAACATTTTTTTATTTTTCTATGAAATCTTAAGTGATATATTTGTTATATACATTTTATATATTCATATATCTATACTTATTATTTATAAAAAAATTATTGAGTTGGTGTCACCCATCAACCTGATCCAACTCAGTTAAAGAACTACCAAAACTTTTTTATTTGCAAATTAAGTTATATAATTTTGTGGGTTTTTTTATATTTTTATAAAAAATTAAAAGTTGTACTGAGGTTTGAACAAAATATACTATGCATATAAAACTTTTTCTTTTACCATTTGAGCTAAAACAAATTTTAGTTTACGAAACTTTAATAAATATATATATATTGTATATATTTATACTATTTATTAAGCCTCTGATTGAGTTGGTGACCCGGTTGCCTTGACTAAGTTGGTGTCACCCTCAACCGGGTCACCAACTTGGTCAAGAAATTATAAGAATGTTCTTCCATAATTAGAAAAAAAAGTTATATTATTCGAATGTATTTTAGTCTTTTCATTTTAACAAAACCAATTAAAATATGGATATGGTTAGATGTAAACTCACACCAATTGGATTGTTAAAACCTTAAATTTATCACTCAATTAAAGTTTCCTTTTAATATATTTTATACATTTTGTTTTAATAGACATAATTTATTATCTACATCAGTTGTATAATTAGTTCCAAACCATACGTTTTATTGTTTATTTATGTTACTTTTACACAAGTATACGCATGTGATAGAATTTATAGTATTAATAATATTTTTGTTGAGTTGGTGTCACAAATTAAGTCAACACCAATACAAAATTGATGATAACACTATGATAAATAATTGTATTTAGCTAGTATTTTTAATCGATGTATTTTCGTGTTTAAATTACATTACTCACAATTTAATCTAATTTTTTCATTTTAATATTATACATATTTAATGTGTTATTATTAATTAAATCTAAATAATACGTTTTTCTTTTTTGGAATTTAATTACTAATTGCTAGATTTTTCTGAAAAGCATCTAATGTTTATTGGTTGTATACTCAACTTGTTTCCTTTTTCTTTTCTTTCTTTTTTCAATTTGATTGTGAAAAGTGGGGTTTCCAACTCAGAATTGAATGATTCTAAAATTATTTCAAAGCTAAATTCAATTACTTTGGTCCTAATTACCATTAATTATCATCAACGTTGGTATCTAAAATGTAGGGTCTATAACTTTTCCCATTGGTGGAAAGGCTCATTGACTTCCTATATAATTTAGCTTATTGAATGTTAGATATGGTTAAGTTGATTACTACTAACTATACAAATAGAAATGTACATAGGAGTTTATTTATACAGTCTATTAAGTTTTACTTAGAGAATAATCAATTATAAGTTAATTTATACGAGAGATGATTTAGATTTAATTTACTGATCAAATTGCAACATTTCTCTTATACACAATATAAATCAGCCTCCCATTAATACTTTCCTCCTTAAATGCAAGTTTAATTGCAAAATAAACAATACTTACATCAAAATTGTACAAAAATAAGTTTCTAATTGAACAAAATAAACGATCCTTGTATCCTCCATAAATCAAACATATAATGGCCTGTAAAACTACAATCAATGTAAATTGTTATCTCCTTAAAGATAATCTTTCATATAGTCTTCAATATAGAATAAACTTGTCTAGATCTTCTTGTTGTAATCTTCTAAAGAAAACAAATATCTTTAATAAGAAAACTTGATCATGTTAAAAGATCTTCAAAATAGTCTTTACTTGATTTTAATTAACCCAAAACTAGCATTCTTTAAAATTATCCTTACTTGAATTAATCTTATTTTCAATTATACTTTCGAGATTTGTCGCTTAAAATTAAAAAAATGTAAATAAATAATTAAGATATATTGGTCAAATAATAAGACAAACGGATAATAAAAATATAAAAACTCGCAAATTTCATAAATTAATTCTTTCATAATTTTACAACTTTTAATCGCAAGAAAAGGTTATTGAGTTATAGTAGATTATGACAGCAAAGTAATAAAAAGTTGCAAAACCATTTATTTTTCTCCCAAAACTTATTAGGTTTTGCTTTAATTTAAAGGGTTGGTTTATTTTACCTTAAACCTACCATGGCCATGGGTAAATAGATTGGATTGATTTTCAATTCCCTCAATTTTAATTTTAAAATTTTAGAATCATTTAAATTATTATAATTTTGAGTTCTAATCGCATTATATTTAAATAATTTTAACTTATTTGTCCGAGTTTAGATTAAATTGTGTTAGATTATTAACTTTTAGGAAATCTCCTTAGAGGCAGAAGGGGTTTTGGCCCCTCCCACCCCCAAAACTTTGGAAAAAGTTAATTATATTTTTTAAAATTTTAATTAAGTCTTAATTTCAAAAAGAAAATCTAATAGAGCCTTTAAAAAGTATTAAAGATTTTAATTAAAAAGGGTGCATCTTTAATTATTAGTGGGGGTTGATTATAGGATTAGCTGCCGCTTGTCAGCTCTTAGGAACAACAGATTTATGGCGAAAGTAATGTGGTGGTTGATTATTTTGGCTCACTCTACACTGTTACCAAAAGCTTTGCAATAACTTCGTGAGAGACTCGGTGTCTTTTGGGTCTTGGATTATTTCAACATCTATGTTTAATTTGGATGAATATTAATTGCCTTTTCCCACTCATATAAGACAAGACATTTATATATTATATTTATTTTATCACAAAATGAATAAAATGGAAATTATCACATCAATATTCCCATTGCTATTTATTCGTGTAACAGGCCCAATTTGCCCGGCCTGTTAGTAAAATAAAACCAATATAAAAGTAAAAAATGTCCAAAAGTCCAATTACAAAAACAAGCCCAGATTCCACGACCCTAATTACAAATCAGCTAAACCTAACTCGGTTACAACCCATTGACCTAAACCTAAACTGGATTAGGCCCAACACCAGAAAACCCTAGTAGCTTGCAGCAGTTGCCGCGCCGCATTCGAGTACGAGCCCCCCTCTCGTGCGTGAGCTCGAGCCTCCGTACGAGCGCGCGCCTCCCATGCGCGCCTGCCTCTCCATGCATAGCCCTCGTACGACTGTACCTGCGCAGCAATGCAACAAACGCACACAAGCAGAAGGCAAAAACAAATAAACAGAAAATGACAGCAAAGAAAAAAGAAAAAAAAAGATATTGGTTGTATTTTTGGATTGATTTTGTTTCGGCTATAAAGCCATTTTTCCAGATTTTGTAAAGGAGGGGAAAAAACACACACATATTGTATCAGAAAAATCAATACAAAAAATCAAAAAGGTGATTTTTGAATCTCTCTCTTGATTCTTCCGTTTTCTTTTTCCTTTTTTCTTTTTCGGTTTTGGTTTTGATTCATTTTTGAATAAAAGAATGAAAAACAAAGATTAAAAGGGAGGGAAGTTACCTTGTGGTCAGGTCCTTGCCCTCCCCGTCGTCATCGGAGTGTGGGCTAGGTCCGAAGAGTCCTTGAATGGACGATACACAGAGCAGCGCATGCAGGAGGAGATGGTTTAGGTTTTTTTAGTTTGATTAGTGAATCGAGACGACTGAATAGCATTTAGGGTATTTTTTAAGGTTTTATAACAGTTCTAAAACGGCGCCGTTTAGAGTCTGTCACAGTGGCTCCAAAACGACACCGTTTAATGGCCATACTGGATGACCCGACCCGAGCGTGGCCAGACCCGCGCATTTTGGGTCTCTGAGGGAATATTTGCGCCATGAATCCCCCTGATTTGTTTCGCTGTTTCAATCCAGTTTTCCTTTATTTTATAAATTTGCCCCGCCTTTTTGATGTTGTCTCGTTTTGGCCCATACTGCTGCTATGCGTTTTGAAGGATGGGGAATATGTCCCAACTAGTCCCCCACGTTATTCATGCGCTTCATTTTGCCCCCAAACTCTGTTTTATTTTCGTTTTCTCTTTCTGACTTTGTTTTGAATTCAGTTTAATTCCTATTTACTCAATTAAATTGTTTAAGCTTTATTTATTAATTTATTTAGCTATTTGTTATCCTGTAATTTTTATAGAATTCTAAAAACTCAATACTTTTTTTTCATGTATTTTTATATACTATTTAGTTTAAGTCATTTATTTTATATGTTATTTTAAAATTAGCTTATTTTAATTTATTTTATTTAAAATTTCCATTGTATATATATATATATATAACTTTTAAACACTATTTCATCATACATCTTGTTTATTTTGATTTTTGTATATTTTATTATGTATACTATTATTTGTGTTAAGATTATTATTTAATATATGATACTTATTTGGACTAATGCATATTCTTTAGTATGTTACTTACTTTGATTTTCATCCTATGCAACATTTACTTTAAAATTTATTTGTGTTATCGTTTCGTATAGTATTCATTTTGATTTTATTTTAATCTATTTTAAAATTTTCATAATAATCATTTATTTCGAAATTATGTATAATTTATTATTTATAGGTTGATGATTCCAAATTTCTTTTCTTTCATGCTATTCATTCTTTAATTTATATTACGGTGCTTGGTATTTCTTTTAAAATCGACTATTAACTCATTTATCTTTTGTATGTCGACGTAAATATTTATATGTGATGTGAGATTAGTGCCTTTATGTGTATGACATTGTTTATTGGTATTTATCGATTGTTTGTGTTCATTAACATATATTGTGGTTTATGAATTATCCTTTCGCGTTGTATATTATTATTCAATCGTTTTTTTAAAAGATTATGTCTAATGTCGTTTAAGTATCAAAATTGTTTTATTCAAAAAACTTTCCAAATAAAGCAAATACTCGACATTTGGAATCTTTGAAAATTGAGCCCTAACGTATTGGGTTCCAATTCTCTTCGTTGAATCTAAATAATCGAGAATATGCTTTAATCAAAACGCATAAATAGAGGCTCATTCTCAAGAATTTGGCGCGTTGTGTCCTAACGCATTGGATATGACATGTTATTTTCTCGAGACGAGGATTTTTTTTAAAAATAAAGGCAATGTTCGGTATTTAGGAAATTGGTAAAATCGAACCCTAACTTATTGGGTTTTATTTTCTTTCATTTAACCCAAATAATCGGACATCCTTCTCAAAGTGCATAGGTTTTAAAAGTCAAGAGATAAACTTAATTTTGAGGATTTAAAATGTTGCACTCTAACTTACAGAGTGTGACGATTTATTTCTTTGAAATAAGTGAGTCTCATCGTCTAATTCATTTTATTCAAAATAAAAGGATCGTATTTTAAAATCTTCTCAAAATTTCAACATTAAGACATTAAATAATCAAATTGGTACCAATTTTGGGCGTCACGAGGGTGCTAACCCTTCCTCGTGTGTAACCGACTCCCGAACCTGTTTTCTCAAAATTCGCAGACCTAAAATTATTTTCAAGGTGATCCGATCATACCTTCAATAAAGGTCGGTGGCGACTCCCTATTTCTATTTTCAAAATCGATACCCATTTTTCAAATTCCAAAAAAATGGTTTCGACAATTTGCCCAATGTATCTTTTGGTTAAAGTATATATAAGTATCCTATAGAGATATATAGGGATGAATCTAGGGTGGTTGGTAGGGGTTAGTCTCCATCTAAAATAGAAATTGACCCTTTAAAATTTTAAATTAATAAAGATAAAATTACTCTTTGACTCCTTTAAAAATAATAAAATTTTGATTTAATTTTTAAAATTTATATTTTACTATCGTAAAATTATAATTTAATTTTGGCCCTTCCTAAAAAATTATGACTTCTTGCCTAAAGATATAATAAATTATTGATATATATATTTTAGAAAATAGACACGTCAACTTTTTATATTATTTACGCCAAAGTATCAAATACTTATCCTTTTATCATTAAATGTAGGTATGCAGTTTTCAATCTAATTATAATTTAGATTTTTATTATATTTAAATTTAGAATTTAATTATTATATATATATTTTAGTTACTTTAAATAATTAATACCATTATCTAATTAGTTACTTTAAAGTTTAAAATAATCTTTTAAGGAAAAATCATCTCAAAATTTCTATCTTAATACTTAAGAGTGTTAATTATTTGGTTTAATTGCCAATCATTGAGATATTATAAATTTCGAGATTTTAAATTTGAGTTTTATTTATTATAGTTATTATATCAAATTAAAATAATTTGAATATAATTGAGGGTCAAAATCACAATTTCACTAGCTGTCCCATTGGTGATGATTTTTCAAGATTTAAGTGAAAATTTTGGAATTGTGTGTCAAAAACTTTAATGCTAGGTTGTTCTATACACAAGTCTTATTTCTACTCATAATCTTTTCAAGTATTTAATTTGAAAGAAAAATAAATTTACTGATTATTACAATTATAATCCTTTGTGTCAATTGTATTAAAATTCAATCCATGATTGACAACACTCTTTTTCTACTTCTAAATAAATCCGATTAATACCATTTTCGAGCATTTGGAAATGCTAATTCCACGAAGCAGAGCTTTGATGAAACCATAATTTAACAACCATCGCATCACTTGCATCGTCAACAAACCCTTAAACATGAAACTGATGTTTTACCCAATCTTGGTCATGGTCACCCCGTCATTAAGTTGCATCAATATTTATTTTAGGCATCCATGAATAGTATAGAACGAACTTCTTTATATGTATCATTGTAAATTTAAATTCGTAGAAATATATTTAAAAGTAACAAAACTTTGAGAATTTGTGAATATTCAAAAATAATAATTTCGAATTATGTATTCACTGTATAACTTGGCAAGTTGGGCCGGATCATGAATTTTTTCTTTGGGAACAAGGAGACCAAAAAATAAAACAGAAAACCAAAGAGTAACCCGATCCTAATTCGACTATGCTAGAGCTCACCAGGTTATGTTCAAGCGAAGAAGATGCTAGGCATGTGATGAGCTATAAATAAAATTTGGATATGGATGTGCAAAATTTAGTGGTATTTATTGACTGTCATGAAAGCGTTTTCGGTTACCACCATCATCAGCCGATCTCAGATGAGAGCTGCTTCTTCCATGCTTTTTCTTGGAGATAAAGACTGTGGATTGGGGTTTATTAGTTTCATTTTTGTGTATCTTGATCTTTGTCATGTTTTGTAGGTTGCTTGTGGCCTTGTTGGTTTGGTTATCTGTGGCTTTTATTTTATACAAATATATAATATAAATGTAAATACATGTTCAAACAATTTTAAAGTAGAAAGAAAACATTACAACACAGATGAAGAATAATTTGAATAATTTGAATTAAATATACACATTCAAACTACATATGTTAGAATTAGAGGTTGATATATAATAATGACATATGATGAGATTCAAACATGAATGCTTAAAATCAATATTTTACATTTTCCAAGAAAGACCTTATTAGCTAGACCATTTAAGATATTATCATCTAGGTCGATTGGGACCTTCCATGCAAAGTTGTATCAGCCTTCTTTTTATTGGAAGTGTGTGGCTCTTTTTCTTCGGCCATATGTGACCGGATTTCTCTTGATCATTTTGTGATCATGTAATCCTATTCCACCGAAAAATAGTTTTAAATTTTCTTTTAAATAAAACATTTGCTTTGATAAAATGATGACTTATGTCACTATGCTTGAAGTCCTCACGCTTGATTATCACACATTTTTATTTTTAGCTTCGATATTTTTTTGGGTTTGAAGTACTTGGTAATTATTTCGATATTGGAGCCTGAATTTTTTTATCTAAACTAGTCCTTAAATTTGGAAACTGTTCCCACATTGGGGCCTAAACTTTTTTTGGTCCAAGTTAATCCTTAATATTTTCTTGAAAATCTTAAAGTTTAGATCTTAACATAGGAACAATTTCTCAAGTTCAAGCCCTAATATAGGAACAATTGTCAAGTTCAATGATTAACTTTGATTAAAAACAGGTTTAAGCCTAAATGTGGGAGCAATTGTCCATTTCGAGCCCCAATATGAGAACAATTATCAAGTTTAAGAATTAACTTGAACTCAAAAAAGTTCAAGCCCTAATGTGAGAGTTGTTACCGAGTTCAAGCCTCAAATAATGATTTATTTCAACATTTAGCATTCATTAAAGAATGGATCATGTACAATACCTAAAAGGCTCAAAACAAGATACAAATTATAAAAACAAACAAACAAACAAAGGGCCCAAAAATTCCCAAGCCTAATATAATATATTGTTAAGAAACCCTAGCCCCTTGCCGAACTCAAGGTCACCATCATTGAAGGGTAAATGTGCTCACTGGTCGGGCTAGGTCGAAGCCTGGTTCCAAAAAAATCAAACTTAACTATTCAAAAATTAATAAAATATTAAATATATTTTAAATTGATATTATATATATTTATAATTAATTTAAATTAAAAATATTTTTTATTCAAATTGAATTTTGGTTGGCCTGACTCGAGGTGTAAAAAATATTTGTCTAAGCCTAGCTCAAGTTAAGCCGGGTAGGCTACCTGACCCATGCATAGGTCTACCGGAGGGGGAGAAAAAGGGATCGCCATAGGTAGCTAGAAATGCAAGAAGCACGGCGATCATACCCGTTATCAACACGAATGCCTTTGGTAGGAATCCATGAATTAACTAACCCAAAAAAGACATTGTTAATCATCATGAAAGCTAGTTGAGGAGTGGTGATGGAGGAGATCCATTGGCCATAAAGTGGCCTTAACCACTAAATGAAGGTGTTTGGTGTGACAAAACCCAAGAACGAATAGAACTCCAACCAATGAAAAAAACTAGTGACTATGGCATCTAACAAGGGCATCTAACAAGGAGATCGGGGCTTGCTATGGAGGAAACAAACCTAAAAAAGAAAAAGAAAAGAAAAGGACACCACCTTAAATAAGATGACTAGAAACTGAGGAAAAAGGAGTGAGATTTGAGCTTATTATACTTAAGAGACCATGCAAAGGAGTGGCTGGCTAGCGGCGACCGGAGCAAAAATTGGCCGCACCGCAAAAAAAAAAAAAAAAAACAAGCAAGACCTTACTCTTTTTAGAGAGAAGGTAAGTTAGAGAAAACGAAAAAAACTTCGAATGTAACTAGGATTTTTTTCTTTTTACAATCATTTTGAGTTCTTTTGTTTCATAATTTTTTTTTATTTGGTTAAAATGTGCCATAAGTTTTTGTACTCTTCACAAATTCTAACTTTAGCTATTATACTTTTATTTACTGAAATTAGTCTTTTACTCTTCATATTTTAAAATTTAAGTCCAAATGTTAACCCAATAAACATTTTTGTTGAATTTGTTGGTATGATATTTTGAAAAGAAATTTAAAAAAAGAAGCTTAGTAGCAATGCAACTAAAAAATATTTTTGTAATGAACTTAAATTTTTTTAAAAAATAATAGTGTTAATAGTTGAATTAAAATTTGAAATTTGAAAATATAAGGACTAAATTTTAGAAATAAAAATATAAGAACTAAATTCCAAATTTATGAAGAATAATTTTAACATTTTGATTTTTACTCTTCTGCATTGTAATTATTTTCTAGAAAATTTTAAAGGCAAACTACACAATTAGTCTCCAAACTATGAGTAAGTTTTTGATTTGGTCACTTAACTAAAAAAAGTTATAATTTGGTCATTGAATTATTCAAAAGCTTTCATTTAAGTCACTGGACTATTAGCTATACCTGCACCAATTGAAACCTCTCTTTCCCCTTCTTTTTTATAGTTTAGTTTTTTTTTCATGAAATAGCTTTGGACGTCACGTATCTGCGAACTAAAATTTAAACAACTTTTATCTCCAATCTCTGACATTGATTGTAAAACCGACTTGGATCTAAGATATGTTCTTCTACTCGTCAATGGGTACTGGTCCACTGTACCGATTATTGAATCATCATTTGGAGCTCGCTAGCAGAACATATTTTAGAAAAAAATTAACAACCCAATGACTTAAATAAAATCTTTTAAATAGTTAGTACATTTCATTGCTCTTCTAAGTTGTTTCAACTCCATTTTCACCATAAAAGTTGCTAATACGAAAACTTTTTATCCATATTAATTTAAAATATCTAAAATTCGAACAATTCAAATCTAAAATTTAATTGAAGTGAACAAAATCCTAAAATAATTCAAATCTTATATTCTATCCTAAAAATTTAAATGCGAAAATTTTACAACCTGGTTCAAATTAAACCACCCAAAACTAATTCAATATATCCAACCCAAAATAAACTCGAAGCTAAATCATCAAAACCTCTTGTGCAAATTAATTACCCAAACAATTAGTTTTACTTGTGAGTTTGTGACGAAATTTCTTAATATAATAAACTATTAGAGTTGTGTGACCTAAATTACTATTAAAAAATAATATAGTATAGGCTGCACAAGTGGAATCATATAAAACTACACTTCATCTATTTGATATTGATTATTGATTAGAATAATGTGTTTTAACCTTACTACATGCTTCTATTTGACATTGATTAGAACAAGATTTTTCAACCTTTAAATAAATGTAGATGAAACTTTTTTTGTATTATTCAAATTTGACATTAGTGAATTTTTTTCTTCGATCCGTGATTTTTCTCGAAAAGACTTCCACATAAATATTTAAGTATCTATTATTATTTTTGTATTATTTTGTGATTATTCTATTGCTATTTTTACATTAGTTTTAATATAATCAAAATGATTGCAAAACCCAGTTGTCAATTTTTTTAGTCTGCTTCCGAATAAGTCACCATTTACATTGAATTTGACTTAACAACGGGTTTTTTACACAAATAATACAAAAAATTAAAAAATACTAAAATAATACAAGTATTTTATTATGTACCAAAATGGTACAAACAGTAGTGGAGGGACTACCACAGGCAGCACAAATGGTGTCAGTGGCAGAGACGGCACCAAAGGTGCCACTGCCACAAGCAACACCCCCATTTGTTCGTATTTTTCTTATTTTCGGATTTTTTATAAAGATAGTATTAAAAATAAAATACCAAAAAAATATATTTATGAAAAAATAAAATACGAAAAGAAATAAAAAAATAGTATATTTACTGAAAGTAATAAAATCCGAAAAAATAAAAAATACGAACAAAGGGCCAAAATAAGGGTTTTTCACTAAATTTATATAAAAATACATTAAAATAATATATTTCAAACATTATGTACTAAAATAATATAAAATAATAAAATATGAAAATAGTATATTTTTGAAAGTAATAAAATCCGAAAATAAGAAAAATACGAACAAATAGCCAATAAGGGTTTTTTACTAAATTTATATAAAAAACACACTAAATTAATACATTTCAAACTTTATGTACTAAAATAATATAAAATAATAAAATACAAAAATAGTATATTTTTGAAAGTAATAAAATCGAAAATAAGAAAAATACGAACAAAGGGCCAAAATAAGGGTTTTTACTAAATTTATATAAAACACACTAAATTAATACATTTCAAACTTTATGTACTAAAATAATATAAAATAATAAAATACGAAAATAGTATATTTTTGAAAGTAATAAAATCCAAAAAGAAAAGAAAAATACAAACAAAGGGCCAAAATAAGGGTTTTTTACTAAATTTATATAAAAAAACACTAAATTAATACATTTCAAACTTTATGTACTAAAATAATATAAAATAAGAAAATAAGAAAATAGTATATTTTTGAAAGTAATAAAATCCGAAAATAAGAAAAATACGAATAAAGGGCCAAAATAAGGGTTTTTACTAAATTTATAAAAAACACAATAAATTAATACATTTCAAACTTTATGTACTAAAAGAATATAAAATAATAAAATACAAAAATAGTATATTTTTGAAAGTAATAAAATTCGAAAAAAGAAAAATACGAACAAATGGCCAAAATAAAGGGTTTTCTACTAAATTTATATAAAAATACACTAAAATAATACATTTCAAACATTATGTACTAAAATAATATAAAATAATAAAATACGAAAATAGTATTTTTTTTAAAGTAATAAAATTCGAAAATAAGAAAAATACGAACAAATGGCCAAAATGAGGATTTTTTACTAAATTTATATAAAAAAAACACACTAAATTAATACATTTCAAACTTTATGTAATAAAATAATATAAAATAATAAAATACGAAAACAGTATATTTTTTAAAAGTAATAAAATCCGAAAATAAGAAAAATACGAACAAAGGGGGTGCCGCCTGTGGCAGTGGCACCTTTGATGCCGTCTCTGCCACTAGCACCATTGGTGCCGCCTGTGGCAGTCCCTCCACTACTGTTTGTACCATTTTGGTACATAATAAAATGCTTGTATTATTTTGATATTTTTTTAAATTTTTTTGTATTATTTGTGTAAAAAATCCCACAACAACACCATTATTCTTCACCATTAAAAATTTATATTCTAAATAATATATCTCTTGGATATCAAGGAATAAGCGTTGGAAAACAATCTAGTAAAAGAAACAACCACTATTCTAATTTATTATCTATATGTATATTTTAATGTAAGTTGCCTCATGTTGGTCAAAAAGATAATATAACAGGATTCCCACTTAAATCAATCAACTTGGGAACAAGAATCCCTACATTTCTTTTCTACACAAATAAATTGCACCACCTTTTTTTTTCTAATAAATGAGAGTTGTTATTGTTGAAGTATGTAATAAAAATAAGCGTTAAACAATTATGAATAAGCGTCACAGGCCTTCGGCCCGCTCCCTTCACTGTCTCAGCCCCCATCCTCTTAAAGTATTTTTTTAATATATAATAAATAAAACTTGGTGGGCCATAAAGTTGAAAGGATATGTTTTAATACACCTTAACAAAAGTGTTTATTTGTGTATGCTATTTTTGACATGCACGGTGTTTGAAATGCATAGTTATAGCCCAACAGCCCATTTGATAAAAATGTTGTAATTTTATAAATACGGCCTGCGTGTCGTGCCTTGCTACTATTCTCTTGTATTTCTCTTCTCATCTTACTCCCTCGTATGTAAAACGAGTTTCTACATATTGTAATTTGCAAGAGTTGCTGTGGGCTAGCCGAGATGGAAGATGGGCCAACCAGTGTGGACTGATAGCTTGAAAACGGGCTTACACCTTTAGGTTTCCTTTTGGTTCTCCCATTGGCTTGGGTTGCGCCACCTTAGTTTATGGGCTATAACTATTGCATTTATTTATTGCTTTATTCATGTATGAGATGCTATGGATGTCTAAAGCATGTCAAATTTTAAACATGTTAAAATTTGATAATAATAAACCACATGAATTGATGAGATCAATTAAATGGCTAAATGGACTATAGTAAACCATAATTGGTGATATGAAACGATCTTAATAAAATCCCTCTATTAAAATATTAAGTCAACATTGCCTTACAATTTTGCCCTCGTTAAGGCCTCGATCAATACTGTGTAGGTTCTGCTAAAGCGAAGTACTAGTATTTATCTTGGTTAAACGCGAAGAATAAACAAGTGATATTCGCAGGTTAAAATTGGTTAATGACTTGACTAGGTTATTCTAATAGGATTAGAAACCTAGAGGCAAGTAATTTGGATAAATCATAAGATGATTAGAACAAGAGTTGTTCACCAAACTTTAGGAGTTACATATGATGTAATTAGCAAGTGTTGCTTACCTAGATAACCATAATCTTGAGAGTAAAGCCAAAGCTGACTTAAGAGGAGGTGAAATATGGATCCTTAACCCACTTGAAATGCTTTTCGAGAAAGCCTTTCCGAAACTAACGTATGAGGGTATTAGTTTTGTAGTAAAATAGTGGGAACATCATTTAATTAAGTCCTTTTAATGATTAACATAAATTTGATAAATTTTCACACGCATAATTTCATTGTTGTAGATATATTATGGCTGCAAACACAAATACACTATCATTGCGATCGGTCCTTGAGAAGGACAAGTTGAATGGATTAAATTTTCTTGACTGGTTCCGTAACTTGAGGATTGTCCTCAAACAAGAACGGAAATTATATGTCATTGAACAACCAGTTCCTAACGAGCCACCCACTAATGCCTCGAGGGCTGATAGAGATGCTTACAGGAAGCATCTCGATGACATGGTAGACGTTGGATGTCTTATGCTTGCCACTATGAATCCTGAGCTTCAGAAGCAACATGAGGACATGGTTGCTTATGAAATGATTGAGCACCTGAAAGAACTTTATCAAGGGCAAGCACGGCAAGAGAGGTTCGATATCTCTAAGGCCCTATTCCAATGTAAGCTAGTGAAGGAAGCCCAGAGGGACCTCATATCCTTAAGATGATTGGCTATATTGAAAGCTTTGTCTAAGCTTGGGTTTCCATTGAGCCAAGAGTTGGCCATGATGTTATTCTCGCAATCGTTGCGGATAGCTACTGGTCGGTTTGTCCTCAATTGCAATATGAATGAAATTGATAAGACTTTGCCACGCTTGCTCAAGATGTTACTGAATCTGCAAGGCAACATGAAAAAGGTTGGACCCAAGCCTATACTGATGGTCCGTAATAATAAGGGCAAGGGAAAGGCCAAAGTTCAGACAAAGCCCAAGGGCAAAGGTAGGCCCAAGCCTGGAAAAGTTACGGCTGCATTGAAACCTAAAGGAGGGGTGGCTAAGGAAGGAAACTGTTTTCATTGTGGTGTGACTGGACATTGGAAGCGAAACTGCCCTATCTATCTTGAGGAAGTCAAGAAGGCCAAAATAAGCGGAACGTCTGCTTCAGGTATTTATGTTATTGATATTAATTTATCAACTACTACTTCATGGGTATTAGATACTGGTTGTGGTTCTCACATTTGTACTTCTGTACAGGGACTGCAAAGGAGTAGGACTTTGGCTAGAGGAGATGTGGACCTACGAGTTGGAAATGGAGCAAAAGTTGCTGCATTAGCTGTGGGAACATATAATTTATCTTTGCCTAGTGGACTTGGTTTATGTTTAGAGGATTGTTATTATGTGCCCAGTTTGACTAAAAACATTATTTCAATTTCTTGTTTAGACAAAGTTGGTTTTGAGATAATTATTAAGAATAATTGTTGTTCTTTTTATCTCAATAATGTTTTCTATGGTTCGGCACAATTGAATAATGGCCTCTATGTTTTAGATCAAATGAATCCCATCTACAACATAAATACTAAAAGATCAAAAATAAATGACTCAAATCAAACTTATCTATGGCATTGTCGTTTGGGCCACATAAGTGAGGAACGCATATCCAAGCTCCATAAAGATGGTTTCTTGGATTCGTTTGTTTTTGAACAATTTGAAGTATGTGAATCTTGCTTATTGGGAAAAATGACTAAGTCTCCTTTTACTGGTAAAAGTGAACGAGCTAGTGATTTATTGGGCCTAATACATTCTGATGTATGTGGGCCAATAAATATACAGGCTAGAGGAGGATTTCATTACTTCATCACTTTCACTGATGATTTCAGTAGATATGGGTATGTCTATCTCATGCGCCATAAGTCTGAATCCCTTGAAAAGTTCAAGGAATTCAAAAATGAAGTACAAAATCAACTAGGAAAAACTATCAAGACACTTCGATCTGATCGAGGTGGGGAGTATATGAGCTTAGAGTTTGATGATCTTTTGAAGCAATGTGGGATTGTCTCACAACTTACTCCTCCTGGTACTCCTCAATGGAATGGAGTTTCTGAAAGAAGAAATCGAACTTTGTTAGACATGGTTCGATCCATGATGAGTCATGCTGATCTGCCGACTTCCTTTTGGGGACATGCACTTGAGACAGCTACTTTCACACTAAATCGTGTTCCATCTAAATCGGTTCAAAAGACACCATATGAGATATGGACTGGGAAACATCCCAGTATGTCTTTTATGAAAATTTGGGGTTGCAAAGCTTATGTTAAACGTCAGACGTCTACTAAGCTTGAACCCAAATCTGAAAAATGTATTTTTGTGGGGTATCCAAAAGAAACCAAAGGATATTATTTCTTTAATCCCACTGAGAACAAAGTACTTGTTGCTCGAGAGAATTTGTTTCTAGAAAAGGAAGTGGGAAAAAGATTGAACTTGATGAAGTTCGAGAATCGCAAAATACCACTGAACCAGAGATAGAACAACAGCAAGTTCCACAAGGGGTTGAGGAACAAGTAATTGCTGTAGAAACACAACCACTGCGTAGATCTTTAAGGGAATGCCAAACACCTGAGAGATATGGATTTCTCGTTACAACGCATGGTGACGTTCTACTGATAGATCAAGATGAGCCTAGGACTTATCAAGAAGCGGTGACGAGCCCAGACTCTGAGAAATGACTTGAAGCCATGAGATCTGAGATGGATTCCATGTATGAAAACCAAGTATGGACTTTCGTTGACCCACCCGAAGGGGTTAAGCCCATAGGGTGCAAGTGGGTTTTCAAAAAGAAAACCGACATGGATGGTAATGTACAAACATACAAGGGGAAATTAGTCGCTAAAGGTTTTCGCCAAGTTCATGGTGTTGACTATGATGAAACATTTTCTCCTGTAGCTATGTTTAAATCCATCAGGATCTTGCTAGCTATAGCTGCATTTCATGACTATGAAATCTGGCAGATGGACGTCAAAACAGCTTTCCTTAACGGAAACTTGAAGAGGATGTGTACATGACACAACTCAAGGTTTTGTCAATCCAAAGGATCTTGGAAAGATATGTAAGCTACAAAGATCCATTTATGGATTAAAGCAAGCTTCAAGTTGGAATCTTCGTTTTAATGATGCAATCAAAGAGTTTGGTTTTATCAAAAATGAAGATGAGCCATGTGTTTACAAGAAAGTTAGTGGGAGCACTATAACATTCTTGGTACTGTATGTGGATGACATACTTATCATAGGAAATGACATACCTACCTTGCAGTCTATTAAGACTTGGTTAGGAAGTTGTTTTTCTATGAAGGACTTAGGCGAAGCAACTTACATATTAGGAGTAAAGATCTATAGAGATAGATCAAGACGACTACTAGGTCTAAGCCAAAGTACATACATAGACAAAGTACTGAAAAGGTTCAGTATGAAAGAATCTAAGAGAGGATTCCTACCTATGAGACATGGTATTTCACTCTCGAAGGAAATGTGTCCTTCAACTCCACAGGAGAGAGAACGAATGAGTAAAATTCCATATGCTTC
The DNA here is from genome assembly GCF_025698545.1 of Gossypium raimondii. Taxonomy (NCBI): domain Eukaryota; kingdom Viridiplantae; phylum Streptophyta; class Magnoliopsida; order Malvales; family Malvaceae; genus Gossypium; species Gossypium raimondii. Next base: position 22,109,946 of record NC_068570.1, read on the forward strand.
CGCTATTGGATCTATCATGTATGCCATGTTATGTACCCGTCCAGATGTCTCATATGCCTTAAGCAAGACGAGCAGATACCAAGTAGATCCCGGTGAAGGTCACTGGACTATAGTCAAGAATATCCTTAAGTACTTGAGAAGAACTAAGGATGTTTTCCTACTATATGGAGGTGAGGAAGAATTAAGTGTAAAAGGTTACACTGATGCTAGCTTCCAAACCGATAAGGACGATTCTCGATCACAATCAGGTTTTGTGTTTTGCCTTAATCGTGGTGCTGTGAGCTAGAAGAGTTCAAAGCAAAGTACAGTAGCTGATTCTACAACAGAGGCCGAGTATATTGCAGCCAGTGAGGCAGCAAAAGAAGCGGTTTGGATCAAAAAGTTCATTACTGAACTAGGAGTTATGCCTAGCATATCAGATGCTATAGAACTCTAATGTGATAACAATGGAGCCATTGCACAAGCTAAAGAACCTAGATCTCACCAGCAATCCAAACATATACTTAGGCGCTACCATCTTATTCGAGAGATTATCGATCGAGGGGATGTAGAGATATGCAGAGTACCTACAGATGATAACATTGCTGATCCCTTGACCAAGCCTCTGACACAGCAGAAGCATGATCGTCACACTAAGTCGCTTGGTATTAGATATATAAGTGATTGGTCTTAGTGCTAGTAGGAGATTGTTAGAGTATGCCCAAAGATCAATCATGAGATGGTTGTAATAACATACTTGATTTATCATGTTTATTAATATAAGGCGTTACCATTATTATTTCAGCTTCTTTTACGTGTATATAAATAAACTGCTTTATAATAATGTCACGAGAATAATATGATTATTCTTAAAAGTTCCTTAGTCAAGTATTATTGTTGGATAGGACAACGATAATGCATTAAGACTAACGTGTAGTTGATTGATGATAAAGAGTTGTCATTGATATGGAATGTCGAATCATTACATGAATATGTGTGTTAGAGAACAACATATTGGACCTGACCCGTTATGAGTATGTTTCTTGGATTATTATGTAATTGTCACGACATTACTCATAATGATTAATATTTATATGATCCTCGGACTTGAGATCATCATAATCCCAACATCGTGAGTTGTATATTTTGATACGATCAAACGTGCAATCGTGAATCGGGTTGTTCTATAAAGACTGATGTTGGATATACCACAATCTATGTAGAGGGATATGGTTGGTCGATATAGGATAAGTCCCTCCTACATAATGGGAGTAATATCTTAGGCCACTTGATTAAGTAAGACTAGAAATGCATGGCCATGCTCAAATAAGTTGATATTAGATGTCATACTTATTTGTATATCGTAGTCTGCTTAAGAGATCAAGGAACATGGAATGGACAATGCAAGTGTGATTATTCCATGACTTGTGTCCAATCCAGAGATAAAGGACTTAAGAATTATTGCATAAAAGGTTAATCATAAAAAGGTTATGTCGAATCATGATCTCTTGTGACTTAGGTAGCAATGATGCATTGCTAGATGCCACTCATTGTTCGTAGCATTAGAATCGTTCTAGTGTTACTGCTAACGTTACAAGAACCTCTGTGGTCACACCCTATAGTTGAAATGAACGGAATATACCATAGTTGGTATTGTTTTTGGGGTCGCTTGAATTAAATTAATTATAGAATTAATTTAATTCGGTAATCAAATTTCCAACACATTATGTATAGTGAGGACATGAATTTGGTTAGCATAAGAATTCAAATAAATATATGGTTTACCGAACTTATATTATAATTAATGTAATTATAATTTTCGGTTTAAAATATTATCATATTTATTTAATTCTTATAAACCCTAAAAACAAAAGGATATAAATAATCACGTTTTTCTTTGTTTGAGTCTAGCGTACCGCATAAGAAAAATAACTCTCAAAATTGTTTTGGGATTCCTTCCGTTCGTAGTCAACTGGGTGGATTACGTGAGACCGGATCACGATAGATTGCGGTTTTGGTTCGACAACAGATCAGACTACTTGTTGTTGAGGTGTTGCTGTCTACTCTAAATAAACATTAGGTAAATTCGTAACGTTGATCACCCCGATTCGTTCCTCACACATGGATCCATGGTTAGGGTCGTCGATTTTAATTTTTTCGCTGCGCCGTAGGGGTGCCGGCGATCCAACAAGAACTATATCATCTACATATACTAATAAGGCAACAAAATTATCACCAGATCCTTTAGTAAAAAGGGAATAATCATAAGAAGATTGAGTGACCCAAACTTCAAAACTGTATTAGAAAAAAAAATATACCGATGCCTTAAAGCTTATTTCAACCCGTTAATAGACTTGTATAACCTACAGACCATGCCTTGTTGATCAGAACCATAATTAGGAGGAAGTTTCATGTAGACCTCATCGTTACGAATTCCATTAAGGAAAGCATTGTTGATGTCCAACTGCAAAAAAAAAACAGCTATTCATTGCTCCAATAGCCATCCAAGTCTTAAAAGTTGTCATTTTAGCAACCTGGAAAAATTTCTCAGTATAATCAGTCCCTTCAAATTGTGTAAATCCTTTTCCAACTAAGCGAGCCTTGTAACTATCAACACTCCCATCTTTCTTGTGTTTAATCTTATAAACCCATTTACAATCAATTGGCTTCTTACCTTCAAGTAATGTAGCAATATACCATGTGTGAAAGGATTCCATAGCACGAAGTTCTTCATCCATGGTAGCACACCAGTCAAGAAGTTTTACTGTCTAATAATAAAGGGTTGGTTCATAATGGGTAAAAATGTTGGCGATAAAGGTATTGTGAGAGTAAGAAAGTTTATGGATAGAAATATAATTTTGGTAGGATATTTAAGAGTTGGTTTAGAGATGGTTTGAGTCTTGTTGCAATAAAAATCTTGCAACTGGGATGGTTTATGAGAAATACGAGATGATTTTAGAATAGGAACAATTGGTGGAGAATATATGGTTGGGGATTAGCTGGATAAATAATATCTTGAGTTATTTGGGAATAAGATGGGTTAAAGGTATCGGATGATTGAGGTATACAATTTTGATTTGTGCTATTAATTGAAGGCATTGGTAACATAAGATCAGAAAAAGGGTCAATAATATCATCAAAAGCAGTAATCTTATGAAATGGAAAATGTTGGTGTTTTGCGAGAGACCAGAATAAGAAAGAACAAAAAGAACACTGAACAGATGGGATAATCTACTTGTACATTTTTCATCATCAATTTCATTTCAAAAATTACATTATATAAGTGAAGTGGTTACAAGTAATCAACTAATCCTATTAAAACATTTTGGAAAAGTAAAGATAAATCTTGTACACAAACTAATTTGGAGAAACCGGTACCTAAAAACATCATTTCAATACTAACTCTACTTGTTTTAAATTCTACACTTGAGAACCATGCTCGCACTTCATTTGGGGGTTTACCAAAACCCTTAATAGCTTGCACTAGGTAGTTCGCGGGGTGGTTTGTACATGGATCACATCTTGGTTGAGCTCACATGTTTGATGAGCTTTCAACTTTGGTTATGCTCGCAGCTTTCAATGAGCTAGTAGTTGTGTTTGATCTCGCAACTCTAGATGAGCTCACAAGTTTGGATGGGCTCCCAGCTTTGTGATTGAGTTCACCAGTGCATAAATGGCCACTTCGTAACACTCCTCCTTGGTCATAATGCTACGAACTCCAATATCGTGTCTTAGCCTCTCGAACCTTATGTTTCCAAGAGGTTTAGTTAGAATACCAACAAGTTGATCATCTGACTTGCAATGAACCAGGTTCACTTTATTTGATTGCTTAACCTCTCTAACAAAGTGATATTTTATCTTGAAGTACTTTGTCTTGCCATGGAAGACAAGGTTCTTAGCAATTGCTACAATAGATTGATTGTCACAATATATCTTTGTTGCTTCCCCTTGTATTAGATTTAAATCAAACATCAATTTCCTTAGCCAAAGTGTTTGACTTACAGCTGTACCTGTTGCAATGTACTCAACTTCAATAGTTGATTGTGCAACAATCTCTTGCTTCTAAGAGCTCCAACTAAACACACTTGATCCCAAAGTGAAGAAGTACCTTGAAGTGCTCTTCATATCTTTAACAAAACCAACCTAGTCATTGTATGTGAACCAGTTAACTTCAGCTCATTCTCTTCCACATATTTGATTCCATAACTCAAGGTTACTTTGACATATTTGAGAACCCTCTTTGCTGCTTTAAAATGAACTACATTGCAACAATGCATGTATCTTGAAAGCAAACTAACGAAAAACATGATATTTAGCCTTAATGTTGTCAAATAAAGCAAACATCCTATAAGGCTCCTATAGTTTCCTTTAGGGGTGTTCATTCGGTTAACTGACTGGTTAACCGACCCGAAATTACTATAACCGAATTAACCGACCTTCCAAAAATTTTAACCATTAACCTAACCGATTTTTTTAAAAAAAATTAATGGAACCGAAATTTTTTCGGTTAATAAGGTCGGTTAACCGAAAATTATGTATTTTTTTATTTTTGGTTAAAAATTACCCGAATTACCCGAATTAACGAAAAATACCCGAATTACCCGAAATTTTTTTATTTTTTATTTTTAAAATTTAAAAAATTTATAAATTATTAAAGTAAATTGGGTTTTAGACTTTAGTAAATTGGGTTGTCTTTTAGTTTTAGTTTTATTGGATTGGGTAATTGGGTAAACTTTAGTTTTAGTTTTATTGGGTTGCGTAATTGGGTTGGATAATTGAGTTTGGGCTGGGTTGGATAATTTTATTTATTAATTTTTTGGTTAATCGAAAATTTTCTGTTAACCGAATCGGTTTCGAACCAATTAACCGTTAACCAAAAATCATAAAAAATTAACCGACCTCGATCAAAAAAATTGATTAACCGATCGATTAACCGAATTCGGTTGGTTAACCGAATTTTTTCAGTTTTACCTAAATTATGCACACCCCTAGTTTCCTTTATCAACTCTTTCAAAATCACCCTAGCCTGAGAGTTTTTCACGTTGTGCAATAAGAGTGTCTATTGACTTACAGTTTTCCATACAAAACCTGTTCAAGATCTTTTGGCTAATGAAGACTCCTTGTTCTGACTGAAACACTTTCGAACCAAGAAAATAGGTCATGTCCCTAAGATCAGACATTCCAAATTCAGCTTGCATCTACTTCTTGAACTCCATTGGCAACCTTTTACAATTGCCAGTCACCAACAGGTCATTTACATATAAGGGGACTATCAGTGAGGTGCCAGGCCGTGTGCCTAGGTCATGTAACTCACTGACTTGAACCTTATGAAATATTCAGATGATACACGGCCGTATTGTCACGCCATGTGTCTCACACGGCTGAGTCACACGCCCGTGTCTCAGGCCATGTGAACCCAAAATTTTCGTAAAATCAAACCAACTCAAAACCATTTTATGCATAAACATTCAATCCAATTGTGCACACTTTCAAAGGACCAAAACATCATTCAAGTATACATATATTTTCCAACTCAAACAATCTAATTCACCTAACCAATATGTCATTCAATGGCACCTTAAATGCATCCAAACAACACCTACCTAAACATGTCAATATTGCTACATTTCATGCATATAAATCTAACTCAAATAGGTACAAAAACATACACAGATAAGCATTCTCAAACCATTCAAACATACCATAAAGAACCTTACAAATAACCATTAACAAATGACCAAAATGACATTATTTGGTAGATATCAAAATGTACCAAACTAACACAATTTCCAAAAGCTTTTATATGCCAAAGCACTAAAAACACATCCATCAAAATATCATTTCAAAACACCTTATACATGCCATTATAAACCATTAGCCAAAATTCTTAAAAACTACCGAATTGACTTTTGGATAGTGTGATAGATCTCCGACGAGCTTCCAACCAAATTGAGCTTCCGATAATCTATAAAATAAAGGAAAGAAACTACATAAGCGATGAGTGTTTAGTAAGCTCGTATAAACCAAAACATAACTTACCATTGCATTTGCATAATATAAAGCATAAGTATAATATCAACCAAACCATTAGCTTGGCATAAGCCTATACATCATTATCAAATTCACAAGTTAGCACACTTGTACACAATCCAAATGAATTAACCATAAGATAAGTCAATTTCCAATCATTTAGTTCATGCATTCTTTCCATATGATTATGCTTAATTCCATTTGAATACTTACCATTTCATTCCCTTTTCTTGCCTGTTGAACCATCTAGAATTTCATCGGATACTCGGGAAAGCTCACACGAAGTGTGCCTTTACATATAACCATAACATTTCCTTTACATCATTGCTCACATGAGCTGTGAAATGGGCCTACTCACACGAGCTGTGGGTCAGAATGTAAGCTACACAATACTGCTTGCACAAGCTGTGGAGAATCTGCAACAAATGCAAGATCTCAGCCATCAGTAGGACATTCAAGACCAGTAGCCAAAACATGAAATCCCTAATGACATGTCATTTGTCTCCTAAGAATTCCTAAGGTTCAACCGGGACTCAATATCCGTCCATTCGTCATAGCATTGATACGTTGATATATCAATCATTTACATTAAACATAACATAGTAAACGTTCAATTTAAATAGCATTAACACAATAATCGTTCAAACGAACTTACCTCGACTATGGGCGTAGAAGTTAGATCGAACTAATTCGAAGTTTTAGCTTTTCCTCAATCTGAGTCCGAACATTGTTTATCTTGATCTAAATAGGTAATTTCAATCAATTAAATACTTATAGTATTCAATTTAATCTATATTTCATATTTATGCAAAATTACCAATTTACCACCTAACATTTTAACTTTTTACAATTTAGTCTTTAAGCTTATAACTTAAAATCTAACCACTTTAATCTCAATCAATGCTAATAAAATATGCAAGGGACCTTGAAACAACCCATATTTATCATCATTTCATAATAAAACCCTAGATTTTCTACCTTTAACAAATTAGTCCCTAATTCTCAAAATTTATCAAAAATCATTTAACAAAACTTGTTAATTTCTCATCAAAGATTCATAATCTACCAATTAAAATCAAGATGCATTCAAGAACATTCATGGAATAATCCTCAACCTTTAACATTTTTACAAATTGACCTCCAGGCTAGCTAGATTAAGCTAAAACTGACTCAAAAACATAAAAATCATTAAAAACGGGGTTGAAATCACATACCATGCAAAGAAACAAGCTTGGCGAATCCTTCAAACCCTAAAAATGGTGTTTTATCCTTCAATTTTTGGTGGTGAAGTTAAATGAGAAAGATGATACCATTTTGTTTTAATTAATTTAAGCTTAATTGTTCAATTACCATTTTAACCTTTAAAAATTTTCATAATTTCACTAAAACCATGTCCATAAACATCCACTATCTTGCTTATTGGTGTGATTACCATTCAAGCCCCTTAGTTTAAGATTTCATAGCTATTGAACCCTTTTAACTAAAAGAACTCAACTTTTATACTTTTTGTGATTTAGTCCTTTTCACTTAATTAACTACTTAAACATCAAAATTTATTAACGAAATTTTAATATAACCTTAATAAATTCCCACAAACATTAATTAAATAATAAAATAATAATTTAATCATTAGAATTGTGGTCCCGAAACTACTATTTTTGACGCCACTAAAAACGGGATATTACAAAGCTTCTATATACTTCCTAGTCCTGTGTTCGAGTCTCTATATAAGCAATAAGGAAATATTTTTGTTATTAATCTGTTAGAGTAGTTAGTTTTTATTCTAAAAGTTAATCGAGATTTTTTTTACGTTTCTTTGCTCCTTCTTCCTCTCTTCTTTCTTTTATTATTATTTTTTTCCTTTCCTTTTATTTTTTTCTTTTCTCTTTCTTCTTTTCTTGCCTTCCTTGTGTGTTTCCATATCTTGCTACTATTACAATAGGAAAACTCCATCTTCTGTTGTCTTTGCTTTTTAGAATAATTGCGTAAGTTGATGGGAATGTTTGCCAGTATTTGTTGTTCATTTTGTCGAAGTATGTTTGGTTGATTGCTTGAATTATTTGGTTTAAGCTCTAATTGGTTTCTTTTACGTGAGGATCTTGAAAGTATCGTCCCTCCATCGAGTTAATTTCACATATTGTTGTTCGTACGAGGGTGAGTGTTTAGTTTTTGAGTTGGGTTTGCATCGAAGTTTTTGACATGTTCGTTTGATGATTTATTTTGCTTTGTAATTCGACTAAGTTGTGTAATTGCACAATTGATGGTTGCTTTTAGGTATCGGGGTCTTCTCTGCTGCTTCTACACCAAAATCGTACCAAGTGTGAAACAAAAACCTGAGATTTTGTAAGATTCGAGCGCCGAAAAACATGACACGACCGTATATAAGACCATGTGGCAAGCCGTGTAACTCACTATTTTTGAATTGGAGGCACACGAGCTAGGGACACAAGTGTGTGTCCAAGCAGTGTAACTTATTATTTGTAATTTTAGTCACACGAGCTAGAGATACGGGCGTGTGTCCAGGCCGTATAACTCACTGTTTTAGATTTAGGGTCATACGGGTCAAGGACACGGATGTGTGTCCAGGCCGTGTAAGGGCTTGTGAGTCACATGCACGCGTGCTTGGACGTGTGCCAAATTGTTTGACTCACTATTTTGATCCACATGGGCGTGTGGGCCAAAGAACTAAAATTTTCCCTAGGGTCATAAGCGTTATTTGAATGGGATGTAGGCCTTCCGTAGGGTCTGTATGCTCTGAATTAGGTTGTATAAATTGATATCTAGTATTTTGAGGTTGAATAATCGATTATCTATACATATAATTGATGTGATAACTGTTAAACGATAATGATCTGTATTATCTGACTACAACTTATATGTGAATAACTGTATGTGCATTATTGATGTCTGTAAATTATATTTGCATTGGGTGGGAATGATATAAAGAAGGAATTGCTAGCAGTTTAATGATCTATTGAATTACATGGCTAAGCCACAAATCTGTATCTTATTCTGGTGATTTATCGCATTCTGTTATGACAGATAGTCTGTAATTATTTTGAAATATGTAATACTGAAACTAACTGATGTGTAGGGCTGGATGCGTACTTGATACCTTATACGGTGGGTTGGGATTGCCGAAGATGATGTGTAGCGGATGGGGGTAGGAAATTACATCAAATTCTATTTTGCATCTATGTCTTATCTATTTTTTATTTTTATCTGAATTATACAAATATACCGAGTATCATCTATTTTTAATTCTGTATCTACATTTGGGAAATCGTTGTTACATTTATATTGTTGATTTACACACATTGAGTTATAAACTTATCCCTATTATTTACTAAATTTTAGCTAATCCGTATGCTTAGGAGGCTCGGCGTGACTGGAGCTCAATCGTCTCTATTTTATAGTTATCTTACTGTTTTTTAAGTTTAAACTAACTTACGTTTATTCAGACCATGGTTTTAAACTCAGAATTCTTTGTTGGTTTAGCTAGTTAATTGCTTTCTATGTGATGAATTTTCAATTACTTAATGGTTGTTTATCCTTTAAACATTTTGATGTAACATCCAGACTTGGTCTCAACGTCAAGACTGGGTATGAGGTGTTACATTTAGTTGTATCAGAGCCAGGTTTGCGAAACTCAACTTTGTATTTTGGGCTCATGTTTTTGGTAAAATGTGTTTTAAATGAATTATTAATCGAATATTTCTGGTAACTGATTTTATAAAAGACCGAGTCTCCAATGCCGAACCTGTAACTATCTCTACTTTGTTATACTATTTAGTTAGTTGAACATGTTATTTAGTAAATACTTTTATTATGAACTGTCATAAGACATCTTACAAAATTTTGAATTGATTTATGCACTCCTAAATATTGTAGATATTGTCATAATATGAGTTCATGCGGTAGCCGTGGGCATGGTTTTCGGGGAAGCTGAGGGAGAGCTCGAGCTGAGTCCTCCTCAATGCGCAACCTGCCTAATATTGATATCAGTGAGTCCATTGGTACTCTTACTACTAAGTTTGGGTCTCAGACTCTTACAGTTGGGGACGACGCATTGTCTCAGGCTATGTTGTGAGTTTTAGAGAGGGTCTCTAGGACCCATTCTGGATTTGGAAGTCGAAGGTCGATTATTGGACGACTCCGGTCGAATGGTGCTGATCTGTTCAGGGGTGTCACTGGAGTCACCCCTACCATGGCCAAGTATTAGTTAGAGGCCACTGAGTGTATTATGAACAACATTAACTGCACTCCTGCTCAGAAATTGAGTGGTGTCGTGTCTCTACTCCGAGACGAGGCTTACCAATGGTGGTTGACAGTTATGCAGTGCGCTCAGCCCGAACAGATCATGTGGGATTTTTTCAAGAGTGCCTTCCAGAGCAAGTATGTGGGGATGAGCTATATGGAGGCTCATAGACGCAAGTTTATGAGTTTAGTTTAGGGGGAAAGTTCTATTGCCGAGTGTGAAACTGAATTTCTAAGATTGAGCATTGGTATCGACGGACTACAATAAGAGTGTGCGGTTTGAGGAAGGTTTGTGTTATGATCTGCGAGTTCTGATAGCTCGTCAGAGGGAGCGAATGTTTGCAACCTTGGTTGACAAGATGAAGATAACGGGAGAAGTGAAGCGCACTGAGCACGAGAGGAGAGACCGAAAAAGAAGTCAAAGTAAGGTTAAGAGAGATTTGTGTCCCTCTAGTTTAGTTCAGCGCCCTAAGAAACGGGCTAGATTTAATGGGCCTTCGAGGACTGAGACTCCAGTTACATCGACCGAGATTCAAGTTTGTAGCGATGGTGGGAGATGCCATCCAAGCGAGTGCTGGAGGAAGTTGGGGGCTTTTCTTCCATGCGTATCGATGGAGCACCATGTTCGAGATTGCCCTTAGTGACCTAATTAGGTGCAAGCTTCCACACAGGCTCTGGCTCTAGGTTCTATTCCACCGCTGAGAGTCACTCAACAGCTAGCTAAGGGTTGTAGTATAATCACGGGGGGTAATGGTTTTAGCAGATGTGCGATTCAGACTAAGGTACAACAGCCTCCTCTTCTGTACGCAGTGAGGCACTGCGAGGATAGGGACGACACTGACGTTACAGTGGGTACGTTCTTGATTCATACTATTCCATACTTTGCTCTGATTGATATTGGGTCTACACATTCATATGTATCTAGTGCTATATCTATGAAGGTATATCTGCTGAGTGTACTACTAGAGAGATTTTTAGAATAAGTCTCTTAGGTCAATCGACTCGAGTTGATAAGATATATAGACAGGTTCCGTTAGAGATTCAGGGCATTATGTTTCTGGCTAACCTGATGGAATTTTTGTTTAGTGAGTTCAACCTGATCCTGGGAATGGATTACCTCGTGAAAAATTAGGTTAGTTTAGACTATGCCTCTACGAGGGTTACTTTGAGATCGGATGAGGATAGTGAGATCATTATGATCGGTGAACGTTAAGATTACCTCTCTAACTTGATCTCCGCTCTTGTAGCCAAAAAGCTAGTTCAGAAGGATTGTGAGGCATATCTATCCTTTGCATCTAATTCTGGTTATGCAAAGCTTTCTGTTAAGGATATTAGAATTGTGAGAGACTTTCCGGACGTTTTCCCTGATGAGTTGCTAGAAGTACCTTTGGACAGGGAAGTTGAATTCGGTATTGAATTGTCACCACGTACTGCTCCGATTTCCATTTCCTATTATTCCATGGCACCAAAAGAGCTTTTGGAAGTGAAACCCCAACTTTAGGAACTTCTCGATCGAGGTTTCATTCAACCGAGTGTGTCCCCATGAGGAGCATCAGTCCTGTTTGTCAAGAAAAAAAATGACACGATAAGGATGTGTTTGGATTCTCGTTAGCTGAATAAGTTGACGGTAAAAAACAGATATCAGCTTCTGAGGATTGATGACCTATTTGATCAATTCCGTGGGGTATCTATATTCTCCAAAATTGACCTCCATTCTAGTTACCATCAGCTAAAGGTTAATGAGATCGATGTGTATAAGACCGCTTTCAGGACTTGTTATGGGCATTGCGAGTTCCTTGTCATGCCTGTCAGTTTGACGGATGCTTCCACTATGTTTATGGATTCGATGGACTGAGTATTTTAGCCATACTTGGATCAATTCGTCATAGTCTTCATCGATGACATTCTGATTTATTTTAAGATTGAGAGTGAGCATGACGAGCATCTTCAGATAGTTTTACTGTAAGACCCTTAACCCATATCCGTCTTCAGATTAGGGTCACGGGCATTACTAACACTTCAGACAATTAATCAATCATAATTACACATATATGCTAGCCATTAACAATATAATATACAAGGGCAGGTCACAACAATCAAATACTATCATGCTAGAATATTAAACAATCGAATAATGAATTATGTTATGTAATACTAAACTTGGTATTCCCCTATCTACACTATTATCACTATGTATCCTTTCTTGAATGTTAGAAGTTGGATACATACAAGACTATACAAATTATTAGCATCAGAGTATTGGTCCATACTCTGACGATGATTATCTTTTTAATTTATCTTCGATAATTTTAGTAGAATACACCTAATATAGGTTTGCTAATCCATTCCAATCCAGAGTAAAAGTTACTCTTATAGCCCCTATTTCGAGTCTACGAGGCCCTAAAAATAGTTTTAAAATAGGCAGGGACAAATTCGAAACAATTTTAGAAGTTTAGGGTCATTTTCCTAAAAGCAGGGGACACACGGCCGTGTAGAATGCCTCAGGTCATATGACTCTCGAAGTTAGGACACACGGTCGAGTCCCAACCCATATAACTCATTGACTTGAGACACACGCCTGTGTCTCGGCCCGTGTCTTAGCTCGTGTAACTTACTGACTTGGGTCACACACCCGTGTGTGTTGCCCGTGTGCCAAGCCGTGTGCACCTAAAAGTGCCTTAAAACTCAAGTTTACCATTTCCTACTTGCTTGGGCACTAAGAAACTCATTTACCAATAGTTTAACCTACTCAAAACACGATTAAACATGCCCAAAATATACCAATTTCATCACCTAATATGCCTAACCAATGTACCCTCATTGGTACCACATTTTATATGTTCAAATACATCAACAACACATCAAATATTCAAGACTTTCATTCATATCACATTTATCGTAATTGGACTATCACTTATCTATTTAAGCTATCAAAATTTAAACTATCACATACCAAAATATAAACTAGGCTAACATACCAAAATAGCCTCAACAACAACCATATACACATTTAACCATCATTTCACTAGCAACTATGATAACAACACTTTATAAACAATATCAACAAAAGACTTTCTAGGTACATGTCATTACAAAATGAAATACCACCACATTTGAGCTCGGGATTTGTTGCTTGATGGTGAGTCGGCGATAAATCGAAGAGTACCTAGACTGCGCACGAAAAACAAAACTGCACGTGGAGTATAACTCAGTGGTATTTCTATAATCCGAATATTATAAACTTGATATAAGTAATTAAAATACAAGATGCAACAAGTAAGCTACGTACCTATGTTTCAAATTAATAATATAATTTTGCTCATTCCTTATTGACATCTACTAAGATTTTCACATATTCAAATATATAAGTGTATATTAATGGCATTTCATTTAACATTTGAATACGTCTATAACACCCCAAACCCGGCCTAGACGTTATGGCTGAATCCGGAGATGTCACAAAGAATAGGTTTTGAAAATTGAGTTGTTTCGATAAAGCATTCAACTTTTACAGCTTATATTCATTCATGATTATACTAAAAACGTCATTTAGTTAAACTATTTGCCAAAACATAATCTACAACGGAAGCTTTAAAGAAATCGTTATGTTTTAAAAATGCAATTCCTGTTTTCAGAAAACCTTTATTTTCGTAAAGTCGTGATTTCAAACAAGCATTGCAATAAAAGAGTCAAAAACACATCCAAAAACCAAAATAAAAACCAACAGCCCAGAGAGTCCCAAAAATTACAAACTCTGAAATAAAACTAGAATTATAAATAAATAAATAACCATGGATTATTAAGTAAAACAGTTCTCGATCAAATGGTCTCCGTTAAGCCTCCGTCGCACCGACTTGTTTAAGTTTGTGGATTACCTAAACAGAATAGACAACGGATGTGAGTTTACATAAACTCAGTGTGTAACCCAACAGAAATAGACATGCTATACATACAGAAATCACATACATAGTTAGATTCAGATTCAAATTCAGATTCGAACCTAAGTCATTTACAGAAATAGATATAAAGAACAGATATACAGATTCCTACCCCCATCCTCTCACACCAACTCTGACCATCCCAACACACCATGTGGGGTTAAAAACACCCATCCATCCCTACACATCATATTGTGCCGTTACGACACATATCAGATAATATGCAGTCAAACTACAAGAATAGAGACAATGATCGCCATACAGAACACTTCCTTCACATATATAAATCCCACCCCAATCAGATATACATAATCAGAATTCTCATGCTTACATGGTCATATTCAGATATCAAAAAATATATATATATACATCAGACTAATCAAACATGCATAACAGTGTCATACTCAGAGCAAAATATCAAACTACCAGATTACATAGTTTTAAGGTTTGGTTAGCCATCACCAACCCTATGATACGCCCACAGTCGATCAGAACGACCCGTGTGACCCTAGGGAAAATTTTAGAGTTATGGGTCCACATGCCCGTATGGGCCCACACTCCTGTGTGGCCTACACGGCCTGGTCCAATACCCATACACCTAACTTTACCTAGCCCGTGTGGCCCACACGGCCACAACCACATCGTCACAAGGCCGTGTCTTGCGCACGTCCATGCCCTCGTCAAACACACAGTTGTGTCTCGCACGCGACCGGCCACACGCCTGTGTGGCATCGATAGTAGGCATTTTTGGCTTTCACTAAAACCTCATTTTTTGCAATTTGGGAACACACCTATTACAGTTTTGATGTGAAACCAACCCCAAGACCACCAACACCTAAAAACAGAATCCCAAAGTCTTACTAACATCCGATTTACAAAAACAACCAAAACTAAATCGAGCAATGTTCAACAATTACCACCGCAAAACGACTACACGCGAAAGTTAAACCGTCGAAGTGAAAACTACAAATTCACCGCCTTCACCTACACAACTGATCGCAGAGTTCAAATTTCCTACAACAATCGTACGCTACTACAACAAAAAAGAATTGAAAGGCTTACCAAAACCGCGCGAAGAATAATAATAGCGAACAAAGAAAATTGAAAGGAATGGAAGAACAGGGATTACACTAGAAAAAGGAAGAACAAATAAACAAAAAAAAAATAAAATTGACAAAAAGGTTAAGAGGGAGCAGAAACTGACATTAATTTTGGAAGAAGGGAGAAACTAATTAAAATTTGAAAAGAAAAGATATGCAAACATAATCCCTTAATTATCTCCCACTAACCTACTACTCATAACCCCTTCAGAATTTTATCTCAACCGAAACTCTATCAGACAACCAAGAAAAAATTAACAACTACACTTGCGCCGGGATTCGAACACAGGACCTCCAACACACCAACTCCCTTACCACTCGAACCAGTAGGCTCATTCTAATATAAAATAGCATACAACATTGTATAAGCTCACTCAACAAGGGTAAGCCTAAGATTAGAAAAATAACAAAATTTGGCAAATGTGAGACTTGAACCCAAGGCCTCACACACACACAGAACACTTAACCGCTAAAGCAAGTACGCATTTGTGTTAGAATTTACAGATACTGAAATAAATTTATCAGGGCATTACAACATCAACTCATGCAATGGCATGATTAATATCTTTGATCAATACTTGAATTCATTCAAGTATCACATCTCAATTCATCATTTCATATTTCATTTCTCATCTTTTCCATTTCAATATTTTCTCATCTCATATTCATTTCTCATCTTTGCAATTTCAACATCAATCACATAAATTATTATTTTACTTTCTCCTATTAACATGACTTGGACTCAGACGGATATACGGATCCAACCAACACACAAGTTTGGCACTCAGTGCCTCACCGGATAAATCCGAAGTAATAACTGGGCCCAGCGTTATATAAATTGACACCCAGTGTCTCATCGGTTAAACTGAAGCAAATTGGCACCTAGTGCCTCATTGACTCGAGGTCGAAGAAATCCTTGAACTCTTCCTATCCTATGGCATGCCATCTATATCTAACTCAGCCCAATACAGTTAATAAGGTTTCATTTCACTTTTCAATACAACAAATATCTCAATTTCACATATATACACATTATCACATATAAACATATATTCAATTCAATCTCCATATATATATTCAATAAATTCATAATTTACCAAATCAATCCATTTCAATCGACTATGAATTAAATTCAATTTCAAAGCACAAAATTACTCACTTCAAATGCTTACCATATTCAACAATTTAAAATGTAATAATTTATAACTTAGTTCAGATTATACAAACACAAACCGTGAATTCTGAGCTATTCGATGTCGATTTTATCCTTTCCCTTTTTACTCAAGGATTCTGGTACAACGTTAGCTACAGAATAAAACAATTAAATCAAATTAATATTACACATTTCAATTTCACATTAAATTTCAATTTTCACACTATATTTTGCTTATTCTTCAATTTAGTCCCTAAATCAAGACTAATTTTAACCTCCACATTTATACTCAAATTTTTATACTAATTTCACTCTAAGCTAAATTTAGCTTCCTCTTTTCCAAATTGACCCCTTAATTTCAAAATTTTCACAATTTATCCCCTATTGCTAAAAATCAACAATTTATTCCATAATTTAGTCCTTTTCCATTTCTAACTTAAAATTCTATCTATTTAATCCCTAATATTTAAACTATTCAACAATGTCAACATCTAAAATCTTGAACAAGACTAAAAATTACAACATGGGTCGGGTAGCCCTGGGTACTGGGATTCCAAAAATGTAAAAATTACAGGTAAATGACTAAATTGCACTAACCAATTTGAGCTTGAACCCCAAAATTTCCTAGCCCATGTGTCTCCTTGCTATTTCTTTCTTTCTTTTTCTTTTTGTTTGCATGTAACAAAGAATGAAACATTCTCTTTCTTTTCTTTTGATTTTATTATAACTATTATTATTAACTATCATAACATATATATAATAAGTTAACATATATATAAATATATATGTATAATCATCATTAATGCCGTCCACTTTAATGAAACCATGGCCTAATTACTTCTTTAGTCCCTTTAATTTATTTCAATTTATAATTCAACTTTTAGCCCTTAAGCAATTTAGTCCTTGTACCTTAATAAAAATATTTACGGGTCCGGTTTAAGAGTACAGAGTATCAAAAATACACTTTCTGACACCCCTGATTGTCGGGTCGTTACATTTGCAGATACTCCGTGAGGAACAGTTGTATGTTAAGTTTAGCAAGTGTAAGTTCTGGCTGTAGGAGGTTACATTTTTGGGGCACTTTGTGTCTGGGGAGGGGATCCGAGTTGATCCTAAGAAAATTGAGGCTGTGATCGAGTGGAAATACCCAAGAAATGTGTCTAAGATTCGGAGTTTCCTGGGTTTGGCAGGTTACTACCAGAGGTCTGTCGAGGGGTTCTCTCTAATTGCAGCTCCTCTGACTAAATTGTTGCGTAAAAATACACCTTTTGTGTGGTCCGACGAGCAGTAAGCGAGCTTTGAAAAGCTGAAGTCTGTTCTGACTCAAGCACCTGTTTTGGTACAGGCTACATTGGGTAAGGATTTTGTTGTCTACAGCGACAGTTTGCTCGTCGGTTTGGGATGTGTTCTGATGCAGGATGGTAAGGTTGTGACTTATGCGTCTCGACAGCTTAAGTCACGCGATGGCAACTATCCCACGCATGACCTTGAGTTGGCTGCAGTTGTTTTCACCCTGAAAATATAGAGTCACTATCTGTATGGGGAGAGGTGTATCATCTATATCGACCATAAGAGCCTCAAGTATTAAATAGTGCAGAAGGAGTTGAACCTTAGGCAATGTCGATGGGTTGAGTTACTTAAGGACTACGACTGTACGATAGAGTATCATCTGGGTAAGGCCAATGTTGTGGTCGATGCTATTAGCCGTAGAGCGATGATTGATCTGAGAGCAATGTTTGCTCATTTAAGTTTGTCTAACGACGATAGTCTTTTGGCTGAGTTACAGATTAAGTTGACCTGGGTTGATCAGATTCGAGCTAAACAATTAAGTGATGAGTCTCTGGTTCCTTGTTTTCATCAGATTGAAGCAGTTAAAACTTTTAATTTTGGATTAAACGGTGATGGGGTTGTGTGTTTTAGGGGTCAGATCAATATACCTAATGATGTTGAGTTGAGGCTATAAATTCTGTAGGAAGTGCATAATAGCCTTGTAACACCCCTATACCATGTTCGACTCAAGGAACCTGATATAAGAATATTACATTTGGTGCCAAATTAGTTCTTGGCTAATTAATAATATATTTGAACATAAAAATGGACACTTGAAAATACTTAATATTTTTCCTAAGTACATGTCATTCTATTCAAAATTTGAAAACATACTCTGTTGTTGCTTGAAAATGTGATGAGATGAAAGCTTGCAATCTCAAATTCAACTCTTCAAAAAAAATTTTGTATCTAATCTGTGCACGGAAACAAACCATACGCTGAGTATACACCCAGTGGTATTACTATAATTCAAATACTTAAGGTAAAAACAATATATATACACATTAAATCTTACCACTATTTTACCTTTAATAAATCATTCATGCATTTAAACTTTAATTTTATTTTAATAATATGTATTTTAAATATCTTCTCTTCATTTTAACTTATATATCTTCTTACTATATCAATATCCATTTCATGCATTTCATCAATAACCATTTCATAAAATCATTATTTCATATATTTCATTTCTATATCTCAATTCAATAACTTATTCTATTTCATATCTAAGACCTTACAACATTAGTCTTTCAATAACTATTTCAAATTCATTTCAATTTCCCATTCCATCTTAATAATTCATCCATTATTAATTCCATTATCAATTCGTTCTTTTATAATCAATTTACAATTATAGTCTTTTAATACTCGATTCATACATTAAATCCATAAATAAGTTTCAATAACTTGTATTCAATTAAAATTCAAATATTATTTCACTATTTCAAATCACTTTAATTCAAGTATTATTTCACTATTTCAAATCACTTTATTTTCACTTTTTTTACAATAACTATTTCAATTTGCTTTTCTTCACTTAAATTTTTACATCATCTCATATTACCAAAAACTATTTCATAAACTTTATCATTATCTGTTTCTTGAACCCATGATTCTCATATCTTAATTCAATGTCTCATTTCAAATCAATTTAGTTCAATTCAAATTGCTTTTAATTTCCAATCAATATACCTTCAAATATTCACATAATTCATAATTCAATATCATTTCTTGCTTCAATTCTTTTATTTTCCCCCTATTAACATGACTCGGACATTGGCGGATACACGGATCCAACCAAACACACCAGTACGGCACCTAGTGCCTCATCGGATAGTTCGAAGTAATAATTAACACCAATGTCTCATCGGCCAAGCCGAAGTAAGTTGGTACCTAGTACCTCATCAAATCAATCCGAAGAAATATAGTGACACCCAGTATCTCATCGACACGAGGTCGAAGTATCCCTGAACTCTTCCAATCCTATGGCATGCCAACTATATCCGACTCAGTCCGACTAGTTAGTAGGGTATTCAAATTATTTTTCTATTTCAAATTCACTTTCTATTCAATCACAATTCAATTCAAATTCACTTTTCACTTTCTAATCAATACACAATTCAATACCAATACATATTTCAGATATTCACATATAATCATACTTCGATTCAATTCAAATCACTTTTCAATTAATACACAATTCACATAGTCACACATAAGCATAATTTAATTCACTTTTGTTCAATTCATACTTTTAATTCATTTTCCAATCAAATTCAAATCACTAATTATTTTTCAATCAATATACATTTCAAATACTCACGTATTTTCTTCATTCAATTCAATTTGATTCAATTCAAATCACTTTTAATTTCCAATTTGTTCACATTCAACTTCAATAGCCATAAACATTTTTGAATCAATTTCATTCAAATCAATATTATCATTTCAATTGCTTACCAAATTTTACTTACCATGCATTTTAATTAAAATATAACAATTAATAATAAATAGATTTGAATTATAGTAATACAAACCGTGATTCTCGTGTCTTCTCCTCGTCCACTTTTTCTTTTCCTTTCTTCGTTAAAGCCTTGGGTGCGATATTAGCTACGAACAATTAGGATAATTTTCATAATCATTAATAAAATATTAATTTATGTCTAATATTTAAATTTTCCTATTCAATTTCTACCGTAAATTCAATTTGGTCCTAATTAAATTCATTTACTTTCCTATCTTAATTCATACTTTATTTCTACTCAAATTTCAACCAAACTTAGACATAACTATCTAAATTTCATCATAAATACCTAATTTCGAAATTCTTGCAATTTAGTCCCTACTATGCAAAACTTATAGCTTATTTTAAAATTTAATCCTTCAATCAATTCTAACTAAAATTTCTATCAATTAAACCCTAATTAATCAATTTGTTCAACATGAACTATATTCAAAAACCTAAGAATTTCCAAAACTTCAACTTAATTTCAACAAAACTTTGTTCCAAAGCTTCTAAAACATCAAAATTAAGTAAAAAGAAATTAATTGACTTACCAATTAAAGCTTTAAGCTTCAAAACCCTAGTTTTTCCTTTTTCTTTTCTTTTCTTCTTTCCTTTCCCTATTTCAATTGCTCTCTTTCTTTTCTTATTTGTTTTGTTTGTTTGTTTCTTTTTATTTTACTTTATCATATATTATATTAGTTAACAACAACAACAACAACAACAACAACAATAATATAATAAATATCTATTTACTTAAAAAGTAATGAAATAAATATATTACAAATGTATAAATACTATTATTACATTTGTATATTTTTGTCACCATACACTTGGCTTTAATTTAATCCAATTCATAGTATGATATTTATAATAAATTAATTTAATAATAAATATCTTTAGTTTAAAATATAAGTAAATAAATAATTATACTACAAATGTTTACATATATTTATTACACATGTGTTTTATCATCACCATACACTTGTCCTTATTTTATTAATTATAATATAATTATTATAATTTAACATAATTAAATTTATAACTAATTTATTTATTTATATTAATTAGATTTTTGTTTTGTTTGCCACCTCAACTTATGCTAAATGGCTTATTTTCCATTTTGGTCCTTTTTATTTTCTTTTTAATCTACAATTCAAATTTTACCCTTTATTCACTTTAGTCCTTTTTCCTAATTACTCTTAATTAAGCTAAATTCACCTAATTCGAACCTAATTAGGCACACCACTAGTCTCATAAATATTTCTAATAATTATTTACGAACCCATTTCACTAAGACGAAAGGCTCGATATTGCACTTTTCTGATGCCCATGAATTTTGGGTCATTACAAGGCCTTATGTTATGCATCCCGGTGGGAATAAAATGTATAGAGATCTTTGTTAGCTTTAGTGGTGGCTCAGTTTGAAATAAGAGGTAACTGTTTTTATTTCACATTATCTAATGTGTCAAAAGGTTAAGGCTGAGCCCAGCTGCCTTCAAGTTTGTTACAGCCGGTTAAGATTCCCCCTTGAAAGTGGGACCATCTGACTATAGACTTCATTAGTGGATTGTCTGTGACACCCACTAAGAAGGATTCGATTTGGGTAATTTTTGATCAATTGACTAAATCCGTTCACTTTCTTCTAGTCAAGACTGATTATCCACTTCAGAAATTTGCTAAGTTGTATGACTCTGAAATCTTAAGATTGCTCGAATTTTCGATTTCAATCATTTCTGATAGAGATCCACATTTTACTTCTCAATTCCGGAAGAAGCTTTACGAGGCTTTGGGTACCCGATTGGATTTCAGTACTGAATATCATCTTCAGATAGATGGACAGTCTGAGTGAGTTTGTATCACCCCTAACCCGTATTCGTCGTCAGAATAGGGTTACGGAGCATTATCGTAAAAACATAACTTAAAAACATTCATTTCCAAACATTTCATTAATCATAGCATAATCTATTCATACATAAGCAAATTGTCCCTTATTCGAGCCTTCGAGGCCTTGGAAACACTTTAGAAATGATTTAGGACTAAATCAAGAACATTTGAAACATTGAGGAAAAAGTTAGAAAAATTCAAGCTACAGGGGCCACAAGGCCGTGTGGCCAAGCCGTGTAACTCACACAACTGAGACACATGCCTGTGTGTCAGTCCTTGTGACTTTCGAAATAGGGACATACGGTCGTGTCCCAGCCCGTGTTTGTGCCCGTATAACTCTCTAAGTTGGGTCACACGGCCAAGTCACACGCTTGTGTGCCAAGCTGTGTAACTTTCGAAATGGCCTCACACTCGCGTGTGACAGGCCGTGTGCTAGGTCGTGTAACTGTCTGACTTACAACATTTAAAAACTATAAGGGATACATGGTCATGTCGCATGGTCGTGTGTCACACACGATTGAGACACACGCCCGTGTCTTAGGCTGTGTGGACAAGAAATTGGCCAAAATCAAGCCATTTATTTCACCCATTCAAGCATGAACCTACAAGAAACTTGCACATATAACCAAGACCTTAAAATATTCCCAAATTATGTATAATCAAGCCATTTCTTTCACCAATTCAAGCATGAACCTACAAGAAACTTACACATATAACCAAGACCTTAAAATATTCCCAAATTATGTATAATAAGACCAATTCAATAGGCCATTTAACCATCCAACCAATATGCCATATAGGCACCTCAAGCACAGCAATCAAATATATTGACCATATTCATACCAATACATATAGCTCAGAACCATCTCAAAGCATAACCCAACTTGGCCACATTATAAACATACCATCACATACCAAATTGGTCAATCCAACATGCATAAACTTAGCCATAATAACACCAACCATCAAGGCATCAAAGTGCCAAAAGCATACCAACCACAAAACGATATATACATGCCAAACATAACAACTAGATCATTAAACACAAGTCCACCTATACATGCCATTATTAACTTGGCCAAAATACCAAAAACTATCGATATAATCACTGGATAGTGTGATAGGTCTCTGACGAGCTTCCAAACCGATCGAGCTTCCGATAATCTATAAAATATATGAAAAAATAACGTAAGCATATAATGCTTAGTAAGTTCGTAAATCATGAACAAAGCTTACCATTTCAATGCTAAACCTTATAAATTAAACATGAATCAATCCAACATTAGCTTAGCACAAGCCTAAGCATCATCAACAATACAAGTTAGTGCTTTAACACATAACTCAACAAAATCATCATGTGATAAGATAAATTTAATGAACAAAATACATTTGAGTTCATACTTTTCGTAGTCATGAATATACATACATTGATCATTGACAATTCATACCTTTTCATAGGTTCATAATATAGTCGATCGAAACACTTACCGTTCCTTCCCTTTACATGTCCGTTGAACCACTTAGAATAATATCGGATACGCGGGAAGCTCACACAAAGTGTGCTAAACATATGGCTGAAACCATTCCTTTTCCTTTTCCTTTACATCATTGCTCACTCGAGCCATAAATGGATCTGCTCACACAAGTTAATGGTCAGAATGTAGTTACACGAAATGCCACTCACACAAGCTGACGAGTATCCGCAACAAATGCCAGAACTCAGCCATCGGTAGGACATTTAGGACCAACACCCGAAACATGGTAACCCTAATGACATGTCATTTGTATCTTATATATTCCTAATGTTCAAACGAGGCTCGATAGTCGTTGTAACGTCGTTGGATTTCTGTCGTAACATAATATGATAAATAAAGTAATAGCATATAAATCAAATAACACTAAAACGTTATTTAAACATACAAACTTACCTCGAATACAAAGACGTCGAAATAGGATCACTAATCTGAGACTTTATCTTATTCTCGATCTAGATCTGTATGAGGCTTAACTTGATCTAAATAATCAAATTCAATATATTTAATATACATACTATTCAATTTAATCCAAAATTCACACTTTTGCAAAATTATAGTTTTGCCCCTATTATTTTAAGTTATTTACAATTTAGTCTTTAAGCTCGTAAATTGAAATTTTTGCAATTTCATCCACATATCATGCTAACCGATTTACCTAGAGACTCATATCAACCTATACAAAACATCATTTCACAAATTTATCATGGCATTTTATTACTTTTACAAATAAGTCCGTAAACGATAATTTCATCAAAATCACTTTACAAAAGTTGTTTATTTAACAACAAGGAATCATACTATTTCATTAAATTTCAAGAACCATACAAATATATTCATGGAAAAACCCTAAACCTTTAAAAATTTTACAAATTAGTCCCTGGGCTAGCTAGATTAAGCTACAATGATCCTAAAAACATAAAAATCATTAAAAACGAGGCTTGAATACATACCATGCAAGAAGAAATCAATATCGAAGCTTAGAACCCTAAAAATGGTTATCCTTTCATTCAATTGTTGGTGAAGAAGAAACATAGAAAAGATGAAACCAATTTGTTTTATTTAATTTAAGATTAATATGTTAATTACTAAATTAACCTTTAAAATCACTACACTAGTGTCCATATTTGTCCACTCATAAGAATAATGGTTTCATTACCTTTTAAATCCCTTAAGAAATTAATTTCATAGCTAATAGATACCTTTAACTACTAGCACTCCACTTTTGCAAATTTTTCAATTTAATCCTTTTCATGAAATTAAGCATGCAAACATTAAAATTTCTTAATGAAATTTTTATACAACACTACCAACATATCGTAGACATTAAAATAATAATGAAATAAATATTTTCATGTTATATTTGTGGTCTCGAAACCACTGTTCCGATTTCACTAAAACGAGTTGTAACAAAGTTATTCAGATTTTGGAGGATATGCTACGAAGTTGCGTAATCGACTTCTGAGGTAGTTTGGAGGA
This sequence comes from Gossypium raimondii, assembly GCF_025698545.1. Taxonomy (NCBI): domain Eukaryota; kingdom Viridiplantae; phylum Streptophyta; class Magnoliopsida; order Malvales; family Malvaceae; genus Gossypium; species Gossypium raimondii. The sequence continues at coordinate 22,135,136 of NC_068570.1, forward strand.
TTATCTACTGCTGGATGAGTTTCTGTATAATAATAGCTTTCATTCTAACAGTCAGATGGCATCTTACGAGGTTTTGTATGGCCGTAAGTGTCGAACCCTTTTGTGTTGGACTGAGTTAGGTAAGTATTGAGTTTTTTTGTCCTGAGCTAGTGTCTGAGACTGAGAATACTATTAAATTTATTTGAATTCGTCTTAAGGTAGCTTCTGATTGATAGAAATCATATGTAGATTTGAAAAGGTATGATATCGAGTATTTTGTGGGTAATTAGGTATTTTTGAAAGTTTTTCCATGGAAAAAGGTCCTCCAGTTTGGATGTAAGGGCAAGTTGAGACCGAGGTTCATTGGACCTTATCATATTCTAAAATATATCAGACCTGTGGCCTATTAGTTAAAGCTACCCCCTAAATTAGCTCAGATTCACGATGTGTTTCATGTCTTTATCTTGACAACATTGTCCCTCCATCGAGTTAATTTTGCATATTGTTGTTCGTACGAGGGTGAGTGTTTAGTTTTTGAGTTGGGTTTGCATCAAATTTTTTTACATGTTCGTTTGATGGTTTATTTAGCTTTGTAATTCGACTAAGTTGTGTAATTGGACAATTGCTGATTGCTTTTAGGTCTCGGGGTCTTTTCTGCTGCTTCTACACCAAAATCATACCAGGTGTGTAACAAAAACCTGAGATTTTGTAAGTTTTGGGTACCATAAAACATGGCTCCTAACGCTACACGACCGTATATAAAACCATGTGGCAAGTCGTGTAACTCACTGTTTTTGAATTGAGGGCATATGAGCTAGGGACACGAGTGTGTGTCCAGGCCGTGTAACTCATTGTTTGTAATTTTGGCCACATGGGCTAGGGACACGGGTGTGTGTCTAGGCCGTGTAACCCATTGTTTTGGATTTAGGGTCACACGAGCCAGGGACATGGGCATGTGTCCAGCGTGTAAAGGCTTATGAGTCACATGTGCACGTGCTTGGCCGTGTGCCAAACCATGTGACTCACTGTTTTGATCCACACGGACGTATGGGCCAAAAAACTAAAATTTTCCCTAGGGTCGTAAGCATTGTTCAAATCAAACGTAGGCTTTCCGTAGGGTTTGTATGCTCTAAATTAGGCTGTATAAATTGATATCCAATATTTTGAGGTTGAATAATCGATTATCTGTACATATAATTGATGTGATAACTGTTAAACGATAATGATTTGTATTATCTGACTACGATTTATATGTGAATAACTGTATGTGCATCATTGATATTTGTAAAATGTATCTGCATTAGGTGGGAGTGATATAAAGAAGGAACTGCTAGCAGTTTAATGATCTGTCGAATTAAATGGCTAAGCCACCAATTTGTATATGATTCTAGCAATTTATCGCATACTATTCTGATAGATAGTCTATAATTATTCTAAAATGTGTCATACTGACACTAACTAATGTGTAGGGCTGGATGGGTACTTGATACCCTATATGGTGTGTTGGGATGGTCGGAGATGGTGTGTAGCGGATGAGGGTAGGAAATTACATCTAATTCTATTTTATATTTGTGTCTAATCTAGTTCGTATTTTTATCTAAACTATGTGAATATACCGAGTATCATCTGATTCTGATTCTGTATCTGCATTTGGGAAATCGTTGTTACATTTATATTGTTGATTTGCGTTTATACTTGTTACACACATTGAGTTATAAACTCATCCCTATTGTTGACTAAATTTCAGGTAATCCGTAGACTTAGGAGGCTCGGCTTGACTGCAGCTTGGTCGTCTCTCTTTTATAGTTATCTTACTGTTGTTTAAGTTTGAACTAACGTATGTTTATTCAGACCATGGTTTTTAACTCGGAATTCTGTGTTGGTTTAACTGGTTAATTGTTTTCTATATGATGAATTTTAAATTACTTAAAGGTTGTTTTTCCCTTAAACGTTTTGACGTAACATCTAGACTTGTATTAATATCTAGACCAGGTATGGGGTATTACAATTTATTTAATTAAATTAAATAAATTTAATATTATTCACTCAATTAAATTATTTTTTCAACCAAATTCTAATTCCATTAAAGTAATGGCAACTTTACCATACTAGAATTTATGAATAAATAAATTTCATTTATCTTGTTCCGTAAAACTGTGATGGCTACTTAATTTAATTTATCTTTTGTTCCTTGCGAGAAATTACATTTACTATAGATAGTAATATATGTAATCCATTTCTTTTTTCGACTTTTGTACTCCATAAAGGGTTGTGTTGAGCTAGCGGAGGGATCGCTTGAACATATATAATTAAGACTCAAATAAATTATAATTAAGTTATAACTCTTTGTTTATTAATTACAACATTATTTAGTCGTGGAGTCAATCTAGAAAAAGAACCATGGTTGAACTCTCTTTTTATTATATATCATTATGAAAGCAACTTAAAATTATGTTTGTCCAATGACCTTATCTTGAATGTGTTACCCTCATAGGATATCATTTATCTCTTTGGGTTAAATATGTTCGCCCAATATGGTCATATTTTTATCTCATGGTAAATATTGTATCTTCCCTCATGAAAAAGTTTATTACTAACACATAGTAATAAAATCATTTGTGCTAGACAAATGACTTGTGGTCATGTTTTTTTTCATCAACCAAAAAATACTCGTGAGAGGATACCTTTTACACTTTATTAGATTATGAATTTCGCTATTGTAAGTAAAGTAATGCCGTACATAAATCGTATCCCCAACATATTTACTTTCGGCTCTATTACCAATTGAACTCAAACTTTTAATATATTAAAAATACGAATTACATATACATACTTATTCGGGATTGAGAACAGTCACACCATAAACATCATAAGCGAATAAATTTGATTAATTACTTCCTACTCTTAAAAGTAACCTTGACTTTCATAATTTGTTTGGATATTTTTGGATTTTAGAAAGACAATTCTTGCTAATTGTAATAGAAAATTTAATCAGTTAGTCAAAGAAGTTATCATAAAAGTAAAAAGTGCTTTTATTCTAGAGTTACATTGGAAATGGTTAATTGAAAACCTACAACGAAGAAAGAATAAACGATAAATTAGCTTATTTTGTTTGGTGATTTTGATACCATGAATTTCTCTCCTTCCTTCAGCTATTTAAGATAAATTAAGATATGAGAAGTAATAATTAAAATAGGATTGAAAAAAGTAACTATACTTGTGGATCCCCCAAAGATTTGTATAAAATTTCAAGTTGAAGGATCTATGTATTATATAATATAAGCAAAAGAAGATTGGGAGGTCAGCAAAAGGCTGCTAAAATATGGAAGACATACATGCAGACACGTGCATTGTTGGAATTCATGAGTTGGAAACTCGTAAACAAAAATAGCTACTTGGCACTGGGGGAATGTACTACCAACGAACATTACATATTGCATCTACCTAAGCTATTTCGTTTAGCATTGGGAATTGGTAGCTTCATTTTTCTTTTATTTACCTAACTTCGAAACTTTCAACGATTCAGAAAATCCAGATTCGACTGCTTGGATGTAATCTATTTTATTACATAGGTTCGCCTATTATTTGAGTTTATCAGATAAAAGTTATATATTTTAATATTTGAAGATGTAAATATTATTTTTAATATTTAATTCGGATTTAAGAGTTAATTTGATAAAATTTATAATTAGTTAATAATATTGACAATTAATTTTCATCAAATTAAAATTAAAACTCGAAAAAGATTATATTATTCAATAAATTAAATAAATTTACAGTTAACATCATTATCTTTCGATGTTAAAATGTATAACTTTTACCAAATATAAATATCATATTTGATAAAAATATGAATAATAAGTATATTTGATTGTGAATTATTAATATTATATGCTAGAATTCATCAATAGCTTGACATTCTTTGCAATGATTACTACATAAACGAACTAAATCCTATATAATTCAGCTCATATATTGTATTATGTCTTACTTATTCATGAAATTTTGGAATTTAAAGTTAATAGACCAATTAAAAGCTACATTATCGTTAACTATGGAGACAAAATTATGTGTTAACAGCATTATTAGAACATGTCTATGGACAGGCCATGTTAAGGTTGCCATATGCTTTATCTAGTTGAACAAAGAAAATGATACTATATCATAATAAGAATAATACAAAGATAATGTATTATGTTTAAAAGCATGGAACTTGAACACTCTTGTTTTTAGGTTAAATAGTCATCCAAGTCTTTGTATTTTTATATATTTGAAATTTAGTCCTCGGTTTTTATTTCCGAGAATTTAATTTCTCTATTTTTAAATTTTAAAATTTAAGTTCAATAGTCAACATCATTAAAATTGTTCATTAAATTCACTTGGTGTAACATTTTAAAATAGAAAAAAAATACTCACTTAATAGCTATGCAACAAAAACGATATAGTAATAACTTGAATTTAACAAAAGAATTTTGACAGTATTATTAGAGTTGTGTGACCCAAATCCCGTCACTTGTTAAAGAAATAGAATAGAGAGGCACTATACTTCTTCTATCAGACATTGATTATAACAGGGTTGTTTAACCCTTAAATAGATGTGGTCTAACTCCACTTGTAGTGTGTGTGTTTCAACATAGTGAATTTATCCTCCTCTGCCCGTGCTTTTTCCCGATAAGAGCTTTTCACGTAAAAACAACGTGTTCTTATTTTTCTTTCTTATTTCTTTGCGATCATTCGTGCTGCCATTATTGACGTTGATTATAACAGGAATTTACAATTGAACCAGAATTTTGAAAAAATAAAAGGACTAAATTCTTTAAAATAAAAAAAGGAGGGACTAAATTCTAAATTTAGAGAGAGTTTTTAACAATTTAATTAATAAATTATAATATGGATTCGTAATTAATATTAATGGATGTGAAATGAACCAAAAAGAATTGTGTGGGTGATGGATGTATCTAAAGTGCCTTGAATAACACTGATCAAAAGTCACATTGCTGCCCCCACCAAATTACTCTAAACAAAAACTTAATTAATTAGGTAGGTAGGACCAAATGAGGAAACTTTCCCCTCTTCCTCTCTTAATTTTCATTGGAACACCTTATCAGTTGGGCTGATTATTGTATAATTTAAATTTGATTTTTAAAATGGGAGTTTGGTTGGGTCAAATTATTTATGTTATTTGATTTATACTAATTTTAGATTGAAGTGAATTAATTTTTATTATCAAGAATTAAATTGGAATTTAGAATTTGGATAAACCTAAGCCTCAAGAATATTTATATTTATCCTTTTAACATGCAATAAATTTCAATGCTTTCTTATCTTAATCATGCATGTTCGATCAACGTATATTCACATTCCTAAATTGCGCAAGATAACGTATAACAGCCCAACAATTTGACACGTTTGAAAACATGTTTTTTTGACTTTTTGGTAATGAGTTTTGCATGCTCTTCCTTTCTTGTCTCAAATAAAATGCCAAATTTCCATTTTAAGGTGTAACAATGTTATTATTTATTTCTTACCTTTCCCCCCCTTCTATAAAATTTCCCACAGCTGTATAGCTTTATAAAACAAGGCATGAAATGAAAAAAGCTTTAACTCATAACGTTGCTTAATTAAGGTTGGATAACGTTACTTAATTAAGTCAGTTCTATGAATTGGGACGAATCCTTTATAAAAGTACTATATAATTAATGAATTATGCCTAATAATAAAATATTAGATAAACTACAAAAATAGTCATTTTTGTTTGTTTCAGATTACATTTTAGTCACTTATGTTTGAAATGTTACGTTTTAATCACTTACGTTATCGTTTTGTTACAAAGTGGTCACTCTACCATTAAGCTCCGTTACCTCCCTAACGACGGTCCTACGTGACAGTCCAAATGAGTTTTAAATTCCAATTTAGATGTCCTACGTGGTAGTCTAAATTAAATTTATTTAATTAAAAACCTATTTTCATCCCAGCAACTGGACATCCAAGGTAGCATTTAAAACCAATTTGGACTGCCACGTAGGACTGCCGTTAGAGAGGTAACGAAGTTTAACAGTACAGTGACCACTTCGTAATAAAACAATAACGTAAGTGACTAAAATGTAACATTTCAAACATAAATAACTAAAATGTAATCTGAAGTAAATTAAGTGACTATTTTTATAATTTAACTTAAAATATTTCTCCTATTTGTAATCACCTAGGTCTAAACGTAGAGGATTTATTTCTCATCTAAAACAAAATTTTATAAATTTTAATACAATAAAATATGCTTCAATTTTTTTATAGAATTTTAGTTGGTTTATTTTTATTAAAAAATTTAATCTCTTTATTTTCTAATTTAAAAAGTAAGTTCAATTGTTAGCACTATTACAATTCCTTTATTAAATTTAAGTTCATTACAACATTATTTTCTTGTCACATGGCTACCAAATGAGTTTCTTTTTCTTTTAAAAATTAAAATGTCACGACAACAAATTCAACAAAAGAATTTTAATAGTATTAATAATTGGGCTTGAATTTGAAATCTGAAAAGAAGAGGGTTAAATCCTAGACATAAAAGTTGAGGGACTAAATTTAAAATGTAGAAAGATTATAGGGACTCAAAGCATATTTTAGCCTTTTATATATTTGGGTTGTTTTTATATTGTATATTTTAGGGTTAATATATCATTGGCCACCTTAGCTTAGTTTCAATGTTCAATTTGGTATCCATACCAAACAACATCATATAATCCAATGAATGTTTAACTCGAGTGCTTTAGTAAAAATGCATAGGTACTTAATTGGGGAAAAAAAAGGTCAGGTACCAAATTGAACATCAAAGTCAAACTCAAGTACTTAATTACAACAAATTAAAATAATTTAGGTACCGAATATTGAAGCCAAACTTAAGTATCAAATTGGAGAAAAACTCAAGTACCAAATTAAATATTAAAGACAAACTCATGTACCAAATAGTATATCTTAACCCTATATTTTACGCAAAATTATAATATCAATAGTTTATTTTATATAAATTTTGATACTTTAAATTATCATATTTTTAACAGTGATTTAATTTATATCATAAGTTATTTAGTTTCTACCTACAAAACCGAAGCTTAACATAGATCATATAAGGAAAATACCTATCATATATGGAATTGCTTCACATATTTGTAACTTTTCATGGATTTATGAGAGGAAAAAGACATCTATATTTCAAATTGACAATTTATGATCGGAGAACAAAAAAAAAAAAAACAGTAAGATTATAATTGAAATTTCACTATGATCAGAAAGATAAATGGTAGTATAAAATCCAGAAATTACTCCTCTATTTTATTTGTCAAAATTTAGTTCGAAAGTCAAGAAGTTAGTTTAATTATCGGTCATACATGGATTTGAATTGGTGAATTTTATTAATTCGTTTCATATAAATTGTTTAATTATTATTTTTACTGATGTGGTGCGTATGAATAGTTGAATTGTTATTTTATATAAAAATATTTAACCATAATATTTAACAGTGTTATCCAATTAAATTAACTTGTTAATTTTCGTAAAGCAAAAGGAAATACCTTAACCAATTAAAGTAGGAGGACTAACTTCTTAATTCTTGTAAAATAAAGGGACCAATTAAAATAGACTCAATTTTAAGATAATAAAGGGAGTATAACAACAAATAGGCCAATTATAAAAAACCAACAAAACCAAAAGTGGTAAGTGGTATTGAAAATGGTGGTGGGGGAGAAGATAGAGAGTATTGAAGGGAAAAAAAAAAAAAAAACGACATTTTTGCTCAAATACATTGCATGTGGGTATCTTTCCAGTGTATTATCACATACCCAAACCTCTCTCCTCTCATCATAAAAACAACCCCTTTTTTCCTTTACCTCTCATCTTTCATTTCTCATTCTCCACAGTTTCTTTCTTTCACTCTTTTTTTTGCCCTATCTAATAGGGTTCCCATCATCTTCAAGCTCCAATCTTTCTCATGCATTCGTGTCTTCAAGCCATACACGGTGACGTTTTAGCCTTCTTCCTTTTTGGGTCTCTTTTTTTGTCTCTCTTTGGAGGGTTTTTGGGCGTGGAACAGTGCATATTTGACCTCCCGGGGTTTTTTGAGCTGTACTCATGTCAAAGCTCTTTGCTTTTAGCGGTAAGCTCCTCATATTTGCTAGTTATTATTATTATTTTTTTTTTTTGTAAAATTTTCAGCTGTTGTCTTATATGTGGATACCCTTTTTCTTTATATGAACAAATTTTAGATTTTTGAGATATCTTAGGTAACTTAGGGTCTCGTCTTTATCGTTATTGTAAAAGTATCATGGATGGTTTTAATAGCCTTTTAGCAAAGATTTTTTTTTCATGGTATTTGGTTGACTGGATAAATGTGGAATTTTTTAGTCTTGGTTGTAAATTAGTTAATTCAGTTAGATAAGGGAGGAAAAAAATTAGCAGCCTTTAGGTGATACTAGTTGTAGATTAGGTGCCTTTGGAACCAATCTGATTGTTCATTTTTTTCATGCCACTTATTAGTTTAGCCCTCAACTGTCAAATATGTGAAGAGATTTTGATGTTATGGACGAACTTTGAGGATGTTTCTTACCTTAATTTCTTTTATGGTTTTATGATTCTTTCTACTTGAAAGCAATAAAGGAGTTTTGGTTGTAGATCAGGTCTATTCTGAATGGATCTGTTCGGACGACTGTCTTTTAGGCAGTAGGTTGTTTGTTCGGTTACATAGGACAGGACTACATCTGAGATTGATTTTTCTGAGTTATAAGCTCCATCTAGTTCATGGATCTTGTATGGTGTGAAAGTTAAATATTCTTAGGTTTCTTTGTTAGCCTCCTTATGTTGCTCTTAGGTCCCTAGACAAGTGCTATTTGATCAATAAACATCTTTCAAACATTTTAGCTCGGTTTTCTTGTAATTTGCTTCGTTGATCTCATAGTTCTTTGTATTGGTTTGCAGGAAGTGATGATTTTTGCCCTGGGGGGTCAATCTACCCAAACCTCAAGGAGTCAAGTCTCTTTTTGTACCCTAACCAGGATGTGTATTTCCCTCCTTGCAAGAGGTACCGCATCAGTGCCCCATTCGTTTTCGCTGGAGGGAAGTTTGAGCAAAAGAAGCCTTCAATCGAGGTCCTCCCCGATGAATGCTTATTTGAAATCTTCAGACGGTTACCTGGAGGCCAAGAGAGGAGTACCTGTGCTTGTGTTTCCAAGCGCTGGCTTACACTTGTAAGCAACATCCGTAGAGATGAAATCAGTGATAATCAAACCCCCCAAGCTTCGGATCTTGAGCACGAGAATACTGATAAGAAAGGTGGAGTTTCTTCTGAGGATGTAGATTCGGATGTTGAGGGTGATGGATACCTCTCAAGGAGTTTGGATGGGAAGAAAGCAACAGATATTAGACTTGCATCTATTGCTGTCGGAACAGCTAGTCGTGGAGGATTGGGGAAACTTTTCATTCGAGGAAGCAAGTCCAGGCATGGAGTAACTACTGTTGGCCTCAGAGCCATTTCCCGCGGGTGCCCTTCTTTAAGGGTTCTTTCCTTGTGGAATTTGTCTTCTGTTGGAGATGAAGGTCTTTGCGAGATTGCCAACGGGTGTCACCAGCTAGAGAAGCTTGACCTTTGCCACTGTCCCTCAATTACTGATAAGTCTTTGCTTGCTGTAGCAAAGGGCTGCCCTAACTTGACTGATCTGACCATCGAGGGTTGTGCAAACATTGGAAATGAAGGTCTTCAAGCAATAGCACGTAGCTGTCCCAATCTAAAGTCCGTTTCCATCAAAGATTGCCCCCTTGTTGGAGATCAAGGAGTTGCGAGCCTGTTGTCTTCAGCCTTGTATTCCCTCACAAAAGTCAAGCTCCAGGCCTTGAACATCACTGATGTCTCTCTTGCTGTTATCGGACACTATGGCAAGGCAGTGACCGACCTTTCCCTCACTAGCCTTCCAAATGTGACTGAAAAGGGCTTCTGGGTAATGGGTAATGGTCATGGACTACAGAAATTGAAATCTTTCACAGTTACATCCTGCCGTGGAGCGACAGATTCGGGACTTGAAGCTGTTGGAAAAGGTTGCCCGAATTTGAAGCAGTTATGCCTCAGTAAATGCCCTTTCTTATCTGATAAGGGGTTGGCGTCTTTAGCCAAAGCAGCCGGTTCACTAGAGTGCTTGCAACTGGAGGAGTGCCACAGAATCTCCCAGTTTGGGTTTTTTTGCTCCCTTATTAACTGTGGTGCAAAGTTGAAGGTTATTTCCTTTGCAAACTGTTTAGGCATTAAGGACCTAAACTCGGGATTGCCACCTCTATCCCCTTGTGAATCCCTTAGATCTTTGTCCATCCATAACTGCCCTGGTTTCGGCGATGCTAGCTTGTTTGCGTTGGGGAAGTTGTGCCCTCAACTGCAGCATGTAGAGTTGTGTGGGCTTCATGGAATAACAGATGCTGGGGTTCTCCTGTTGCTCGAGAGTTGTGAGGCTGGTTTATTAAAGGTTAATCTCAGCGGTTGTGTGAATTTGAGCGACAAAGTTGTTCAAACGATCTCCAACTTGCATGGGTGGACTCTAGAACTGCTGAATCTCGATGGTTGCAAGATCAGCGACGCTAGTTTAGTTGCAATTGCCGAAAACTGTCAGTTGCTAACTGATCTCGATATCTCCAAGTGCACCATCACCGATTCTGGAATCGCAGCTCTGGCTCATTTCAATCCGATCAATCTGCAGATCCTTTCGGTATCTGGGTGCTCTATGGTTTCAGACAAAAGCTTGCCTTCACTTGGAAAACTGGGTGAGACCCTCTTGGGGTTAAACCTACAGCAATGCAAAGCAATCAGCAGCCGTGCCGTGGAGCTACTTACGGAGCAGCTATGGAGGTGTGATATCCTTTTCTAAACTAATGCATACAAACTCCTCCATACATAGATTTTTCAGAACAGCCTTTGCAAGTAGCCAGCCGCTTTTTCCTCCAGTACTTGGTCCCCTTTTCCAGGGAATACGGTCGTTCTTTCTTTCTTTCTTTTTTTGCAGGTTTCCATCATCCGGGATGATCTGCTACTACTTTTTGAGCCTGAAAATGGGCGTCGGTTTCTTCATGGCTGAATTTCCCTGAGATGGGTTCTGGATTTTTGCTTAGCCTTTGTGCATATTTGCTTTAGGCCAAAGCTTTTGCTTAATATTGTCCTTATTTGAAGTAGGTTTTCCAATGTTGGGTTGTAGTTTGAGGTTGCTTTTTGCAGTTTCAAAGCGTGGTGTTGCAAGCTTTTCATGGGCTTTGACCATGGCAGCTATATATAGTCTGCCATGACAACTCTTGTAGTTGTTTTTTTTGTTTTTGTTACCAAGCCCTGGTTTTGCTGGTTTCATCTGCTCTGAAACTGCCAACTGTAACCTCTCAAAACCATGTAATAAAATTTAATTTCATGTATGTTTTTCTGCTCTCATGATGAATAAAAAAGTTATTAAATTATAATGCCTGAGTTATATATACAATTTTGGTATATTTATTTATCGAAAATTGATTTAATAAACTAATTCAATTGATACAAAATAAATCCGTTGGTTCGTTTTAACTAAATTTTAATCCAATAAAATTATCTTAAAATGAAATGCAGCAAATTGTTGGAAATGGAAACGAAGCAGATATCGTAACGCTCCCAAGGGATCATAGATTAAAAGTATCATGGCCAAGCTGATTTTGGAAGACCCTCCTCCGTCGGCAGCCTCCTCCTTTGGTTAAAAAATAATAGATAAAGTAACATTTAGTCCTTCAATTTCATAACTTTTTCTATTTTGGTCATTGGAACTTTTTATTTAGTTCACATTAGTCCCATAACTTCGCAGCTTTTCTTGATTTTGGATTTCCTTAAAGTATCCTGTATTTTCTTTAAAATTAATTTTTAATAATTTTCGGTATTTTTAGATTATATATATTATTTTTTAAGTGATAACATGATATAATCTCAAAATACCACTGTCATCATATTTTAATAGAGTCCAAATTCAAAACCAAATAAAATATATATATATACCAATTTCAAAACAAATTTTTTTCCAAATTAAGTTAAGAAAAATTATTAAATTTAGTGACTAAACGTTGATTTATGGAAAAAAAATCTGTCTAGATAATCATGGATCACAATTCACAAGGCTGCATTTGAACAATAAAATCACGTTTGTGGGAAACATCATCCACTAAAGTGGAAACATATCCCTCGTTTTCTAACCATTTTTCACCTCCCCATTATAGAAAACCTTGACTTTTCGCAAACCTTCCCCCCCCCCCCCCCCCAAAAAAAAAAAATAAATAAAGGAAGGAAGAAAGAATATACAAAGTTGAATATTAACAATGGTAAAATGTTCGAATTTTATGGGTAACAATATTTGAAAAAAAATTTGTATAAAGTTGAAAAAGTGATAGATAAATTAAATTGATTTTTTTCTTAAGGAAATGTCATTGCCTATAAATAGGTAGTTTGTTTATAGGAGATCCTATTAAGAAATGACGGATTCATTATACTATCCCACTGTTTCAAACTTATGGCAGAGTTTGTGTTGTGAACAACAATGACATTAGATTAATGGATCAGCAGGATATAGCAGATGCTCGGACTGAGCAATTAGGCTAAAGAATTCCAAAGATTAGGCCGAAGAAATCCAAAGAGAATCACGCGTGTAAAGTGGCCTTCCAACAAATATGTTCACTTTGTAATGAGATCCACATCAACATTGACTTAACGATTTTGTTATAGGAAGAGTGAATATATGTAGTAGGAAAAGGAGGGAAAAGGGCATGTATATTCTGTTGTAGACCGTCAATTTCTTCTCATCTCCTTCTCTAATTTTCTTATCTTCTTAAGTTTTCTTTCAATTTTTCCGTGAGGGAACATATCTAGTAATAAAACTTTAGTTACTATTGGTTTTCTTCTTAATCTAGTGTTTATTTAACTGGTGACTGTTACATCGGTGCTTTCATTGGCTCTCCATCACGATGGTAGAGTAAACCTGCTTATGTGCTTTGAATGATAATTGATCTGTCGTAATTCGGTGTAGCAGATTAAACTAGTTTTTTCACTTTAGGAGCTTGAACATAAGCATTTGAGTTAAGTTTTAATTTTGCTTTCATAAGTTTAATTCAATTTAATAAAGTGTGTAATTTGAGTATTTTATTGACTTTAGGAGCCGAATGAGGCCTAAAGGTGAGCTAATAAACTTTATGAGCGTGCAGGAGACCACTAGAAGGTGTGCTAACTCGATACTGGTCCCTGTGTTGCAACATGGAGCATTGGATGTCGCAACATAGGGAGCAGAATGGAAGAATTCCAAGATTGCCTTCGATGTCACGACACAGCTTGAGGATGTCGCGACACACCCCTGAAGATACCTTGAAGACGAGCATATTGCCCTCGATGTTGTGACACAGGACCTGGTGTGTCACAACATCACCTCTATACGACAAATAAATAAGAGCTAGGGTTTTTTAGTCCGCACAATCAAATGTTCAGCACGAGGATGACAACTGACCTAGGGTTAAAGACGACAGCCACTATAAAGCCTATAAATAGGCTCATTTAGCACATGTTATTGATGACTTTTATATTGTAGAATTTTCTTAGATTTAGTTTTTAGTTTTTCCCTTTCTTAGGTTTTAGGTTTATTTCAGTGCTTGTTATTTACCTTTGTGGGAAGAAATCATATTTGTGAAACACAATCAAACTCTGTGAGGATTCTGCGCTCAATTCTGATACAAATCAGAATTCTTCTGAACTTTATACTCTTGAATTCTTATTCATATTACTCTTTTTATCAAGTTTATATTTTTTATTAGATCCACGAGGAACTAATCCTCTTGTGGGGGAGTAGCGAGTGGAGGTATGATTAATTAACTATTTTGTAGGGTTCTCTTAACGGATCAACTGTTCATGAAAGGAAGAACCTAAAACCCTAAGCTTGACAACCCTAGAAAGTCATCAAGGTGTGAATTAACCTAAATTTGTTATGGCCTATCCGTGAACACCTTAACCTTGAATCGTTTAAACTGTGAGGTTGAGAGTTAAGTAGTTATTGTTGATTCAGTATTTTAGTGGAAGACCAGAAGATCCAGTTGGGGTATTTGACTAGTTGATTGAACAAGAAAACCTGAAACAACAATTGGTTATGATTACTGAAGCGAGCTAATTACCCATGCCTAGATTTGATATATATTTTAAATTTGATTTCTCGTGATTTATTTCTTTATTTTCTTTTCTTTGTATTATTGCTATTGTTAGTATAGATCATTGAAACCTTTCTTTTTATTCATCATAAAATAATTCATTTAAAATAGTAATTAGATTTATTTATGCTTAGATTAGAATTAATTTAGTGCCCGCCTCCCTTAGGTATGATCCTTAGAGTACTCACCTACTCCGTTGTAACTATATTAGAACTTGACTCGTACACTTGTAGATACCACCTTTCATATATTTTGTGCAGAATTTCTACTCTAGATGTTGGTACATCCGGAGGTAGTCAATAATCTCAAGTCCATGCAAGAATCTCATTCTTTGCTTCGCCAAGATTTGAAATCGTTGCCTTCTTCTGTTGATGATCAGAATTGCATACTTCATGAGGTGATTGATCGTTTATCAACTATTACTAGTCAGAAAGCCATTGTTATCGATCAAAAGGATGGCTCATCAAATTCTTTTGATGGTTCTATTTGTTTGGGCCGTCATAAACCAACTCCGGTGCAACTAGTGCAATTCACAGGCACAAATCCAGAACAATAGGTATCACAGGCGAAGTGTTACATTGCTTTTTACAACATTAAGGATGAGGATCGTATGTCAGTTTCTTCTTTCTATCTTGATGGTACAGTAGTGATGTAACACCCTTTACTTGGTCCGGTCATCGGAACTGAACTATAGGATGTTACCACCCGAAACTCCAAAACATACACATACTTTAAACATACATGGCAAACCATACTTGGTTCGCAACGGAATGTGCAAGTGTACACAGTCATTATCAAGTAATAAGTAAGTAAAAGAGTTATTGTCTCCACAGGGACTGTGTTTAAATCGATAATTTTAAAATTACTATTCACAAATTGGTTAAGGAAAAGATAATAAATTTTAGTGGTAGATGTTAAATTAAATTAATTAACTAAATGCAAGTTAACCTAAATGCAAATTAAATGAAATGCAAAGTGATGGTTTAGCAGCAATTTCACGAGTTAATAACAATAACATGTAACACCCCTTACCCGAGACCGTCACCGGAATCTAGTACGAGATGTTATCCAATTTAACTTACCAATTCGGAGCATAAAAAAAATTGCTTTTAAAATTAAATTCACTGTTCACAACAAAACTGTCTACCTGCGTGACTTTTACTAATTTAATTATAACTCGAGTTACAGAACTCAAAATTTAAATCCGTAAATTTTCCCTGAAACTAGACTCATATTACTACTTACCATAAAATTTTCAGAATTTTTGACTTGGCCAATTAGTACAGTTTATTCATTAAAGTATCCCCTGTTTCACAGCTCGACAGATCTGACCTCTCGGCACTAAAAATCAATTATCTCTTTGTACAGAATACATATAAGGTTATCGTTTTTTCTTTTGAAAATAGACTCACTAAGAAATCTACACATATAAATTATGACCCATAATTCTTTCTGTACAATTTATAATGATTTTCTAAAGTCAGAACAGGGGACTTCAAAAACCATTCTGACCCTGTCTCACTAAAATTCAAATATCTCAAAATACAGAATTCCTTTTCCTACATCGTTTCTTTCATATAAAAATAGACTTGATAAGCTTTAATTCTATATATAAGTCACTCTCTAATTCCATTTCTACTATTTATGGTGAATTTTTACATTCACGTCACTGCTGCTGTCAAAGAAACTGCTTCTTTGAATTAGTTACCATTTACACATACATAATACCAAAACATAATCTTTACTAACCATTTCAATAGCTAATCTTAGCCATATCATTTGAACATGCTCAAAATGATTAAGACTCTATACATGCCATAGTTTAAACGTTTTGAAAAGCACATAGTACCGAGACGATTATGATAGTGTGATACGAGCTCCGACGATCCCCACTTCGATCAAGTTCAAATTACTATAAAACAAAGGAAAAGAAGAAAGGTGTAAGCTACCAATAGCTTAGTAAGTTACATGTAAATAATAGGTACTCATTTAACAATTAACACTTTTAACATATAACTAATCAAAACATTTCTTAGCAATTTCAATCATTTACAAATGCACAATCTTACCAAATCACTTGCATATACATTTTCACACTTTTATCACATATACTCATTCTTTCAATTGTACCTCATAACCACTTCATTTCATATTCACTTTAATTCATTATTAATCCCGTTGAACACTTGGAATATACACGGATACGTAGAGATTTAGCACATAAGTGCCACAATTGATATGTAGCCAAAGCTACCACTGATATGTAGCCGGTTACCACTTGAATGTAGCCGGCTTACCACCGAAATGTAGCCAAGCTACCATCGATCAATAACACCGAAATGTCCACGGGCCGCTCTCACAAAGCCGTCGGTGTCTCGCAACACATGCTAGACCACCCAGCACCCGGGACTCACTGTAACACTGTAACACTGGTCTCTAGTGACATGTCACTTGTATCCACTTCTATTCCTAAGTTCAACCGGGAATTTACACTTAACACTTTATTTTAAACACTTTTTCACTTGAATAATTCATGAATAATTTTCCTTTCACATTCAATATTGATTCACATATCAAATATAATTCACAATTTATAAAAATATAACTATTATTTACACATAACTTACCTCGGATGCAAAACGACTATTTTTTGTAATTTAGTCGATAACTTTCTCTTTTCCCCGATCACTTGCACTATTTCTTCTTTCTTGATCTATATTAACACAATTTAATACATTTTATCAACATTTCATTCAAATACAATTCATACACAACATTTTGGCAAATTTACATTTTCCCCAAAACTTTTCAAAATTCCACTTTTGTCCCTAAGCTCGTAAAAATAAAATTCACTAAATTCTTAAATTTCAAACTTCACTAAATCATATTTCATGCTCATAACAGCCCTCAATTTCACAAAATCACAACTTTATGCACACTTTACCTTCTTTCACAATTTAGCCCTTTTTCAACATTTTCATTGAAATTCATCTAGTAAAACTTGTAGTTAACACTTCAAACATTCATTATCTAACATCACTAATCAATTTACAATTATATCATGAATGGGTCAATTTTAAACTTCAATTTCATTTAAATTAAATGGTAGAAACATGAAATTCAAGCATCAATAAGCATAAAATACGAAAATAATCAAAAACGGGGCAAGAAATCACTTACAATTGAGCTTAGGAAGTTCAAGAACCCTAGCTATGGTGACATGAATTTTTTTTTGGCAGCAAACGTCTGATTTTAAGAAGATGAACACTTGTTTTCATCTTTATTTTGTCTTTTATTCAATTTGGACAAAATGCCCTTGACCCATTACTTAGATATTTTCTAGAAATACCCTTTTGTGTCCATAACACTAATTCATGGTCTAATTGCCACATAAACACTTCCAATTTCATGCAATAATTCAATTAAGTCATTTAATCACTAATTAGACACACTTTGCATTTTTCTCGATTTAGTCCTAAAAATTCAATTAGGCACTAAATCATTAAAATTTTCTATCCATATTTTCACACAATATTTCAATCAATCAGTAATTAATAAAAATTTATAAAATTAAACTATTTCACCTCGGATTTGTGGTTACGAAACCACTATTCCGATTAGGCCCTATTTCGGGCTATCACATAACATGAATATGCTAGGATAATTACAACATTCGACTTAATTCATTTTTCATCATGCTAAACAATGTTCCGGAAAAATTCCATGGCAACTCAATCATTCATTAACTTGGAATTTAATATAATTTCTTTCGAAATCTTATACTTAGAAAAACATGTATATTTCTATGTCCATATTTAACTAAGGATTCCTTAAAGTTCATGTAAAGTAACAGGGATGAGTTAGGTTTGAAACAATTTAATCACACAAATCTAAAAGTTATGCAAGGTAATAAAGCTATTTCAAGTTATTACGAACCTTTAATTTAATCGGATTAGGATCTAAATTAAGCATGCACCTTCCAATTATTGCGTCCATTCCATTAATCACCATCTGTTTAAAATTGATTAACTAATTCTAATGCATTTAAACATATTTTAATGCATGAAATACATAAATGATTTTAATTGGAAGCATGAAAAACTGAGGCACAGAACATCATAGACATGAATAAAATGAACTTCATGAAATTAATGCAATCATTCTAGCCAAAACAAAATTAAGTCATTATCATTAATGGAAAAACATTAAAACAATTTGCAAGCATGTTGAATATCTAAGAACAAATTAAAGAAATAAGGAAGAAGAAACTTCTGATGGATTCGGTGATTCTTGAAGATTGATCATGGTGGCTTCCTCCAATTCTCGCGGTTTCTCCTTTGCAAACTGCTCCTTAAGGTGGCCGGCCAAGAGTGATTTTCCTCAAGTGAAAATGCTAGCTAAAGGAACTGGGGAAATTCTTAAGCATGGAAGAAAGAAAGAAAATGAGTTGATGGACAAGTGAAGAATAAATGAAGGATGAATGAATTATTATTGAGTGGGAGATGAAATATGACATTTTATAGTAGAGGAGTAGTATGGGAGTTAGCTAAAAATAGCTTGGAAATCCCTTAAATTTCTCCCTTGCTTGGTTGGCAATGAATTGTGGAGTGGTTGATTTTTTCATGATTTTCTTGCTTGATTTGTGGCATGGGTTGGACAACAATGAAGGTGGAAGTTAAGGGCTGATTTGAGATTTCTTACACATCTAGGGACCTTTAAATTAATTATCCCAAAGCTGATTTGGACTGCTCTCATGTCTTTGCCAAATTATTTGACAGTTTTGATAACCCAATTAAAAGCAGACTTCATTCTTTTCAGCAACCATCTTCCATGTTGGGTTGAATTGAATTTATGAGTCCAATTGGTGAGCTTGCCGTCCACATGAAGTAGAAATTAACTTGTGTTCATGTGTGATATTATTGACTCCCACATGAATTAATTTAGTGGTCCAACTGCAGCAAATTGAGTAAAAATTAACATATAGCATAAAATAACAAAATTATGTGAAATTAATACTAAATTGTATAAAATTACAAACTTCACTCAAATTATGTCTAATGTCTTAATATGAAATAAAATGACTCAATTGACTACCCACAAGCTCGAAATTTGCATAAATTCTGAGTAAAAATGTGCTAATAAAACTTATATAATTTAAACGTATCACACCCCCAAACATAATCCATTGCTCGCCCCGAGTAACGTTTCACGCAAAGCAAAAATTTAGGGTAATATTACACAATATTTACAAAGAATAAACTTTTCACTGTTAAAGTATGCCCAAAAACTAATCATGAGATTATTGTAATTGCATACTCTATAACACCCCTTACCCAAGACCGCTGCCGGAGTCGAGCATGAGGCGTTACTTGACTTAACTTAAAAGTTCGGGGTATAAAATTTTACTTTTGAAATTAATTTCACTATTCAGAACAAAGCTATCCACCTGCGCAAGAGTTACTAAATTAATTATAACTCGAGCTACGAAACTCAAAATTTAGATCTGTAAATTTTTGCTGAAACTAGACTCATATATCTTTTTACCATAAATTTTTCAGAATTTTTGGTTCAGTAAATTAGTACAGTTTATTAGTTAAAGTCTCCCCTATTTCACTGATCGACTGTCCTGACCTCTCGTCACTAAAATTCAATTATCTCATTGTACAGACTTCATATAGTGTTCTCACTTGTTTCTAAAGAAAATATACTCAATAAGAAATCTATACATATAAATTACAACTCATAACTATTTTTGTACAATTTTAATGATTTTCCAAAGTCAAAACAGGGGATTCCGAAAACCACTTTGACCATGTCTAACTAAAATGTGAATATCTCAGAATATATAATTCCTTTGTCTACACCATTATTTTTGTATGAAAATAGACTCAATAAGCTTTAATTCTATATGGTGATTTTTCAAAATCACGTCACTACTGCTATCTCAAAACTGATTCACTACAAATTTTTACCCTTTCATGATTTCTATGCATAATTTATCACCTAGACATTTATAACCACAAACACCTTCATACTTAGCCATTTTAATAACTAATCATCATCAAGCATTTACATATCATCTTTTGGTCATATTAAGAATATAGAATCGAAATGAACAAGTCCCTATACATGCCATAACTCAAAACATTTATCGTCTTAAAATACCGAGTTGTGGTGGTTGATAGTGTGAACGCTCTCCGACGTCTTCAAGATCCCGACTATGCTTGATAATACTATATATATGAAAGAAAAAGAAATAAAAGAAGTAAGCCTAAAGCTTAGTAAGTTTACAAGTAAATAAATAACAACATTTAACACAAATAATGATATGCAAGTATCATGTTCTTAAGTTTCCTCTTTACTTACTCTCATTTACTTGTTTATTTACTTACCTATTTAGATAACTTAAGATTACAAATTTCTCTTCTCTTGCTGAAATATTGGTTCTGACTGATATCATAACATATTCTTAACTCTTATAACTCACCTGAAGTTGCTAATTATACTTTTACTTGAACTTCCATAGAATATAATTTGTTTTCTAGCCTGTTGAGCCACATTGGAATATTAAGGATACTTGGGTCTCATATCTGATAATAACATGCCAAAGCCATGTCCCAGACATGGTCTTACATGAGATGTTTTTTGTACTGCCAATGCCATATCCCAGATATGGTCTTACATGAGAGTTCTCATATTGGTGCCCATGCCATATCCCAGACATGGTCTTATGGGGGACCTCTCATCTCGGTGCCAACGCCATGTCCCAGACATGGTCTTACATGGGATCTCTTTACCCAAATGTCATGACATTTGTATCCAATACGCTCCTAATGTTTCAACGGGGCTTTTATCACTGATTCTCTGTCATCTCATACTTAAGTCAACATTAAATAATTTCATGAAATAAATACATAATTGCTGGAAAATAGCAGCATTAATAATAATTATTGAAATATTGTATTTATTTACCGTAAACTTACCTCGGTACATAAAAATGTGATCAAATCTAACACTTTAGTGCTTAAGTTTTTTCTTTCCTTGATCTAGCTCCAAATTTCGTTCTTCTCGATATATAATAAAATATTTAGCTTATTTAATACTCACATTCATCAAAACAGTCCTTGACTCAATTTTGGCAAAATTATAGTTTTGGCCCTAAACTTTTGCATATTTATACTTTTGCCCCAAAGCTCGGAAATTAAATTTCATCTCTTATTATTATGTTTTATAACATGCTGAACATTTTTCCCTTCTATGACAACATCAAATTCTTACTCTAACACTTACTTATGAACATTAGGTATTTTTGTCGATTATGTCAATATACTCGTTTTCACTTAAAATCGACTAGCAAAAGTTGTTTAACATAATTTCTAGCTTCATATTCTACCATAAAACATCAAAATACACACTTTTCACCAATGGGTAATTTTCCAAATTTCAATCCTAGCTCGAAATAACAGTTGAAATAGGTAAATCGAGCTACGAGAATCTCAAAAATGCAAAGAACATTAAAAACGGGGCTTGGAATCACTTACTATGAGCTTGAGAAAGTGAAGAAACCCTAGCTATGGATTCCTTCAAATTTTGGCAGCAAGCAAATTTTGGCAGCAAGTAAAGATGATGAACACAATTTTTTACATCCCTTTCCCTTTTAATTATATTTATTTACTAAATGACTAAAATGCCCTTACTTAAAAAAAAATCCTATTTCACTTATCTCATGTTCATTTTTGTCCATCACTAACTAATGGTCTAATTACCATATAAGGACCCCTAATTTATAATTCCATAGCAATTAAGTACCTTTAACCAATAAAACTCAAGTTTTGCACTTTTTACAATTTAGTCATTTTGACTAAATTGAGTGCCCAAACGTCAAAATTTTCGAACGAAATTTTCCCAAAATCTTTCCTTGAAATTGTAGGCCATAATAGTATAGTAAAAATAATTTTTTCCTCATCAGATTTGTGGTCCCAAAACCACTGTTCCGACTAGGCCCTAAATCAGGATGTTACATTTCTCCCCCCTTTTTAGGGATTTTCGTCCCCGAAAATCTTATCTATGAAGAGATTTGGGTACTGTTTTCGCATAGCCTCTTTGGGCTCCCATGTAGCCTCATCAACCCCATGTTTATTCCATAACACCTTCACAAGTGCAATATTTTTGTTCCTTAGTTACTTAATGTATCGATCAAGAATCTTTACTGATTCTTCAACATAAGTCATGTCTGGCTGAATCTTAACCTCTGTCGGTGAGATCACATGTGACGGATCGAAACGGTAACAACGTAGCATAGACAGATGAAATACATTATGAATCTTCTCTAACTCAGTTGGCAAAGCTAACCGATATGCTAAGGACCCAATTCTTTCAGTTACCTCGAACGGTCCAATGAAGCGTGGACTTAGTTTGCCTTTCTTGCCAAATCTGAAAATTTTCTTCCACGGGGATACTTTCAAAAACACTTTGTCACCAACTTGATACTCGATCTCTTTTCTTTTTAAATCTGCATAAGACTTTTGTCTATTTGAAGCTGCTTTTAAACAATCTCTAATAAATTTTACTTTCTCTTCCATTTCTTTGACTAAATCAACCCCGTAAATCTAATTTTCCTTAAGTTCTGTCCAATATAAAGGCGTATGACATTTACGTCCATACAAAGCTTCATAAGGTGCCATCTTCAAACTCGACTGATAACTATTATTATAGGCAAACTCTACCAATGGCAAATATTTCTCCCAACTGCCTTGAAATTCTAAAACACAACATCTGAGCATATCTTCAAGTAACTGAATAACTCTCTCTGACTGACCATCGGTCTGAGGATGAAAAGCTGTACTGAAATTTAATTTTGTACCCAAAGCTTCCTGCAATTTCCTCCAAAATCGTGATGTAAATCTTGGATCTCTGTTTGAGATAATCGATAACGGTACTCCATGTAGTCTAACTATCTCTGAAACATACAATTTAGCTAACTTGTCAAGTGAATAATCCATACGAACCAGAATAAAATGAGCTGACTTTGTTAGCTTATCAATTACAACCTATACTGCATCTTTCTTTTTCGGTGTCAACGGGAACCCTGCTACGAAATCCATGGTAACTCGGTCCCATTTCCACTCAGGAGCTAACATAGGCTGCAATAAACCTGAAGGCACCTAATGTTCAGCCTGCACCTGTTGACAGATCAAGCATTTAGAAACAAATTCTGAAATAATTCTGAAATATCTCTTTTCATTCCTGCCCACCAGTACATTTTCTTCAGATCATTATACATCTTTGTACTACCTGGATGAATAGACAAAGAACTGCTATATGCTTCCTGTAAGATCTTTCGAATAAGCTCATCATTCTTTGGCACACATACTCTATCTCTAAACATCAAACAACCGTTAGAACTGAACAGAAAATCTGACTCTACACCTGATTCACATTGAGCTCTTTTAACTTGCAACTCACTGTCATTTTTTTTAGCTTCATAGATTTCTTCAAGAAATATCGGTTTAGCCCTCAACTCAACTAAAATGGAGCTGTCATCTGATAAAGCCAAACTGGTATTCAAAGCTCTCAATGCAAATAAAGATTTTCTACTCAAGGCATGAGCAACAACATTTGCCTTACCTGAGTGGTAGTCAATTACTAACTCATAATCTTTATTCAACTGTAGCCATCTTCTTTGCCTCAGGTTCAAATTTTTCTGAGTCATCAAGTACTTCAAGCTTTTATGGTAAATAGTCGGCACTTCTCACCATACAAGTGATGTCTCCAAATCTTCAACGCAAATACAATAGCAGCCAGTTCTAAATCACGCGTCGGATAGTTTTTCTCATGTGGCTTTAACTGTCTGGAAGCATATGCGATGACTTTATCTTCTTGCATAAGTACACAACCCAATTCGTTCAAGGATACATCACTGTAAATCACAAATTCTTTACCCGGTTCTGGTTGTACTAAAACAGGAGCTTCAGTCAACAATGCCTTTAACTTGTCAAAACTCTGTTGACACTTTTCAGTCTATTCAAACTTGACATCTTTTTGCAAAAACCTTGTCAACGGGGTAGCTATCATGGAGAATCCCTTTACAAATCGTTTGTAATAACCAGCTAATCCAAGAAAGCTTCTGACCTCTGATACATTTTTAGGAGGCTTCCAATTAACAATTGCTAAAATTTTACTCAGATCAACTTTAATACCATCACCTGAAACAATGTGTCCAAGAAATCTGACTTCCCGAAGCCCGAACTCACTTTTACTAAACTTGGCATAAAGCTTATTATCTCTCAAAATTTGTAAAACGGTTCTCAAATGCTCGGCATGTTCAATCTCATCACGAGAATAAATCAGAATATCATCAATGAACACAACTACAAATTTATCTAAGTAAGGCCTGAAAATTCTATTCATTAAGTCCATAAAAATAGTAGGAGCATTAGTCAATCCAAATGGCATCACAAGAAACTCATAGTGCCCATATCTAGTCCGGAAAGTAGTCTTCGGAACATCTGACTCTTTAACCCTCAACTGATAATAACCGGATCTCAAGTCTATCTTGGAAAACATAGTAGTTCCTTTCAACTAGTCAAATAGATCATCAATTCTAGGTAGTGGATATTTGTTCTTTATAGTTACCTTATTAAGCTGTCGGTAATCTATGCATAATCTCATTGAACCGTCTTTTTTTTCACAAAAAGCACTGGTGCGCCCCACGGAGAACAACTAGGCCTTGCAAAACCTTTATCAGTTAATTCCTGCAACTGAACTTTCAATTCTTTCAATTCCAACGGGGCCATTCTATAAGGAGCAATAGAAATAGGAGTTGTAAATGGAATAAACTCAATACCAAATTCAACTTCTCTAACAGGAGGCAAACCTGGCAATTCTTCCGGGAACACGTCTAAATACTCACGAACCATTGGCACTGATTCAATTTTCAACTCTGGATCTTTAGTGTTCAATACAGAAGCAAGATAAGCTTCACACCCTTTTCTCAAACATTTCTGAGCAGACATAACAGAAATCATAGAGAGAGAACCATCTGACTCATCTGAATCAACCCGAATAATATCACCATTTTTACATTTCAACTCAATGTATTTCTTGCCGCAATTTACTATCACATCATGGGTAGTCAACAAATCCATACCAAGAATCACATCAAACTCTTCAAACGGCAATAGCATGAGATCGGCCGAAAAATAGTGACCTCTAATCATTAAAGGGCAACTCTTACATACTTTATCTACTAACATATACTGGCCTAATGGATTTGATACTTTAATTACAAATTCAATTGATTCTATAGGCATGTTCATACTAGGCATCAATCTCATACAAATATAAGAATGAGTCGAACCCGGATCAATTAAAGTAATAATATTAGTATTATAGAGAGAAAATGTACCCGTAATCACATCAGGGGAGGATACCTCTTCCCGAGCATGAGTAGCATATGTTCTTGTGGGTGCTCTAACATCTGATCTAGCTGTTGAGTCTCTAGACGTACCCTTGTTACTTGCTCCAACTCCTGGGTTCCTCTGTGATCTGCCTCTAGTAGGAGCATTTTCTGATCTCGCACTCAGTATTACTTCTCTTTTAGTTGTTTCGGGATAATCCTGAATAAAGTGGTCTGGTGCACCACATCTGAAACAGGCATTTTCATTTGCTCTACACTCTCTAGGATGACGTCTACCACATTGGGCACATTCTGGCCTAGTGGGTCGAGTACTACCCGTACTTGCAACTGTAGTAGTTTGAGCTCTAGAACCCTCAAATCTTCTACCTCTGCTTCGACTAGAATATCTGGCTGGAAAATTTGATCCACTAGGGAACTCTCTAGGCCTCTTGAAAGTAGACTGAAATGATCTGCTCATTTGCCTTTTCTTCGTGTCTTGCGCTTCAATTTCAGCTTTTCCCTTTTCTTTTTCTTTTAAAAAATCCTCTACTTTATAGGCTCTCTCGACCAGAACAACAAACTCTCT
Organism: Gossypium raimondii; assembly: GCF_025698545.1. Lineage (NCBI taxonomy): Eukaryota > Viridiplantae > Streptophyta > Magnoliopsida > Malvales > Malvaceae > Gossypium > Gossypium raimondii. The sequence continues at coordinate 22,161,313 of NC_068570.1, forward strand.
GATTTCTAAAACACCCACTGACAGTCGAATATCATCATTGAGCCCATCTTCAAATCTCTTGCACATGTTAGCTTCAGTAGACACAAACTCCTGAGCATATGTACTAAGTCTAGCAAATTCGCATTCATACTCGGTTACAGTCATCTTACCTTGTTTTCACTCAAGGAACTCTTTTCTTTTCTGATCTATAAATCTCTGACTAATGTACTTCTTACGGAACTCCTTCTGAAAGAAATTCCAAGTAACCCTATCACTACGTACCACTGACACAAGAGTCTTCCACCAGTGATAAGCCGGATCTCTGAGAAGTGAAACAACACACTTCATGCATTCTTCAAGTGTACAAGATAATTCATCAAAAACCCTAATAGTATTCTCGAACCAAAAATCTACTTTCTCGGCATCATCGTCTTTAGTAGCCCGAAATTCTTCAGCCCCTTATTTTCTGATCTTATCAACTGATGGCCTTTCCTTGATAACTATACCTGTGACTGGAGAAGCTACATGGGGAACTTGAGAATTATGAGAGGGTGGAGGTCTAACAGCCGGATTCATGCGAACGAACTCGGCAAACCGATCATTCATAGCTTGGAAAAAGGCTTCTTGAGCCCCTCATCCCTGACTAACTAAAATGGGCCTTTCACTAACATTCACATCTAGTGGCACCGTCCCTTCTGCGGGAGCAGGCACATTACTCTCTACTTCATCTGTACCAACTCGTTCGGGATCCATAATTATAAAATAAAATAATTCAAAATCGTTAGGAGTCGTCCCACTATCAAAATATATAAGTATGGCATGTATAGCTAGACTCTTATTCATACTGAATATTCCGAGAACCGACTAAACCTGCTCTGATACCAATAAAATGTAACACCCCTTACCCAAGACCGTTGCCGAAGTCGAGCATTAGGCGTTACTTGACTTAACTTCAAAGTTCGGGGCATAAAATTTTACTTTTGAAATTAATTTCACTATTCACAACAAAGCTGTCCACCTGCGCAGCAATTACTAAATTAATTATAACTCGAGCTACAAAACTCAAAATTTAGATCCGTAAATTTTCCCTGAAACTAGACTCGAATACCTTTTTATCATAAAATTTTCAGAATTTTTGGTTCAGTAAATTAGTACAGTTTATTACTTAAAGTCTCTCCTATTTCACTGATCGACTGTCCTGACCTCTCGTCACTAAAATTCAATTATCTCATTGTACAAACTTCGTATAGTGTTCTCACTTGTTTCTATAGAAAATATACTCAATAATAAATCTATACATATAAATTACAACTCATAACTATTTTTGTAAAATTTTTAATGATTTTCCAAAGTCAAAACAGGAGATTCCGAAAACCACTTTGACCTTGTCTAACTAAAATGCAAATATCTCAGAATATATAATTCCTTTGTCTACACCATTATTTTTCTATGAAAATAGACTCAATAAGCTTTAATTATATATGGTAATTTTTCAAAATCACGTCACTACTGCTATCTCAAAACTGATTCACTACAAATTTTTACCCTTTCATGATTTCTATGCATAATTTATCACCTAGACATTTATAACCACAAACACCTTCATACTTAGCCATTTTAATAACTATTCATCATCAAGCATTTACATATCATCTTTTGGTCATATTTTAAGAATATAGAATCGAAATGAACAAGTCCCTATACATGCCATAGCTCAAAACATTTATCGTCTTAAAATACCGAGTTGTGGTGGTTGATAGTGTGAACGCTCTTCGACGTCTTCAAGATCCCGACTATGCTTGATAATACTATATGAAAGAAAAAGAACTAAAAGAAATAAGCATAAAGCTTAGTAAGTTTACAAGTAAATAAATAACAACATTTAACACAAATAATGATATGCAAGTATCATGTTCTTAAGTTTCCTCTTTACTTACTCTCATTTACTTGTTTATTTACTTACCTATTTAGATAACTTAAGATTACAACTTACTCTTCTCTTGCTGAAATATTGGTTCTCACTGATATCATAACATATTCTTAACTCTTATAACTCACCTGAAGTTGCTAATTATACTTTTACTTGAACTTCCATAGAATATAATTTGTTTTCTAGCCCGTTGAGCCACATTGGAATATTAAGGATACTTGGGTCTCATATCTAATAATAACATGCCAAAGCCATGTCCCAGACATGGTCTTACATGGGATGTTTTTTGTACTGCCAATGCCATATCCCAGGTATGGTCTTACATGAGAGTTCTCATATCGGTGCCTATGCCATATCCCAGACATGGTCTTACGGGAGACCTCTCATCTCGGTGCCAACGCCATGTCCCAGACATGGTCTTACATGAGACCTCTCATAGTCTCAATGATGCCAATGCCATGTCCCAGACATGGTCTTACATGAGATCTCTTTACCCAAATGTCATGACATTTGTATCCAATAAACTCCTAATGTTTCAACGGGGCTTTTATCACTGATTCTCTATCATCTCATACTTAAGTCAACATTAAATAATTTCATGAAATAAATACATAATTGCTGGAAAATAAGTGCATTAATAATAATTATTGAAATATTGTATTTATTTACCGTAAACTTACCTCGGTACAAAAATGTGATCAAATCTAACACTTTAGTCCATAATTTTTTTTCTTTCCCCGACCTAGCTCCAAATTCCGTTCTTCTCAATCTATAATATAAAATTTAGCTTATTTAATACTCACATTCATCAAAACAGTCCTTGACTCAATTTTGGCAAAATTACAGTTTTGACCCTAAACTTTTGCATATTTATACTTTTGCCCCAAAGCTCGGAAATTAAACTTCATCTCTTATTATTATGTTTTATAATATGCTGAACATTTTTCCCATCTACGACAACATCAAATTCTTACTCTAACACTTATGAACATTAGGTATTTTTGCTGATTATGTCAATATACTCGTTTTCACTTAAAATTGACTAGCAAAAGTTGTTTAACATAATATCTAGCTTCATATGCTAGCATAAAACATCAAAATACACACTTTTCACCTATGGGTAATTTTTCAAATTTCAACCCTAGCTCAAAATAACAGTTGAAATAGGTAAATTGAGCTACAAGAATCCTAAAAATGCAAAGAACATTAAAAACGGGGCTTGGAATCACTTACTATGAGCTTGAGAAAGTGAAGAAACCCTAGCTATGGATTCCTTCAAATTTTTTCAGCAAGCAAAGATGATGAACACAATTTTTTACATCATTTTCCCTTTTAATTCTATTTATTTACTAAATGACTAAAATGCCCTTACTTAAAAAAAATCCTATTTCAGTTATCTCATGTTCATTTTTGTCCATCACTAACTAATAGTCTAATTACCATATAAGGACCCCTAATTTATAATTCCATAGCAATTAAGTACCTTTAACCAATAAAACTTAACTTTTGCACTTTTTACAATTTAGTCCTTTTGACTAAATTGAGTGCCCAAACTTCAAAATTTTTGAACGAAATTTTCACGAAATATTTCTGTGATATTGTAGGCCATAATAATAGAGTAAAAATAAATTTTTCCTCATCGAATTTGTAGTCCCGAAACCACTGTTCTGACTAAGCCCTAAATCGGGATGTTACATACTCGTTTTATCTTGTTTATTAATATAAGGCATTGCCATTATTGTTTAAGTTTCTTTTTTGTGTATATAAATTAACTGAATTGTAATAAAATCCTAAGAAAATATGATTATTCTTAAAAAGGTTCCAGGTATTATTGTGGGTTTGAACAACAATAATGCATTGAGACTAATGTGTAGTTGATTGATGAAAAAGAATTGTCATTGACATAGGGACGTCAAAATCAATACATGAGTATGTGTTGGAGAATAACATATTGGACTGACCCACTATGAGTATGCTTCTTGGTTTATTATCTAATTAGTCATAATATTACTCATAGTGATAACTGTGTATATGATCCTTAGACTTGAGATCATTGTTATCTCAACATCATGAGTCGTATATTCTGAAACAGTCAAAACATCTACCGTAATAGGTTGTACAATAAAGACTGATGTTGGATATACTATAATACATGTAGTGGGATATGATTGATCAAGATTGGATTTATCCTTCCTATATAATGGGAACAATATCTTAGGTCTCTTGATGAAGTGAGACTAGAAATGCATGGCCATGCTCGAATAAGTTGATATGAGATATCACACTTATTTGCATATTGTAGTCTGCTCAGAAAATCAAGCAATATGAGATTTGACTATACAAGTGTGACTATTCCATGACTTGTGTTCGATCTAGATATTAATGATAAAAGGATATAATACATGAAAAGATTATCACACAAATGTTATGTCGAATCACGACTTCTTCTAACTTGGGTGGCAATGATGCATTGCTAGATGCTACTCGTTGCTTATAATGTTAGAAACGTTCTAGTATTACCATCAACGTTACAAGAGCTTATAGGGTCACACCCTATAGTTGAAATGAACAAAATCCAAATACATTTGATATTATATTTAGTTGTCACATGAATTAATTTAATTTGATAGCTAAATATTAAACACATTTTATGTACAAACTTATTGTACACAAATAGAGAACATATATATAATTAATATATGAATTTGATTCATATAATATATTAATTGTATATATTTTACCAAATTTAGTAATATAAATAATTATATTAATTAGTTTCGATCCAAATATAAAAGACATGAAAATTAACATTCTTTTGGAAAGAATATAATTAACATATGAATTTGATTCATACAAAATATTAATTGTATATATTTTATCAAATTTATTAATATAAACAATTATATTAATTAATTTTGGCGAAAATATAAAAGATATGGAAATTAATATTATTTTGAAAAGAATATACTTCTGCTTTTTAACTTTCTATTAATAAGGGAATAATCCTATATTCTTTTGGAAAAAATATAATTCTTTTTCTAACTTTCCATTGCATTCTCTATTAATAAGGGAATAATCCTACATTATTTTCGAAAGAATATAATTCATTTTTCTAACTTTTCATTTGCCTGCTCTATTAATAAGAGTATAATCTTGATTTTCCTTTTTAATATGTGATATCAAAGAGGATAAAAGGATGATAATCCCTTAGTGTGTTAAGGTTACCAACGTAATAATTTAAAAAGTCTAGCAACCATTTTTAATTCTCTCTAAAAATATGAAGAGAAAGTGGTTGTTTTTTTTTTTGACAGGGTGGACCACATAGAGGCCGGGACGTTTTCATTGCGGCTTGGAATTGACACCGAACCAACAACATTCTTTCAACGTTTTTAGTAAAGAAGGTATATTTTCAACCCTATTTCAACCCGATTCGTTCCTCATACATGGATTCTTAGTTGTGGGTCACCAGAATTATTTTTTTGTTGTGCCACGGCGTGCATCGACGGTCCCAACAGTGGTATCAGAGCCACTTGTACGATATGGATTCGGGATTAAATTTATTGATTGATGCGATTGTATGAGATATATGTTGTATACTATGTTTGATATGCACGGTGTTTGGAAATGCATGGTTATAGCTCGATAGCCATTTTAATTTATTATTAGCAAAGGCTATAATTTTATAAATACGCGTGTCGTACCTTTCTATAGTTGAGCTACCTAAAGTGGAAAAGAAGCTTGAGAAACGACATAAACCCTTAGGATTGCCTACGATTTTCCCATTGGCTTGGGAGGAACCACCTTAGTTTTATGGGCTATAACCATTACATTTGTTTACTGCTTTATATTTTTCTTGTATATGATACAATTGATGATATGCTAGCATGCATGTTATAGGATATTAATAAGATCAATTAAAGGATTAAATGAACAAATGTTGACCATTAGTGGTGAGATTAATTTAATTTAAAAATGACTCAATAAAATATTAAGTTAAGATTGTCTTTCAATATTTACCCTCGTTAAAGCCTTGATCGATACAATGTGGGTTCTACTAAAACAAAGTACATGTATCTATCTTGGCCAAATGCGAAGAATAAGCAAGTGATATTCACCGGTTATAATATTGGTTAATAACTTAACTAGGTTACTCTAATAGGATTAGATACCTAAAGGCAAGAGATTTGGATAAATCATGAGATGATTAGAACAAAATAGAGGAGCTACATGTGATGTAATTAGCAAGTGTTGCTTACCTAAATAATCGTAATCTTAAGAGTAAAGCCAAAACTGACTTAAGAAGAGGTGAAATATGGATCCTTACCCACTAGAAAAATTTAGAGAAAGTCTTTCCAAAATTAAAATATGAGGGTTATTAATTTTGAATAAATGGGAGCATCTGTAACACCCCTTACCCGAGACCGTTGCTGGAGTCGAGCACGAGGCGTTAACTAACTTAACTTACTATATTAGAGCATAAATTTTAAAAAAAAATTAATTTGCTCACGTTCAATCAATATGTCCCTAAAAAGAACCTTCGAGACCCTAAAACATGCAATAGAAATGGTTTGGGTCCAAATCGGGAACATTAAAAGTTTTCTGAATACTTAAACAAATCAAAATAAATTATTTTACTATTCACAATAAAACTATCCACCTACGTAACAGTCACTAATTTAATTATAACTCGAGTTAAAAAAACTCAAAATTTAGATCTGTAAATTTTTCCTGAAACTAGGCTCATATATCTTCTTCACATAAAATTTTCAGAATTTTTGGTTTAGCCAATTAGTACAGTTTATTCATTAAAATATCCCCTGTTTCACTGCTCGACACTTTTGACCCCTCTTCACTAAAAATTAATTATCTCATTGTACAGGCTTCATATAGTGCTTCTGCTTGTTTATATTGAAAATAGACTCACTAAGAAATCTAGAAATATAAATTATGAATCATAATTATCTCTATAAAATTTTTAATGATTTTCTAAAGTCAAAATAGGGGCTTTCGAAAACCATTATGACCCTGTCTTACTAAAATTAAAATATCTCATAATATAAAATTTCTTTTCCTACACCATTTCTTTCATGTGAAAATAGACTCAATAAGCTTTAATTCTATGTCTCATTCACTCTCTAATTTGATTTCTACTATCCTTGGTGTTTTTTCAAAATCACATCAATGCTACTGTCCAAAAACTGTTCCATTGCAAATTTTTACTCTTTTATAATTTCTTTGTATTAACTATCATTTAAGCATACATAACATCAAAACATGTTTTTCAATAGCCATTTCAATAGCTAATCATTACCGAGTACTTCCATGCTATTCATTAGCCATATCATAAGGACACACACACAAAATGACTAAGTCCCTATACATGCCATAACTTAATCATTCGAATCATAAAATATCGAGATGTCTGTTGATTGTGTGAAACGATCTCTGACGTCCTTACGATCCCCGAATTAGCTTGGCGATACTATAAAAAAAGAAGGAAAATAACGGGAGTAAGCGTAAACCTTAGTAGTTTACAAGCAAATAAATAACAACATTTATCATAAATAATTATACTCATAAATCATTATCAAGTGTCATGGTCTTTGCTTCTTCTTTACTTACTCTCTTACTTGTTTACTTACTTGCTTACTTAAATAACTCATGATTGTAACTTACTCCTCCTTTGCTAAAATTTCTTCCTAAACTGATAACTGAGATATTCTTAACCTTTATAACTCACCTGAATATATTTATTATGCTTTTACCTGAACTTTCATGTAACATAGTCCATTTACTAGCCCGTTGAGCCAATTGGAGTATTAAGGATACTCGGGTCTCCTGTCTGATAGTAACATGCCAAAGTCATGTCCTAGACATGGTCTTACATGGGATGTTTCCTGTACTGTCAATGCCATATCCCAGATATGGTCTTACATGAGAGTTCTCATATCGGTGCCCATGCCATATCCAAGACATGGTCTTACGGGGGACCTCTCATCTAGGTGCCAACGCCATGTCCCAGACATGGTCTTATGTGGGACCTTTCATAACCTCAATAATACCAATGCCATGTCCCAGACATGGTCTTACATGGGATCTCATCCCCTTAATGTCATGACATTTGTATCTGATACATTCCTAATGTTTCAACGAGAATTTTTAACACTGATTCTCTATCATCTCATACTTGAGTCAACATTAAATAATTTCATAAAATAAGTACATAATTGCAGGAAAATAACAACATTAATAGTAATTATTGAAATATTGCATTTATTTACCGTAAACTTACCTCTGTACAAAATACGATCAAATCTAGCAACTTAATCCTCAAACTTTTTCTTTCCCTGGATTTCGTTCCTCTTGATTTATAATAGTAAATGTAGCTTATTTAATAGTCACATTCATCAAAACAGTCATTGCTTCGAACTTTGGCAAAAGTATGAATTTTCCCCTAAACTTTTGCATATTTACACTTTTGCCCCAAGGCTCGAAAATTAAACTTCATCCATTATTCTTATATTTTATGACATTTTGAACATCTTTTCATTCTATGGCAACATCAAATTCCCACTCTAACATTTACTTATGAACATTAGGTATTTTTACCGATTATGTCGTTTTACTCGTTTTTACTTAAAATCGCCTAGCAAAAGTTGTTTAACATAATTTCAAGCTTCATATTCTACCATAAAAATCAAAATAAACACATTTCACCTTGGGTATTTTTCCAAATATGAACCCTAACATGAATTAATGGTAGAATAAGCTAAACCGAGCTACGAGGACTCCAAAAACATAAAAAAATTAAAAACGGGGCTTGGATGCACTTACTATGAGCTTGAGAAAGTGAAGAAACCCTTGCTATGGAGTCTTTTGAAATTTGACCCTTATGGAGAAGATGAGCACATTTTGCCATATTTTTCCCTTTTAATTCTTTTTATTACCAAATGACTAAAATGCCCTTCATTAAAACCTTAGTTATTTTTATCTATGCATGCCCATTTTTGTGCATGAAAATCTAATGGTCTAATTACCATTTAAGGACCTCTACTTCAATTATGCACTTCAATTAAATCCTTTATCATCTAAAACACATATTTACCCACTTTTGCAATTAAACCCTAATATGCAATTCAAACATGCAATCGCTGAAATTTCTTATCGGTATTCTGACACATGCATCCAATCAATCAGTAAATCATAAAAATTAATCACAATAAACTTTTCTATCTCAGATTGGTGGTTTCACAACCACTGTTTCATTTAGGCCCTATTTTGAGATGTTACAACATCATTTAATAAAGTCTAATGACTATAATAAACTTGGAAAATGTACTCATGAGCATATTTTATTATTGTAGATTAATTATGACAAACAACATAAATTCTTTATCATTGCGATCAGTCCTTGAGAAGGACAAGTTGAATGACTTGAACTTCCTTGATTGGTTCGTAACATGAGAATTGTCCTCAAACAAGAATGGAAATTATTCCTTATGAACCAGTAGCAAATGCCTCAAACAAGGATGCTTATAAAAAGCATTTTGATGACATGTTAGACATAGGATGTCTAATGCTTGCCACCATGACTCTTGAATGGTTGCCTATGATATGATTCAGCACCTCAAGGAATTATAGGAGGGAAAACATGTTAAGAGAGGTACGAGACCTCTAAAGCTCTGTTTTGATTCAAAGTGGTGGAGGGAACTCCTGTGGGAACTCACGTTCTCAAGATGATAGGCTATATTGAAAGCCTTGAAAAACTAGGATTCCTTCTAGGTGTGGAGTTGGCCATCGATGTCATCCTGCAATCGTTGCCGAATAGTTTTAGTTAATTTGTCCTTAATTTAATCATAAACGATATTAATAAGACTTTTCCACAGTTTCTCAGCATGCTACGAACTACTGAAAGTAATATGAAAAAGGTTGGGCCTAAGCCCATTCTGATGGTTCGCATGGACAAGGGCAAAGGAAAGGCCGTATTGAAACCTAAAGGAGGAATTGCTAAGGAAGGAAAATGTTTCCATTGTGGTAAGACCAAACACTGAAAAAGGAACTGCCCTACCTATCTTGAAGAGGTCAAAAAGGAAAAGGAAAATGGAGCGTCCGTTTCAGGTATATATGTCATTGATATTAATTTATCAACATCTAATTCTTGGGTTTTAGATACCAGATGTGGTTCTCATATTTGTACCTCTGTACAGGGGTTGCAAAGGAGTAGGAATCTAGTTAAAGGAGATATGGACTTACGAGTTACAGTTGGAGTAAGAGTTGCTTCATTAGTTGTGGGAACACATATTTTATCATTTCCTAGTGGACTTGATTTAATTTTGGAGGATTGTTATTTTGTGCCCAGTTTGACTAGAAACATTATTTCAATTTCTTGTTTAGACAAAAAAAATTTTGAGATAGTTATTAAGAATAATTGTTGTTCATTTTATCTCAATAATGTTTTCTATGGTTTACACAATTTGTAAATGGCCTCTACATTTTAGATCAAGATAGACACATTTATAACATAAATACCAAAAGATAAAAAATAAATGACTCTAATCAAACTTATCTTTGGAATTGTCGTTTGGGCCATATAAGTGAGAAGCGCATATCAAAGCTCCATAAAGATAGGATTTTGGATTCTTTTGTTTTCGAACAATGGAATATATGTGAGTTTTGCTTGTTGGGTAAAATGACAAAAAATCCTTTTAATAGTAAAAGTGAGTGAATTAGTGATTTATTGGGCATAATACATAGTGATGTATATGGACCAATGAACACACAAGCCAGATGAGGTTTTCAATACTTCATTACTTTCACTGATGAGTTCAGTAGATATGGGTAATATTTATCTTATGAGCCATAAATCTGAAGCCCTTGAAAAGTTGAAGGAATTTAAAAATGAAGTACAAAACCAACTAGTTAAAAGTATTAAGGCACTTCGATCAAATCGAGGAGGATGATATTTAATCTTAGATTTTGATTAGTTTTTCAAGGAATGTGGGATTGTCTCAACACTTACACCTCCTAATACTCCACAATTGAATAGAGTTTCTAAAAGGAGAAATTGAACACTATTAGACATGGTTCGATTAACGGTGAGTCATGTTAATCTTCCTTTTTCCTTTTGGGGACATGCACTTGGAATAGTTGCTTTCACACTAAATCGTGTTCCATATAAATCGGTTTAAAAGACTCCATATGAGATATGGACTGATAAGTGTCCTAGTATGTGTTTCATGAAGATTTGGGGTTGTGAATCTTATGTTAAATTTCAGATGTCTGTTAAGCTCGAACCCAAGTCTCAAAAGTGCATCTTTGTGGGATATCCTAAGGAAACTAAAAATATTATTTCTTCAATCCTGTCAAAAACAAAGTGTTTGTTGCTCGGACAAGAGTCTTCCTTGAAAGAGAGTTTGTCTCTAGAAAAGGAAGTGGTAAAAGAATAGAACTCAGAGAAATTCGATAACAAAAATAGATCACTGAACCAGAGATTGAGCAACAACAGGTTCCACAAGTTGTTACAGAACAATCAACTATTTTGGAAGCACAACTATGGCGAAGATCTTTAAAAGAATGCCATGTACCTGAGATATATGGATTTCTCATTACAACACATGGTGATATTTTACTTATGGATCAAGATGAGCTTAAGACTTATCAAGAAGTGGTGGCGAGCCCAGATTCTGAAAAATGGCTTGAGGCCATGAGGTCTAAGATGGATTCCATGTCAGAAAACCAAGTATGGATCTTGGTTGGCCCATCTGAAGGGGTTAAACCCATAGGGTGCAAGTGGGTTTTCAAAAAGAAAATCAACATGGATGGTAATGTACAAACAAACAAAGGGCGATTAGTCGCTAAAGTTTTCACCAAGTTCATGGTATTGACTATGATGAAACCTTTTCTCCTGTTGCTATGTCTAAATCCATCCGGATCTTACTTGGCATATAGACGTCAAAACAACTTTCTTTAATGAGAAATTGGAAGAGGATGTGTACATGACACAGCCTGAAGGTTTTGTCGATCCAAAAAATGCTGGTAAGATATTCAAGCTACAAATATCCATTTATGGAATAACTCAAGCTTCTCGAAGTTGGAATTTTCATTTTAATGATGCGATCAAAGAGTTTGGTTTTATCAAAAATGAACATGATCCTTGTGTTTACAAGAAAATTAGTGGGAACACTATTGTATTCTTGGTACTGTATGTAGATAAGATAATTATCATAAGAAATGACATACCTACCCTACAGTCTGTTAATACTTGGTCAGGAAGTTGTTTTTCTATGAAGGACTTCGGCAAGGCTACATACATATTAGGAGTCAAAATCTATAGAGATAGACCAATATGACTCCTAGGTTTAAGGTAAAGTACATACATTGAAAAAGTACTGAAAAGGTTTAATATAGAAGAATCCAAGAGAGGATTTCTACCTATGAGACATGGTATTTCACTCTCGAAGGAAATGTGTCCTTCAACTTCACAAGAGAGAGAATGTATGAGTAAGATTACATACGCTTCAGCTATTGGATCTATCATGTATGCCATGCTATGTACTTATCCAAATGTATAGTACGCTTTAAGCATGATAAGTCAGTACCAAGCAGATCCTGGTAAAAGTCATTGGGTCGCGGTTAAAAATATCCTTAAGTACTTGAGAAGGACTAATGATACATTCCTTATATATGGAGGTGAAAATATAAAAGACATAGGAATTATATTCTTTTGGAAAAAATATAATTCCCTTTTCTAACTTTTCATTTGCCTTCTCTATTAATAAGGGGATAATCCTGGTTTTCCTTTTTAATATGTGATATTAAAAGAGGATAAAAGGATGATAATCCCTTAGTGTGTTAAGGTTACCAACTTAATAATTTAAAAGGTCTAGCAATTATTTTTAATTCTCTCCAAAAGTTAAAGAGAAAGTGGTCGTTCATTTTTTGATGGGGTGGACTACGTAGAGGTCAAGACTTTTTCATTATGGCTTGTAATTGACATCGAATCAACAACATCCTTTCAATGTTTTCAGTAAAGAAGGTATATTTTCAACCCTATTTCAACTCGATTCGTTTCTCGTATATGGATCCTTCGCTGTGGATTGCTGAAATTATTTTTCGTTGCACTACAAGGCGTACCGGCAATCCTAACAATATCTTGTAGCAACAAATTTATGCTCACAATCTCTTCTTGCGAATAAATCGCTCACATGTAGATATTATTTCAAAATATTATATTAAGTAAAAGAAAATGTTATCATTAGTCATAAGTTGCATACATTCCAAAGTTATATAAAATTCATCATTTAACAAATTTTCCTTATCTAATTAGACAAAACAATCCTTAAGTTTAATTATTGGTCTTCATATGTTGCACTTAGTAATTTCTCTCCAGTAATGTAGTCGACATAATTGTTAAAATGAATAGGTCTTTCATAAGGTTGTAATGGGGCTAGCCTTAAGATAGGGATAAAGAAAATTAATTTTTAGGCTAAATCATCTTAGCTCTAACTTTGTCTTGGATCTATTTGGGGTACAATCTTCTTACTAATGGGTTTTAACACCCTCAAACTTAGTTTGAAACTTATGCTTGACAATATATCTCAACACTTAAGTAGAGATTTTTCTTCTCTTCTTTTTTAAGCATGTACATCTTTCTAAATTCCTCTCTTCCCCCGAATTTCACTCACCAAGACAAGTATAGTTACGAGTGGTTCAAGATAGAGTAAAAATGTAAAAGATGATAATATGGTAGCTTCTTATGCAGGTAAATAACAATAAAACAAGCTAAATGGCTCAAACTAAGGTTTCTGTGGTGAAATTCATATGGTAAACTTTAATGGCTCAAACAATCCAAAGAAAATGTGCCTAAATCATATTTAGATTATTATGCCTCCTAGGATTTCACCTCAAGAAAGTTACTATTTCACCTCAAGAAAGTTACTAAGACAATTCTAAAAAATTAAACATTCATGCATGTCTACTTCTAAGGAGATTAAGTTTTCATGGAAATGACTATATAAGACTAATGTAAAATACAAGCATACCATAACTAAGCTAACATATAGAAAGAGCTTAAATAAAATCAGAAATTATATTGGCATATGGGCTAACTTATTAACAAAAATTGTTTCTAAGCATCACTTTATTTCAACATGCTTATGTGTGAAAATTGAAAAAATTTTAAAATCATAAAATATTGTCCCTTACCCCCTTAAAAAGAAGCAATGTCCTCATTGCAAAATAAAAAAGTAGGGAATGAAAACTGTAAACCAAATAGGACTCAAAAATGAAAGGTGAGTTATGAAGACTGCTTAAGTACCAAGTGTTTTTGAAAAATCCAATCATTAGTCATGTACATTCACATTTCCACACTATTATGCTTTTTACGAGAGAACAAAAATTAATGGAAAAGCATTGACTTAGTTTATTCATAAATTGCAAATTGTTCAACTTTATTGTGCATAAAATAAAATATTCCTAAAATAAAAAATGTCTTAAAATTAATACTAAAGAAAAAAATTCCCCCATTTTATTCATCTATATCATCCCTTCTTGTCTTGCTCCTTTGCCTTCTCGTTTTCGCTTGTATTCACGTCCTCTTTTTGCCATGACTCGAAGATATGATCTAAGAACTCAGGAATGAAACTGATAGAAATATTCTTAAAATTATTCCTTATGGAATCATCTCCAATTTTTGCATATTTCCAATAAGCTTGTTGTTGGTTATGCATAAATTTCCACATATCGATCATAGTTACAAATTTCTACTTATTCTATGTTTGAAGAAGTGGCCATTGGAATGGTCAACTCAGTATTAACACTTGGCTCAACTGGTTCAGCAATATTTGGCTCCACTTTCGATTCAGGGATGTTTGGTTTACCTTTAGATTCTGCTTCTTCTATTTCATTTAACGAGTCAGCTTCTGGTTCAGATTTGGTTGACGACTCATCATGGTTCGTTCGATTCATTCGACTCGATTTGGTTCAACTGTTCAACATTCTTGACTAACTTTTTAAGATCATGTCTTGTTATGCAACCTTGACAATACCGACCATTTAGGTTTGCTTTTGATTTAACTTGGGTCTTCAAGCAAAGTGAAGTAATTAATGATGGAAAGTAGGCACTTCCTACCATTTTCCTAGCACAATCTTGGACTCTTTGGAAGTAATTTTCCCATCATTGATAGACCTTTTTGTTATAATTGCATACAACAAAAATATTTGTTCCATGGAGATGGTGGAACTATGTGAGATAGGCATGAAGCTATATCAAAAATAGTAGAACCATACCTTAGGCACTGGTTTTAGGTATTCACTTCGGCAATAATGACTACCGTATTTTCTTATAATCCATTGGGATCCCGAATTTGTAATGACATTAAGTACTTGTTGAAGAAAATCCCAATTGATATTTTTCATTATGGCAAAGTACTCATCTTCTTCAACATCAGGCAGATTAAACAATTCATTAATGGATTTAGAAGTAAGAGGTACCTTCTTTTTACAAACAAGAACTTTAGAAGCATCTGACATAGTTAAATTGGCATAGAACTCTCACACTAATTCCTCTTCAGACAGGGATTGTGCATCACAAAATTGATTCCAATTTAGAGCCTTAATTATTTTTCAAATTGGCAAAGGCACAACCATCTTGTCCTTACTCTCCAAATTTAAACCTTTTTCTGGCATCATGGGCTAATTTTTGAAGATGGAATCAAATTGTTCCTTTACTTCTTCATATTGAATCACAATTGGATTTTCAAAAAAATTCTTTGAAGATCTCGTTCTTTTTCAGGAAATGATGAATCGAAAAGGAGTTAGGGAAAGAAAGTAATCGACAAAATGGTTATGGTGGCTAGGATTTGCGATAACAAAAAGAGTGCGGCGATAAGAGGATTGCGGTTACAAATAGGGTAAATAGCAAAGATTGCTGCGGTAGGAAGGTTTGTTACAGCGAAGGATTTGCGACGGTGATAGTAGGGTTATGTGACAAGGAAGAAAAATTGGGGAGAAACTTTTAGGATTTGGGGCCGAAGGCAAAGAGAAAGAAAAAAATGTAGGTTTAGGGTGAAGGTTAATTGTTTAGGTGTTGTGGAAAATATGATGGTGTTAAGGGGTTTATATAGTAGTAGATTAGGGCAAACTTTTAATAATATTTTAGCTAGAGTAATAACTTGGGCGGTAGGGCATGGAAGGAAATAAAAGTGGCAGCAAATTTAAGGTTTTAGGGGGACCTATGGACGGCAATAAGTGGGTAAGTTCCTCTTCTTCACTGTTCTGGGCCTCGAGCCTAAACTACAGTTATTTCCTGCATTTAAAAATTTAAACTGAACTAAAAAATAAACTAATTAGTACTTGGGCCAACTTGACCCTCTTATTGAACACAAAATAATAAAATTAAAAAATAAAAATTCCTTTTAGGCTACTTAGAAAATTTATTCTCGAAAAATTACATCAACTTAAATTCCCAGGAAAGGTCGGAGGGGCCACAAATGGTCCTGCTTAAATTCCAATCTCTTTTGACATAATTGATTTAATGTACTGATTCAACAAAAAGAATTTCTAGTCATGCCATTTATTCAAATGAGAGAAAAAAAACTAAAACTAAAATAACGACAGAGAAAGTGAAGAGAACTCCCTTAATGTCTGGATATCGTCATTGACCGAGGCGATGTCAAACGACCATTTATCATACCAATTGTATCCATCTAGAAAGAAAAAATAACTTTTCCCAACAATTATATTCAAAATTTGATCAAGGAATAGTAATGGGAAATGACTTTCTGCGTTGCTTTGCTAAACTTTCTGTCATTCACACAATTTTGCTTACCCGTGATTACCATTAATAGAATCAACTCATTATCCGTGATACCTTCTTTCTTTGGTACAGGTCCCACCCAAGGAAGATCATAGATGGGATAAATGACCATTACTTTTACCCATTGAGATTTGAGTTTCCTAGGATCAAATACTCGAGATTGGATCAAACTCTTCTGTCCCTCGATAAATCCCTTTTCAGTATCTAATAACCTATGAAAACAAAAAGGAGGATTATTACCTTTCGATACCTAATCTACCATAATTCGGTGTAGCAGATTAAACTAAACATAACCATTTTAGTTACAGTTTTAGTTACATTTTAGTAAGTTTAGTTAAGTTTAGTTAAGTTACAGATGTCAAAGAACTGAGAGTATATCAAGAAGAGATGAAATGACATAAACAAGGATACTTGAGGTAGAGGTATTTGATGTTTGGGGGATTGACTTCATGTGACCATTCCTATGTTCTTTCGGGAACCAATAGATTCTATTAGTTGTTGATTATGTCTCACAATTGGTCAAGGTTGTGGCCTCACCTACCAATGACACCAAATTAGTAGTTAAGTTTTTGAGGAAAAATATTTTTGCCAGATTTGGAGAACCACATGCATTGGTAAGTGACGAAGGATCCCATTTTTGCAGTAAACAATTTGAGACCATTTTGAAAAATACAATGTACAACATCGAATGATAATAGCATACCACCTCCAAGCTAATGGTCAAGCAGATGTATCTAACTGAGAGATCAAAAAAAATCTAGAGAAAACAGTGAATGTAAATAAGAAATATTGGGTGGCAAGATTGGACGATGCATTATGGGCTTATAGAATAGCATATAAAATGACATTAGGTATGTCTCCCTACAAGTTAGTTTATGAAAAAATTGCTATTTACCAATTGAATTAGAAAAAAAAAACATATTGGGCAATCAAAAAACTAAACTTAGATCTGGAATTGGAAAAAAAAAGAAAGATTATTCCCATTACAAGAATTGGAAGAATTTTGTTTTATGGCTTATGAGAACACCAAGATCTACAAGTAAAGGAGCAGACTCTGACATGATGCAAAAATCTAGAAACGAGAATTCTTGCCTGGGCAAAAAGTTCTATTATTTAATTCAAGGTTAAAATTATTTCCCGGTAAACTTAAATCAAGATGGAAAGGTCCGTATACTATAAACCATGTAATGCCTCAAGGGGCAATAGAACTCATTGAAAAAGGGGGACAATATTTACTTGTAAATGGACAACGTGTAAAACATTATTTTAGAGGAATGATGAATATAGTTGTCAACACACAACTCCTACAATACAAAATTATATGGAGTCTAAGGGGAATTGATAGGATGTTGGTAAATGAAAGGGACGATGGAGAAGAAAAAGACGAAATCGTTGACGAAGAGACACCAAAGGAACACAGTCAGACCTAGCTCACATGTCAGACACCAAAACTTTATGTCATGACAATAGAACACACTCAGAACATGTAAACTTCCCTTGACATCGGGACACCCCTATGTAACACTGTTATCTGAATTAAAGCTAACCACTGACGTTTGTGTAGTTTAGTTCCATTAGATTTATAGCTCTTTAACCCTTTACTAAGTAGGATTAAATTATAACTCTTGATTATGTTTTTATTTTCCTGAAAGCATAAATAGGTCACTCAACATCTACTACCGTTGAGAAGAAATACAATTTTTCCATTGAAAGCTCATTAATTTCAGAACAAAAGATTACAATAGAAGTTAGGTCTCAAGAATGCCAAGTTTTTGTGCAAGTGTTTGAAACCCATCCATTTGATCCTTAATGAGGAATTGTAAAGGTTTATAGGAGGTCGCAACGGAAATGGAGTGGACCAATTTTTGTTCGCCATCTGAAGAACCCATAATAATCCCTGTAGTGCAAGAATTCTATCCAGCATTAAAAGAGAAGGAAGCGATAAGACCATTCTACGAGATGCGATCTTTTGTCAAGGTCAGAGGAGTTAATGTCTTGGTAACTAAACGAAGTATCTGTTGATTTTATAATGCACCATATTATTATTGCAATTACCTTAAGAAAACAGATATCAAGGAGTTCAAAAATGTAAACTTAGAGAAGATCCTAAGATTTTTTACGGAACAAGAAAGGATATGGACATATTAGAAGGGGACTGTGATACCTGAAACATTCAACCAAGCGTTAATGACACCAAAAGCCGAAATTTGGAAGAAATTTGTATGTTCAAAAATTTAGCCTACAACTGATGTGTCCAACAACAACCTGATCCACGCTATTATAACATATGGAATACTGCAAAAGAAGCAAATATGTATTGGTACGTGGATATATAGGAATATGGTTTAATTCGCAATAAATGTAGAAAAAGGAATATTCATTCCCCATCTGATAACAGAATTGTGCAAAAGAGCAGGAGTACCTATAGAACGACTAGATAAAATGATGAATCCTCTAAAGAAACTGCTAGGATATAACGTATATAAACAATTTGTCATCTTGTAGAAAAAACAAAAGGAGGAAAGGAGGAGAAGAGGACTTCAGGAGGACGATAACTAATATATCCTACAAATGTATTAGGATTTTCTTTTAGGAGCAAATAGCATTAGGGAAGTTAAATCAATTTTTTTAGTATTTGTTTTTATTATTTTAGGGTATTTTAATTCATATAATTAATGGATTTAAATATTTTATAAAATACCCCTGCAAAACAAAAGCACAACGATTCTTAATTGCCAACAATCAAAGGAGGAAGCACCCACCAATAGTCTATGACACTATCAAGATCAATCGTATTACTTCTTTCATTATCTTTTACAGGGCTATTGACTGCCTCCGGACGTACCAACATCCAGAGTGTGAATACTGCAATTAACGATATAGATTTGAGGCAATGCCCATAAGTATACGGGTCATATTGTAATATAGTTTTTTTTTACAACGAAACACTTGGTAAGTATTCTAAGGATCATACCTAAGGGATTGTTCTTTGGGGAGAACTACTATTAAGCCAATTACCAAAAATAACAACTAATCTACTCAAATCACGAATTAATAGTGTTAATCAAGAAGCAAGATAATAATAAACTAAATAAATTGAATTAAATCTCAATCTACTCCTAAGTTCATGTATCGACTTCTCCTATCCCTTGTTTTGACCATGCGAGTTCCTTTAGCCTAGATCCAATTGTTTTACCTAATTAATTATTAATGTAGGGTTCTAATCACTCAACTAGTTGATACCCTAGCAAGATCTTCTGATCTTCCACTAAAATAATGAGTTGGCAAGACTACTTATCTTCCGACCTCACAGTCCAGGCTGATTCGGGGTTAAGGTGTTCACAAATAGGTCATGCTAATTTTAGGATAATTCCCACCTAAATGACTTCATAGGGTCATCAAGCCTAGGATTTAAGTTCTTCCTCTTCCAAACAACTGATCCGTTGAGAAACTCTATCCTTCAATCAATTAATAAGATCAGAACAGTTAAAACCATGCGAGGTATGTATGAAGCATAAATTGATTCTAATATTTACACAAACATTAAATTAAACAATGTTAAAGAAATAGATATAAAGAATAGAATAAAGGAAAAGAGATGCTCATGGATTTATCAATGAAAGCGTGGCTTCAGAATAATCTCCACTCGTAAGAGTCTCACTTCGGAATAGGATCTTCCAATTACAAGAACATAAAATACCCTAAGTAAAACCTAAGAATGAAATAAAAACACTAAGTATATTTTTTTCCTCCCTCCAATTTTGTGTGTAAACTGATTACAATGGCCTTTATATAGGCTAAACTCGGAATACGAAAGTGCCTAAAATATTCTTGGAGTCCTTAGAGTTCGACTAGGACAAATAGTCCTAATTCCCTCAAAAACGTATTTAAAACGTGCAAGAATTTTTGGGCTACGCAGGGACTTGGTTGCAACACAGGCCTGCAATGTTACAACCAACCACATAGGGTATGTTGCGACACAGAAGGACCGTGTCACAATATCGAGAGCAATTTTGCTCCAAAACTTATTTTTAGTTTTCGTCTTCAATGTTGAGACATCAATATTTTGGTGTCGCGGCATAGGCATCAGTTTTGGCCCGAATATGCATCTTTAGCTCCCGACTTGACTTACAAGTTCATGTAACTTATTTAGATATATAAAATTTAATAAAAACTTTTAGAAAGCATAAATTACTACTTTAAGTATGAAAACCTAAATATATACAAAGATGATTTGATTTAACTATTAAACAAACTAAAGTTATGTGTAAAAAGGATGTATATAATAGTGTATTTCATGGCAGATCAGCTATACATTGAGGACAATGTATTTTCTAAAGTGTGGGGTGGTAACATAGAAAACTTATTTTCGATTTGTTTTAAATTTTTCTTTGATTTTTGTTGTATGCTTGAGCTTGTAGAAATACAAGTGATTGGTTAAGAGTATGTACATAGGTTGATTGTATTCATGGTAAATTTGGCATGAGGATAGGTAATCTTAATTTTTTTATAATTAGACTATTAATTTCTATATATTACACTGTAAATAGGTATCAAGCAATCGAATGTATCGAATGATATAGTGAATACAAGGAAAACGAGCATGCTGGTATGAATGATAAATTGTTGAATCTGTGATTGTTTGATTGACTAGAGTTGTGAATATTGAGATACCTAGGGATGACTTATGACATTGTTTGGTATACACCCAGAGCCAAAAAGCTAACCTTGTTATTTATCTTTAGTACCTATTTTGAGCCAGAAAAAAATTCTTGATGAACCTTCATACAAAACCCGAGCCAAAAATATTAATTTGTACTTACCCTTTTTCTTTGGTCCTGAACTGCATGACTATAGACATCTGGCCATACGTATTGAGGGTTAAGTTGATACACTATGGCGGATTTTGTAAAAATAAAGTGAAATAGGAATGATTAGTGTGATATAGTGATTATAGTTTAGCCAATATGTGCAACAAAAGAAAAAATTCAAAAAGAAAATCAAAACAAGTAGAAAAAGTACTTGAAAAGTAAAAGTATTTGTGAGTGAGATGTGTTGAAAAAATAAAAAAAATGTGACAAATTCACAAAAATAGAAAAGCTCATTCATTAGTACACAAAAATTCATGAGCTAACCGTAATTGTTATATTATGATGTGACTTTCTATGTGGAGAAATAAAGAAGGTGACAGAAGGAGAAATAAGGTGGTGAGCGGGAAAAGGTTATTTTTTTGAAAGAAAGATCGAAAAAGGTCCACTCGATTAATAGAATCATTTATCACCAATGCATGGATATTCTCGGGATAATCCATCACAAAGGTCTGATTACAAGAATCTTTAATGGCATCTTTACAAATAAAATTTGCTACCTTATTACAATTGTGACTAGTCCAACAAATAGAAACAGAACCAAACATATCCATGGAATTAAAAATTTCCTTGATGCGAGTACCCATGATGATGATGTCCGAATCACATTTATTAACTCTATTAGCTAGATAGGTGCAGTCGGTCTCCAATAATGCTTTTGAAATGTTCATAGTCCTTGCCAGCTTCACACTTTCCACAAAAGCATATATTTCCGCCCATTGCCTAATCAACTCTTCATTTTTGAAACCCCCGCCTCCTCCTATTACAAAGCCATCTCCATCCCTAATTACCATCCTATAACCAGTCCTATTTTGAGCAACAACAACGTTAAAGTTAACTTTAACGAAACCTCTAGGGGGCTTTTTCCATTTCTGACAAGCAGGGGCACTCGAAATTAGCGAGTTGTTCACCAAATTATGAATGCGAAACTCGTTGCTAAAAGTTTTGGCTCTTTCCAAAACCACCCTAGCGTCGTCCTCTTTGCCCCAGAAGATGAAGTTATTGCAGTTGTTCCAGCTGTTCCAAAGGGTAGTGAAGAAGTCAGCAACAACTTTTTTATCCAGCACATGCAACACATCCTCGAGCCAGTTTATGCAGCAAGCATACTCTTTTATCAGTAACTTGTTATCCAATCCACCAGTCGTAAGGATGGACCTGGCATTCGGGCACTCCTTAAGAGTATAGATCAACGTTTCATCACTCGTACCTCATCTTGGACAGACTTTTTGGAAGCCATGGCGGATAGAAGGGATTTTGTCGTTGGTGGGGAAGATCTTATGTCCAACACGCCATGCAAAGAAATGTATTTTCGGGAGCATTTTTAGGTTCCATATAACTTTCCAGTAAGCTCTGTGAGGGCCAAAACCAATTTATCGAAGGAGGAGTCAAGAGTACGGCATTTTTGAAGTGAAATAGACATAAGGGTTTTGAAACCAGACCATCCTGTCATTTGACCCATTTCTATTGAGTGGCAAATTGCAAATTTGATCCCCCATATAACTTTCATAAAGCTCCTTCACCCTCTCTTTATTCCAACTTTGTTGGTCAACGCTCCATAAGTCACTCACCTTACTTTCATGCACATTGGGAATAGTAGGGTTTAACGTGTCGCCATTTAGACCTTCAAGACCCCAGTTGTCCCTTCTAATATTGATATTCTGCCCATTTCCCACTTGCCACTCGAAGCCGTATTTAAGAGTTTTGGTAGTAGCACTTATACTGGACCAGATGTATGATGGTTTATCCACAGCTTTTGGATGAAACAAATCACCATTTGGAAAATACTTGGAGCTCATGACTTGATAGCACAGCGTGTCCCTATGGTTAAGAAGCCTCCAAACTTGCCGACCTAGGAGAGCTATGTTGAAAAGATGGAGGTCATGGAAACCGAGCCTGTAATACCCCTTACCCGAGACCATTTCCGGAGTCGAGCATGAGGCATTACTTGACTTAACTTAAAAGTTCGGGGCATAAAAATTTACTTTTAAAAGTTATTTCACTGTTCATAATAAGGCTGTCCACCTGCGCAGCAGTCACTAAATCAATTATAACTCGAGCTACAAAACTCAAAATTTAGATCTGTAAATTTTCTCTAAAACTAGACTCATATATACTTTTACCATAAAATTTTTAAAATTTTTGGTTTAGCCGATTAGTACAGTTTATTAGTTAAATTCTCCCTTGTTTCACTGATTGACTGTTCTGACCTCTCGTCACTAAAATTCAATTATCTCATTGTACAGACTTCATATGGTATTCTCACTTGTTTCTAAAGAAAATAGACTCAATAAGGAATCTATACATATAAATTACAACTCATAAATATTTTTTTAAAATTTTAATGATTTTTCAAAATTAGAACAGGGGATTCTAAAAACCACTTTGACCTTGTCTAACTAAAATAAAAATATCTCAGAATACATAATTCCTTTGTCTACATCGTTATTTTTATATGAAAATAGACTCAATAAGATTTAATTCTATATCTCATCCACCCTCTAATTCATTTTCTACTATCCTTGGCGATTTTTCAAAATCACATCACTACTGCTGTCTGAAAACTGATTCACAACCAATTTTTACTTTTTCATGATTTCTATGCATAATTTATCACCTAGACATTTATGACAACAAACACCTTCATACTTAGCCATTTTAATAATTATTCATCATCAAATATTTACATATCATCTTTTGATCATATCTTAAGAATATACAATCGAAATGACCAAGTCCCTATACATGCCAAAGCTCAAAACATTTATCGTCTTAAAATACCGAGTTGTGGTGGTTGATAGTGTGAACACTCTCCGACGTCTTCAAGATCCCAACTATGCTTGATAATACTATATGAAAGAAAAAGAAATAAAAGAAGTAAGCATAAAGCTTAGTAAGTTTACAAGTAAATAAATAACAACATTTATCATAAACAATTATATTCATAAATTTTCATTAAGCATTAAGATCTTTACTTTCTTTTTTACTTACTCTCTTGCTCGTTTACTTTCTTGCTTGCTTAACTTACTCCTTCATTGCTGAAATTTCTCTTCTCAACTGATAACTGAGATACTCTTAATCTTATTAACTCACCTGAACTTGTCTACTAGGCTTTTACCTGAACTTTCATGTAACATCGTCTATTTATTAGCCCGTTGAATCACTTGGAATACTAAGGATACTCGGTCTCCTGTCTGAATATAACATACGAAAGCTATGTCCCAGACATAGTCTTACATGAGATGTTTCTTGTACTGCCAATGCCATATCCCAGATATGGCCTTACATGAGAGTTCTCATATAGGTGTCCATGCCATGTCCCAGACATGGTCTTACGGGGGACCTCTCATCTTGGTGCCAACGCCGTGTCCCAGACATGGTCTTACATGGGACCTCTCATCTCGGTGCCAACGCCGTGTCCCAGACATGGTCTTACATGGGACCTCTCATCTCGGTGCCAATGCCATGTCCCAGACATGGTCTTACATGGGACCTCTCGTAATCTCAATGATGCCAATGCCATGTCCCAGACATGGTCTTACATGGAAGCTCTCATAATCTCAATGATGCCAATGCCATGTCCCAGACATATTCTTACATGGGATCTCTTTACCCAAATTTCATGACATTTGTATCCAATACATTCCTAATGTTTCAACGGGGCCTTTTAATATTGATTCTCTGTCATCTCAGACTTGAGTTAACATTAGATATTTTCATAAAATAAATACATAATTGCTGAAAAATAATAGCATTAATAATAATTATCAAAATATTGCACTTATTTACTGTAAACTTACCTCAGTACAAAAATGTGATCAAATCTAACACTTTAGTCCTCAATCTTTTTCTTTCCCCAATCTAGCTCCGGATTTCGTTCTTCGTGATCTATAATTGCAAATTTAGCTTATTTAATACCCACATTCATGAAAACAGTCCTCAACTCTAACTTTGACAAAATTATGATTTTGCCCCTAAACTTTTACATATTTATACTTTTGTTCCAAAGCTCAGAAATTAAACTTCATCCCTTATTCTTATGTTTTATGACATGCTGAACATTTTTCCCTTCTATGGCAACATCAAATTCCCACTCTAACACTTACTTATGAACATTAGGTATTTTTACCGATTATGTCGTTTTACTCGTTTTCACTTAAAATCACTTAGCAAAAGTTGTTTAACATAATTTAAAGCTTCATATTCTACCATAAAACATCAAAATAAACACATTTCACCTATGGGTATTTTTCCAAATATGAACCCTAGGTTAAATTATTGCTAGAATAAGCTAAATTAAGTTACCGGGACTCCAAAAACGTAAAGAACATTAAAAACGAGACTAGAACAGACTTACAATCGAGCTTGGAAGCTTGAAAAACCCTAGCCATGGTTTCCCCTTGTGAAATTCGGCCATGGGGTTGAAGATGGACAAAAATTGGCTTTTAATTTTGTATTCAATCCATTTTAATAACTAAATGACCAAAATGCCCTTAATGAAAAACTTTGGAAACATGCCTAACCATGTCCATTTTTGTCTACCAACTTAGCCAATGGTCTAATTCCATATAAGGACCTCCAATTTAAAATTGCATAACAATTGGACACCTCTAACATGTAGAACTCCACTTTTGCACTTTTTACAATTTAGTCCTTTTGACTAAATTGAGTGCCCAAACGTCGAAATTTTCGAACGAAATTTTCATGAAATAATATTTTGAAATCGTAGACCGTAAAAATGTAATAAAATAATTTTTTTCCTCATCAGATTTGTGGTCTCGAAACCACTGTTCCGACTAGGCCCAAAATCAGGATCTTACAGAGCCCTCCCATTCTTTTGGGGTGGCAACCTCTTTCCCATGTGATCATCGACCAAACCCTCTCCTTTTCCTTGCTCATCCACCACATCTGGCTACTCTTGTATTGCAAATCTTCCAAAACGCACCTAGGAGCAAGAAAAACCGAAAGGTCATAAGTAGGAAGTGATTGTAAAACTGTTTGGATGAAAATCTCTTTACCACCATATGAGAGGAACCTTTTGACCAACTTTTGACCCTGCATGAGAATCGGTTAGTAATGTCTTTAAAATCTAGAGACTTATTTTACCTATAGGAATAGGGAGACCAAGATAGTTATAAAGTTTATCAACAACTCTCATCATACGAATATTACCATACATTTGGCACTGGTCATTAGGGGTATTCAGACTAAATAAGATCATCAATTTATCCTGATTAATTTGTTGACCCGATACTTTTTCAAAATCCCTAATGATATTTAAAAAACAATCGACCTCGCTTGTTTTATTTCTTACAAAGAGCAATGCGTCATTGACAAAAAATAAGTGATTAATACGAGGACCATATTGGCTCTCCCTAATACCCCTAATAATATTATTTCTTTGGGCTTGTAAGAGCATTCTAGATAGAGCTTCCATGCAAAATAAAAAAAGGTAAGGGGATAAGAGGTCTCCTTGTCTAAGACCCCTCTCCGGAATAATAACGTCTGAAAGACTCATACTGCATTTAACGACATATCTTACCGACTAGACACATCGCATGATTTTATCAACCCAAGCATTTTCAAAACCAAACTTCTTCATAACTTTCTCGAGAAAATTCCATATAACACCTCAATAGAGGTTTAGTGTGTAAGATAATAGCTCGGCTATGGAAACCAGTGCAGTTTGTTGGGACAATAAACATGAGGTAGTCCACCGAGATAATAAACATGAGGATTATGAAAGGTAAGAACATAGCTCGGCTATGGCAACCAATAGAGTCCGTCAGGACATTAAACCTGGAACCGAACAAGTAAGACCATAGCTCGACTATGATAGCTAGTGGAATCTATCAAGACAATAAACACGGGGTAGTTAGCCAGGAAAATAAACACTAGTGGTCAATCCGGAAAATAATTGTGGGAAATTTTACAAACAAGGGAAATGGGTTAGAAGGAAAATGAAAGTATGGACATACAATAGTTAGCCAACGTGTCAAAAGAATCTGCCGATGAATGGGAAACATAGTGGAAGTGGGAAAGGACTACTAAAATAGTAGTCGTGAAAGCCAGTAAGGTATATGGGTGGTCACTCAGCAAGAAATAGTCATGGGAGATAACGCACCAATAGTGTAGGTGTACAACTGAACGAAAGATAGTTTAATCAAAGATCATAGATAATGATCTGCCTTTAAGAATCTAGCAAAGGGTGCTCAAAGAAACCTTGTAAGCTAGGGATATAACATATAGTACGTTGGTTAGTCAACAAGGAAAAGAGGGGTTAGTTAAAACTCATTGATAGACAAGGTTACAAAGAAGGATCTACCGAATGACAAATATGTTTGTCAAGACTATTCCTCTTCAAGGGAAAAAACTGTTGAGAAAGTACCAAACAAATGGCTGGTTCGATAAGGAACCAGCATGTAAGAGAAATCATGAACCGAAATGGTCATTCAGATGATAGTCTACTGAGTACAGTAGGCCAAAGATGTTTATACAAAAATGGGTATGTTACGTTTAAAAGTAAGGTAACACGAACAAGGCAGGTTACAATGATGTAATCTGATCAGTACTTAACCAAAGAAGGACATATTCTGCCAAAGAGATGTATGTCCTTGTTACATGGGTAATCGTTATATAACCCAGCGGATGAAATGTCAACAAGTCCTTCAGGACTAAGGTAAGAAAGAGGACTCTACCAAGGGTTAACTAGATGTGGAATGTTCATCAAGATGGATATAAGTAGAGGGGACATCAAGAGGGTAGGATGGATGACTACCTTATCAGTATATGGTGGAAATGAGAATCCACACTGGGATAGGGATGAAAGAAAAAAAACCCAAGTAAATGAAGGGCAGAGTCCACAAAATTTTAGGATTCATCCGAGAAACCAATGAATTAGTAAAAAGAAGGTGATAGAATGGCTTAGGGAAAGATCGCTTAATGATATATCCATCAATGGATAAATTTGAAATAAATTAGAAACTGTCGGGTCAGATTGAGAGAAATTTCCTCAAATGAGCAAGGAGTTAATTGCATTTAGCTTTTTTTTTAAACCACTGCAATATGGGTTCTATTTTAGCATAACTTAAATACTGATATCACTAGAAAGAACATAAGTTTTCCCCCTACTTATTGATTAAATTGTTCCCATTTAGTTACCCTTAGCATACATTTTAGCATTTTCAATTTAATAAATTTCATTTTATAACTCAGTCAATCCTAGCCTATTTTATCCTTAATTTTGCTATCTTATTCCATTAATGTCGCTGCATGAGTTAATTCCAGATTGCATCCAAAATTGTCAACGCAACTGACAGATGTCTGCATGTAACTGCATGGGTTAATTCTAGATTGTGTTCGAAATTATTGTCGCACCTAATAGCTGTCCGGATAAGAACCAGAATTACGTGAGCTGTCCAGTCTGGTATAACCAACCTGTACGAACAAGAACAGAATAATTTTAGGGAAAGGACACCTATACTGTGGGGGAGGACATAAAAGGTGGACACGAGAAGAAAAATAGGCCTTCTTGAGTGGTTTTTGTCCATCATCATCTTTATCATCCGAACTTGAAGCTTGCGGCCATGGCAGCTTAAACCTCTCACAGGTGAGCCAACGTGAAAACTAGATGCAAACTAGCTCCTAACGAGGAGACCTAAGTGTGCGACTAGAGGGAATAGAGAGATTGAGTCGAGTTGTCTAGGGATAATATTCTCCATTCGAGTCTTTCTTATTTCTTTCTAAATGCTGGTGATTACTCTTTAATTTCTGGTTGTATGGAAGTACTAATGAATTCTTGGTGAAATGTTATCTTATTTAATCTTGCTTTTATTATTTAACCTTGGGGTTTGAATTTTTTTTTGCACAAAAGTGTTATTGCAGTCACTAACACTGGAAAGTGCGGTGACATTTTGAGCCAACAAGCATTACAACAGAAGTTGAGTTAAGATTAGAGGAATTTAGTCCACTTGTTCTTAATAGTGCCATTCTGCCATCATCAGAAGATGAGGTAAATATGCATAGTTAATTCTGAGATTAAATGGAGGAGTAACACTGAGTAAGATATACATTGAATTTTATTGCATCGACAATCACACTTTTATACCTTGTAAGGTCTTAGTATTCTGCTGAAGATTCATGTTAGAGATCCCAGTTTATCATCATATTTTATTTTTGGATAACACTGAACTAGAGAAGATTAGGAGAAATGCTTATGAAAATTTTGTAGTTTACAAGTAAAAGACCAAACGATGGCATGACAAGATTATTTTACAGCAACAATTTATCGCGGGTCAACAAGTTTTATTATTCAATTCTCGACTCAAATATCACCCAGGTAAATTGCGTTCCCGTTAGTCTGGACCTTTTGAAGTTATCGCCATATTTCCTCATGGTGCAATCACAATTCGAGATTTACGTGATGGACACCAGTTCAAAGTAAATGGACAGAGGCTGAAACACAATTTTGGCAACAATGATCAAAAGCAAGCAGAGACCACTAAATTGGTCGAAAATTTTTAATTTTTTTTCATCAGTACTCTATGATTTTAGTTTATTTTATTATATTTATGTTTTTGCTAAAAAAATTCCTTCTTTTTTTATAGAAACTTAGGTACCATTGTCGACGCATTAAAATCTTATTGTCAGCGCATTCCATACATCTGAACTACCATTTATAGCTCCTCAAAATTCAGGGAAAGTCAGATTCCACCGTTGGATCAAAACTCACTTAGTCGTTTAATCCTTATAAGCAGGCACAATTTCTATTGGACACAACTCTTCCCGACAACCTTATATCTTGCCAAAACAAACACGCATCTCTATCTTCCTCTTTCACTCATTATAAATTATCCCTCACTGTACCGAATGTAACACATTTAAGCAACCATTTTTATTTCTTTTCTTTTCTAAAAATCCTATCATTTTACCTTTAAAACATTTTCCCTCAACAAAAGATGGCAAAAACAAGAGGCTCGGTTAAGAAAGCCAACAAATATACTGGGGAACATGTATCCTCTACTCCCATAGTCCGTGAATCGGAATCCCCCAGGCCAGTTCAGACAAAGGAGCCAGTAGTCATTTTGAATAAGGCAGCAAAGGAACAATTACACAACAACATATTGAAGCACAACTTTCATCCCGAGTAGGGCATTTCTCTTTCGCCACAACAAGATTTGGGTAAACAAGTCTCCAAAACCATCTCGAAGTTATAGTGTGAAACTTTTTACAACCATCTTGGAAGCTACTCGCCTTCACTAGTACGTGAGTTCTATGCCAATCTCTACGATCATGAGTTAGAATTTAGTATTTTTCGAGAAGGTTTAATACCATGGGACGCTGCAAACATCAACGAGCTATACAACACCAAAGTCTATGTCGACAAACACTCTGAGTCCACTTGTTCTTAATAGTGCCATTCTGCTATGCATAGTTAATTCTGAGATTAAATGGAGGAGTAACACTGAGTAAGATATACATTGAATTTTATTGCATCGACAATCACACTTTTATACCTTGTGAGCTCTTAGTATTCTGCTGAAGATTCATGTTAGGGATCCCATTTTATCATCATATTTCTTTTAATGTTATTGCATCGACAACTATCCTTACAATTCATCTCATTTATATCCAGTTATTGTACCGACATTAATAGACAAAAGACACCCATCCTCGTGGGATCGATATCCTACAGATTCAAATCTGTTTACTATACTGGCATCGATAGTGTATGTTTACACATTATTACTGTGACGTTAAACAGCCGATCAAGTTTTTGGCGCCGTTGCTGGGGATGGAGTTTGTATGATGTTTATTTTTGTTTTTGTGTGTTTTTGCACTTTACTTTCCTTATATAATATTTAGTATTCACTATCTGTTTCTTTTTTTTTTTGTTATTTCTTTAACTTCATTTTAGGTGTTTTATGACCCGAAGAAATTCAAACTTACTTGTCGCTTTTGATCCAAAAATTGAAAGGACTATTCAGAATAGACTTTAAGAACAAAGAAATATGGCTCTTCCAGGGAACAATGCAACCATACCCCCAATGTAGCAACAAAATGTTAATAACCCATTGTTGCCGCAAGATGCTCGCATACAAAATAGTACTATACGAGATTTTGTAGTACCCGTCTTGGATTATTTGCAACCAGGAGTTGTTAGGCCAGCAATCCAAGCTGGGAAAAATGTTTCACACCATCCATTATGCTAGCAAAACTCTTACAGAGGCTCAAGTCAATTATACAACCACAGAGAAAGAATTGCTAGCTGTAGTCTTTGCTTTCAACAAGTTTCGTTCCTATTTTGTCGACGCAAAGGTTACTGTATTCACTGATCATTTAGCGTTGAGATATCTCTTTGCAAAAAAGGATGCCAAACCAAGACTTATATGCTAGATATTACTGTTGCAAGAATTTGACATCGAAATAAAAGACCATAAGGGTTCAGAAAATCAAGTTGTAGACCATCTATCTCGATTGGAAGTTGGCAGCAAAGATGCATTCCTAGGTGAGAAGTTATTT
The DNA here is from genome assembly GCF_025698545.1 of Gossypium raimondii. Taxonomy (NCBI): domain Eukaryota; kingdom Viridiplantae; phylum Streptophyta; class Magnoliopsida; order Malvales; family Malvaceae; genus Gossypium; species Gossypium raimondii. The sequence continues at coordinate 22,193,423 of NC_068570.1, forward strand.
GCTATAGATGCAACCCCTTGATATGTAGATTTTGTTAATTATCTAGTTTGTGGAAAACTCATTAGGTGTCACAGGCCATAAAAAAGATTTCTTCGTGATGTAATGAAGTATCATTGGAATGAACCGTATTTATTCAAGGTATGCAATGACAACATTATTCAACGTTGTGTTTCGAAAGATGAGATGCTTTCTATCCTGAAGCATTGTCATGATGCTCCTTCTGGAGGTCATTTCGGTGGTATGAGAACTGTTGCTAAAGTTCTCCAATCAGGATTCTACTGGCCGGCATTTTTTAAAGGCACCCATACTTTTGTGAATCAATATGATAGGTGTCAGCGCACCGGTTCTATATCCCGACGCAATGAAATGTTACAACAACTAATTATGGAAGTTGAATTATTCGATGTTTGGGGTATCAATTTTGTGGGACCGTTTTCGAGTTCATTTTGAAATCTGTATGTATTAGTAGTTGTAGACTATGTCTCAAAAATGGTGGAAGCTGTTGCAGTCCCAAAGGATGATGCAAAGACAGTGCTAAAATTTTTTCACAAGTATATACTCACCCGATTCAGCACACCAAAGTCATTGATTAGTGATCAGGGTATACACTTTCATTGCAACCAGGTGGCAACCGCATTGAAGAGATATGGAGTTAGTCATAGAATGACTACTACTTATCATCTGTAAACCAATGGACAAGCTGAAGTATCGAATTGACAAATTAATAACATTCTTGAGAAGGTTGTAAACCCTTTAAGGAAATATTGGTCTTTTCGATTGGATGACGCTTTATGTCCATTGCGGACAACATACAAAAATCCTTTAGGGATGTCGCCATATCAATTGGTTTTTGGGAAAGCATGTCACTTGTCAGTTGAACTGGAACACAAAGCAATGTGGGCAATTAGCAAGTTAACATGGATTATGAAGCGACTGGAAGGAAAATATTGTTGGATAACACTGAACTAGAGAAGATTAAGAGAAATGCTTATGAAAATTTTGTAGTTTACAAGTAAGAGACCAAACGATGGCATGACAAGATTATTTTACAGCAACAATTTATCGCGGGTCAACAAGTTTTATTATTCAATTCTCGACTCAAATATCACCCAGGTAAATTGCGTTCCCGTTAGTCTGGACCTTTTGAAGTTATCGCCATATTTCCTCATGGTGCAGTCACAATTCGAGATTTACGTGATGGACACCAGTTCAAAGTAAATGGACAGAGGCTGAAACACTATTTTGGCAACAATGATCAAAAGCAAGCAGAGACCACTAAATTGGTCGAAAATTTTTAATTTTTTTTCATCAGTACTCTATGATTTTAGTTTATTTTATTATATTTATGTTTTTGCTAAAAAAAATTCCTTTTTTTTTTTGCAGAATACTTAGGTACCATTGTTGACGCATTAAAATCTTATTGTCAGCGCATTCCATACATCTGAACTACCATTTATAGCTCCTCAAAATTCAGGGAAAGTCAGATTCCACCGTTGGATCAAAACTCACTTAGTCGTTTAATCCTTATAAGCGGGCACAATTTCTATTGGGCACAACTCTTCCCGTCAACCTTATATCTCGCCAGAAAAAACACGCATCTCCATCTTCCTCTTTCACTCACTATAAATTATTCCTCACTGTACCGACTGTAACACATTTAAGCAACCATTTTTATTTCTTTCCTTTTCTAAAAATCCTATCACTTTACCTTTAAAACATTTTCCCTCAACAAAAGAAGGCAAAAACAAGAGGCTCGGTTAAGAAAGCCAGCAAATATACTGGGGAACATGTATCCTCTACTCCCATAGTCCGTGAATCGGAATCCCCCAGGCCAGTTCAGACAAAGGAGCCAGTAGTCATTTTGAATAAGGCAGCAAAGGAACAATTACACAACAACATATTGAAGCACAACTTTCATCCCGAGTAGGGCATTTCTCTTTCGCCACAACAAGATTTGGGTAAACAAGTCTCCAAAACCATCTCGAAGTTATAGTGTGAAACTTTTTGCAACCATCTTGGAAGCTACTCGCCTTCACTAGTACGTGAGTTCTATGCCAATCTCTATGATCATGAGTTAGAATTTAGTTTTTTTCGAGAAGGTTTAATACCATGGGATGCTGCAAACATCAACGAGCTATACAACACCAAAGTCGATGTCGACAAACACACTGAGTTCATGGATGACATCAAAGATGAAAAACGAGACCTGTTGGTGATAAAATTGTGTGTTGACGGAGTAGTTTGGATGAGTTCCCATCAAAAGAACTATACAATAAATCGTCGTTTCCTGACGTTGTAAGGTAAAATTTGGTTTCACTTTATCAAATGTAGACTAAAGCTCTCCACTCACAGTACAATAGTAACCCTAGACAGAATGTGTCTGATACATTTTATTGTCAAGGGTTCAAAAATTGATATAGGTGCAATACTACTCCACGAAATAACTGATTACGCCGCAAGACTGACTGGGATCTTAGTTTTCCCATCACTGGCGATGTTATTGTGCTAACAAAGAGGAATCGTGCCTCGTGCTGGTGAAAAAATCATGGAAAATAAGGTCTCAATCAATGAAGCCCCTGTAGAAAGAATGACTTGAGGTAAGGACACGCTGATACTGAAGGTGGTGGAGACCAGCAAGACAAGAAAGGGTAAAGCCAAATCTGACAGCAAAAGAACTAACATGAATGTAGAGACATCTTTATGGTGCAAACTGAAGGATGGCGAAAAAATGGTAAATTACATATCCTAGATTTTGTTTTACGCTCATACCAAAGGTTAGAACAATTCTATTGTAGCCACATTAGGTCAACTGAGCCCATCCCCACTACCAGAATTCCCTGTGTTTCCACCAATCATTCACAATTATGACCTCTCTTTCTCATATGACGACTTAGAAGACCGAGATAGATCGGTGGCATCCCTACCTATTGTGCAGGTCTCTGATAATGAGAAAGAAGAGGAATCTAAGGACATCAAAGAATGCTTGCGAAAGATTGATAGCTTGTTTGAGGATGGTATTTTTGTTGATCAAGAAGACACTGTTGTTGAAAAGGAAGTTGATGCTGTAAAAGAAAAAGTTGTTGCAGAAGAGGAAGTTGTTACTAAAGAAGAGGAAGTTGCTAAAAATGAAAATGGAAAAGAAGATTTTGTTGAGAAGGTTGTCATCGTGCTCGAGTCTGTGGGTGCAAATATTGATAATTTGGAGCGAATTGGAATGAGACTGGCAAAAGTTGTTGAAGTTGCTAGTAAGGAAAAATGTATTTCTTGGGAAATACTGGTCTACACTGGACCATTCCAAGTGGCCTCTCCTACACAAAGGACAATCAATGATGCTAGGGCTAAGACATGAACTAAGGAGCAATCCGACAATAACGCAAAGACCAAAGAATAGAAAATAAAGCACTCTAAGGATTAAAAACGAAAGAATGAGGAAGAGAAAGAAACATCAGCCAACCACATCAACGGCTGCGGATAACTGAGTTAGCTTGTTTTAGGCTTTAGTTATAGTATTCATGCATTGCATGTAGCTGTAGGTTTTATTTTGATAAGTATACATTGTCATTGCATTTTCATTGTCATTACCTTTTAGTGTTAGTGCATTGGGGACAATGCAAACTTTAAGTTTGGGGGAATGCATATGGGGCTTGGAAATGCACCCATATTTCAAAATTTTTATTTTTGGAAATGAAGCATGCAAGGTTTAATTATAGTTAATGAAAATTGTTAAAAATATTTTTTTGTTTAATTGTTGAATCATGTAAATTAGCAATGAATGAGTTGGATAAATTTGATTAAAGATTGTAGCTTCAATTCTTTGATGAATGGATTAGGTTGCATTAGTAATGGATGATTGCTATCATTCTTTAAATCTTAACTTTGTACAGCTGCTTATATGTATATATAGTTGTAAAGTAGAGGCACTCCAAAGTAGGTATAGTATGGAATGTTAAAAAGGGAACACTCCAATACAAGCGCTAGAAAAATCAATCTGGCCAAAGGCTGTTGCTGCATGAGTGTGTGTCGGCGCAATTACGTATTCCCTGGGGTTTGTTGCACCCCATCATTACTTCTCAGGAACAAGGGTACAATAATGCAACGATATCCCTTATTCTGAAAAAAAACTTAAGGTTTGAAGCATGATGCTAGCATTGATGAAGTTGTAACTTTATTCATTCATGCTTATGAATTGTCGACGCAATATTATTTCATCTGAATGTGATTCATCCATTGGGAATTTAGAGGGTTCAAGTTGCTAGAATGATCATTTTCCTCAGTAAATTTTTTTTGTAGCCTTGCTAGTTTCTATTTTACTTAAGGACAAGTCAAAACTCAAGCTTGGGGTGTGATAGCACTAGAAAGAACATAGGTTTTCCCCTATTTATTGGTTAAATTGTTCCCATTTAATTATCCTTAGCATACATTTTAGCATTTTAAGTTTAGTAAATTGCATTGTATAACTCAGTCAATCCTAGCTTATTTTACCCTTAATTTTGCTATTTTATTGCATTAATGTCGCTGCATGAGTTAATTCCAGACTGCATCTAAAATTATCACCGCACCTGGCAGATGTCCACTTGTCACTGCATAGGTTAATTCCAAATTGCGTTCAGAATTGTCATCGCACTTGACAACTGTCCAGATAAGAACCAGAATTACATGAGCTATCCATCGGTATAACCAACTGCATTTAACAAGGATGAAATAATTTTAGGAAATGACACTGTCTTGTGGGGATGACATAAAAGGTGGACATGAGAAGAAAAAGGGGACTTCTTGAGTGGTTTTTCTCCATTATCATCATCTTCATCATCCGAATTTGAAGCTTGCGACCATGGCAACTTAAACCTCTCACAGGTGAGCCAATGTGAAAACCAAATGCAGACTAGCTCCTGACGAGGAGACCTAAGTGCACGACAAGATGGAATAGAGAGATTCAGTCGATTTGTTTAGGGATAGTATTCTCCATTAGAATCTTTCTTATTTCTTTCTAAATGCTGGTGATTACTCTTTAATTTCTAGTTGTATGGAAGTACTCATGAATTCTTGGTAAAATGTTATCTTATTTAACCTTGCTTTTATTTTTTAACCTTGGGGTTTGAATTTTTTTACACGGAAGTGTTATTGCAGTCACTGACACTGGAAAGTGCAGTGGCAGTTTGAGCCAACAAGCAGTACAACGGAAGTTGAGTGAGGATTAGAGGAATTTAGTCCACTTGTTCTTAATAGTGCCATTCTGCCATCATCGAAAGGTGAGGTCAATATGCATAGCTAATTATGAGATTAAATGGAGGAGTAACGCTGAGTGAGATATACATTGAATTTTATTTCATTGACAATCACCTATACTTTTATACCTTGTGAGTACTTCGTATTCTGCTGAAGTTTCATGTTGGGGATCCCAGTTTATCATCAACATATTTTATTTTGTTGTTTTTAAATCTATTACACCAACAATTATTCTCACAATTCATCTCATTTATATCCAGATATTGTACCGACATTAATATACAAAAGACACCCATCCATGTGGGATCGATATCCAACAGGCTCACATCTGCCTACTATACTTGCATCGACAGTGTACACTTGCACATTATTACTGTGACATTAAACAGCCGATCAGAGACTTATTAAGTTCATTCAAACTTACAAGGGTTTTGACCTATGGTAGCAAGATCCGCTGGATAAGGAACTCGAGGAAGGACCAAGCAAGACCGTATTGGATCAAGGATCACTGTCTGTAAAGAGTTATGCACAAAGGAAGGGGGTACCTTTATAGAGTTCGCCAAGGGGTCGAATGTATTGTATTTAAATAGTTCCCCTAGAGTTCGGAGTTGAGACAATGAACTTTTATTTTAATTTAATGTCATTGTTGTAAAAGTTTTTAAATAAATAGGTAATATATTCTGATTTTAAAATAGTGAGATCTAAATGTGTAACACAACCCGATTCAGATGTGACGTTCCATACCTGGATTCGACGATCAGGTCGGGTAGGTGTGTTACAAATTTAGTGGTATCACAACCTGGTTTAGATGTGATGATCCGTACCCAGGTTCAACGATCAGATCAGGTAGGGGTGTTACACAACAATTCGATCCAACTATGTTGTCTCACATTCAACGCTTTTTTGGATAGGAGGTATGTAACACCCTTAACTTGAATCCTTCGCTAAAACAGGGTTACAGATTATTATTGAAGTTTACAATTTAAACAAACAAAAAATTCAAAAATTTCATAAAATATAGCATTCATGTTAGAAACCAATCAGAATCATGCATATTGTCCCTAATACGAGCCCTTGAGGCCCAAACTACACCTTAGAAACAAATCGGGCCTAAATCAGAAATTTAGAGAATTTTTCGGAAACTTATAAAATTTTCAAAACTATAGCGACACACGGCCAAGCCACACGCTTATGTGCCAGGTCGTGTGAGCATACTGACTTGCATTCTTTAAATGATACAGGGGATACACGACCGTGTCACCTAGCCGTGTGTTACACACGGTTGAGGTACACGCCCATGTCTCTGCCCGTGTGGATGAAAATAGGTCATTTTCCAAGCCACATTTCTCACCCAATTTGGTACCAACCTAAACACACAATTTTCATATAACCAAGTCATAAATAGGCATCCAAAACCAGCTAAAATAAAGCTTAAAACATGTAATATCATCACACACAACCAATATGCCCTTAGGCACCTTAAATGACAACTTATAATATGAATTTTCATGTATTCAATATATTCAAACGTATAACTCACTTATATGCATATTTGCATCCAAATTTTATCAAGTAAATTTACATCATTTCTTACCCAATTACTTACCTTTCAAAACATATCATTTGGTGCCAAAATGTATTTCACATACCAAGATATTTAACTTATATGCCCTACATATCAAGACACCAATTCATGATCAATTCTTCATATTCCAAAACACATATATGAAATGCACATTAGGCTACCTTTTTACCACTCTTCATTCAATCATAAACCAAACAAGTGGCTAATCTCAACAAAACACATATAAGCCAACATTGGCCATATTAACCTATACATGCCATTATAACCGAAATTAAACAACCGAATGTACCAAAAGAGCCGATGGATAGTGTGATATAGCTGCGACAAGCTTCCAACCTGAACGAGCTTCCAAATCACTAAAAACAAAAAAAATAACACAGGGTAAGCATTTAAGCTTAGTAAGTTCGTATAACATAGAATTTAACTTACCATTTAGTCACATTTAAGGTAAGCATACAAATAATATCCAAACTCAATTTGGCCAAAAGCCTAAACACATATCCTCATCAACCATGTTAGTCATGTAATTCATATAAATATCAAAAAACATGAATGAGCTCAACAATAATCAAACTTCCATGTACATATAATTTCCACATCATGTATCTATATATCATGTACAAATCATTTTCATATATCTCATGTAAATACCTGTAATAGTTCGTATTGAACTCATGTAACCTCATAACAGAACAGTGCCCATTGAACCATTTAGAATACTGTTGGATACACGGGTAGTACACACGAGGTGTACTGAACTGTAATTCGTCAATTCATGTACATGTATCCTCATACAAGTTGTAAACGGTAAGCTCCTCCGAGCTGAATAACGGTAAGCTCATACAACTTGAGTATCGGTAAGCTCAGAAGAATTGAAATTGGTAACCCTAATGACAAGTCATTTGTATTCTACGAATTCCTAAGGTTCAAGCGAGGCTCGGTCATCGTCGTACGTTGCCGGATATGTGATTGATATTCATATATGATCATAATGCAAATAACATACATCTAATTCAATCAAAGCATATAATTTCACAATTTAATTACACGAACTTACCTCAACGAGTGTACGTAGATACAAAGGCGACTAATCCGATATTTTTCCTTTGACCCGGTCTAACTCCGTACAAGGTCCAACCGGATCTATACGAATGAATTTAAATCAACTCAATATAATTCATATTCAATTCAGTCCAACACATTTTCTTACAAAATTACCATTTTACCCCTATACTTTTAATTCTTTGCAATGTAGTCCTTAGGCTCGAAAAATGAAATTCATTCAACTTTATCCTAACCCAAGCCTAGCCGAATTATAAACATATTTATAGCAGCCCATATATTTCACAAATTCACAATTTTACCACACAATTTATCACTTTTTTCAATTTAATCCCTAATTGATAATTTCCTCAAAAATTCCTTTACAAAAGTTGTTTATCTAACAACAACCATTTATTTTCTACAATTAAATTTCAAAACCCTAACATGTTCATCAATGGAAAAACACAAATACTTCAAAATTTTCACAAATTAGTCCCCGGGCTAGCTTGATTAAGCTACAACAATCCAGGAAACATAAAAATTATCAAAAACGGGACAAAACACATAACTAATTGATGGAAACAAGCTTGCAAAACCCTAAAGAGAAAAAATGGCCTCTTTTTCTTACCAAGCCATGACCTTCCACTAACACATTTACGATTATTTACCATATAAAGACCTCTGCTTTAAATTTCTATAGCGATTTAATACATTTTCATTGAATACTATCATGCTGTAGACCATAAAATAATAAAAAAATAAATTTTCTGACTTCAGATTTGTGATCCCAAAACCACTATTCTGATTTCATTGAAAATGGGCTGTTACAAGGTATATGAAACTTTTGTTATTCATATAAATATGATATTTCTCACCATACAAATAATGTATCTAGATCTTTGAAGCAGACACCACAACAGCTAGCTCTAAATCGTGCGTAAGGTAATTATGTTCATGCGTTTTCAACTGTCAGGATGCATTCGTAAATACTTTACCATCCTACATTAAGACACAGCCTAAGCCATTCAATAAAGCATCACTGAATATCACTAATTCTTTTCCTGATTCGGGTAAGGCCAAGGTTCGGATCGAACCATAGTGTCTTTTGTTCTACTTCTATTGACTCTAATTGTGCCTCAAATTCCTGACCATCAGCCTCTCGTAGAAGCAACAACAGGTCTTACATTTTTATTTCTATTCAAATCAGTTCAGTTCGGTTAGTTTTTCTTATAATGATCTAAAGATCCACAAACCAAATATGACTCATCTTTCAATCCACATATCACAGAACGATTCCATCCACAATGGCTACTTTCAAGTATATTTACATTTCTGAAGCTAATCGTAATGATTATTGAAGTCATCAGTGGTCTCACATTACTTTGTTCCATTCTATCATTGTCAGACAACCCTGATGGCACTGAAAATAACTACTCAATTCTTTCATTTTCTTCGATAGAGAAACATAAAACACTCTAGATGTATTTCACTTATTGAAGTCGTGAATTTTCATTTCATTTTGTTTTTTGTGGTTGTAAACTTCTTCCATTTTCTAAGCACAATCAAACAAAACTATGAACTCTCAAATGTCCATTGCACCAATCAACATCTTGGTCTTGTCATTTAATCCATCTTCAAAATGACTACACATTTCTTCCTCTGTAGATATAATTTCACAAGTATATTTACTGAGCTGAACAAGCTCACACCCATTATCTATAACTAATTTATTTCTCTATTTTAACTCAAGGAATTCATTTTTCCTCTAGTCAAGGTATCGTTTGCTGACGTAGTTATTTCGAAACTCAGTTTTGGAATTTTCTAATTAACTCATTCTTTCAGTAAAACCATAACTAGAGTTGACCACCAATTAAAAGCCTCCACTTTTAACAATGACACTACACATCTCAAAAAATCTTCGAGAGGACACAATATTTCATCCAAAACTCTCTGTGTGTTTTCTAACCAATAATTGGCTCTAGTCGGATCATCACTCACTTTACCGCAAAATTCTTTGGCTCCCCACTTTCGAACTTTATCAATAGAAAGTCTATGAATATTTTTTCGTATAGGGCTTTGAGGACGAGAAGGTGGAGACCGTTGAGCCACGAAATTGGATCTCATACACACATTAAACATATCATTCATCATATTAAGAAAGGTACTGTGAGCCTCTTCTCTAGGCTCTTGAAATTCGGGCACATTATGAACAACCCCTAGATCAGTGGTTGGAATATAACCTTTTTCTTCGTCGCAATGTACTCGATTGGATTCAGTTGACATCTCTAATATATAAGGGAACAAGTCAAATTGATTGGGAGGCATCACACTATCATAGGTTATAAAGTGGCATGTATTTCTAGACTCAATACATGCTACATTTAGTCCTAGAATCGAAAAAATCGTAACTCTGATACCACTAAATGTAACACCCCTAACCCATCTCTAATGTTGGATTAAGGTTATGGGATATTACGATAGTTAACAAGACCGATAATATAGTAACATAATTTAAAAATTAATTAAAACATCATAAATTAATAAATAATCATCATTTCTAGCATACATTTAAAAACGAGACCTAAATCGAGCATTTGGAACCCTAAAATCAATTTAGAAATGAATATGGGCTAATCTAAAATAAAACAAAAAAATATGGCAAAAACTAAAAATAAGAGTCACACAACCGTGTGGCTCAAAGATATGGTTGTGTGGAAAAACCGTATAATAACTTGTGTCCGTGTAACTTAGGGTCACACAGCTGTGTCACCAGGTCGTGTAACTCTCTAAGACCATGTGGATGAACCTATACCAAAAATTAATAAGATACATGGCCATGTGAAGTGACTGTGTGCACCTAAAATAACTTAAAAAATAAGCCATTTCAACAACCATTTCTTAGGTCTCAAGCCAAACAATTTCCCACCATTTTTACCTATTCAAAAAACATTTAAACATACCAAAAACATTCAACCTAAGTCCCTAACCAATATGCTCTCATTGGCACCACAATTCAAATGTTAAAAAATAGATCATTCAAGCATAAACCATTAGTTAACCATACCTTCCATTCTATGAACTCAATACCCAATTAAACACATAACACCATTGCCAACATTGCTAACATAACATCATCCAAACTTCACCAAGTTACCTAAAGCAAAATGACCATTTCATCACCAAAGCACAAGACAAGCATACAAATCAAATATTCCTTACTTATTCAACTATCAAATTTATCGTCATAATATCATGTTCACATTCATAAACTAAGTTCACAAAATGACTAAAACTTATACACATTTCATTACCTAAATAGCATGAATAACACCGAATAGATTTACACCATTACATTCATCAACACAATTATTAAAACTTACAATTTTTTTTATTGGTTCATATACCAAAAGGCTCAAAACATAACTATAGCACCCCATACCTGGCTTGGACTCCAAGTCGAATATCAAGATGCCACACCACTGTCTGACATCGCTTTCATTGTAATTATCATAATTGAAATACATGCAGTTTCATTTTAATTTAATTACTCTAGCATTTATGAGAATATCAAGTCATGCAAACTTAGTTTAGCATTTTATCATACTAACATACGACAAACAAACATAAAATGAACATATCTCAAGTCTTGGGACCACCTAGCAAATTTCCCAAAAATGTTACTTAGGTATCAATACTGCCTTTATGGTATCGATATTTCCTTTAAGTGGTATCGATACCACCTGGAAAATCAATACCAAACTAGCATTTTGTTTTTCGCCAAATTTCAAAACATCAAACAATGTCGATACCTTTCGCAAGGTATCGATAATTACACATTGAGTATCAATACTCAGGCTAAGGTATCGATACTTGGGCCAATGTGTCATTCTATACAGAGTTATCGATATCGGAGATTCTCTCGGCATTAATTCAATAGCAAGCTCAACCTCTCTAATTGGTGGTAACCTTGGTAACAGTTCTGGAAACATATCTGTATACTAACATACTACTGGAACCAGTTTTAGCTTCAATTCTAAAACTCTGGAATCAAATATATAAGTGAGATACGCTTCATAGCCTTTTCTAACATATTTCTGCGCTGACATAGCCGAATAACATTAGATGCACTATCCAGTCTATCTGATTCAATTTGAAGTTTTTCACCGTTTTGACATTTTAACATAATATGCTTTCATCTACAGTTCACAACAGCATCATGCAGAGTTAATCTGTCCATACCCAGAATCACATCGAATTCATCAAAGGGTAGTAACATCAAATTCGTCGAAAAGTTACAACCTTGAATCATCAAAGGATAGTTTTTACAGGCTTTATCAACTAACACATACTGACCTAAAGGGTTCGCTACTTTAACCGCAAACTTAGTAGACTCTTAAGGTATTTTCTTATCTGACACTAAAGTCATGCATACATATAAATGCATTGACCCCGGGTCAATCAAAGAATTAATATTATTATCAAAGATAGAAAATGTACCGGTGATAACATCAGGCGCTGAAGCTTTCTCTCGAGCACAGATCGAGTAAGCTCTTGCTGGCGCTCGTGCCCCAGATCTCACAGCAGAGACTTTCATCCCACTATGGCTATTACCCATATTTCCAGTGTTTCGAGGTGGTCTACCTCTCGCAGCTGTATTACTCGGTCGATTAGTCTAAGCTTTTTCTTTGTCAAACCTTTCAGGGCAATCTCCAAGATAATGTTCATACGAACAACATGAAAAACATGATCCTCCTTTCAATCTGCATTCACCGAAGCGTCGTCTATTACATTGTTCATTCGGGATTGTTGTTCTTGACACTGTCCATGCACACTACAAACGTAGCCTGAGGTTTCAAGCTCGTATGTTGTTTACCTTTATCTTTCCCGGAATAACCCATTGAGGCTGATGAACGACCATGATATTCTTTCGACTTCTTTGACGGCGATGAGTATGACTTTCCCATAGGTCAATTTCTCGAGTCACTAGCCTCAGAATCGACTTTTCTTTTTGCTTTGCTAAGTTCCTTAGCTTTATACGCTCTGTCAACCAGAACTACAAATTCTTTCAACTCAAGGATCCCGACTAATAGCTTGATGTCTTCGTTTAACCCATCTTCAAACCGAGTGCACATAGCAACCTCTGTCGGCATACATTCTTGGGCATACTTGCTGAGTCAAACAAATTCTCTCTTATATTCAGCTACTATCATACGGCCTTGTTTTAGCTTCAGGAATTCTTTACACTTCTTGTCTAGAAGTCTCTAACTCACATATTTCTTTTAGAATTCAGTCTGAAAGAATTCCCAGTTTACCTGATCTCTCGGTACAACCGCAACTAAAGTGTTCCACTAATAAGTCGAATCTTTCAACAATGATACAACACATTTCAAGCATTTTGTTGGTGTACACGATAATTCATCAAAAACTCTAATGGTGTTTTCTAACAAGAATTCAGCTCTTTCAGGATCATTTTCGACTATACCTAGGAACTCTTCAGCCCCATACTTACGAATTTCATCGACTGAAGGCTTGCTTGCTCGTACTGGTTCCAAATGTTGAGGAACTACTAAACCAGTTGAGGTACAGGTGGGGGTAGAGGTTGTTGAGCCATTGGGTTCATTCGCACGAACTCAGAAAACAATTCAAACATCATCTAGAAGAAGGCTTCCTTAGCCTCTCCTCCTTGGCCCTCAAATACGGGTCTACTACCACTAGACGTTGCTCTGTGAACAGAGGCTTGCACATTGTTTTCAACTTCATCAGAATCAGCTTGGTCGAATAACATTTTATCTATATAAAAACATAGTTCAATTTGAGACAAGAGTTATTATACTATTGCAGGTTATATAATGGCATGTATTTCTAGACTCATACATGCTACATTCAGTCTGAGAACCAACTAAATCGTACTCTGATATACCACTAAATATAACACCCTTAACCTTTATTTGTTGCCAAAATAGGGTTACAAAAAATTATCGTACTAACAGAACATTACAATATATACTTCATACATTAATATAAACACAACATCAATCATTCATCTACATACACATCATCCCTAAATCGATCCCTCAAGGCTGTAGAAATACATTAGAAACAATTCAGGACTAAATTAGAAACATTTAGAAAGTTTAAGAAAAAGTTTAAAAATTTTGAATGTAGGGGTCACACGGTCGTGTGCCTCACACACGCCCGTGTCTCAAGCCGTGTAAAAATTGAAATAGGGACATACAGCTGTGTCCTAGTCCGTGTCCTCACCTGTGTAACTCTCTGAGTTGGGTCACACGGCCGTGTCATACGCCCGTGTGCCAAGCCGTATGTTAGGCCGTGTAACTGCTTGACTTGAATGCAATAAAACCTACAACGGACACACGACTGTGTCGTTGGGCCGTGTGTCACACACGGCTGAATCACACACCCGTGTCTCAGACCGTGGGGACATGAATTTGCCCAAAAACAAGCCTTTTCCTACACCAACTCATGCATTCACCTAAAGACCTTTAGTGCACGTTATCAAAGCATCAAAACCTTACCAAAAAATATATAAATGACCAATTCAGTAGTCCATGATCATGATCAATCAACCAATTTTCCATACAAGGCACCACAAATGCATTCATTCACAACATACTTAAACATGCATATATTTGATCACATTTCTGTCATTAAACATAATTCAACTTCTAACAAATCATGCCATAAATATGACCATAAACTCTTCATCACAAACATACTATTTGAGCCATACATTCATGCATTACAAGTGCCCAAAATGACATAATTTGGCAAGCATCAAGAGATACCAAAACCAAAAGAACTTATACATGCCAAAATCATCAACTAACATTCAACTAGATACCAATACAAGTCCACCTATACATGCCATTATAACCTTGGCCAAACCATCAAAAACTATTGATATTTATGTTGAATAGTGTGATAGATCTCTAACGATCTTCCAAACTGATAGAGCTTCCGATTATCTATAAAATATAGTAAAGAAAACTACGTAAGCACATAATGCTTAGTAAGTTCGTAAAAGATGAAACATAACTTACCATTTCATTTAAATAACATAAGTATAAGCATAATGTAATCTAACCATAAGATTGGCACAAGCCTAAGCATCGCCATCAATACACAAGTTAGTGCATTTAAACGTAATTCACTTGAATTAAACATAAGGTAAGTCATTTCCACATAAACATACATCCTTGGATCCATTCTTCATTTTCATGAAAATAAGCATCCTTCCATTTGAAAGCCTACCATTTCAATCTGTTTCATTACCCATTGAACCATTTAGAATATCTTTGGATACTCGAAAAAGCTCACACTAAGTGTGCTTAAACATATAGCCGTAACCTTTCTTTTACATCATTGCTCACACGAGCTGTGAAATGGGCCTACTCACACAAGATGTGGGTCAGAATGTAAGCTGCACGATACTGCTAACACGAGCTGTTGGTCAGAATGTAAGCTACACGATACTACTCACATGAGCTATGGAGTATCCACAACAAATGCAGGACCTCATCCATCGGTAGGACATTCAAGACCAGCACCCGAAACATGAAATCTGTAATAACATGTCATTTGTATCCTACAAACTCCTAAGGTTCAAACGGGACTCGATAGCCCTCATAGCATTGTCCTGGATGTACATTATATATTCATAATAACACATAATTGAATAGCATCAATATAATAATTCGTTCATACGAACTTACCTCGATGATTAGAGCGTAAAAATGAAGTCGATTAATCTAAGGCTTTATCTTTTCTTCGATCTAAATTCGTACGTGGTCTATCTTTATGTAAATAGAAAAATTCAATCCATTTAATACTTCTATCATTCAATTCAGTCCATATTTCATTTTTGAAAAATTACTACTTTTCCCCTAACATTTTAACTTTTCACAATTTATTCCTTAAGCTCATAAATTGAAATTTAAACATTTTAAACCTCTTCTCATGCTAGTATAATTCTCTAGGGACCTAAAAAATCTATACAAACCATCATTTCAAAAATTTACCATGAAATTTTATAATTTTTACAAATAAGTCCCTAAACACAATCTTCATCAAAATTCATTTTACAAAACTTGTTTATTTATCAATAAGGACTCATAATCTACCATTAAACATCAATAACCACACAAGAGTATTCATGGAACAACCCGAAATCTTTAAAGATTTTGCAGATTGATCCCTAGGATAGCTAGGTTAAGCTACAACGACTTCAAAAACATAAAAATCATTAAAAACGAGATTGGAAAACATACCATGCAAGCAAGAAGAAGTGACCAAATACCCTAGCTATCTTTAATGGTAAAATTTCGGTTGGTTTAACAAATGAAGAAGATGATACCATTTTCTTTTCTTCTTTTTTTAACATTAATTTACCTAATTACCATTTTAACCTTTAAAAACTTTAAATATTTCAATAAAACCATGTCCATAAATATCCACTATCACCTTAATTGTTCTAATTACCATCCAAGTCCTTTAGTTTAAAGTTTCATAGCCATTTGACCCCTTTAACTAATAGAACTCTACTTTTATACTTTTTACAATTTAGTCCTTTTCACTTAATTAAGCATGGAAACATCAAAATTTTTTCACGAAATTTTAATAAAAGCCTTCTAACATCCCATAAACATTAAAATAATAATTTACTCTTCAGATTTGTGATTCTAAAGCCACTATTCCAATTTCACTAAAAACGGGTTGTTACGTTAGGTAACAGATGCGAACTAGATGACTCAGCTTGCTTCCCAAAGGCTTGGGCGAGCTTAGTTCTCATGTCTAGGCTCATGGCCTATTCCACCATCTTAATTCGTTCAGTTAGGTTAGCAATTTCTTTTATTTTATGCGAGACTAACTAAACTTTAAACTAATAACACAATCCCCGAAAGAATCGCTTACAACTTTCCTTTTCTATCGACACTAATTCCGAAGCGTATTTGTCAAGCCGTAAAAATTCACGCTCATAATTTACTACTAATGTGTCGCCTTGTCTCAACATAATAAACTACTACTTCTGATCTTCCAGATATATTTCACTGATAGACTTTTTCTAAAATTTTGAATGAAAGGAAGCCTGATTAATTCAACCAATGACACGTGTCAGGTAACTGTCAACCACCATTGATATGCCTTATTTTTTAGAAGGGATACAATGTATGTGACGCACTAGTGTGAAGTTCACTACTAATGTAGCATCCGATCCGTCGATTCTAACCAAGCCCCGACTAACGAGGGATCAACTCCTTTCAACCCTTTAAATTCAGTGGCACCATACTTTCGTAATTCTTGTATCATAGCTAGCTAGGTTGCGGGTACTAAAGATTCTCTTGCCACTCGCTGAAAGGCTTCCGCTATAATGCAAAATAAATTTTTATCTTCCCTACCTTCACGTCGAGTTCCAACAACCCTATCTTGATGAGCACCGGCTAGATTAATACCTGGTGCCTTTATCCCGATTCTATTTACACTCTCAGTAGAGCAAACGGTACAATAAACATCATCACCAACATCATTTCTCACTATTATAAATAGAGGAATTTTATAATCAACATCCAAATCCCGAATCAGGCTCAACTTAACTTTGACATGTACCTCTAAACTCAATTTTGAGCTCGATTTAGCTTGAGAATTAGCAAAACCTATAGCTTTAATACCACTAAATGTAATGCCACAATACCCTATTCGATCATCAGACCTAAGGTACAAAGTTTCACATTCGTTGCCGGAGCAACTACGATCAAACTACATTCGACTTATACCATTAAATAATAAATTTCAAGTAATACATGCATACGATACAATATACATTCATTTTCGGGTCTTATACGAGCTTACAAAATCTCTATTGCTAACTTGAGGTCGAATTAGAACCAAATTATAAAGATTTCAAAATATCAGGTTGAAGTTGCGACTTCGGGGGTTCCTCGTTGCGACACAACATACTAACTTTGTCTCATCGTGACGTTAAGGGATCAATGTCGTGACGTGACCCCTATTTTACAAAAAAATCCAATTTGGTACCTATTCAATCGATCAACACAATTCAAACATACTCAATACCAAATCTCAAAACCATTGGTGCCATTTCCAACATACATTTTCAATATATCTCATCATATATATATATATATATATATATATATACATTACTTAAACATACCTTTTAACTTAGGCATTTATGCAATTCACCATCCATTTACCAAGTTGGCATATATATACATTCACATATAAGTCTCAAATATGGAAACCTTTCATACAATTCATTAAGGTGCCAAATTCAAATATACAAACCAATTATTTGACCATTTCCATGTTACCATTTCAAGCTTCAAATATAAACATGACCACCTATTATGCCAACACTTGTTCAACCTATGTACATGTCATATAACAAAAAAAAAGATATTTTACAAACATTGATGAATCGGGGATCTCTAGCTAGATGCTTGATCTACCATAATTTTTTGTGGAAAGTTTAGCTCTTCTCAACAATTAATGAACTTGTATTCGAGTAATTTGAGGTCTTTTTCTTCATTTCATACACTTAGTTTTGAATTTGAATTCAATAAAATAAGCTTTTTAGTGTGTTTTATGACCTATTAGGTCAATCTGGGCCTAAGAAAGAACAAATGTGTTGATTAAGTGTGCAAGATAATATAGTAGGCCGATGAGTCGGTGGACTACCCCGGATGTCGTAACATTCACAGGGAATGTCGCGACACCCAACTTAGAAACTAAAGGGGGAACATTTAGCCATCGATGTCGTGACAACAACCACTCAATGTCATGACAACAAACTTTGAACCAATAGGGCGAACATTCAATGTTTAATGTCGCGACAACAGCCATAGGATGTCACGACACCGATCTGATGACGCCCATTTATCAGTCAAGGGTGTTTTTCATCCGCACAATGATAATTAACATGTCTAGCAGCTTGTAGTTGACCTAATTTGATTATCTAACCTAAATACTATAAATATTATTGCTCAGAACTCAATAAGGGGAGTTAGACCTTAGTTTCTTAGTTTAATTTTATGTTTTTTTTCTTAGGGTTTAGATTTAGTTATTAATTTTTGTTTAGTTGTAAGTATTCATTCGATTTCAATTTTAGTTTTAATTTTACTTTTTATACTTTTTTTCTGTTAATCTTTACTTTCCCAATTTCATCAATCGAAAAATCATTCAAGGGTTTAAATATCCAAGAACATGACAACATCTGAAAATTGTAATAATCTCTTCTCTACTCTTTATTTTATATTTTCTGAATGTTCAATAAACTGTTAGGGAATCTTGCATTTAGAATGAGGCATAAC
The DNA here is from genome assembly GCF_025698545.1 of Gossypium raimondii. NCBI lineage: Eukaryota > Viridiplantae > Streptophyta > Magnoliopsida > Malvales > Malvaceae > Gossypium > Gossypium raimondii. The sequence continues at coordinate 22,212,626 of NC_068570.1, forward strand.
TAAAACCTTAGGAATGGATGATGAACTGAAGTGAGATTGGTTAACTTAGGAATTAGGGTTTTGCATTTATTTATGTGGATTAAATTAAGCGGAATAAACCTTATAATTGACGACTCTAAGGAGTTATTTAGGTAGATGAGGCTGAAAAGATAATCTACTGGGAATCAACTTAATCTAACCCGGTTTAATTTATCCGATAGAAAGATAAGTAGACTAAGTCAATCAATTAATCTAGTTATAGGCTGAAAGTTATTAATTAAGCTGAAAGTTATTAATTAGGTTAATCATTAGCTAATTAATTAAAATCCTAGACTCTGGTTAATCATGAACATGGAAGTGATTCACCTCTTTGCTGTTTAATTGATTATTGATTTTGGTATTTCGTTTTTTTATTTTATGATTCAATCCACTTCTTTTGATTCTATAGTACTTTGATTTGATGCTAATAATATTTAGACATGTATAGTGTGTAATTCAATATTAATAATTTAGTTTAAACAGACCTCCTTGGGTACGACCATCAGAATACTTCCTAAGTATTTCGTTGTAATTAAACTATATTACAATTTGATTTATACACTTGCAAATACCACAAATATCATATTTATTGAATTGCAAAATTCTAAGCCTCGATGCAACAAGCTGGGGCGCAATCAATGCTAGATTCACTACTCAAGATCTCGAGATGTACGTATACCTACGCACAAGAAACAAACCATACACTGAACGATAAAGCTCAGTGGTATTTTAATGATTCAAGTTAATATAATAGAGGTTATGATCAATTGCACACATTCTATTTGATTTTTTTAATGTCAACCAATTTATACACATCTCATGCAAAATATCATCCAATGCATCAACATATACATATGTCATAAATATACCAAATGTATTATATGAATCACCTACACATTACTTCAAATAGCCAAACTAAATGAACATATTATACTAACATCTCAATGCCATTGATATTTGCATATCTATTCAGTTTACAACATTTTATCATATCATATTTCATTTCCAAATCAAATCAATTCATTCGTTATCTTCCCATATCGTCCATCATGCTCATTTAACCGGTTCGCATGGTCTTTCACATGCTATCGATAACCATGTATCGTATAAACGTACCCATAGTACAATTTCATAACATTTATTAAATTTTGAGCAACATTCAACCAATTCACAATTTAACTCCCCTATTAACATGACTCAGACTCTAACGGATACACATATCCCAACCACCACACCAATTTGGCACCCACTGTCTCATCGGAACGTCCAAAGTAAATAGATTGTGTCCAACACTCATCGATTTAACCAAAGTAAAAGTTGTGCCCAGCACTCATTGGAATGTCCGAAGAAAAATGTGTCTAGATCTCATTGATATATATATCAACATATAGTTGAAGTAACCCATACTCAATCTATCCCATGACATGCCAACTATATCCAACTTCGCCCGAACAATTATAGGATAACCAATTATTCAATTCATCATATAGTTCAATTCACAATCCATCATTTTCAATTCATCAATTATTTCACCATTTCATCATATAACATAACATGTTGCAACTCAATTCAATATCAATATCATATATCCATCACGTTATGTTATTTTCTATTTTATTCAATTTAGTCCTCTATCTCGACAATAAATCTCAATCTTAACAATTCAATTCAAATCATCATTATTAACTCACCTCAATGTCAAATTATACAAATATCACAAATATGAAACAATTAAATTTATCTTGAATCATAGAAATAAAAACCAAAAGTTCGTGTCACTCGTCGTTGGCTCTCGCTTTTCCTTTCCCTCGACAGCCCTACGTCATCTTTAGCTGTGAATATTAATTCAACAATGACACAATATTAAATTCCATATTAAATCACATTCAAATTCAAAGTCATACATATTTTGTAATTTATTCAATTTAGTCTCTAAACTCAACACAAGCATAACTTTCAATCTAAAGCTTCTAATTAAAATTCGATTTCACTTTTTCTTATTAAGGACCTTCTACTTTCTATTCCTACTAAAATTTCATAAAAAATTTTCATTTTATTCAATTTGGTCCCTAATGTACAAAACTAACAATTAAGCTTTACAAGTTAGTCCTTTTTCATAAATCAAGCTTCATTTCTAATAATTTCACACCTAATTCTTCAAGAAATCAATAATGGTAACTTTCTAAAACTTTCACAGCTTTACAAATTGGTACATGGGTTAGCTAAATCAAGCTCTCATGACCTCAAATCTATAAAAATTACAAGAAAATGGCTTGAATTCACCTACCAATTTGTGGGTGAAAGGTTTGAAAAGCTTGGAGAATTTTCTTTTAATTTCAACAATGGTGGACGGCCTAATGGATGAAGATGATGGATTTCTCATCATTTTATACTATCTAAATATATATAGTATGATTAGATTAATTAATTTTTATTAATTAACTTAACTAAGGTTTATTTTAATTTAATCACTTATTAACCAACTTAATGATTTCTATCAATACCGCCCACTATCTAATGTTTATTATTGGTTTATTAATTATTTTATCCCTTTAAATAATTACTATTTAGGTCCCCAAACTTTTCCTAATTCAAAATCTATAGTGATTAAAATTTCCCATTTTAGTCCCAGATCTTAATTAACACAATTTCAGCTAAATTGTCTAACCAAATTTCAATTCATTTATACGCTAACTTTGTAAATATCTCTATTTAATATTTATTGACTCAGTTTACAGAAACAGGGTTCCAAAACTGTATTTTTTAACACCACTGAAAATTAGGTCATTAAATTAGGTATATATCAAGCTGCAGCCATATCGTTAAATCTCAATTCGACTCTAGTGCCACCACAAGTTAGAGAAGTGATATTTCAATCCTTATATAGTTCTTAAATGTATTGGTATTCTTGCTTACAAGTTGGAGCTTCCCGATTCGGCCAATATACATTCGGTTTTCCATGTTTCATTACTTCTCAAGTGTATTGGTACTCCAAATCAACGAGTTAAACCTTTGCACTTGGCCAATTATACTTTGAATCTTACTTTACAACCTATGGAATTGTTGGAAAAAAAAGGGTGATCAATCATTCGAAACATTTCGTTGAACAATGGCTTGTTAGTTGGGAAGGGTTTCCTCAAATGCACCTACTTAGGAAGGCAAGGATCAATTACTCAAGAGCTTGCTCGATTGTAACCTTGTGAACAAGGTTCTTTCCAATGGGAGAGTATTGTTATTAGCAAAAAGGACACTGTGTTAATGGATCAGTAGGATACAACATATACTCAGACTGAGCGATTGGGCCAAAGAAATCCAAAGAGAAGCGCATGTACAAAGAGGCCTCCCAACAAATATGTTGACTTTGTAATGGAATCCACATCAATATTGACTTAATATTTTTGTTGTATGTGTTTTGCGAATAGGATAAAAGAGAGTAAATTATTGTACTAAAAAACCACACTAGGTACAATTCCCTAGAAAGATTAAAGGGGTCACAAACAGTCTCACTTAAAGCCTAACCTCCTAGATAGAATCTCCCTACAATGTAATTTTATAGCACAATATATCACTACAATTGTACCTTACAAATATTGAAACATAGGTAAAACAATAAAGAAAACCAAAAATTTAACGAGGTTCGGCAAATTACGCTTACATCCTCAGACACTACCAAATATATTTCACTACAAAAGATACAAGTGAAAAATTACAAATAGGAAAAGAGAAAATTTTCCTTACGAAGAAAATGAAAAATTTTGGGATGATTTAAAGGTGGAGAAATCACCTCTATTTATAATAGCACAACACTCCACAACCTTGTAAATTTTAGATGTGAGATTCTGCTATTTCAACAGTATGAGAAGAGTGAATATAGGTTGCAGGAAAGGGAAGGAACAGGGCATGTGTATTTTGTTGCAAACTGTCTTTTTTCTCATATCCTTCTGTAATTTTCTATCTTCTTAAGTTTTCTTTCAATTTTCCAGTGAGGGAACATATCTAGCAATAAAACTTTAGTTACTCTTGGTTTTCTTCTTAATTTAGTGTCTATTTAGTTGGTAATTGTTACAGTATAGCCTTTTCTTGGATAAATCAATGACTTTATAGTATTTTCTACACATAATATATCATTTGCTATTTAAATTTGATAATTTTTTAATGTTTTTATATTTCTTTTTCTAATGTGGTACTTATATTTGATAAAAGTTATACATTTTGGCACCAAAAGGTAATGATATTAAATTTTCAATGTTTAATTCAAGTTTTAGGTTGATTTGATGAAAGTTAATTGCTAATATTATTAGATTTACATTTTCATGATTTTTTAATAGAATAATTTTTTGTGTTAATTGTGAATTTTTTTATTTGTTAAAAAGAGTCTTATGGTGTGATTTTTCTAGGTTGATTTGATGGAGGCTAATTATAAATTTTCATCAAATCAAACTTAAAATCCAATTAAACACTAAAAATTAACATGTTTGTCTTTAAGTACTAAAATATATAAATTTTGTCAAATACATGTATCATATTGGACAAAAAATAAATGTACCACATTATAAAATAAGTGCCACATTAACTTGAGTGCCAAATGATGTATTAAAGCCTATTTCTTACCACTTATAAAAATGAATATGTTAAATACGAAAATTTCTAGAAAAAAACTTCTTAAAATGTGTTTACTATAAGTTCAAAAGAGTTTTATAAGAGATTCGATATTATCTAGTTATGAGTAATTTGCACGAGATTTAATAATTTTGTAAGAATTTTAGTACATTATATTGTAAGAAATTCAAGAATTGCTGAAAATATTACAATATTATAACAATTTTAGTAACTTTTAGTAACTAAAGACTTAAAAGTGTTTATTTTCACTAATATGATAATGTCACTTTTAGAACTGTGGTTTAGGATATTCATAAATGGTAGAAGAAAATGTGAAAGTATGTGTCAAGTTAAATTAATCAATTTAATTTATATACAACTAAAAAAAACTAATAATGCTAAATTGTAGCAAATTTAACATTTATCATTTAAAAATTATATGAAATTTATTGTTTTCATTTATAATTCAACATCAAGAATCCATTTGTAAAATCATAAAAAAAAAAATTGTGCCATGAAGGTATTAGCAATAAGCCATTAAGGATAGAAAGCTTTCATTAGAGTGGGTGAGCATGCCATGGTCATAAAGAGAAATCATGAATCTCACATTGATTGCGTACTAAAGTTTATCTTAAAATATAAGTGTTTATATCACCTTTAATTTATGAGGCATCTTTTTAAACAAAAACTAAATCAAAAAGTCCATATATCAAACTATCATATTTTTTGTATAAAATTTGAGCAGTCCATGATAATTTTTTGAAACGGCTTCATTTGAAGATAAAAGAAAAAACATACATACACTAAAAACAGACAACAAATGATGTGAGAACAATTGGAATCATCCAAGTTGTTAAGGTAAATAAAGCATGAAGAAGAGAAAATTAGGGTACATGCATGGAGGGATCAAGTGCCCAAAAAAATAGGCTACACTATAGCCAAAAGACATCCCTTGTTTCTAGTTTTGTTTCTCAATCTTATTCCATGAAAAATGTTATATATGAGACACTAAAAAAAAACATAATTCTACGTTGCTTTCTTGTGTGTTTCATCATCACCTTGTAAAATAAAAATAAAATTCATTTTGTTTCTTTCCATGAATTCCTTTTGTTTCATTCTCTAAAAACCCTAAGGGTTCTAGGAGAAACATAAAAACAATTGCTTCATCTTTCATCAAAACAAGAGGAAAATAAAAAAAGAGAGGAGTAAATATGCTTCTACGAAGCTCATCAACACCAATCCTTTACATCCCTCAAAGCTCACCGGTGGTCGATTCCTGTCATCGAAGCTCACCTAAGCCGATCTCAATGACGGCCTCGCGACATGACAAGATCCAAAGGACGCCCTCAGATAGCAACATGAGGCAGACCGCGGTCCCAAAAAAGCCAAGGCCACCACCACTTATGAATATTCGTTCCATAGGTTCTCAAGATTCACTTAAAGACGAAGGGACCGATAATATCGACTTGTCCATGCTTTCACTTGCCGGTGGTGATGTAGGAAGCAAAAGTGGAACCCAAGGTTTTGGAGATCACGGTGAAGGGAAACAAATGATGGATGATTATTACCAAAATATGATCAAAACTTACCCTGGAGAAACCCTTCTTCTTGCAAACTATGCTAAATTTCTCAAAGAGGTGAAGGGGTTTTTTAAATTATTAATTATGCAATACATACTCGAAGTATGGTCCAGATTTTAAATTTGACTACATAAAATTCAAAACATTCTAATTAAGTCTTTAAAGTATCAATATCAATCAAGTCCTTTAATCAACATAACAAGAAAATTTAAAATACATGGATCATATTTAAAATTTATATGTGTACTTACAGAGCCAATAAAATTCAAGAGGACTTATTTTTTTAATACGTTAGATCAAAATTGTTTGTGTAGTAAACACGAATTTACAATATGATCCACATGTTTCAAATATATTTCACATCATATTTGATCTAACATTCAACATAAGGATTAAAAAAACCTAATTGATACAATATCAATACTTATTTTCTGATACTTAATTCGGTTTGATGGAATAGGTTCGAGGTGATCTGGTGAAAGCTGAGGAGTATTGTGAGAGAGCGGTTTTGGTGAAACCAGATGATGGGGAAGTGTTATCAATGTATGGAGATTTAATATGGACTAACCATAAAGATGAAGCTAGGGCTCAATCTTTCTTCGATCGAGCTGTACAAGCTTCTCCTAACGATTGGTAACCCCTTTTTTTATTCATTTTTTTTAAAGATGCACTTATCCAAACTCAAAAGTTCATATGATATTTAGGATGATTTGGATAAAACTATAAGGGTCAAATATGGATTTGGGCAAAACAATGAAATCGGTTTAAAATTATGGATTAGTAGTGGTGAATCCTTACATTAAGTTTTATGGGTCTAATTAAAATTTTTAAAAATTTTAAGCCACTTAAATAAGAATTTACAAAAATTTTAAGATGTCTAATTAAAATATTTAATAGGCTTAATGAGAATTTTCAAAATTTGGGAGACTAATTAAAATTTTCAAAAATTTTGAATGGATTAATGTAACACCACTATACCTGACCCGACTGTCGGGTCAAGATATAAGAATGTCACATTTGATGCCACAGTAACTGTCGCCACATACTGATAAACCTACCCTTTAACGGAGAATATTTTGTTATCATTATCGTGTTATTCTCCTATTAAAGTTTTCTTGAATCAATTCAAGTAAAACTTTTAGCAACCTTACATTTCATCATTACATATGTACAAAACAGGGCTTCGGTATCGATACTGGCAGTAAGGTATCGGCACCTTGGCTTAAGTATCGATACCTCTGTCCTGGTAACGATACTGATTTAAGCTTCGATGTTTCAGAAAATCAGATAAAATTCATATGTATCAATACCCTGAATGAAGTATCGATACTTTGGCTGAAGTATCGATGCATTGACTGAAGCATCAATACATTTCTCAAGGTATTGGTACTATGTCTCTAGTATTGGTGCCAAAGTATGATTTTTTATTCTAAAATAAGAGAAAATTTACTTTGGGTCAAATTGCAATTTATACCCTAGCCTCTCATATTTATTATAAAATAACCCAATATGTTCAAGATACTGATTTATTCTCAAAGATTTTTATCCAACCACTCATTTGAATCATATGATGTTTCCTTAATGAATCCCATATACATGCTTTTAATACTAAAGTTTATCAAAAGTAATAGAGTTATTGCAGATTTACAAACAAATCCATTAAGGGTCATGTACTTTCAAAATTAGATTACCCTTTTACATACCATATCTATTATCAAAATTTACCAATTTTATCAAGGACTTTCTCATTTTATCTTATATCAATTACTCACTTAATGTCTCAAAATGTTTTTGAAATTCATTTATGTATTAGTAAAATCCTTCATTTGCAATAATTTCCTTGCATTATAAATTCCCTATTATTTCTCCTTTTCCTCCTCTCCAATCCATATCTTTATTGTGCCTATATAAGATTCTTTTGTTTTTAGTATAACATGCTTTCATGTAACATTAATTATAATTACAAGAATCACATGTATACTCTTAGTAAAATTGTTCATTCAAGTAGTAGTCACTAAATTATTTTTATCTTTTTCTAAAGAAATTGAAATTTGGATCAGCTTTTTTTTTTTCCAAAACTAGACTCAACTAAATTTTACCATAAAAATTTCAGAGTATCCACATAAGCCAATTAATACAGTTTATTCCTCAAATTTTCTCTTGTTCTACTGCTTGACAACTTCGCCCTTCTCCACTAAATATTAATTATCTTTTAGTTCGGGATCTGTATTATGTCACTGTTTGTTTCTCTTGAAAATAGACTCATTAAGAAATTAAAAATATAAATTTCATCGCCTAATCATTTTTGTACCATTTATGATGATTTTTCAAAGTTAGAACAGGAGAACCCGAATCTATTCTGACAGTGTCCCACAAAAACTAATATATCTCAAAATATTCAATTTCGTTGCTTACACCGTTCTTCTATAAGAAAATAGGCTCAATAAGGTTTAATTTCATAATTAATTAAATCTCTAAATAAATTTCTATGATTTTTTGTGAATTTTCAAATTAAAACATTGTGGTCTGTCCAAACTGTTTTAATGAAAATATTTTCTTTCCATGGTTCTTTGCACTATCTTTCATTCAATCATACATAATCATCATACTTTTGATTGCTATTCAATTTAATCACTTATGTTTATGTGTGGATTACATATTCATTTCTTAATTTTAGTACTTTTCATAATACAAATCGCATCCTCTCTTACTTACCAATTTAGTGTTTTAAGTCTATATACTTCATCAAATACTTTGTATTTATAGTATTTAGATTAAGATGCATGTTCCATACATATCATTCACAACATATTTAACTCAATCTATTGAAATACAAGTAGGGTTAGTAATAAACTTATCTCCTTTGTTAAGAATTTCTTCATTTCTTCTTCATTTCCATGCCTTTCTCATATTCACCACTTTCATTCCCTTTTCTTCTCATTTTCTTCACTTTCATCTACTATTTTATTGCTTCTAAATTGATTAACATATTCTTTAGAATATGTACTTCATCTTTATCTTTGTTGTCTAAGGAAATTTTCAAGAATTTTGGGAAAAAGGTAGGTTTTCATAGGAAATGACTAAATTGCCTAAGAAGCAAAACTATCCCCCATATATATAGAAATGATGGATAGTTTGTGTAGGAGAATGAAGAATTTTCTTTATTTTTACAAAAATATCTTTAATAAAATATCATTAATTAATATAATAATCTAACTTTTAATGATTTTCATCCGATGGTCATAATTTTTTCTTACTTTTTAATTTTATCTAATGGTCCAAATTTGTCCATAACCAAAGATATTTTCTCATAATTATCTTATTTAAGAAATGACTATTTTACCCTTGTACTTTCTCTACAATTCCATCCTTTTTATGGCATCTTCTTGGTAAAATTTACATTTAGTCATTCTCATTTCTTCATTTGTTTAATTCGGTCCTCTAGACCCTTCCACCCTTAAGATATTTGCACTATTAGCCCTTCAACTTTTCTATATTCATGCTTTAACTCCTCACATTTTAAATATTTACACTTAGACCATAGAACTTTTCATATTTTTATGATTTAGTCTCTGCTCAAATTAATATTTCACAACATACTTTTATTTCAATTTTCTCTTAACATCCTTTATCTCATACTTTCTTTATATCTTATTTCATTAAAATCTATCTCATATTATTTTCAACCAAGAGGATTTTGAAAATGTTACAATTAATGGCAATTTCTTTTTGGGGGCTCTTATAAGGATCCACTTTTGTAGATCAGGATTAGCTCAAATATTCAATGGTAAATTATAATTTTTCTATCTTATTAACTTTTAACTTTATAATTTTATAAGAGACTAAACCACATTTTTACTATTTTGGGTGGATCAAAGTCCTTGCCTACCCCTTAAGGGCGTGGCTAACTAGGGGAACAAGGTCGTTGGCTCCCCTTAGCTAAAAAGTATAGGCATAATAATTTTTTTGGCTCTTCAACTTTACAAAAAAAATTATTTTAGCCTTTCACTTATTTTTCCGCCTCTTTTAGTCTTTAAACTTGCATTATTTGTCAAATCACCCCAAAATGGATGGAAAAGTTAACATTTGTTAACTTTGCTAACTTGGCATACACGTGTATTCCATGTCAACAATTAATTAATTATTGAAAATTTTAAATTATTTAAATAAATATTTTTTATAATTTTCTATCACTTTTAATACTTTTAATTTTTAAATAATTTTTTATTTTTAAAATTTAAAATTAATTAATTAATGACATATCATCCACATGACAATCCACGCTAATATAGTTAATGACATTAACCTTTTCATCTGTTTTGAGGTGATTTAACAAATAATGCAAGTTGAAAAGCTAAAAAGGATGAAAAATTAAATTGAGGGTTAAAATGACCTTTTTTATAAAATTAAAAGGCCAAATAAATCATTATACCAAAAGTCTAATATGTTTTTAACCCTTTTGTAATTTAAGTATTCAATTTAGATAATAATAATATTATTATTATTAAAAATAACCATATAAAATATTTGGATATGGTGGACTTAGCTGGAAAATAATATAAAAATTTTATAAAAATGCAGCCATGTGATAGCATCTTATGCACGGTATCTGTGGGATGCTGAAGAAGAGGAGGAGAAAAAAGGAAAAGGAGAAGAACATCAAATGAACGGTGGTAATAGTTGCACACCCCAACCATCGCCACATGGCCATGGGCCATTTCCTCACCGACCCCCCTGGTTCACTGCTACTGCTTATTAGCCTTTCTTCATCATCTCTCCCATTATGGGGATAAAAAAAAAATCTGTTAATATATATCCATATATATATATATATATATATATATGCTATTCGTTCAACGAAATTTTGAACTGAATTTTGTATTATATTTTATTTTTATAATAAAATATGAAACAATATACAACACCCGGTTGATTAACAGTGGTGATTGAAATAACTTTTATTTATATATCCTCTTATAATCTACTTACATTTCTTTTCTTTTCTCCTTTTCCAAAATTGTATCTGCATTAGTTATTACTATTCTTTTCGAATGGAACGTGATTGTCAGGAAAGTTTAGTATACATTAGAAGATATTTGATTAAAATCTCAACAATGCTACATTATCATGTTTGGTTCTATAAGTATTTTTTAGAAATATAATAATAAGTCCTTATTAAGTAAAAGATAATATTCATGTATATAATTTTATAATTTTATTCTTATCAAATATTTAAATTAAATATTTAATAATTTTTAATTTTTTATTTATAATGTTAATTGAAAGTTAAATTGTTTCAAATTTCTCCTATATATATTCTCTAAATATAATAATGCATTTCATATATATATAACACTTGTTTTGGAATAAATTTAAAAATTATGTATATATAATGTTTGCAAAAATTCATAGAAATAAAAAAATATCAAGTAGTAGGACAAAGGAAGAAAGCAATAACTTCTTTTTTATGTTTATTAATAGATTAATAGCCTAAACTAATAGAAGATAGAGTTACTTTTATTTTAATATTTTTAACTTTCTAATCTATATGGGAAAGTAACTTTCCAACATTTTATTAGAGAATCACATTAACATGCCAATGAAAAGTAACTCTAAAAAGAAAGTTAGATTCTAACAAAAGTAAATTAAATTTGACATACCAAATGCTGAAATCACTTTTCAACTGATTAAATTTCAAAAACAATAACTACTTTCCATCATACCAAACGCTAACATAGGATAAGCTACACCTAATGTCACTCTAAAATACACTTTGTTCTTTCTTTTTAGTTGCTACCGTTAAAATAATTGTTCAAATTAGTTACTTCCATCAAAATAACTCATTTTGCACTAACGAATTACTAACATGACATATTAATTTATTGAGTGACCACGCGTAACACTTTCTTGTTAACTTTTGACTAAAACTTAAAATCTCTTTATAATTAGTCTACAAGTTAAAAACAAATAAAATCATCCAAATTTTGAAAATTAAAATTAGTTTCAAAAAATTTCCATCTACAAGCATAGCAAATCTTTACCTATCAAAATTTGCATGGCACTATCGTCGAATCTAGGAATGAACCATTTTCAACTAATATTTGAGATGAAAAAGAAAAACAAAATATTGTAGAGCTAGAAAGTCCGAACACCAGGCGAATGAAAATACGAACGTCCCGATCTGTCTCCGACACTCCCACCACTCAAATAACACTCTGCGCAAGAATTCCCAGCAGTGGCCGCCACTTCCGTTTCTTCTTCTCCGGCATCCCTACGCGTGTGCCTGAAAGCGCATTCTTTGGTTTGATACGGCATCAACTCATTTCGGTCTATCATATTCGGAGAATTGTCGAGAAAGTTAAGCTTATCCAAATTCCCACACAGACAAAATCGCAGCATTTTAAGCCCTTAATCAATCATTTTGTAACATGTTACACTTTTAAATTAAAAAAATTTAAATTAAATTAAAATTTTTCAGTTTTTTTATACCTAGCTCCCTCCCATGATTTTTTCTTCCTTTTAATGCACTTTTTTTCTAATAGTTAGATTGCTTTTCATTAAAATCATCTTACCATTTATTAACTTAACATTAATTATTTTATGCAAAAAAAATTTAAATAGTATATGAATTTTGAATTGGCGTGAAAAAAATCAAAATCGAGATTTATAAAATAGAAAAGAAACTCATCAAAGTCTAAGTTTCGTTGTCAAAATTAGGTTTAGATAAGTTGTTTAATAGGGTTTTGAATTTTTGGTCACCAAAGTTTTTAGGTGAAGATAAAATAAATGGATATGTTTGTAATTTTTTTGTTTAAGGGTGTAAAACGCCCTCAAATTTTTTCAAAAAAAGTAATTAAACTGCTCCTTTTTTTGCACTCAATTGAGCACTTAAACTTTCAAAATGCATCAAAAAGGCCATAAACCTTTTCAAAAAACGCAATTAAACCCCTACTTTTTTTTGCATTCAATTGGGTACTTGAACTTTCAAAATATATCAAAAAGACCCTCAAACTTTTTTCAAAAAAAATAATTAAGCCCCTACTTTTATTAAAAATTAGAAAAAAAATATAAAAATATTAAAAATATAAAATTTGTAAAATTTTATAAAAATCATAAAATATTATAAAATATATAGAAATATAAAAATTATAAAATTTATAGTCATTAGAAAATTATAAAAATGTAAAGAAATATAAATTTCGTAAAAAAAAGTTATAAAAATTATCGTAACAAAAGAAGCATTTTATATTTTTTTCTATAACTTTTATTGATTTTTATTTTTTTTTATCATTTTCCGCCCGAAATATGGGAGGGTTTGGGTAAAAATATAGGCCCGAAATATGGGCTTGGGCAAAATTTTAGGCCCGTTTAAAAAAGGGGCCGGGCCTCGGGCAAGATTTTTTTGGCCCGGCCCGAAAAATATTAAATATTTTTTTTTATTTTTAAAATATAATAGTTTTTTTATTTTAAGTTTATTTACTTTCATTTCCTTGACTAGTGTTACAAAATAATAATAATAAAACATCAAGTTTGTTTTACTAATCAAATATTAGATTTTGTTACAACAATTAATACAATTAATATAATTAATAATTTGATAAATTTACTAATCAAATGTTAGATTTTATTACAACAATTAATACAATTAATACAATTAATAATTTGATAAATTTACTAATCAAATGTTAGATTTTATTACAACAATTAATACAATTAACAATTAATAATTTGATAATTTTACTAACAATTAATTTTAATAACAATTAGTTTTAATTTTATTAAAAAATAATTTTAATTTTAATTAAAAACGGGCCGGGCCGGGTCAGGCCGGGCTTGGGCCCCATATTTTTTCTTCGGGCCGGGCCTGGGCAAAATCTCAGGCCCATATTTCGGGCCGGGCCCGGCCTAGTAAATGGGCTGAAAATTTTTTGTGAGCCAGGCCCGAACCCGGCCCGGCCCGGCCCATGGACAGGTCTAGTTGCAACACGTGATGACTTTGATTGAAAAAACTAGGGATCGTTAATTTTTTTCTAATTTTTATAAAATTTTATAAAATTTTTTTTTAATGATTTTTATAAAAAATTCTAATTTTCAATAAATTTTAAATTTTATATTTTCATTAAAATTTAATAATTTTCTAAAATTTATTATTTTTATTTTATAAAAAATTCTAATTTTTAATAAAAGTAGGGGCTTAATTGGTTTTTGAAAATATTGAAGATTTTTTTATATATTTTAAAAGTTCAAGTACCCAAATGAGTAAAAAACAAGGGATTAATTGCTTTTTTTAATAAGTTTGAGAGCCTTTTTCTTTTATGCATTTTGAAAGTTCAAGTACTCAATTGAGTGCAAAAAAAAAGAAGATGGACTTAATTGTTTTTTTTTGAAAAATTTGAGGACTTTTACACCTTAAGCTTAATTTTTTAAAAAAAAGCTTAAGTAAATAATATTAACTTTATTTGGACTTTTTAGTTACAAAGTACCACATAACAAAATGATTGGATAAAAAAATTAGTAAAATAGATAATAGAGTATAATTTAGATACCACTTTGGATAACAAAATATAGTTTTGCCACTTGTAATAAAAAAATAGTGAACAACTTGAGAAAAAGATATAGTTAAGTATCATTTTATCATTTTATATGGTTTAAGTCATTTTAAGCTATCCATAATGTGCTTAACTCGTTCAAGATATTGCAACAAGTATAGTGCCCAACTAAACTAAAATTCAACCAAGAATTTCTTAACTAATTCAATGGCGCTAAACTCATTTAAATATTAATATATAAGTTTCAATTATAAAAAAATTCAATGCATTTTTATTATTTTTGGAACAATATAGTATAGTTATGTTATGACCGAATAATGCTAGTATTGAAATTAAATAATTTGATTCTGAATTTCAATACCATACATTATGTCGGATTAGATTTTGAATATTATTATTTGAAATCAAAACTATCCATTGAATATCAAATCAGTTAAATACTTGAATTTCGTAAATAAAATATTAAAATAAATTTAAAAAAACAAAACAAATAATGAGTTCGAATATTCAAATAAGATAATACTTGAATTTAATAAATACAAATTAAAAAAAATATGTTGAATTCGAATATTCGAATCCACATTTATTAATTGCACAACTAAAGCTTTTTTTGAATATCCTGTGGTAGTATACCAATGTTCTTTCTGAAACTGCTACAAATGGTAATCAGAATATTTGACTCCAAAATATTTCCCAAATTCGTAAAAAATCAACTCAGATATCCATGAATATTCAAATTCGTACTATCAATTGCCATCCGCTAGGTATAACCTAAAAGTCACTTGCGGCACAATCTAGAGACTGAAAAATAATCTACAAGCTATTTCATGGAATGAACGGAAAGCATTTACACACAGTAGCAAACTTCAAAGAAATTTAAAAAGGACTTTTAATTCACAATACCAAGTTATTCAGCAGCCAAGGAGAAACCCTAATCATGGATTTATCTAAACAACAACAAAAGAAAAACTCCTAAAACTTTCCAAAATATATTCAATAAAGCCCATCCTTAAACCACATACATTAGGACAACTCGGTAAAAGATAGACACAGAGTCCTGCAAGCAACGACCGAAACAACCAAAGCTGCCAAATATCAGAGAAGACATCATAAGCTAATGTAGAAGTTTTTCATACCTTGATCATCGAGTAATTCAGTCTTAGACGTCCTTATTTAGGCAAAATGAGGTCAACAGCTTTGTATATGAACATCATGGTGCAATAGGCTCCTGTACAAAGTCCAGCTGTCCTTGCTCTCCGATCACTGGCCGTTGATCAATGTCAGGCTGACTTTCTCCTGAATCAACTGTAGGAACCGCCTCCTGCTGTTGAATTGGAGATAACTCTTCATTTGTCACATTGGATAAGGTTGTATTCTCCTCAGTTGTTGCTTTGGATGAAGCTACTTTCCCCTCAGAAGTTGCTTTGGATGCAGCTACCTTTTTCTGATTCAATGCCTTAGATGCTTTTTCCTCATTTGTTGCACCGGCCAAACTAGTCTTCTGAGAAGGCAGTTTGGGAAGGGATTTACGCTGTGGCTTCTTTGCATGAACCGGAGAAATTAATTTGGCAGAGATGCTCTGAGATGCTTTCTCATCCAGACTTCGCCGACCTGATTGGTGACTGCTATTGCTAATAGCATCAGACTCTAAAGGAACTGAGCCTTTTTTTCGACCAAGCTTTGGAGATTTAGCTCTTGTAGTTGGTATCTGCATCCAGTCAATAGCAAAAAAAAAAAAAAAATTATAGTCGTGCCATGGTTAATAAATTTGTGAACTCAATTGTAGATGTGCGAAATATAGTATGAAATTATAAAACAATGCATGTCTCACTCTAAAGGAGACACAAATATGGTCTGTGCATTGAGGAATAGACCAAGGCAACTTAAAACAATTGAATTCAAAGTTTCCCTTCAAGAGGTTTAAACAAAGAAGATAAATACTAGTCCAGAAGAAAAATCGCTTGCTGTCGGTAAAATTTAAGTTTGACTTCCCACCAAAATAAATGGCATCAACAACTGAAACCGTCATTCCAAAACAAGGATATTATTTGGCTACAATGTTTAAAGCAAAATAGCTTTGACATTACATGGCACTGTTAAAAGGCATGGACCACATGGTGACTACTAGAAGGTACTTGAAGGAAAAATGCTGTAAATGACATGGCTGAATCTAACAGGGATTGACCAATTTCAGCACACCCAATGGAAATCTAGGTTCGCATCTTACAGCATAGTACATGAGTCAGAAAGACGAGAAAATTATCCATTAAAATTTCAATCTCACATGAACCCCAAGTTGTGGCCTATTGGCCACGTGTTCACCTTCCTCACAAATAACATGGGTTCAAATCATCGTTGTACCAAAAAACAAAAAAACAGTTCAATCTCACATCTGGAATGCATCAAATGTATGCTTTCAGGTTCATTCAGAAGGGCTTTTACTAATTATGACAACATCGATTTCATTGTTAATCAGTTCAAGTCGTTATAAGTTAAGCTACAGCTGATGCCAAACTCAATCATCTGACAGCATCTTACAGGGAAGAAAATGGCTCCGGTGGGATGATGTGCAAATGCCTGAATAATATAATGATAAAACCTTCAAAAGTAACCTTCACGCCTATAGGTATTGTTCAGCATTTCAGTCCTCTCATCCTCCGATCTCAAAAGAGAGGAGAAAGATATGATGGTAATAAGCATGCTGTTAAGAGTTAAAATTGAATTGAACTTCATTTGCCTATGCAAATTTCAATATTCAAAGGATTCTCAAGCTTTTTATACGTCAGAACATTCAACTAACCTTCTTTAATTCCACCTTAGGAGGTGCAGGTTCCTGATAGAAGCTTGGCATTGGAGTTGCTTTGAAGTTTAAACTCTTCCTAAACTTCTTAATCTCAGCTTCTTGAGTTTCCTGGCAGAAAAATGACGTGTCACTATGATAGGAAAGAAACAATTGAAGGCCTTAAGTCATCACATTCAAAAAATAAGACCTTGGATTTTGCTTGCAAATTGCTCTGTTCTACTTCCTTTGCATGAATTTTTTCCTCAAGTTTAGTGTAGAACTGTGCAACACAATGGAGATAAAAGTTAAATAAAAGAGCTGCCAGAATAGACAATGTAAAATCTTCAGAATATAAAATAAAACACCAACCTCTCTCCTTTTCTCAGCCCGTTCATCACACTTGAAACTGAAACCATAATTTGGAAGAGTACCAACCCTAAGAGGTTTGGCATCGGCTGCCATGGGGCTTCTATGAAGCAATTAAGGAAAACAGATATATATCAGTTAAAAACAGAAACTTCTGGACAAGAGTGAGAAGGAAGCTCAAATAGCAAACAATTTCAACCCATAGTCCCAGACAGGAGATAATAATGAAAAGTCCAAACTGCAAAGGATACAACAATTCTGTGTCTACTTCAGTTTTATGAATAGGTCCTTTCTTCAAAGGCTTCAGCTTGGGTTTCTCCCTGTAATAAACAATAGAACAGCTAAGATATGGAAGGAGAAAGTATCCCACATCATCTCGAACATAAAGTAATTTCAAGGGAAAATGAATAGATGAAATGTGAACATAAGAGTTTCCCCTCTAAGTTGGTTAATAACATCAATAACATGGGCAGAAGGCAGCATGATGAAAGAGAAGAAATTCAAACATAAGCATAAGTAGTACATACATAGTGCCTTCAGTGAAGGCTGCACCAGATTTCTCAGAATGCTGTCAGAAGCAGAGAGGGAAAACAATTATCAGAAAGGCGGTAATAGTTACAAAATTTAAATAACAACAACAACAACAACAATAATAATAATAATAATAATAATAATAACAATACTATCAACTCCAACCTTGGATGCATTGCCATGTTTTTCATTAAATGATCTACTACTTTGAAGAGGTTGTTTTGGACGTGAATTTTTAGCTAGAGAACCACCCTTTGAAGCTGTCAAAGTCGCCTCTGCACTTTTTCCATCTTTACTTTTCTTCACTAAAGCTGAAGAAACATTTCTAGGACCTGAGGGCTTCTCATTCTTGGTCTTCCCTTGAACCTTCTGAGATTTGGATTGCTTCACATTATCTTTAACTTCCCCTTCCTATGAAGACAGACACACTCATAAAAAATGAAAATCAGACTAATGGTAATTAATAAAAAGGATATATATTTGATGCACTAACCGTGTATAACTTTGTGAATAAGCCAGATGATACCACATCACCACAAAATTTTAAAATAAATCTACTTAACTTCATTTTCAATAAAGTGTCATCATCGAGCTTATTGGTAGTTGACACATTTTCAATGCGTCAAATACGAACACTAAATAAAAACACCCAAACAGAATGTAAGGCCTACTACCTTAGAATCAATCAATCCATTGCTATCCACGAAGCCACTCATTCCTTCTCTATCTTCCTTAGTTATTCCATTATCATCCATTTCATTCTGCAAACAAGTCTCCAAAGTTTTCTCAACATTCCCATTCACATTATCTGAAAAACCATCGTCGTCCTCAGACACCTGAAGTTTCCTATTAACACCATTTTGAAGGGCAACCTCAAGCCCCTCAACAAGCAAGACATCTTCCGAATCCATCATACACTGTAAAACGAACAAAACAAACAAGTATAAGCGCAATTAGAAAACAATGAAAGGGAATTAACACTTTAACAAATTTAAATTCCTCAAACCTTCACAACAAGAATAAACTATATATACTAATTTCCAATGGTCTCCTTCTATCCACGTTCATCTCTTACAACCTCAAAAAGAGATCAATTTTGGATTTCCAGAAATACTAATCGCATCTATAATATTCATTGTTGCTACTAGAAGCACTAAATTAGATCTTATACTTGCACACCACAAATCAACAAAAATCTAACAGTAAACATCAGAAGTAGCTCAGTAGAAAAAGGCGGAACCAAATTAGTGAAAAAAATTAAGTAACAATAGAATATTTAAGTAGAGCAAATCTGCAATTAGAACAGAGATCTTCAACATCAACTAAACAGCTTAATGCATTTTCTCTTCACATTGATCTACTCTTTCCTAAAATCAAACATGAAATTCTCACTCTTTCTCAGGAAACAAACAAACAATAAACACTAACCAAATTAGTGAAAAGAAACGAGTAAGACTAGAAGATTTAAGTAGAGCACATCTGCAACGAGAACAGAGATCTTCAACATCAACTAAACAGCTTAACGCATTTCTCTTCACATTGATCTACTATTACCTAAAATCAAACATGAAATTCCCACTCTTTCTCAGGAAACAAACAAACACTAAACACTAACCAAAGTAGTGAAAAAAACGAGTAATAGATTATTTAAGTAGAGCAAATCTGCAATGAGAACAGAGATCTTCAACATCAACTAAGCAGCTTAATGCATTTCTCTTCACATTGATCTACTCTTACCTAAAATCAAACATGAAATTCTCACTCTTTCTCAGGAAACAGACAAGCAACAATTTATTTTCCAAAAAAAAAAAAAGCAGTTTTGAACTAATTTACTTCCTTACCTCGTAAAGCGTGCGACAAATCAAAACTTCATGAATCCGTGAATGAAGAGAATTTAAGTAAAGGAAAATCGAAAGGATCTGAAAGATAATAAATTAAACAGTGTAGATTAAAGCCTCTAGGGTACTCAACGGTAAGGATCATAAAAAAAAAAAAGCAAAATAAATAAAAATAAAATAATTTGGGAATATGATTTTTTTTTTTTTTTTGGTTCTATTTTTCTTTGAAGGCTGTAAGGTATTTTATAGTAGCGGATTTCAAATCCATTTCCAAGGCCACTCTCTTTCACAGAGAAAATGATTTGATGTACTGTCCCAATAAAATACGGTTACTAAAATACGGTTTTCTTAATTAAAATACGGTTTTTGTACGTTACTTTTTTATTTATTTTCCTTTTACCGGAATTTCAGAGAGTTTACATATGGTTAATTAACTAACACTGGTTTCATTCTATCTATTATCGCTACTAAAAACAATTTTTTTACTTTTTTTATTTATTTTCTAACTTTTTCCTAACTTTTCTCGTTGGAGGTTTTATTTTGTTTAAAGTAAAGTGTAACTTAAAATTAATTAACCATATTTTCACCTTAGTTACTCTAAAATTAGATTAAATCACCCATCACTCATTTTAAATACGGATCATATTTATTTTAGTTTTCTTATAAACACATTATTAATCTTCCATTACCATTTAATGGTAGAATAGCTGATTGTATAACAAAACTTATCCTAAGAATGCTTTAGAGCATATTTGAGTTACCTATGAATAATATTAGGAAGACGTTATTAGATGATAAAACTGGAAATTCTTATACAAGGACTAATAGGTCCTAAGGCCTCTGATGGTCTTCTTCTATCAAAAACACATTCATCAAAATATTTTTGAATGACAAAAATAAGAACAACCTATATTTAGAAAGACTATCGTGTAATTTTTCTTTTGTTTTAATTCTCTTATTTCCATTTTTTGTTTTTTAACTAAGCAAAGTATATCTCTACTATTAATAAAGCTTATGATTGAGTAGGTGTCACGAGTTAAGTGGGCACCAACTTAATTAGGAAAATAACGAAAACATCTTTTCGTAATTAAAATATATTATATTATTTTAGGGTTTTTAGTCTTTTATTTAAATAAAATATACTTATGATGGGATTTAAACCCACATCAATTGATTTTGTAAAATTTTAAATTCACCATTCAACCAAAAATTCATTTTAATCAATAATATACATTTTTATTTTAATATGTACAATTTATTACATTCATCAGTTGTATATACCTATACTTACTATTAATAAAACCTATGGTGAGTTGGTGTCATAAGTTAATCTGGTACTAACTCATATCTGAAATGACTAATATACCCTTTTAGTGAATGATTGTTATTATTATTTTGATGATCTTTTGTCTTTTAATACTTTTATATAGTTTTAAATAAAAAACTAAAATTAACGTGTCTAAGAATTGAACTCATGTTTAATAAATTTATAAACAAATTCTTTTATCACTATTCCATTAATAATTTTTTAGTAAACTTTTAAAAACTAATTTTTAATATAAAATGTTTTCTACGAAATTTGTGTATCTATACTATTAATTAAGTCCCTGACTAAGTTGGTATCACGAGTCAGCTGGACACCAACTTGGTTAAAAAAATTATGGAAATGTCCTTCCGTAATTAAAATAAGTTATATTATTTGAAGGTACTTTAATTTTTTTTAACAAAAACCAATAAAAATGCGCTTATAATGGGATTCAAACCTGCACCAATTAAATTGATAAAACCCTAAATTTACCACTAAACTAAAACTTCATTTTCATGTGTTTTATACGCTTTTATTTTAATATGCACATTGTAGTAGGCCCAAATTAGCCCGAGCCCGTGTGAAATAAACAATGGGGCACAACCCAGTTTTCTACAAGCCCAACAAAGCATTAAACCCAATAATCAATACAAGAAACACAAAAACAAAAGAGGAAAACCCTAGCAGATCTCGCCTTAGCGCCAAGCATTACCATGCCAAGGTCCAACGCCTCGATCGCCGACGTTTGGCCTCCACGCCCAAACTCTCCACTTTCACTGCGAATACGGACTTAAAAATCCGAAGGAGAAAAATAGCAAAGAAATAGCATTATATTTGATATATTTTTTTCTTTTTCGGGCTATAAAAGCCTTTGAAAATCTATAAAATAGGGGGGGATTTCAGTGTAGAGTCACAAGAAAAAGAAATACTGATAATACAGAGATTTTTAAGGTGAAATCAGGTTTCTAATTTTTTTTCTTTACTTCATTATTTTTTTTTCAATTTTTTTTTAAAAAAATAAAATAATACAAGAAGAGGAAAAGGGGGAAATCTAACCTCTTTCGTCGAAAACGCCGACCGGTGGCCGTCTCAAATCATAATCGGAGCGCCAAGACAAGCTAAACGCTACAAGAAAGAGAGGTTGAAAGAAACCCTAACAGAGCCACATCTGTTTTTCTTTTAAAAGAATAAAGTGATTTTAGTTTTTTTTTCTTTTCAGTTTTGTTTGATTTAAAGAAAGAGCAAAACGGCGCCGTTATTGGGGGGTCCGAGCGTTGACCCGACCCGCGGGTTGGGTCCGCGCCTCTCTACCCTAAATGGGTAATTTGCGCAATTGGCCCCCATGTCTTGCAATTGTTTTAAATTTACTCTTTTATTTCTTTTAAGTCTTGCCAAATATTTTATTTCTGTTTCAATTCGGTCCACATTACTGCATAGTGCTTGAGAGGTTTGGGTAAATTTCCCTTTGGATCCCTCTCCTTTAGCGCGCGTTTTGATTTGGTCCTTCCTGGTGTTTTCTATCTTTAAATTCGGCCTTTTAATTTCATTTAGTTTTTAATTTAATCCTTAATATTCCATTCTAAGGTTTTTTTTAGTTTATTATTATTATTATTATTATTATTATTATTATTATTATTATTATTATTATTATTATTATTATTACATATATACGCATATGTATGCTAATAGATATATATATTTTTTAAATGTTTTTAATACATATTCACATATTTTTATATATTTTGCTATTATTTCATTTTCTTAATTTCTATATACATATATATGTATGTACATTTGTACTTTTATAATATTTATACATTTTTATATTTTATAATCAAAATTATTGTAAATAGATTTTCCTTTATTTTGTATACATATATACACATATTTTCAAATTTACTTGTATATTGTGCTTGTGTTTAAATATTTTGTAAATACATGTACAAATATATTTTAAATTAAAATATTTGTTTCATATTGTACATTATTTTTTAAACATACCCGTTTTGGGAAATATATTTTGGTTTTGTCAATATATCAAAATCATTTTTTCCTTGATTTAAAAGTTTTTTTGAATAAAAGCAATATTCAAGGTTGGGAATTTTCGAGGAAATTGAGCCCTAACGTATTGGGTTCCGATTTTCTTTACTAATTCTAGATAACCGAGGATATTCTTTATTCAAAATGCATGAGTATAAAAATCATTTTTGGGAACTTAACTTGTCGTGTCCTAACGTATTGGGTGTGACATGTTACTTTCTCAAAATGAAGATTTTCACATAAAATAGAAGTGATATTCAAAGTTCGGGAATTATGAGGAATTGTACCCTAACGTATTGGGACTCGATTTCTTTACATGACTTGAACAATTGATTATCCTTTTTCAAATTTCATCATTTGAGTTGATTTTAAAATCTTTTTAACATTCGACACTAAGGCATTAAATGATCAATTTGGTACTGATTTTGGGCGTTGCGAGGGTGCTAACCCTTCCTCGTGCGTAACTGATTCCCGAACTCGTTTTCTCAAATTCGTAGACCAAAATAATTTTTAAGGTGAGCCGATCACACCTTAATAAAGGATCGGTGGCGACTCCAACTTTATTTTTAAAGTCGACAACTAAATTTTTGTTTTCAAAAAAAACGGTTTCGACAGCTTGGCGACTCCACTGAGGACTAAGAGAGTCGAGCCATGACTTGGTTATATTTTGCCCTTGTGTCGAAAATTAAAAGTTTTTTTTAAATCATGATTTCCTTTCTCATTTCTTTGGTTTTCATCGTGGTTCATTCCTATGGTTGAACCAAGCTGATTGATCTATATTTGCATTTTGCATTACATGGTCCGTTTTACCCCTTTAAGTGGGAGCGAGAAACTAGTCCTTCGTGAGGTCTTCACCTCCGTGCAGGGTAGTGGACCGCTTTCGGGATACATCCGTACCTATGTCTTCGTGAGATTTTCATCTCCGTGCAGCCATAGGGAAATGTATCCCCCTGAACTGAACTCGATCCACATGAGCCTATAATGGGTGAGGGTCGAGAAATCTGCTAGTTCGGGTACCCTTACTCTAGAAACTAAGCCTCATATAGTGAGCTTTAGGAACTTACCCTAGGTAGAAGTACTCTAGACCTCAGTAGATACCTGACTAGGAGTTTTTATTATTTCTTGATTGTATTGGATTTAATGTTTATACCTGATACTGACTTGGGTTTATTTTGTTTTGATTGCATGACATCGTAATTACATTACATTTGCATTCTAGAAAAGAGGTGTTGATTCACATTCGATTACTAACTTAGAAAGCTTGTCATGGAATACGGATTTCTTGATAAAGTGGAAAATAATACGGCTGCCTGAATATATTCCAAGAAACACAAGAAGGGTGACAGAAGTGTTCGTGACTTTACTTCATGGCCCGAGGATTCAGGCTGATTATTCAAGAGTTTTCGATAATCTAACTTCCTTAAAGAAACCGATGAGCATTATGAAGATGGGCAGATGATGCATATCAACCAGGATCAAGCAAAAAGAGGTAGAAGAGACGTTCCTTTTAAAGAATTCGCAAGGTTTATCCTAGCATCCGGATAGAGAAGGAGAAGATGTCTTCGACTGGAATATGAGGGCAAAGTCGTATATATATATCTGCTTTATGTAAAGAAATTTGTCTTCTAGTAAAGTTTTTTGAATGTAATTGAATCAAAGTTAACATCTCTTTAGGCATTCATTTCATGTATTTGCATTACATTGCATCATATGCATTAAACACCTCTAAATGATCCTAATTAATTAAAATCATTGCTCAGTTAACCTGGAAACCAACCAACCTACCAAGCACCGTTACGGCACTCGAGCAAGGATAAAAGATATGGATCAGAGATTAGAAAAACTAGAGCAATGTCAAAAGGAGATACAGGACCGACTTCAGCTACAGATGCAGGAGCGGCTAGACAAGATGAAGCAAGAAATGACTAAGAAGATACGGGAATCTCAAGAGGATATCGTGGCAAAGATAACCCGACTGATAACTAAGGGAAGTGACAAGGGAAAGGGCCCCATGGCAGATGCCGATGAGGGAAATGATGATGAACTTTTCTATCCTCCGGGTTTCACCCCTCCACATGAACGAGCTCAAGCTGAATACCCGCGCAAATCTACTGTCACCATCATGCCCCAGCAATTTTGAGCTGGTGTTTCGAGCTTCCAAGCTGGACCGGGATCCAATCCCGAAAATAATCCTGTTAACTCTGCCATTCCTGACTTTGATGAAGTGGCTGAGAAGAAAAAAATAAAGGAAAAGCTACCAAAATAATTAGAAGAAAGATGCAAGTGGCTCGAAGAGAAGTTCAAGGCGATGGAGGTCATTGAGAGTTATCGAGGCATTGATGCGAAAGAGCTGAGTTTAGTGCCAGATCTAGTACTCCCTCATAAGTTTAAAATGCCTGAATTTGAAAAGTACAATGGGACAAGCTGCCCAGCAGCTCACATCACCATGTTCTGCAGGCGAATAGCGGGTTATGTTAACAACGACCAACTCTTGATACATTGTTTCCAAGATGACCTTTATCGGGCAAAGATCCAAATGGTACAATCAGTTGAGTCATGCCACGGTTGGTTCATGGAAGGACTTGGCACAATCGTTCATGAAACAATATAGTCATGTGACTGACATGGTTCCTGACAGAATCACCCTTCAAAACATGGAGAAGAAGCCGAGTGAAAGCTTCAGGCAGTACGTACAAAGATGGAGAGAGGTTGCGGTCCAAGTTCAGCCACCGCTCCTGGAAAAGGAAATGACCATGTTGTTCATTAACACCCTAAAGGCACCGTTCATTACACATATGCTAGGAAGTGCCACAAAAAAGCTTTCCTAACATAATCATGAATGGCGAGATGATTGAGAATGCCATCAGGAGTGGGAAAATTGATGCAGAGGAGAGTAACAAGAGGTCAGTCTCAAGGAGAAGAGAAAATGAAGTGAACAACACGAGTTACTCCAAACCAGTTACTGTAAGTCAACCAGGAAAGGTGGCTATTAACCAACAAGGTTCATTAAGACAAGAATCTGGAGTGAAACCAGGTACCGAGAAGCTCCAGTTCACACCAATTCCGATGTCATATAAGGAGTTGTATCAAAGCTTGTTCGAAGCGCATGTTGTTGCTCCTCATTACTTAAAACCTCCACAACCTCCGTATCCCAAGTGGTATGATGCGAACGCACAGTGTGACTACCATACGGGAATTACAAGGCACTCAATCGAGAATTGCATTACCTTCAAAAAGTTAGTTGAAAAACTCATCAACATGGGTGTTGTTAAGTTGGGTGACTCATCAGGTGCAGAAAATCCGTTGCCCAATCATGATTGAGGATGGAGGGACTGCAATGTATATCGATGCCATATTTGTAGACACATTTAAAAGGATCCTTGTTAGATATTCGCCTTAGAGGTGTTCTAAATAATGGGACTATAGAGGAAACCCCT
This sequence comes from Gossypium raimondii, assembly GCF_025698545.1. Lineage (NCBI taxonomy): Eukaryota > Viridiplantae > Streptophyta > Magnoliopsida > Malvales > Malvaceae > Gossypium > Gossypium raimondii. The sequence goes on from NC_068570.1 coordinate 22,239,672, forward strand.
ATATTATTTAGAGTCTATTGGAGTAATGTTCAGAACACATTTGTTGCTTTTAGCCTAGAAGCAATAAGAACTCCTTTGTGAAATAGGCTCATGTCTGAACATTATTATTTTTAATGAATACATTATTGCAATCATCTTTGAGCAAATGTTCTTTCAGTCTTTACGTTTTCTTCATTCTATTAGATTTCTCCTGCCAAATCATTCATTCGTTCATTCATATTATTCATACACTCTTTTTTATATTTTTTGGTACCCACTATGGGTCCCCAAATATCAATGACATGAATGATAGTGCTACAGATTTAGAATCTCCTTTTGAGTAAGACATGTGTTTAGAGGGATCTCACAACTTTGAAGATGACATGGATCGTAGCTTATTTCTGGACTTATTAAGGATGGTAGAGCAAGAAGAAAATTTTACCTCATGAGGAGACAATAGAAACTGTGACCTTGAGGGAACATGCATGACCAAAAAAGCAATACGTTGTTGGGTTACTTCAAGCATTCAAAGATGCCTTCGCATGGTGATACCAGGATGAACTCGGTTTAAGCGCCGTCATTGCAATCTGAACAACAGCACGATATCAGAAATTTGCAGTGTGTTCAAGATTAATATCATGAATGATGCAGTGAAAACTCTACTGGAGTAGTGCCTCTCTCTTTAGTTCATCACGATTTTTTTCTATTGAAGTGACAATTCTTTCTTTTCGAGTTTTGGCTGAGCTAAAGTAAGATGAAGATCCAATCCTGACACGATTAGTTGAGCCTAATTGAAGGAAAAGGCTAAAGGCTATTCAGCATGGTCAGATGTACCAGAAAAGAATGATGTGAGCCCACAACAAGAAGGCCTAACTTAGAGAATTTCACGAGGGAGACTTGGTGTTGAGAAAAATTCTTCCTCTACAAAAAGATCTTAAGGGGAAATGGATGCCGAATTGGGAGGGTCCTTACGTTGAAAAAATGCCTTTTCGGGAGGAGCCCTAATCCTGGCTAAAATGGATGGAAGAAACTTGCCTAATCCAGTAAATTCAGATTTGGTCTTGGGAAGGAACCAAGGTGAAAACCCGCAAAGGGCGCTTTGATTCCAAAAAAAAACATAAAAAACAAAAAAAATAAAAAAAAGAAGAAGAAGGAGGAGAGGCTAAGGTGAAAACCCGCAAAGGGCGCCTTAGACCAAAGGGGATTTGAGTTGAAAACCCAAAAAGGGCGGCTCAAATATTGATCAAAATGGGGCATGAAGTAATCAGAGCAGCTCAAATACTGATCAGAATGGGATATACAGTGGTCTTGCTATACCAGAATCAGCAGGAAAGGGTATGCGACATCTTGGGGCATCGATAGAGTATGGTAGATCTCCTAAACACATGTCAAACCCAGAAAGATCTTCAGCAAGTTTGTACAGAGAAGTTCAAGCTACGATATTTGGGGTACCTAATCCTTATACCATTTTTGTTATTCTTGGAACACTTCATTCATTTCCAAGATACACATTTCTTTGTCATTTATCTTTATTGTCTTTGACAACTTATTCATTTCAAGCTATGCTCAGAACCAACTCTATTCTTATCCATAATCTTTTTTTGCAAGCATGTTGCATTAGAATAATGATTAATGGACTAATAAAACTTTCACAAGGGAAGTTTTGCATATTACTCTAGAAGTCTCTGAATAATATAGGAACCTCAAACAGGACTATTGTTTAGAACGCACCAGGTTGGAAATCTGATAAAGAAGAGTCTAAATTAAAGACTATCCCTTTGAATTTTCTTGTCTAAATTGAATAAAATGGCAAGATGTCATATTGGTGACAAAGCTTCAATGAACAAGCAAGCAATGATCACCGAATAATAAGAGGAAGTTGTTCTTGGAGAAGATTTCTTCATTTGTGCATTAAGCATTTGGTAGGACACCCTGGGAATGGTGTAAGAGACCAAAGAGTTTCATATTCTGTATCATTGAATTGTGATAGCAGAGGATTGAGAAAATGCCAAATCTTTTACTCTTGGGTTACAATGGGAGAAGGATGGTACAAATTTTTGCATCCCAGTGGATTAAACTTTGAAGGTTACAGTGGGGCAATCTGACTAAGTGTTTCTTTGGAGACGCCAGCTGAGCAAGAAGGTGTTATAACACATTAGTGATGAAACCTTAATAAAATTGGAGTAATAATAACCCAAGCGTTAAAATGTCATTTTCATGACATTCTGCATTCATTCAAATGTCATTCATACATGTCTAGTTAGGAGCATTTGATTTATTCTGATCATGACATCCTAATCACTAGGCATAATTAGGTTCATAAAATTCATTATACAGGTCATGTTCCCCAGAGAACAGACCAGTGATGATAACAGATCTTGCCTTCCTGCATCGAAAGTGAAGCAGATCGAAGACACCAACCTCGCCTCCCTCGGAGACAGTGGAGCAGGTTGAAGATAGCAGATCTTGTCCCCTTGACCAGTAGTGGGGCAGATCAAAGATGGCAGATTTTACCTCCCTATGGTTATAGTGGAGTACATTGAAGCCAGTAATTCTACTTCCTGGCGTGATGGAATAGATCAAGATTTTAGATCTTATCTCCTAAGCGAGAGTGGAGCAGATCGAAGATGGCGGATTTTACCTCCCTTAAGTTGCAGTGGAGTACATTGAAGCCAGTAATTCTACTTCCACGGGCATCGTGGAATAGATTGAAGATTTCGAGATCTTGTCCCTTGAGCGATGAGAGGGGCGGATCAAAGATGATGATTTTACCTCCCCGTGGTTATAGTGGAGTACATTGAAGCGATAATTCTACTTCCCTAGGCGGCAGTGGAATAGATCAAGATTTTAGATCTTATCTCCTAAGCGATGAGGGAGCGATCGAAGATGGCGGATTTACCTCCTCGTTGCAATGGAGTACATTGAAGCGATAATTCTACTTCCTGGGCATCGCAGAATAGATTGAAGATTTGAGATCTTGTCCCTTGAGCGATGAGTGGGGCGATCAAAGATGGCGATTTTACCTCCCTGTGGTTATAGTGGAGTACATTGAAGCCAGTAATTCTACTTCCCTGGGCATCAGCGGAATAGATTGAAGATTTCAAATCTTTCCTCCCTAAGCAGTAGTGGAGCAGATCAAAGATGGCGGATTTTACCTCCCCGTGGTTACAGTGGAGTACATTGAAGCCAGTAATTCTATCTCCCTGGGCAGCAGTGGAATAGATTGTAGACTTCAGATTTTGTCTTCATGTACTGGCGTGAAGTAGATTAAAGATAGTAGATCTTGTCTTCCCATACTGGTGGCGAAGTAGATCGAAGAGAGCAAATCTTATCTTCATGTATTGGCGTGAAGTAGATTGAAGAAAATGGATCGTGTCTTCATGTACTGGCGTGAAGTAGATCAAAGATAGTAGGTCCTGTCTTCCTATATTGGTAGCGAAGTGGATCGAATATACATATTTTATCTTCCCATACCGGCGGCGAAGTAGATTCAAGATTACAGATCTTGCCTCCCTAAGCAATAGTGGAGCAGATCGAAGATGGCGGATTTTACCTCCCTGAAGTTGCAGTGGAGTATATTAAAGCCAGTAATTCTATCCCCGGTCGATAGTGGAATCGATCGAAGAAAGCAGATCTTGTCTTCCCATACCGGTGGTGAAGTAGATCAAAGATACAAGTCTTATCTCCCTGAAGTTGCAGTGGAGCAGACAAAAGTATCCAATCCTATCTCCTTGAAGTTGCGAAGGAGTGGATTAAAACCGCAGATCTCATCTCTCTGAAGTTGCAGTAGAGCAGATTACGTCAAGATTTACCCTTAAATTGTAGCAGAACTAGTTGAAGCTATAAGTCTTATCTCCCTAAAGTTGTAGTGGAGCAGACTAAAGATAGCAAATTTTTCTTTTGAGAAGCCACAAAGTACGAATCCTATCTCTCTGACATTGCAGTGGAGTAGATTGAAGCACTAGTTCCTATACCTCTGAAGATGCAGCAGGAAGGAACGTGGCTGCCTAAAAAAGAGAAGCACTGAAGAAATCGAGGCTTAGTAGGGCCGGGCACAATTGGGCCTTGTAGTCTTTGTTCTGTTCTTATTACACGACAATGAGCAAAGAGGGGCAACTGTAGTAGGCCCAAATTAGCCCGGGCCCGTGTGAAATAAACAATGGGGCACAACCCAGTTTTCTACAAGCCCAACAAAGCAGGCCAAACCCAATAATCAATACAACAAAACACAAAAACAAAAGAGGAAAACCCTAGTCGCATCTGCCTTAGCGCCGCAACAGCCCCACGCCGCGTCCAACGCCCGATCGCCGCACGTTTCGGCCTCCACGCGAGCCAAACTCTCCACTTTCACCTGCGAATACGGACTTAAAGAATCCGAAGGAGAAAAAATAGCAAAGAAATAGCATTATATTTGATATATTTTTTTCTTTTTCGGGCTATAAAAGCCTTTGAAAATCTGTAAACAAGGGGGGATTTCAGTGTAGAGTCACAAGAAAAAGAAATACTGATAATACAGAGATTTTTAAGGTGAAATCGGGTTTCTAATTTTTTTTCTTTACTTCGTTATTTTTTTTTGTTTTTTTTTAAAAAAAATAAAATAATACAAGAAGAGGAAAAGGGGGAAATCTAACCTCTTTCGTCGAAAACGCCGACCGGTGGCTGTCTCCGTCGCAATCGGAGCGCCGGCACTGGCTAAACGGCGCGCAAAGAGAGGGTTGAAAGAAACCCTAACAGAGCCACATCTGTTTTTCTTTTAAAAGAATAAAGTGATTTTAGTTTTTTTTTCTTTTCAGTTTTGTTTGATTTAAAGAAAGAGCAAAACGGCGCCGTTCTTGGGGGGGTCCGCGCGTTGACCCGACCCGCGGGTTGGGTCTGCGCCTCTCTACCCTAAATGGGTAATTTGCGCAATTGGCCCCCCATGTCTTGCAATTGTTTTAAATTTACTCTTTTATTTCTTTTAAGTCTTGCCAAATATTTTATTTCTGTTTCAATTCGGTCCACATTACTGCATAATGCTTGAGAGGTTTGGGTAAATTTCCCTTTGGATCCCTCTCCTTTCGCGCGCGTTTTGATTTGGTCCATCCTGGTGTTTTCTATCTTTAAATTCGGCCTTTTAACTTCATTTAGTTTTTAATTTAATCCTTAATCTTCCATTCTAAGGTTTTTTTAATTTTTTATTATTATTATTATTATTATTATTATTATTATTATTATTATTATTATTATTATTATACTTATTATTATACTTACATATATACGCATATGTATGCTAATAGATATATATATTTTTAAATGTTTTTAATACATATTCACATATTTTTATATATTTTGCTATTATTTCATTTTCTTAATTTCTATATACATATATATGTATGTACATTTGTACTTTTATAATATTTATACATTTTTATATTTTATAATCAAAATTATTGTAAATAGATTTTCCTTTATTTTGTATACATATATACACATATTTTCAAATTTACTTGTATATTGTGCTTGTGTTTACATGTTTTGTAAATACATGTACAAATATATTTTAAATTAAAATATTTGTTTCATATTGTACATTATTTTTTTAAACATACCCGTTTTGGGAAATATATTTTGGTTTTGTCAATATATCAAAATCATTTTTTTGTCCCTTGATTTAAAAGTTTTTTTTTTGAATAAAAGCAATATTCAAGGTTGGGAATTTTCGAGGAAATTGAGCCCTAACGTATTGGGTTCCGATTTTCTTTACTAATTCTAGATAACCGAGGATATTCTTTATTCAAAATGCATGAGTATAAAAATCATTTTTGGGAACTTAACTTGTCGTGTCCTAACGTATTGGGTGTGACATGTTACTTTCTCAAAATGAATATTTTCACATAAAATAGAAATGATATTCAAAGTTCGGGAATTATGAGGAATTGTACCCTAACGTATTGGGACTCGATTTCTTTACATGACTTGAACAATTGATTATCCTTTTTCAAATTTCATCATTTGAGTTGATTTTAAAATCTTTTTAACATTCGACACTAAGGCATTAAATGATCAATTTGGTACCGATTTTGGGCGTTGCGAGGGTGCTAACCCTTCCTCGTGCGTAACTGATTCCCGAACTCGTTTTCTCAAATTCGTAGACCAAAATAATTTTTAAGGTGAGCCGATCACACCTTAATAAAGGATCGGTGGCGACTCCAACTTTATTTTTAAAGTCGACAACTAAATTTTTGTTTTAAGAAAAAACGGTTTCGACACACATTTTATTAACTTAAATTTACCATAAGTTTCATTATTTATTGGATATTATTTTAAACACACATTTGTGTTTTAAATATATGATTTATACGTCCATATGAGCGTGATAGGATTGCTAGTTATAAATAATGTTTGTTCTTCTTTCTCTTAAAGAAGTAACGATATCAATGCGTTACTTAGTTATTAATTGATTACTCAGCTTTTTCTAAAAGTTGTGATCCATTTTGCTTTTTTTGAAAGCCATGGTGGTATTATTTAGTTGTAACTTTAATGTCTATTTTTTCTTAGTAGGTACTTTAGTTTCCGTTTTCGAGAAATTATGAAGGAGGTGAGGTCATTTGGAGATTGTTTCTATGCATAACAAATGTGGAAGGAATTTTTTTGGGACCTCTAGCATTGTCACAAATGTTTATTGGAATTAACTATCCACAAAATTTGACAATGATAAAATTAAGATACTATTATTAACAATTGATTAAAGTGGTGCATCTCTAATAATTTTTTGGCATTACAAATATAGCAGTCATGACTGGTTATATATCTCCTCCACTGGTTTTTTTTAAGATGGGAAGAGAAGAGAATGCAACAATTTAATTAAAATCTTTTACCTTCCTATAGTGTTTTACTCTTGATGAGTGTATATGATTAGAAACAAAAGATTAGTATGAATGACATTTCCAATTTGATTTTCTTTGATCTTTTGTCTTTTCTTGTTTGTAATTAACTTAAACTTACTTTGCTAGTGTTGTTATTATGGTATGTTACACTCCTCTCAACTTATAAGTTGTGTTATGGTTTTGACCATTGATAGAATCACTATTTTATTTCACCAAAAACAAAATTTTGAAGCTGTGATAATGTTTTTAAAATAATATTAGGCTTTAATTAATATTGACTTGGTAAATATTGACTCAAATCTAAAAATTTAATTCGATTTCATATTTGACCTAATTTGATTTAATGATAAAAATGAATAATTCAAATTTATTCAAACCAAATATATAATAACTCAATCTCAAGTGACAAGAATTAGAAACAATACAAATTCTTAAACGTTCAATTCAAAAAACTCAATCCTAAAAACATATCTCGAATCCAAAACAAGACTAACATAAAATAACTCAAAACCCAATTTTGATCTAAACTTAAATTAATCTAAACTTAGATAAGTGTTAATCTAAATAGGGTTCATGCATGGTGAGTTTAACTTCAAAATAAATATGGATAGAGAATTTCCACTTCATATTTAGCATAAGAATACTCCAACCTAAAACATCAAAACTTCCAATGTCTCAATATTATCATTTCAACTAAAACCTTACTAGCTTCTATTAACTATCTTTTAATCCATTAAAATTTTATTTTCTATTTTAGTATAGTATATTTCAAATACTTTATAGAGTGTGTTTGGATGAAGGATATGTAAAAGAGACTTCATTTATATCAAAATTTTCAAAATTTTAAAATGAATTTGTTTATTTGAGTAAATATATTAGAAAATTCCAAAATTTGTTTGGAATTTCAAAATATGATTTTAATAGCTCGCCTAAAGAGGTAGTTTTTCAAAATTCCTTGTAAATTGAAAAAGTTAAACTTCAAAATCATTTTTATTGAATTTTAATAAACATTTTTAAATTTTATTTTATTCATACTATTTATGGTTTTTTTACATAATGTATCCAATTAAATTTTTTATATTGTTTATTAATATAATAATTTTTATTTTATAATTTTTAATTTATAAAATTCCAATAATTATTTTTTCTAAATCAATTATTTATTCAAACAAATCAATTGCAAATGTTAACATTTAAATTAATGATTCTAAAATATTAGCATTTTAAGAATCTAAAAAATAATTTTTCATCCAAACACTTGAAATTTTATATGATAGTTTTAAAATTAATATCAAACATTATAGCAAAGTCCTTTTGAATTTTCCCCAAAGAAAGGTAAAAATAATAAAATGAAAGTTATTAATACATTGATTTGGAAGAGATATCTTCACCTTAAATCAATTTGTTTGCCCTTTTATTTTAAAATTAGTAAGATTCAATATCCTATTTAGTTAAAATTTACAAAATGTTAAAACTTAGGAATTTTTAAGCATAAATTGTTTGTTGTTGCTTTTAGTTAGATAAATTATTGATAAAAAGAAAATTGATTATGAATTATTGTATTTTATAAGCATAAAAACATTTAAAGAAGTAGATTAAGCTTCAAATTATCTGACAAAATAAGGTAAATTAATAAGAGGAGATCATGATAGTGTAGTAAAAAGACACCAAACCGTCTTGCCTCTAGCTTCTTTTTTTTTTGGCTTTTGAGTGTAAGTTTTTCATGCCTAGTGTGTATGTTTAGTATTGCTTAGTCAAGTTATTTTTATAATTTTCTTTTCCTTTGTTTTTGTTTCTGGTGTCAGTTTTGATGGAAGTAGAGTTTCGAAGACTAACGGTTCTAGACAAGAGGTGGAGTTTGTTCTAGCTCCAAATAAGGCTCAGGTAGATGAAATCAACAATGGTCTTTGTATGGTGGAAAATTTCTTAGGAGAGAGGCTCATTAACTTTTCTACCAGGGAGAGTACTCTTTTATCTCTTTGGAGACTGATTCAAGCAGCACATATCAAGCCTATTGGAGATAATGGGTCCTATATTATTCACTTTTTTCAACCAGTTGATCTGAAGAAGATGCCATCAGGTGGACTGTGGTATTTATTTATTTATTTTGGTTCAACAATTGACCAAATAAGAGAATTCAAAAGACATTTATTTCCATTTTATGGACTTCTGGATTCAGGTGCATGACTTGCTGCCTGGATTTGCATCTAAAGCCTTAGTGAAGAGTCTTGGTAATGTGATAAGGTCCTTTATAGATTATGATTTTTCAGGGTATACATGAATACTTTTATAAGAATTCGAGATCGATTAGATATCTAAAAATCGCTTCTACGGAAAAAGAGAATCAAATGTTAATGAGATAAACATTTTGAGGTTTCCTTTTGTTATGAACGAGCCTAATAGTGTGTTACCTATATGGTATTACTAGGCACAACGAGTTGAATTATAGAGAATTGTTGGAGCTACAGAAACATGATGTGGTTAGGGAGTGGTCGGAAGAGATAAGTGACAAGGCACAACATCAGCTTAAATTCTAGAATAATTGATGGAGACATAATTCTAACAATCAAGGAATGTGGGATTATGAGGTAAAAAATCAAGATTCAAATGATAATTATCCAATGAGTAAATTAAGGATTGTCAACAATGTTATAGCTTATTCCAAATTGCTAAAATTCAAATCAGTTATAAGATGTTCTAAATCTCATGTGGGCCACGAAGGGATAGGCCGTGAAGGATTGTTAGAGGGTGAGCAAGAAAACCTTGATAGGTCTTAAGTGGGTGAAGAATCTAGTGGGGTGAATAAGGAGAATGAGGCCATGAAGATTGGAGAAGTGAAGAAAAAGCCTCGGAATGCACTAATCACTTAAAAGATGCTACGAATATTGTAATAAATGAAGTTAATTGGTTAGGGTGGATCAAGTGATTGTTCATCAAGTTCTTTTATCGATTGGTACCCATCGAGAACTATGATTTGCATAGCCTGGAACTATCGTGGCTTGGGTAACTCATGTGTAGTTTAACATTTAAGAAGCTAGTTAATTATTATAAACTTGATGTTTTATTTTTTAATAGAAACTTTAGTTTATTCTGGTAGAATAGAGGAATTACATGTGACTCTTGGTTTTGATAGGTTGGGGTGTAGTGGAGGGGTTGTTGTGTTGTGGAAGGCCGAGATTAATATTAATGTGAATGGTTATTCTATTAACCGTATTAATATGATTATGGAGAATGATGTCAATTTCAAGTGGTAACTAGCAAGCTTTTATGGTTACTTGGAATCTCACCGAAAGCGCTTTAGTTGGGATCTTTCAAAGTCTCTTACTATTTTACATAAGTTTCATTGGATGTGTATTGGGGACTTCAATTATATTCTATATGAATCATTGTTTGATGGGTTCCAAGTTGTATCACAGATTGTAATCTGATCAAGATACCCCTAGTTGGTCATGACTTCATACGGGAGCGAGGATGAGGGTCTAGTTTGTTTATTATGGAACAATTGGATTGGGCTTTCATTTCAGATGATTGGGAAAATATCTTTCCATTCTATTAACTATATAATTAGTGGGTGCTTCGTCATATCATAATCCAATTAAATTGGTTGTTTAGTCCATTATCTTGACAAAGAAGGTTCTACGATTTAGATTTAAAAATCGATAGATTATAGAAAAAAGTTTCTTAAATATGGTTGGGAATAGTTGGAGATGTTGCCAATTTCCAAGTATTCTAAAAAAATTCATTACTTTATTTTGCGGCTTGGCGGATAGGGAAATAAGGCTAAGGTAATTTTAGTAGTTGTATTTCTAATTTGAAGAAGTAGATAATGATCTATGAAATAATTCTTGTAATAATAGATTTGTAGTAGATTTAAAAAATAAACTAATCTACTTGTGCAAAAGGTCATCTACTAGAAGCAACGAGCAAAAATATTTTGGATAAAGTATGCGAAACAAAATCCAAATACTTTTATACACATGTTTCTAAACGAAGAAAGGTTAATCAAATTTTTATGTTGGTTAATTTTCAAGGTCGGCATTGTACTGAAGATAATGAGATGCATTCAATTGTCATGGATTATTTTCAAAATCTTTGTGAGGCTTCTAATATGTCCAACTTTGAGATTTTTTCATACATGCCTCATTATGTGATTGAAGTTGACAATGAGAAACTTAAAGCCCCATTTCAGACTGAAGAATTTCAGTAGGTTGTGTTTGATATGAATTCGAAGAAGGCATTAGGGCTGGATGGTATGAATTTGGCTTTCTTTCAACATTATTGGTCTATTATTAGGGAGGACATTGAATCAATGTTGTAACTAGCTCAATAAAGGTGAGTTTCTTGCTAAACTTAATAACACAATCATTATTTTGATTCCAAATAAAAATCATCCTCATAATATGACCAAGCTTTGGCTCATTGCTCTTTGTAATGTGTTGTTTAAGGTTGTGGCCAAAGTTTTGTCAAATAGGCTCAAGTCGTTACTCCCTCATATTATTTCTCTGACGCGGTCAACTTTTGTTTCAGGATGATTAATCACATGTAGAATAAAAATAGAGGTAAGAAAAAGAAGTTGTGAATATCAATATCAATAAATCCTACAATAAAGTTGACATAAAATTTTTAAGGTACATCCTATTGAAGATAGGTTTGTGAGATAAATGGGTGCATTGAGTTATGATATACGTGAAATTGATTAGTTATATGGTTGCTTTTAATGGCGTGGAGTTGGGACCAATTGTTCTAAGTCAAGGGATTCATTAAGAATACCCATTATTGCCATATTTTTTCATCGTTTGCACTAAATTACTCAACTATTTGCTCAAGAGATCCGAGGTTAGAGGTGACTTAGACGACCTATCTAATTATAGAGGTTGCCCGAGTATTTCTCACATTTTATTTGCTGACAACAACTTTCTTTTTTTCGATCTTTAGAAGGAGAATGTAATTTTGTCAAAGAGTTTTTGGCTATATATGAGGAGGTTTCAAGGCAAGTGATAAAGCTTTAGAAATCTAAGATAATTGTAACACCCCACTCGACGTAGTCCTAGTTGGTGGTTTGTGTGGGTGGATTGTTGGACTCAATAGTTTTCTTAGTGAGCGCAGCTGGTAAAGTTGGAGCTGTGGAATAGTTTACCATGCTTGCTTGTAAGAGTTGTGTGGACTATAAATAACAGTGTGGCTGATGTAGTGGGGGGTTCTTCTTTCTTTTTTTCTGCTTTGTTTTTCTTTTTGTACCCCGATAAGAGGGAAAAAATTTTCGGAGAAGAACCAGTAAGTGTTCGAATAATAAGTAAATGTTGTGGAGTGTAGCAAAAGCATTGTAGTGTAACCAACTTATTTGAGATCTTTAGTGAGTATTCAATTTGTGAGTTTTTTGTGAGTCTACTCTGAGTCCTTGTATACTGTTAGTTTCTGAGCTATCATAGTTAAGGGTTATGAATTCAGATAAAACCGTCTCCTTTGAACGTGGTAAATTGTTGCATGTAACCATCTGCATGTGAATGTAAGTGATAAGAAATAAATACGACTTCCTTGGTGTGCAAACTCAGTATACGGATATGATGGTCCACTGGTAGGGCAAGTTAGTTGCTAACCAGATTGGCATATGTGTTGGACTACTGGTAGGGCATGTTAGTTGCTAGCCAGATTGACGTATGTGTTGGGTTACTGGTAGGGCATGTTAATTGCTAACTAGTCTGGAATTGTGGGTGATGTCATCGCTATGGCATGTTAGTTGTTAACCATGGCAAAGAGCCCTGATCTCGTGGGAAAACACGCATATGTATGAAATAGCATGGACTAAGATATCTGTTATGATGTGTAAATATGATATTTGAGGCTAGCACAAAGAAGGGCATGGAAAAGGGTAAGAAAATATGAATACGGATTTGTTGCATGTAATGCATATTATGTATATTTGAAGTGAGGTATGAAACCGTCAAAAGAAAGGTTGATTATGTAGTTGCATTGCATGGTATTAGTGCATGATAAGTATTAAGTATTAATCTTTTTAATGTGTTTTTGATGAAACGTATCTGTTAGTTGTAGTGCTTGGCGTAGTCTATTCGTCAAAGGAGAGTTATACTCAGTAGGCGTATAGATACCAATCAACCAGTATGTTTGAGATGATAGAGTATGTGTTCGTAGCTTTTGTGAAGTATATGTTCTGTTGATGTTAATGGAATTGTTCTCTAGGAAAATAGTTACAAACTATATTCAAAAGATGATAGAGTCCACCTGGGGATGCTATCCGCTAGGGATAGGTATTTATCACTGTTGTATGTAAGAGGGTATAAGCCCAGTTGCCTCTATGTGAAGTCTGTTGACTTATTGCTATGTATATATGTATATATATACATTTAGTTAATCCTATTCATGGAATTTGATTAGAAAGGGTTGAGCATTTTTATTTCTGGAGCTCACTAAGTTCTTTCAAACTTATTTCCTTTCTTTCCCTTTTTCCAGTTGGTACCTCGGTGTAAAGGGCTTGTAGAAAAGGACTCAGCCAGAAAAAGTGACCTCTGTTGTAAGCCTCGTATATGTATATTTTAGGGTGGTGTGAAAAATTAATTTTGTATTTTGAAATGATGTATATGTTTCTTACTATGAATATATTTTACAATCGGTTTGGCACACCCTAAATAGCTTGTTTGGTGAATAGTATTGAAGTACCCTGTTTTGTCAATTATGGTCCAATAGTTTCAATTTTTTATTATAGTGAATTTCCAAATGTTTTCCTACGTTTTACTAAAATTATAAAAATAATAAATCAAGTTTAAGCTTATTTTTTATTGTAACGCCTCAATCTACCAGCTAGGGTTTGGGGTGTTACAATAATGTTCAGTTCTTACACTAGACAACATGATAGACAACTTATTTGCTTAACTTTAAGAATTCAGTCTCCTCTTGATTATAGGAGATATTTGAGATTACCTTTATATTGTTAGTTGAAACAAAAAAGTCAATATTCTATTTTATTCGAGAATGATTGAGTAAAAGGATTTATATTAGGAAAAATATTTTTTTCTAAGCCTGGTAAATGGATTCTCTTGAAATTAACATCTCAGGCCTTGCTTGTCTTTTGCATGGGCGTATTTCTACTTCATTTTAATGTTTGTGATGCCTTGCAGAAATTGATAAATTCATTTTGGTGAAGTTCTAGTAGTGTTTACCATAAGAAGATTCATTAAGCCTTTTAGGATATGCTTTCTATGCCATGAAGGCTTGGGGTTTTAAAACCTTAATAGTTTCAATGTTGATATACTTGGAAAGAAGATTTGGAGACTTATTTCCAGCCTTAATTCTTTTCCGGTGAGAGTTTACAAAGCAAAATATTATCCATATAGTGGTTTATTTGATACAACAAAAGGTATAATCCTTCTTTTATTTGGAAGACTATTATGGCTACAAAACGGTTATTAGTTTAGGGGACTCGATGGCGCTTAGGCACCGAAGCTACTATAAATGGTTTTCATAATCCATGGCTTCTTGATGATCAAAACTTTTACATTGAATCTGTCTCATTACTTAGCATGAAAGAGTTGAAGGTAAAAGATTTATTTTCTTTTAATGGGAAGTCATCGGATTAAGGCTTTCTTGGTGGTCTATTTGTGTCAAATGTTGCTTAACGTGTTTATGCTTTGCCAATTCTACATCATAACCTCCTAACAAATTAATATGGCACCACATCACTAACAACGGGTATATTGTTAAATCTAGATATTATGTCATAACAAATATGTTGAACGGGAGAAATGATCAAATTGTACATGAACTTTAGAGACAGTTGCAGAATAGCAAGTTACAACTAAAAGTAAAGGATTTTATATGGAGGTGCTTAAGGCAATTCGTTCCTTGTAAGTTCCGACTACTTGAAAGAGGTGTCAATTGAATGCTAATTGTAATAGATGTGGAGCTGTTAAAGACATGAAACTTCTTTTCGGAGTGTTCAAAAGCATGTTACACAAGTGGAGAAAGGCTTGGCTATGTTATGGTTAATATAGTTCCATAGGAACCTTCTATATTAGCAATCCAAAGAGACAAATGGTTTGAAAATTGTTTACTTTGCAAATGTCTTTTTGCAAGAAATGGTGAAACAAATGGTTTGAAGTGGCCTAAACTGCTGAGAGGTAAGGTTAAATGTAATATTAATACTTTTGTAAAAAAAAATAAGAAGAGCTAGGTAGTAGTGATTCACGATGCAAATGGTAAGTTTGTTCGAAGTTGTTTGAGTTTTTGGTTAGGTTGTTTGGAGCCTTACATAGTTGAAGCATTACCAGTAAGAGAGGCATTGTCTTGGCTTAAGGCGATGCGTATTGATGGTATCACTTTGGAGTCAGATTTCTTGCGGGTTATCAAAGCTTTGAATAACTTGAACATGGATATTTTTTAGTTTAAATTGATTATTAAAGATAGTATTCATTTGAAATCTAATTTTCATAACATGTATTTCCAGTGCATTCACAACCAAGCTAATAAGACGATTCATAAGTTAGTTAGTTAGCCTTATATGTTGATTACTTTAGTTGTCATATTGGTCTGAGTTTTATTGAAAATGTAATATTTGTTGTTTTTGTTGTTAATGATACTAACGAAGATGAATGGCTTACGAATGGGTGTATGGAGTAAGCTTATCAACCTGGGGTAAATTGTCTTTCTTTTATTGGGTTTTCTATATGATGTTTTAATAATATTTGATCTTTTCCTTCAAAAAAAAGAGGAGAGAGAAAATGTCACTTATTTGAGATGATAATTCTAATTATGGATTCGAATATCCACAGATTTCTTATCCTTTTTTATGTAGATTCGAATAATTTCCAAATTCAGATTTTAAAATTACTATCCACTACGAATTTGGAGCGAATGAGGATAAATACCTCAGATATCCATTATCCAAATTTGCATTATTTTTTCAAATAATTTATGCAGATTTGAATTCGGATAATTGAATCCACTAATTACAAATTGTTTATAATTTTGATTTTATATATAGTCAACCCTTTTTATAGCAATCCCATTTGTCTGTCAAAATTTTAGATGTTATAGAGGTGGTTATTATACACCTAAAACTGCATGTGAGATTTAGTTATATTGGGACCTAAAATCATTAATTGCTTCAACTGCCTAAGTTGAATGTAAGTGCCTGATTGTAGTGACCACTATAGTTGGCACTACGAAAACTATGTAAACAAAACAATAAAGGACACAAAGGTTTGTTTATGTAATTTAGTTTCCCTATCGTTCTTGTATCTAAATGATAGAACACAATTGATTTACCCTTCAATTGTATTCACATAATAAGTTCTTTAACGAACAGATAAATGGCTCTCAATATGCTCTTACATAAGACCTATACAAGTCTCGTAATATATAGAAGTTTTGAGACTTGTTAACATACTAAAGATTGATTACAATGCAACCCCTTAAAGTCAACAGCTACAAAATAATAAAAGAAATATACCAATAAAGTCCAATAAAATATGATCTAATGGAGATTAGTCTTCAAGGTAGACTCCAATTTAATATTGAACGGTTCTCTATAATACAAAGGCTATAATTATTCAATCTGATCCAATCCAATCTTCACAAGGCAACGGATTAGTTTCGGAAGTTAGGCCTCCGTATTTGTAACATCCAGATTTAAGGCCTAGTCGGAACAGTAATTTCAGGACCACAAATTCAATGAGGAAAATTTTATTTTTATTATATTTTTATGGCCTACAATTTCACGGAAAGATTTCGTGAAAATTTCGTTCAAAAATTTTGACGTTTGGGCACTCAATTTAGTAAAAAGAACTAAATTGTAAAAAGTGCAAAAGTTGAGTTTTATATGTTAAAGGTATTTAATTGTTATGGAAATATAAATTAGGGGTCCTTATATGGTAATTAGACCATTAGTTAGTGATGGACAAAAATGGACATGAGATAAGTGAAATAGGATTTTTTTTTTAAGTAAAGGCATTTTAGTCATTTAGTAAATAAATAGAATTAAAAGGGAAAAAGATGTAAAAATTGTGTTCATCATCCTTGCTTGCTGCCAAAGCTTGAAGGAAGTCATATCTAGGGTTTCTTCACTTTCTCAAGCTCATAGTAAGTGATTCCAAGCCCCATTTTTAATGTTCTTTACGTTTTTGGAATCCTGATAGCTTAATTTAGCTTATTTTAGCAATAATTTAACTCATTGGTGAAATATGTTTATTTTGATGTTTTATGGTATAATATGAAGCTAGGAATTATGTTAAACAACTTTTGCTAGTCGATTTTAAGTAAAAACGAGTATATTGACATAATCGGCAAAAATACCTAATGTTCATAAGTAAGTGTTAGAGTAAGAATTTGATGTTGTCATAGAAGAGAAAAATGTTCAGCATGTTATAAAACATAATAATAAGAGATGAAGTTTAATTTCCTAGCTTTGGGGCAAAAGTGTAAATATGTAAAAGTTTAGGGGCAAAATTGTAATTTTGCCAAAATTGAGTCAAGGACTGTTTTGATGAATTGAGTATTAAATAAGCTAAATTTTCTATTATAGATCAAGAAGAACGAAATTTGGAGCTAGACCGGGGAAAGAAAATGATTGAGGACTAAAGTGTTAGATTTGATCACATTTTTGTACCGATGTAAGTTTACGTTAAATAAATACAATATTTTAATAATTATTATTAATTTTATTATTTTACAGCAATTATATATTTATTTCATGAATTTATTTAATGTTGACTCAAGTATGAGATGACAGAGAATCAGTGTTAAAAAGTTCCGTTGAAACATAAAGAATGTATCGGATACAAATGTCATGACATTTGGGTAAAGAGGTCCCATGTAAGACCATGTCTGGGACATGGCGTTGGCACCGAGATGAGAGGTCCCCCATAAGACCATGTCTGAGACATGGCATGGGCACCGATATGAGAACTCCCATGTAAGACCATATTTGGGATATGACATTGACAGTACAGAAAACATCTCATGTAAGACCATGTCTGGGACATGGCTTTGGCATGTTATTATCGAAAAGAGACCCAAGTATCCTTATTATTCCAATGTGGCTCAACGGGCTAGTAAACAAATTATGTTTCATGAAAGTTCAGGTAAGAGCATAAATAGCAAATTCAGGTGAGTTATAAGAGTTAAAAACATATTATGTTATCAATTGAGAACCAATATTTCAGCAAGAGAAGAGTAAGTTGTAATATTAAGCTATCTAAATAGGTAAGTAAATAAACAAGTAAATGAGAGTAAGTAAAGAGGAAACTTAAGAACATGATACTTGCATATCATTATTTGTGTTAAATGTTGTTATTTATTTACTTGTAAACTTACTAAGCTTTATGCTTACTTATTTTATTTCTTTTTCTTTCATGTAGTATTATCAAGCATAGTCGGGATCTTAAAGACGTCGGATAGCGTTCACACTATCAACCACCACAACTTGGTATTTTAAGACGATAAATGTTTCGAGCTATGACATGTATAGGGACTTAGTCATTTCGATTGTATATTCTTAAATTATGACCAAAAGATGATATGTAAATATTTGATGATGAATAGTTATTAAAATGGCTAAGTATGAAGGTGATTGTTGTTATAAATGTCTAGGTGATAAAATATGCATAGAAATCATGAAAAAGTAAAAATTGGTAGTGAAACAGTTTTGGGACAGCAGCAGTGACGTGACTTTAAAAAATCACCAAGGATAGTATAAAATGAATTAGAGAGTGAATGATATATATAATTAAATCTTATTAAGTCTATTTTCATATAAAAATAACAGTGTAGACAAAGGAATTATGTATTCTGAGATATTTTCCTTTTAGTTAGACAAGGTCAAAGTGGTTTTCGGAATCCCCTGTTTTGACTTTGGAAAATCATTAAAAATTGTAAAAAATTATTTATGAGTTTTAACTTATATTTATAGATTCCTTATTGAGTCTATTTTCTTTAGAAACAAGTGAGAACACCATATGAAGTCTGTACAATGATATAAATAAATTTTAGTGACGAGAGGTCAGGATAGTCAATCAGTGAAACATGGGAGAATTTAACTAATAAACAGTACTAATTGGATGAACCAAAAATTTTGAAAAATTTATGGTAAAAAATATATATGAGTCTAGTTTTAGGAAAAATTTACAGATCTAAATTTTGAGTTTCGTACCCCGAGTTATAATTAATTTAGTAACTGCTGCGCAGGTGGACAGCTTTGTTGTAAATAGTAAAATTAATTTCAAAAGTAAAATTTTATGCCCCGAACTTTTAAGTTAAGTCAAGTAACGCCTCATGCTCGACTCTAGCAATGATTTTGGGTAAGGGGTGTTACAGTATTATTAAAATATCAATACAAGTAATAACCCAAAGACTTTGTTATAATAAATTATTAACAACAAATATGACAAGTTTTGTTACGTTGTCGCAGGGATGATGGTAGTAGCCACTATTGAGTGATACTTAGAATGCTGCTCCACAACTTGCTTCAACAAGTTCATATTTGATTTTTTTTAATTTCAAATTAAAAAATTATAATATTTTAATAATTTTATTAATTAATGAGATTTAGATTGTATCTTTAATGAAATTTACAAATATAATTCCATTTATTAAAGATTATTTTTCATCTAATAACTATTATTAATATTTTATATATAAAATTTTCACATTTTATTGAAATAATATATTAACTAAAATTTATTATTTTTCTTTCACTTAGGAATAAAACTAATTTTACTAAAATTTGAGATAATGGATTGTTATAGAGAACTAATTTAGTAAAGAGTGTACCTCATTTTTATGATTGTTGTTATAGATGAAAAGTTGTTAATAGAGGATAATAATAAAATGTAAAAAATGATTCTACAGTAAACTTGGTTGTTATAATAAATGCTATTATAGAGGATGGTTGTTCTAAAAAGGTTTATCCGTATATAAAAAAAGAATTTTTATGGATTTGAATATCCAACAAATAATAATATTTAATTAAGATTCTGATTGGGATAGTAATACTTGGATAATTCAAAAGGCATAATGACAAATTTAGCTCTTAATGTTTATATCTTTTTCAATTTGACCTTTTTTTTTGGAGCTAAATTTGATCCTCAACCTTTTAAAAGAGTCAAATGATTTTTAAAATAAAAATATTGACTAAAATGTTAAATTTTAAATATTGCATTTTGCATGGTAATCCATATGTATTTCATACTATTTTTGAAATTTTTATAATTTTTATTTTAAAATATTTTTATAAGTTTAATATTTTTGTTGACAAGACATAAAAGACAAACAATGTTATGTTAGTATAGTATACATAGACTGTCACTCGGATTGCCACATCAACATGGTTAAAAATCATATTTTACTCAATATTTTCGTTAAAAATATAATTTGACCTTTTTAAAAGATTAATAATCAAATTTAACTAAAAAGGTAAGTTTGAAATTAAAAAAAAAAGGTAAACTTCCATAACTAAAATTATTATTAGAATTTCAAAATGCATATACCTAACTCGTTGTTATCCTAGGTCAGTGATGAATGATGATTTTGCCACAAAATTCTATTTAATTTGATAAATAATTTGAAAGTCAATATGTTACTTTAATATTCTTTTTGGATATATACGTTTAAAATAATAATTTATAAACTAACGCTTATAAAAATTTATTTTCATTGTACGATATATTTTAGGTAAGGGTTATTTCACGTGAAAGCTTAGGGGTTAACAAAACAAAGAAAAGGATGCTATAAACAACTTTACCTACAAATTGCAAAATTTTAATTTTAGGAAGCCGGCTGTCTTTGAATATCTCATAATTTGATAGCCTAGTCTTGATGTGTTTTTATCTTAATTTTTGTCTTTTTTAAGTGTCGACGGATTTTAGTATTGTTTAGTATTGTTTTCTATTGATTTCGTTAAAAGTTTGAGAGTTTGAGAATACGATTTAAAAATGGGTACATAAAGTGAGAGTAGAGGTGTTCATGGGCCGGGCCGGGTTCAACTAAAAATTCAGGCCTATTTACTAGGTCTGGGCTCGGCCCAAAAAATGGGCTTAAAATTTTGTCCAAGTCCAACCTGGATAAAATGCTAAAACCCGGGTCCGACTCAACCCACACGTATTAATTTTTTATATTATTTTTATATAATTTTAAAAAATATATAATACATCAAAAATACTAGAAACATCAAAATAAATATTTCCTAACAAATTGAAAATAAATTTTAAAAAATATGTAGACTTAAATAACATTAAGATAAATGCAACTTAACAAGAAAATGTCTCTAAAATAATAACAAAATTAATAAATGCCTTTAAAATAATAATAAAATTAACAATAAAATAGTAGCAACATAATAGTAAAATGGTAGCAAAATAGGGAGAAAAAACAAGAAAATAACATTAAAAAAAAAAGAGAGAATTTTTTTGTCATTTAGTGAATTCGGGCAAGTTCGGGACCAGGCCAAAAATGCCTTACCCGAGGCTCGACCTGTTTTTTAAACGGACCTTATTTTTTTGTTTAAGCTCATTTTTTGTACCTATATTTTTCCCCAACCCCTTTCACATTTTGGGCGAACCTTCGAGCTGTGCCAAGTGACCTGACCCATGATTAGGTCTAAGTGAGAGTATCTTTTAGCTAAGATTAAGTGGTAGTATCATCATCTAAAAATGTCTTGTATGCTATAGGGCATGGATTCGAGTCCAACCTTCTTAGGCACTTGACAAGGCACTGTTACTCTATGAACCCATCTCCTCTTTAGGCACTTGGGCTTTTAGCAAATTTGAAAAAAAAAAAAATTACCATTAAGAATAATACTAAACTTGTTTAGAAGTCCACTAACTCTTAATAACTGGTAATACACAGAATTCTCATAGAAATCCCTCGACAAAAAAAAATAATCATAAATTATAATAAACTAAATCAATGATATGATGAAAAACTATTTGAACTGATATTTACTCCTGAATTCAAACCCTTCTATATCCCTATTAGAAAGAATGTATTTAATTTTTATATTAAAAAATTGAGTCTATTTTAGCAATACTCTAGAGTTCGAAATCAACAACATATGGTCAAACCTCAGGAATTGCTTTGTTTAATAAACGACATTACCTAAAAGATAAGACATAAAAATGAAATGCTTTTAAGCCAAGTTGGGTATAAGATTTTGTGGTTTAAGTGTAGGTTTTGTCAACCTTGTAAATTATTAATTTCATAATTTCTCATTTGAAATAGTGGCAATATTTTATAAGAAAAAATTCTTACTTTTTTAAGTTATCATTTTCAATCACCATTTACAACCACCCAATTTTGTAGACATTTCATTAAGTATGCTTCAATTGTATATTGAATTGTAGTTTTTTAATTTAAAAAAAACACAATTATTGGATTATGAATTTGATTTTATCAAGATTTTCAAGGATAAATTTACTTATTTATCGATTAAGTCTTAGTTTAATTAGTTTGAATGCGGAGGGCATAGGTTTGAGTGCGTTTAAACATATTATCCTCTTATTTAATGGTTGAGGAAGAGTTATGGGTAATTCTACACATTGTATTAAAAAGAACAGATATGATAAGAATCTATAATTAAATTAATGTTAAAAAATTTACTTATTTAAATAAAAATAATAGAGAGCTTCAAAATTTGTAAGAAATTTAAATACGGATTTTGAATAACTTAAATCCCTTGTTCAAATTTCACCTAAAATGGTTTCTCAATATTAAAAATATTTATATACTTTTACATATTCATATTTTTAATTTTTATATTCATATTTTGCAATTATTTTTAACCTATAAAATTCCAAAAATCTAATTTTTTAAAAATAATTTATTCAAACAAAATAATTAAAAATACTAATATTTTGAAATGATGCTTTATAAAATACTAGAATTTTAAAAGTCTCCAATATGTTTAAATTTATTATCCAAGACTTTACCAAATTTTTATCCGAACATATTCTAAGACTTTACTTGGTACTTGGTAAAGTGGAAAAAATTTTAAAAATAGAAAATTGAAGGGTGAAAATTAAAAAAATATATAATTTTTTATAAACGTGTTTAGTAGAAAAATTAAAAATTATTTTTAACAAAATTTATTTAAAACATAAATAACTATTCGAATTCAACCATAAATTCATATTATATATGTTTTGATTTTTAAATAAATGTTTTGTTTTTTATGTATACTGAAATTTTTATTTAATTATATTTGTAATTGGCACATGAATTTGTAACTTCACTTAAAAACATAGGATGAAATATAATTTCTAGATAATTGTCACATATTTTTTACCGGAATGTCGGAAATTTATTTTATTATTTTTCAAAGTAATATTTTAGGACAATTTTTATAGTATGATATTTCGACACCAATGAGCGTTAAGTTTAGTATAAAGTTTTGCCTACTAAACTTCTTCGGGAATAAGGAAGAGAAAAGGAAATAGAATTTTGATTGACAATTCTAACTTAGGACTTTGATATTTATTAATTTGACTCTTTTCTAATAGTGAACTCAGATGGGTAATCAAGAACTTTGGCCCTCAAAATGGAAAAAAAAATACTGTTTTTAATTTATTATTAAAAAGCAAATTAGAAGTTAATACATAGTATGTACAAATTACACTTTGACCTAAAAAAATTTTGTTCTTTCAAAATAATGAAATCATAAGTTAATATAACATAAAATTGTATTTTAACCTCACAAAAAATTATAATTTAATTCTAACCTTTTTAAAAAATTTTCTTGCTTCACCCTTCATCTTTCCTTGTTCCCTCCCAGATCTCAAAGAAGTTTAATGATCGAAACCTTATATTAAACTCGACACTCATAGATGTCAAAAAAAAAAAATTAACCAGTTATTTAATACTTATTTAGAGAAATAATAAAAATATTTAAATAAAAAGGGAGAAAATGTGGGAAGACACTAAGTTGAAGGGAGTTGGATGAGCCATAAAGCTCGTGCAAATGGGAAGAAGAACGTGAGTGAGGTAGATATGCATAACTAATTGTAAGGTAAGAAGTATTCAAATTTCTTGATGTTTAAAAAATACCTGCTTACCTATTTCAAGTTTAATAAAGAAATACACTCATTTCTTAAAAGTTTTTATTGAATAAATTTTAAATAAATTTACCCTTTATTAATTAATTATTGGATGTGCTAAACGATAAACATTTTCATTTAGCTAAGGGGAGGCCAGAGCCTTTGTTTGCCTCGTAGCTATATTCAGAATTTAAATGTTTAATTCATAATTTGACTCTTAAAGTATATATATTTTCTCACTTTGATGTTAATTTTTTTTGTCTCAATTTAATATCTAAAGTATGTATAAGTTATGTTTTTTAGCTCTTATGTTAGTAAATGTTAAAATTAATTTTTAAATTGTTGTCGCCTGACAGTCAGTGGCTATTTTTTTTGTTCAACAACTTTGTTTTTTGTCAACCATTATTTTTGAAAAATTAAAATAATTTCGCCGATGTGTCAGATGGCATCAATAATTTTTTTTTTATTTTAAAACCACAGTGTATGCAATTGAAAATATAAATATTTTTAAAGAATACATACCGATACCATCACTATGTTAGATGACACTAATAAAAATTCATTTTTTTAAAACATTATGATTAGGGAATTAGGGAAAAAGTAAGGCGGCACAGTAAAAAAAAATCCCATTTTTGTAATTAATATTTTTTCCACACTATTTTTGTATTAAATTATTTTTTAGTATTATTTTTATAAAAAACCCAAAATATTACAGCCGTCTCATTCTAGAATTATTTATGTGCTGGCTCATCATTTAAATAGTCAGCTTCATAATTTATTACTGTCAGCTTGGCTTCTTTGGCTCCTCAGCTACATATATCAGCTCAATAGTAGCTCATTCAGTTTTGTTAGCTTGCTCATAGCTTCATTAAGTAATTTCCACTTTTCTTTCTGCATCTACAATTCGAGATGCAATGGTTCTGGTGAGGAAAAGAAAACAAGCAAAGGCAAAGAAGGTGAAGATAGTGATGTATGCTACCTATAAGTATTTATACCAGATCTTTGGGTTGCCCGAAAGTTACTGGCCAGTTTGTGGCCCAACAACCTCGACAACTCCATGTATCTCTTAAAAGTGAAACATACTCTTGACATCTATTTACCATGTCACGTGGACTGCTCTTAGATTCACATTTGGTCATGCTAATTGCTCAAGGTCTTCTGGGCACGAGTTTTCTTTGAGCTATAGCGTACTAGATGTTTGGGGTTGGTTACAAAGCGACCTGTCAAAGACCGAAAACCAACCAACCTGAAAGACATTAGCAAGGTCTTGAAAAATCCCCCAAACCAGATATATTAACTGCTCTCAGATCTTAATGTATACATAAATCCTCCTTTTATTCATCTGTTACACAACAGTTTCCTGCTGAGTCTTGACCAATCAAGGAGACAAGACATGAAGAGAAGGAGACAAAACATGAAGAGAATGTTTGCTCTTCCAAAATTAATTACATGCTCTTCCACTTTGCACCACAATTGACTAGTTTCATATATGCATTCTTAAAATCTTCAAAGAACATATTCTGATCGTCTGCATATTTTGTGATCCACCTGCGGTGATCAAATAAGCTCTCCCGTTAGTCTGTTATTTGAGTATGCTGATGAAAGCCTTTTCATGCATGCAAGTGTTCATTCTCAAATAACCATACTTCATTTGTCCCGCTATATCAGTTTGCCAGTGAGAATTGCATTAAATGTTGTTTAACAGAGAACCCTTAAACCCAAACTAGGCTTGGTAATGAACTCCATTGAAAGAAAAATTTAAGCGGATTTTCAACACGAACCTTAAGCATTCGTCATCCTCTACAATGGCACGGTCTGAAGGAAGTCCGATCATGCTTGTCATACCAGCTACATGAGAACAATCAGTACATAAATGTGTCAGCAGTTCACTAGCTCAAATATAAAGCAAACGACGGCCAACCCAAAATACACGTTAGGTATCACTTAGTGCTCTTATTTTTGTGAATAAGGTCGGTCCATAAGGGCTAGAAATGCCTTCATAGTTCATAATTATAGATGGTATTCGTATAAATTGGCAACTAACATTAGGATCATCTCTATCATCAAGCACTTTTCAGAGCCAAGGATTGAAAAGATATTCAATCCGTTGATTAAAAACAAGAAAATAATTAAAGAAATAAAAGATATCGTATTAATATGAGTTGAGTTGATTTGTGTTACCAGAAGAATTCCATGGCTTCTCCAGAAGAATTTTGAAGTACGAGTTATCGAAAGCAACCGGACTTCCGAAACCTTTACTGCCAAGAGTATGAGCCCCAGACAGAGCAACTAGTTCTTGTGTTCTGCAAAAATGAGAACAACATGCCATGTATTTCTTTAAACATGATGTTTAAAGCTAAGTTCAAAACTAAGCTTTATTGACAATGATTCTATATCTGGGTATTAAACCATCGAATATTGATAAATGGAGATCAAAACAGCTGTGAACACAGATCAAGAAAATGAAAAAGGATGCTTGCAAGAAAAAACTCACGAGAAGCCCTTTCGTCGAAAACACTGCTTCAAGCCAGAAGCATCCAGAGACTCTTCAGGCATCTTACCTTCAGGGTCTGACTCCCTACATTGAGTTTTCAGCAAAAATCTCAAGTAGATGCCACAAAAATGTAATAGAAATAAACCAGCACTCCAAGTTAAAGCTAGAGTGAACTTATATTTGACATATTTCAAACCGGAAAAGATGCAAAAAACAAAGTCTGCTACATCGTATCATAGTTACCGTATCTGCAAATAACTATACACTCATTTGGCCATTCTCGAATTTCAATTGAAGTGTCTAGATATCAAGTTCTCTATTATTTAAGCTGCGTCATTCTAAATGGTCAAAGCTAGGTGCTCACCCAGAATCTAGTCGGCCTAATGTAACTGGGATTTTCGGACCTCCGCAAATGGAAACAGCTTCAGCTCCACCAACAGCAATCATGTCTGCCCATGATACTAATAATGGAAAAGAAAATCCACATCTTAGCATGACGATATACCATTCATTTCCATCAAAATCCTTTTCATCCAATATTGCAGAAAGAAAAAAAAAAACCTGATTGTATAGCTTCGATTTCTTTCTTGGCTTTCTCTAGAACCTAAAAAGACCAATGCATCCAATTCAAGTGTGACAACTTAAGAGCAAAGCAAAAAAAAGCCGAAAAGTACATATAAATACATAGACGGTGCCTTCAGAGATTTCTTGAGGCCCACATTTTCAGGTCTTTCGAGTTCATAAACTATGGAACCATTCATACCACCTGCCAATAGGTAAAAATAGCAATTTAGCATGCAGCAAAATCGGAGTTCAATTCGATTCAATAATGTTAAAACAAGCTTACATCCTTGCTAAATTTCTATCAATGCATAATGTGGCAAGTGATGGGGTACCTGAATTTTCATCCATTTCATAGGTTCCAGCATCATGAAATACCAAACGAAGAACACCAGCAGCCTTTCCCTTTGTTACTACTTTAATTATCTCTTCCTTTATACGCAGATACTCGCTTTGACCCGAACCTGACCTTTATCAATAAAGAATGTCGATTCACATTCGATAATATAACATTTTGTTAAGGAAGGCTGACTTCTTCAAGATAAGTCCTCGAAGTGTCGTTTGTCCAGAGCCAATGAACCTCTCAACAAGACGGTATTATATGCGGTTAAGGTTTTATCTAAAGAGGTGGCAGGTTCAACAGGGTGAAAGTGTCTTGTCAGGATGAATCCATACATGACCACCTATCAATAAAATATGAACATTTGCATCTAGTTGGATTTGACCTTAACCCTACACAGCACATAGGATATTTATGAGCAAGTATGCTACTCTTCTTCAAGCAGATTAGGAGACAAAACACTAAACAAGGACAATACTAACCCGAGGAGGGGTTTAACAGCTTCTAGCGGATGACACTTCGAAAACTTTTCCGAAGGAATCCGTCTTCACTCAACATGCTCAAATCAAAACCCCAATTAAGAAGAATTCGTTTATTAATTGCTTACTCAACTGCCTTAGCGGCAACAGAGTCTACAAATTCATGCAGAGGAAGAAGAAACGGTAGCGTTGCAGTAAAAGCCAGCCCTCTCCTCCTACTCAAACTGCAATGACGAATTTCTCCTGTAAATCAAAACAGTTTTTTAAAAAGTAAAACTGGTGAAAAGAAGATTAAAACTTTGAATACTGATCGGGTTTTCTTTGAAATTACAGTACCTGAGATGTTGTGGGTGGTGGTGGAAGAAGAAGCGGTGAATGGCTGGGCGCGAGATGAGAGAGAGGAGGTTCGTGAAAAGGAGGGAAATTTGAATCTGAATTTAGATGAAGATAGGGCTGAGGTTGAAGAAAATGAAGAGGAGCTTAAGGTTGCTGATGAACTCGTCATCTTCTTCTACTGAAGGTTTCAAAATGGGTGGTTCACACACAATGATACCAATATAAAATCAATCAATCATCGATTTTAATATGGCAGTTGGATTAAGTTGATTTATCAAATTTTGTATATAAGTTCCAAACTCGATTTTAATTAAATTTAAGCTTAATTATAAATTTGGCCACTAATTTTACATATTTTGTTAAAATAGTCTTAATTGCATTTTTATTTTTTTAACCATCAACCTCTGTTTTTTTTAAATTATTTTTCTAACAGATTTGATAAAAGTTCATTAAAAATTAACGAGGATGATGTGAAATAGTTTTAATGAGATGTAATTTATTACTTAGGTAACCTAATAAGAAAATTATATGTCAAAATAATAAAATAATAAGCCTTAAATTTATATTAATTTAAGCTCAAACTTAAATTCGACTCAATAATAAAAGTAGAATTAACAATAATATATATTCAAGATAATAAAATAATTTAATAATATAAAAACAATTAAAATATATATTAAAAATAAAAAAGTTTGATTATGCTCACAAGTGTATTATTAAGCTCTAATTCGTCCCGATAGCTTGAGTTGCTTAAGCTTAAGCTCAGCTTGATAATTATTGATTCGAGTTGGAGTTTTTTCCAAGTCGAATTCAAACTCGAATAACTTGTCAACACTACTATCTCATTTATACCTTTACTATTAACAACTTACAATGATTCAAACTCAATATAATTTTTTATACGAACCGGCTCGGTGATGTGAGTCAGGTCGTTGACGTGCCCGATCATTTAAACAGAGAATTATCGTTCTTGCTTGGAGTTTGAACTTGTTCGGCTGATTATAGACTTAACGAAGGTTTGCAAAGTGTCTTGAGAGTAGGATAGGTGATGGTTCGGCTAAGAAGTGTTTAGGGATAGGATAGGTGATGGCTCAGCTAAGGAAAGTAACAAGTAAGGCAATGAAGATAGCAGGAATGGATAGGTAAACTTAAGTTCAAGAAAGAACCAATACTATTAGTGAGTATTGACCCGAGACTTATTAACACTTAAGGTGATGGATAGTTGATAGAAATGACCTTGACCCACTATCTATTAAGAGATAGGAACCAAAGGTATCGGGGTTGAACGCCACACTCGGGATTGAGTGATAAGGTCAAAGAAACAAGACAGACGCCACTAGCAAGCTAGATAAGTCTACTTGAGTCTTAAACGAATTTAGAGAGTTGAATAAACTCACAAATGAATTAAAATTCATAAAATGTCTAGGTATGTTGTCTAACCCTTAAAATGATTACAAAACAAACTATTTATAGCTAAATTCCTAGGCTAGTTGAATGGACACTTGAGTAACTAAATGGACAGCTGATTTCAACTTTTAATAAGCTAAAAAATTCCAGAATAAATCCAAATAAATTCCAAGTCTATATTCAGCTCTTTAGAATGCCATTGGACAACTTCTAGATGAAGGAGAGTCAGCTGAATGTATTTGGAAGAGTTGGGGGTTGATTAGCCATGTCTAAGTTCGGCCAAGTGCTTAAATGAGCTCCTTAAATCCTGTCTTGAGAAGCTAAACGTGCAGCAACATTTTAATGGGAGTTTTGGAGCATGAACAGCCCAAATAGTGTGAATTGATGAACTCCAACAGCCTTTAAGTGTGAAGGGACGAAATTGATCAGCCACCAATGTGAAAAAAACCTCTAGCAATGTGAACATCTTAAATTGCTGCCTTGAAGAGATAAATGATCAGCTAAAAAAAAATGAAAAGTGCAGCTCCAAGGTTCATGTATGACCGAATACATGCTGCTCATTAAAGGAGTTCAATGAATGTGCAAATGCATGCATATCCAGCAACCATCTTCAATGAATCAACAAATGCATGCAAGGGCTGCCAATGTCCATGTCGTCCCCATACAAGTACCTGTACAAATTAAATTGAACAATTAATTAGTTTTAAACATCATAAATTCGGCTGGAACAAGGACAGCTTAAATAAGGCTGCAGCTAAGACAACTTGAATAGCTCATTCGGTTGGACAAATTAATTATCAACAAATGATAAATTTGTCCTAAACTTGACACATTAAAATTATGCACTAACTAGAACACATTTAAGCTTAGTTAAACAAATGTCCAGAATTTATACACATTAAAATTAAAATTAAATTATTTGAGCTAGAATTTAACTAATTAACTAACTCAATAAATTTATTCCAGCAACTTAAATGCATGCAATTAAATAAATTGAAATCAAGCTCAAGGAGCTAGCATTAAGCCGAATTGAGCTCCATTGGATGGGTCGAGCTAAGAACAAGCTGGGAAATCTAAGATTGAGCTCATTGAGCTGAAGTTTAAACTTCATCTTGCACTTGGGGCCCTCGTGTTTTGACCATTCTCAATGGCGTCGAGTGGTATCGAAACATGATGCGGTCGGGATCGCATCAACTTTAACTCAAAAATCACAAAATCTAAAATAAAATGTATCCAAATTAACCCATATTTAGAATTATTCATGGAATTATTCAAAATTTGTAATATCGAAATTGATTGGATGCTAATTTAAAATTGACTCGATGTAGTACCATTTTAAGTTTATATATTGAATATATAAATAATTATATTAATCTAATACAAAAGTAAATTGATATATTTATTTATGTAAATGTATACAATCAAATCAAAATTAAAGATTCATTTATACATCTCAAAACTTCATCTGTATAACTCCACCTAATCTAAATTAATGATTAAAGCAACAGTTGAACTACAACTGTCCTCCCAAGAAACCGTTATCTAGAACCAGAAAGCCGAACAGTTGAAAGATAATCACCACCGTTGAACTCCGATAGTGCTGAGGCTGAAACTGTGCCATCTCCAATCACGCCTATCGATTCGAATGAAGCTCAGAACCTAACGGAGAAGACATTGATGGTTTTGGAACAAGGAAGAGACCTTCTAGCATTTGAACAACTTTTTTCATTGATGGCCTTAAATGCATATATTCCTGTATGCACCATAATGCAACTTTGATAGTAGTGTAAATGCGCTCCTCCTTGCCTTCTATGCTCAGCTGTGGATCAATGATATCGATAAGCTTCCCTGCCTCTAACATCTAGAAAGCGAAGGATGGGAAATACGATTTTTCTGAACATTCAGAGGGGTTGAAGTTTTTCCTTCCCCCAATGATCTCCAGCAGCAGCATGCCATAGCTGTAAACGTCACTTTTCTCTGATCTTGCGTAGTTTGTGATCCATTCAGGTGCGAGGTACCCCCTGGTGCCCCTTAGAGTAGTGAAAACATGGCTTTGCTCTCTAGTCATTAGCTTTGCCAAGCCAAAATCGGAGACTTTCGCCAGGAAATTGTCATCAAGTAATATGTTTTCCGACTTTATGTCACAATGCACTATCTTTGCATCAGAATCTTCATGGAGATAAGCTAGCTCTTTAACTGTTTCCACTACAATATTGATCCTCGTTTCTCAATCCAGCAATTATTCTTCTCCATTTCTTCTGAAGATCCATTTATCTAAGGAACCATTTGCCATGTATTCATAAGCAAGAAGCCGATTGCTTCCTTTCACATAGAAGCCTTTCAATTGGACTAGATGGAGGTGATGGATACATCCGATAATGCCAACTTCAGGTCGAAATTCTTTTGTCCCTTGACCAATACATTCCAATTTCTTCACAGCAAGCTAAGTTCCATCAAGAAGTGTTCCTTGGTACACCGAGCCGAATCCTCCCTGTCTGAGCTTAACAAAGAAGTTATTCATAGCAATTTGAAGGTCGTTATAAGTGAACCGAGTAGGCATCCCAGTTAAACCCTCCAAAAAGGTATCTTCTTCTAAAATGTCACCAGGAGATTCTAGCATTGCTCTTTTTCTCTTATAGTATCTCAATGACAAAAAGTAAGCTTAAAATGAAAACTACAGCAAAAACCACTATAATCACAACATATGGGAAGGCTCGTGTCCCTTTTGTACCCTCTCCACCATTTTCATTTCTCGACATCTTCACAAAAGCAACCAAATCAGACTTGTGTTTAGAGCTTTGGAAGCTCCCAACGTCATCAAAAAGGAAACAATTCCTTGAGCTATTGTCATAGAACATAACCATATAGTGGCAACTACTAACACAAAATGCTTTGCAGCCACTCAGATCTGTTTTCAATGAAGGAGAAACATAGCCAAGTGCAAAATAATCGAGCCCGGTTCCTACATCTACAAGAGCTACATCATCATCCTTTCCATTACCACAATGGGAAGCAATACCTGTTTTGCAAGTGCTCGGACTAAGCTCCAATAGACATTGGCACTAAGTGTTTCCTACCAAACCGGAGCAAACAAAATAAGGCGTACAAGCTTCGGGTGTCCCACACGGATCATCGAGACCTTTTGAAGTTCCCGAAGACCCTTTTGTATTTAGATCGAAGAACCTTATAAACCCATCACTTCCCAACACTGCGATCCAAGTTGCATTCCAAGATACTAAACTACCACAACAACATTTTACTTTCATCGAAGAACCTCCATAAATTCCGATCAATAGAAGCAAAAGCCACCTCTCCACCGTTTTTGTCAATGTTCCTTCGAGCATCCTTTCCCATCGACCAATATGGCTGTGGATTCAAGTAAATGGCGGAGAGAACCATGTTTCCATGCTCGATTTTGAGGACATAACTCAAGCTACTAAGATTAAGATTGCTTTCAAGTTTCATCCCTTGTTTAAACATGGGGTATCCGAAGGATAAGCAAAGCTTTGCCACATTACTTTCCCATCACCCTTTTGCAAAACCAAATTCCCTGAATCCTGCAACACCAGACCGTACATCCCATTGCCAGTGCCACCACTGTTTGTCGTTCAGACAACACTTGGCCCTTTATGTAACAAAACATTGCCATTTTTTTCGAGCACAAACTGGTCTGAATTCAAAACAGGGAAGTCTCTGTTAGCTACCCAAATGACCTTTGTGGTCTCCAAATGCATGATAACCAGGAAAAACAATGTGACATCTTTGGTAGTGGTGAAGCCAAAACCAAACAATGAGTTGTTTGATACTAGGAACAACCCATTATTGTCGATCCAATTTATTTGAGAACCTTGAAAACCCAGTTCGATAGACCCAATGAACCAAGTGTTGGCCATAGATATGTTGGAGACAAAAAGGGTGAACAGTGGTAAGAAGCCAATGAAATCAATAAAACCCTTAGTTTCCATTAGGAAATGGTGAACTTTGTGCCTAGAACACAATTTTAGCTCTAAATTCAACCAAATTTCAGATTTTGGAATAGAAAAACAAGTTATTTGAAAGGGATCTTTTTGAGGGACCTAAAATGAAGGCAAAAATAAAAACTTGGCCTAGGGATGAGAAACCATTAATGGTGAGGTTCAAGAACTGATAGACACTTCTTATTTGACTATGAAATTGATTGGATGATATGAAAACACGAGAAAGTGAACCAGAAAGGAAGAAAGAAAGATGCAAAATTTTCAAAAGTGTTCTTTCAATGAACATCAACAATGGTTACAAAGAACATGGTTTAAAAGGAAAAGGGCTAAAGCTTTGACCTCATTTATTACAGAAACAAGTGGATTTTCAGACATGGGTCTGGTTTTTTTTTTTGTTCCTTGGATCTGTTTCTACTTATGTCATGAGCTACAGAGAGATCTGGTTCTGAGCTGCCTTGCCATCTTTTTGAGTTGTTTTTTCTTTCTTTCGTTTTAATGGGTTTTTTGTTTTAGGAATTCCAAGATAATAAACAAAGTGGTCAAATTATTACGTGTGGTTTAGAAATCCAACGTATTGAATGCAAGAAAACTGTGGAAAAAGCATCCAAATTATCTTTAAAAATGTTATGAAAAAGACAACCTGGTTACTTGCTAGTACTTACCAACAACAAAGTCAAATGAGTTGTGCAAATAACACTTGCAACAATTGTTCCCAAATTTGTTGAAATTATTGAAATTGCGCTGATAACCTCTTTTTAATTTGATTTTTGAATTTTTATTTATTTATTTCTACGGAATATGCCTTACATTTCGATTAAATTAAGGCACGAACAGAGAGCGGCATTGCAACAATGGGACGACGAAAACATGAGAGAACCAGAAATGACTGTTGCGACAACACGACAAGAGATGTCGTGAAAATAGGAGAGAACTAGAAACGACGTCACGACAACACGACAAGGGATGTCACGACGTGTCATGTAATTTTCTCAATTTTCTTCTCCTAGTTAAATTCTGAGTTTTTGTTTCAATCGAACTCTAATTAGTGTATATTATTTTAAGATTATTTGATCTACGAATTTAACCTATAAGTAGGTCTTTTTTAACCCTAGAAAGATTAACTCATAACACATTTAGGTATTAGCTTTTACTAGCTTTCAGAGAATTTTGTGTTTAAGTTTTGAGGGTTTTTATTTTTGAGTTTGGGATTTAGTTTTTATCTTCATCTTTGTACTCTTCGTTTTTTCTGTTATAGTGAATTTATCTTTGCCCATGGTTTTTTATCCTCTCTGGAGGGATTTTCCACGTAAATATTTGTATTTGATCTTTTCAATTTCTTTGTTGCTTCATCAGATTTATCCCTAACAAACTGATATCTTATCTAGTTTTATTTTCGCATTCAACCTGTTTAGAGATGGAAACAATAAGGTTAAACATTAAGAAGTTTGATGACATCACAAATTTTAATCTGTGGTAAGTTTGGATGACGACAATACTGATTCAGAACGATATGAAAAAGGTCATTACAGGGAAGAAGCCCGCGGATATGAAACAATCATAATGTCTGCAATTCAATTTTTCCTCTCAAATAGTGTATTGCAGGAGGTTTTGATGGAGAAAACGACATACGTCTTGTGGAAAAAGTTAGAAACCCTTTGTGCGACAAAGTCTCTGGCTAACTAATTGGTGTTGAAACATCGACTATACACATTCTACATGGACGAAGGTAAGCAACTTAGAGGTAACATAAGTCAATTTATTACTCTTTTGATTGATTTAAAGAATGTTGATGTTTATATTGATGATGAAGATCATGCTATGCTATTATTGTGGTATTTACGTTTTCCATACAAGTCTTTCAGGGAGAACTTGATTTATGAAATAGATAAATCTCAGTTGAGGATATGAAGGGTCGCTTGTTGAGTAGAGACAAACTCGACAATGAGTTTAGTTCAGGTAGTAAGTCAAATAGGCAAGCCTCGATTTTGGTAACATTAATAACCGAGATAGGAGATGTCGCTACTATAAGAAGTTAGGTCACGTCAAGGCAGATTGTTTTAAGCTACGAGATAAGAGGGCTGCTAAGAGCAACGAGAAAGAATTAACTGATGCTAATTTGGCTGACAACAAGGGTGATGATTTCTTATTGGTGTCAACGAGCAAAAGCTTCAAACTTAAGTCCGAGTGGATCTTAAATTTGGGGTGTTCTTTCCACAAGTGTCCCAACAAGGATTGGTTCTCTATATACAGTTCAGTTGAAGGTGGAGTTGTGCATATGGGGAATGACTTATCCTGTAAGGTAATTTTTTTTGGTTCTATTTAGATTAGGGTGCACAACATGACAATCAGAACATTATGAGATGTCAGGCATGTGCTTGATTTAAAGAGAAATCTCATCTCTTTGGGAAATTTAGACTCAAAGGGTTGTAAAATTAACATCGAGTCAAGCGAATTAAGATATCTCATGGGACTCCCATTTTGATGAAAGGTAGAAAGACTAACAGTCTTCATGTTATACAAGGATCAACGATGACTAGTAAAACAACATGTCATTCGTTTGTTAAAGAGTCATGTAACACTCCAAACCCGGCCTAAACATTAGGGCCGAATCTGGTGATGTCACATTGTAACACCTCTTACCCGTATTCAACGCTGGAATAGGGTACGAGTTATTACCAAAATAAATACACTTATAGACATATTAAACCAAGTTATAAAATTTCATCCAAATTAAAAACTTTCAAATTATTCTCTTCAAGTCACTAATTAGGGTATACGAGGCCCAATACATACCCATTCATATGCTCAATATATTCGTTAAATAAATCCAATATTGAAGAATCCACTTTATTTCAGAATCAATATTAATAACAATCATAAATCTTTTCATATTAATTTCATATATCACTTACCGAACTTCGAATGTTAATTTGCTAATATGTAATTCACTAACACATTCTGGTATACACAATGTTTAATTGATGAAATAATTTAATTGAGCTAAATTTCATGTTCATTCCAAATTTTCTTCTAAATCCATAAATGCTTCCACTTACCATTTACCTAATCAATTTCTCGAACCAAGCTATCACACAACAATAATAAATCACCTGTGCTTCATAAATTCAATATTCGATTCTTATCACCATCAAATCCATGTCATTCGAAAACTTAAAGTTTATTCAAGCATATATTATTACGTTTCATATACCAAGCATATGTCAAAATTAAGAATATGCAATTAATTCATTTTTCATTTATTTGACTAGCACATTAACCTCAAATTTTATAACATTTCATTACTTAAGATATGCCATAAAACACTCATTTAACATAAACTAACACCATGGCCAAATTTTCATTATGCTATTTATTACCCTTTTTCCGAATCACATAGCAAAATATTACAAATATGTATATATTTGAATACTATAATTATGCATCAACTTACCAACATGAGTTAATTCATGAGTCACTCATGACATCACTTCATGCCAAATATACCACACACATGTGCTATGAAACTTTATTTTCTCTCATGAGCTTACCATGACCAGTAGCACCAATATAAACATCACTTCTATTTCAATGTTTATCGATTATAATTAGGCATATAACCAATTATACACAATTCATTCATATACTTTATTGTCCTCCTCCTCCTCTCCATCCCACATCCTTTATGTATATAACATGCTCAAATAGCATTATACATAATTTCACTATTCACTTATATTTAAATTCAAAGCTGTCTATTTGAGTCAGAGTCACTAAATCATTTTTATCTGGAGCTACAGAGCTCCAAATTAATATCCGTTAATTTTTCCCAAAACTATACTCATATATCTTCTTACCATAAAATTTTCAGAATTTTTTACTTGGCCAATTAGTATAGTTTATTCTTTAAAGTCACTCCTGTTTCACTGCTCAACATCTCT
This sequence comes from Gossypium raimondii, assembly GCF_025698545.1. NCBI lineage: Eukaryota > Viridiplantae > Streptophyta > Magnoliopsida > Malvales > Malvaceae > Gossypium > Gossypium raimondii. The sequence goes on from NC_068570.1 coordinate 22,277,085, forward strand.
GACCTCTCTTCACTAAAAATGAATTATCTCATTGTAAAGAATTCAGATGATATTTTCATTTATTTCTTTTGAAAATATACTCATTAAGGATTCTAAGCATATAAATTATAACTCATAATTATTTTTTTACAATTTTTAATTGTTTTCCAAATTCAGAATAGGGGATTCCGAAATCAATTCGACCCTGCCTCACTAAAATTCAAATATCTCAAAATATATAACTCTTTTACTTGCTCTGTTTCTTTTATGTAAAAATAGACTCATTAAGCTTTCATTTCATATCTTATTCACTCTATAATTAAATTTTCTTCATTTTTGGTGATTTTTCAAATTCACACAACTGTAGCTGTCTAAACTGTTTTGTTGTAAAATGTATTCTTTCATAATTTCACTTTTTCACTATCTCAATTCCATTGAATTTTTCACATCTCATTCCAATAGTTTATTTCAACTCATATAAAATTCATTCAATTTATCACTATATTCAAAGCAATCCAATTTCTCATTTCCAATTTCAAGTCAATCTTCAATTCAATTCCACATATATATTCATCACTCAATTACACTTAGTCAATTTCCCGATGAACACTTCGGAATAATAATAGATACTCGGTGGATTCAACACATAGCAACCACCTTATTGATCAATGATGTTCGGTTCACATAGTAGCCTGCACATAGTACTACACATATGACCATTACCATCCGATACATGTAGTAGCCTGCGCATAGTACTACACACGTGATCGAAACTATCCGGTACGTATAGTAGCCTGCACATAGTACTACACATGCGACCTATCATTCCGGTACACATAGTAGCCTGCACATAGTACTACACACGTGACCATCACTTTCACTTTTACATAGTGGCCTACACACAGTCCATGCCACACATGTGATCATTTTTGTCACTTCATTCGTATCCCTTTTTATTCCAAAGGTTTATTCGGGAATTTTTCACTTTTTCTCACTTTTCTTTTTATCGATCAATTTCAATTTCTTGTCTTTCTTAATTTATAACAATACATTTAACTTATATAACATTCACACTATTCATTCCAGTCCAAAAATCATACTTTGGAAAAATATGTTTTTGCCCCTAAAGTTTCACAAAATTACGATTTTGCCCTTAGGCTCGTAAAATAATTTTTATTCAATTTCTTTGGATTTTAGGCCTAGCTGAACCATTTTCATAACTATAGCAGTTCAAAATACTCACTTATTCACACACTTGTGACATATTTTATAACTTTTACAAATTAATCCTTTTTGGCATTTTCACCGAAAATCACTTAGTAAAAGACGTTCATCACACCCAAACATTCATATTCTTCCATAAAACATCAAAATACATGCATATCGTTCATGGGTAAAATTTTAAACATAAACCCTAGTTCAAAATAATAGTAGAAATAGCTAGATCTTGTTACGAGGATTTCAAAAACATAAAAATTAATAAAAACGGGGCTAGAACAGACTTACAATCGAGCTTGGAAGCTTGAAAACCCTAACCATGGCTTCCTCCTTACTAAATTTGGCCTTATGGAGAAGATGAACAAAAATTGGTTTTTAATTATGTTTTTAATTCATTTTAATAACTAAATGATGAAAATGCCCTTAATGAAAAACTTTGGAAACATGCATAACCATGCCCATTTTTGTCCACCAACTTAACCAATGGCCTAATTACCATATAAAGACCTCTAATTTAAAATTTCATAACAATTGGACACCTCTAACATATAGGACTCAACTTTTGCAATTTTTACAATTTAGTTCTTTTGACTAAATTGGGTGCCCAAACGTCAAAATTTTCAAACGAAATTTTCACAAAATTATTTTATGAAATTGTAGACCATAAAAATATAATGAAAATATTTTTTTTCTCATTGAATTTGTGGTCCCGAAACCACTATTCCAATTAGCCCCAAATTCGGGCTGTTACAAGTCAGATTCGACTCGTTTGAAGAAAAGGCAACTTGGTCATTGGAGGGAAAAATGTGTGACCATTTTGAATAAAGAAAAGTTCTATTTTGGGTGCAGGTTTTAAAAAGATAGGGCACTGCATTCATGGAAAATAGACCCAGGTCAGTTTTGATTTAGTAGTGCACAAGTCGAGGAGTAGAAGTCTTCTGGTTTCAAAGTTCAAGCATGGGTTGGAGTCAGTTAATTTCTTGCAAAGTTCAAGATAAACTCGTGGCGGGCTTTGGCAAAGAAGGCATTGTGAAAATACGAGTCAAGGTGGAGATTTATGGAATATGCCTCACATTTCAGTCAAAGTAAGGTACAAACAGAGAGTGACGTCATGATGAGAAGTGTTAGAGTGTAATTTTGCATATATTTTGAGAATTTCTTATGTGTTTTGATGACTTAATATGCTTGTAAACTCATCTTTTGGTTGAATTTTGTATTTTGTAGGATAAAAAGAGAGTTGAAATCATTTGGAAGCCATACGGAGGTTTTTATGGGCAAAATGAAGTTTGGGTATCTTATGTACTAAGAAGATGGGCAGAAAAAGTCAGAATAGGGCCTGCCCACGGCTTATGCTCGGAGAAACAAAGCTGCATGTTTTTTCTTTTACAGTTTTTAACAAACCCCTATCTTTATGGAAGAGTTTTTCAAAGCCTTATTTTCAGGGATTGATTAGGATTTTAAATTTTAAAACCTTATTTTGAGCTCTTATCTAAAAGATCTTGGAGGGTATTTAAAGAGGCTTTCGGGGGCATGAAAAAGAGGTACAAGGCTTTCATATTTTCTTCTGTTATTCTATTTCTCTTCACGGATTGTTAACTTCTTCATTCTAGTCAAGGGTTTTATCAAGGTCTTTTTGATTCATTGAATTGTGAGATTATCATTCTTCATGTTTTTAGATTCTTGAATATTTTTACATATTTTGTTCTTCATATTATTATTGATTTGTGAATTGCATGAACTGGCCACTTTTCAATTTGTCAAATTAATATACAACCAATTAGGATATTCTCAACCGTAATTATGGGAAGGTTTTAATCCGTGTGGTGAATAACTCAAGTTATGAAGGTGTAGAATCTAGTTTAAATTATCTGCGCTGGTGTGAGATGGTTGGCTAGAATTGAGTCCTCTAAATCATAAGGCTGTTGGTAAGTTAAATCCTAGGAGCATTTTCATGGGTTTGTTTATCAACAAGAGAAGTAATTATTCGAGCGTCTCTTTGATTACCGAGAATCTAAGGAGAGACTAGGCTATTAGAGCGTCTCGAGTAGCTATAACCAATTTATTCAAGAAATTTAAAAAATTATTTGCAAAATCAATGATCAATCTATGAATTAAAAATTGTGATTTCCCTTGGCTGGATATTTATCAAACATTGAATTTTCATAAATCTTACTGTTTTGATTGCTTTATTTGTTATTAGTTTTTATTCCAAATTGAACTATTAAACCCCCCTCAATTTTATTTTCTCATTTATTTTATAAGAATTAGTCTAATCCCACTTCTTGTGGATTCAACCTTGCTTACCATTCTACAAAAGTTTGTTTTTCTTTCTTTTTGAGCAAGATTTATTTTTGGAGGTCTCAATAGCTTACCAAATATTGGTGCTGTTTCCGAGGAGTGGTTCCAATTAGAGTAATTTCTATTTACTTTGTTACTTTTATGCCTTGTTCTTTACATGCAGGTGAACTTGAATTTGATCCTGAAATTGAGAAAACTACAAGATGATTAAGAAAAGAGGCTGCGCATTGTAAACGAGTTTCTTCATCCTCAATTCCTCTTTTAGAAACTCTAGAAGAACAAGAATCAATTCATTAAACTAGTAGTTTTGCAGAAGAAGAAGAAATCATGGCCGAGCAAATTTTGTGACAATTGAATGCACAAAATGTTACGTGACAACCATTATGCATTAATTATCGTGATCTAGAGGTGCCATTTTCACTCAAGTCCAGGCTTATCCATTTACTCTTGACCTTCCGTGGACTTGAGAATGAAAATCCTCACAAACATATGAAAGAGTTCTACGTTGTTTGTTTGAGCATGAGACCGCAAGGCATCATTGAAGATTAAATTAAACTACATGCCTTTCCGTTTTCATTACCTGGCCACACAAAGGATTAGTTGTTCTACTTGCCTCCTAGATCAATCAACACATGGGAGGACATGGCGAGACTTTTCCTTGACAAACATTTTCTTGCCTCATGAATTGCTAACATTCGGACAGAGATTTGTAGCATCAAACAAAGAGATATTGAGACACTCCACTACTATTGGGAAAATTTAAATAGTTGTGTACGAGTTTCCCTCAACAGGGGATCTCTAAAAAACTTCTCATTCAATACTTTTATGAGGGGTTGTTACCCATGGAATGGAAGATGATGGATGCAACAAGTGGTGGAGAAATTGTTAACAAAACTCTTAGAGACGCTAGGGAGTTGATCAATGTTATGGCTTCTAATTCACAATAATTTGGCTCGCAACAAGACACCACATTTAGATGAGTGAATGAGGTAAGTATCTTTACTCTTCAAAGTAAAATTTCTAATCTTACCTCTCTAGTGTAACAAATGTCAATGGGTAATGTACAATAAGTGAAAACTTATGGTATTTGCACGAGTAATGACACCTTACGAATATGAGTCCCACACTTCAAGAGGATGCAATCAAGACTGATAATATGGTTGGTGGTTTTTATGGCCCACGTTAAAGGAAGTATGATCCTTACTCAAACTCCTTTAATCTGGGGTGGAGGGATCACCTAAATTTTAGCTATGGGACAAAGCCATACAATCCCCCACAAGCTCGACATGGACCATCTCATGAGTCATCTCATCAATATTCATCATCAAAGGTAGGTATGTCTATTGATGAAATAATTTGTTCTCTTGCTACTAGCACGCAACAATTCCAACAAGATGCCAATGCAAGAATAAAATATCTGAAAAATTAGGTAAGTTAACTTGCCTCATCTCTTAGCCAATTGGAATCTCAAGTTAAGCTACATTCACAAACTTATTGTTAATCCAAAGCAACATGTAAATATGATTACTTTGAAAAGTGGTAAAGAATTGCAAGAAACAAAAGTGTGTAACCAAACTTCAAAGGAAGGAACTGAGAAAGAAGTGACACGTCCAAATTCCTTCGATGAAATGCCAAAGACATTGATGACGCCACCTTATTTTCCTCAAAGATCAGCCAAAACCAAGAAAGATACACAAGAAGAGGAAATCTTTGAGACTTTTTGTAAAGTCGAGGTAAACATCCCATTACTTGATGCTATTAAACAAGTACCTCACTATGCAAAACTTTTCAAGGAGTTGTGCACCAGCAAGAAGAAACTCAATGGAAATGAGAATGTAAGAATGAGAGAAAATGTATTTGTGGTTATTCAAAAGAAGCTCCTTAAAAAATGCAAGGATCCAGGTATGTTCGCTATTTCATGTCGAGTTGGAAATGTTAAAATTAAAAATTTTATGTTGTATTTAGGTGCTTCTATTAATGTTATGCCTTATTCTATTTATTCTGCTAATAGAATGGGCCCTTTAAAAGAAACTGGAGTAATTATCCAACTTGCTGATCGAACAAATGTGTATCCAACCAGTGTTTTGGAAGATGTTTGGGTTCAAGTTAATGGTCTGGTTTTTCCTGTAGATTTCTATGTCATAGAAATGGAAGAAGAAAACTCTTCTGATCCTAACTTGATTTTGTTAGGAAGGCCGTTTTTGAAAACATCAAAAATAATAATTAATGTGTATGAAGGTACTCTCACTATGGAATTTGATGGGGAAGTTATCAAATTCAACATCCATGATGCCATGAAATATCCTAATATTGCATGTTCATTGTTTGCTTTAGATGTCATTGACCCTTTGGTCCAAGAAGGAGATAGCTTGTAAGTGACCTTCAATAAGAGCTACAAACTTGAAGAATTAGCAAAAATTGAGAAACCAAAACTTGATTTGAAGCTTTTTCTCGACCACTTGAAGTATGCATATGAAAATGCATATAAAAAATGTGTGCATCTATAAAGAGAAGAGAAAGGCCTTTCATGATCAAATGGTTTCTAGGAAAAAAATTCTATCTTGGAAAAAAATATTGCTTTACAAATATTGTTTGAGATTATTTCTTAGGAAATTATGCTCTAGATGGATAGGGCCTTTTGTTATCACTAACGTGTTTTCTCATGGTGTAGTAAAAATTCAAAGACTGGACACTAATAAAATTTTCAAGGTCAATGGTCATCGTTTATAACTTTTTTATGAAGGTTTTCAAGGTAATGATTTAGACATGATCCACTTGGAATGTCCACAATACAAGGAGTGAACAAGGAGTCAAGTCTAGCCAAAGACGTTAAAGAAAGGCGTTTCATGGGAGGCAACCCATAAGATTTCTTGTCAATTTCATTTATTTTTCATGTTTGATTTATTTTTAGGTAAAATTGGGAGGGATAAGAGATTTGGGCAAATCAAAGATAATGCATGCCTACACCTTATTATTACTGAACATTAGGAAGTACAACTTTTTTTGTTCACAGAAGAAACCCTAAAACAAGGCGTGCCTACGACTTATTCTTAAACTTCTTCTGCTAAAAAAAACCATCAATTCCTCAATGCCTTTTCTATTATTTGTTTCATTTAAAAAAAAAGAGGGCAAACCCAACTAATATAAAGAATCCCAACCACCTCAAGAAACTTCACCCATGATCCTCTCACACAAACATCCCGCAACTTTGTCCAAAATCCCTCACCAAATTCACATAAGAAATTCTTCAACCAATCGTGATGCACAACCTTCTCACTGCTAATCTGCCAAGTCATTCAAAACCCAATGCGAAAGACCAACAAACTCAAACTCGTGCCAAGTCTACTCTTATGCGAAATCTTGTATTACATAATGGTTGGAGATTTTCTAGCAGCTTACTCTACTTGCGCCTCAGAATTGCAATCTGGTCAGTGCTGGACATATAGGTAATTTTCACATGGTGCATAAGAAAGCTTCTACATCCACACACTCTGAATTCCTTGAAACTCCCCGATCAAAATGTCCTCTACCCGAGTGCATTCCAAACTTAAAACCAGCAGCAAAAAACCATCACCTACCACCTTGCATGGACCCCTTCAATTCTCGTCACACAAATACAAAGAAAAGTTTTCCCAAGTTAAAAAATGAACCATTCCAAGCTGTAAGTATGTGCATCGTGAATCCCTTTTAAAGCTAGATATTTTCAATTCAGTCAATGAACTTATTCTCTGCTATTTGTTGGGATGAATATGCTAATATTACATGCCCCATTTATACTGAATTGGTGTGGAAATTTTACACCACTTTTAAATTCTTGATGTTTGATGATAGTATCAACATTCACACACTAAATATGAAAAAATTTCGTTTGATGGGAAAACAATTTAACTTGTTCCTCACAGAGTTTAATTTGGCATTAAGGGTAGTTAGTTATGATTATGTGCATTTTGATGATTATTTAATAAGTCTTTGTGACTATAGCCCAGACTTTGGTCCCATTTCCTTATAAAAATAATGGTCAACAACTAATTTTAATGGCTTATAATCCGAGCAAGTTGAAGGACTATGCACTCATAGATACAAGCCTTAAGTACATACACCAATTTTTAGCTTACTCATACTCTAGGTGAGTTATTGGTGATACTTTGTTCCAGCAGTATGTAGAACTATGAGCCAGACAAATAAAAGATTAGAACAAATGAAAGCAAGAAGCAACAACTACACCAACTTCATCACAAGGGTTGGAACGAGCTTAATATGAAGTTGGTGAGGGTAGTCATCCCAAACTGGACTAGATGATGCAGTGGGTGAAGGAGTCGGGGACAATATTTCAAGAATTTGCAAGACGAACAATATTAGGGTCCTGATAAGTCATGAAAAGAGTAATATTTTAGGCCTCTAGACTTGGTTAATTGTTTGTACTTGAGTAGATGGTTTTGCATTTTAGGATATTATATTAGTATTTTAGGACATTACATCATGAAGCTTGGATTATGCTTTAAATGTTATTCTGTTACTCTTACTTGTGGGTGGAAAGGATTTGTTTGGATGACAGGTTTAGAATGAGGAAAAGAAATGAAAGAGTGAAGTTTTTTCATGGCAAAAGGGTGGATGAATTGCCAACATGGCGATTCTAGGAAGACATCGAGTTAGCACTCAACTCGTGCAACTCTCACCCAGCTGTACTTGTACCAGAAAAATCTACCTAAAAGAGAGGGAGAAAAAATTGTGTTGAGAGGGGGGATTTACCCTATAAGAAGAGAGAGAAAAAAGAGGAGAGAAAAAATAGGGTAGTAGTGAGGCTGGGCAGCAAAGTAGAAATCGAGGGAGAAGAAGAAGACAGTCAACCCAATATTTCCAATACATTGTGCCACCAAAGTTGAGAGCTGGAACGGAGAAAGCTTCTTAAAGTTCTTCCTTTATTTTCTTAAATTGTTTCCTTGCAAAATTAATTGTTGAAGATTTTGAATGATATTTTGAATTCGGATTTGATTAACCAACCCATGAGTTAAAACTCATTGGGTTGGGATTACTAGATGATGCTCTAATTTTCCATTAATGTTGAAGCTTAGATCTGATCTATTTTATTGTTTCATTCAATTTTTTCTTCTTGAATTACATGCATGCAGACTCTAGACATAGATTAGTGTTTAGTATGCTTATAAACATAATCTAATTTTGAAAAGGTTAGGTTAGTTGGATCGAAATGGAATGATACAAGTGGTTGTTCGATAGAATACCCATAGTAGTTTCTAGATATAGAACAGTGATTGTATAGTGTTTGTACCCATAGCACTTGTTGAGATTGGAAGCTGGACTTGAAGATGGCAATATTCAAATTATTAAGGAAGACAACAAACGATGGTTAGTTACCATGGCATTACCTTAGTATGCCGATATCGTGAACTTCTCTGTGAATGGGTTGATGCCCCTTGATCTTTCTAGCTAAAGAAGAAGGAAATTTCTTCACGATTCTAGACATTATTATTGGGATGAGCCCTTCTTATTCAAACAATGTACTGATTAAATAATTAAGAGATGTGTCCCTGATGACGAAATCCAAAGCATTTTTCAACATTATCATTCAGCTCCTTACAGAGGACATTTTGGAGGTAGGAGAACTGCTACTAAGGTTCTCCAATTTGGATTTTATTGGTTGAGCATGTTCAAGGATGCTAATGACTTTTAACGGGAATGTGACCAGTGTCAAAGGATGGACAACCTATCTAGGAGGCATGATTTGCCATTGCAAAATATCTTGGAAATTGAGTTGTTTGATATGTGGGGACTGGACTTTATGGGTTCATTTCCACCCTATTGGGGAAATCTATACATACTTGTGGCAGTTGACTATGTATCAAAGTGGGTTGAAGCTGTTGCTCTCCTTACTAATGATGCCAAATCAGTGATGAAGTTCCTGCACAAAAATATCTTCACAAGATTCGGTACACCTTACTCACTTATCAAAGATGAAGGTTCTCATTTTGATTGGAAATTTGTTGCTAATGCCTTGCATAGGTATGGGGTGAAACATAAGATTTTCATGGCATATCATCCCCAAACAAACGAACCAGCTAAAGTTTCTAATAGAGAAATTAAGTAGATTTTGAAGAAAGTGGTAAACCCAAATCGCAAGGATTGGTCATCTAGACTGTATGAAGCTTTGTGGGCTTACTGTACTGCATTCATAACACCATTGGGGATGTCACCTTTAAGCTGGTTTTATGGAAGCCTTACCATCTAACTATCAAGCTAGAACATAAAACATTTTGGGATATTAAGAAGCTGAACATGGATTGGATCACTGTTGGACATAAACGATTATTAGAGTTGAATGAAATGGATATATTTTGAACTAAAGAATACGAGAACGTACAACTGTATAAGGAAAACACCAAGCACTGGCATGATAAAAGGATTATACCATAATAATTTGAACCCGGACAACAGGTGTTAGTAATCAACTCTAGGCTCAAATTGTTTCCGGGTAAATTAAAATCTTGCTAGTCAGGACCTTTTGAAGTAACCTATGTATATCCTCACAGAGTTGTGGATGCTAAAGATATTAATATTGGGCTCACATTTAAGGTCAATGGGCAACACTTGAAGTGTTAATGGGGTGCTCCTGTGACTCGAGATAAATAGTCCATTGATCTCCGAGATGTTTAACTTCAGTGTCTTGATTATTCCTTTTTGTTTTTAGTTTTGTTGACTTTTACTTTCTCTTAACTATTTCATTTACTTGGGTTTGATTTTTTTTTTGTATTGCAGGTATTGTATTTTTATGGTAATAATGGGTTAGGGCCCTATGTTGCTCTTTGGTCGATCAATAGTTGTTTCCTAGATATTTGACCTTCTAAATTATTATTATTTTCTTTCTTCCTTCAATTTCATTCACACCACAATCAGACCATCATTACCGCTCATCCGCTCATCCACATCACCCCATTACTTTGCCGCCATGTTATTTTTCTTTTACCTTAATCGTTTCATTTTCTTTTACAGTTTAACCAAAATTTTCTTTTTCTCCAAACTTACTTCTATTTCTTTTACTCTTAAAAGTTTTCATTTTTTTCTCTACCTTCTCCTAATGGCTAGACGTTCTACTTCGCAGCCATCTGCTCTACCACCACGCACATTTTTCAACCAAGCAGCGGAAGACCGGTACACGCACAATATCTCTAAGTGTCCTTTTTGCTTGGAAAAAGGTTTCCTTTTTCAAGATGAGCCATTTATGTGATATGATTAGTCTATTTCTTCCGTGGTAGAACAACATGGATGGAAAATTTTCTGTTTGCATCTAGAGGATGTTTTGACAAAGGTGTAGTGAGTTCTATGCTTATATTACTTCTTCAAACAATGCTTTTATTTATGTGTGGGGAGCATCAGTGCTCTTTGATGAATATTCCACCAATGCTCAGTAAGACCTATCTAATGTTCACGATGAATACACTCAATTTGCAGCTACAATCACTACAAATGGTTTGAATCAAGTTCTTCAAGACCTGTGTGTAGTAGGTACTAAGTGGACGGTGTCAAGGCAGGATTGTTACATAGTGGAGAGGGCCTCTTTGAAACCGAACTGTAGGGTTTGGTACCACTTCCTTAAAACACGCCTAATTCTTTCCACTCACCACTCCTGATTTCTAAGGAGCGAATGTTGCTGCTCCATTCTATCATAAAAAGAAGGAAGATAAATATGGGTAAAATCATATTCAAAGAAGTCCATTACTGCACCCAGAAGAATGCAGGAAGCCTTAATTTTCCTTCTCTCATCAGCGCGCTATGCCAGCGTGTGAATGTCTCTGTCTAGGCCAATGAAGATGTTACTCCAAACAAAGGGGCCATTACGAAGCAAATTGTTGTGAAGTTTTCAGGGGTGGATTTACCACTACATCTACCTCCTGTTTCTGCTTCTACCTCTTCTACCCCAACCTGTGCTGTGACACTCCCCTCCACCTCTAATAGTGTCTTTGAGCAGTAAGTACTCAATTTATTCGAGAAATTGCAAAGGTGATTCACTTTATTTGAGACCTAGCAACTAAGGATTGCTACAGACTTGGCACGGGCACAGGAACAAATGGCCATCTTCTAGGCCTATGTGGAAAGGAAAGATACTGCAATAAAGAGGTCCATGCAAAAGAATTTCACTAGGCCTATGCCTGCGTTTCCTAGCGTCCCTAACAAATTGCACTCAGATGTAAATGAAGAGGAAGAGGAAGTAGAGACCGGTGAGACAAACCCTACACCTACACACCTTGCCACTAAAGGACAAGAAGCAAAGAAACCTGCGGAGGATGAAAAGACTAAATTAGTTGGTATTGCATCTGATAATGAAGGAGAGGAAGTAATTAACCCACTTTCTGCACTGTTTGCGGATGGCACTGCAGATGTCCCACCTTCATCAACTGAACAAATGATAGAGCAAGATCATGAGATCAACAAGCTTATTGATGACCTCACCAAATATGAGGATGCGGAGGATGATGTGCCAATCCATTTATTGAAACGGAAGCAGCGCTACAAGCATGTTGCACGTAAATCCACCCACTTCAATTAAAGTAACAAAATTTCAATCCAAGCATTCAATTTTTTATGCCATTTGTTTCTCTTTTCATTCCATCATGCATTCATTATTTTTATCATTTTCAGCATATATATATATGTTTTTCCATTATTGAGTCTTCTCTGTTCATGCATCGAGGACAATGTACCTTTTAGGTTTGGGGGTGTGTTGTGCATATAAGATGCATTGGATATTTAGTTAAGTATGTTCATTTTAGTATTTTTGTTTTTTTTATCGTTCATTTTGCCATAACATACATAAATGCCAATGATTGTTAGACTGTAATGAGTATATTTTTGTTTATGAGGTTCGATGAGTAGCTTAATTCTTCTCTAGACCTAGAAAATTTTAATAGTGAATTAGGTGAGTATAGCTGAGGATAGTTGCTTGAAAATTGACCCCTAAAAGTAAATGTCCTAATTCCAATTACAATTAGTCTATAGTTATTTTCTTTTAATAAACTTAGAGATTCTTGAAGCTAACCTTAGTGTAATGGCAATACTTAATAATGAATAAAGTGGCAATGTTTAAGAAAATTCAAGAAAAAAATGTCATCAAATACTGTAATGCTTAGAACTACTAAGTAGGTCAGCAATATTTTGTTTGCTCCATTGTGTTGTTAATTAGAAAAGTAAGTTTGTGTAAGAGTGTAATCTAAAAAAAGTAGTTTAGGGACACTCTACTGTAGTAATAGGCTGAGTAGCTAAGGGGGTATTGTTTTGCTCGATCTATCTTTTTAGTCAAAAGCCTTAGCTTCATGAGTGAGTATTCAAATCGTGACATGATTGAATATTCGACAATTTAGTGTATGCTCCATTGTAATTGTCAAGTCAAAGAATCATGTGATGAGTTGAATCCCCTAGTAAAAAAAATAGGCTTAATAAACGGACATATATGTAATTGAGTTTATGCAAGGCCATCTTTAAAAAAGAAAATTGAGTTTAGATGAAAGATAAACTAAGTACATTTAGAAGTACTTGCTATAGTCGGAATTGCATGAGTAACTAGAATTTTTATTTTTAGGGCAATATTTTCTACGGTACTTTTGCTAAACAGGCTTATGAAACTTGAGTAAATTTTTCGAAACAAAAGATTGCTGAGAACTGAAGTACAAAATATGCTCTAGATGATTTGAAATTACTAAGGTAATTATGTTGTTGTTGCAATTCATACATCCATGCATATTTTTCTTGAAGACAAGCAATAACTCAGGTTTGGGAGTGTGATAACTCTTGAAAAGAGTTATATTTTAGGATATTATATTAGTATTTTAGGACATTGCATCATGAACTTGGATTGTGCTTAAATGTTATTATGTTACTTTTACTTGTGGGTGGAAAAGATTTTTTTGGATAGGGGTGTGATAACTCTTGAAAAGAGTTAAATTTTAGGATATTATATTAGTATTTTAGGACATTGCATCATGAACTTGGACTGTGCTTAAATGTTATTATGTTACTTTTACTTGTGGGTGGAAAAGATTTGTTTGGATGACAAGTGTAGATTGAGGAAAATAAATGAAGAAGTGGAGTTTTTTCATGGCAAAAGGGTGGATGGATTGCCAACATTAATGCCATGGAAATTTTAGGAAGACACCGAGTCAACACTCAACTCGTGCCACTCTCAGCCAACTGTATTTGTACGAGAAAGATCTACTTGAAAAAGAGGGAGAAAAAATTGTGTGCTGAGAGGGGAGATCTACCTTATAAGAAGAGAGAGAAAAATGAGGAGAGAAAAAATAGTGTAGCAGTAGAGGCTGGGTAGCAGAGTAGAACACGAGGGAGAAGAAGATGGCAGTCAACCTAGTATTTGCAAGACATTGCACCATCGAAGTTGAGAGTTGGAACGAAGAAAGCTTTCTGAAGTTTTTCCTTTACTTTCTTAAATTGTTTCTTTGCGAAATTAATTGTTGAAGATGTTGAATGATATTTTGAATTTGGATTTGATTAACCAATCCATGAGTTTAAACTCATTACGTTGGGATTATTGGATGATGCTCTAATTTTCCATTAATGTTTAAGCTTGGATCTAATCTATTTTACTATTTCATTCAATTTGTTCTTCTTGAATTGCATGCATGCAGAATCTAGATATAGAGGAATTTTAGTATGCTTATAAACACAATCTAATTCTGAAAAGGTTAGGTTAGTAGGATCAAAATTGAATGATATAAGTGGTTGTTCGATAAAATACCCATAGCAGTTTCTAGACATAGAGTAGTGATTGTACTAAACAAAGAGAAATCAGTGCTGTGAATCACACTTGAGGGCTATAGACATATAATGCTTTAGGTGGGGTAACCTGATGTCCTGCTCTCAAAAGAAGCAGACTATCTTAGATCCGTTTTGAGCGGTAAAATGGTTAAGATATTGCCGAGGCATTTTGGTTTATAAGGGTAGATTCCTAGTACTCCTAACCTCCCCATTCAACATATTTGATCCCCTGATCCTTGACTTGATATCTTTGCCATAGCATATTTTTAAATATTTTTTTGTTTACATATTGTGCATATTGTCATTATTTTGATTACCATTGCATTTGTAACATTGTTTTGCATTAACATAATTCACATATTTCATAACAGCAACTTAACCAAGTTAATCCTATCTAATCCTTATGGAGACGATCTTATTTATCATTATATTACTTGATTCGACGTGTATACTTGCACACTTGCACATTATATTTACATGCAACAGGTCCTTAATTACACGTCAGACATGTTTGGGCCTACGCCATTCAGATAGGAAGAAGGAGAGCATGAGAGTGAAGAAGAAGAAGAGGGAGACGGAAACGAGGAGATAGATGATGATGATGATGATGATGATGATGATTAGAACTTAATTTTGTTTTGGATTGTATTAAACTTAAAGGATGATTTTAATTTGTTTTTTAGGGAGAAGAATAGAAATAAATTATTAGTTGTTTTGTTTTGTGTTTGGTTTTGATTTTTTTATGTAGGAACCCGATAGGAAGGAGACACAACAATTTGAACTATCAATAAGAAAATGAGGAAGCAACCACCAATAGAAGCTAGAACAACCATGATCAATTGGGTAACTTTCGTCCTTATCTTTTTATGGGCTACACATTGAGGACAATGTGTTATCTAAAGTGCAGGGGGTAACATAGAAAAATTTCATTTTTATGCTTTTCTTTCAATTTTTTTTCATTTGCGTACTTTAGCTTGTAGAAATACAAGTGATTGGTTAGAAGCCTGTACATAGGTTGCTTGTGTTTACAAATCAATTTGGCATGATAATAGGCGATTTTATATTTTTGATTATTAGACTATTAAGTTCTATATGTTGCACTGTAAATAGGCATTAAGCAATCAATTGTACCAAATGATATAGAAAATACAAGGAAACGAGCATGCTAGTATGAATGATAAATAGTTGAATTTGAGTTTTTTTGGTTGATTAAATTTGTACATATTAAGATATTTAAAGGATGACCTAAGGCATTGTTTGGAACCTATCCTGAGCCAAAAAGTTGACCTATATTTATACACCTTTAGTATCGATTTTTGAGCATGTTAACACTTCTTGATGAACCTTATTACAAAACCCAAGCCTGAAACGCTCATATGTATTTGCCCTTTGTCTTTGGTCTTGTACTGCACGACTATAGACGTCTGGCCATATGTATTGAGGGTTAAGTAGATACGTCACAGTGGATTTTGTAAAAATAGAGTGAAATAGGAAATATTGGTGTGATATAGGAACTATAGGTTTGCCTAAAAGTGCAAAAAAAAATAAAAATTCAAAAGCAAAATGAAGACGAGTAGAAGGAGTTCTTGAAAAGTAAAAAGCATTCGTGAGTGAGATGAATTGAAAAAGAAAGTGACAAAGGTGCAAGAATCAGAAAAATTCATTCAATACTACACAAAAACTTGTAAGCTAGCTGTAGTTACTATGTCATGCTATGATTTCCTATGTGGAGAAACAAGGATGGTGAAAGAAGGAGAAATAAGGAGGTAAGCGGGTAAGGGTCACTAGAGGGGAAGAATTGGGAACGATACGATTGGCCAAACTATTTTTGTGTTTGTAACCCTTTTGATGCTTTCTTTTTTTTGAATTCCATACCTATCCTAAGCCTCAAAACGTTACAAGTCGAAAAGTCCTATGTGACCTAAATATCCTTATTCATAAATGGACATTTTATTAAACAATCACATAAACTGTTATTTGTATTTTGCTAGGATAATCAAATACTTGTATGATTTGTTGATGGATTCTTATAGGTGAGGCCCTTAATGCTTGTATACTTTCTAATGCACTAAACTTAGACGTTTGAGGTCAAAAGTGGTAAATCAATTATTCATCATGTTAAAGTTATTCGCGAATATGAAATCCTAGTCATGTGCTCCAAAGTCAATACTTGCATTATATTTGCTCAAGGGTCTTCTCGTCTATTTCTTATTTTGTTTGTGTTGCTTGAGGACAAGTAATGACTTAAGTGTGGGGGAGTTTGATCTGCTGTAATTCAGTGTGGCTGATTAAACTAATTTTTGCACTTTAGGAGCTTGAAAGGAAGCATTTTCATTAGGTTCTAATTACGTTTTTGTAAGTTTTCTTAAAGACAATAAAATGTGCAAATTGAGTCTTCTATTGACCTTAGGGACTAAACGAGGCCTAAGGGCGAGCTAATGAACTTTGTAAGTGTGTAAAAGACCATTAAAAGGTGTACTAAACCGATACTGGTCATTATGTTGCAACACAGAATGATCAATGTCGCAACATAGGGAACAGAATGGAGAAATCATGAGACTGCCTTCGATGTCGCGACACCGCTTAAGGGTGTCACGACATACCCTTAAAGACATCCCAAGAGGAGTATACTGACTCCTATGTTGCGGCACAGGTCCTTTTGTGTCGCTACATCGACTCTGGACGAGAATTAACACAATTCTGGAGGTATTTTGGTCTGCACAATCAAACTTAAAGCTCAGGAACGTCAGCTAACCTAGGGTTAAGGACGACGACCACCTAAAATCTATAAATTGCCTTAATTTTTGCACACTAGGGACATCAATTCCTTACCTTAGAATTTCTCTCTGAGGTTTAGTTTAGTTTTTCTCTTTTTCTTATGGTTTAGTTTACTTCTATTTTGTCTTTATTTTATTTCAGGAGATCTGATTTGTGAAAGCGACCAGACACTGGATTTGTTCTTGCTCTTAATACAAATGAGGAATTTTCCTAAATCTTATATTTTCGATTTTCTCATTATGTTTATCTTTTATATAGATTTTATATTATTTACGAAAACCATGAGGAACTAATCCCTCTACGGGGGATTAGCGAGTGGAGGTATGATTAATTGACTGTTTTGTAGGGTTACTTAACGGATCAGCTATTCAAGAAAGGAAGAATATGAAACAAACTCTAGGCTTGATGAGCTTAGGAAGTTGTCAAGGTGGGAATTAAACCAAAATTGGTATGGCTCATCTGTAAACGCCTTAACCCCGACCCGGTTTGGACTATGAGGTTGAAAGATAAGTAGTCCTTACTGACTCGTTATTTTAGTAGAATATCAGAAGATCCTACTGGGATAACGACTAGTTGATTGACTAGGAACACAAAGCAATAGTTAATGAAGATTACCGAAGTGAGCTAATCTGCCATAACCAGATCTGATCGATTCTACTTTTTTGAATTCCCAATATTATTTGTCTTTCTTATTATTTTCTTTAGTAGAAAAACCTAAAAAACCCCTTTTTACTTACGTTTTGTAATATAATCTAAATAGACTACTAAATAGATCTTGTTGTGCTTAGGTTAAAATTGGCCTAGTGCTAAGCCTCCATTGGGTACGATCGTTGAAACACTTGCCAAGGTGTTTCATTGTAACCAAACTATATTACAACTTGACCCGTATACTTGTGGATAATGCCTCAATTCCTTATATCTTGTAAGTAGTATTCATACTCTAGATGTTAGTACGTCCGGAGGCGGTCAAATGGTAAGCATCAAATAGTTTCAAACACAAAAATAGTTTGATACATCATATTGTTCCCTATTCTCCCCCTTAGATACCTTTTCTCGCTCATCGCCTTATTTCTCATTCTCTTGCCTTCCTTATTTCTTCACATAGGAAGCCACAACATAATATAATAATTACGATTAGCTCACGAGTCTTTATGCACTAATGAACGAGCTTTTCTACTTTTGTGACTTTGTCATGTTTTTTTTCCTTTTTCAATACATCTCCCTCACAAATGCTTTTACTTCTCAAATACTTTTTCTACTTGTTTTGATTTTCTTTTTGAATTTTTCTTTTGTTGCACATATTGGATAACCTATAATCACTATATCACACCGATCCTTCTTATCTCACTATTTTTATAAAATTTACCATCATGTATCTACTTAACCCTCAATACGTATAGCCAAACATCTATAGTCTTGCAGTTCAGGACCAAAGAAAAAGGGAAAGTACAAGTTATAAAGGTTCATCAAGAAGTGTTTTCTGGCTTAAAAATAAGTACTAAAGATAAATAATAGGGTAACCATTTTGGCTTTGGGTGTATACCAAACAATGCCTTAGGTCATCCCTAGGTATCTTAATATTCACAACTCTAGTCAACCAAATAATAAAAAATTCAACAATTTATCATTCATACCAGCATGCTCATTTCTTTGTATTCTTTATATCATTTGGTATATTCAATTGCTTAATACCTATTTACAGTGCAATATATAGAACTTAATAGTCTATTAATATAAAAATTAAAATCACCTATCCTTATTCCAAATTGACCATGAATACACTTAACCTATGTACATGCTCCTAACCAATCACTTATATTTCTACAAGCTCAAGCACACAATTAACAAAAGAAAACATAAAAATTTTAAATAAATTTTCTATGTTACCCCCCACTTTAGATAACACATTGTCCTCAATGTGTAGCCCCTAAAAAGATAGGGAAAGAAGTTACCCGATTGATTGTGATGGTTCCGTAGGCTATTGGTGGGTACCTCCTCATTTAATCATTGATAGCTCGAAATTGTTGTGCTTTTTCCATGTGGGGTTCCTGTGCAGAAAACTTAAACACAAAACAACTACTAGTTTATTATTACTCCTACTCTTAAAAAATTAAAAAAAATTAAAAATCTTCCAAAAATTAATACAATCCAAAAATAGAAGAATAAAAATTTTAGCTTAATCTTCATCTAAATCATTCCAACATGACGAACGTCTCCTCTCCATAGAGGATTTTTCCTTTCTCGAGCCATATTTTTGGTGGGAGCTTTTACCCATCGAAGGTGCATGGCAGGTTGGGCTTCGGATGATAGGCCTTTTTGGTGTAGAATATTACGGCTGAAAAGCCGCCTCATAATCATCCTCTTCTCTTACGACAAGGTCTTGTTTGCTCTTATTCTTTGAAGTTGCCTTATCCTCTTTATCTCCATGATATGTCTGAGTTTGGCCAAACATGTCCGAGAGGCAATTTGGAGCTCGTAACCCGTTCAGTCGAGAAAATTTTGGAGTATTGGGCCTATTTCCTACATCCACCTAATCATCCAGACAAGTTTTTCCTCCGCGCTCCTACTTGCCGCTCTTCGAGCTTTCGACTTCTTTTTCTGTTTAAGTGAAACCAGGATATCCATCTTTTCTTTCCTCCTCTGATTCTAGTTCATGATTTTTTTTCTTTGAAGCTGGACATATTGCGTATACAATGAATCTTCGATAATGCTTCTTGTTGGTTTCATGAACTGTTCATTCTCCCCCATTAGAAATTTTGCCATTCGACACAATTCTGTCACCAAGTAGGGTATTAAAATTCTGGCTTTTTGTTTGTGTGTACAACACCTCATTTTCTGGTAAATCCATCTACCCACACATATCTGCTTGCGTTGCAAAATTCCATACAATAGAATAGCTCGAAAAGTATTAATGTTAGAAACATTTAATGCAGGTGCAATTCTAGTGCCTATGAATTGCATTTACATTTTTGCTACTGGGAATATTGTCGCTTGATTGAAGTTAGTTGGCAAATCTGTATCTAGCCTGCGGTTCCATGTACCTTTACCTTGAGTTAAGTAATTAATGACATCCTTCATATCTATATCCTCAAATTTGTCTAAATCAATGTTATTAAGGAAGTCTTTGGTATATTAAGGTACATCATAGAACTCACATATCTCCCTAGGGGTAATCGGCACCTTTTCTCCTCTCACTGCTACAGTATCCCAATTTTGTCTGTTTCGTATTTCTTGGTCTCTGAAGGAAGCATAAAATTCTTGCACTACCGAGATCACCGTAGTTTCTTTGGGAGTGATATAAAATCGCTTCCAGGAATGATACCTAACTAAAGTCCAAATTTTGTTACACAAAATCATTGAGGGTTCAAACCCTCGCTCTTGGATGAAAGGTCTACCCTGTAACTCGAGAAAATATTTTTCAGTGTTTGGATTCTCAAATTGTACAAGGTCCGAAACTACCGAAGTTTCTTGGACCACAGTTTTCTTACTCTTCCTAGGAAGCATTTTATGTTGTTCTAGTTTTAAATAAACAAGGAATAATTTTAGCGATAATCAATGGACCAGTAAAACAAGAAAAGAGATACCTAAACCTTGATCCCCTTGCTTCTTCTCCAAATGCTTGATGGTTTTGCACCCAACTTTAGCCTTTAGAGTCAACCAAAGAGGTTGGTGTTGTTAGGGTTTGAATTGAAAAGAGGCGTTTGAGGATGGAGGAGATTACAGAGTTTTTAGTAGTTAAGAGAGGTTTAGAGGGTGATTGGAAGTGTTTTTTAGGTTAACGCTAGAGATTTACAAGGTTAAAAATTGGGTGAAATAAGGTTGATGCTGTCAAGTTGTGAGAACATGTCGAGTTGACCTTGCAGAAAATTGCAAGGATGTCGCAACATAGGGGTTCTGTGTCACAACATCCCTGTCAATTTGCTGATGTCGTGACATCGGGGTTCGATGTTACGACACATCTTGTAGTTTAGAATTTTTGGGAAACTGTCTGCTATGTCGTGACACAAAAGAGTGGTGTCACGAATTTGAGATAATTTTCTTGGTTTCTTGCTGCTGGCTATGGTGTTGTGACTCAGGGTTACTGTGTTGCGATATCAACTTTTTTCCCAGATTTTCGAATTTCAGGGCGCTTCAGGTGCGTGTTAGCCCTATTTTGACCTTCCTGCAAAATTTTAGTTACTTGGTCAGCAAAATATAAAATTTGTACAGTTAGTTAATGTTACATAAAAATGTCAGGTCTTACAGTCGGACTCATCCGTCAGCTCGGTTAGTATGCACTTGGGTGCTTTCTGTAATTTGTTTATGGCCGTATTGGTCCAACACCCATCGTGACATTCTATTCTTCTACATTTATCCCTCTCTCAGAACTTTCCTTTTTGGCCTGCACTAATCACTGACAATTCTTTCCTCAGATTGTAACCATTAATCACTTGTAGAATTAAGGAATAGTGCAACCGTCTGAGTTTTCATTTATAGTTATTATTTTGAAAAAGGTTCTGGGGTTGCTGTTCGTATTTTTTATGCATAAAGTGCTTAGATAATTCTTCTAACAAAAATGGTATTACAGGAATTTCCTTGGACATCTCAATTCGTGTACCATTTCGTACCACATTACTTGGGTCTCGGTTCCAGGGACTTTAGTATTACCATTCTATCAGGTGTTTCTTGTAGTAATCGAGTGGTTCATGGTTCCTTCAGCCCTATCTCTATGCTTACCAGTGGTATTGTTTGGATAATGCCTGCCAAGTGGTCATAAGTCCTATCGATGTGTATTTTTTATCTTTATCAACATCTGGAAAATCCTTAAATCATTGAACTTTTGGGGTGTCTAATTAAGGATTAAGGTCTTGCAAAAAACATTC
The DNA here is from genome assembly GCF_025698545.1 of Gossypium raimondii. Taxonomy (NCBI): domain Eukaryota; kingdom Viridiplantae; phylum Streptophyta; class Magnoliopsida; order Malvales; family Malvaceae; genus Gossypium; species Gossypium raimondii. The sequence continues at coordinate 22,298,999 of NC_068570.1, forward strand.
AATTTGAGTGTATCCCCCGAAAGTGCATGCTTATCCTCACACTTTTTCACAGGTTTTCTAGACTTCAAACATTCTTCCACTAGATTGGTTGTGAATGTCATTAGATCCAATTGTTGGGGTAGATCCATAATGTACTGATCTTCCATGCTGTCTCTGTCGAGAGAATCTAACATTGTTGGATAGGTGAGCTCAACTCCTGATTGATTCCTGTGTCCACTCACCATTTCCTCAATCGGTTCTTCAATTTCTTAGGATGTTATTTCTTCTAATCCGTCTTGATATTCTACCATACTTAGGGTTAACCGGTTGTTCGAGAGCTTCCTTTCCTCACGAGCGTTTACAGTTAAATTCTCCCTCTTGTTCGATCTTTGGTCTTGCTTGTATTGATACCCCTTCATATTTGTATTGATGCTAATGTCATCATCTTGTAAGGGAATGGGAATTTCTTCTCGAAATTGACTTAAATCGAGCATCAATAGTCACTGGTTCTCCCGAATCTCCCATTCCTCATAGACCCCTTCTTTGTAAATATCACTATCGTAATCTAAGTCCTCATGCAACCACATATAAACAAAATTATCTATTGTTTATGCTACGGGTATCTTGTACGAGAGTGTATACTCAAGTTCCTTGAAGAACAGAAATGTGTCAATAATGTTAACAAGTAATAAGATAACTAAAGATCGTAGCTACAATCTTGATATTTCCTGATTATTTTATTAATATGTAAAAATTAAAATCAATATAGTGAAGTTCCCTCTCCAGCAACAGTGCCAACAACTTGACTGCCTCCGGACGTAACAACGTCTAGAGTAGAAATTATGCACAAAAGATGTGAAAAGCGGTATCCACAAGTATACATATCAGGTTGTAATATAGTTACAATGGAGTAGGTAAGTACTCCGAGGATCGTACCCAAGGGAGGCGAGCACTAAATTAATTCTAATCTAAAAATATATAGATCTAATTAGTACGTTTAATTTGATTATACTATGAAGCATCAAAAGAAAGGTTTTTGATAAACTAAAAAAAATAAGAACGAAAATAAAAGAAAAGTAAATAAATGGGAAATGCGAAATCATATAATCAAATATATATATCAAATCTAAGCATGGGTGATTATCTTGCTTTGGTAGTCATAATTAGTTATTGTCTCGAGCTTTCTCGTTTAATCATCTAATCCATACTCCAACAGGATCTTCTGATTCATCTACCAAAATATCGAGTCGATAAGAACTACTTATCTTCCGACCTCATAGTCTAGACTGGTTCAGGGTTAAGGTGTTCACGGATAGGCCATACCAAATTTGGGTTGTCAGGCCTAGGGTTTAGATTTTTCCTTTCCTAAACAATTGATCTATTAAGAAGACCCTAAAAAATAGTTAATTATTCATACCTCCACTCGCCAATCCCCCATAAGAGGATTAGTTCCTCATGGATCTAATAATTGATATAAACATAATGAACATAAAGACTAATTTAAGAATAGAGTTTAGAAGAAGCCTGATTTGTATTGAAATTAAGTGTAGAATCCTCACAGAGTTTGACAGTAATTCCAGAATCTGATTTCTCCATAAAAGTAAATAACAAAAACGAAAATAAAATCTAAAACCTAAGAAAAGGGAAAAACTAAAGACTAAATATAAAAAGAAAATTATACAATATGAAAAGTGTCCATAATATGTGCTAAATGAGTTTATTTATAGACTTTAGGGTGGTTGTCATCCTTAACCCTAGGTCAGTTACCATTCTCATGCTTAACATTTGATTATGCAGACTAAAATACCCCTGGCTCATAATTATTTCCCGTATAGAGGTGATGTCATGACACACCAGGTCTTGTGTCGCGACATGAACGGTAGTATGCTCAACTTTAGGGTGTCTTCATGGGTATGTTGCGACATCCTCAGACAATGTCACAACATTGAAAACAGTTTTGGAATTCTTCTATTCTGCTCCCTATGTTGCGACATCAAATGCTCCGTGTTGCAAGCCAATGACCAATATTGATTTAGTACACCTTCTAATGGTCTCCTGCACAATCACAATGTATATTAGCTCACCCTTAGGCCTCTTCCAGCCTCTAAGGTCAATAAAAGAACCAAATTACACATTTAATTAAACTTAACTAAACTTATAGAAATGTAATTAAAACTTAACTAAAATGCTTATAGTTAAGCTCCTAAAGTGCAAAAACTAGTTTAATCTGCTACACCGAATTACGACAGATCATTACGCCCCGCACTTTAGAGAACACATTGTCCTCAATGTTTTGTCCCTATAAAGGTAAGGAAAGAAGTTACCCAATTGACCGTGATAGTTCTGTAGGCTGTTGGTGAGTGTTTCCTCCCTTGGTTATTGAAAATTCTCACTGTTTGTGTTTCTTTTATGTGAGGAATTTGCTCAAAAATTTATAAATATATCAATTGAATTCTAATAGTTTATTAAACATGACTAATTACAATATACTAAAAATTAACTTAATTTTCTAACAGAATTTGAACCTAAATCTTACTAAATATATATTATTTTAATGCATTATTCATCTTCTTCTTAGAGTCCTCGTTTTCTCCTTTCTTCCTTTTTTTTCCTTTGCAGTATCATGCACTACTTATAGAAATAATCTCCTAGTAGTTTTTTCGGAGGATTCATCTCTTTATTCAGCTGCTCCATAGGTGCTCCTACTCTTTTACATAACTCTGTAATCAGATGCAGGAAGAATGTTCCTTTTTCTTTCTCTGATTTCGTGCACATTCAATAATATTTTGATATATCTATGTACCAATGCATACTTGCTTCTTTTGCAGGATGACATAACCTAAAATAGCCTAAACCGGGCTAATATCTTAAAGGTCAACTGCAGGCTAGGTAATTTTGTTCCCGTTTGATATGTCCAAACTTCTTTTCCTTCTATTAAGAATTTGAAAATCTCCTCCATGTCCACATTATTGAATTCTTTGATATCTATTTTGAACAAAAAATATGGAGCGTCATAAAACTGACGAATACTTCTTTCAGTTACCAAGACATTAACTCCTCTGACTTTAATAAAGGTTCGCATCTCATTGAATGGTCTTGTCGCTTCCTTTTCTTTCAACGCCAAATAAAATTCCTGTACTATAGGTATTGTAAGCGTAGGTTTGTGCAAGTGTACACAGTCGTTATCAAGTAATAACTAAGTATCGAGTTATCATCTCCACAGAGATTGTATTTGTGCTAAGTCACTTAATTTGTAAAATTATATTAACAATTTGGTAAATAAAAACACAATATAGTTGAGAAGTGTGATTAAAATATATAAAACTAAATGCATTGATCCCTAATGCAAATTATCCTAAGTATGCAAACTATATGAATGAAATAGATTTTAGTAAAATTAAACACAATTTGCAACAATTATAACATAAATAAACTAGGACAATTACTTTAATTAAACTTGATTTATTATCAACATGCTTAATAACATTCGGAAAAACATTCAATGGCAACTCGATCTTTCATGAGTTTGGAAACCACATTAGGTTCTTTCGAAATCCTTTACTTAGTAAATACGCATTTTTCTGATCCTTATTTACTAAGGGTTTCTTAGCATTTGTGTGAGATAATAGGAATGTGTCAGGTTCGAAACAATTTAATCACACAAATCTAAAAAACCAATATAGATAACAGAGCTTGGTCAGAGTTGTTATGCAACCTACAATTTAATCAGGTCAGGATCTAAATTGAGCATGGACATTTCAATTATGTGTCCATTAGCCATCGTTTGGTCAGGATCGCTCAGCTAATTCAGGTGCATTTCAATCACGTATGAACGAAATATAGACTTGATTTTAATCGAAAAAATGATCGATTGAGGCACAAACATTATAAGCATGAATCAAATAAATATTATTTAATCAAAGCAATCATCTAAGCTTAAATAAAATTAAGCTAACATTGCTGTAAACAAGAACAAAGAACACATAGCAAACATCTTTATATTAAATTAAAGAAAAGGAAGATTAAACCCAATTCAGAATGGCTGTCACCCAAGACTCTAACTGACGAGGCTTATTCGTTCCTTTGCTTTGCTCCTTCGCTGATGGCTCTGCAAGGTGGCCGACCAAGGGTTCTTTAAGAGGCTTAATTGCTAAAATCCCTATTAAAAGATGATGCTAGGCATGGTAATGAAAAAAACTAAGAGAATTTAGAGAAAAGAGAGAATGATGAATTATGGGAATGGATGAGGAATGATTGAGGGATGCTTGAGGGATGATGAATGAAGGAATGAAAGGGTCGTTTACACACCCCAAACTTAAATCATTGCTGATCCTGAGTAATGTTTATGCATAGCAAAAGGTCTTACTAAGGCAAAATTGCTAATTGTGTAAGCAGCATCAATCTTTGTCTCATAATCATGCATTAATAACTTCATGCTTATCGATCTTCTTTATTAACAAGTAATTCATATGCAAACATTCCTTAAGATTATACTAAGCTTCAAAATATGCCAACATAAATCATAGTTTGCATGTATGTCACAGCCATAGATAACATTTTTCATTCAATATAACTTCCTATCAATCAAGCAAACAATCACAATGCTTATTTATGATCTTCATATGTTGAAATTAGGACTTCCTCTCCACTAATGTAGGTGACATAATCATCAAATCAATAAGTCTTTTATAAGGTTGTAATGGGGCTCAGTTAATGGTAGGGATTTTAAGAGATGATACATTTTGGTTTTAAAAATCTTAACCTTTAATTTTGTCTTGGTTTTCTTGTAATACAACCTTTTTGTTTAAGTGAACCTTTGGAACACCCCAAACTTATTTTGAACTTAAGCTCATACATTTTTCCTTTTTTGGAGACTGAGCGAACTTTTCTTCGCTCTTTTTTTTAAGCATGAGCACATACATTTTTATGAAAATTTCCTCAAATTTTGATTTCCATGACAACCTTAGTTAAGATAGGTGCACAAAATTAGGATAGTTTTAAAAAGATGGTAATTGGATTATAATTTAGGTTCATTGCAAAAACAGGCCTTTAATATTAAAATTACAGTTTCAAGGGTCTAATATTATAAGGTTGGCTTGAAAAGGCTCAAACGGTCCAAAGAGATAGTGCCTATATCATTTTAGATTTTTATGTCCCCTAGGATTTCACCTCAAGAAAGTTACTAAGTCAATTCTATAGATATAAACCTTCATGCATGTCTAATCTCAAAAGAGACTAAGTTTTCATGGCAAACATTACTAAGGCTAAGATCATACAAGCATTCCATTCTTCATGATAACATACTTTCACTTAGATAAAATCATCATTCCTACTTGCATACAAACTATCTCAGGAACAAAAAAGACATCTCTAAACATTCATTTATTAAAACATACTTATGAAAGAAATAATTGAAGCATACTTGAAAAAAATTTAAAAGTTTGAGCAATTTATTTGCCTTACCCCCTTTAAAAAGAAGCAATGTCCTCATTGAAAGAACAAAGTAATGAATGAAAACTGAACACCAGGTAGGGTTGTAAAGAGAGAGATGTGAGTCATTAAGATTTCTTAAATACCAAGTCTTCCCTAATAACCCAATCCTAGACATGTTTATTCCCATTACCACATCACTTAGTCTTATTCTTTCTAAAGAAGTGTTAAGTTTGTTCATGCTTGCTATGTTTTATTCTGTAGAAATTAGATCCTAATTACGAAAGAAATAAATTCCTAAAGACCTAAAACTAATTAAATAAATATCAGGATAAGAATCCCCCATTTTATTTTTCTGACTCATTCTCCTTGTCTTCTTTAGCTCCATCTCCGCTTGCATCGTCAGTATCTTTCGTCCATGTCACAAAGATAGCATCTGGGAACTCAGGAACAAAATTATTAGAGATATTCTTAAAAAGTATTTTGAATTGAGTCATTTCTAATTTTTTTCATATTTCCAGTAAGTTTGTTGTTGATTGTGCATGAACTTGCACATGTCCATCAAAACTGACAACTCCGATTTCCTTGAAGTACTTGCAGAACTTGACATAGGAGTTGTATATTCAGGTTCAACACTTAGCTTGATTGGTTCTTCTTCTGGCTCAACCTTTGGTTTAGGAATGTTCGGTTCCTTATTAGATTCTTCCTCTCCAGTGTTTGTGACTGAATTAGCTTCATTTTTAGTTCCATCTGTTGTCTCCTCTGTATTCGGCTTAGTTGGATCTTCTTGCTCGCCTTGACTCAGTTCATGCACCCTCTCTACTAATCTTCCAAGATCATAATTTGTAATGCATCCTTGAACATATCGCCCCTTCAGATTTGCTTATGTTTTAACACGGGCCTTTAAGCAAAGTGAAGTGATTAATTATGGGAAATAAGTACTTCCTCCCTTCTTTTTAGCACAATCGTGAATCTCCTTGAGGATAATTTTCTCAACATTAATGGACTTTTCTGTCAAAATTGCATATAAAAAAAGCATTCGTTCCATCGAGATGGTGAAACTATGTGAGATAGGCATAAAACTGTAGTGAACGAAATGAAACCATACCTTTGCTACTCGTTTTAAGTATTCTCTTTGACAAGAATGGCTCCCATACTTTCTTATAATCCATTGGGATATTGGATTTGTCACAACATCAAGCACTTGTTGAAGAAAATCCCAATTGATATTCTTCATCATAGGGTAGTACTCATCTTCTTCAACATCAAGTAAATTAAACAAATTACTGATGGACTTAGAAGTAAGAGGTACCTCGTTCTTTCGAACGATGACTTCAGTAACATCTTACGTAGTCAAACTAGCATAGAATTCTCGAACTAGTTCATCATCGGGAAGTGAATGAGCATCACAAAATTGTTCCCACTTGAGAGCATTGATTTTCTTTCTAATTGGTATAGGAACAACCATCAAATCATTATTCTTCAAGTCAAAACCTTTTTCCGGCATCATAGGTTGATGCTTGAAGATTGAATAAATCTCACTTTCACTTCTTCATAGATCAAAACCGGGTTTTTAGGAGTAGTCTTTGAAGATCTGGTTCTTTTGTGAGACATGGTATCTTTTCTCGAAAATTTGACAAAGTTTCTGCATAAAAGAGAAAAGAGATATCGGCAAAGTGGGTAGAACTTGCTACGGAAAAAATCTAGCAATGACAATAGGGAATTTTGGCAAAAAGGGAAGAGAACTAGGGTTTCTTTCGGGATTTGAGGTTGACGGCACAAAACAGAGATTTAGGGATTTTTATGGTGTAAGCAAATTACTTTGAGGGATATGAAAATTAGTAGAATGAAGAGGGGTTTATATATGGAAAAATGAGGGCAACATTGTTAGAGTATGCCCAAAGATCAATCATGAGATGGTTGTAATAACATACTTGATTTATCATGTTTATTAATATAAGGCGTTACCATTATTATTTCAGTTTCTTTTCTGTGTGTATAAATAAAATGTTTTATAATAATGTCCTGAGAATAATATGATTATTCTTAAAAGGTCCTTAGTCAAGTATTATTGTTGGATAGGACAACGATAACGCATTAAGACTAACATGTAGTTGATTGATGATAAAGTGTTGTCATTGATATGGAGTTTCAGAATCGATGCATGAATATGTGTGTTAGAGAACAACATATTGGACAGACCCACTATGAGTATGTTTCTTGGATTATTATGTAATTGTCACGACATTACTCATAGTGATTAATATGTATATGATCCTCAGACTTGAGATCATCATAATCCCAACATCGTGAGTTGTATATTTTGATACAGTCAAACGTATAATCAGAATCGGTTTTTCTATAAAGGTGATGTTGGATATACCACAATCTATGTAGAGGGATATGGTTGATCGATATAGGATAAGTCCCTCCTACATAATGGGAGTAATATCTTAGGCCACTTGATTGAGTGAGACTAGAAATGCATGGCCATGCTCAAATAAGCTGATATGAGATGTCATACTTATTTGTATATCATAGTCTACTTAAGATATCAAGGAACATGGAATGGACTATACAAGTGTGACTATTCCATGACTTGTGTTCAATCCAGAGATAAATGACTTAAGGATTAGTGCATGAAAAGATTAATCATAAAAAGATTATGTCGAATCATGATTTCTTGTGACTTAGGTAGCAATGATGCATTGCTAGGTGCCACTTATTGTTTGTAACATTGGAATCGTTCTAACATTACTGCTAACGTTACAAGAACCTACAGGGTCACACCCTATATTTAAAATGAAAGGAATAAAACATAATTGGTATTGTGTTTGGTTGTTGAATTAATTAAATTAATTATAGAATTAATTTAATTGGGTAATCAAATATTGAACACATTATATGTACAAGGTTGTTGTACACATAATGAGAATATGATTTTGGTTCGCATATAAATAAATATAGTTTACCGAAATCTTTATTATAATTAATGTAATTATAATTTTCAGTTTTTTAAACATTATTATATTTATTTAATTTTGAGAAACCCTAAAAAAATAATAAGATATAAAATCTCGTTTTTCTTTGCTTCGTGAGTCTAGTAGCCGTCAAAGCAAAGTCTTCTACAAAATTGTTTGGGGATTCCTTCCGTTCATAGTCAACTGGGTGGATTATGTAGAGGTCGGAGTCATCAAAGATTGCGACTTGGTTCGATAGTAGATCAGATTACTCATTGCCGAAGCGTCGCTGTCTACTCAGAATCACCATTCGGTAATTTCGAAACCCTTTTTCACCCCGATTCGTTCCTCACACATGGATCAATGGTTAGGATCACCGGGTGTTATATTTCTTCCGCTGCGCAGTAGGGGTGCCGGCGTTCCAACAAACATGTAGCAAAAAATTAGCTACATTAGGGTTACTTGGGTGACAAGCAATGGGTGTGACGGCAAGACAAGGATTTTTCCCTCCTTTTTGTTGTCTTGAGCCCCAAACTCAGACTGTATCTTACTAAAAAAAATGATTAGTACTTGGGCCAAATTTGACCCCATTTATTAGCATAAAAATTTAAAATTTAAACAAAACAAATGAAAAAAATTAATTCTTAATTACAAAATTTCTTCTTAACAAGTTACATTAAATTAATTCCCAAGAAAGGTTGGAGGGGTCACAGCGATCCCTTTTAAGTTTCAATCTCATTAGATAGAATTGATTAAATGTAATATGATAAGAAAATAAGTTCTAATTATTTATTTATTTACAAAATGAGTTCATGAAAAATTAAAGGTTTGTTAATTTGAGCGAGGATTCAACTCGCTTAACTTCACCATCCTAGTAGTGTTTGAGACGTTGACCATTAACTTTAAACGTACCTCCATAATTGTTGTATAATTCAATAGCTCCATAAGGATAAACTCGGTAGATGGTATAAGGTCTTTTCCATCGAGATTTAAGCTTCCCAGGAAATAACTTCAACCTTGAATTAAACAACAAAAACTTCTGACCTTTTTTAAACTCGCGAGGTTGTCTATGGCTATCATGCCATCTCTTTGATCTTTCTTTACACATTTTGGAATTTTCATAGGAAAACAACCTCATCTCTTCCAACTTATCAAGTTGTAACATCCTTCTCTCACAGGCTTGCTTAAGATCAAAGTTCAACTGGTTCAAAGCCTAGTGAGCTTTATTCTCCAACTCTAATGGCAAATGACATGCCTTTCCAAAGACTAACTGATATGGGGTCATTCCTAACAGAGTCTTAAATGTTGTTCGATAGGCCCATAATGCATCATCGAGCCTTCGAGACTAATTTTTTCTTCTAGGGCGTACTACCTTTTCAAGGATACCTTTGATTTCGTAATTCACTCTTTCAACTTGCCCATTAGACTGGGGGTGATAGGCAGTATCAATCTTGTGCTTCACATCATATTTGTCAAGCAACCACTTAAGCCATTTGTTCACAAAGTGAGAACCTTCATCACTAATAATAGCTCTTGGTGTCCCAAATCGTGTAAACACATGCTTATGTAGGAATCACATGACTATCTTAGCATCATTTGTAGGGTATGCTTCAGCTTCAAACCACTTGGATACATAGTCCACAACAACGAAGATGTATTTGTTCCCATATGAAGAAGGAAACAGGCCTAAGAAGTCAATGCCCCATACATCGAACAATTCAATCTCAAACATGTTTGTCAAAGGCATCTTATTCCTCCTTGATATATTTCCAGTCCTTTGGCATTTATCACAGTTCTTCACATAAGCATAAGTATCTTAAATAGTGTAGGCCAAGAGAAACATGCTTGCAAAATCTTTGCTGCAGTACGTGAACCACCAAAGTGTTCCCCAATTGGATATGAATGACAATGATACAAGATCTCAGCAATCTCGCTTTCAGCTACACACTTTCAAATTATATTATCTGCAAATTGTTTAAACAAGAGCGGATCCTCCCAAAGATAATACCGACTATCATGAAGGAATTTTTTCCTTTGTTGGTATATCATTTCTCGAGGAATTATTCCACATGCAAGATAATTGGAAAAATTAACAAACCAGGGTATTTCATGAATTCAATTTACCTCAAATAAGTGTTCATTTGGGAAATTCTCATTGATAGGCACACATGACTGAGTTACCTCATCTTGCTCCAACCTCGACAGATGATCAGCTATTTGATTTTCGACACCTTTTCTCTCTTGGATCTCAAGGTCAAATTCTTGAAGTAAAAGTATCCAATGAATTAGCCTTGGTTTTGCATCTTTCTTAGTGAGCAAGTATTTAATGGCTGCATGGTCAGTAAATATTGTAACTTTGGTACTTATAAGATATGAGCGAAATTTGTTAAAAGCAAAAACTATAGCAAAGAGTTCCTTTTCGGTTACCGTATAATTACGTTGGGCTCCCGTAAAAGTTCTACTTGCATATTAAATAGGGTAAAACACTTTATTTCTTCTTTGTCCCATAACAGCATCGCACATCAACTCAAAAGGTGAGTTCCAATAAGGTGTAAGGATTATTGGGGCTAAGATTAACTGCTTCTTTAGATCTTCAAAAGCTTCCAAACATGCTTTGTTGAAATCAAACACTATATATTTCTCCATCAACAAACACAACGGTTTAGAAATTTTTGAGAAATATTTGATAAACCTTCGATAAAAAATGGCATGGCCTAAGAAACTTCTGACTCCTTTCACATTCATTGGGGTCGGTAATCTTTCAATTATGTCCAACTTTTCTTTATCAACTCCAATTCATTTCTTTGAGATTTTATAACTTAAGATAATCCCTTCATTGACCATAAAATGACATTTTTCCCAATTAAGGACAAGATTCGTTTCTTCGCATCTCTTTAGTACCTTAGTCAAATTACTCAAACAGGTATCATAAGTGTTACCAAAAATAGAAAAATCATCCATGAAAACCTTAACAAAATTTTCAACCAAATCAGTAAATATTGCCATCATGCATCGTTGAAAAGTTGCAGGTGCATTGCATAAACCAAAAGGCATTCGCCTAAAAGCAAACGTACCGTGTGGACAAGTAAATGTTGTTTTATGTTGGTCCTCTGGAGCTACAACTATTTGGTTATATCCTGAATAGCCATCTAAAAAACAATAGAATTCATTACCTGCTAGTCGATCTAACATCTGATCCATAAAAGACAACGAAAAATGGTCCTTCTGAGTGGCTTTGTTCAACTTTTTGTAATCAATACAGATTCTTCAACCAGCAACAGTTCTCGTTGGAATTAACTCGTTACGCTCATTTTTAAACATCGTGATTCCACATTTCTTCGACATACGCTGCACTGGACTTACCCACGAATTATCTGAAATAGGATAGATGATTCCTGCATCTAACCATTTGATCACTTCTTTTCTCACAACTTCTTTCATAATAGGATTGAGCCTCATTTGCCTATCAATTTAAGCTTTTTCACCTTCTTCTAAAATGATTTTATGCATGTAAAAAGAAGGGCTTATACCTCGAATATCAACTATGGTCCAACCAATTACTTTCTTCAATTTCTTTAGAACATCAATTAGTTGCTCCTCTTGATCTTTCGTTAGTTCTGTTGAAATAATTATAGGCAAAGTAGAACAATCACCTAAATAAATGTATTTTAAATGGGAAGGAATACATTTAGTTCGAGTTTAGGTGGTTCTTCAATTGACAACTTGGGTTGCACAAATTCTCTGACTTCCAACTCCAACGGTTCAAACCTTTGTTCTGTAGGAACGCACTGCACTCCTTTGTCAAGGCAACAGTCTCGTACTCACTCAGTCGTTTCTTCTTGGATAGTATATCCTTCATAAACTTCACATAATTCGGCATTTGTTCTAAACCCTTCACCAACGGAATATTGATGTGTAACTGCTTCAGAACATCTAAACATTTCTTGAATCACACCTCTTGTTTCTGCTTGTGTTGTTGCAATCCTTGCAGATATGGAGGTGGTGGAACTTTTGGTTGAACCAGACAACTTTTCTGAGTAGGTAAATCTGCATCCAAAGAAGATGTTAAAATATCTAAATTCACTAAGTCAGCGTTTACCTTGTCAGACTTTGTAGATACTGATTCCTTTGGTGTAGGAACTTCAACAACTGGTTGATTCTTCTCAACGGGCTTATCTTCGACATCAATCAATCAGGGTTCTAGAATTTTACCACTTCACAATGCCACTTCCTTGATATGTTCTTTACCCAAATGTCTTGGATTTTCAGTACCGCTCGGCAAGGTTCCTTGCAGTCTATTACGTAGCTCCGTAGCTAACTGACCCATTTGGTTTTCCAAATTTTTCAGTGTTGCTTCTTGGCTTTGGATCAAAGCGTCAATCTTTTCCATGTACGCTTTCAAAAAGTTCTCCAAACTGTTTGATGCCTCATCTTGAGTTGGTTTTAGAGCTTGCTGATTAAACCCTTGAGATTGGTTGGGTCTTTGCTGCAATAAGCTGTTGTTCAGTCCATTTCCTTGGTTGCTCCAAGAAAAGTTAGGATGATTACGCCATGAAGGATTGTAGAAGTTGGACTAGGGTCCTTGTCCACTCCTATTTTGATATTGATTCCCCACATAGTACACTGAATCGGGATTTGATGGACAATTCTCAAAACAATGACCTTCCCCACAGTACATACAGGAAACTACTTCAAACGGACTTGGTGGCTGAGCTGCAGAGTTATTAGTACTATTAGCGGTTAACTATTTTAACATAGAGAAAATAGACGATACCTGAGTTGATAATGAAGTGAGGGCGTCAACTTCATGAACTCTGGCTACACTTCTTCCTAAAGCTGTTCGATTTGTTGGCCATTGATAGTTATTGCTCGTGATCCTTTTGATGATCTCATTGATAGTTATTCGCGGAAACATCTACCATCAATCTTGTATGTGCATTGAGACCATTATAGAATGTCTCTAACTGGATACAGTGAGGAATCCAATGATGAGGACACTTACGAAGTAACTCCTTGAATCGCTCCCAAGCCTCATACAAAGACTCATCATCCAATTGTTGGAAAATTGTGATCTCATTCCTCAACTTAGCATTTTTGCTAGGTGGGAAATACTTAACAAAAAATCTCTCTACTAATTCTTGCCATGTAGATATGGAACTTGGTGGCAATGAATTGAGCCATGCTCGTGCTTGATCTCGCAATGAGTACAGAAACAACTTCAACCTCAGTGCGTCTTCAATCATACCGGCTATCTTCAATGAATCACTCACCTCCCTAAACAATCGAAGGTGGAGATGTGGATCTTCTGTGGGCATACCACTAAATTGGCCTACCGTTTGTAGCATTTGAAACATTACTAGTTTCAATTCAAACAGGGTTTCCTCAATATCTGGTCTTCTAATTCCTGGGTTTAACTCACTGAAAAGTGGCACAACATATTGTCTGATGCATCGATCCTTATCATTGACAATGAGGATAGGATTTCGTATATGATCGGCTTCATTACCTTAGTCTTGATTCTGATTCCCAAGGTCCATCTCGACTTGTCTTTGAGCTGTTCGTTCACATCTTCTTTTTCTGAAAGTTCGCTCAATTCTAGGGTCTACAGGGAGTAAATCGATAATTCGATCTATACTCATAAACACCTGAAAAGAAAATCACAAAAATTAAAAAGAATAAGTTAGTAATGTTAGAAATAAATCAAATTGAAAATGAATAATGTCACGAAAAAAATGACTATGCCAACAGTTGACAATCCCCGACAACGGCGCCAAAAACTTGTATCGCGTAGGTTTGTGCAAATGTACATAGTTGTTATCAAGTAATATGTAAGTATCGAGTTATTGTCTCTATAGGCATTGTATTTGTGCTAAGTCACTTAATTTGTAAAATTATATTAACAATTTGGTAAATAAAAACACAATATAGTTGAGAAGTGGTGATTAAAATATATGAAACTAAATGTGATGATCCCAAATGCAAATTATCCTAAGTATGCAAACTATATTAATGAAATAGATTTTAGTAAAATTAAACACAATTTGCAACAATTATAACATAAATAAACTAGGACAATTACTTTAACTAAACTCGATTTATTATCAACATGCTTAATAACATTTGAAAAAACATTCCATGGCAACTCGATCTTTCATGAGTTTGGAAACCACGTTAGGTCTTTTCAGAATCCTTTACTTAGTAAATACACATTTTACTGATCCTTATTTACTAAGGGTTTCTTAGCATTCGTGTGAGGTAACAGGGATGTGTCAGGTTCGAAACAATTTAATCACACAAATCTAAAAAAACTATGTAGATAACAGAGCTTGGTCAGAGTTGTTATGCAACCTCCAATTTAATCGGGTCAGGATCTAAATTGAGCATGCACATTTCAATTATGTGTCCATTAGTCATCGCTTGGTCAGGATCGCTTAGCTAATTCAGGTGCATTTCAATTACGTATGAACAAAATACAGACTTGATTTTAATTGAAAACATGATCGATTGAGGTACAAACATTATAAGCATGAATCAAATAAATATTATTTAATCAAAGCAATCATCTTAGCTTAAATAAAATTAAGCTAACATTGTTGTAAACAATAACAAAAAGCCTGGCCTCATAATGCTACTAATGATTTGGCACAAGTCTTTACAGGGAGTATAGGGGAGCCTCCCTTTCTCTTCTATGATATTTGTGGACTTTGTCCACGCAATTGGATTATCACACCTCCTAGTACTTTTTCTTCTTCCTCTTCTGGTCAGACTAATTCTCATATTGATGGTGCAGGATCATTATCGAATTCTCGTACTATGCCAGATCGAGCACCAAATATGGATATCACAGCTCTCTTGGGTGAGGCCTGTGCAAAAGAAAGAGCACCCGCTACTCCCATGAGAAAAATAGTTGTGAAGAAGGTTCAAAAAAGACCCAAGGTGAAGAAAACATCCAAGATATTGAAGAAAGTGAACGTTCACAATTAAAATGACATAAACTCAAGAAAGGGCTCCCAACACCAAATTCTTTCTTCTCCAATTCCAGCACTTCCTACAATCCCTGTAGTGCCAATGGAGTCTACCCATTCTGCAGACTCTCTAGTTCATAATGTTGATCCTACTCTAGCTTAGGTCCCAACAGAAACATTACGCCCTGAGCATCCTACTGTCCTTACTAGTTCTCAGCCCCAACATGTTTATTTTGATGAAACAAATGAGTTCTTCCCATGGCGTGGCTTATTGAAATCAGGGTCATCTTCTATTTCTCTGAGCTCTATCTTTTGAAGTTAGAATAGAACGATACCAAATCAGGTGAAAGAGTCTCTCCGCTCCTATCTTTCTTTCAATCCAGTATTATCTCTTTTCCATTATTGGAGAAGTCCTCACAAACCCTATTTATAGGGTATAGACTTTGGAGTGGGCTCCTCCAAGAAACCAATGATTTTCATAATGCTAAAGTTGCAAGCTTAGAGGAGGCAGTCAAAACTAGTGAATGGACTATAGTTGAGCTATGCCGAACTGATCAGACTTATAGGAACAAGATCGAACATCTTGATTCTTATGTCATGGCCTAGAAGACTAAGTTCAAAGATACGCAGACTAAGTGCACCCAACTGGAAGGAGAGGTTAGATCACTGAAGGAGAGTGAATCCTCTCTAAAGGAGAAACTTAAAGCTTAGGAGCAACGCCAGTAGGCTAAACTGGATGGTCTATGCCAATCTAATGAGGAAGCTCTCAGAAAGTATCAGGAAGACACCAAAAAAGAATTTAACTGAAGCTCTACCCAAGTTAAAGTCTAATTTGGTTCTTCATATTCAAGTGGCTGCTGGCCTTCTTGATCTTAGTATAGTAGACTTTAACTACCTTAAGGATTTCTCTACCGAGTCGCTAAACTTCAATGTCTACCACCCTGAGGGTGATGATTGGGAATCTTTTCAAAGAGAATGGAAACAATAAGCTAACTTTTTAATTCCCACTACACCCGATGCTGAAGACAATGAATACAACTTAACAAACATGGAGCAAAACCCTCAAGATTATCGCCAAACAGAAAAGTTCCCTATTGAATCCACAAACTAGCCCACTAAAGGATGAAACGAAAATTTTAAATTTGTTTTCTCCTGTACTTTTTCTTTCTCTTATTAAAGTTCTATTTTCCTAATTTTATTAATGAAACTATCATTTGTTCCTTCCATGTCTTTCTTATCACAATATTATTATAACAAAACATCCTTCACACAAGCAAAAGTTTTAACATACCTGAGAGAGAATGCCAAGTTCAGCATATTATGCGTACAGGGCTATCTCCCACATTGACTTCCAGAGGACCAGCTAAACCAGTCTTTGATACCAACTTTCAACACCCTAAACCTAACCCGAATCATCGGGTCTGGATCTCAGGTGTTACTATAAAAAACATAGCAAAAATTCAAAACAGTTGATGATTACTTCTTATTTAAAACATTTTTCTTATTAATTTATTTAAAGGTTCAATATCAAAGAAATAAATAAATAAAAGTATTTAAAAATAAAATAAAATAATACATTAGTTTGGTTACAACTTATTATAGCACCAAAAGTATGCTAAGGACAAACTCTCAAGTCGTAATCCTGTAATATGCCACTATCCAAAGATGTCCACTGTATGCATAATGCAACACCCATAACCCGTACTTGTCGTCAGGTTAAGGTTATAGAGTATTATCGGAAAATACAGACCAATCAATAACAAATAGTATCAAGTTTAACAAATTTAACTAACAAATTCATAAAAAAAACTAGACTTGAATAAATCATACATTTATAGGTCTTAAATTGAGCCTACGAGGCCTTAAAAATAGTTTAGCAACAATCAGGGACCAATTCAAAACAAATCAGAAGGTTCTGGGAAAATATGAAAATTTTCACTATAGGGGTCACACATTCGTGTGTCTAGGCCGTGTGACTGAGCTTGGACCATGTGGCTCCAGACATGGGCCTATGACTATCCCACACGCCCATGTGCCTCCCATGTAACTCACTGACTTGGGTTTCACGGCCATGTCGCAGGCCGTGTGCCAGCTCGTGTGAACTTGGCACCTAACACGTTTGGGGTACACGCCCATGTGGGTTGCTTGTACGAGACACAAAGTTGTGTTAAAGCTCGTGTCTCAGGCCATGTATGCCCAAAAATGACCCAAAACATGCTCATTTTTCATCCAATTTCATAGGTACTTAAACCATCTTATAATACATTATTGCAAGCCTCAAAACACACCTAAGAACCACCATAACATTACAAAACAATCAATCAAAAATACTATCCAAAGTCATTAAAGTCACCACATCTTAATCAACTAACAAATCATTACCTTGGCTAGACTTCCATGCTATCACACTTGACCACATCTAGCGCATAAATAAGTTAAAAAACTTACCACTTGATTCACATGTCTATATTACTTGTGCCTAGGTTGATACCATACATGCATGCTTCAAAAGCTATAAAACACAACCAAAGCATAGGCAGTTCAAGTTATACAACAAAAACCATTATACATCACTACATTCAACTCTAACTCCTATTACATGCCATATAAGCCAATATGTATACATAATCTACCAAAAGGATCCTTGGATGGTGTGATCCTTCGAGTTAATCCGATCTCCCGACTTTCGCAAAACGTAATCTACAAAGAAAGAGACAGGACTTGAATAAGCTTACATAAAACTTAGTAAGTTCGTCGAGTAAACGATAAAACTTATCGAATTAAAATAATAACTCATATAACAAGTTATTAAACGAGTTCTTGTAGATCATAGCTCACATAGGTGAGTAATGTTCAACAATAGTACGAATCAGTTCTCTACATTTCAATAACATTCAGAGATCAATAAACAATACCCGATAAAAGATGTACGGATACGAATACACGGTTAACCAAACAGAACATATGAGATGCTTATACGATCCAATCCAACTGATGACACACCTCAGCACTAAGTGCCTAGCCCATAGGCTGACATCCGCCCCCGTAACACACCAGAAACACTATAATATAACTCGATAGTTCGCAAAAATTATGTTATGTTTTGGCATGAAAACAAGTTAAGTGATAATTGTATAAATATGCACATGTATAGGTGTTTTGGTTGATATTATAGCCATTATGTTTTGGCTTGTAATTATGGTATTTTGAGTTATTGAAATGGTTGTTAGGTTGATATATATATATATGTGGCCTTATGATGGTTGATTTTGTAGTCTTTATGATGTTTTAATGATGGAAGTTGAAATGGTATTTAAAATTTATGTAATGGTATGTTCTTTGACATGGTTAAATGTGGTCATTTTGGTATATGGAATGTAATTAACATATATAGCTAATGGTGCTAAATGTTAAATGGTCAATTTGGTAGTATGAGTGTGGATTTGATATGTTAACAAAATGGTAAGTTTTGGCTAAACTATGAATATGGTTATACATATTCAATTGTTGTGATTGAGGTGCCTTTTGGGCATATTAGTTGTATGAACATATACTTTATTTGGATAGCTTGTTGTTGCATGGTTTGATGCACTTTGGAATGCTTGATTATATGTGAGAAAATTGGGTTGGAAATGGTCTTTTCTTAACCACAAAGCCAGAGACATGGGCGTATGTCTTAGCCGTATGTGACACACGGCTATGTGACACGGCCATGTGTCCCCTGTAGGGTTTTAAAGGTTGCATTTTGAGAGTTACATGGCTGGCACATGGGCGTATGGCTTTGCCGTGTGACCCAAGTCAGAGAGTTACACGGGCACGGACACGGGCTAGGACACGGCCGTGCGTCCCTATTTCAAATGCCCATTCGACCTAAGACACAGGCGTGTGTCTCAACCGTGTAACCCCTGCATTTTAAAAATTTTCTTTTCCCTAAAAATTCTATATGTTTTCGATTTAGTCCCTACTTGTTTCTAATGTGTTTTTAATGCCTTGAGGGCTTGTATAAGGGACAATATGTATGTTATTGTTTGATTTTGCTATGATTGATGTTGTGAATTAAATGTTTTAAAATTTTTGATAGTTTTGAAATGTAAACTCCAGTAATACTCTATAAACCTATTTTGGTGACGGATACGAGTTTGGGGTGTTACACGGACATCCATCTCGACCTAGCAGCAACAACTGATTAAAGAATACAAATCCACCATTAAAACCCATTTTCATACAAAGTGCTAACATCTCAATCATAGATAACCTCCATGTAAAGTCTTGTATTCATAACTTTTTGCTCATATAAATCTTAACATCTTTACTCCTTCAAAAACTTATCATGCAGAACTATAATACTTACCAAGAGATGGAACAACCACTATCAAGAACCCTAGCTTCCATCTTACTGAGGAAGAGATAACACTTATATTTAAGAAAAAGAAATATATAATAATATTAAGAAAGAAGAAAAACTCCCTCACAAACCTTTCTCACCCAAATATATATAACCAACTTCTCTTGTTGGAACTTAACAAGTGTCACTTGAACCAAGAATTTGTCTTTCTTAATGGCGTTCAGATTCTAAGAGAAACATAAATAAGGATCCTGTATAATTGATATTTGACCAGTCAATCCAATTGACCCCTAACCAGATCACATTACAAAACCCAACTAACATAGTACTCAGGCAAACTAGGCGTACTATGCATATGGTGGTAACTCCCCCGGTTTATACCTCACTTGATATGCACTTCTCTTAGATAACATAATTAGAATAACATAAAACCTTTATTCACTTTTATGGCGATTACTATACGCCATATTCCAATTCTCCAGAAGACCGTAACGTGGCGATTACATTACGACAAACATATAACTTTAAAACTCTACGCCTTAAACTCGGGGTGTGACACTATCTTTTCACCTTGGACGACTTTTCAGCTTATAAGGGTGAATAGTTCCAAATTGACTCTTGCTATTTTATCTGCAACAACTACCACTCGCGAAAACAATTTACAGATGGTCTCGAAGCAAGGTCACTTTATAACCAACCTCTCGACTGGGAAGGCTATTATTTTATCCCTACTTCAAATTGGACTTGATTGGACCTTCCATTGGGCCACCTAAGGTCCAATAAGTAGTATAATTAGATAGGAACCCTCACTTACCTATAAATACTCCAAAGTGCAACATAGTAGGGAGATTATTCTCCTCTGCCAAAACTCTAATACGCCAAACTTTCACCCTTCTCTACCTAACTCCCTCTACATTTTCAACTCCCGACACTAGAATAGGTGAACTGACCTTTTTGGTACTGCCCCATCTTCCTCATCTCCACCTTTGTTGATACAGGGTATCAACAAAAAAAATATCAAATTAAAATATAAAAATAAATATTAAATTTTAACATAATCCACTAATAATTAGTCAAAATATATATATCAAAATAAAATATAAAAAATAAATATTAAAATTTAACATAATCCACTAATAATAACCCAAAAGCTAATCTTTTATCAACAATCCTTTCATGAAAAGCAATGGGTAGAAAGTTTTCTACAAATTGCCCACCATTCACCTTTCCTTGTTTGTTTTGTTAGTTGGGGAAACCCCATTAATCTTGTCAACATCAAACCTTCAACAGATGCCTAAAGTTATTCAGTTGCAGACTTACATAAATGAAGCAACAAGACATTGTCATTTTAGTGTGATGCCGACAACCTCCTTACATACTTTTGGAAGATCTCTCTCACTAAGCTTTTTTTAAGACAAAATTGAGAAAAGTTATATATATTCCCCACCACAATGGTGATTAAAACTCAGTAAAGATTAGAATATGATATTATTAGAATAGAGATAGCAATATGTCGGTATGGGGTTTTCTTGTTAACCTTAACCCGATTTAAATTAACTCCACCTTAATTTAAATTCGAATTAAATATTGATTTATTCATCTTGATTTTGTTTTGAAAAATTAAAGTTATACCCAAACTAACCCGATATGTCTTAATTTTATTCCTTTTTCTTTTAAATTTCTATCAAAATAGGACAATAACTTCTAAGTTTTAGTTTATTCTTAATGATATTATTAATTGATTTTCAAGTATAATTATTTTAAATGAAATATTAACATAAATTGTATTATTATATATTTTAAGCTAATATTATATATAAAGGACATTTTGATAACTATCATGAGGTAATGTAGATTTTCTCTAAGCCTTGTCCTGATTCAACCCGACTAATTTTAGAATTAAATTCATCTCATCTCGCACCGAAATTTTTTTTTAAAAAAAAAACCAATCCTATTAAATCAAGTTTGGGATTTTTTGCCTTCCGTATACTAGATTTGATAAATGAATAAAGTAGATTAATTTTGAATCGAATTAATCTGGGTAGAAAACATTCAAATTTTAAAATTTTCAAATATCTCAAATTCAAGTCAGCTTTAAATTTGAACCATTTTAAATTCAAATAAATTATCAATAAGGTCCTGTTTGTCGATCTCTCTTGAATAACAATGAAAGAATGGTTAATGACTTGTGGGACCAGGGTCAAAAGCGGTGGAAAGGAATAGGATCATTGAGCTTTATGGTATTGAGATGGGGGAGTGCATTTGCAAATTACCCATTCCTCCTATTGATGTTAATGATAGCAGAACGTGGTTACATAACCCCCATGGTGTCTACACGTTGAAGTTCGCCTACTCTTGGCTTTCTCTGAAGAGGATTGGCTTTGGCCCTCACAGGCGTTTTTGGAGAATTATTTGGAAGCTAAAAATGCTTCCCAAGATTAAAGTTTTCAGCTGGAGAATCGGCCATAATATCTTGCCCACGTACGCCAATATCGCTCGCATCCATCATAATTTCTCTACGAATTGTCCGAGATGTAAGAACAATGAGGATAATCTTATCCATGCTCTGAAAGAGTGCCTGAAGGTTCGTGAAACCCTTATTATCGGAGGCTTAAACAATAGGCTTCTAGACGGAAACTATGTTCGCTGCATTGACTGGTTGGAAGATATCTTGCGCGAGCTCGATTCCAAGGCTGCTGCTGACTTCTTCACGCTCCTATGGAATTGCTGGAACAACAGGAACAAGATGGTTTTCCAGGGCAAGGACAATCCAGCTATTGTGATGTGGGAAAGGGCACAGACCCTTAGTAATGATTTTAGAATCTTTAATTTGAATGAACCCCCTGTGATTCCACCTACTCCGGTAAGTAAGGCTGGATGAAACCCCCCAAAGACTATTAAAATCGATGTGGATGTAGCGGTTTTAAATGGGTATGTCGGCTACGGGGCTATTGCGAGAGACGCTGATGGGTTCGCGCTTGCTGGCTGCTATGGTTTCGCAAATAAGGCCATCGATGCTGTTTGGGCGGACCTGAAGGCATTGACTTTGGGATTGAAGTTGGCCTCAAATATAAAATTGTCCAAGATGATTATGGAGTCTGACAACGCTACTCTCATTAATACAATAAAAAACTGCGATAAGGATGTCACTATTTTGGGCTGCTGCGTGAAAAAAGAATGCAGGGCTATTAGAAATTTTGAAACGGTCCATTTTAATTGGATTGATAGGAACAGTAATGAAGTTGTGGACATGCTTTGTAAAATTGCTATTAATATGGATTATCCTTTGAAAATTCACAATGTTATTATTTGAGATGCAATAAAATGAGGTTGAGCTTCGGGTCGTTTTTCTGTCAAAAAAAATATCAATAAGGTCATCTAAATTTATCAATCAAATTACCTAAAATTGAAATCATTTCCAATTATTTATTCCAATCATAAAATTATGAGATAATATTGAATTATTAACTTTTACAACCAAATCGAATTTAATGAAGTTTGAACTCAAATAAAGCAAAAGCACCCACTCCTCCCCTCCAAAGTCATTCATTACTTATTTCGACCCTTCCTAATTTGACCAAATATATGGGACGCACATAAGAAACCTCAAGAACATTGACTCTAAAAGTAATAATGGTTAGATTTGTTTTCTTGTAAGGTGACCTTTGTCCCCCATACAAACAAAAGCCTTTTCTCCCTTTAGATTTTCGTTCATTAAATATTAGCTTTAGCCCTACTTAATCAAACAAATCAGACAAGTTATCCACTTGTGAGATATAGTTTGTCCATTGATGAGATTAAATATCTTCTAATGGATAAGTTTTAAGGCTGGATAAAGGGGAATATAAAAGTTAAAACTGTACAAGTGTCAACACTACAACTAACGAGAACTTGTCACACAAAAGCCTATTTTAAATATACTTTCTTATGCTTTTACCACTTTGTAGTTTTCAAGGGTGCTTTTATCAAATAAAAGTATAATAATTTTATAACAATTAAAAATAGATGTACTAATTTATAATTATTATTATTTTGGAAGAGATCAAATAGTTTTTTATTTAAACGAAACAAAATAAAACTTTACCATGCATCACTAAACAACAATTCTTTTTATTGGAGTGTGAAGGTCTACCTACCCCAGGTATTGCCTCTGTTTATAATGTCAACTTAATTAATCTTTGTATTAAATAAAATTATCATTTTGTAACTTAATAGCTTAACCCAAATTGTTGTACCCATTCATTAGTTAAAGCTACAATAGATTGACATTTTAAAGTGATGTTATATATCCACTCATAAATCACCATTGTGCTATTTTTAATTATACAGGATCTTTGTGCTCATTTTAAAAGTATAATGATCAAAATGCATTCTACCCTGTGGTACAACTTATACAATACTTCTACCTGAGCAAACGATAGCAGACGCAAAGAACAGTTCATCAAAAAATGAAGATCATAGAAACAAATGTTGAGTTCAGTTACAAGACACATTAAATTTTTGAAACCTAAAGATAACATTCTTACAATAGACAACTAATCGATCCCCAAAGGGTTAATCTTTGACCATAAAAGAACATTGGTCACATTATGTGTCTGATTGGCTCATCGAATCGAAACTCACTCGAAATATTTACAAAACACATTCTTGCAAACATTGTCAACACATTGATCACCAACACATAGCTATCCAACTACAAAAAGATAACAGAAAAAAAAAAAAGGAAAGAGCTTCAGCAGCACATGTATACTCACCAAGGCCATGTTAAGGGGTCTTTGAAGGACAATCTAGGAACCAGCACTTTCCATTCTTCCACTTAAATGACTGTAAGGAAGGTTTGATGGCAAACAAAATTGCTGATCCACTGCCGGACAGTAACCCGTCTTTCCCTTCCTCATTGTCACATCTTCACCCTCAATGCTACACCCATTTGAAGACGATTTCAAGGGATCGTCTCTTTTGCTCCTAAGAAAAGAAGATTTAGTTTTATCGATTTCTGGTGTCAGATCAAAGGTGGAACCAGTTTTTCCTATTTCATGAGGCTGACTGGTTCCAACACTCGGGGAAGATGTTGAAAGAGGGCCCAATCGCAACGATAGATCGCAGGCAAGTTCGTGCGGCTTAGAAGTATTCGTTACACCTGTGTGTTTCATCTTATTTGAAGAGTCCACATTGGGAAACAGGAGGTTATGAATGTAACCCGTCTTAGAAGGCTCTACAGTATTAGAAACTAACTTAGGGAAGACACTGAGATCATGCTGCATCTCTTCGTATCTAAGGCGGTTTCCATAGAAAAGAGGAAACACTGAATATAAACTAGGAGGATACTTCTCTATAGGTAAGCATGGCTTATTAATAGGAAGGGAACCATTCTCAAACACAAAAGGAAACTTGTCAGTGGTACAGTTAGTATGTTTCTGATATTCAAACCCCAAATGAGTCACATTCACGGTTTCGGGTTTCATGAAACCGGAACAACGAGTCATGCTACGCGAGTTAGCCAGGGGATTTCCTCGAGCAATGTCGTCGACTTCTCGAGTGCTCGGATTAAGGTAACACCTCGGGTTACAATTTCGTTGGCTCCTCAATGTTCTCCTTGGTGTGCAGCCTAAATTGAGAGCAGCTAACCGACAAAACAAAGTAAATAAATGGTAAATGCAACAAAAAGACCCCATTGCAAATGCACATATTTTTGCTTCAATTTAAAAAAAAAAAAAAAAACAGTACCTTCAATGCAAGGTTGAAGAAGCTCTCCAGTTTCATTACTCTCATCACGTCTAATGATTGTGTTAATGGCATCATTTGTTCTATCCCAAAGTGTTTTAAGGTCCATGTACTCAGCCTATGCAATAAGTGCCAACCCCTCATCATTAAAAAAACCCTCTTAAAATCCTTTAAATTACTATCAAAGTTCATTCTTTTCATTTAAAAGAGGAGGAAACTTCATATTTTCTTACCTCAGAATTGGCTTTGGAGTACATTATTTCTTCAGCTTTCAACACAACAATAGGGAGCTTCTCTTGCCATTCCTTGTTCTTCTTAGTTGCTGAGCAATGAATCTCATTCACAACTCTAAAGAAACACCAAAAATGCATTATATATATATATATATATAAAAAAAGACTACAGTGAATGAAAGAAATAGAAAGTAAAGGGAAGGGGGAGGGGGAGGGGGAGGGGACCTGAAAATTTCTTGAATGAGGGAACCTCGAATGGGTTGGTGTCTATCACTGTGCCAAGCTCTTCTCTCACATACATAAGGTCTTGGACCTGGTCTAGGCATCTTCAATGGCTGTTCTTCAGTGAAGAAGAGAGGAAAAAAAGGCGGGGGGTTCTTTTCTGTGTTTCTTCAAAGGGAAACAAAAGGCCAGGTCTTCAGTGGCTGCTTTTTTGGGTTTTCTTTATTCATAAATTAAAGAAGAAAAACTGATGGACTGAAGACTAAATAAAACAAATGCGGTACTGTACCAACGAAGGGATATGATATAAGCAGTGAAAATGAAAATTGGGGTGTGGCTTTCTTTCTTTTTCTGTTCCTTTTTCTGTCACAAAACTCAAATAATTTCAAAGGCGGGTTAATTGTGGAGTTTGGTCTGTAGCTCCCGACTCATCCACATGCCTGCTTCCCTAGTCTATACTTTACAAAAAATTTAATTCTTTGATAATTTTGTTTAAATTTAATTGTTAAAGTTTTTTTTTCTACATCAACTTTAGAATTTGGTTACTTCCAATTTGATTTATTTCTTCAATTTGGTAATTATATTTATTTTACTAATGTATTTTTTATCCATTTTGATATTTAAACTTGACTAGGTCTATTTTGACCCTATACTAAGAAAATATAAATATTTAATAATAGTACAATTTGTATCACATCATTAAATCTTGCCGAAATTCAAGTGTAAGAATTAAAATGGACATAGTTACCAAATTCAAATGCTAAAGTGAACCCAAAACAAATACATGTATCAAAATGAACATAGTTGCTAAGTTCAAAGGTCAAAATTACCTTGACTAAATATATATAGGGTTAATTTCATCAACAATACTTTAATTGTTATCCAATTTTCAAATCAAATCACTAAACTTCAAAATGTTATATATTTTGGGATGATTTTGACCCTCAACTTTTAAAATTTAGTCAAACTGTAATTTTTTAACAGGAAAGCTGACTAAACTGTTAAAATTTTAACTGACACTAATGTGACAACTTGCATAGCAATTTACTTGTACTTCATTGTTAACATGGATAATATTTTGAAAGAAAAATATATTTTTATTAAAATTTGTTGAACTTTTAAATAATTATTATTGAACTTTTATGAAATGCACTTGAACTATCACATAGACAATTGCATTATTCCAGTAAAAAATTTAACCATTCAATCAACTTTTTGTCCAAAAAAAATGTGAAAGTTTTGGGTCAAAGTGATAAACAAGAATTAGATCCAAAGTGATAAAAGAGATAAGCATTAGGGGCTAAATTAATCATTATACCATGAATAAATACTTCAACTTGAGTTGATGAATGAACTAGAAAAAAACCAACAAGTGTTAAGTCAAATGGTAAGACCTAGAGAGAACTGAGGTTCGAATATTGAAGATAACATTGTTAGTAAAGACAACCATGACCTTTAAATGATCAATTTCTATGGATTGTAAAATTAATATAAAAAAAATATTTTGATTTTTTTAAAAAAATTGAATGAATAATAAATTGAATATAAGTAAATATTGAATTGGTTGGTAGGGGGATTGATGGGTAACTTTTAGGCCGTTTTACCATAGCATTTGAGTGTAGTAGAAATTGAAAACATTGTCATTGTCGGTGGCATCTATGATACCCTAACCTCTTACTAAGCTATTTGTCTCCAGTTCTCCCATATGCCTCTACCCTACACTTGCCAATCTTGTTCATATTTCACAACACCCCCACCTTGCCCTAGATCTAAATTGTTGGACCCAACAAGATGGTGGCCTTGAAAGCAATGTTTAGAGTCACGGTTCATATTGATATATAAGGTATTGTTCGCTTCGGTTCATTGTCTTTTACGATTTTATTTTCACTATACTAGAATTGGTATTAACATATAATTGTTCACATCACCTTTAGCATGTGAGATTCATGGCTTCTCTTCAAGATCATAACATCTTTTTCTATTCCAATGAGAGCTCATTGTTTATGTTAGCATATTGCTAGTATTCGAGAGATGACTCTAGTACCAAATATCACGATTTACACTAATCAACATGATACTGTCCACTTTGGACCTCTAGGCATCATGAGTTGTTTATAAAATGCACCTCATATGTTAAAAATGGTGTGAACACTTATATTTCAATATAATTTTTTTTTGTATAACCACAAGCGTCCTCATCTACTTTATGGTCTGAGATTAGTCATGTTTAGGCTGGAGTTGCTATTCAAGTAAAGTCCTCCCAATAATCACAACTTTAGGATTCAAACATGGTTCAGATACTTGGAAAAGAAGTCTACTTCCACATCTTCCAACCATATATTAGTCCCAAGACCGATTTTAGTACATAAAAAATATGAGACTTATGACTAGTCTCTAAGATCATAACACTTAAAGCAGAGCACAAGTATGTTGATAATACAATATCGAACTTGTCAAGGCAAGATAATACATCAAATTATTAAGTGTTACTTAACTCTTCTTTTTCACACCAAGGCTACAAAACATGAGCTAGATATTTTAGGCCAGCTAGTTTATAGCTAAAAAAAAGTATTAAAACATTTGTTTAAGTTTGCATCAATTGAGGGAGTTTGGTCACTCATATTTAGTGTTCAAAAACACTGTTTTCAAAATCAGACCAAATTGAATTGGTTGTTCAAACTAGTTAGATCAAAAATTGATTGAGGTAAATTTAATTGGTTGAACCAATTGGTTGGACCTACTGAACGGGTGGTTGAATCGATTGAACTAATTTTCTCTATTTTTTTAAATTTTAATACTTTACTCAATTAAATCTATTAGAACCACCAGTCTAATTCTGAAAACCTTGTTCACAAATAATAAAAAAATAAAATATTATGGAGTATAGATACTATTTTTACTATTACATACAAATATTATTATATTAATATTTATAGTTTTAATTAAATTTAAATAAAATATTTTTATTATTAAATAGTGGTTTATATAGACCCAACTTAAACCATGTTACTACAATCTTTATTCAAAATTTGATCCAAACTGAATAAATAATTGATAAACTACTTTAATAGTCGTTAAATTTTTACGTGTTTTTATTTTTATCATCGAATTATAAAATTTTCAATTTAATTACTAAATTGTTCAAAAAGTTTTAGTCATTGTATCGTTAAAATATTAACAATATGATGATATGGATTTTTAAATATTTTATTTAAAATAATGGCCCCGCATATTATTATTATTATTATTATTATTATTATTATTATTATTATTATTATTTCTTTACTCTTTACTCATTTCTCATTTCTTTTCTTCTTTATCTTTTTTTTTTCATTTTTCCTTTTCCTTTCTTCTCCTTTATTCATTCTTTCTAGTAACCTTAATGATCTCTACCTTGTACCAATGCCATGGGGAAAGGGATAGCAAAAATATGTGATTCACAATAAGAAACAAGAGTCTGGCTTGGTATGTTGATACAGAAGAAGCTGCTGGAAGAGCTTATGATGAAGCTATTGCAAGATTTAGAGGAAAGAGGAACAAGTTAAATTTCCCAGAAAATGTCAGGTTTGTTCCTTAACAAATGCAAAATTTTATTGCCACCCAACGTCGATTTCTAGTTCTCTAATAACCTATTTGTTGGCTTCTTATTCTACTCCAAAGCAAACATATTACGATTTGCAATCTCTTCAAAGCTATACAACTAATATGCTAAGAGACTATTGGTAGTACTCTCAATTGCTACAGAGTTCTGGTGATTTCCATAGACAACAAGCTACAAGCTTGCTAGAGAAAATGATTCAATGTTCTAAGTTTGCTACTATCCAACAACCAATGGTGTTGTCCTCTTTTCCATCTTTTTCGCCTTCATTTGCAACTTCTTTAGCTTCTGGTTCATTATCATCATCATCTATCTTTTCTTCTTTCCAACACAAAGAAAACTCGAATCAAGAATTAGGGTAAAGAAGTATGTAATAAGAAATGCAAACTAACAAAAGATAGTAAACAAAAATATACTACTTGTAACACCCTCACTCATTCCAAATCACCAGTGTAACACCCCAAAATCGGCCTAGATGTTACAGTCTGATTATGAAGGTTACATCCTTAAAAAAAACGTTATTGATTAGTTTACGTGGAAACTCATTTTTATTTCCAGAGTAATAGAGTTACTTAATTTATCAAAAGCATAAGTATTCAAAAGATCATGCGTGAACACTTAGATGAAAACTTGTTTCATAATTTTTTATTAAATAACCCCTGTATGCTTAACCGAATGAGTTGTAAAACATTGTACTTCATTTCAAAACTTTGCTGCGGAAAAATACTTTAAAAATTATTATCTTTTAAAATCATAGAATTCCATATGTTACGTCGCCTTAAATGAAAATATGAATTTTTAAATAGTACGCTTGTGAAATAAATGTCAAAACCAATAATAACGTCCACGAACAAATAAAAATCCGGAAGTTCGTTAATTCCATAATTTAGTCCAAAACATACTTAAAATCACAATAGTTGAATCGAGCTCTGGAGTCGCCGTCCAATCCTAAGTCTGAGGATCACCTGAAACAAAACGCGTCAAACGAGTGAGTTAGAAGCCTAGTGTGTGTCTTAGCCTATTTATAGAATTTCATTTACAGATTTCACATATGCAGTTATCTAATCAGAATTTCATATTTCTAGAATGTAAATCATATTTCATAATCTTAGAACATATAACATATCAAAACAAATCCTACCCCCATCCGCTACACACCATCTCCGTCTAACCGATCACTTCAATTAGGACTACATGAATCCATCCATCCAATCACACCGAAATGTGGTGGTATACCACTCATATAAGTGTAATTGAGTTTCCAGACAGATATTTCGGTTTAACCGCCAGAATTACAGCAAAACAACCAAAATACACTTCCTCCATCATTTCAAAACCCACCCCAAATGCACATGCAATAATATATTAGCTTTCATACATATCAAATGAGTTGTATGGCATGCATACTGAAATGTATAATTTATAGAGCATACATATCACGTAACTTACACAAATCAAAGCCTATTTATCATGCTTTCTAATCATACTTATGAGAAACATACCAAATTTTACGTTTTTATAAGTTTATGAAAGGCCCATGAATCCAATTTCCGAGTCCCATAATCAGGCTTTCAAATTGGCAAAAATGGGCCTACACAGCCTAATAAGCCAGCTCGTGTGGTCCACACGATCTATCTATTCAGGCCGTGTAATCACACACAACCGTGTGCTCCACACGGCTTGGCACACGGCTAACCACACAGCCGTGTGGTGCACACGGTCTGTCACAAGGTCATGTGATGCTGGGTAGTTTTGAAAATGGCCCCTGTTTTAGAGTTTTTTCGAGATTCAGACTAGTTTTTCGAGTTAGTTCAGACACTTGATGATAATTCTAATAACCCACACATATATCACACTTCGAATCCTACACACAACATTAAAATGAATCGATAAACAGACAACAAACAACACCTCAACCTTGAACTCCATTAGTAGAAATTTAACAAAACAATCTCCAAAACTAATATTCAAACCCACTTACCACGAAATTAACAACCACCAAAGCCATTCCTAACTTACCAGGAGATCCACCATACGATTATCTCCAAATAACACAAGAATAAACAATATCGAGATTAAATTCAAAGAATTTTCAACAAGAATTATGCTTGACTTAACCTAACTCCAAATAACTTACACACTTACCGAACCCGTCACGATTTCACAACGAAAAGCGAAAGAAAAGTAGAACTAATGGTAAAATTGCAATGGGAAAATAAAGCTTTAGGTGAACAAAATAGGAATTAGAAAACCAAATAGAAGAAGAGAATTTAACAAAAGAAAACTGTGAAAAGAAAACAAAAGAGAGAAAAAAAAGAAAATGTGAAAACTAATGGGGAGTTGGACAGTTAGTGGGTGATGGAATTTAGGGATTTTAGTAAATTTCAAAAAATAAAATAAAAATAACTTATTTAATCCAAATCCTAACCCACTAGATTTAAGGAATTTAAATTGAACTTTACTTCCCAAATAATAACCAGAGAAAAAATATTCCAAATCTGTGGAACACAGGATTCGAACACAAGACCTAGAGGTAAGTTGACGCATTACCTCTGGACGAGTAGGTTCATCCTTATCTACAACCCAATGAAAATAAAAGATAAGCCCTTAGGCTCAAGTTGAGCATAATTCAAAAATAAATAATGAAAATCCAACACAAAGGAATCAAACTTAAGGCCTAAAGCAAACATTCAAGGCACTTAACCACCAAACCAAAATGAGATTATTTGGCATACTTTAACAATCCAAACTTAGGAAAATTGGGGCGTTACAACTCTCCCCTCCTTAAAGAAATTTCGGCCTCGAAATTTACCTGATTCAAAGAGATGGGGATACTGCTGACGAATCAAGTCCTCAGTGTAACACCCTTAACTCGTATCCGTCGCCGAAACAGGGTTACAAAGAATTACCAGAGTTTATAGTACAAACAAACAAAATTTTGATAATTTCATAACTTATCAATATTCATAATAAAACTAATCAAAATCATACATACTGTCCCTTATACAATCCCTCGAGGCCCTAAGTACGGTTAGAAACAACTCGGAACTAAATCGAAAACTGTAGAATTTTTCAGAAAGCATTGCAAATTTTCAAAGCTGCAGGGGTCACACGACCGTTTTGCTAGGCTGTATGACGCACACGACCAAGAGACACGCCCATGTCTTAGGCCGTGTGGGAATTCGAAATAGGGACACACGGCCATGTCCCAGCCCGTGTCTTTACCCGTGTAACTCACAAACTTGGGTCACACGGCCAAGCCACACACCTGAGTGCCAAGCCGTGTACCCTTCGAAGTATCCTCACACGCCCGTGTGCCAGACAGTGTAATGGCCTGACTTGTAACCCTTTAAAACTACATGGGACACACGGCCGTGTCACCATAATGTCAAGTTTTAGGATGCTACACCACCGTCTCACATTCATTTTATCATAATAGGCATACAAGCATCATATATTTTCTTTTGTTACCATAGAATTCTTGTGAATATTAAGTCATAAAAACTCAAACTGACGATTAATCCTGCTAACTTAAAACAAACAAATGTAAAATGGACATAAACCAGGCCTTTAGACCATTTCGCAAAATTTCCCAAAAATGTTACATAGGTAATGATATTGCCTCTAAGGTATCAATATTTCCTTTAAGTGGTATCGATACCACCTAGAAAGTCGATACCAAACTAGCATTCTATTTCTCACCAAATATCAAAACGTCAAAAATTATCAGTACCTTTCGCAAGGTATCGATAAACTTACCCTGGGTATCGATATTCGGGCTAAGGTATCGATACCAAATCTATAATATGACTCCCTACACTTTTGAAATTACAGATATATCATTTTTAAAGCCCACATATTAATACCTTTGCTCTAGACTACCAAATTTTAGCATGAATAAGCAAATAAACCATTTATATTCATCCCTAAATAACAAGCTTCATTCACCTAGTTAAATAAACATTAAAATGTCTAAAACAAAAATCTAAACATCATGTTTAATTCCATATGCTTGTAACATGGTTTGATTGCAAGTGTACACAGTCATTCTAGTAAAAAGTAAGTAAAAATGAGTTATTGTCTCCATCGGGACTGTATATGCTTAACCGATTAATTGCAAAATCATAATTAACAATTTGATGTAAAAAATCAATAATTTTAGATAGTGATGATTAAATTAACTAAATGTAAAGAGTGATCCTTAATGCAATTTTAATCTAGATGCAATTTACCTGAATGTATGAATGAATGACTTTAGCAAAAAAAAATAATAATCAACAATAAATGGGCTAGGATAATTATATTAATCGGTTCAATTTACTTTATCATGCTTAACAATGTTTGGAAGTACTTCCATGGCTACTCGATCTTTCATGAGTTTGGAAACCAAATTAAGTCATTTTGGAGTCTTTTACTTAGTTAAATATGCATTTTAGTGATCATATTAACTAAGGGTTTCTTAGTATTTATGCGAGTTCACATGGACATTTACGTTTGCAACAGTTTAATCACATAAACCTAAAAACTATGCAAGATAATAGAGCTAACTAAAGAGATTATGAACCTAAACTTAGTCAGGTTTAATGATCTAAATTGAGCATTGCACTTTTCAGTTATGTATCTACTAGCAGTCATCTAGTTAGGATCGCTTAGCTAATCTGGGTGCACACAATCATGTATGAATGAAATACATGATGATGTTAATTGAAAACATGATCAACTGAGGAACAAACATGTTAAACATGAATGAAATAAACCTTATTGAATTAACATAATCATCCTAGCAAATAGGATTTAAAATAACATAGTTTATGTCAAAAACAATAAACTCAAAGCAAACATAATTAAGACATAACAAGAGGAAGGTGTAAAATCTATTCAGTTCAGCAACCTTTCAGATCTATTCTGATTGATTCGCTCCTCTTTTTTGCTCAATGCTTCTTTTGCTAAGGAGTTCCTAAGGTGGCTGGCCAAAGGATGCTTTTGACAAAGCTTATGTTGCTAAAGGAGAGGATGGGAAATGGGCAGCTATGCAAGGGGGAAGGAAAAGGGAAATAGAATGTAAAGAAAATGCTAACGAGAGAAGAGAAATGGGATATGAGGGATGAGGGATGAGGGATTAAGGGATTAAGGGATTGATGCATGGTATTTATAGGTGAAGGTAAGGGGTAGAGTTTGTTAAAAATAGAATTTGAATTCCTTCTTTTTCTATCACAAATGGCTGACCACATTTCAAGGAGAAGGGGATGACTCAATCTCCTCATTTTGAATTCAAACCAAGGCTATTAATAGCCAGAGGGTGGACGGTTTCAACAACAAATTTGTTGGGCTAATTTCTGATAATTTTCCAACTATAAGAACCTTCAATTAAATACCCCAAAGCTTGCTTTTGGGCAGCCATCTACTTGTGCCGAAACTGGGCTTTAATTCCCCCTTGTTGGACAGTTTCTTAGTCCAATAATTTAGCAGACATGTCCATCTTTTAGCACATATTTTACTGGGTCGAATTCTCAATCTCATGACCCAAGTTGAATGGCTTGCCATCCACATGAATTGATTTGTGCATGTCCATGTTTCATTCACATTAATCATATCTTCAATGGTCCTCTTACATAGTGAAAAATCACATATTAATAAATTAACATGAAATAATATAAAATATGTATAAAATCATGTAATTAAGAAAAATTTCACATACTTTATAAATTCATGCCCAGTAATACTAATTAAGTAAAATTAACTTATTCTAATAACAATTACTCAAGATGAACATATTTATTAAGTAAAAATGTGGTAAAAATATATAGAAAAACCTTATATAATTTCGAGTTTACAATGCATCCAAACAAATATCATGAAAATAACCCAAAAATGTCTTAGCGAAACCGATATAAAATGTACCACATTGGACTATCACATTGCCTTTATTCCTCAAACATAAATAAGCATATAACATCTACTAATAGAAGCTAAATAATCGGCTTAGATCACTCCTCAAGACCACATCCTTCACACCGACACTATGTATCTGCAATGATTAAGAAGGAGTTGGTGAGCTTAACAAGCTTAGTGAATGCTTGAAATAACCACTACGTAAACAAGTCATCATGCATCAACGAAACAGACATACATCATATTCATATAATCTTTTACTCTTGTGACATATTTTACACATTAGTCACATGAATATTTAAGCATATGTTTTAGCTTATATCAATAACATTTGGTCACATTCAATCATTTTTTATGATAATTTAGCTCTTAAGATTATGAAACATAAAGTGGACTCTATCACCACACATCAGATATGCGGATCTCCATCACACTATAATGAATCAAAGAGTCGAACATGTCCCATAAGTGAAGCGTATAGCTAACAGTCTCCAACACACCACACATACATATCCCAAAGCTTAGCTCACATTCCCTTATCTCTTTGAAACTGTCCTTGGGTCGCAACGCCCCATATATCACAACACAAGGGTGAGTACTCACAATCATATAGCTTGCGAACTATATCCAATGGTCTCATAAGGTCACAAGACCAAAATATCCACATTATTATCACATATTTACTTACCGGTTTTCCGCACATATTCACTGCATATTCACATTAGTAGCACAATATAATCTCAGTCATATGACATGAAAACATATCCATATATTTATTGTCAAATGGCATGAATAACATGCCCTAATATTCACTTTCACAATAGTCATCATAAGCTTATAGCATATATCATAGCATTATGTTCATGATTTCACAAATTCACAAATTCACAAGCAAACATATTTCACATTTCATCACAAGTGTGAAAACACTTACATTCAGAATTTACAGTAGGGGTTTAGGCTACCTCTAAATTCCCAATTATACAATGAATTTTCTACGAGTAGCGATCCCAAAAAACTCACCGAATATGAACTTTTGTCGAATATTGAGAGCTCAAACTATCTCTTCCTCTAACTGGTAGAAAGCTTTAAGGAATATGAGGCCTCACACATAATAATACACATAGTCAAATGATAGCTAAGGTGTAACAACCCTAACCCGTATCCGTCACCGAAATAGGGTTACGGAGCATTATCATAAAATTGTAACATAAAAACATACATTTCCAATTATTCATTAAACATATCAAGATCCATTCATAAACATGCATATTGTTCCTTAATCGAGCCTTCGAGGCTCTAGAAACTCTTTAGGAACAGTTCGGGTCTACATCAGAAACATTTGAAACTTCAAGGAAAAAGATGGAAAAATTCACACTGCAAGTGTCACACGGCCGTGTGGACATTCGAAGTAGGGGCACACGGCTGTGTCTTAGACTGTGTCTGTGTCTGTGCCCGTGTAACTCTCTGACTTGGGTGACACGGCCAAGCCATACGCTCGTGTGCCAGGCTATGTAACTCTCAAAATGCAACTTTTAAAAACCTACAAGGGACAAACGAATGTGTCACATGGCCATGTGTCACACATGACTGAGACGCTTGTGTCTTAGGCCATGTGGACAAGAAATAGGTTATTTTAAATCCATTTCTCTCACCCAAAACATGCTCATACATACAAGCCATTTGCACCTATTTCAAGCATTCAAAAATGTACCTAAAACATGCATAATAAAGCTAGATCAATATGGTATTTATCCATCCAACCAATATGCCCAAAAGGCACCTCAAAAGCAAGCACTCAATTTAACAACACATATGTATAATTAATCACCTTGTTACTATTTTAAAATGTACCATAATTGACCACAAGTCAAATTCACATTCAAACATACCAAATGGGTCATAATCCAACCAATTAAACTTGACTAAATTTCATATCCAATCATGCCTTAAATGATCATTTTTGCAAACATGCCAACACTTACCACTTTGGCCATAAAAACCATGCATCAATTTGATCTTATACACACCAACCATTAAGCTTCAAAGTGCCAAAAGCACACCAACCATCAAGGCATCAAAATAACATAAGTTTCATAAATCCAAAGCAATATTACATGCCAATATCATTAACTAAACATTAGACATAGTTCACTTATACATGCCATTATAACCATGACCAAAGAATCAAAATCTACCGATAAAATTGATGGATAGTGTGATGGATCTCCAACTAGCTTCCAACCCAGTCGGGCTTCCGATAATTTGTAAAGTAGAGGAAAAATAACAACGTAAGCAATGAATGTTTAGTAAGCTCATATAAAATTTAAACATATCATTCCATTTCAATAATAAACTTTAGAATAAACATAAAACTATGCCAATGCCATAAGATTCATAAATCTATATGATCATCAACTCACAAATGAGTAAATTCATTAATGTCACCTATATTTATCATTCATCATGTGATAGGATTTTATGGAAATTAATAAATAATCATCAACCTTTCATAAGATTGACACTTTTCAATTTACTTTCTTTCCATTCCGTTTCCAATGCTTATCCTAAGCCTAAACAACATTATCAATTCTCGACTTAGTGTATTTATGCACTATATAATTATATTCATCCATAGTATATGTAAATTTTTCACATATAGTACATCATTCAAACTCACCATTTCCTTTTCATCAAATTTCATTTCATCTATGAGTTTACCGTTTCATTACCTTTCCTCGTCTGTTTCATATGCATAACATACAAGTTATAAGCATAACATCAACCATGACTATAAGCTAGTGCATTTAAACATAACTATTTTGGAATCAACTACACAATCAACGATTGCATCAGAAATTACATACTTTAATTTATTCCACCTTTTCATGGACATAAACACGTTACCAATTGAGTACTTACTGTTTCCATGTTTTTCATTAAGATTAAACATGATATAATTCAATCATAAACTTGGCACAATTTAAAATTTACAACCTACCTATAGTAGTCTCAGTTTGTTTAAAATTTAAAGTTTACCTGAACAGATGAATTTACAATTTATAATCATAAACTTGGCACATATAAACTGAACAGATGAATCAGAAGGGTGAGTTTATGAAAACTCAGTGTGTGCACCCCATATAAACAAGCAGACAGAAAGCAATTATAGTTTGGGCCTGAGCACATTTTAGTAACAGTTTCAATTTCAGTTAGGGCCTTAGCCCATTACAATACAGTAGCAGTCATGCATTTGGGCCTTGGCCCATTACAGTATCAATAATCAGTTATGTGATCACAAAATCCTCCCCAGCCAGCCTCTACAATCCATCTCTGTCCAACCCTACACTCCATGTGGGGATATAATCAACCCACCCATCCCTACACTCCGAGTAGCATCGAATACGGCACTATACAGTAATATGCAGCTGAGCTGCCAGTAAGTTAGGCTCGAAGCCTTTCAGTACACTTCCTCCGATCAATATAATCCCATCCCCATGCAATGCATCATACAATCATGTCATGTCAAATCATGGTATCATACATGCTTTCAGTATAGTTTTAATAGCATGCTCAATATACAGTTATATATATATCGTACATGAATATAATAGTCATTCAGTCAATTAGGGGTTCACCCGTGTATTCCCACATGCTCGTGTGGTTCACCCGTGTGTGGCCCACACGACCCAATTCATCCCAACCCATGAACCACACATGGCCAGCCTCGACGATCACATGCCCATGTTCGATCACACGGCCTACCACACGGGCGGTCGTACGCCCGTGTGGCATCGACAATCACATTTTTTAGCTTTTCGTCGATTTCTATTTTCAGAGTTGTGTTTACACACTTGTTACGGATTCACAGCAAAAAACTTCCGAGCTTGGTAATACCTAAAAGAAATTGATCAATACACTCCCCATTAATCACTTTAATAGACGAATTAACCAACCCAACCACTTACTTAATTTAAGAGTGATCGGAGCTTACTCTTAGCGCCTCAACTCGGTTTGCTTACGAAGAATTATGGAAGGGTCTCGATCCACACGATTTGCTGCAGAAAACAAAGCGTAATCACTAACGGAAACACAAGAAATAAAAAGAAATAGTTTTTCACCATGCAATGACTACTCCAAATCATCATAACCTACCCCTTACTTACCGACGTAAACCAGCAGAGAAGGAACGCACACCTTATCTTGATCGATCGAAAAGGATACACAAAGATGAGAAAGATTCAAGATTCGACTGCACCAAGGAAAAGGGAGAAAAGAATAGTAAGGATAAAGAAAAGCGTCAGAAAGGGAGAGCATAAAGCCGAAATTTGGCTAACTGAGCAAAGAAGGTGCGTGTAGCAGCAAAAATTGAAAAAGAAAGAAAGAAACTATGACAAAGTACCGAATTTAGGAGAGTGAGAGGAGAGGAATGACAACACGAGGGGGAAAATATAGAAATCAGCAGAGAAAGACCAAGAGCAGAAAAGAGAAAACTGAAAGAATGAGTTGAGTAGCCGAATTTGCCACCACCTATTTTGGTTACCTTCAAACTCTTCTATCATTATTTTTCTCCCCAAATCCCTCAATCCACTCCCCAAAACCGTCCACCCCTCCCTCAACCACCAAATTCAAATTCTACTCCAACTCTTCAGTAGTTCGGTTAGACTAAAACACCCTCACGACACTAGCAGCAAAATAAAACACTCCCTGGCGCACAGTAGGACTCGAACTCAAGACCACCAACATTTTAACACACCACTTAACCACCAGACTAGCAGACCCATTCTGACATATTTTACTAACATTTATTTAAAAGCCTACTGACTAGCAATAGTGTTTTGTTCAGAAAAGTACAAAAACTTTTTCCAAGACAAGGCTTGGACTTGGGACCTCTCA
Organism: Gossypium raimondii; assembly: GCF_025698545.1. Classification (NCBI taxonomy): domain Eukaryota; kingdom Viridiplantae; phylum Streptophyta; class Magnoliopsida; order Malvales; family Malvaceae; genus Gossypium; species Gossypium raimondii. The sequence goes on from NC_068570.1 coordinate 22,339,243, forward strand.
GACACTTTCTAGAACACTTAACCACTGAAGAAGACAGATATTTGTGTCAATTAATTATAAGAAACATAAACATGTATTTTTGGGGCGTTGCAAAATGTTACTGAAACGTAACCACAGCACAAAAGTGCTATTAGGAGTATCGAAGTACAACCAGGCACGTAAGTGCGATCAGGGGTACCAAGGTACAACAAGGGCACATAAGTGCAATTAGGGGTATTGAAGTACAACAGGGGCACGTAAGAGCGATCAGGGGTATCGAAGTACAACAGGGGCACGTAAGTACGATCAGGGGTACCGAAGTACAATAGGGGCACGTAAGTGCGTCAGGGGTATCGAAGTACAACAGGGGCACATTAGTGCGATCAAGGGTACCAAAGTACAAGGGCACGTAAGTGCCATCAGGGGTATAATTATAGAATAATTAATTGCTTAATTATAAAATACAAATACATAAGGAAATAAAATGATATAATTTAATTACTATGAACTTACTTCGACACTATCGTGAATGAGTACGAACGACTAATCCACACCTTTCGCCTTCCCTCAATTTAAATCCGGTTGAGATCTATCTTGATCTAAATAAATAAATTCAACTAATTTAATAACTAATCTATTCAATTCAATCCAAATTCACATGTTAGCAAAATTACACTTTGGCCCCTACACATTTGATTTCTTTTCAATTTAGTCCTATTGGAGACATTCTCACAAAAATGTATCTTCTAACTAGATTTCAAAACTTAGTTTCCAAACTCAAGCTATAGTCCACAACACCACTTGAGTTTGAGAGGGAATGTTAATGTAAATATGTGATTGTAGCATGATTATAGGCTATAATTTAGCTTTAGTTTCCAAGTATAGTTCCTAGGTTCACTTGTACAAGCAATATACACAAAAAATTATTCTCTTTCTTTTTCTTAAGTTTGTAGCGTATTGGCATATAAATAAATATTATATTTTTATCAATAAAAACCGAAGTAGCTTATGTTTAGAATAATTACTTAGCTTTAGAAAAAGATATTGAATTTAGTGGTATCCATGTGATAGCATAAGTTTTAATGCAAACCATCAATGGAAAACCCTCACAAACAAGTCACTTAAGGGGATGGAAATTTTCATAAAGTGAGGACGAGCTTGTGGTGAGATGGCCAGTTATCTTTGGTTGTTGGTATTTCTAAAAAGTGTTAAATCCAGGTAGATAACAATGGAAATGTTCCATCAATTACTTTGAAACCAGTCACTTGTTCGAAAACACTGATCAAGTTGGCAAGCCAACCAAAATCAAAATCCGCCACTCCTATCTTATGTCCCCTGAAGAATCTTTTTCCCTGCAACTCTTCTTCTGCTAATTTCAAGTTCTCCACTAATTCTTCCATGGCTTCCTCTCTTTGTTTTCCTTCTTTGGTGAAAACACTCCATATTGATGGTAAAAGATGCAATAAGGAATTTGTAAAGTACTATTCACCATCTGATGAATGTGAAATCCTAGCAAAAAACCATTACCTTTTCATCATTAAATTTGGCCCAAAATCGTTGCCTGGCTTTCTCCAAAGGATGTTGGGGCATTATGGGATTTTGGGTCCATGTTTGATCTAAGTATTCTAGAATGACAAGTGATTCTGAGATGGGTTTTCTATTGTGAACAAGCACTGGAATTTTCTGGTAGATGGGATTCAGCTGAAGAAGCAAAGCACTCTTGTTGGATAGATCTTCATCTATTGATTCGTATTGAATACATTTGAGCTTCAACGCCCATATTGGCCTTAAACCAAAAGGGGATGACCATGTCTTCAAAAGCTTCACTTCTTCCACCATGGTTGTCTCCTATCTCATCTTTCACACTATAACATGATAATATATATACATTTATATTTACAATTTATTCTTCTTGTAACTTTATATTATAGAAATATTCATCAACATATTCTATCTCTAAGTAAAAAAACCAAAAAAATTCAATTTTTAATTTGGAGATGAAATTTTATTTCTATTAACGTAAAAATAATTTAATTTGATATAATTTATCATTTATTTAATTTGATTATCGTATTTCATTCTCTTTTTAAGTGATTGTCTTACTTCATTCTTTAATCGTAAAATTAAATTTTGAGTGCAGTTAAAATATTTAGTGTATTATAGATTGAATCTTAGTACAATTGACATAAACATTGTTGTCAATATAGGAGGATGTGAGTACGCTTAAACGCATTATTTCCTATTTATGGGTTGGTGAGGAATTATGAGTAGTTTTAGGCATTATATTAAGTTTTTTTAAGTTTACTCGATAATTATTATTGGTGTAGTGGTAAAGAATTTGTTTATAAATTCATTAAAAACATGTTTAATCCTAGACATGTTAATTTTTAATTTTTTAAATATAAAAACCATATAAAAGTATGGAAAGATAGAAACGCCATCAAAATAATAATAGTAGTCATTTAATAAAACAATATATTAGTCATTTCCTAATCAAGTTGGTACTCGATTACCCTTGTTTAGATTAATTAGAGTTTCAGTATACTTGAGAGTTTTATTTGGATGTACTTAGCTAGCCTTGTTTGAAAAATCCGCAGTTTGGAAACGATTTTCTTGCATAGTGGAAAATTAAAAATTTGAAAACTGACTTAGTTTGTGATATTTACAACAATAAACCTTATCCAAATTCGTACCTATCTTTTCGGCTTAGCAGACATTCATTGTTCCCAGCTTTCAACCGAACGGTCTTCTTCGCTATTATTTTACCATGAACTACTTTGAGTGTGGGTTCCAACCAATTTTAAGACAGTATGAATTGTATATAATTTATAGATACAAATTAGTGCTACGAGTTCACAGTTTGGCAAAATCTTAATTTTAATTTTTATATTTTTTTGGTTCAAATTCCGTCTCTCAAAGTCCAACAACGATGACCAAACCACGACTCAAATTTGAATTTATTTTAAATTGAAACTTTAATCCAAATACATGTAATATTTTAATTTGTTAGGTTTATGTTTTCTATATTATGTTAATATCTAATATGGGTTTTATATTCAAATTACATTTTAAAATAAAATCATTAATTAAAATTAATAAAAACATTTCTTAAAATAATAAAATGTGTTAATATCTAATTACAAATATTTAAATATTTAAAATATAATTTATATATTTTAATTAAATTTCAAAATAATTAATATTAATTTCTTAAAAATATTAAAAATTATATTTTATATATTAAAATATTAACAAGAAGTTATAATAAATTATTTTATATTATTTTTAAAATATCATAATATTAACTAATTTGAACATTATTTAAATCCATATTTGTTACTTTATAATACCATGTCTTAAATGAACATTTTATTTCTCAAAAGTACTTTTTGACAGAATAATAAACACTTAAACCAAACATTTCAAAAGTACTTCTCAAAAGAGTTTTCCACAACACTTTGCAAAAGTAATGCTAAACTAGCCCTAATTATTTGAAAATCTGAGTTATATTTTGTTAAAACCAACTTTTAAGTATTGCAATGGAAAAATTATTTAAAAATATTTTTTAAAATTTGATTTTTCATGCATTTTCAATAAAACATCAGTAAGTAGATAAAAACGTCAAATCATGCAAATATAAAATAAAAATCTCCAAATATAAAGTCTCATACCACACAGTCCATAAGAAAATTATTACAGTCCCAAAAACAACTATTTAATAAAGTTTAAGGTATTTAAGAATAAAAACATTCGAAAACTCCTCCAACAGTTGTATCCAAGTACTAACCTCAGGGATTATCTAAAATCAAATCAGAACTAAGGGGTGAGCTAATAAGTCTTAATTTATATTACAGACAATAATTTAAAACATACATTTCAGACGGTAGCAGAAAATATATAAGCAGTCCAATTTTATAGATGTCAGTATACATTATAATTTCAATGTAGACCTTTTTAGGGAAGTTCTTACCCAACACCGCTACACACCATTAAAGAGTTGCCCCATAACTTATCCATCCAATAACACTACAAAATTGTAGACAAGCCACCAGATATTGCAAATATATTGCCAGAAAATGAGGATATACCACCAGAATGTGCAAGTCATTAAACTGCCAGAAACTTCCTCCTTTCAGTATAGTCCCAACCCCATGCAATGTTATATGACGTACAAGAACAAATATATCTCAATAGGCAAGCTTAACATGCGATCAGATTTTGTTAAAAAAATCAGTAGGAATGAATTTCTTTTCATGCATTATCAGAACAAAAATAAAAATATCCATGATTTATCTTGATATCCGATTTACAGAATCAAAAACATGTGATTTGATCACATAACATGAGAGTCAAAATAATCATATAAATTCATCCATCAACAGACAGTTCAGTAGAAAGTTTGTAGCCATTGTACATACCTTACCCCATTTCGGAATATTACATTGGCATAAACAACCAACACATATTTAAACTAATATCTAATATTAATAATAATCACATGATCAAACTTCACTTTTATATGTAAGTATGTAAGTAAGGCACACAACTCTTTTCGATCGTCTAAAATCTTCGATCTCAATTGTGGTATTATAAATAACCAAATTTGAATATTTAACATATGATAATTTTTTGTTATTACCTCATTAAGCCCAACCTTACGAGATTCAAATAGAAAATTGATTGTTTTGTTAATACTTACGCTTCTACGATCAAATATAATCTCAACTCCTTAAATAACAGAGTATTGTACACTTGACAACAATCCTTTAACTCAAAAACCTGAAATTAGAATATAGTGTTTAGTCATCCTTTTAAGAGTTAGGAAATGTTGATGATATCCAAGATTTGGAGTACTTACGATCTTGCTAAACAAATAATTGAATATTATGGTGAGGATCACCAAAGATTATGAATCATGCCATTGATATCTAATATATCACACAACTAGAGAGACTGAATAGATTGAAGTTATAACATAAATAAAATTTTGATATAAGAAGAGAAAAAGAAAAATGAAGAAAAACTATTGGTGTATGGTGGTTTGCTGGTGGTGGGACACGGCGGTCACGATGGGGGATGGTGGTGGTGGTTAGGAGGAGTGGCGTATAGTAGTGGAAAATAAGATATTCTGAATAAAAGAAAAGAAAAAGAAGCAACCAAGAGTGGCCAACACAAGTAGGTTGAAAGGGAGGAGGAAGGAGAGAAAAAGAAATAGTGTTGCAAGAATGAAAATAAAAAACGGTTCGCATACACTACAAGGGTTGCACAGCTACCCTAGTCAACACTTTATAATTTTGAAAGAAAGGGAGACAAATGGAGTAAAAATGGGGGAAAAAAGGAAAGGGGACATGTGGAGTGAAATAAGGAGTAGGAAGGGAAAGTAGAGCATTACAAGGGAGGAAAAAATCTCTCTTATAAGGAAACAATAAGGGACGACAATAGGGGGTTTGACCAACAATTTAATTGCAAAAATCTTTAAAAAATGAGGAGAGGGCAATCAAACTTAGTTCACCAAGGAAGCTTAGCTTGCTCTTAACAACTAGGCTAGAACTCACACTTGTTCAAGAAGTGGCGATTCTTAAATTAAGGATTAAATATGAAATTGGTACTCAAACTTGTCCTCTTCTCTCAAATTAGAACTTATCATTTTTTGGTCCTAGATTGGTAGCCGAGCTTTTTTCTGTCAGTTATATTGGTACATGAGACTAACGACATTAATTTTTGTTGATGTAGTAGCGTTGGCTAATAGCACGCTGCCCTGTGGCATCCTTTTATACCTCTTTTTTTCCTTTTCTTTTCTTTTCTTTTTTATTTTCCCTCATTATCTTTCCTTTTCCTTTTTCATTTTTTTATTTTTATTTTTCTGGGTCTGCTTCTAAAGTTAAATAATTAAAACAAATTAAAGTTTAGAAGAAAAGTTTCTTACCACCTTTGTATAAAAATTAAAACTCAAAGAAAATAAATATAAAGTAAAAGAGGTCGGTGCGATGGTGTGGTGCGCTAGGCAAGGGTGTGCGCCTAGCAAGTGTACGCACAGGCTTGGTGCAATGAAGGTAGCAGTAATGTGTGGAGGCGGGGCACGCGTGTGCTGCGCGGATACTAGAGAGCGTCCAGCAGGCAGGTACGTCGAGCAAGGCTTGGCGAATTGCTGGGCGCGCCAACCAGCGTGAAAGCTACTGGGCGTGCAGGCAGGTACAGCGACAGGGAGTTGGCTGCTGGCTATTGGCGCTCGTGGGCTGGAGCTGAAAGTAGCAACTAACGTGTGTTGGGGCTGCTGGTGCCGATGGTGGGTGTTGGTGTGGTTCGGTTAAGGTGATATGAAAAAGTGGAGAAGGTGGGTGGAATTTATAATGAAGAGGGTAGGAGTTCAATTAGAATTCTTAGAACAAATTAATAATTAAAATATTCTAAGTTCTAATTATACACAAAGTAAATAACAATTAATAATCAATATAATGTATATTAAATTATTATTTGCTATTAATTTATTAAAATAAAAATTATTAATATGATAAAATTTAAACTAATCCTAATTTTATATAAAGTTTATAATAATTAATATATATTATAATAAATATAATTATATACTATTTATTATCATCTTATTTATTAAATTAAATTAAAAGCCTTTATTCTAGATGCCTTTGAAAATATTTACAAACTTAAAGAAAAATTGAAAATTGAGTTGCAATCAAGACTTGGATCAAAATTGACTTTTTTTTTTGAAAAAATAAAAATTTAATTTTCCATTTAGGGAAAGAAAATCATGTTAAAATCAATTCCCAACAAAGATTGGAAGGGTCACAAGCGATCCCGCTTAAGTTCCAATCTCTTAGACAGAATTTATTTAACCATAGTAATCCTGAAAATATACCCTAAATCATTTATTTAAAAAGAGAAACGAAAAAAATTAAATATCTAATAAAATGAACGAGATTTGATCCCTTTCAATTCTATCCCCCCAGTAATGTCTTAAGCGTCGAGCATTGACTCGAAAATTAACTCCCTTACTTTGAAGTTTGACAACTCCGTATGGATAAACTTGGTGAATCATAAATGGACCGGACCAACATGATTTTAACTTACCTAGAAAGAACCTTAATCTGGAATTGAATAATAAGACTTGGTGACCTACTTCAAATTCTCGAACTCGAATGTGCTTGTCATGCCATCTTTTTAGTCTTTCCTTGAGTAATTTGGCATTCTCGTATGAGAACATTCAAAACTCTTCTAACTCATTGATTTGAAGCATCTGTTTCTCTTTAGCAAGCTTAAGATCCAAGTTTAGATGTTGGAGAGCCTAGTAAACTTTGTCCTCTAACTCCGTATGGATAAACTTGGTGAATCGTAAATGGACCGAACCAACATGATTTTAACTTACCTAGAAAGAACCTTAATCTGGAATTGAATAATAAGACTTGGTGACCTACTTCAAATTCTCGAACTCGAATGTGCTTGTCATGCCATCTTTTTAGTCTTTCCTTGAGTAATTTGGCATTCTCGTATGAGAACATTCGAAACTCTTCTAACTCATTGATTTGAAGCATCTGTTTCTCTTTAGCAAGCTTAAGATCCAAGTTTAGATGTTGGAGAGCCTAGTAAACTTTGTCCTCTAACTCTAAGGGCAGATGACAGGCTTTCCCAAAAACTAACCTATAGGGTGGCATCCCTAAAGGTGTCTTGTATACTGTCCTGTAGGCCATAAAACATCATCCAGTCTTTTGGACTAATCTCGTCGATTCGGCAAACTACCTTTTTGAGTATGCCTTTGATCTCTTTGTTTGCCAGTTCAGCTTGTCCAATCATCTGCGGATGGTAAGCTATGGCAACCTTGTGCTTCACTCCATGTTTGACGAGTAACCATTTCAACCATTTGTTCACAACGTGAGACCCTTCATCACTAATGATAGCTCTCGGGGTTCCAAACCTTGTGAACACATGCTTCTGCAAAAACTTCATCACAACCTTAGCATCGTTCGTCGGATATGCCTCGGCCTCAACCCTTTTAGACACGTAATCTACTGCTACCAATATGTACTTGTGACCAAAAGATAGAGGGAAAGGACCAAGGAAGTCAATACCCCAAACATCAAATAATTTTACCTCAATGATTTTTTTGGGGGCATCTCATTTCTTTTGGTGATGTTTCAAACCCTTTGAGATCGACCACAACTCATTATGTAAGCATACGCATCTTTCGATAGTGTTGGCCAAAAGAATCCGGCTTGCAATACTTTGGCCACAGTACAAGTACCTCCGAAGTGTCCCCCACTTGGAGCTATGTGACAATGATGTAAAATCTTATGTACTTCATCTTCTATCATGCATCTCCTAATCATTTGATCTTCACATTTCTTAAACAAATATGACTCTTCCCAAAAATAGTACTTCACATCGTTAAGAAACTTTTTCTTTTGATGATACATCTTATCAATCGACATCAAACCATAAGCTAAAAATTTAGCAATATCAGTAAACCAAGGGGTATTATAGACATGATTTACCTTCAATATGTGTTCATCTGGGAATGTCTCCTGAATGGGTATAACTGGAGAATTCCCTTCTTGCGGCTTCAACTTGGACAAGTGGTCTGCTACTTGGTTTTCTACTCCCTTTCGATCTTGAATTTCTAGATCAAAATCTTGAAGTAGAAGTACCCTATCGGATTAATCTTGGCTAAGCGTCTTTCTTGGCAAGTAAATATTTAATTGCCAAATGGCCAGTATGGACTGTCACTTTGGCACCTACAAGATAAGATCGAAACTTGTCAAAAGCACATACAATAGCAAGTAGCTCTTTCTTTGTTACTGTATAATTCAATTGAGCTCCCGTCAGAGTCCGACTTACGTAGTAGATGGGATGAAAAACTTTGTTCCTTCAGTGTCCCATGATAGCTCCTATCACAAAGTCACTTGCGTCACACATCAGTTCAAATGGAAAATCCCAGTCCAGTGTGACAGTGATGGGTGCTGAAACTAATCGACTCTTCAAATCATTGAAAGCTCTTAAGCACTCCTCATCAAATTTGAACATCGTGTCCTTTTCCAATAATTTGCATAAGAATTTAGCAATTTTGGAGAAGTCCTTGCTAAATCTTCGATAGAAACTGGCATGGCCCAAAAAGCTTCTAACACTCTTTACAGAAGTTGGAGGAGGGAGTTTCTCAATAACATCTACCTTTGCTTTATCTACCTCGATTTCATGTCTCGTTATCCAATGCCCTAGAACAATTCTATCTCCTACCATAAAATGAAACTTTTCCTAATTGAGTAAGGGGTTTGTTTCTTCGCATCGCCTTAGTACCTTAGCTAGATTGGCTAGGAAATCATCATAAGTGTCTCCAAACACTGAAAAATCATCCATAAATACTTCCAAATACTTTTCAACCATGTTAGTAAAAATAGACATCATGCATCTTTGAAATGTAGCAGGTGCATTACATAAACCAAATTGCATGCATCTAAATGCAAATGTATTGTATGGGTATGTGAATGTTGTTTTATGTTGATCTTCTAGCGATACTGTAATCTGATTATACCCCGAGTATCCATTGAGAAAATAGTAATAGTCTCGCCCCACGAGTCTATCTAGCATCTGATCTAAGAACGGTAAAAGAAAATGATCTTTCCTTGGTGCCTTGTTCATCTTCTGGTAAACTATGCAAATTCTCTATCCCGTAACCATTATGGTTGGTATTAACTCCGTATTCTCATTCTCGACGACCGTAATACCTCCTTTCTTTGGCACGCACTGGACCAGACTTACCCACTAACTGTCTGAGATGGGGTAAATTATACCCATATCTAACCACTTAATGATTTCTTTCTTTACCACGCCCTTTATGATGGGGTTCAATCTTTGTTGTCCCTCAATCATCCCCTTCTTTCCATCTTCCAAGATGATCTTATGCATACATACAGATGGACTAATGCCACAAATATCGGCTATGGTCCATCCGATAGCTTTCTTGAATTGTTTCAACACTAGGATGAGTTTCTCTTCTTGCTCTTCCATTAATTCTGCTAAAACAATCACAGGCAGAGTAGAAGCATTACGTAAATAAACACATTTTAAATGTGAGGGAAGTACCTTCAGTTCTAGTTTAGGTGGCTCCTCGATTGATGCTTTTGGTTGGATGTAATCTCTACTTTCTAACACCAAAGATTCAAAGCGAGATTGTGAATTAAATCCCTTTTGATTAGCTTCTAGCAAAGCTAAGTATTCATCCCCCTCTTCATCACTTGGAGGGTCGGATGTCAAAATTTGCTCCAATGGGTCCTCAACATAGTTGTGTTCTTTTTCCATGATTAATTCCTCTAAGTCGGATACTGCAGAACAATCATTAAGTGTGTTAGGAAATTGCATAGACTTAAAAAATTAAATGTTACCCGATCGTCCTGAACACGCATAGTAAGCTCGGACTTCTGCACATCGATAAGGGTTCTTCCAGTTGCTAGGAAAGGTCTTCCTAGGATGATTGACACTTCTTTATCTTCTTCAAAGTCTAGAATAAAAAAGTCAGTAGGAAAACTAAATTTGTCTACACGTACCAATACATTCTTGATTTTTTTCCATCTAGATGTGCTAAGGACCGATATGCTAATTGAAGTGTAACCATAGTAGGTCTAACTTCACCTATCCCCAACTTCCTAAATATTGGCATGGGCATCAAGTTGATACTTGTACACAAATCACATAGTTTCTTACCAGAATATGTTGCTCCAATGTTGCAAGGTATGGTAAAACATCCAAGATCCTTCAACTTCGGGGGTAGTTTTTCTTGAAGATATGCATTGCATTCCTTCATCAAGGCTACTGTCTCATATTCTCCAAGTTTTCGTTTCATGGAAAAGATATCCTTCATGTATTTGACGTAGTTCGACATTTGTTCAAGTGCTTCTACCAATGGGATGTTGATATGAAGTTGCTTGAGTACGTCTAGAAACTTCTTGAACTGGACTTCTTGTTTATGCTTTTGAAGCCTTTCAAGGTAGGGTGGTGGAGGCTTCTTTACTGGAACTGGTTGATTCATCTTCTATGGCAATTCAGCATCTAACGAAGTTGTTAGTTTATTAGAATTAACTGGTTCAAAAGTTGCCTTATCAGATTTTGTAGATTCTGGTTCTAGTGAATCTGAAATTTCAATACTCGGTTGAACTTCCACTGAGTCTTGAGCATCAACTGGCTCTTCTTCAAATTTGACAGTGTTGGGCTCTAATGTCTTTCTGCTCGTCAATGTTAATTTTTTACAATGCTCCTTCCCTATATTTCTTGGATTCTCTGTATCATTAAACAAAACACCTTGTGGACGATTTCTGAGTTCAGTGGCAAGCTGGCCCATTTGGTTTTCCAGGTTTTTCAATGTAGCTACTTGGATTTGGATTAAGGCATCATTTTAAGCTATGTATGCCTTCAACAAGTTTTCTAAGCCATTAGAAGTTTCAACTTGAGGTTGCTTTTGAGCTTGTAGGGTAAAAATAGGTGGCTAGGTTAGTCTAGGTTGGGAAAAGTGTTGCTGGTTCCAGCCTCTTAGTTACTCCAAGAAAAATTAGGGTGGTTTCGCCAAGATGGGTTATAAAAATTGAATTACAGTCCTTGCCTTCCTCTATTCTGGTTCTGATTACCCATGTAATACACAAATTCTGGGTTTGATCGACATTCTTCTAAGAATTGTCCTTCTCCATAATAAACATAAGCTATATTTTCAAATTGATTGGGTGGCTGAGCTGCAAAACTATTAAACCAATTAGTGGTAAAATTTTTAAGCATTGAGGAAATTGAAAATACCTGAGATGCGAGTAAAGTGAGTGGATCCACTTCATGTATTCCAGTGACTCATCTTCCTAATGCTACTCGATTGGTTGACCATTGATAATTGTTGCTAAAAATTCTCTCAATGATTTCATAAGTCTCGTTATAAGACATACAAAGGAGAGAATCATTAGCAGCAACGTCAACTACCATTCTTGTGTGAGCATTGAGACCGTTATAAAACGTCTCAAGTTGGATGCAATGAGGGATTCCCTTACGAGGACACTTCCATAATAATTCTTTGTACCTTTCCTATGCCTCATACAAGGACTCATCATCCATTTGTTGGAAAGCAATGATCTTGATCCTCAACTTAGCATTCTTGCTAAGCGGGAAATACTTCATGAGGAATCTTTTTTTCCAACTTTTGCCATGTGGAAATGGAATTTGGTGGCAATAAATTCAACCAGGCTCGAGCTCTGTCCCTTAGCGAATATGGGAACAACTTTAATCGTAGTGCATCTTCGGGTACTCTGGCTAACTTGAAAGAATCGCTCACCTCCATAAACAGTCTTAAGTGAAGATGAGGATCTTCGATAGACATTCCACTAAATTGGCCCACTGTCTGAAGCATTTGGAATATGACTGGCTTCAACTCAAATTGTTGTGCCTCAATTTTGGGTCTCCTAATACCCGAATTAAGATCATGAAAAACTGGCACGACATATTGTCTTAGAGCTCTATCCCTTTCATTAGTAATAATGATAGAATTTTGAGGAGGGTTTGCTCCGTCTCCGTGATTCAGATATTTATAGTTCATCTCTTCGGGCCTTCTCTGACATGCTTGTCTTCTTCACTATCGAAAAGTTCTTTCAATCTTAGGGTCTATAGCTAGTAAATCGATAATTTAATCAATAATCATAAACACCTGAAACAACATAGAAAAAATTAATAAAGTTAAAATTGAACAGAAAGATAAACCAAAACGCAAAATTCACAAATTCACAAATAATGACTTTTTAAAATAGTCCCCGAAAACGGCGCCAAAAACTTGGAACGACAGAAATGTGCAAGTGTACACAATCACAACAAGTAATAAAGTGACAAGTATATGTCGAGTTATCGTACCCACAGGGACTGTGAAAAGAATTATTTATGATTGCAATTAAAAACACTTTGGTGATGAAAAATATTTTGATTTGAAGAGGTGATTAAAAACTAAGATTTTCAACTAAGTAAAATAAATAAAGAGAAAATAAAAGTTCCAATGCACGATTTCAAAAGATGATTTTAATCAAGATGACATAATTGTGTTAGATTAATTACATTTCTTAGCTTAGAATTACTAAACTCATGTTCATGTTGTTACGAATAAATTCACAGCAACTTGGTAATTTGCTAACTTATGAACATACTCACCTGCCAAAATCCATTTATCTTTTGACTATATCTCTATGTCAATTCAACTGATTAAGCCAATTTTAATAAGAATATGTGTTAATGCACATACATACTTATGAAATTAAAAATAATCTCTGGTACATATCTCTATGCCAATTCAAACAATTAATTCCATCTCATAAGCACATAAAAGATTACGTGAGGTAACAATGTATTCCTACCTTGAAATAGTTTAATCACAATAATCTTGCAAGTTATGCAAGGCTAATGTATCGTTAGATACCGATGCTAATTTAACCCTCAGCTACCTTAGATGATTAAACCTGCATTGCTTAAGTATAGTGTCAATTAATTACAATTTTAATCCGTTTAAATAATTAATTCATTAGCTACCTTACAATTGTAATGCAAGAATAACTTACTCATGATTTTACTTAATCAAACATCTTACCAAGGCCTATAAAAACACAAACACAATTTAAATAAATTAAGTGGAAAAAATGAAATCAACCTAAAACGAATTAAATTTAAGCCATATTAATTAAATTAAACATATCAACATCACAATTATTCATAGGCATGTTCATAACAACAACAATAAAATTTAAAGGATAAGGAACAAGAATCAAACCCGATGTTTCTCTGAGGCTTGACTAGTTTTCTTCGTTCCTCCTTCTCCGCTTGTTCTTGTTGAACTGAGACTTCCACGAACACTTGAATGTTGCTCCAAATGGTGGTTGAAGGATTCTTTTTCAAGAGGTGAATCGACTAGGGAATGGGGAAGAAAATGAAGAGCAACAAAAGGGGACTGAAGAGAGAAGTGAAAAGATGAGAGGTTTTGAGATGTGTTTCAAATGGGCAGCCAATGGGGGCTTTTTATAGATTGAGTAGGCTGCAAAAAATAGAAAAAATCAGCACCCATAGAGTCCCCCATAGCCGGCCACACATGTCACAATTTTGAAGGTTTCAAACCTGCTATTTTAAGGTAGGGGCAAATCTAGAAAGGCATGAATTGTGGAGGGGTTTGAATGAAAATTCAAAGAGTCTTCAAGGGCTATTTTGCAAGCAAAATAAGCTGATTGGGCCAGCATGTGGGATGATTTTGGGCAACCCAGTGCTCGGTTGGATCGGTTTTCTCGATTCAGCTTAATTGGGCCTCTTTTCAAAATTAATTATTAATAATTATTTAACCAAAAATAAATTTGATTAAAATTAAAATTAATTATATTATGAATTAATATTCATAATTTGGACCGTCTTCGACTGAAAAATTAATTCGCCTCGATGCTTCAAAAATTGCTTCTTGGTTTTGCGCTTCTAGCAATGTCTATCGAGCTATTTTTCGCCCTATGTGCGAATTTGTCGAAAATAAATCAAAATTAATAAAAATTTAATATAAAATTAATTAAAATTCAACATGTTAAATATTTAAGTAAAATTTAATTATTTTATAATTATTATATATTTTTTTACAAGAATTTTATCGAAACTGCATGAATTTGAGTTAAAAAGGGCATGAAAAAGTGTTTATATTCTCGTGTTTCCAGGTGCCATCTAAATTCTCAATTGAAAGTTGTTATTATACGCAAACACTGCTAGTGATAAATTCTCCTCCCAACTATCTCAGAAGTCGATTACACCTTCCTTGAACATATCCTTAAAAATCTGTATAACTCGCTCAAACTATTCATCTGATTGCGGATGAAAAGCCGTGATAAAGTCCAATCGAGTACCCGGAGCCTCATGCAAGTTCTTCCAAAATGGAGATGTAAAACTAGGATCCTAATCAGAGATAATCAATACCAGTACCCCATGCAGTCTCACTTTCTTTGAAATATACAATCTCACCAACTATAGTAGAGAGTAATCTGTACGGACAAGTAGGAAGTGAGCTGACTTAGTCAGCCTATCTACAATTAACCAGACTAAATCTTTCTTATTAGGAGTCAAAGGTAACCCACTAAGAAAATCCATAGTCATTCGCTCCCACTTCCACTGAGGAATTTGAATAGGCTATAACAAGCTAACAGGGAACTGATGCTCAGCATTCACTTGCTGGCATGTTAGACACTTAGCCACAAGATCGGTTACATCATGTTTAAAACCCGACCACTAATACAATTCTCTAAGATCCTGGTACATCTTATTCCCACTAGGATGCATATCATAAGGGCTACTATACACTTTTCAAATGATAGACTATATACAATACCTCCCACGATAGCACAAGGCTCTATCAGAATTAAACCAAATTCTATAATCTTACCTTCCTCAATCTACTTAACCCATGCAATAAGAGACATATCTAGAGGTTGCTTCATATTAATCTCATCAACCAAGTTAGGTTTTACTTGCAACTCTGCAAGCAAACCTCCATCCTCAGACAAACTTAGCTTAGCAAACATTGCTCTCAAATCAGTCATCGACCTCCTACTTAACGCATCTGCCATGACATTAGTTTTCCCCAGATGGTACTCAATGGTACGATCATAGTCCTTAAGCAACTCTATCCATCTTCGTTGCCTGAAGTCTAGCTCCTTTTAGGAGAGAAGGTACTTAAGGATCTTGTGATCCATGTAAATGATACACTTCTCACCATATAGATAGTGTCTCCAAATTTTAAGGGCAAAAACTACAGCTCCCAGCTAAAGGTTGTGAGTCTGGTAATTGCACTCATGCGATTTAAGCTGTCTTGATGCATAGGCTACTACTTTATCATCTTGCATAAGCATACAACCAAGATCGGCATGAGATGCATCACTATAAACCACATAATCCTTCCTAGACTCAGGCTAAATCAGAATTGGTGCTTGAGTCAACACAGACTTAAGCTTCTCAAAACTGGCTTGGTACTCCTCAGTCCACTTAAAAGGAACACACTTCTTTAAAAACAAAGTCATAGGAGCCACAATAAACGAAAATCCTTCCACAAACCTCCGAAAATAACAGGATAATACAAGGGAACTCTAGATCTCACTAACATTCCTAGGCTGCTTCCAATCCAAGATCAGCTCTCAAAGCCAGAATTTGCACTTACTCAATGTAGAATAAAGCTTCTTCTAATGGAGGATCTGTAGAACAACCCTCAAATGTTCAATGTGCCTAAATTTGAACTCAGAGTAGATCAAAATGTCATCGATGAAGACAACAACAAATTGATCAAGGTAAAGTTGAAATACCTGATTTATTAAGTCCAGAAAAGTAGTCAGAGCATTTGTAAGACCAAAGGGCATTTGTAGTCTTAGGTACGTCAGATTCCTTCACCTTCAAATAATAGTATCCAGACCTTAAGCTGATTTTGGAAAATCTAGTGCCACTTTTGAATTGATCAAACAAGTCATCAATCCTTAGCAAGGGATACTTATTCTTTATAGTCAACTTGTTTAGCTGCTAGTAATCGATAAAAAGTCTCATAGATCCATCTTTTTTTAGCGAACAAGGCTAAAGATCTCCATGGTGAAACACTCAGTCTTATAAACCCACGATCCAAAAGTTCCTAAAGCTAAACCTTAAGCCCTCAAGTGTACCATATTGGATCTGGTACCCCGAGTATAGTATTTTCGTCTAAGTACACTTGTAATTTTTTCGAACAGATTGGTTAATAAAATTATTCATGAATTACATTAATACTTTGTATATTGTCCGCACATGGTTTTTGCACGCAAAGCAAAATGGAAGCAAATTTTTCTCATTGGTTGCCTAATGTTTAGCTAATACTAAGCAATATTACATGGTTGGGTAGTAGTATAGAAAGGCAACTTGTATTAGTTGACAACCCTAAATATGTCCTTAGTCTAATCGAAAATAAGCAAACCAATTGAAAGACTAATATGTCATCTATCAAGTCCAATTGGTGAGATGTCTTATCTTGGGCATTGGAGTGGATGACTCTCAAAGGATAGAGACATAGATGTGACTCACTAGACTGACAGTACATCAGGCATAACCCAAGTAGAATAGGCTCCAAATCTGTTTATGAATTTATTCACTTGTGATGTTCATAGTGTAACATAGCTAAAGCCTGAATGGATGGTGGACTATGTATTTGTGACTCAAACACTTTGATGTAAGTAAAAACTTGAGTCTAAATAGATAAGGAATTGAAAGCTGGTGCGTTGGGTGTACGACTTCTGTAGTACATAGCATCATTCACAATAGTGGAATTCATATCCCAAAACATGGGTAAATGATATCCTTTCTTTGGCATTACGTGGTTGATGAAACGTAAACGTGGTCACAGGTCGTCCATATTTGTGGTGGAGGACTTGATCACTATTTTATAGTGATTGACTTTTCATAAAGGAAAATGTTATAAAGACCTCCAATTTAAAATTTCATAACAACTGGACACCTCTAACATATAGAACTCAACTTTTGTGCTTTTTACAATTTAGTCCTTTTGACTAAATTGAGTGCCCAAACGTCAAAATTTTCGAACAAAATTTTCACGAAATCACTTTGTGAAATCATAGACCATAAAAATATAATGAAAATAAATTTTTTTCTCGTCGAATTTGTGGTTCCGGAACCACTATTCTAACTAACCCCAAATTCAGGTTGTTACAAATGTAATGGTTACCATGAGATAAAATAGGATCATATTGGGAGAAAAATATTATTCTAAAGAAATTAAGGATATCCTATGAGGGCAACACACTAATAATAAGGTAATTGGATGAGCACTGAGTTGTTGCTTTTGTAATGGTATGTCGTTGGGAGAGCTCAATCACAATATTATAGTGGAATGATTTGATGTCGTTGGGGAGAGCTCAATCACAATGCTATAGTGGAATGACTTGGTGACTAAATGAGTATAGAATTAATAGGTGAAAATCTAGAAGTTAATTATTAATCATTTGAGCCTTAACTACATATGTCAAATCGGCGCCCACCGCTAGCTCATGAATTGTGTGTTTGAATAGAAATGAACAGAATGAATAGAAAAAGAGAAATGTGAAACATTCAAGAATGATTATGGTTTTCACCGAAATGGAGAAATAGAATCATTTGGAAATGAATGTAGGTTTCCAAAAATAGAAATGGATATGAAAATGGAAATGGAAACTTGCAATTTTATATAGGATTACTTAAAAATGGTGGATGAATGAGTTTATGTTTTTGGATTG
The DNA here is from genome assembly GCF_025698545.1 of Gossypium raimondii. Lineage (NCBI taxonomy): Eukaryota > Viridiplantae > Streptophyta > Magnoliopsida > Malvales > Malvaceae > Gossypium > Gossypium raimondii. The sequence goes on from NC_068570.1 coordinate 22,357,500, forward strand.
TTTTGAAGCCCAAAAATGAAAATAAATAATTTGGTCTTAGTGAACATATTGAATGAATTTTCTCAAAATTTTATCAAGGGTAAAATCATCAAAATTTTACCATGTGTAAAATTGTCGAAATTTTACTGGGTAACATTGGGGTGAAAAATTTATTTAATATGTAGATATTAAATTATATTTTAGGAAATAGAAAAACTGAGTTGTGTTGGATAATATTATAGAGTACTAGGTCAAAAAGGCCTAGAAAGTACTCATAATTGGACGAGATGTGAGAGAGGCCCAAAACCTTTCATATAAGGTGATGAGACGAAAAAACCCTAGTATCATTAACTAGCGTTGCCGCCCCCTATATCCTAGTTAAACTACGATTTGTTTTTCTAGTGGAAATAAACTTCTACAACTTTACAAGGCTTCTACCTTTTCTTCCTTTAAATATATGACATCGATAGAGCTATTTAGAGAATTTTTGAGAGATCGCTATTCTCGCAAAAAATAGAGAGAATTTATTCTCAACTTATAAACATATTTTTTAGAATAACAATTTTATAGGTTTCTATTAAAGAAGAAGGAATTTTTGTTTTCACCCCAAAAGGAAAACTTTTTTGAGTTTTGTGTTTTGATTCAATTGGTTCAGACCCACACTCGAGCAGTTCATGGTACGAGAATAGTGGAGAAGACCGTTTGGTTGAAAGCCAAAAAAATCAATTATTTGCTTAACAGAAAACACCTATACGAATCCAGTTACAATTTATTGCTATAAATATCACAAACTAGGTCAATTTTCAAAATTTTATTTTCCACTGTGCAAGAAATCCGTTTTCAAACTGGATTTTTTTTTCCAATAATTGGTATCATAGACAAGTTGTGCTATGTTTATGGTATAAACCAAGATCGAATCTCTATTTTCATCTTGTTTGATTAATATTTGATAAGATGTGGCATTCTTGTAATTATTCACATGTTTAGGGGAATGTATGTGAATAAATGTAATTTTATATATTTGTTATGTAATAATTATTTTTTTGCCAAGGTTGTAGTTCGTAGGAAATAGACTGTGGACTATCATCTCCACTTAGGATTTTTTTTATTTATAGAATTTTTGTGAGCCAAAAATGAACATAGGACATAAATTAATTTTTCCAAAAAAGATTCCATGTAATTTTTCTAGAAAGGATTCCATGTAATTTTTCCAAAAAGGATTCCATGGCAAGGAGAAGATGGAGCGATGGCAGTCAAAGAAACAAGGAATGCCTTGTGATGAAAAACTATGTACTTTTTTTGGTTTTTCATTTATTTTCTAGAAATAAAACCATGGAAACCTTGACTGACAATTTTATTTTATTAGTCATATCTTTATATATTTTTTAATAATTATTTCTGATAAAATTGTGACATATAAGCATGAGAAGATTCACAGTTGATATATTAAACATAACAAGTGTGGTAATGAGAAAATACATGTGTTGTATTGTTCCATTCACTTATTTAGGTTATTTGATTACTATGGGAAATGTGGTAATGAGAAGATGAATGTCTAAGATTGGATTTGGTAAGGAAAAGCTTGGTTTTTAAATGGTCAAACACAACTCGCCTCCCTTTCCTGGTAACCTACCTGGTGCACGGTTCATGTTCACTTATTTGGTTTTTTCCTTTAAAGAAAGCTGCGAAGAATCACAATTGTTTCATTGACTCTTGTCAATAATATCATGTGAATATTATAAAATTACCATAACATGTCATGCATACATGAGATAAGCATGCCATATAGTTTAGGAAAGAATGCCACATGTACTTGTAATGCATATATTGATTATTCATGATTGAAACCAAAAATTAAAAATATTGTATGTTTTTAAAATATTAAGTGGAAGAAAGTCCCTAAATAAGACGTATGGTCTCCACCACTGGTATCTTGTGATGGCATGACCAGTGCACTAGCCCACGGTAGGATTACTATATGGATTTCACTGAGGAGATTTCTTGAAAGTAAGAAGAATTCTCTTGCAATCAAATGATAATTGGACTCGCTTTTGTGGTAAGCATTATCATGCAATAAGTCAAGAAATTCTATGTTCAAAAGAGGACAACTAATCGAAGCATGCTACTCGGTGAGATTGTCCCAAGATGACTCATTTTTGGTGCATGATGCGATAGGTGTTGAGTAACTCCCCACAGAGCTCTACTTAAGTTAGAATGATGGACAAATATTACACGATTATTAGTATGTTCGAATGCCTAAGAAATTAGGTTCATGTACTAATTGGATGGAAATTCATGTTCTTACTAGTTGATCATGATCACCCTAGGGTGGCTTAACTCAATGGGTGTGGGAATTATTGTTCTAATAGTTTAAAAATGTTTTCAAGGTTTAATGTAAGACGTATGCATCATCTTAGTGCATATCGTAATGTTGCAAAATGTTTTCAAACATGTGCTTAATACAATGATAGTAATATATGAATATTTTATTTTCAGTTCAAAAATGGAACAAACTCCTTATTGAACGTACTCACTGAAACAAAATGAACAGAAAGAACTATAAGGAATGGAACAGGAACCTAATAATTGTCTTGAGCTGTGATAACCTTAAAGTTTTATTGATACTAAGTACTCTTCGACCACTCAAGTTGAGGCTAGAAAACACTAGGAAGAGTCTGATGAGATAGATCATTGCTATATACTGACAAGCATGCCCAACACTTTGTTTAAGAAATTGGAGAGTTTTAAGACTGCTAAAGTGATACTAGATAAGCTAGAAGACATGTTCGGAGGCCAAGCTACCTCAGCTTGACAGTCTGCCATAACTAGATTGATGAATGCCCAAAAAAAGCCCGATACTCCGGTCAAAGACCATATGATCACTTTTATGGGCTACTTTGCCGAGGTTGCAAACAATAAGGCCAACTTGGACTAGAACACTCAAATTGAGGTGCTTTTCAAAAGCTTTGCAAATGATTTTGTTGGTTTTCGGGCTGTATAACCTTGGCAACGAAAACCTAACTCTTACACAACTCATGAAGGAGTTACAATCTTATGGGTTAATGTTGAGCGACAATTAGCCGGTCCGAAGAGAAAACTCAAATATAGTCATCACTTCTTCTTCAAAAGGGAAGGGAAAGCGTGCTAAGAAAGGAAAGGCTAAAGTCTCTAGGCCACCACAAGTGGTAAGGAAGAGAACTAGAAAGCCTAAAGACTTATTAAAGCCTAAATGCTTCTTCTGCAGTAAGAAAGGGCAATTAAGACAAACTGTAAAGAGTGGACGGAAAACCTAGCCACCAAAAGCAAAGGTATGAAGCTCTTGATGATAGAAACTCATTTAGTGGAAGACTCGATAAACCACTAGGTCACTGATTCAGGGGCCACTAATCATATTTGTGTTTCTTTATAGGGGTTTGAGGAGAAGAAAAATCTTAGAGATAAGAGTTTATCATTGTGGATCAGGAATGAGACAAGTGTGGCAACTGAAGCAGTAGGAGGCATACATCTTTATTTTGATAATTTTAGGAAGATTATTTTAAAAGGCGTTTTCTATGTACCAAGTTTCAAAAGAAACTTAATTTTTGTTGTATGTTTATATAAAGACAGCTTGACTGTGACTTTAAATAATGGAGTTGAAATATCTAGAAATCGTAATCTTATCTGTAATGGATGGATGCCAAATAATTTTTATTTTGTCAAACCAAAGATGTACACATTGCTTGAGACTGAAATATCGAATAAAAGACTTAAAACTTCTCACTCCAATGAGGCGTACCTTTGGCATTTAAGACTTGTTCGTATTAACCGATAAAGAATACTAGACTTGTTTAAGATGGCATCTTAAGTTCACTTAAAGAATTTGATCTTCCACAATGTGAATATTGCATAGAAGGTAAGATGACTAAGTGATTTTTTAATGCAAAAGGAACGTGTAACAACCTGTTTTTAGTGAAATCAGACCAATGGTTTCGGGACAACAAATTTGAAGTCAAAAATTTCATTTTATTAATATTTTATTGCCTACAGCATGATAGAAATACCGTATAAAAATTTCGTTACGAAATTTTACTGTTTACATGTTTAATTTTATAAAAAGGACTAAAGCGCATAAAGTACAAAAGTTGGGTTCTCATAGCTAAAGGTATTAAATAGCTATAGAAATTTAATGTGAAGTCCTTATATGGTAAATAGCCCATTAATGAGATAGTGGAGGATGTTGGCTTGGCATATTGAGTAAATTTTCAATTCTTGAAAAGTTACTTAAGTAAATTAGTTAATAAGATAAAATAAATAAAACCAAATTAAAGCTTTCTTCTTTATTTCTTCAATCGAAAATGGAGGATTAGAATAGCGGTGGAAGAAGTTTATTTCAACCAACCCTAATTTTTCAATAAGTAAGTGATTTCCTGTTTTTGATAATTTCTATGTTTCTGGGATCGTTGTAGCTTAATCTAGCTAGCCCAGGGACTAATTTGTGAAACTATTAAATTATTTGAGTTTTTCCATTGGTGAACATCTTAGGGTTTTGAATTTTGATGATAGAAAATAAATGGTTGTTGTTAGATAAACAACTTTTGTAAAGGAATTCTTGATGAAATTATTAATTAAGGATTAAATTGAAAAATGTGATAAATTGTGTGGTAAAATTGTGAATTTGTAGAAAAATATGGGCTGTTATTAGTATGTATATAGTTCGGCTAGGATTGGGTAAGGATAAAATTGAATGAATTTTATTTTTTCGAGCCTAAGGACTAAATTGTAAAGATTTAAAAGTATAGGGGCACAATGGTAATTTTGCCAAAAATGTGTGTTGGACTAAATTGAATATGAATTATATTGAATTGAGTTAAATTCATTTGTATAGATCCTGTCAGACCTCGTACGGAGTTAGATCAAGGTAAAGAGAAAATCTCGAATTAGTAGCCTTCGTATCTACGTACACTCGTTGAGGTAAGTTCGTGTACTGAAATTGTACATTTATATGTTTTAAATTGAACATATGTTTATGAATTGTGTAATCATCATATATAAATACCGAACGCATATTCGAAGACATACAATGATTACCGAGTCCCGTTTGAACCTTAAGAATTTTTAGGAGACAAATGACATGTCATTAGGTTTACTGATTTCAGCTCGTATGAGCTTATCGATACTCAGCTTGCATGAGCTTACCATTATTCTCCTCGAAGGAGCTTACCGTTTACAGCTCGTAAGAGCATACCGATTCAGAGCTCGTATGAGCATACATGTACAGGAATTGACAGATTACAGTTCAGTACACCTCGTGTGTACTACCTGCGTATCCAACGATATTCTGAATGGTTCAACTGGCACTGTTCTGTTATGAGATTACAAGAGTTCAATATGAACTACTATAGGTATTTACATGAGCTATATGAAAATGATAGGTACATGATATATAGATACACGAAGTGGAAATTATATTTATATGTACATGGAAGTTTGATTATTGTTCAGCTCATACATGTTTCTTGATATTATTTGAATTACATGACTAACATGGTTGATGAGGATATGTGTTTAGGCTTTTGGCCAAATTGAGTTGGATATGCTTTGTATGCTTTACCTTAAATGTGACTAAATGGTAAGTTAATTTCTTTGTTATATGAACTTACTAAGCTTAAATGCTTACTCTGTGTATTTTTCTTGTTTTATAGTGATTCAGAAGCTCGTTCGGGTTGGAAGCTCGTCGGAGCTATATCGCACTATCTATCAGCTCTTTCGGCACTTTCAGTTGTTTAATTTCTGTTATAATGCCATGTATAGGTTATTTTGGCTAATGTTGGCTTACGTGTGATGTTGTTGTTATGGCTATATGTTTTAGCTTGTCATTTGGTATATTTTTCTATGTATATATAAATGACCTTATCATGTTTGATGTATGGTGTAGTATAGGTAATATGTGAATTGATTTATGTTTGATGGATGAAAATTTTAATGGCACTTGAATATGCATTTGGATATGTACTACAGTTTGGAGTGATTTAGTGCTTATTGTGGAAAGCACATATGTATAATTAGGTTACTTTTTGAATGGTTTGTATTGGTGTTTTAGTGCACAAATTACAAGTGACATACATGACCATTTGATTCTAGAGATCAAGTACATAAATGGTACTAAATGGTATGTTTTGATTAATGTTCTATATGGTAAGTTTTAGTACAAATATGCATGAGTTATTTAAAAAATTGGATATATTGTATGTTTAGATTTACATGTTATAAGTTGTTATTTGAGGTGCCTAAGGGCATATTTTTTGTATGTGAAGATTTTACATGTTTAAAGCTTGATTTTGGATTGTTTTGGATGCCTATTTATGACTTGTGTATATGAAAAATGTTGAGTGTAGGTGGATGCCAAATTGGGTGAGAAATGTGGCTTGTAAAATGGTCTATTTTCGTCCACACGTGGATGTGTCTCAGTCGTGTGTGACACATGGCAAAGTGACACGATCGTGTGTCCCCTGTATCTTTTAAAGAGTGCAAGTCAGTATGCTCACACGGCCTAGCACACGGGCATGTGGCTTTGCTATGTGGCACAAGTCAGTGAGTTACACATGCACAGACACGGGTTGGGACACGACAGTGTGTCCCTATTTTGAATGCCCACACAGCCTAAGACACGGGCGTGTGTCTTGGCCGTGTGAGTCAGACAGCCATGTGACCCTTACAGCTTTGAAAATTTTAAATGTTTCCAAAATCTTCTCCGAGTTTCCAATTTAGTCCCAATTTGTTTCTAAGGTGTATTTTGGTCCTCACGGGCTCGTATAAGGGACAATATGTATGAATTTGATTGGTTTTTGACATGAATACTATATGATATGAAATGTTTGTATTTTTTGTCTGTTAGATTTGTAATCTCTAGTAATGCTCCATAACCCTGTTCTGGCGATAGATTCGGGTTAGGGGTGTTACAGAACGAAGGCTGAAAAACCCCTAAAAATTGTGCACACTGAGTATGTGGCCCCATAAGCATTAGTTCAAGAGGCGGTTATGAGTATTTTGCAGTCTTTATTGATGACTATTCTAAATATAGGTATTTATACCTAATTCACCACAATAGTGAAACAATTGATAAATTCAAAGAGTTTCGTACGGAATTGGAGAATATTAATCTGATGAATTTTTAAGGTACCTCATTAAGAATGAGATTTTGTCCCAGTTAACCGCGTCGGGCACTCCACAACAGAATGTTGTGGCAAAGAGAAGAAATCAATGTTAAGTTATTCGAAGCTGTCAATCTTTTTTTGGAGATACATTGTACAAATGACTTCCTATCCTAAATGATGTGCCAAGTAAGGCAACATCAAAAACCCCATATGAATTATGGCATGGCAGGAAATTCAATCTTAATCATTTTAGGATTCGGGGATACCTGACCTACATATTAGATAAAGATGTAAGAAAGTTGGGCTTTCGGACATAATTTTGCATGTTTGTAAGATGTCCAAAGGGAAAAAAGGGTGGTTTAATTTATAACCTGAAAAAGCAAACTATTATATTGTCAACTCATGCTAATTTCCTTGAAGAAAGTTACATGAATGACTTTAAACCTCAGAGTAAAGAGGTACTCGAAGAGCTTTCAGAACATATACAAAACCCTACGAAAACGGTTCCAGAACCAACTTCTAATAGTAGTCCTGCAAACGATCAACAACATATGGAGCTTCATCGCAGTGAGAGGGTCTCTCGTAGGCTTTAGTTTTTCCAATCTGGTGAACATGTTTTTAACACTAAGTCTGTAAAAGAAAAAGATGACAGCCCACTCACATAAGACGAAGCGATGGAAAGTGCTAATTTCAAGCTCTAGGAAATAGATATGAAAGTTGAAATGGACTTCATGTATTCCAACTCAGTGTGGGAACTTGTAGAATTACTAGAAGGGATAAAACCCATAAGGTGTAAGTAGATCTACAATAGGAAAATAATTGTAGATGGAAATGTGGAAACTTATAACGCCAGACTTGTAGCAAAAGGTTATACTCAAAAAGAATGTATTGATTACAAAGAAACCTTCTCTCCAGTTGTCATGCTCAAGTCAATTTGCATATTATTATCTATTGTGGTGGCTCGTGATTACGAGATTTGGAAAAAGGATGTCAAGATAGTGTTATTGGATGGCTATCTTAAAGAGAGCATCTACATGATGCAACCCACCAGATATATATAGCTAAATAAAACGAGCATAAAGTTTACAAACTGATTTGATCCATATATGGACATAAGCAAGCATCTCGCTCATGGAATCAAAAATTTGATCAAACGATCAAGATTTTTGGATTTGAGCAAAACGTAAATGAACCTTGTGTTTATAAATTTTTAGGGGATGAAAATGTGGTCTTTCTCGTTCTATATGTCAATGACTTCCTACTAATTGGAAATGATGTAGGGACATTATCATCGGTTAAACTGTGGTTAACCTAACAATTTAGCATGAAAGATTGGGGGGAAGCTAATTTTGTTTCAGGTATTCAAATCCTAAGGGATCGAAAGAACAAAATGATAGCACTAACTCAGGCTTCATACATAGATAAGATATTGGAGCGTTATGCAATGACCGATTCGAAGAAGGGAAATCAACCCTCCGTATTGGGATTTCATTCTCTTTAGAAGATTGTCCTAAGAAAGTGGAAGAAAGAGAGAACATGAGAAAGGCTTCATATGCTTCGACAGTACGAAGTCTCATGTACGATATGCTAGGTACACGCCCATTTATCTATTTTCTAGTGGGGTTGGTAAGTTGATATAATGCGAATCCAGGACTCAGGCACTGGAAATTAGTTAAGCATATACTCAAGTATTTATGGAGAACGAGAGATTATATGCTTGTGTATTCCGGAGGAGACCTTACACCTATCGGATATATTATTTCTGACATCCAAATGTGTTGTGATTTGAGGAAATTGACATTAGACTATTTTTTATCCTAAACGGTGGGTCCATAGTGTGAATAAGTGTCAAGTAGGGTTACACTGCTAACTTCACTATGAAGGGCAGAATATAAGGTATTGAAAAGCTATGACTCTATTACAGTGTGAATATAGCAAAACCTAAAAGAAACCACATAAGGACATAACACATTAAAGGAGACAGTAGTGTTTGATGGAATAAGGAATGTAGTCAAAAAATGCATCTGAGGACATACCTTGGGGTTTGTTTTACCAACACTCTACTATCTAGAGAGTTCTTTGGAAAATATGTGAAGGAGCATAGGAATGTGAAACATGACTCATTTACTTCACTAGGTTAAGTAAGAGACTATTGGATCTAGTTCCTTGAGTGTAGTATTTTTTTTGTTTAAGTACACTTGTAATTTTTTTGAACAGATTGGTTAATAAAATTATTCATGAATTACATTAATACTTTGTATACTGTCATCACATGGTTTTTGCACACAAAGCAAAATGGAAACAAATATTGCTCATTATTTGTCTAATGTTTAACTAATACTAAACGATAATACGTGGTCGGATCGTAGTACAAAAAGATAGCTTGTATTAGTAGACGAACCTAAATATATCCCTAGTCTAATAAAAAATAAGCAAACCAATTGAAAGACTAATATGTCATTTATCAAGTCCAATTAGGGAGATGCCTTGTCTTGGGTATCAGAGTGGATGACTCCTAGATGATACTACATTGAACAAGACCCAAGCATAATAGATCCTGAACCTGTTTATGAATTTATTCACTTGTGATATTCATAGTGTGACATACCAAAATCCTGAGTGGATGGCAGACTATGTATGTGTGACTCGTACACTTTGATGTAAGTAAAAGTTTGCATTCATATAGATAAGGAACTGAAAGCCGCTGCATTGGGTGTATGACTTCTGTAGTATGTAGTGTCATTCACAATTGTGGAATTCATAGCCCAAAACATGGGTAAATGATATCCTCTCATTGGCATTACGTGGTTGATGAAAAGTAAAATTGGCCGCGTGTGGTCCATCTTTGTGATAGACGACTTGATCACTATTTGATAATGATTGACTTTTCATAAAAGATGATGTAATGGTTACCATGAAATAAAATAGGATCATATTGAGAGAACGAATATTATCCCAAAAAGATTATGGATATCGTTTGAGGGTAACACACTAACAACAAGGTCATTGGACGAGCACTGAGTAGTTGCTTTCGTAATGGTATGTTGTTGGTGGGAGCTCAGTCACGATACTATAGTGGAATGACTTCGTGACTAAAAGAGTTTAAAATTAATAGGAGAGAAGCCAAAACTTAATTATCAATCATTTGAGCCTCAACTACATATTTCCAATCGACCCCCCTTAGTTAGCTCATTGAAACCCTAAATGAATTACGTGTTTTAATATAAATGAACAAAATAAATAGAAAAAGAGAAATGGGAAACATTCAAGAATGATTATGGTTTTCTCTGAAATGGAGAAATAGAATCATTTGGAAATGAATCTAGGTTTCCAAAAAAGGAAATGAAAATAAAAATGGAAACTTGTAATCCTATATAGGATTACTTAAAAAATGGAGGAATGAGTTTATGTTTTTGGATTGTTTTGAAGCCCAAAAATAAAAATAAATCATCTGGTCATAGTGAACATGTTGAGTTGTGACATATTGAACGAATTTTCTTGAAATTTTATCGAGGGTAAAATTGTCAAAATTTTACTGTGTGTAAAATTGTCAAAATTTAACTGGGGTAACATTGGGGTGAGAAAATTATTTAATATGTAGATATTAAATTTTATTTTAGGAAATAGAAAAATTGAATCGGGTTAAAAAAGCCTAAGAAGTACTTGTAATTGAACCCGATGTGAGTGGCTCAAAACCCCTCATATAAGGTGGTGGAATGGAAAAACCCTAGTATCATTAACTAGGATTGCCGCCCCCTATATCATAGATAAACTAGGATTTGTTTTTCTAGTGGAAATAAACTTCTACAACTCTACGAGGGTTATACTTGCTCTTCCTTTAAATAGATGGCACCGGTAGAGCTATTTAGAGAACTTTTGAGAGCTTGTTATTCTACCAGAAAATAGAGAGAATTTATTCTTAAGATATAAACATATTTTTTAGAATAACAATTTGACCGGTTTCTATTAAAGAAAAGAGAATTTTCATTTTCATCCCAAAATGAAAACTTTTTCTAGTTCTGTTTTTGATTCAATTGGTTCGAGCCCACACTCGAAGTAGTTCGTGGTAGGAGAATAGTGGAGAAGATAGATTGGTTGAAAGCTAGAGACTATTAAGGATCCACTTTTCAAAAAACATACACTACAAATTCTTTTAAGGTTTATTGCTATAAATATCACAAACCCAATTAATTTTCAAAATTTTAATTTTTTGATGTGCAAGAAAATCATTTTCAAATCGGGTTTTTTCCAACACACTGGAACAGTCCTAGGCAACAGGTATATCCCAAACTCGACCTCTCGTTCCAGAGGTAATCCAGGTAACTCTTGTGGAAAGATGTCGAGAAACTCCCTCACAGTACAAATACCTTCCATAATTAATCCATTAACTCTTAGGTCCAAAACATAGGCCAAATAAGCCTTAATTCCCTTCTGAACCAACTTCTCAGCCACTAAAGCAAAGATCATATTAGATAAGTAATCTCTACACTCACCAACAATCCAAATCTCCTTACCAATCGAAATATTCAAAGTGACCTTTTTTGAAGCACAGTCCAAACTGACTTGGTGTTCCACCAACCAATCCATACCCAAAATTAGATGAAATTCCCCAAAGGGTAGCTCTATTAAATCTATCAGAAATATTTCTCCCTAAACTTCCAATGTGCATCTCCTATAAATCTTATACATAGTAACAATCTAACTTAGGGGACTGACTATAGTTACTTCACTAATAGTTATTCTACCCCAATCATCTATTTATGAATCATCATACAAGAAACATATGAGTGTGTAGAACCAATATCTATCAAAGCAAAGTACTGAACAAAATTAACTGTAAAAGAACCTACTATGACGTTAGCTACATCACGATCCTCTCTATGTCTAGCCGTATAGACAAGTGCCGGCTATTTTCCATTGGTCTAATTTGAACCCTGACCCGATACTCGTTGTCCCTACCCAGCATTACCTCTTTTGTACTGAACCTGACCATTTTGAGGTTGCTACCTAACCCTCTAATTCTTAACTTGTTTTACAGTAGAGCTTGCATCTGATGGTTACAACATGGACAGTCGAGGTTACAACCCATCCCTCTCCAACATTCACCTAGGTTCTACTTACCACAGTAAGCACAGTTCTGAGTCCTACCTCCAATGCCAATAACATGAGTATTCTGTCGAGGTTTATCATCTTTGGCTTGCTTAATGGGTTGCAAAGCCATGACAGTGAGTCCAACATCCCTCTTAGCAGGGGCCTTAGCCTTTTCTCTCTTCTCACACTCTACACGCTTAACTTCCTCAAAAATTTTGGTTTTCTCCACCTAAGTTTCAAAAACCCTCTCTTGGTGTGGGGCAACCTGGATCATCAAATCATACTATAACCCATTCTCAAATTTCGCACACTTATCTTGCTCAATCACAACCATCCCTTGAGTGTACCGAATAAGCCTCAAGAATTTGGCCACAGACATTTCTCTTTATTTCAACTCCATAAATGCCAACCTTCGGGCCTCAACATATCTAGTGCCCACGTATTTCTTCCAGAAAGCTTGTTGGAAATAGTCCCAAGTCAATCTCTCTACCACAGTAACTCTCATAATGGACTGCCACCATCGGTAAGCCTCGTCCCTTAGCAACAATACTGTACCCTTCAACTTCTGCTTCTTTCTATAGCTTTCATCCAAATCTCAACTACGGTAAGGATTGTCCAAGCAACACCCCTAAATCAACTCCATTGGGTCTAAGCCTCTCAACTATAGTCCATTGACTATCGGTTCCAGTTTGGGCTCTATCCACGTGCTGAAGCACCTTCAGAATGGTCTGTGATACAACACCGTCAGTAAGATCATGAGAACTACCTTCAATGGTAGATGCATTCTCAACATGCTTAGCCACAAGCTCAAGAGTATGCACTTAAGACACAAATGATTCAATTTGGGAATCGTGGCCTTGTGCTCCACAAGCTCACGTGCCATAGGTTCGTACACTTCGAGCGTTCATTTCGTTAATAATGAGTTCATTATTAACGTAAGTATTTTCAGTCTAATAGTTGACCTAAGTTCACAATCTATAGTCTTTTTATAGTTTCAGTAAGAAGAAAAGTACTTATCTAGGATCCACTTCGGAGTCTCAGATTTTTCTTTTGAAAAAGTAAAACTTTTCTAAAATAAAATTTATTCGTGGCATGGTTCCCAAAATATCCTCTTTAAACATGCATACAGATTTAAGAAAAACCACAGTCTGAGTTTTTTAACTTGACTCTAATACCACTAAGAACATGTTTGGTTTGGTGTATTGGCTATGCCAATACACCCTTAATCGGTGGGCCCCACCTAATCCCCCTCTAATCTGCCGTTTGGTTCAATGTATTGTTAATCCCCCTCTAATCCGTTACTTTTCTAATCCCTAAAATTCTCTGTTTTGTAATCCCTGCCTCCTCCTCAGTTTACACCCGTTTTACAGCCTTAGCCCTAATTTGCCCTCCCAACTAGAAATCCACCTCCAGCCTCTCCCTCCCAACATCAAACAGAACCTGCGAGCGAAGTCACCTCCACCCGACTCCACCGTCTCAGGTCTCCGGCCCCATTGTTTCATCTTTGTTACATTTCAATTTGTAGGAACTATTTTCTCATCAACAGATCTGATTTGTACATTGCAGGTTGGTCGGTTTGCAAATCTCCCCGTTTTGCTTATTATTTCACGAAAGAGATTTTTAGATTTGATTACTTCCTTATAGGTCATTCATCAAGATGAAAATCCTTTATTATCTGACCTAGTGTTTGGAGAAGGAGTAGTGAATGATGCAACATCGGTAGTTCTCTTCAACGCAATTCAAAAATCGATGTTTGAGAATTAACAATAGAACATCTCTCCAGTTGATTGGTGATTTCATTTGCCTGTTCTCGACAAGTACTGCTCTTGGAGTTACTGTGAGTTAATTACTCTTGAAGCTTTCTTCTGACCGTATGTCATTTATTATAGTGTTAGGAATTTTAGCTTTTATTTTTACTGGAAAATCCTATATAAATAAGTGTGGGGTTGGTGATAGGGATTTTAACTTTCAAGTTCTTAGTGTGGGGTTGGTGATAGGGGGCTTCAAATTCTGGAAATTGGCGACAAAGAGTTAGTTTCTGCCATTGATGAAACTAATTTAAGGGTAAAAACAAAAAATCAAAAAGGGGAAATTTGGGAGAGAATTGACTTACAGATTGAAAGGGAAAGCGACGATGATTGTGGAATTTGAACTTTGGGGCATGAAAGCTATGGCAAACGGATTGAAGTTCCATTTTTTTACACCATGTTTGGTTTGGTTATTCCAACAAAACCAGCCACCAGAAACCTACTAGACCTTGTAAATTTCCAGTCCACCAGAAACATACTATTAAAGGATTACTTGATCATTGCGGTTTCAGTTTCACATTTATAAATGGAACTTTTGAATTTATACTTTATTCTTGTACTTTCTCTGAATTTTTAGCAATATAATTTGTGACTGAAAGCATGTAAAATAATTCCATGCCTTTCTTCTATGTTTAATATCCCCTTTTTCTCTTTTGCTCCCTTTCACTTATGGGCCTCTTCATTGCTATATGACTCATCTTTAAGACGTTGCTTTTCTCTTAATTTTATTGCCTTCTTTGTTTACCTTCAGTGCAGGTGTGAGAAAGTTATCTTATTTCCTTTCGGGAGGAGCTAGAAGGAAAATTCTTTAAAGACGAAGACCTTTTGATTTGCAAGGTTGGTTTTGCATTTGTTTTCATGATGTTATTCTTTCAATCCATTGTCTCGAGGCTGATTAGCATTTTCATTAGATATAAGCAAAATATGCTTAAAATAAATATTGTGAAATAAACTGAAATAATAAAAGCTGAAATAATAAAATATTGTGAAATAAACTGAAATAATAAAATAAATATTAATGTATAATATATCTAATACTTAAAATAAATATTGTGAAATAAACTGAAATAATAAAATATTATAATAAAAATAAAAGTTGCTGCGTCATGAACTCTTCAAAGAAGGGTTTAGGTCGTTGAATATGAATGCCTATGCTGATATAATGCATGCATATCTCAATAGATGGTTGAGTGGTTATGTAGTGTTGGCATAGATGCCACTGTATGTTGATTCAAATATGTGCTTTATTGGTTTTCAATTCTGGATTATGCCCCAATTGATTGAGACAAATAATTGATAATTTGCATTTATTCAGCTGTATTTTTTGGCTATGTTTGTTTTTCATAGGCATGTCTGTCCTGAAACATTGTCAAAATTTCCTCCGATGAAATTAGGACATACATTTATTAGTTGCCCTTTTTTGCGTTTCAACTCTAAGCAATAGGAAATAACTTTTCTTTGAAGCAAATAGTTTAACCAGCCACGGACACATGTAGAAACCTATGATATCATGTAAAGTTACTAAAATATTTGTGCAAACCTTGTTTTTAAGTCTCAGAAAACATGAGGGCATCATCCACTTCATAATATAGAACAGGGGGCCTTTTGATATGGACTACTCATCAGAGTATCCGCATATTGAGAAATAAAAGGAATGAATGATTTAAACATGGCAATTCATACAAATGTAGATTGTTCTTGTCTTTGTTGACTGCATTATTTGGTTAACTTTATTAACCTACCATCCATGTCTGCATGCACGCTATGTTAATAATTACTTAATTTTTTTAAAATTAAAAAAAAATATTTCTATATTTTCTTAAAAATAAAGTTTTATATCATTTTAATAATTTTATAAATTTTAAAACACATGTATATCGCACTAACAAAATTAAAAGAGTTGTGTAGATAAAATATTTCCCTAATGTCGAATTATCAAATAATATAATGGTATTTATATATCTCCTAAAAATCTCACTTTGCAAAATCACATGATGATTTGTAATATGTAAATCAAATAATTGTAAATAAATAAATAAAATAAGGAAGCACTTGACTATAATATTTTATTATTACCTCCTGTGTTATATCCTTTCAATATATAACCTTAGATTTGTAGTACTAATTTATGATTATCATAATCTAATCCCAATTATAATTATAATAAAATTAGTTCATCTAAATATACACTACCTGTATCTTGATGTGTAATATACTAAAAGCCCGACCTCGCATATCCAGGACCTTCAAGAGTAAATAAAATTTTTATAACTCTCAAATTTGTCTATAACGGTAATGATATCAATTAAATTAAGATTCGATCCTCTATTATTATTGTATTTAATATTATTACCTATAAATTAATGTGTTTAAGCATAGTTTTAAAACTTGAAGTACACATATACCAACAATTAATTTTAGGTCAATTATACATACACCAACAATTATACATACACCAACAATTAATTTTAGGGTAAATAAAAATAAACCAAGAATTAATTTTAGGTCAATTATACATACACCAACAATTAATTTTAGGTCAATTATACATGCTTTATAATTTCTTTATTGTTTGGGTGATTGATAAAGAAATGAAATTAAAGTTGAAACGATATCATTTAGTAGATACTATTTTGCTTCGTGTATTCTAAATTTGTATTGTTTATTTTATTTGATAATGTGTAATTGCAACTTCAATTCATTGATAGTGTGTTCTAATTTTAATATGTTGCAGTAATGGCTCGTCTGCCTTTAATTGCACAAAGTGTGAGGCGTAAAAGAATTGGTCTTGCATTGACAATATGGTTGGAAATCTGTAGAATTGCGATTTGGTTCTTGTTTAGAATGGGTGCCAGCCTTAGCCTACAGACTTATAGACCAAGGATTAGGTCCTATACCTTAGATTTTTATGCAAAACGGGATTATGTGAAGAGGCTTGTATATGCTAGTGACGAGACTTGTATTGAACAAGTTAGGATGAATAGAACTACCTTTTTTAAACTATGTGAGATGTTAGAATTGATAGGGGGATTGAAGTCGTCAAGGTTCATGCTTGTTGATGAGCAAGTAGCAATGTTTTTACATATCATCTCCCATCACCTGAAAAATCGAGTTATCAAGCACCACTTTAGAAGGTCCGGGGAAACTGTAAGCAGAGCTTTTCATAGTGTTTTAAATGCTGTCATACGCTTACAAGATGTCTTATTTAAAAAGTCCGAGCCAATTACAGCCGATTCTTCTGACACAAGGTGGAAATGGTTTAAGGTATTAGACTGAGTTTTATATATAGCTTGTATGACATTTAGTTGACTTAGAATTAAATTAGTATTCTAACTCAAGGTTTTATATCATGTGATATAGAATTGCTTAGGTGCTCTTGATGGAACCCACATCAAGATTAGGGTGCCAACAGTTGATAAACCTAGATATCGAACCCGAAAAGGTGACATAGCAACAAATATGCTAGGTGTTTGTACACGAGATGCAATTTGTTTATGTTCTTCTGGTTGGGAAGGTTCGATTCTTAGATGGACGGGTGCTTGAGATGCCATTAGTAGAAGATATGGACTAAAAGTTCCTCGTGGTACAGTGTATAGTTAGAGGAATTTGAATTATTCATTGAGATCAAACTTTGTTTGCTGAATTAATCATTTTTTAAAAAAATTATTTTATAGGTTGTTATTATCTAGTTGATGCTGGATACACAAATTGTGAGGGATTTCTTGCACCATTTAGAGGACAGCGATATCATCTGAACGAGTGGCGTCAGGGTTATCAGCCAAGTTCTCCGCAAGAGTTTTTTAATATGAAACATGCCTCAGCACGTAATGTCATTGAAAGATGCTTTGGCTTATTAAAACTTAGATGGGGAATACTTAGGAGTCCATCGTTTTATCCTGTAAGGGTGCACAATAGAATTATTATTGCATGTTGTTTGCTCCATAATTTTATTCGAACCCATATGAGTATTGATCCCATTGAAGCGGAGGTGGGAGAAGGATTACCTACTAATGTGGTGGATGACGATGAACCGAATATCACAAATATTCATCCATCGGATGCTTGGGCAACTTGGAGGATGGAACTAGCCAACCAAATGTTCGATGAATGGCAAGCATCTAGAAATTAGTTAGGTTTAGGGACAAATTGAGTTTGAATTGATTTGTTGATGTTATTTTATGTATCTAGTTTATGAAACTTTGGTGGTCTTTGATTAAAATTACATATTGTACTAAACTTTGTTGAATTATAATTTAATTATCTTTTCATTCAGCATGTGTTATAAATTTAAATTTAGTATTGAACTACCGATATAATATTATAAATTGTTCACCTTTTGATTCATGATATTCAAAATAGTAAATAATGCTAATTTGTTTTTTTTTCTTAAGAACAATATGTCAGGTGTTCCACCAACGGGTGCTTCTTCTCAAGCTTCTCGAGGAAGCAAGAGAAAATGGGTTCGAAGAGGATGCGACCTTGGTTTCTTGCATGGTGGATTTGCACAATGTAGGAATATTTAATCGTCTAGGGTTCAAAGCGGTTATTTGAACGAGCTAGAAAAATGCTAGAAAAGGCTTTACCAGGAGCAATGTTGAATGCGAAACCAAATATTGAATCTCGGATTAGGTGCCTAAAAAGGGAATGGTCAGTCGTCTACGACATGCTTAATGGTCAAAACAACGGTGGTTTTGGTTGGGACGAGCATAAGCACTCGTTGTTCTTTGAAGATGCGATTTAGAATCCTATGTTAAGGTAAAATGTATTTCAAGTATTTATTTGCTTTTTACAAAACTTATAACTAATATGATTTCCTCGTTTTTTGAGTCACAAAAAGCCTCTCGATTCGGACATCGTTCTTTCCCTTACTACAACCAGGTTCTTGCCATATACGCAAGAGATCGGTATTGGAAAGATGCTCAAACAATTGCTGATGTTCTTGAAGAAATACATCTTGAGGATGACCGTACTACGATATGAATGAAGAGAGAAACACATTCTATGATTTGCGGTGACGTCTCTTTAGACGACATGGATGTTTCCGGTACGGATCCGCGAGGAGATAGAGATCAAGGGGGTTCCTCATCTTCAAACAAGAGAAAAAAGAAATATGATGCTCGTGATAATATGTATGCTTCATTTGAGGAGGCTGCCACCTTGTTGGGGGAAAAAATCCAAGCCGTTGGCGATAGAATCAATATGAGTATTGCCTCCGAGGTGGTAGTTCAGCAGAAGTCTGAAGAAAAGATGGAAGAGAAAGCTTCAAATTTATATTCAGCCTTATGGTCAATTGAAGGTTTAACCGACGATCAGCGGTATGATGCTTTGAGTAAAATTCCCGATCATCCAACTCAAATGATCGTTTTCTTCAGTTTACCTTCTGTTGCCCGATTGGAATGGCTCAGAAGATTTCTTTCTCACCATCAAATATCAATGTTCAAACTTTTTGATGTTGTAAAACTTTTGAACATATTGATTATGATGTACAATTTCATTTTCATCTAACTTTTTCTTAGTATAAGTTAATTATGTTTATGCGAAATATAATTTTCAAGTTATATATTTAATAATAATTATGTTAATTTATATTTTACAAGTATCATATATTATGATTTGATAAATTAATATAAGAATATTAATTATTAAGAATTTTATTAAATTATATAGTTTAATTAAAATATATTTAATAATAATTATGTTAATTTATATTTTACAATATCATATATTATGATTTCATAAATTAATATAAGAATATTAATTATAAAGAATTTTATTAAATTATATATTTTAAGTAAAATATATTTAATAATAATTATGTTAATTTATATTTTACAAGATCATATATTATGATTTCATAAATTAATATAAGAATATTAATTATTAAGAATTTTATTAAATTATATAGTTTAATTAAAATATATTTAATAATAATTATGTTAATTTATATTTTACAAGATCATATATTATGATTTCAATAAATTAATATAAGAATATTAATTATAAAGAATTTTATTAAATTATATATTTTAAGTAAAATATATTTAATAATAATTATGTTAATTTATATTTTACAGATATCATATATTATGATTTGATAAATTAATATAAGAATATTAATTATTAAGAATTTTATTAAATTATATATTTTAAGTAAAATATATTTAATAATAATTATGTTAATTTATATTTTACAATATCATATATTATGATTTCAAGAAATTAATATAAGAATATTAATTATTAAGAATTTTATTAAATTATATATTTTAATTAAAATATATTTAATAATAATTATGTTAATTTATATTTTACATATCATATATTATGATTTCAGTAAATTAATATAAGAATATTAATTATTAAAATTTTATTAAATTATATATTTTAATTAAAATATATTTAATAATAATTATGTTTAAATATGATTAAATTATTTATTATTGATAATAATAATCTTATTATAATTTAAATAACAATAACAATAATCATTTACCAAAACAAATTTATGCTAAGGGTATTCTAGTCATTTTAGTTTTTTCCATTATGCTATTACACCTCTATTCCATTCAACCAAACACAAGATTACTATTACGCCTCTATTCCATTACATTCAACCAAACAGTTGATTTGCTATTACACCTCTAATCCAATACATCTCTAATCCAATACACCTCTAATACAATACAGCGAACCAAACGCACTGTAAATGTAACCTCCAAAACCTAGCCTAGACGTAATGTCGAATCTTGAAGATTACATTGGCTATTGCAATGGCACGAAAAAACTTTCCAATTTTAAATCACTCTTTAAAACCAATTGTCTTTTTATTTCAGGCTAGAGATCTTGATTATACTTTGTTTCAAGAAAAATCATATTAATTTTAAAATCATTAAGGATATTAAGAGTTTCATTTATAAAGATGAATTGTTTTGGAAAATCTGAGTTATATTTTGTTAAAACCAACTTTTAAGTATTGCAATGGAAAATGATTTAAAAATCATATTTTTATTAAAATCAATTTTAATGCATTTTCAATAAAACATTAGTGAGCGGATAATAACTTCAAATCATGCAAATATAAAATAAAAATCCCAATATAAAGTCCCATCCCATAGTCCATAAGAAAATTATTACGGTCTAAAAAATAATCATTTAATAAAGTTTAAGGTATTTAAGAATAAAAACATCAGAGAACTCCAATAACTGCATTAAATTCCTAACCTTGGGGATTATCTGAAATCAAATCAAAACTAAGGGGTGAGCTAATAAGCTCAGTGTGAAACTTAACTTATATAACAAACAATAATTTAAAACATACAATTCAGAATATAGCATAAGATATATAAGCAGTCCAATTTTATTGATGTCAATATGTATGGTAACTTCAGTACAGACTTTTTTAGAAAAGTTCCTACCCAACACCAGTACACACCATTAAATACTTTCCTAGAACTCATCCATCAAATAACACACCAAAATTGTGGACAAGCCACCAGATATTGCAAATATAATTCCAGAATATGTGGATATACCACTAGGATGTGGAGATCATTAAACTTCCAAAAACTTCTTCCTTTCCGTATAGTCTCAACCCTGTGCAATGTGATATGACATATAGAAACATATATAGCTCAATAGGCATCCTTAACATGCGATCAAATTTTGTTTACAGAATCAGTAGGCATTGGTTTATTTTCATGCTTAATCAGAACAAAAATAACAATATCAATAATTTATCATGATATCCGATTACTTAATAAAAAAAACATTTCATTTAATCACATAATATGAGAGTGAGAACAATCATATAAATTCATCCATTAACAAATTGTACAACAGAAAGTTTGTAGTCATAGTACATACCTTAGAGCATTTCAGAATATTACATTCGCATAACTAGCCAACATAGATTTAAACTACTATATAATATTAATAACAATCACATAATCAAACTTCACTTTTATGTGTAAGTAAGTAAGGTAGGGCACACACCTTTTTTCGATCGTCCAAAATCTTCGATCTAAATTATGGTATTATAAAGATATAAATATGAATATTAAACATATGATAATATTTTTGTTTGTACCACATTAAGCCCAATATTAGGATATTCGAATAGAAAACTGATTGTTTTGATAATACTTATGCTTTTATGGTCAAATATAATCTCAACTCCCTAAATCATAGAAGATTGCAAACTTGACAACAATCCTTCAACCCAAATGCACAAAATTTGAATATAGTGTTCAGTCATCCATTTAAGAGTTAGGAAATGTTAATGATATCCAAGATTTATAGTACTTACGATCTTGTTAAACAAAGAATTGAACACGATGATAAGGATCACCAAAGATTATGAGCTATGCCAACGATATCTAATATATCACACAACTAGAGAGAATGAATGGATTGAAATTATAACATAAAAATTTATATAATAAGAGAAAAGGGAAAATGAAGAAAAACTATTTGTGTATGGTAGTTAGTCGATGATAGGCAACGACGGTCACGACGGTGGAAGGTGGTGGTGGCTAATAGGAGCGGTGAAAAGGTGGCTCAAGGGACGAGGAGTGGTGTATGGTGGTGGAAATGATGATAGTTACAACAAAATAAAAGAAAAGGAAGCAATAAGGGGTGGAGAGCAACCAAGAGGGGGCAGCACAATGAGGTTCAAAGGGAGGAGGAAGGAGAGAAAGAGGAAGAGTGTTGCAAGAATGAAAAAAATGTGTGCATACACTACAAAGGTTGGACGGTTATACTAGTTAACACTCTACTAGAAAGAACGAGAGACAAAAGGGAGTAAAAAGGGGGGAAAATGCAAGAAAACGGACATATGGAGTGAAATAAGGAGTAGGAAGGGAAAGTAGAGCATTACAAGGGAGGAAAGAATCTCCCTTATAAGGCAAGAAGGAGGGATGACAATAGGGGGTTGACCAATAATATAAATGCAAAAACTTTTTAAAAATAAAGAGAGGGGGATTGAAATTGGTTCACTAAGGAAGCTTAGCTTGCTCTTAACCACTTGGCTAGAACTCACAATTGTTCAAGAATTTGCTATAATTAAATTTAATTTGGGTGTGACAATCCATGAGTGTTAGTTTCCTCAGGGAGATTAATGAACGAATGTGTGAATAATTAATGTAAGAATTAGGATTTGAGCTTAAGTTAGTTGGTTTAAATTATGTGCGATTAAACCCTAGGATTGACAACCCTAGGAAGTAATTTGGGATAAACGAGATCGAGAGGTAAGATTATCGAGTAGATCATAATTTATCCCTATTCAGAAAGTGAGGTCGAGAGATAAGCGTTTATTGGTCAATTAGTTAATTAGTTAGAGTCTAAGAGGTAATAACTAGTTAATTAATAGCTAACTCGATAAACCCAAGTTCTAAAGTTAATTAGGAACACTAAAATGAGTTAAACTTCTACCTGTTTAATTAGATTGATTTTGATTGTTACATTGATTGTCTTTTATTTTAGTTAATTTATGTTATTTTAATTACTTACTTCTATTTTGTTTTTTTCGTAATATAATTTTAGATTATTACTGTTTAGCCCAGTTAGTGTAGAAAATTACTTTTTCATTTAATTCAACCTCCATTGGGTACAATCTTCGGAATACTTCCCAAAGTGTTTTGTTGTAACACTTTACTATATTACAATTTAACTTGTATACTTGTGGACACTGTTGCTTTGTTAGTCCAGACGCTCACACGTCTGGCGGCGGTCACCTACTTAAAGAACTCTCAATTTTATATAAAAAAACTACTACAAAACACTTTAAAATCACAATCAATGGTCTCTAAAGTAGAGTATTCATACATATCATTGATTAACCAAAAGAAGGATAGTATAGTGAAATACCAAGTAGAGCTTCCATGCTTACGTTTTAATAGCATTCAACACAATAACCAAGTAATATGAACTTAATATATTTAAATATAGACACCCTAGTACATGCCACATTTAACAATATGACATTTTCAAACTCTTAAAGATCTCAATGATAGTTCCTGAATTTGGCTTGGCTTCACGAACCCATGAATCAACAAGTGCAAAAACAACAGTGCGTAAGCATAATTGCTTAGTAAGTCTAAATGGACATTACAATACTTACCTTGTCTCCTTGTAGGAGTTAACTAAGTTTACTCATTGGAAAAAGGTAAACACGATATAAAACAAGAATCATTGAGCTAGTTTCTAAAATTAAAAAAAAATACAAATAACATCATATAAGCACAATTTGTAAAGAAATGGTCAACATCAATCATCTTAAAAACAAAAGTAACAAGCATATTTTAATTCAATTGCTTTCAAAAATATCATTAATTCATTTTTATCTTTCGTACTTTCAAATGTGAAATCTTTGTATATTACTAGACATTCTTGAATTCATTCATCTTATCAGGCCTTTCGTAACCTTAGTAAAATGGGGCTAAAAAACAAGGGAATTCCATCCCACACAACCAACTATGTATATAATAATTGCACAAATATGCCAATTTAAATTTCTGATACGATTAGAGAATAGCAAAAGAGGGACGAGGAAGATTTTATAAATTTTTTGAATTTATTTAAATCTTCCAATGTCAATTTTCCATTTTTAGAACTCATTGATAAAATTCCAAAATATGCCAAGTATTTAAAGGAAATCATGAAACGACATAGAAAAATGAAAAAGGATGAGCAAATTGACATTAATGCATCATGTAGCACATTAATTGCAAAGAAGATACCCCCAAAGTTAAAAGATCTGGGTAATTTTACAATCTCAATAGAGATAGGTGATATATTTTTAAGCAAATCCCTTTGCGATTTAAGAGTTAGCATAAATTTAATGCCCCTGTCGATCTATCGAACACTCGGACTCGAGGATCTCAAAAACTCCTCAATAATGCTACAACTTGTCGATAGATCCTTAGTCCACCCAAAAGGTGTGCTTGAAGTTGTATTGGTCAAGGTACGGGGATTTATAATCCTTGTTGACTTTGTAGTTTTTGACTTCGAGGAAAACCGAGAAATCCTCATTCTATTGGGTAAGTCATTTCTTGACACTTCTAAATCGACTACCGATCTCGAGTGAAATGAGCTAATCATAAAGATCGATGACAAAATAGAAGTGTTCAAATGTGGTTGTGATTCCCAAGTAAGGGATTACCTAGGGAAGAGTGTTATGTTTTATTCAATTTAACCTCTAACAACCTCGATCAAAGGTATTGTTTGAGTCAGGTAACTATACGTACTCACAAGATGCGAGAACAAGATAAATGGCGAGACTTTTTTGGAATAAAGAGTGATTGGAAAAGCCTAGACGGGCAAGATCGATAGTTGAAGTCAATGGTAAAATTCAAGGAATTACCGGAAAAGTTTGATAGTGTAACATAAATTTCAAACCATCGATTTTAATTAATTTATAAATATTGTATGCTAATTTGTTTTTGATTTGTTAGATTAGGAATTATATTAGTTAATTTGTGTTAAAATCAGCATAAAATAGATTCCGAAAGCAATGGGGAAGCTATACACTAGTAGGGCGCATATACAGGCAACCGAAGATCTAGTACAAGTCCCATAGAGGCCACACTAAAGTTGTGTTGCACCACATTACACTTATGGCACGACACAACCTCAAAGTCAATACCAACACGGAAACAACTAGTGTAGTGTTGCGTTATGCACTCTCTGTTGCGCGACATTCATACCATTTTTGAAAACTTTTCAATCTTGGTTTGACGCGATCTTCACGGATATCTCCAACATTGCACTAAAAATATAGCCCTAGAATGCCTCTATATAATGTATTTATTAGCAACCAACACTTTTTAAGCCATCAACCTCAAATATTTTCCCGAATATAGTTGTCTTCCCCTACCAAGTCTAGACAAGTTATTGATGAAATAACATCGAATGGCAGCAAGGCGAAGCACAGACAAAAGCTCTGAACCATTCAAACCATATATGGACACAATACAAGCAAGATGTAGCATACAAAAGCCACAAAAACAGACATTGGAAGAAACGATTGTGCGAATACACCAACACTTGGAATATCAAGCTGCATGCAATCAAAACATGGGAAGTTAGCAACCCTAGAAGCTGATAAATATGGAATTAAAGCTTCCAATGGCCACAACCATCCCCTAGGGGAAACTGCTTCAAGATCGTCAAGCCCACAAATCAATGGCAAGCTATCGATACAAATAAAGAGCAAGCTACATTAAGAGAGGACGACATTTGAGCACATCTTGAATATACAATAAAGAGTATTGCCTACATCAAGCCAATTGCAAAAAAATATGCTAGAAGTTATGGCATAAAAACTATTTGGTTGATAGCAACATACCCGTCATGCAAAGAACAAACACGAATGGGAATGCGACAAACCAAATTAGGAGCGTAATCGAGAGATCAACCGCGAACGGTAGGCATACTATAATGCAAGGCAACGCTACTAGAGATAACAACCGGAAGGAAGTAGTAATAAGGAAGAAACAAATTGTGTATTGACTCCAAAGAAAACCAATAAAAGCGATCACGGCAAGCAGAAGAAGAGGAGAATTTGGAAGCTAATGGAGGAGTCGGAATCTGAGTCCGACTGAAACCAAACATTTTTATTTTTGGATTATGTATTTTATTTGTGGAATGATTTTTAATTTTTGTTTTGGTTTAATTAGTTAGTGTTTAGTATTTTCTATATATATGTGTATGTGTTTTTAATTTTTCTTTTGTAGGAACCCCGTGATTTTTTACGGCACTACAATCACAAGCCAAAATCGAAAGGAAGAGTACTTTCACCAAGTGAGATTGCACGTGTCACGCCAATCGAGTAACCTCTTGCCTTTATATTTTTAGTTTCATATTAGGGACAATGTTCCGAATAAACTGTGGGGTGACTTAGGAAAATTTTAAAAAAAAATTCTTTTTTTTAGTTATTTGATTTTCTTTGTTTGTAGCAGTTTTTAATTTTTAATTGCATGTTTGTGCTTGAACTTGTAGAAATACAAGTGATTGGTTATGAGCATATACCTAAGTTGTTTGTTTACATTGTAAATTTAGCTTGAAATAAAATAATTTAGGTTGTTTATATTTAGACTAATTATTTGAGTTTATTAGACTATAAATAGGAAAAAAGATTAAATATACCAAGTGATAAACGTAAATATGGATAGGTAATTATATTTGTAGAGGTATAGGAGGTTTGAATTAAAAGATAATAATCGGTAAAATCCATGGTTATTGAAACTGTGCACTATGACTAGTATAACTCTTATAAAAAATTCTCGAGAAAAATCTCGATAGTGTTGGCACAAATAAAATAAAATCATAAGGGTTATCAGGGAAACATTACTACATTAGAGATCAAAGCATGGATAAAAATAAAATGAGTAGGAAAGAAATATTCGAACCGACTATACTCTACAAAAATAAGTACTATATTCGTATAAACAATTTGATGGAAAATATATTTAATTTTATTCGACTTGTCTATTTTGTAATTTGTTGCACTAATCTGCCTAGATGTAAATAACTTTGAATTGTTTAAATTTCTAACTAGAATTACATATTTAGGTAAATCTCCCTAATGCCGATGCTCCGACCCAATATTGTGTATCAAGCTAGCTCAAGTACATTTTATTTTATTTGTATGTTTATTTATTTCGATTTTTATCTTGTTTTTGGGTAGTCTTCTTGAGGACAAACAAAGATTTAAGTGTGGGGGTAGTTGACCTATCGTCAAATGTAGTGGTCAATTTGGGTCAATTTTGCAGTCAAGAAGCTTATTTTCTAAGCAATTTAGTATTTTAATTTATGTTTTCAGTATTTAGGCCTTAGGAATAAAATTTAATAAAGTAAGTGTTTTTAACACATTTTGCAGGTGTTGTGACCCAATAGGCTGACACAAGCCTTAAGTTGTGCTAATATGTTCAACTGAGTGTGTAGAATGAAGATATAAAGGCACAATTGACGTGGAAGCAAGGGTCAAGTGATGCACAAGCTTTCTGGGATTTCAAAGTCTCATTCAAACAACACAAGGCAAGATTTTGGTGTCTTGTCGCGCCATGCAAGGGTTATGGCGTGACACACATCGACATGCTACCCAAGCTTACTGGATATTTCCGTCCGATAATCAAACTAATTTGAAGACCTAGGATGTGCCAAAGACCTAATTTGGGCTACCAACACCTCTATAAATATAACATTAGGGGATTGACGTAACTAAGTCATCCTAGATGCCTTTAAAAACCCTCGTAGTTTAGAATTAGTTTTAATTTATTTTCTTTTCGGCTTTTTATGCTTTCTTGTTTTCCTCTTGAAATCAATTGGAATTAAAGATTTTGTTTATTTAATTAAAGTATTCAATTTATATTTTTCTTTGCATTCATTTTATTTCTTTATTTCAATCGAGAGATTTGCTACTCCATTTCCCATTCAACACTCAATCCACGATTATTCAAATCTCTTTTCTTCCTCGAATCGATCGTGTTTCTCACATGGTTTATTCAATTGAAGTTGAGATTATGAATAACATGAGTGAGTAAATCCCTTAGAGGAGATTAACGAGTGGGTGGGGATGTCATTAACAGAGGATTTAGGGTTTTTCGAGAAAGATTAGTTGGTATAAATTTTGTATTCTTAAACTATTAGGCTCGACAACCCTAATAAGTTATCATAGGCTAGACAAGGTCGGAAGATAAGTCAAACCGAGTAAATCGTAATTTATCTGAGTTGATAAAGTGAGGTCGGGAGGTAAGCGAGTATCAACCAATCGATTAGTTAATTAGAGGTCGGGAGGTGATAATTACTTAATCAATGACTAATCCACCCTAAAACTCTAATTCAAAGTTAGTTACAAACCCTAAAGTGAGTTAATCTTCCTAATTGATTTATCGATTTATTTTGTTTGTTTATTTTTATTTACTTAATTATTTTCATTATTTATTAATTTTTATCTCTTCATTTATTTTATTGTTAATCCTAATATATGAACAAATCACTATTACTTAGACTTGTTATTGTAAAAACATTTTGTCACATCCAAAAAACTAAGTTAATAGAAATTGGTTTAATGAACCGAGAGTGTGGTCACGCCCTATTTTTAAATAAATGTTGTAGGAGTTGTGTCAAGTAAATTGATTTGCTTTAGTGGTTAGGTGTCTGGCTGTGTGCTTGAAGTCGTATGTTCGATTCCTTTCCCTTAAGATTTTCTTTATTAATTTTGATTTCATATATGATTTGTTTCGAAAGGGTTATCTTTAATTTTTG
This sequence comes from Gossypium raimondii, assembly GCF_025698545.1. Taxonomy (NCBI): domain Eukaryota; kingdom Viridiplantae; phylum Streptophyta; class Magnoliopsida; order Malvales; family Malvaceae; genus Gossypium; species Gossypium raimondii. The sequence goes on from NC_068570.1 coordinate 22,386,775, forward strand.
TAAGCTGTTGGCAAGACTAAGTCCGCTGGTTCAGTGGTAAGGTCTTTACTTACCCTTTGCTTTAAAGTTTGAATCATGTGTGTATGAAAAGGTGAATTCCTTTTGTTTCTCCCTCTTTGTATCATCCATGTGATCAAGATTGGGTTATATTCAAATTCTAATCAGCCTGATAGGGTTAGTCAATAAATCTAGTTAGTCGAGATATTAGAGTTTTTTTAAGTAAAAAATATTTTATTGAAAATAATCCCCAATAATCTCTCCCACTCTTGTTTTCGTCCACTCCCCCACTTCCCCATATTTTCTTTGTTTCAAATTTCATTCTCTTTTCTCTCTTCTGTTGAAATTGCTTCTTTCTCACAAGTTTTCTAGCCTTCTTATCTTTATTGACTTCAATTCCTAGTTTGGCATGAGTTCTATTGTTCAATTTCTTTTTATTTGTCCCAAATTCGATGTCGTTATCGCTCTTCTATGTTTTGGTGTTGGTTGTGATTGATTGAGGTGTTGGGTAAGAGTATGGAATTCCTGTTGGTGATGTATTATTTTCGATTGTTAAGTTTCTAGGGTTAGGAAATAATATTTTAATTGGTTCTTAGTTCTTAATTTGATTGTTTAGATGCATTGTTAGGAAAAGATCATGAGATGCGTGATTTACCTTTAGCGATTGAGGGGATTGTTGGACCGCTGTTCTGTTGGTAGGTGATCAAATGCCTTTACTAGGGATTGATTCTTCTTGTTAGGGCCGAATGTCTAATGCTTGTGGCCAAATTAGGGATTTGGATTTAGCAAGTCATTGTTAATTACTTTATTTTGAATGTCATTTTCAGGGTTTGGAAGTGTGTCGTAGAATCATTTTTCAAAATCATCAGGTGTGTGACCTAACCCTACATGATTTGTATATGTGTCGTTAACTCAAATTTCTGAAAAATAGTGAAAATATCAAAACTGTCGATGCCACACAGGCATGTGTATGGTCATGTGAGCCACACGAGCGTGTGCTCAGCCGTGTACGATCAAAAGATTCCTTATCTAAAGATTCAACTCTTTTTATAAACTCCTTACTAAAATTTCTTCTTTTTAGTTCATTGATAAAACTCCAATCAGAATACAATTCATCAGAAAACATTTTTTATTGTGTAAAAATATTTTTTTGTATCATTTCCCTAAAAGTTGCTACACTGGGTGGATACGTAAAAGATATTTTTTCTTTCCCATTGCTTTGACATGTATAAAAAACTTTTGTGACATTTCATTTTTATAGCATTTTTAAATCGATCATTTTTTATATATCGTAAAGGTCGATTCCATTGTTTAGAATCAAAAAGAAGTGTCATAGGAGGTTTTTCAATCCATAATAAATATTTACTTTTTTTTAAATATTTCTAACTTGGAACTTTCTTTATTCCCTTCCAAATAAGAAGTTCCATAAACTAGTCTATTTTTATAGTATGTCTCTTTAAAATAAAAGTGGATTTCACCCTTTATTTTATTTTTTTTCTTTCGTGCGGGCCACACGGGCTATGCCAGGTAAGGCGTGTAGGTCCATTTTGAGTAAGTTTAGTTAGGGGCGAGTTTTGGATTGTGTATTCAAGGTTAACAGTTTCATAGACTCTGATGAATGATATGTATGATTATCCGATCAATGAAATCTATTGTTCTGTTGTGTGTGCATAATTTCTGTATAAATTATATATATGATCTGTAAATCTGATAGTACCATTAGCATGTTCTAATCTAATAGGCTTATAAATAACCATGTTTAATCTGAATATATTTGTATATGAGTTATGATGTTGCATGTGCATTAGGGAGGGATGTGATTATGTTGTAGAGGAAGTTTTGGCAGCTTACTGATCTGCACTATCTACTGGTTTAACCACATATCTGTTCTAGCAATTTGACTGCGTTTTTGGTGGCTTGACCACATATATCTATTTCTGGAAAAATTTTCACAAATATATTTGGCAGCTTGTCTGCATAATACTTAATGGCATATGACCACATATTCAGTGTAATGGCTGGATGGGTCTACCATAACCCTATTTGGTATGTTGGATGGATGGAGATGGTGTGTAGCGGATAGGGGTAGGATCTATTCTGTTTGAAACTATGCATTACTTAGGATGACATGCCATCTGTTATCTATTCTAATTGACATTTCTGTGCGTTTTTTTTTGTTATGCTTTTGGACTAAGGCACACACTGAACCTCATAGCTCACCCAATTATTTTTATCTTCTTAGGTAATCCTCAGTACTAGGATTGTGTAGCTTTTGGGAGCAATGATTCGGATTCTCTAAAATGAATAGATTATAAAATTTTATTTTTTATAAATTATGGACTTTGATTCGAACTATAGACAATTTTCGGACTTTATTTTTTTTATTTTGGATTTCTGTTAGGTTTTCGGTAAATTAGTTTTAATTATACCATATAATTTTTTTGTTGTTTAAAAAGGATGTTCAGTTTTCAAATTTGAGACATTTAAGAATTTTTACCACTGCAAATTCAGAATAAGCAAATTAGTTTCTTTGTTTTTTTCTTCAGAAAGAAAAAATACGTTAATATTACGATTTTCAGGTCGATTCAATGGATGTTTTCAAAAACACTTATTTGACAATAAATAAGTCTTTTAGGGAATAAACAGAAATGAGTTTTTGCAAAATTACTAATGCTAGAATAAGCAACATTTTTGGAAACCAAACAATCTAGCTTTAAGTAGAGAATGTAACCCTCAAGATCCGGTCATAACACCTAGGTCGAGTTTAGGGCGTTACACGTTTTCATTATTTATTCCATCCTCCCTTAGGTACAATCCTTGGAATACTTCCAAGGTATTTTGTTGAACTAAAATATATTACAATTTGAACCATACACTTGCGGACACCGCCATCCTGAACTCTTATATTTTTGGTGTATTATTTAACTTTAAACAATAACACATTTATAGGTAGTCAGTCGGCCAATAAAATCTCAATTGTAATATCTTTTGTGTCGTTCTTTTTCCTTCGAAATGACCCCCATATGGTGATGTATGACATCCTGTCAGAATATCGTCCACTTCTTCTACCACACATTATCTAATTAATTGATCAGCACATTGCCGAAAGGCATAGGGTTCCTCCCATACATATTTTCTTGAGTCATGCATTATCTTCTTCTTTTTTGATGCCATGATGCATTTGCAGGAAAAAACCCTAATGCCAGATAATTAACAATATCAACATACCAAGGCATTTTGTGGGATATGTGCATCACCTATCATTACTCAACTTGGAACAACTACTCGTCGATAAATTTGTCATTTATTGCCATGTCAATTTCTTTCTCCCCATCTATGTCCAGCCTCAAGAGATGATCGGCAACCTGGTTTTCCATCCTTTCCTATATAAGATCTAAAGGTCAAACTCTTGAAATAGTTGTACCCACATCATTAATCTAGCCTTTGTTTCTTTCTTCTTCATGGCGTATTTTAGGTATGAATGGCCAATGTAAATATATACTCGATTCACCATCAAGTAAGGTAGAAATTTTTCCCATGCGAACACAACTACTAACATCTCCTTTTCAGTAGTAGTATAATTGCACTGGGTTAGGTTCAATGTTTTACTAGCATAGTGAATGGCATGGAATATTTTATCCCTTTTCTGCTCCAGTATTTCCCCCAATAACATAGTCACTAGCATCACACAAGAATACAAAGGGTTCCATCTAGTTCGGGCTTCTTATAATAGGAGCTAAAATTAACTTTTGTTTGAGTACCTCAAAGGCCTAAGCACACTCTTTGTCAAATACGAAGAATGTGTCCTTCTGCAAAAGTTGAGTTAGAGGTGATCATGGGCTGGGTTCAAGTCCGGCCCAGACAAAATTTTAGGCCCGTTTTCTAGGCCCAGGCCTGGCCTAGCCCAAAATATAAGCCTAAAAATTTGTCCAAGCTCGGCCTGAAAGAAAATTGCTAAGCCCGAGCTAGGCCAATTAAATATATATTTAATATATATAATATATATATTTGATTACAAATAAAATATATATATTTGATTAAAAATTTAAAAAATATATTTAATATATAATTCGGGCTGGGCTATGCTTGGGCCAAAAAGGTTTTACCCGAGGGCCGGCCCGTTTTCTAAACGGACCTCATTTTTTTGCCAAAACCCACATTTTTGGCCTATATTTTTACCCGAACCCTCCCATTTTTTAGGCGGGCCGTCGAGCCAGGCCGGGTAGCCCAACCCATGATCACCTCTAAGTTGAGTCAGTGACTTCGCAATTTGAGAGAAGTCTTTTATGAACCGTCTGTAGAAACCAGCGTGACCTAGAAAATTCCACACTCTATAGACTATCTTCGGATGTGGCAATTTCTCAATAACTTCAATAATGGCCATGTCTAATTCAAACCCCTTTTTAAAGATTTGATGCCCCAAGACACTTCCTCATTCACCATAAAATGACAGTTCTCCCAATTAAGCAATCCATAAAAACAATCAAACCATAAAATGGTCATGTCTAGTATCCTCACATATTTCCAAAACTCTTCTTGAGTTGCTCAAGCATTCCGTGAATAAATCCCCATATACTGAGAAATCATCCATAAAAACAATCAACCCATCTTCTATCAAATCGGTGAAAATTTCTATCATGCATCTCATGAAAGTAGTTGTAACACCCCTAACCCATATTTGTCACCGAAATAGGGTTACGAAGTATTACCATAAAATTGTAACATAAAAACATTGATTTCTAGACATTTCATTAAGCATAGAATAGTTCAATCATATATAAACATTTCGTCCCTTAATCGAGCCTTCAATGCCTTAGAAACACTTTAGTAATGATTCGAAACTAAATCGAAAACATTTGGAACCTTTATGAAAAAGCTAGAAAAATTAAAACTACAGGGGTCACACGACCGTGAGGCCAGGCCGTGTGACTCACACGGTTGAGACACACTCCCGTGTCTCAGGCCATGTAACAATCGAAGTAGGGACACATGGTCGTGTCCCTGCCCTTGTCTGTGCTCGTGTAACTCTCTGAGTTTGGTCACACGGCCAAGCCATACGCCTGTGAGCCAGGTCGTGTGCTAGGCCGTGTAACTTCCGAAAAGCAACCTTTAAAACCTACAGGGGACACACAACTGAGATACACGCCCGTGCCTTAGGCCGTGTGGACAAGAAATTGGTCAAAATCAAGTCATTTCCTTTACCCACATCAAACATGCACCTAAATATCATTTGCACATATGACCGAAGCATCAAAACATGTTCAAAAATGCATAAAATGACCAAATTCCATTCAACCAATATGACATATAAGCACTTCAAATGCAACATACAATTTACCTAAACACATACATGTACTTAACACGTGTCATTCATCAGCACCAAATTCATTTTCCATCTCAAAACCCATCATAAATTGACCTATATCTCTTTAACATAAACTCACCATATTTGACCGCATTTATACCATTTCAAATAGCTCATATCTACTTCAAAGCATAACTCAACTTGGCTTCATTATAAACATACCAAATATGGTCATTCAAAACATGTATCAATTTAACCATATTAACATCAACCAAAAAGGCATCAAAACACCATAAAAACATCAACCATAATAACACTTATACCTATCACAACAATTAGATCATTCAACACAAGTCCACTTATACATGCCATTATAACCTTGACTAAAACTTCAAAATCTATCAGTATAATCGCTAGATAGTGTGATAGATCTCTGACTAGCTTCCAAACCGGTCGAGCTTCTGATAATCTATCAAGTAAGAGAAAGACAACCACATAAGCACTAAATGCTTAGTAAGCTCGTACGAACTTTAAACATAACATTCCATTTTAAATATGAACTTTATAAGTCATAAATAAACCTATACCAATGCCTCAAGATTTATCAAACTATATAACTATCAACTCACAAATGAATAGGTTCATTAACATCTCAAATACTTTCCATTTATAACATAATAAGGTCATATAATTTGAATTACATAATCATCAATCTTTTCTTAAAATGGTGAACCATTTCATTTACTTACTTACCATTCCATTTACTTAGCGTAAGCTTAATTACGTTATCAATTCACAAATCAATGTATCTATTCATGACATTAGTAAATTTACATATATCATAAGTAAATTCCTTCCTTACAAGTAAGTTCTTTAACTCAACAATCATTTTAATTCATCATATTTCGTCACATCTATGAACTTATCATTTCATTATCTATTCTCACTCATTTCATTTGCGTAACACACAAGACATAAACGTAAACATTAACCATAACCACTAGCTAGTGCTTTTAAACATAGTTATTTTGGAATCAACTACATGATAAACCATTTCATAAGAAAATACATCTTTTGATTTATACCACCTTTTCATGAACATAAGCATATTACCATTTAAACACTTACCATTTCAATGTATTTCATTAACATTAAGCATGATATAATCCAATTATAAGCTTGACACAAGCCTAAGCATCATCTACAACACATGTTAGAGCATCAACTCATAAATCACTTGAAATAACATAAGGTAAGTCATATACATGAACAACATCATTTGAAATCATCAATTTCATGAACATAAACATACTTTCATTGAACATTACCTTTTCATTCCTTTTCATAGATTCATAGAATAAGTCATTATAATACTTACCATTCCTTCCCTTTTCATACCCGTTGAACCGTTTATAATATCATTGGATACGCGGGAAAGCTCACACAAAGTGTGCTAAACATATAGTCGTAACATTTCCTTTCCTTTACATCATTGCTCATACGAGCTATGAAATGGGCCTGCTCACACGAGCTGTGGGTCAGAATGTAAGCTACACGATGATGCTCAGACGAGCTGTGGAGTATCTACAATAAATGTAGGACCTCAGCCATTAGTAGGACATTCAATACCAGCACTCGAAACATGAAAACCCTAATGACATGTCATTTGTATCCTACAAATTCCTAAGGTTCAAACGAGGCTCGATAATTGTCGAAACATCGTTAGATTTCCATCGTTTCTTTACATGATAAATTGCATAATAACATATATATATATATATATATTGAATCATTTACATTAGAACAACATATTGACAATCAATTTAATCAAAATTTAAGTTATTATAGTTCATACGAACTTACCTAGCTAAATTGCAGAAATGACAAAGTACAAGGGCTATTTGGTAATTTTCCCTTCTTCTCGATTTTCCACTCGTTCTTGATCTAAATTAATAATTTCATTAAATTCATTAATTTGGACAGAAAAACTAATTCACTTTATGAAATTTAGTCCTTTTTGACATTTTTACACAATTGCCCCAACATTTTACTTTTATTCAATTTAGTCCCTAAGCCTAAAACATGCAAATTAACCATTTTTATTGCAAAACCAAGCCAACTGAATGTTCACAACTTCAAATTCAGCCCATATTTATAAAAATTTCACATCAAGTCCTTGCATTTTTACTATTTCAACAATTTAATCCCTAATCGTTAAATTCATCAAAAATCACTTAACAAAATACTTATAAATAACAAATAATACTTCAAATTCATCATTTAACATCTAAAATCACAAATATTCATCAATGGAAACATTCAAAATCTTTAACAGTTTCAAAATCGAAGGTACGAGCTAGCTGGACCTAGTTGTAACGATCTCAAAAACATCAAAATTACTAAAAAAAGTGTAAAAATTACTTACCATGCAGAAACAAATCACCATGGCTGAAACTTAGCTTAAATTTCCATGGATATTCGGTTGTTGAAGAAGAAACCAAAAAGATGATACTAATTAAGCCTTTTGTTTTTATTTAATTTAATTTAATTTATCAAATTACCATTTTAACCTTGGTTAATAATTAAATAAAAACCAAATACATGTCCATATTTTTCCACTAACTCCTTAATTTTTTAATTACCATTCAAGTCCCTTTACCTTTATTCATTAAGCCATTTAATCACTTAAATCCAATAATGATCAAATTTTACATCCTTTACGATTTAGTCTTTTTAATTAATTAACTATCTAAACATTAAAATTTATTAACGAAACTTTAATACAACCTTAATAACACTTCCTAAATATTTATAAAAATACTTACGGCTCGGTTTATAGAAACGAGGTCTCGATACCTCATTTTCTAAAACCACTTAAACTTAATTAATCATTTATATAACATAAATTATCATATCAAAAACCTTTTTAAAATCATATTTGACTCGTAAATATTAAATAATAATATTTACAAACTTACTTGTCGGATCTGTGGCCCTGAAACCTTTATTTTTGACACCACTGAAAAATGGGTTATTACAGTAGTTGAGGCGTTACACAACCCAAAGGGCGTTCTTCTAAAAGCATATGTCTCAAATGGGCATGTGAAAGTTATTTTTTCCTGATCGTCCAGATGTATTACCCATCAAGGAAACAGTAATACTCCTTTCTGACCAATCTGTCTAACATATGATTGATGAATGGAAACTGGAAGTGATCTTTTCTAGTTTTATTGTTCAGTTTCCTATAATCAGTACATACCCATCATCTTGTCACTATTTGAGTTGAAGTTAACTCATTTTTCTCATTCACCACAATAGTCAAGTTGCCCTTTTTTGGAACACACTATGTTGGACTCACCCATTAACTATCAAAGATGGAGTAGACTATTCCAGCATCTTACCATTTTAGTAGCTTTTTTTTCACCACTTCTTTCATTGCCAGATTGAGATACCTTTCTGCATCGACCACTGGGTTTTTTCCTTCCTCTAGTCATATCTTATGTTGACATAATGTTGGACTTATCTCTTTGATATCAACAATCATCCATCCAATTGCTTTTTAATATATTTTTTAAAATGTCCAACAATGCCCTTTCTCCTTCTGCAGATAGATGAGCGACGATAATTACTGGTAAGGTGTTGTGCTTACCCAGATACCCATATTTCAAGTATGCATGAAACGGTTTCAATTCCAAAATTAGGCATTCGATTATTGATGGAACCATCTAATCGGGTGAATTATCCACTGGTCCCAACGGTTCTTTATAATGTTTCCACATGTGTAATCGATAAGCCTATCCTAAATCATCTCCCACAGGGTCCTTAACCAGCTCATTTTCCATTTCATCTTCCTCATCTGATGAATTACTCTCACTGTCTCTGAGTTGTTCTTCCTCTCTATCAGAACTATCTTTAATCAGCTCTTGTACCCTATTCCTATTAATGCCCTCGATTCTTTCAAATGCTTCTTCTGGGTCTCTATTTGGTTTTCTTCATTGATTAGCACTACTTTATTTTTTTTATTATGGTTTCCTAGTTCTTTCCTAAATATGATCATTCCCACTCACTCTTTCTAGGAGAAAAACTATCTCATGTACCATTTTGGTCCAAATGCTACCCCCTACAATAACATCAAGCTATTCTTTATTGTAATCATCCAGACCTCCATAAAGGTGTTGCAATTGTAGTTCCATATCAATACCACCCCCAAGTAGTCTCTGAATAATTCTTTTAAATATATCTCATGTTTGAACCAAAGGTTCTGTTGAGCCTTACTTGAAATCGAACAATTCATTATAGTATGGAGAATTACAGTCATTGGTATGGTTTTGCCCAAGAACAGTTGTACAAATTCTTCTTGGGATGTGATAGTCTCTGGCAATAAAGCTTCTAACCATACCCTGGTTATATCTCTAAGCGCAAATGAGATTAACAATAGTTTAATCACTTCATTTGAAACCTCAACATATGAAATCGTGTTGCATAGGTGTTCGAATTGTTTACGAAATGTCACTAGATCCAATACTTCACTACTATCAAACTGAAGATTCATTGAGACCCATGTTAACAGAGTTAGGTTAATCCCAAACTGAGGGATGCTAATGATAGGTTTCACAATGCTAGGTTTGAGTTAGCTTGTGTCAAAAGGTGTTTTCCCAAGGAGTGTTCTCATCTTGCACTCAAAAGAAACCTGAGTTTATTAATATGTAATAGCAATATGAGAAAATAGATAAAAATAAGATAATTTCATATCTGTCACTTTCTATTGTCCTACTTAGCCTATTCACATGCAAAAATTAACAATCTAATCTAATACCAAAACCTCACTGGCAACGGCGCCAACAACATGACCGCACCCCGATATGCATGCATCGAGACTTGTAAATCTAAAATTAAATGTAAAAACTGAAGTGTGGTATCTTCAAGTATACAGGTCAAATTGTAATATAGTTTAAAGCGTTACAACAGAACACAATGCAGTATTCCAAGGATCGTACCCAAAGGAGGTTTGTCTAAACTAAATTACAATTTATCACATGAATAGGTCTAAATAGTAATGACGTACTAATTATATTACATCAAGAAACTAATAAAAATATGTTATAACCTAACATAAAATAAAATCTAAAATAAACAACTGAATTTCAATCCAGTTATGCAGACAGAAAAATAACTTGCATCTGTGTTCATGATTAACTTCAAGTTCAAGTTTTAGCAAATTAGCTAACAACTAGCCTAGTTAATACATTTTGGCCTAAAACATAATTAATTAATCAGCTTAACTTACTTGTCTTTTGACCTGATAGCTTAAACCAGGATAGATTATGTGGTGCTTAGTAGACTATCCTTTCGACCTCATCTACCTAAGTTACTTCCTAGGGTCATCAATCTTAGGGTTTAATTTTGCTTAATCTATGCCAACTAATTTAGGGTAAACCTTAAACCCTTAGTCAATCACTCTTATTGCCACTCGTCAACCTTCCTAGGGTTCTTAGTTCATGGCCATTCTGGATGCAATTTTCCCTAATTGAATTTTAGACATTCAAAATAAATGTAAAAACAAGAGAAGAAAGAAGAGAAATCTATATCCGAAATTGTGTGTTGAAGATCGATTCATGAAACCCTTGGAATAGATGTAGATTATGATTTGATTACAGCAAAAACAGAAGTAAACAAGTAAATTTATTGAGTAAAAGAGAATTAAACTAGAATTGAATGTAAAAATTGTTTGAACAGGAAAACTAAAATAAAAACCCTAAATCTAAGAACAAGAAAATTTAATAATCAAAAGAAGTCCCCCAATTAAGTCTTGAGCACTAATATTTATAGTCTCCTTGTTAAATGACCAAATTAGGTCCATTAAGGTCTGTTAAACATGTTAATTTGTATTGCGCAAACAAAAAACACCCTTGGCTGGTAATTGGGCCTCGTCGAACCTGTGTCACGACATTGAACATCGAATACTCCCCCTATTTGGTTCAAAGTTGGTTGTTGCGACATTGAGTAATGGTTGCCACGACATCGGTTGTTGGACATCCTCTTCTAAGTTTGAAGTTTGTTGTCTGGATTGTTGTTGTCGCGACATTGAAAGATGGGTATTCCTCCTTTAGGTTCGAAATTGAGTGTCATGACATTGCAAGGTGATTTTCGCAACATTGAAGGTTGAATGCTCCCTTTTAGGTTCGAAGTTTGTTATCGCAACATCTTCTCTAAATGTTGCAACATTCAGGGCAGTCCACTGACTCATCAGCCTAAAACGTCGTCCTGCATACTCAATCAACCCATTAGTCCTCCCTTAGGCCCAAATTGGCCTAATAGGTCAAAAAAACACACCAAAATTCTTATTTTATTGATTTCAAGGATAAAATTACTAAATCTATAGACTGGATAAAAAAGCCAATAAATTACTTGAATACGAGCTCATTAAGTGTTGAAAATAGCTTAATTTGCCATAAAAATTGTGGCAGATCAATACCTTAATCATGAGTGGATGATGGGCTATGTGTGTGTGACTCATATACTTTGATGTAAGTAAAAGCCTGAGTTCAAATAGATTAGGAATCGAAAGTTGATGCGTAGTGTATGCATCTTCTACAATATGTAGCACCATTCACGATACTGGAATCCATAAGCCAAGAAATGGGTAAATGGTATTCTCTCACTGGCATTACATGATAGATGAAAGGCAAACGTTGCCACAAATCGTTTGTCTTTCTAAAGGATGCTTAATTACTATTTGATAGTGATTGACTTTTCATGAAAAGCTGGAACTTAATTATAAATCATTTTAGCCCTAATTACATATGTCCAATTGAACCCTCCACTAGCTCGTTGAAACTATAAATGAATTGCATGTAGAATCAAATGAACAAAAATGGATAGAAATGATAAATTTAGATAAATGGGTTACATTTGGAAATGAATGTGGTTTCTCACTAAGTATGGAAATAACCTAAGAATTAATTTAAGTTTTCAAATTATTATTTAAGTAAATAATTGAATTTAAAAATGGAATTAAATTAATTGGTCATTTTGAATCTGTTGAATATGGAAATTAAATATATTTTCTCATAGATTTTTTAATGGTAAAGTTGTCACGACTTTAACAGAATTAGAATTGGGTTGAGAAAATTAGTTAATTGGAAAATACAACTGTAAATAGACAAAAAAATACTACACTTAAGGCACGAGATCCAACAAAAATTACTTCTCAAGAAAAAAAAGCCATTGCTCAACTTAAGGCAAATGTTCAACGTGCCAAGGCATTGAAAAATGATCTTCTAGTTAAACAACTCTAGTAGCTTTTTGGAAACTTTGTTTTAACAAAAAGGGGTAGGTTGCAAAAGGCTAAAGGTTGTTGATGATATGTTTCTGATGTTGTTGTTGTGATGTAGTCTTTTTATTTTGTTCTTTTAGACTTTATTTGTTTTTGCGGATGTTTACTTTTATAAATATTTATTAATTTGTTTTCTTGGACCTTTATCTTTCAACTTGCTATAATATAATTCTAAGTACTTTAATTGCTAATGCATTTATTCCTTTAATGGAATTAATTGATTATTTGCTTAATTATGTTTATAGCTAGGTTTGATTAATTGAAAGGGAGTTTGTTAGGGGAGCATTTGTTTCTATCGTTTTATATGTTTCCCTATTTTATTTTTGTTCAAAAAATTATCAAAGGGAGAGACTGTTGAGGCAATTATGACTGAAGTGTCAAAAGTAGTGGCCACTACATTTGGCACTACGCGGCGTTATAACTTGTCATTTTTAGAGTTGACAATTTTGTAAAAAGTATCTTTGCGTTGTGGTCTTTTTTGATATTTTGGACCTATGCAAGCTCATTTTTGAAAACCAAACCTTTTATAGTAACATACCTTGAAGATTGGTTTAGATTGATCAAGCAAATCAACTTCCCTATTTTAAGGATATTGGATTGGGTAACTTGTTAACATATTTTGAAGATTTGAGGATTTATACTAGACTTAATGAAGTATTTTCTATGTTAATTATCTTGCTACGTTGATGGAAGATTGATTGTAATGGATCTAGTATGTTGACAAATCAAAATTAATTTAAATACATAAGGATTTTATAAATTTTGTATGGAGAGAATTAGTACTTATATGTTCAGTAAGGAAATTGTAATTGTGAGTGCATTGAGTGTGAAAGCAAGTGAATTACTTGGTTTTCAGCCTTAAGTTTTCAAGAGGAAAACTTGATGAGAGAGATCTAGATCTTTGGTATAAAAGTGAGATTGCTAAACTAGTAGGTGTTAGAACTTGAATCACTTGTTGTACAAGGTGTAATTATCTTTGTAGGCAAGACTCCGCAGACGTAGGAAAACTGAACTGCGTAAACATATTGTTGTGTTCATCTTTTTTCTACAACAATCCTTATAACATATGCACTGCTTCTAAAACTAGTAAAATATTCTTGCAAATATAATTCTGAGTTGTTTCACCATAGTTGCTTGTAGCTAATGAAAATATCAAAATATTTAAGCTTTTGTAAAAAAAAAAATCATATGTTTTATTTTTGTTAATTGAAGAATAATTGCAAAGCATACGTGATAATCACTCAATCAAATGCATATTACACATGCATGCGCGCACACATATATATGAGATTTAAATAAAAAAGATAAAACCTATATGACATAATTTATACATTATTATTAGAGGTGTTCATGGGTCGGGTCGGGTCAGGTCGAGTCAAATTCAGGCCGGGTACACATAAATTTTTTCATTCTAAATATATTTCATAAAATATATATGCTAAATAAAATAATAAAATACGTATAATGTACATAACATAAATTTTTAACACACAAATATTACAAAAAAATTAAATTTATAATAAAAATTACCTTTTTTTTCCTTCCTTCCCTCTTCTTTTTCTTTCTTTTTTTTCTCTTCTCCTTTCCTTTTCTTTCCTTCTTTTTCTTTCTTTTTTCTTCTCCTTTCCTTTTCTTTCCTCTTTTTTCTTTCTTTTTTCTTCTCCTTTCCTTTTCTTTCCTCCTTTTCTTTCTTTTTTTTCTTCTCATTTCCTTTTCTTTCTTTTCCTTCCTTTCTTCCTTTCTTTCTTTCTCTCTCCTTCTCCCCCCACCACCGATCGGCCCCATTATAACACTAGTGCCGCCAATGACTTTGGCACCATCGGTGCCGCCAATCACTTTGGCACCTTTGGTGCCGCCAATGACTTTCCCTCCACCAGGGAGTTGTCAAATCGGTGCAGTTTTTTTTTCTGTTTTTTATTTTTTTGGTATATTTTGGTAAATAAAAAATATTATATTTTGGTTATTTTTTATTTCTTTATAATAATTTAGTAAAAAAACCCGCAAATCCCATTTTTTTCACTCTAAATGTCTCACACACTCTCTCTCCCTCTCAGCGTCTTAAAGCAAAATCATGCTGTCCCCAACACCATTGTCACTCTTTTGTGCTTTAATCCTTTGTTTGCCCTTAGCCGTTATTGTTACAATAACTTCTCCGACAACAACGATCCACGGAGGTTCCGAGCACGACCCTCTTTCAAATTTCGCTCCCGCAGCCAAAACCCACCAAAGATTCTCTGTCAAACCGTCGCCTTTACCACCAACAGATGACAAGTCACTCCTCCCAGCCGCTTCCCGAGTCAACTCAAGAACACCTCCCGGCTTACCTAAAAAGATCGCATTTTTGTTCCTAACTGTGTCGCCTCTCCCTTTCGCTCCCCTTTGGGAGATTTACTTTAATAAAACCCCTAAAAACCTCTTCAATGTTTACGTCCATGCCGACCCGAGTTACCCTTACGAAACACCATTCTCGGGCGTGTTCGCTCACCGAGTCATCCCTTCGAAACCCGCCCTCCGTTACACCCCTACTCTCATCTCAGCGGCACGGCGGTTATTGGCTCACGCGCTGCTTCACGACCGTTCGAATCACATGTTTGTCCTCTTGTCCGCTTCCTGCATACCCATTCACTCTTTCAACTTCACTTACGAAACCCTAACCCAGTCCGAGAAAAGCTTCATTGAGATTCTGAACAACGAGATCGGGAGCTACGACAGGTGGGCGGCGCGTGGGCTAGACGTGATGTTGCCGGAGGTGAAGTTGGAGGATTTCCGAATTGGGTCCCAGTTTTGGTCCCTGACACGTCAGCACGCAAGGGTTATCGTTAGCGATGAAACCATTTGGGCCAAGTTCAACCAACCGTGCTTGGTGTGGGACACGTGTTATCCGGAAGAGAATTACTTCCCTACGCTCATCCACATGCGGGATCCGCGTAATGTTGTCCCTTGGACCCTGACGCACGTGGACTGGAACGGGAGCTCCGACGGTCACCCGCGCATGTACGCGGCGTCCGAGGTGGGTCCCCAGTTGATCGTGAGGCTGAGAAACGATAAGCCTAGATACGACGATGCTGGAATCAACGGCTCTGATCCAACCTTAATGCGGCAGCGTGATCCGTTTTTATTCGCTCGGAAGTTCTCGCCGGATTCTATCCGGCCACTGATGAGCATCGCAAGTGATGTCATTTTCAAGGATTAGAATATTAGCGTGTGTGTGTGAAATGGTTTTGTTGTAAATTTCCTTTTAACGATTTTATAAAATTTGTGAAAAAATCTTTCCAGTTTCTCTCGAGAAAATTACTCTTTTTTTTAAATGGAATAATTTATTTTTTTATCAATTTTAAAAGTAGCAATTAATGATAATTGTTTTTCATCCCTTTTATATAATATTAATTGATATAATACATTTTACATTCAATATTTATATATTTTATTAATTTAATCTCAATTTTAATAATTAAATTAATTCTCAATATTTATATATTTGTCAAATTAATTTTAATTTTAAAAACTATATGAAGAAGATAAATAAAAATATTTTTTAAATCTAAAAAATTAAAATTAAAATTAAAAATAAAATAATTTGAACTTTATAAAATATATATGAATTATTAAAGGGTCAATGCCATGTGTATTAAAAATATATAATTTAAAATCTCTTTTGTTTCTTTTAATTTTTATAAATTGAAAAATAAATAATTTTACTTTAATTGATTAATTAACCTTAAAAAATTTATTTTTTGTCCTTTTAATTTTTATTCTTCCTCCTTTTTCTTCTCCTAGCTTCATCAGTCATCACCATCACCATCGCCGAACTCCATTCAAGCAGTCGCCGTCGCTCAAGCTCCACAACGCCGTTCACATGCATCCAACATCGTCATTTTCCAACTGAAGCATTTTTAATATTTTCAAAACCCATACATCGACCCGTTGGAATTGAAGTCTTCTCTCTCTCTCTCTTAACTTTCTCATCTTATCTTTTAACATATATATTTAGTGTCTTCTCATGTTTTCTGCTATTGTTACTGCTCTCTTCATCTTAAAATCACCATTGTTAGAAACAAAGACCCTTCTTCTGTACTCTCTTCTGTTGTGATGTTTGTCTATTTGTTAGTTATTGAATAATACTAGAACCCATCATCCCTTTTGATCTTTCTATCTTCTCAGATCCAAATTTTTATCTTATCTTCCCACCTGGTAGCTTATCTTTTATTGTTTTTGGTTATATTGCACTTTTTTTTTTTATCTCGGAGTACAATTTTTTTTTTCATTTGCTAATGGGTATTTGGATCCCTTTGGGGTTTCTATGTTTTAATCAGCATAGACATAGTCAAAATATTTTTACTCGTTATGTTCTTAATTTGTGTTTTGCATGTTTCTGTAGATGATTTGAGCTGAGTTTTGTTCATATTTTACTGCTTTATTTGAAATTTGTATCGATGGGTTCGCCTCTGTCCTTGCTATTTTACCATTTAGTGAGATTTGGTGTTAATGAAGCTTCAGTTGGAAAATGACGATGGTGGAGGTGTGTGAACGGCGCTGGGTCGAAGCTTGAGTAGAGGTGGTGGCGGCCTGAACGAAGCTTGGCGTTTGTGATGGTGATGAAGCTAGGAGGTGGAGGAGGAAGGAAGATTAAAAGGAAAGAAATAAAATTGACAAGGTTAAGTAATTAATTAAAGTGCTTTATTTGTTATGATACAATATGGTTGACCTTTAGTACGAAGTTTAAATTATTTTTATATATTCTTTTAGATTTTTTAGAATTAGAATTAATATAAGTATTAGATTAAATTAAAGTAAATTATTAGAATCGAGAATAAATTAATAAAATATATAAAATTGATGGTAAAATTTGTCATTACAATAACATAGCTTGTAATTGTTATTAATCATTGATTAACGAAATTGAAAAGAGTTAAACTATTTTATTTTTTAGAAGGATAAATTTGTTTAAACTAGAAATTGGGAGGTTTTTTACTTAAAACATTTATAAGCCAAAAAAAACACCCTGTGATTTTCTTAATGTTGAGTGACACAAGGAGAAACTTAAAATGACAGAAAAGTTAAATGGTTACAAATTTAGGGTTAATAATAACTTTTAATTTTGCTTTCGTCTTAACAAAAAGCATCATTATATCTAATTTCACAATATTTAGGATCATGTAATAAAATAATTATCATACAATTAAAATAGACATTTGACTTTTGTCTTGATTTGTGCGGATTAATAGTTAAACTTTTTATTAGATATTTGTTTAGCATAAATTTAAATTGTGTAACCTCTATTTTCATTCAAATGTTTTATAATAAAAAATTAAGTCACATTGGTTATTATTCGTTAGTATTTAATCTCTTGAATAAGTACTTTTGATTTTTTTACAAGAAAAACAAGTGACATTTATTATTATTACTCGTTAGTATTTATCCTCTTGAATAATAACTTTTAATTATGTATAATTCTCAATTTAATAGGTTAAATCGTATCTAGATTTCATACCAAAGTCTGAATCAAACATCATGGATTTTGAGTTTTTTATACAAATATGCCTAGAACTATCCATAGCCCATTTCAATCCTTAAATAGGAAGATAAACATATTTTAGTACCCTCGAACTCACGTCCTCCTATACTGACAATAATATTAATTGACTAATTTTGAGTTCATTGTGTGATTTTCTTTTCTAAATTTCATAAAAATAAGTTCAGTTGAGATTCATTTTAATTTTGATTCCATTTGAATATATTACTATTGCATTATAATGATTTGATTTTGTTTATTATTTAGGGTTAATAAATACTTATTATTTAGGGTTATTATCGAGACACTACATTTTCTTTTAAAAGTTCCGCCTTAATGGGGTCGAGTTTAGACCTGTTCATGAGTCGGGTTATCCATTTAGGCGCAAAGGCCTGCTCGAAATTTAGGAGGTTTGGGTAAAAAATATTATACCCGAAAAATGGGCATGGGCAAAAATAATTGGCTCGTCTAAAATATGAACTAGGCTCGGGCTTGAACATTCAAGCCCTAAGCCTGGTCTGGCCCAACCCATTTTTAACTTTATAATACTTTATATTATGTAATTTATAACACATTAAGAAAAATAAATAGTAAACTCTAATGTAAATATTAAAATAATATTAAATTTACTATATAAAAAATTCAATAAATAAAAATTATTAAATATTAAATTAAAATAATATAAATATTTTAAAAAAATTAAAAAAAATGTGAGTGGACTTGTACAAACATAAAATATATTAATATCATTCTTAGACCCGACTTAACTCATGAGCACCTTTAGCCGAACCTGGGTGGGTGTTAATCACCTGATCCCCAAATTTATTTACTTTTAAGTGGGTACATGAAAAATCTTATCCGTTTATGATCTTGTAATGAAATTTATTTTTTCTTGCTTACCCTATTAATTCTTTTAAGGGATAATTCCATTGGTAGTCTTCAAAGTATAACTTTTAAATCTTAAACTTAATCTTGAATTTCAAAATATTCTAAAGTTTGATTGCTTTTAACTCGATTAGCATCGATATTGTTGCCAGTGTAGGAGGACGTGAGTTCAGGTGCCCTGAAGCGCATTATCCTCCTATTTAAGGGTTAAGGATGGGCTATGGGTAGTTCTAGACATTGTATAAAATAGAACAAATACGAAAAGAACCTATAATATGATTAATGTTAAAAAAAAAATCTAAGATTGCATTTGGATCTTGGATTTGAATTTCAACAATAATGTAAATTAAGTAGTTAGCTATTTAAAATGTAGCATTTATGATAATTTCTCAAATTTGTGGATTTGTTTGATGCTTATTTAGAAATGAATTTAAAATTCTTAAAATATTTTTAGATTTAACAAATTCATGTTTTTATATATTGTATTGAACTCAAACTATATGCATTTCAATCTTACCATTTACATAACAATGAAATCCAAATTCATGTTTCCAAATGGAGCATAATTAAGTCCTCAAAACATCGATACCAATGATATCTCTTTTTGTTAGCTCAGTGGTGAGTTGGGTATTTAATTCTTGCTCGTATTAGACATGAAGCATATGTAGAACCCAGACCAAATTTGAAATTCATCTATACAAAGGAAGCCGAGGAGAAACTGGCCTTGGCTCATTTTATAAATTGAAAAAATATATATTATTTTGGCCCATCTAAAAGAATTAATAAATCAATATATGGCTTTTTGACACAATTTTTAGTTTTGCCTCTTTAAATTTTATAATTTATCTCAACCCTCAACACACAAAATTTTTGCCTTTGCCCCTTGGATATAAGTTGTACATGCGAGAGGTAAACATGGATAAAATTTGATTTAGCATTTAATGACTAAGTTGATAGAAGAACCTGATTTGATACAATATTGCTAGTTTTAAGATTCAATTAAAATGTTTTGAAATTTGGGATAAATTTAAAATCTATGACATAATTTGAGGATATCCAGTGTAATTAACATTTTTTAAAAATTCATAGCAGGGTATTAACATGTTTTTAAGGTTACTACTTAAAAGTATATCAATATTGTCCTAACAAATATCATTATAATCAATCATTACAAATATTGAATTAATTA
The DNA here is from genome assembly GCF_025698545.1 of Gossypium raimondii. Classification (NCBI taxonomy): domain Eukaryota; kingdom Viridiplantae; phylum Streptophyta; class Magnoliopsida; order Malvales; family Malvaceae; genus Gossypium; species Gossypium raimondii. Next base: position 22,406,999 of record NC_068570.1, read on the forward strand.
GCTAAGTCAATAGGCTAAATTAGATTTTTTTAGTTGACCAAATAGGCATTTTTTTAAAGTTTAGGGAAATAGGTCGTTTTTGGTGAAAGAGCGTGAAAGCGCATCCAACTGGGCGTGCTTTCCTCTAACGGCTAGAATTTAAACGAAGACAATGGTAAAAATTTTTAAAGGCCAACGGTTATTTTTTTTCCTATAAATACCATATCATTTTTTATTCTTTTCACTCAAATCCAACTTTCTCTATTCTCTCTAAATTCTGAATTCTCTCAATTTTCTCAAGTGTTGAGCGAAATGTTCCAATACACTTGTTTAAAAATATTATAGTTTTATTTTATTATTTCATATATTATTAATTTCGATTAAATATTCACGAATGACAAGCTTTCTAATTATTTTCGACAACAAGCACATCTCTACCGCTCAATCGATAATGGTAAGGCAAAATTTTAAATTTTGTTATTATTAATTAAGTTAATTTTAAAGTTTTTTATTTTTAAAAGATTTTAACTTATTTTATTCTGTAGATATAAATAGGCGGATGATCGTGTTTTGGAGGGGTTCATACATAATTTGTTAAAGAGCCCAAAGAACGAACCCGTGGTTATTTACAAGATGCGAGATTTTTACATGCATCTCGTATGCTCGAAGGCTTCAAATTGGATCCTACACTTATCAATGTGTTGGTGGAAAGACGGAGACTCGAGACACACACATTTTATCTTTCATGCAGTGAGTGTACAATCACACTTGAGGACGTAGTGGATGGGTTAGTCGTTCTCAATGAATAGGACATTTGCGAGGCATTTTTGGGGAAGGTGTCGAACAAGTTTCAAGGTGGCCAGATAGATATGAAGTGGTTGAAAAAATAATTTCAAACAACTTCCTAAGAAAGCTAGACTGACATCGTCAAAGAACAATATGCACGAATATTCATCTTGAGGTTAATCGAGAGCATTCCAATACCCGATAAATCTTGAAATTTGGTACACATAAGGTGGCCACTACACCTAGTTGACTTCAAAGAATGTAGATGACTAAGTTGTGGATTAGTCGTGTTGGCCACATTCTATAGGGAGTTGTGTTGAGTGACGAAACCGAATAGGATGTTAATCGGTGGTTGTCTACTCCTACTACAGTCGTGGGTGTGGTGGCACTACCATTTCTATGTCCCTGAGTGAATGACCCTTATACATTCTCATTGGTTACAGGGTAAAATTCATTTGATAATAATATATAGTTAATATAGTAAATGTTGTTTATTTATTATATGTTTGAACTAACATATTATTTGAGTAGGTGTAACGATGGGCTGAGTTATGCGGGACTACCGAAACAGCTTGAAGATATCCAACTAATGTTAGATTAATGCTCGAAAACCGAGGTTAGTTATTGAAATTTTCAAACCTATAATAATTACGTAATGATTTGAAGTTTAAAATTCTATACATAACAAAATTTATAATTGTGCACTATAGTTTGAATGGATGCCATACGTCAATCGAGATATCATAAAATGCATCTAGCTCAAATTTTTGGCCATTTGGAGTACGTGGGACGCGAAGGTGCCATTGATAGTTTACGTAATGGTGGAGCTGCACAAATCGGATCAAGTGATGTGATAGTTTGAGTGAAGGCAAAAAATTTCGTCGCCGCTGCAAGACATTGAAGCACTGCACAAGCTTGATTTGTAGAGGAAGACCAACAAAAATTGGTGAGATTTCCACAAGGAGTATATCGACATTTAGAATTGTAGGATGAAATTCTTACCAATTCGTGAATATTTTTTCTTATCAAATATGGAGCCTTGTTTGGAGCACATGCCATGGTTTAGAGTCGTCGACAAGCCATATCTATTGTCAATAGAGGTGAGGAGTAGGCAACTTTGTCTGAATAGGCCACGACAATCGCCCCAGCAAAGGCCACCGATTTTTTGATCACATTCCAATTAATTCCCTCCATATATTTCTGTTCCTTTCTTTAACCCCATGTTTTTTGGGAATTGTGCCCATATTGTAGTAAATATGTAATTATTTTTTATGTATTTGAATGACGAATAAATAAATTTCACATTTCATTGTTATGTCTTTTGTATTTCTGTCTTTCATATTTTGCATGCATAGCGAAATTGTGACAAGAAAATATTAGCTCATTGGTTGTATAAGCTCAAACTGATGATAAGTGGCATTGTAAGAACATTTACATTGCGAGAAAGACACGTTACTTCAATAGATAATCTAACAAGTCTGTAATCCTGTAAAAGAATCAAAGTGGGCATTTGATTCAAATACTGAGAATTATTATTATGTCGTCTACAATTCCAATTGAAGAGATGACTAGTCTTGGCTATCGGAGCAGATGACTCTACGGTTAGAGAGATAGATGTATCTATTGGTAGAATGATACATTTGGTTGGACCCAAGATGAATTAATTCTAAATCCGTTTGTGAATTAATTCACTCGTGACATTCATGGTGTGATTTACCTAAATCCTAAGTTAGTTACTAACCATACGTATGTAACTCATGTGCTTTGATATAAGTGAAGGCTTATGCTCTAAATATAATTGAGCAACAGTGGAATTGTGTATGACATGGCTTTACTAGAAACAGTGGAATTCATAACTCAATTAAAGAGTTAATGATATCCTCTCATTGGCATTGTGTGGATTGATAAATATATAACGTGGTCAAGCATTGCTTGTTCTCAAACAAACAATTTATCACAGTCATTTATTGACAATGGTCATATTAATCATTAAGAAGACACAATGGTGATAATGAGATAAAATATGATTGTATTGAGTGAAGAAATTTAACTCAAAGGAATCAAGGGAATCATATGAAGGTAACACACATATGATGTAGTCATTAGACAAAGTAGTTGGATGAATTGATTTCGTAAAGAGTATGCAATAAGAACTTTTCAATCATGGTACTTCTTATGGACTGACACCATGATTAAGTAATTACGAATTATCGGAACGATGCTTCTGGATATAATTGCAATTACTAAAGCCTAATTATATATGTCAGATTGGTCCCTTCGCTAGCTCAACAAAAGCTCGATTTGTATTAGACTGCATTTGAATCAGAAAAATATTCTACGACTTTGGAAATAATTTAATTGAGTCGATTTATTCGATGTAGAATTAAATTGGGTGGTTGTAAGAATTGTTCAATTAGAGAATTTGATTAAAAAATTTTCTTGAAAAATTAATTTGGAAAATCTAAGTGATTTTGAGAAAATTAATTTTGATAAAGTAAAATTAAAGTAATCAAATTAATTAAAATTAATATGATATTTTTGGAAATTAATTTTCAAGTTAGAAAATTGGCCCAATGGAAAATTGAACTTGAAAATTGGACATGAGATTGTAAATTGGGTCTGGGAGCCCAAAATCGAGACCAAGACCCAAAAATTGGTCGAACCGAACTTGGTATGTGAAATAGGGCCGATGATCCAACTGGTGGCTGGACCAGACTGGTCAGACCGAACCAGTAGAAACTGAACCAGCTCGGGGTGCCGGCGACATTTCGGTGGCCGAAAAATGGTTGGCGGTGGTGTGTCTTCAGTGATTGAGCAACGAAAGAATTACACTCTTACTGTGACTCTAGCAGAGAATTTGATTTCAAATTAACTATTCCAAAAATAATATTATTTTAATAGATTTTAAATTAATTTAAATTAAATACTTATCTTAATGATATTTTATTAATTTAATATTAAAGTGATTATCTTAATATTAAATTTAATTTAATGTTTACCTTTTAGATAAATATTCTATTAATTTAATATTAAAGTGATTAAGTTTAATCATAGTTGAATTCTCTAAACTTTACCTATATAGAGAGAGTATTGGGTCATTATTTTTCACACACTTGAATGCAAGAGAAAGTTATAGAGAGAAAATTCTCTGAAGACATTATTTTAGAAAATTTCTAGAGATATTTTTCTTATTTATAATATGGCCTAAAAATTTAGAGAAATTACGAAATTATTCCACTGGTAAATTTTGTGAAAAATTTTCTAATTTGAAGGGAGCCCACACTCGGCAGATGTGAGCTTTAGGATAGCGAAGAAAAATTACCAGTGGAAGCATTCATTCTAGACGAATAAAAAATGTACAATTTTAATTAAGTGTTTACTACTTTAGAGATCACAACCAAATTCTTATTTTGAATTTTTTTTTTAAACTCTGGTTTTTCCCTAAATTTATTTTTCGCTGCGTTTTTCAAACCTGATTTCCAACAATTGGTATGAAAACTAGGTTGTGTTCTATCTATAAGTATAAAAAGATAATCAAAATAAATTTCTCTTCTTCTTCAATGATTTGATTACATAGAAAGTGTCATTATTTAGATCTTATGCATGCTTTGAGTTATATATAGGAATGGATGCGATATTATATATTTGTTATATAATTTTTTTTGCCAAGACTGTGGTTCTTAAGAAATAGACCATAGACTATCATCTTCACGTAGGACTATTTTTTTTAATTCATAAAATTCTTGTTAGCCAGAAAGGATATAGGACTTAAATGTAATTTTTTTCAAAAGAAGTCCATGACGAGGAGAAGATGGAGTGATGGTCGTTGAAGACCCAAGGAATGCCTTGTGGCGAAAATCTATGTAATTTGATTTTTTCAATTATTTTCTAGAAATAGAATAATGGAACCCTTGACTGACAATTTTATTTTAATTATCTATCTCCTTATATATCTATTTTATAATTGTTTATAATATTTATATTATGTAATGTTATAATTGTAATATGTATATGAGATTATCCATAGTTGATCGATTAAAAAATAAGACGTGTGGTAATGAGAAAATACAAGTGTTGTATTGTTCTATTCACTTCTTTAGGTTATTCGGTTACTGTTAGAAATGTGGTAATGAGAAGGTGCATGTTTAAGATTGGCTCTGGTTAGGAAATGCTTGATTTTTAAGCGGTCAAATTTGACTCACCTCCTTTCCTGAGACCCTACTTGGTGCATGATTCACATTCACTTCTTTGGTTTTTCCCTCAAAAGAATAAATGTTTGTTTTATGATTGATTGATTCTTGTGAATAAATGAATGTGAATATTATAAAATTGTCATAGCATGCCATGCATATATTGAAAGCATGTCATATAGATTAGGTAGGATTCCACTAGGACTATTGTATAAACATTCTTGAAATATGAAATAAAAAAGACCTTGCATATTATTTTAAAATATTGAGTGGGAAAAGGTCCATTAACAAGACTTATGACCTCCATTGATGGTCCCTAAGTGATATTTTGGTAAAGTTTCAAGCTGGTTCCTACCCTGGTCGCACCTTAAAGTAAACTTTATCATGTGGGTTCACTAGATGAGATTTCCTTTTAAGGACAACTAGTCATGCATGACTCTCAGTGAGATTGTCCTAAGATGACTCACAAATGAAAGCGTGTTCATGATGGGTGTTAAGTCAATGGTTACACACTTAAGATCTTCTCTTATTAAATAGTTTCCTAAGAAACGATATTTAAGTTAGAGATGAAGGTCAAACATTAAACGATCGTTGGTTCGTATGGAGTCTTGAGAATTAAGATTCACAAACTGATTGGATGTAATCCATGTTCTTGCTAGTTAATCATGAGACCCCAAAGTGACATGATTTATGGGTGTGAGAATGATCATAGTAATGGAAAAATATTTTTTCAAGGTTTTAATGCAAGACACATACATCATACTGCATTCTTGATATGTTGCTGGAATGAAATTATTTACTTAATACAAAGATAATAATTAGTGAATTTTACTTTTCAGTTCAAATATGTCTCCTACTCCTCTTATTAACATTTTTACTAAGAACAAATTGAATGGGGATAACTTTTGAGAATAGAAACGAAACTTGCTAATAGTTCTCAATTGTGAGAAACACAAATTCGTTTTTGATGAAACATGCCCTCTTGAAGCTCAGCCCAAAGCAAGAAATCCCTAGAGAGATTCTAACTCGATTTCTTGATGTTATATGTTAGCAAGCATAAGTAGTGTGTTGCAAAAACAACACGAGAATTTTCATACTGCCAAAGAGATCATGACAAATTTGGAGGATTTTCTCGGAGGCCAAGTCGCACTGGCTTGATAATCCACTATTACAAATTTGGTAACTCTCAGCAGAAACTCGACACTCCAGTCAAAGAACATATGCTTAAGCTTGTGAGATTCTTTGCAGAAGCAGAGGACAATGGGGCTGAGCTAGACGTGAACATTCATATTGAAATAGTGTTCAAATATTTAAAGAATGAGTTTGTTGGTCTTAGGGCCACTTACAAATTGGGTGCTTTAAAAATGTACTTCAAAGGGTGCTTCAAAGATCAACTAATTTTATCAAACACGTGCTTCAAAGGGTTTTTAGTGTTCATAACATGTTTCAAAACATATCCAAGATTCCCGGAGGAAAGGCACTTTTGTTAGGCTTTTAGTGGAAATGGTAAGAAAGCTCGTCTAGCTAGGTGAGCTTTCTTACTACCACCACTCAAAACTTGAGAAAAGTGCCTTGATCCCAGGTAAGATTTAAGGCTCCTCTTTTAGATATTTGATGAAAACGCCTCTCTTGCGACACGTTTTCAACCACGTGGTTTTCTTCTTTCCAATCTCACCCGCCTCCACACATATAAAAGAGGGGCTTTCCCTTCATACTCCATCATCCTTAAACCCATAATCTCTCTCGACCTTCATATCTCCACTTTATAATATTTTTCTCTCTCGATTTTCCTCCTCGCTTCAGTGTTAAAAAAAATTTCGCTAATAAAATTTCTTGTTTGATGTATTCTTGAGTCGACGGTGAGGTGATATCGCTCTGAAACATACCTATTTTTTATATCCTACCGAGATGAGACCATTACCTCAAAAACCTATCCTATGAAAGTTGGGTCCCGGGGTGATTTTTCTTTCTATGGTCACGAGTGAAAGTCTACATAGAGGTCTTTGTCAGTAATAGTTATGAGGTCATGTATAGGAGTATAACCGGGAAGCCAATTGATGGTTGCTATGCGGACACCAACTCAAACTTTTCGGATACTCGGAGATGTTGCCTTATAAATTCAATACAGAAGTTTGCAGGCATAATCATAAGGAAAAACTGTGGGGCTTCTCGATATAATCAATGTAATTTTTTCTTCATTTCTATGCAGCCATTATCTTTAACCTTCCTTCTTATTCGAAGGTCGGCACCGCCGTGGATGCAAGAAGACTCTTAGGCGGGCATCGGCTATTACGGTGTAGTAAAGGTGATGCTCCTTTCGAGGTGAAAACAGTTATTAAACAATATATTAATAACTACAACCATTGTCGCGCCGACCCGAGTTTAACCTCTATTGTGCCGAAACATTCCTAAGAGCCTTCTTGTGTCCACCTCGGTGTCAACCTTCGGATAAGAATTAAAGGTTAAAGATACCAGTTGCTTGGAAATAGAGAAAAAAAATTATGTTGATTACACCAAAAAGCCCTTAGTTTTTCCTTATGATTATGACCTCAATCTTATGTATAGTATATATAAGGCATTATTTGCAAGTATCCAAAAAGCTTGAACTTGTGATCGCATAACAAACGTTAACTGGCCCCCAATTATACTCAAACTCGTGGCTGTATCACGGCCGTCAATTGGGACCTCTATATAGACTTCAACCCGTGACTGTATGAAGTACTGTCACCCTGAAACCTAACTTCTATAAGATGGGTTTCTAAGGTAATGGTCCTATCCCAACATGACATATGAAAAATATGTGTTATGAAACGCGTTATTGCATCCCCGCCCCCTCAAATCTACTTATAAACTTTAACGGTTTCACTTTTAAAACTTTAAACCCTAAACTTTAATTCTTAACAAAAACCCTAACCCTAAAAAATCGAAGGCTGAGCTAGGCGTACTTTCGTGCTTTCACACTTTCTCTCCAAAATCGGCCTATTTCCCTAAATTTCGAAAAAAAAAATGGGCTAATATGCCAATTAAAAAAACAAAAATGGCACATTAGGCTTATTTAGCCAAGTCAATAAACTAATTCAACTCACAAATTGCCCATATAAGGTCTATATAAGTAGGACTCAAACCTAAGATCTTACTTTCCTCAAGACCTCAATCTTGCCATTGAATTGTGGTTGCAATAAAAACTTGTAATATATACACTATATGTGATCATATTTGCCATGTATTTTAGAAATGGGTTAAAATTTACTTTTCATCCATGTACTACGTGTAACATGTTGATTAAATCATTAAACTTCAATTTCATTTTTAGTCCCTATAGTTTTAAAATTTTAGTCATGATTAAATTGTGGTTGCTAAATTCATCAAATTAATCTACTATTTCCAAAACTTGATGTGACAAGCATATTGTCACATGTGTAGTGTCATATTAGCTTGTTATTTTTACATATTACTCATATAAAAGCCATTTAATGGATTTAATGGCTATTGCTTGCATCAAGGTTGAAAATTTGAAGTTTAAAATTATAGGGACTAAGAATGATCCAGGTTGGAGAATATTAACTAAATTTATAATTTTGCGCATAGTATGAAACTAATCATGGAAGTTAACCAAGTGGATTTAACAACTACTGTAAAGTATAATGACCAAAACTAATCAAATTAAAAAAGTACAATGGCTAAAATTTACCAAATAAAAGTATAAAGACTAAATACACGAGTTACATAGAGTGTAGGGACTAATAGAAGAAATTGACCTTTTTAAAATGCCCTTAATTTAAAATAAAAATCCTATAAAAAGAAGATCTTGGTCTAGGGAGATTTTTGGTTCTTTCCTCGTTGTCTGTCTATCTGTATTGTCTGCTGGTACTTTGCAAGTTGTTAATGAAAAGATAAGGCAAGTACGCAATGGAATCTGCAAACTATGGTTTTGGAATTAGGACCCCAAGGGTGACTTCACAATGTCAAAAAAACAAAGCTTTTGTTTGCTTTAAAATTCGCGATTCGCACGGTTGGCAAGAGCTTTTGGGTTCTTAATACACAATTATCATATGCAGGTTTGCATTTTAGAACTCTACAGTTAAGTTGTTTAGGAAATGGGTTAGATGTGGAGAAAAATAATTTTGGCCTGAGTCTAGTTTGAATTTGAACAAAAAAAAATTGCTTTTTTTAAATTTTTTTACTGTTTTGTTGCTATTTTCTTATTGTTTTATCATTATATTGCTATCATTTTACTATCATATTATTATTATTTGGATATTGTATAACTATTATATTATTGTTAATTTTGATACTATTTTAGAGACGTTTGCTTGTTAAGTTGCACCTATATTAATGTTATTTAAGTATGCATATTTTTAATTTTTTAAATATTTTGGAAAATATTTATTTTAATATTTTTAATATTTTTAATGTATTATATATATTTTAAAAAATTTATATAAAAATTTTAATACGGGCAGCCAGGCCGAATTCAAATTAACATTTTTATCTAAGTTAGACATGGGCAAAATTTTAGATTCAATTTTTAAACTTGAGCTTAGTAAACGAGCCTAAAATTTTGGCTGAGCTCTACCCGAATCGGACCCAAAAACACCTATATTTTACGATCTTACTTTATATTTTAATCTGATTTGAACTAAACTAAAAATTTTAAAAAGAATTCAAGCGGACCAACCCAATGGATAAATCTAGAGTGGGCTCATCCTATGGACCCTAACTCCTATAAGTTAATTTCCATCGCATTATCTAGGCACTATCAAAATTTTCGTTGAACCTTTCCCGTTTTAAAGTCCAATTCATTGGGCCTGGCTTTTAATATAATTCTGTTTAATAACTCTTAACATTAATTTAAGGCGAGTTTAACGCTACTGTCAGGAAAAGCTTGGCTCGGTAATAATAATATGTTTAAAACGTATGAAAAAACAATAATTTGGAAAACTTTCAATTATTTAGTATATTAGGATAAATTTTAAAATTATATATTAATTTTAATTTAATATGTAACTTTATATATAAAATTTTAATTTGATTTAAAATTCATAAACTATTAATACAATTGTTGGTATAACATTTTTTATATTTATATATTGTATACACAAATAATTATATTTTTAAAATATGTATGCTTAAATCAAAATTAATATTTCATATATACATTTAAACCACAAATAAAGTTTTATGTGTATAATTATACTAAATTAAAATTCATGTATCAAAGTGTACACTTGATATGTAATTTTAAACTAAAAAGTGAGAATAATAAAATCGTTTCATCTAAAATCTAATTTCCAAAAGCTGTAAGCATAATTTTCTTTTTATCTTTTCAGCTTGATTTGTCGAACCATAATTTTAAGGAAAATACGAAAATGCTGTACTTATTTAATATTACTGTGAAAAACAAATTTTAACCTCAATAGTTATGCCAACAATCATATTTTGTCCGAGATGATCTCGAAGGGATTATTATTTTGAAGTTACTATTATTATACTAATATTATTTTTAATTATTATATTTTTAGCTTAAAAAAAGTTATTATATTTTAAAAGAGAGAAGAAATAGATATTATCGAAAGCGATAATAAAAGTTTAGGGGGAAAAGAGACTTTGAGAAAGATCTACAGGGAAGGAGAGAATTGGGAGAAGTGGAGCATGACCATTAGAAGCTAAAGTAGAGGAAAGCAAAAGAGAAAGAGATGGGGTTTTGGTAAAAGCCCTTCATGCATTACAACTTTGATCACTTTCACTTTCTTACACTTCTAATCTCACCATAAGTTCCAACACCCACTACTTGAACTTTCATCATCCCTCAACCCTCTCAGTTCACCACCTACAAGCAAAATCTGAAAAAGAGGATAAAAGCAGTACCCATGATTATGAAGTAGGACTTGCTATCACTACACCAAAAGGGGGCTTCAGCGGTATTTCTTGCGGCGTTTTTAGATAAAACACCGCTATAAATCAGGCATTAGCGGCGCTAACAATAAAACGCCGGTAAAGATTGGGAAATAGCGGCGTTTCCGAAAAAACGCCGTAAATAGTCAGACACATAGGGGCGTTTTATACAAAAACGCCGCAAAAGAGCATCATTAGTGGCGTTTTTAAACAAAACGCCGTAATATTTAGGAATATTGGCAGTAGCGGCGCATTATAGAAACGCCATTATAGAACACAATTAGCGGCGTTTGTTTCTAAGCGCCGCAAAAAATGTTAAACAAAACACAGCGTACAATATTGAGGTATAGTAGAGTTGGTGGCGCTTCTGCAAAAACGCCACTGAAGCACATCAATAGCGGCGCTAAAGCAAAAGCGCCGCAAAATATGTGGACCAAAACGCAGCGTTTGGTATTGAGGTATAGAGCGAATAGTGGCGCTTCAGGAAAACGCCGCTATATCCGCATATTAGCGGCGCTTAACCGAGAAACGCCGGAAATGTGAAACCGAAACGCAACGTTTCATCATAGGTATAGCGCCCAAATTGTAAACGACGTCGCTTTGATGATGTTTACCTTTAGTAGCGGCGGTTTTACATAAACGCCGCAAATATTTCCCTAATACGTCGTCGTTTACTTTTATTATTTGGTTGGAAGTTAGACAAAACGACATCGTTTTTATACTGTTTATTAGTATTAGCGGCGTTTATTGTAAAAACGCCGCAAATTGAATAAATTATATTTTAGGGTTTCGGGATTAATATTTAAGTTTTGTCGTGTACAGTTTGGGGTTTTAGGGTTCATTACATAATGTTCGTTATTTTAGGTTTACAATATTAAGTTCAGGGTTTTCGGTTTAGATTATGGCTTGGGAATTGAGGTTTAAGGTTTAGAGTTTCAGTTTACATGTTAGTGTTAATGTGAGGTCGGTGTTTACTGACTTATAAGATAATGATCAAATTCTTGTTTATGGTTTTTGGTTTAGCGTTAATGATTTGAATGTTGCAATGCATGGTTTTTATGTTTGGATTCGCATGAAGAATACGAGTTAGGGTTTATAATTTAATTTTAAAATTTACGGGTTATAGGGATTAATATAGCTTTGGGTTTTAGGGTTTAATTACTCATCTAAAACAAAAGCCAAAAAAATGTAAATTCTTCGTGTTTTTACTTCTTATTATATATGTCATTAGTAGGATTATAATTAAATATTATAATTAGGGTTATAGAAAAAGATATATATGCAACGATATATATTATATATTATGAAATATATATATATTAATATTGTGTTAGTTACATAACAATCATATTAATGTGTCAATTTATAATAATGTCATAACAATTATCAAAATAAAAAATCTATTAAAAATCATTAAACTTATAAATAAAGAGAAATAAAACATTTTTAAAAATTGAATAATTAGCGGCGTTTGTTTATAAGCGCCGCCAAAAGTTAAACAAAACGCAGCGTACAATATTGAGGTATAGTAGAATTTGTGGCGCTTCTATAAAAACACTGCTGAATCACATCATTAGCGGCGCTAGTGCGAAAGCGCCGCAAAAATATGTGGACCAAAACGCTGCGTTTCGTCTTGAGCTATAGGGCACAAATTTTAAACGACGTCGCTTTGATGAATTTTACCGGTCGTAGCGGCGGTTTTACATAAACGCCGCAAAGGATTTGATGAATACGTCGTCATTTACTTTTATTATTTGGTTGGAAGTTAGACAAAACGACATCGTTTTTATACTGTTTATTGGTATTAGCGGCGTTTTTTGTAAAAACGCCGCAAATGGAATAAATTTTATTTTAGGGTTTCAGGATTAATATTTAAGTTTTGTCGTGCACGGTTTGGGGTTTTAGGGTTCATTACATAATGTTCGTTATTTGAGGTTTACAGTTTTAAGTTCAAGGTTTTCGGTTTAGATTATGGCTTGGGGATTGAGGTTTAAGGTTTAGAGTTTCAATTTACATGTTAGTGTTAATGTAAGGTCAGTGTTTACGGCTTATAAGATAATGATCAAATTTACTGTTTATGGTTTATGGTTTAGCGTTAATGATTTGAATGTTGCAATGCATGGTCTTTGCGTTTCGGATTCGAATGAAGAATACGAGTTAGGGTTTATAATTTAATTTTAAAATTTACGGGTTATAGGGATTAATAGCTCTGGGTTTTAGGGTTTAGTTACTCATCTATAACAAAAGCCAAAAAAAATGTAAATTCTTTGTGTTTTTTACTTCTTATTATATATGTCATTAGTAGGATTATAATTAAATATTATAATTAGGGTTATAGAAAACGATATATATTATATATTATGAAACATATATATATGTTAATATTGTGTTAGTTACATAACAATCATATTAATGTGTCAATTTATAATAATGTCATAACAATTATCAAAATAAAAAATCTATTAAAAATCATTAAACTTATAAATAAAGAGAAATAAAATATTTTTAAAATTGAATAATTAGCGGCGTTTTTGTAACACGCGCTATAGAGTTGAATTATGCATTTATTGTATAAACACCGCACAAAATTAAACAAAACGACTTCGTTTTCATTGGGAGAAATACCTTTAGTGGCGCTTCTTACTAAACGCCGCAATAGTTCGGGCTTTAGCGGTTTTACATAAACGCCGCAAATGTTTCGTAATATGACGTCGTTTACGTTTATTTTTGGTTGTAAGTGTGACAATACGACATCGTTTTTATATCTGTTTATTGGTATTAGCGGCGTTTTGTTAAAAAGCATAGAAAAAATAAATTATATTTTAGGTTTTTCGATTAAAATTTAAAATTGGAAAATGTATTTTTTATAATTTCAATTATTTATAAATTTTAATGTTGCTAATATATACATTATTCATCTTGTATAAAATTAAAAAATTTAATAAATTTTATCATTTAAAAATAATGTATTAAATCGAAATATATTACAAATTAAAATTATAAATAAAAGAAATTAAAATTATAAAAGTAAATTATTAGTGGCGTTTACGTAAAAGCATGCAGGATCAATTAAAATTTAAACAAAACGGCGCCGTTTCGTTGACGAATTTAATTTGTAGTGGCGTTTTTTATTAGCGCCACAAATTAATTTAGTGAAACGGCGTCGTTTCATTGACCAGATCAGTTTTGGGGTATATCCCCGCTCTCACCCAGCCCCAGCCCCAATTCTTACTTCTGAAATCCCTTAGTGTTTCACCGAAATCCCTAAGTCACCGAAATCCCCAATTCTTCATCTGTACAGTTTTTCATTGTTAAAAGTGTTTACATTTCTTGCAAAACATTAAAATCTCTGGTTCGTACATTTGGTCAACACACATAGTTGACGGAGAAGGTCGCGAAGCATCGTCGGAATCGGTCGTCGGGGGAATAAGTATTCAAGGTTCGCTTTCCCCATTATCAATCCGTATTCATTTGGGTTTTCTCTTGTTAATTTTAGTCTTGGTTTGTATTTGTTTGTTGATCCTGAAATTTTCAAAAATTGTATCCTCTGTTGTAAATTTTATTCGGTCTTCCTCTTCATTTTTTTTGGACCGTCCTGAAGGTAGTGTAATGGTTCGAAAGTGATTGGAATGATTTCATTGCTTACAAAATGATGTTAATACTACTTTTTTATAGGGTTTCAGTCCATTCAATTTCATTGCCTTCATTTCTGTTTGCTGCAAGGTTCTGAAGGTACAAATATATATTTAGGAAAATTTGATGTGCAAATATATATGTAGGAAAATTTCTGTTTTTTGCAAAAAAATGCTGTCGGTGGAATCATCTGCTACTCTGCTTTTAGCAAAGGATTTGATGTGCAAATTTTTATGTATGACCTTTGATGTGCAAATGTCTTACTGTTTTGACCTAGTTTGCCTGGAAATGCTGGAGAAAACTTAAGTGTGAAACCGAAGCTGCCTTTAGCTTCTATTTTCCGGTCAAAACGCGAATTGCACTTTGACAGTGGCATTAGTATTGTCTTCATCTGTTTAATATTTCTTCATGTGATTCACCTTTTTTTTAAAATATTACAAAATACTCCTTTTTATGATGTATATAAATCTTCACAATTGCTTTACTTAAAACATGAATTCATAAGTTGTTATGCTCGTTTTTCAAAATGTCAAGTCACTTAAAATGTTATATGGAGAAATTCTTTAAACTGTTATTTTAATACTTTAAATAAGTCATAGTAAAAATGGTGCATCAAATTTAAACATATTTGTTGTCAAATTAGTAACACATATACCTCTCCACGAATAATAAATTTATAACTTAAATAAGTATTACTATTTTTTAATATTATACATATATTCATTTACGTTATGTAAGCTATATTTAAATTTTATTAATAATAAATTTATAACTTAAATAAGTATTACTATTTTTTAATATTATACATATATATATTCATTTACGTATGTAAGCTATATTTAAATTTTATTAATAATAAATTTATAACTTAAATAAGTATTACTATTTTTTAATATTATACATATATATATTCATTTACGTATGTAAGCTATATTTAAATTTTATTAATAATAAATTTATTACTTAAATATGTATTACTATTTTTTAATGCTATACATATAAATTTTATTAATAATAAATTTATAACTTACATGCGTAAATAATACAAAGCTTACATAACTTACATACCCTACATAAATTAAATAAGTTACATAATAATACATACCCTACATAAATTAAATAAGTTACATAATAATACATACCCTACATAAATTAAATAAGTTACATAATAATGCATACCCTACATAACTTAAATAAGTTACATAATAATACATACCCTACATAAATTAAATAAGTTACATAATAATACATACCCTACATAACTTACATAAGACATAACTTTCATAATACACAACTTACATAACTTACATAGGACATAACTTACATGTGTAAATAATACATATTTTACATAACTTACATAAGATATAACTTACATAAGTTTCATAATACACATCTTACGCTACTTACACAACTTACATAACTTACATAACTTACATAATGTATATCTTGTTGTCAAATCCTAAAACCGTGCAATTTATTGTCAACGTCAGACTTCAAGAATTAAGAAATGGACCGGTCTTGGATGAATTTGTCAAGGGTAAGCGACGATTATCGAAATGGGGTGCAGAGTTTTCTAAATTTTGTATTTCA
Source organism: Gossypium raimondii (assembly GCF_025698545.1). NCBI lineage: Eukaryota > Viridiplantae > Streptophyta > Magnoliopsida > Malvales > Malvaceae > Gossypium > Gossypium raimondii. Next base: position 22,423,072 of record NC_068570.1, read on the forward strand.
ATATGCAAGCCAAGAGAACATGATTCTTTGCCCGTGTAAGAAGTGTGTCAACATAAACTGGCATTATCATGAGGTTGTATACGAGCATCTAATTGTTGATGGGTTTGTTAAGGGTTATAAGCAATGGCTTTTTCATGGAGAATGCCCTAGAAGTACTTCCTCTTCAACGATGGATGTATCTTATCCTGGGACTGCTTACCATCAGTCTGATAGAGGGGATGACATGGAGGGTATGTTGCGGGATGCATTTAATATGCACAATCATGGTGTGCAATCGTTCTCAGGGGATTTTATGGCATATGATGATTGTAACGTCGGTGGAACTGCTTTTACCGAACCGGGAAGTAGTGTACCTCATGAAGAGCCAAATGGAGAGCCAAATGGAGAAGCGGCGAAGTTCTACGCTCTACTTAATGACACGAATGAAGAACTGTATGAGGGATCAAAATTTTCAAAAATGGCCTTCTGTGTTCGTCTTTTTCAGTTAAAATGTTTGGGAGGGTGGACCGGAAACTCGTTGACAATGCTACTAGAGTTTTTGAGAGAAATGTTTCCGTTTGCAAAAATCCCTCAGTCATGCAAAGATATGAAGAAAATGATAAAAGATTTAGGCCTTGGGTACAACAAAATCCATAGTTGCCAAAATGACTGCATGTTGTATTGGGGCGATCGGAAAAACCAACAGTGCTGTCATGTATGCGGCCAATCCCGTTAGATAAATAGAAACACAGAAGATAGGAACGACGATGAAAATGATGCACAATCGAGGAAGAAGCCAGTTAAGATTTTGCGGTATTTTCCGTTGATACCAAGGCTTCAAAGGCTTTTCATGTCGTCGAAGACAGCGGAGTCAATGACGTGGCACCATGATGGACGAACCGATGATGGATTACTAAGGCATCCGGCAGATTCTTTAGCTTGGAAAGCATTTGACAATAAATTTCCAAGCTTTGCAAGTGATCCTAGGAGTGTGAGGCTTGGGCTAGCATCTGATGGATTTAATCCTTTCAAGATCATGAGCACCGCCTCGATGCTTGGCGATGAGTGCTTGTTCCTTACAATCGCCTCCGTGGATTTGCATGAAGCAATCTTCCTTATCTTATCTATGATTATCCACGAGAGAAAGGGCCCGGAATGATATCGACATTTATTTACAGCCACTTATTGAAGAGTTAAAACAATTATGGGTGGTGTCGAGACATACGATGTCTTTGAAAGGAGAACTTTAATTTACGTCTGACTTTGATGTGGACCATTAATGACTTTCCGCTTATGCCAATTTATCCGGTTGGAATACTAAGGTAGTTATCGTGTCCTTGTTGTCTTTGCACAAACATACTCCCAATGGTTGTATAATGGGAAGAAGTTCTCTTACATGGGGCATCGTCGGTGGTTGCCGGAAAATCATAGATTTAGATTTTAGAGTTCTGTATTTGACGGCACTGAAGAGTTCAGAGAAGCTCCTTCCCAAACCAGTGGCTCTGAAATCTTGTTCATGTTGGAAGATATGAATTTCATTTATGGGAAGATGAACCAACCGCCAAACACGCAGAGAAATAGAAGATCAAATGATGAAGCCGATGAAAGCTCAGACGAAGAGGACGATCCTAATGAGGCGGACTTGTGGAAAAAAAGAAGTATTTTTTTTAGTTGCCTTATTGGGAGCATCACCTTTTACGACACAATCTTGATGTTATGCACATTGAGAAAAATGTCTGCGAGAACATTGTGGGTACAATTTTGAACGTCGACGGAAAATCAAAAGACAATCTTCAGAGTCGACTTGATTTAGTCCAAATGGGAATTCGGCCTGATCTTCATCCCAATCCACTTCCGAATGGGAAATATCGGTTGCCGCCTTCTATTTTCTCAATGTCCAAGACGGAGAAAGAACTATTTTGCATGGTGTTGAAGGATATAAAGGTTCCGGATGCGTATGCATCAAATATATCTCGATGTGTTAGTGTTAAAGATCGAAGATTATATTCGCTAAAATCACATGACTATCACATCTTGATGCAAGATTTAATGCCAGTTGCTCTACGATGTTGTATGTCCAAGAAGGTGACGTCTTGTATCATTGAACTATCCAACATAATGAAAGCCATTTGTGGCAAAGTTTTGGATGTTCAAGAACTTGAAAGGTGCGAGGATCGAGCCGCTTTGACTTTATGCAACATGGAGAAAATCTTCCCACCTTCCTTCTTCACCATTATGGTTCACTTGATAATTCATCTCCCGTACGAAGCAATTCTTGGCGGACCCGTTTCCTATCGATAGATGTATCCCATAGAAAGGTCTTAAAGAATTATTTTTAAAATTTTCCTTCATTCACCTCTATGGCTTTAGTTACAACTTTTGATAATGTTGTATATTGTGTTTAGGTTCCTATCCAAATTAAAGTCTTACTGCCGCAACAAGCGATATCCAGAAGGATCAATTGCTGAAGGCTAATTGGCAGAGGAATGTATGACCTTCTGCTCGAGATATTTGGAAGATGTCGAAACAAGGTTGAACAGACCAAATAGGAATGCTGGACTCACGGACTACGACTTAGCCGATACTTATTTGTTCCAAAGTTTTGGACAACCAATCGGCAAAGTTGAAATTGTGGAATTAGATAATTTATCGTGGGTACAAGCACATCGATATGTTCTGTTTCACCACGAATCATTGGAACCTTTACGAAAGTAAGTTCTACAAATTTTATAAATATTTATCAAACTAAAATTTTTTTATCTTCTAACAAAGATCACATTTTGTTTAACATAGTGAGTACAAACAAATATTGAGATCTCGTTCGCGCAACCGAAGAACACAACATCGAGATATCAATAAGTTGTTTACAGAATCTTTTTATGAATGGTTAAGCCAAACGGTATGTAGCTGGACCTTTCGCTTACAAATTATAATGCTTTCTCATAACATGTTTAATTACTTAATTTACTTTCCATTCAATAGGTTTGGAATGGAAAGAGCGTAAAAGACGAAGTTAAATGGCTCTCCCAAGGTCCAAATCGAGTGGTTAAAAGATATAGTGCGTTCCTCATCAACGGATTCAGATTTCATACGAAATATCGCGAGAGGTTGAAGAGAACGCAAAATTGTGGAATAGTTGTTAATTCTGCAATTACAAGTTATGCTAGCGCTAGGGACAATAATCCTGTCGAGGGAAATATGGAATATTTCGGACAGCTTACTGACATTATTGAGTTGGATTACTACGGCAAATGGAAAGTTGTCTTATTTTGAGGTGATTGGGCCGATGTTAATGCAGCTCGTGGAATCAAGCAAGATCAATATGGTTTTACAATGGTGAACTTTGATCGATTGATTCACACAGGACAACAACTGATAGATGAGCCGTATGTATTCTCAAGTCAAGTCAAACAAGTTTTTTACTCAAAAGATCCAACTGATGAGGGTTGGTACGTTGTAATCCGTAACATCCCTAGAGACTTGTTTGACATGGGCAGTGGAATCAGTAGAGATAACATCGACGACAGATCAGAAACGTTACCATTTCCAGAACAAAACTTAAACGATAATATCCCTAGTACTAGTGCACAATTTCAATGGGTTCGTCATGATACGGATGAAGATGTTTACGAATAATGATGTAGTAAGATTTTACGATTGTTTAATTATATGTAACTTACATTAGTATTAAATCTTGGTCTTATTATATAACTCAACAAAATTTGATGTGTTGTTATTGTTGTAATTAGTTATTAAGTTCAATTACATTTTATGTGTACTGCAGATAAAATGCCTAGAAGAAAAATTATAAGGGAAAGCATTGTTCAAAATGATCCAAACTCGACAGAGACAAATAGTATTGAACAACGACGATGATTGGATCTTGAATGTTAGATTACACGAGGATCCTACTGAAGTTCAAAGTAACTTACATTAATTCCATGCGTGTTGACTTATAATTTATTTATTTTTCAAATTCTTATATTATAATATACCATTTATAGCTGAAAATGGTGGGACGCGTAGAGGTCGAGGACGTACGATACTTAGAGAGTTATACGAGTTAGATCCAGTCGAGCGTGTCAATGTATGCGTAAATGCTTTGGTCACTGTTGGATCAAAAGCTCGACTTTTAGCGGGATACATGGGCATTTTAGCACGAAATGGGAATATGTTGCCTATCAACTACGAGTCATGGCGTCAAATGCCCGATAGCAACAAAACCAAGCCCTCGATAATATTAAGGTAACAAAATGTTAATGTCATCTGTAATGCTTGGGAAATAATTTCATTTATATTTACTTTATTAACTTGTGTTTTTGTAGGCGAGGTTTGCTTTAGAGGTCTCCGTCGTATGTAAAGAAGGCATTGGGAAAAGATGGAGAGACAATAAAAGTACTTTGAAGAAAAATTATTATAAGACAAAAACAACCCTCGATGAGAAATTGCAAAATGTCTCGTCGGGTATGTTGAGGTACCAATGGGAAGATGCGGTTAGATTTTGGCATTCTCAGAAAGGCGAGGTATGACGTACTTCCAAACTATTGTAATTATTTTGGTTTATAGTATTTAATATTTACGTACTAACAATTTTATAACGTAGGATCGTGAATGAGTTGGAAAAAGCAGCCGGCAGCAACAAAAATTCACTCACACAGCCGGCTCGAGAAGTTTTGCATGTGTAGCTGAGGCGGAGGTATTTTTAATTTTTTAATTCTCAAATATGTATAACTTTCTATTAAATAATATTTTTACTATTGTATTGTAGGAACGGTCGTCCGGTCAAAAAGTTGGACGCCTACAACTTTTTGGAATTACACATAAGAAGAAAGATGGATCTGCTATGACTCCTGAAGCTGGTGAAATTATGGTACGTTTACTTAATAAGATTTCACTTGTTTTAGTTATTTATAGTGTTTATTTTCTAATGGTTTAATTCATTGCATGTAATGCGACTATTGTTATATTGCATTTGTTTTTTTACTATTTATTGCGTTCCTAACTATGTGATTTATTTATTAGGAAAAACTAAAGGAAAAAAAGACGGAGTACAAAGCGATTGCTTCTAGTGATAGTTCGGTTCATCTTGAAGACATTGATAACCGGATTATTACTGAAGTTTTGGGTCCTGAAAAGTATGGTCGGGTTCGATTTCAAGGATCTTTTATCAGCCCAACCCAATATTTTGGATCCAGCTCGCACCAATACATGGCTTGGGAGTCAATCTCAAGTCAAGTTCGAGAGGTTAAAGACCGGATGGCTCGGATGCAAGCGACCACATCCGAGGTTCAAAGGAAATATGAAGAACTTCAAGAACTTAAAGCAGAGGCGGAGGAAGCGAAGCTTACTGACGAGAGAAGCGAGGTCAGAACGAGAGAAGCGGCGAGAGAAGCGAAGAATAGAAGCAGAGATTCAAAAGAAATATGAAGAACTACACTCGACTTCAAAAGATGCGGCATCGAGAGAAGCGAGCAGAGCAAAAAGTACTGACGAACTTCAACAAAGACTTGATTATGATGACGATGTTTAGCGATGCAACTTCCGCCAATCATAGTGTATGTTGCATAAATACTTTTAACGCTTTTGTAAAGAAAAGTATGAATTCACTTTTATTTATCAATTAATATTATTTTAGTCATTTAATTTGAAATATTATATAAATTTATTGTTTTTGTTAGTTTAGAATTGGTTGCTTTTGATTTGCTGTTGCAGGAGGGCTGAAAAAATTAAAAAAATTTATTTTAAAAAAATCCCAAAATTAGTGGCGTTTGTGAAATAAGCGCCGCTAAAGAACACTACTTTTAGCGGCATTTTTGAATAAGCGCCGCTATAGAACATTACTTTTAGAGGCGTTTTCTTCCAAAGCGCCGCTAAAGAACATGATCTTTAGCGGCGTTTTTTTCTAAGCGCCGCTAAAGAACATGATCTTTAGCGGCGTTTTTTTCTAAGCGCCGCTAAAGAACATGATCTTTAGCGACGTTTGTTTCTAAGCGCCGCTAAAGAACATGATCTTTAGCGGTGTTTGTTTCTAAGTGCCGCTAAAGAACATGATCTTTAGCGGCGTTTTTTTATGTAAGCGCCGCAAAAGTTAGCGACGTTGTCGTTAGTGGCATTTTTTGTGGCACTTCTAGAAGCGCCAGAAATGGAGTTAGTGGCGTTAAAAAGCGCCGCTAAAGACCTAAAAAAACGCCGCTAAAAACCTGTTCTGCTGTAGTGTATCGAAAATTTTGAAGTTTAGTTCTCTCGTCACTCCAAGTTTTCAACCCAAAACTTTTGGATCTTTGATACCCCATTTATAGTGGTATTTACATGTCAATATGTTCCTTGCTTTACTCCTGACATAAAATCATGGCACCTCGGTTTTTACATATATCTCTGTGTATAGATATATCCATGTGTTTCTACATATATCTGTGCAATTATGTAATTAAATTATGTGTGGTTTGAAGGTGCATATCATATGTATTTGTTATGTATTTGTAATTATATGTTAGATGTGTATAGTCATGTTTTATATGTGACTTGAAATCATTTCTCCTATCCAAATGTGTAATTATGTAGACTATGTGTCTCTCGTAGCACCTTGTATGTGTGCATTGAGTTGTGTTGTTCTCATTGTTCGAGTGGTTACTTATTTGAGATTAATCCTCATGAAAATCATTAAGCAATTTTAAAATATATAAATTTCATTTATTTTTTAAAAGATGTTTTTGGAATCTTTAGAATGTCTCAGATTAGTTAATTTTAAACAAATAAATAAATTTCTTTTAGTTTATTAAAACTGGTCTTTTAAATCCTCAAGGTGCCACAAACTAAAATAATTTTAGAATATATTTCCTTTTATTTTTAAAAGAGTTCTTTTCAAGACTCGGGATGTGGCGAATTAAATAATTTCTAAAAGTAGAAAATTTCCAGCAACTTTTATTTTCCATGAAATTATCGTTATTGATTTAAAGAAATTGTGATATGGTTTGTTAATCAATTCATAATTTTTAGAGCTTGGTTTGTTGATATATATATATATATATTTGTTTTTTACACATCTTCTAGAATGGAATCTGGGAATGGTGATACGGTTTCAGTGGGAGACGACATAAGGAGATTGGCAAAATAGGTTAGGCGAAGGCCAGAGGAGCCACTGGATCTGGACGATCCTGTTGTTAATGACAAAGGCATGAAATTGGACTCCATTAATGTTCGAACGGTGTCATGGAAAGATAAGCTTTTGAATACCACGATTGAAAGGATTAATTTGCAGAATGAAGAAGACATCGAGTTACTCGAGGGAGACGAAAAAAAAATTGTTGATGGCATCCCTTCCATCACTTTCTTCGAAAGGGTACATCAATTCATTGCTAAGCACATGACCCGAATTGTGGTCGTCGAATTGCTGGGGAGGAAACTTTCGTATCTTACTATGGCCAACAAATTGCAAGCTATCTGGAAAATTAAGTAACCCCTACAAATAATTGACTTAGAGAATGACTATTTTTCTGTTAAGTTTTAGGATGATGATAAGTACCTTTATGCGGTGTCGGGAAGGCCTTGGACAATTTTTGGTCAATATCTCACCGTACGGTCGTAGACGCCTCCGTTCTCAATGGATCAAGATTTTCCCAATATCTGATGGTCTGGATTAGATTGCCTAGTATATATGAATGTGTAATGTGAATGTGCAAGTATATACGTCGAATCAAGTAATAAAGTGATGAATGAGTATCATCTCCACAGGGATTGGAATTCACTGAAATAATTAGTTATGTTATTACTACGAAATTGACTAATTAAATTGTGCAAAAGAAATAGGTGATTAATTGATAAAGAAATGTAATGAATGGATTAATAAAATCAATTATGAATAAAAATATGCTAAGGCAATTAAAATGCTGTGGCAATTCTTAAAGAATAAGTGGGAAAGAGTTGTATTGTTGAATAATAAATGTTGGAATTACTCGGGCTTATTTCTATAACATAATAATGCCATGGCAAAATCTTGATCATACTACTGCTCAGGAAATCACTACTGCAGTCTGCTTCTTTTGAAAGCCAAACTTTGAGCTATCATTCTGAGGTTTTTTTTTATGTATATAGAACTCAAGAATGATATCCAGATTTTTCTCCCTTCCCCTATACAGATTGCAACTTCTATGTCTAGAGTGCTGCAAATATTATTTTGAATACTTGACTGTATCAACAGATTATAATCCAATCTAATTAATCTTTTCAAAATTAAATCAGATCTAATATCATACTGTACAGTCATCTATGTCTAGAGCTTGCATGCATGCATTAAAAATAATCTCAAATTGAATGAAACAGTATCCTACTCAAAATCAAACCATGGGCATTAAAGATAATAAAAATTCACCCAAATAATTCCAACCCAATGAGAATTAACTCATGGGTTGAACATTTGAATCCATAACAAAACCATTCAACATCATGTTTAAAATAAAAAATCACAAAGTTCAAGTAAGAAAATAAAGGCAGAACTGCAAGAAGCTTTTGCTACTTCAGCTTTCACTCTAAAAATGAGATTTGATGCAAAACCCAGAGTAGATTTCTCTTCCCCTTCCTTGTGTCTGTAATTTTTCTGCTCTGTGAGCTGTTACCCTTTCCTCTCTTTCTCCGAGATTTTTTTTCACGAGAACCTTCTCTAGAAAGAAAAAAACTATTTTCTAAATTCTCCTCTCTTTCCCTGATTCCACTTTTCTCTTTCCTTCTTTATAGGGTAGGTCTCTCCCTCTTAGCACACACCTTTTGCTTTCTCTTTTTTAGGGTGGTTTATCTGGTACAAGTACAACTAGCTGAGAGTGACATGGACTAAGTGTTGCGTCATCTTCTTGGAATTTCCATGGCATTCGTGTTGGCAATCTAACCAATATTTTGTCATGGAAATATTTCACTTCTTTCATTTTCCTACTCTTTTTCTCTTCTCTTTTTCATCCTTCACCTACTGCCAACAACAAACAACACCTTTCTTCCCTAATAATAGAAGTAACAAATAATAACATTTATAGCACAATCCAAGCTTTGTTATGCAATATTCTAAAAATATCTAAAAATGCAAACATATTTACTTAATTAAAAACAATTAATTCAATCTAGAGGCTTAAAATATAACTATTTTCAAGAGTATCACCTAGTTTCTCGGAGGGCATGTAAACGAGAAACCTGTTCAAGTTCATTGGAAGCGTGATTGGCCCGGTTGCGTAGATAGACCGCAATACAGACAATAAGTTTAGGGGGCAGTTTGCGAGGCTTACAGTTTACATTGACTTGGGGAAGTTGTTGATTTCAAAATTACAAATCAACGGGAGAGTTTAACGCGTGGAATACGAATCTATGTCTTTATTGTGTTTCGGGTGTGGGAAATTCAAGCATTCTTGTGATGCATGCCTACACAATTCTGGGAAAAGAGACACAACTGAAGGGGCTGCGGCTGAGAATCTCAACAAAGATGCAGCAGATTAAGGAGGATTTGTGGTTGGGATCTCCGTTGCGGTTGCTACGACGCATAGTAATGACCAAGGGGATCAATTTGGGCCATAGATGTTGGTGGAACACAAACCACAACAAAGACCCATGATGGTAGCGAAGGCAACTTTTGACAATATCGATGCGGGGGCCAGAGGATCCAGACTTGGCATTCTGAGCGACAGTCACATGGAGGTTGAAGGGGTCAAACCTGCTGCTTTAAATGGTAACAATAGAAATCAGGGATCTTATGAGGAAATTTTAGGGAAGGATTTGCTAGCTAGGGAAAAATTGTTGTTTAACCCCAAAATCAAGACTAAAGTCTTTAAGAAAAGGCCAAAAAAGAACAAAGGTAAATATGTTATTTTAGTGAATAGGCCAAAAACTAATTCAAATGCACTAAAGCCCATTAACAAGTAAGGGTTTTTATCTGGGTCGATAAGTAACCTATTCGACGATGGATAAAAAATGGGTCTGAAATGTTTTAAAGAATGGATATGATCCAATTAGATTTCAAGAGGTCGGCCATGGTTTAGACAAACGGGAGAAATATGGTTGTAAGGATAATGAAAAACAAGGGAATTTCTTTAGGGAAGAGAGAAATGGAATGATTTGTCGACACAGTCTCGAAGGGAGACAAGAATGAGGTGTTCGGTCAAGGTACCTGGAGTAAATAGGATTCATGCCAAATTCTATCAAGCACACTGGGACATTGTAGGGAAAAATATGTTCAAGATGGTCGAGGATGTTTACTTGGAAGAGAAGTTGGATCCAAGTATTAACAGAACACTTTTGGTTCTCATCCCCAAGAGTAGTGGTGCAGACTCTATAAGTCAATATCAACCTATTAGTCTTTGCATTATCCTATACAAGATCATTACATAAAAAATTGTGATTTGTCTCCGATGGCTTATACAAATATTGGTGAAACAAAATCACTCGAGTTTTGTTCCTTCACAAAATATTTCAGACAATGTCATAATTGCTCAAGAGGCAATTCATACAATGAGGCACACCAGGAGTAGAAAGGGATGGATAACAATTAAGGTTGTCCCTGAGAAAGCTTATAATAGGGTTCCATTGGATTTTCTTCAAGATACTCTATCTGATGTCGATTTACCAGAGTAGTTGGTGATAACGATCATGGTGTGTATGCCATCGGCATCCATGCAACTCTTATGGAATGGATATCTTTTTGGGACTTTTATTCCGACAAGAGGTATACGACAAGGAGATCCACTTTCCCCATATCTTTTCGTTTTAGGGATGGAACGTTTGGGCCATTTGATTAAATTTGCTATTGAATAGAAACTCTGGGAATCGCTAATGTTATCTCTTCGTGGACTAGGAGTGTTCTATCTATTTTGCTCAAATGATTTGGTTTTGTTTTGCAAAGCGAATGATTTAAATACCGAATGTCTTAAACAGGTCCTAGATACTTTTTTCCATTACTCTGGGTGTTGTGCTAATCATCAGAAAACCCAAGTGTTCTTATCAAATAATGTGCCAGAGGAGGTAGCTAGAAACATTCGTACCAAACTCGATTTCATCGGAGTAAGGGATTTGAAGAGATATCTCATAATGCCTTTACTACATGGTAGAGCAAGGGCTAATGCTTTTCACTTTATATTGGACAAAGTTCAAAATTGGCTATCTGGTTAGGATGTGCGTAGTTTATCCTTGGCTAGACGGCTTCTAATGGTGAATTTTTTATGACGATACCTAATTATTTTATGACCACAGCTAGAATTTTGATTTCAATTTATAAGGAAATTGAAAAGCTGACTAATGAGTTCTTGTGGGGTCTTCTTCTTTAGGGCAGAAACCATCTCTGGTCAGTTGGAAGGATTTTTGTATAATGTTGGCAAGTGAGGGTCTTGGAATTTGATGTCTGCAAGATCAAAACAAGGCGTTCCTCTTAAAACTTGGATTTAATTTGATCGTTAATCCTAAAGCATTATGGGTTCGAGTGTTGAAGAATAAATACAATGTTCATGGATTGATACCAAGAGATATTCATCATAGTGACTATTCTTATTTTTAGCGTTAATTAACAAATGTTTGGAACGAGGTTAAGAAATGGCTCATTTGGTCTATACAAAATGGGAGGTTGATTAATTTCTGGAATGATAATTGATTGAGAGCTGTGGGTCCTTTAAAGTATCATCATATCGATCATGGAATATTAGATGAGATGATTCGAGTTAGGGACGTTGTCCTTTCGGAAGGCATATGGAACTCACAATGGTTATATTCAATTCTCTCACGGGAAGTGATAGATAATATTTTGGCCTGCAAAACACCTTCGTGGTATATAGATGTTAATTGTATTACATTGCAATAGATGTCAACTGGGAGGTTTTCTATTTCGGAATTGTATAAGAACCTATTTGTTCTTAACGGTACAAGATCGAGTGTGAGCATAAGCTTTTGTGAAATATTTTTGATCTACAAAGGGTTAGAATCTTCCTTTAGTTACTTATCTGTGGCAGGCTCCTGACTGATGAGGAGCGAGGAAGGCAAGTTATGACTCAATTTTCGTATTGTGAACTATGTGGTAGCATAGAGGAGTCTGCAATCCATGCTATAAGGGATTGTGGGTTTGCACAAATTGTTTGGAAGTTTGTCCTACCTAGAAGGGCTTGGGGCTCTTTCTTTAACTTACCTTTCGAAAGATGGGTAATAACGAATATCCAAAATGAAGATAATTATTTGTTCGAGGGTGGAAAGCGAGTTACTTTGTTCACTATTTTTAGTTGGTTCCTTTGGAAAATTAGGAATGTGTTTATTTTTAGTCGTTCTAGTAGGAGCAACTACGAGATTATTTCCACGACTAGCGCATGGAAAAATCCTTGAACCTTAAAGGGGCAATTGGGCAATGGTCCTACACGAATATGACGGAGAAACGTTGGCAAGTACCAGCATCTGGATGGGTCAAGTTTAACGTTGATGGTTCAGTTACCTAATGCAACTTAAAGTCAGTAGTAAGTGAAGTGGTGAAGGGTCCAAGTGGTGGTTGGTTGGCTAGTTTTAGATTGGTAACAAGTATGGCAAATATCTTTCATGTTTAGGCTTGGGTTGTGCTTGAAGGTTTGAAATTAGCTTGGGATCAAGGCTTCAGGAAAGTAGAATTAGAAAGTGATGATGCGCTACTAATCGAAGCTATTCAAAATGGTCTTGTAGCAGTAAGTAATGTTGATGAAGTCAAAATGATTCACAACAATTGCTCCAAGGCTTGGCAGGTCAAATTCAGACACATCTAGTGAGATAGTAATAAAGTTGTTGACTGTCTAGCTAAGGTAGTTAGAGGTGATTTGGATCAATTGGTGGTCATTGAAGAACCTCCGCTTTATGTTTGAGGTTTATTGGAGGAAGATATTCATCTTTCTCTTGGAAGTGGATAAAAAGGTGTAATCTTGTTGTTTCTTTAGGCTTGTCCTAAGTTCATTTTCTACCAAAAAAATACTTACTATTTTTATGTTGTCTAAATCACTAGATATGAATAACATACTTACAAATAATTTCAATTTATTATTACTTAATTTTTAAAATGACGTAATATTTTAGAGTGATGGTAATTTTTAAATTATTGTTCGGATGTCACTGAGACACTTAATAATTATTTATCGTAAAAGAATATTTTTTTACGAATGAAATGAGAGTTTTCAAAAACATTTAATCATGAACTTCCACTGCAGTGTTGCTAGAATTTTTGTAACGATCCAATTTTAGCTAGTGTTGAAAAAAGCTATTTCAAAATTGAGAGATTTACGTGTTAAGAATAAAATTATAGTATTGATTTATTAAGTGATTAAATCGGGAAAGTTGTTAATTATAGTACAAAGACCAAATTGAAAAGTGAGTTAAATTGAGAGGTTTAAGCAAGACATTAACCAATGATCTAAATTGCTATTAAACCATGATTATTTTATTACTAAAAGATTAAGGTGATCATTTCCATTAGGAAGCTTCAATAAAAGTTAATTAAGTTTGCTAATTACAAGTATATAACATATTAGTGAGAGAGAGAAACTAAAAACATCATCTTCCTTATCCATTGTGGTTGTCCACAACAAAAAAAAAAAGTTTTAGTCATCTTTCTCTATTTCCATTCACCATTAAAGAAGAGAGGCAAGCTTTCCGAGTAAATATTAATTATATTATTAACCTAGAAAGTTAGATTTTCATCACCCATTGAATAGATTTTTCAATTGTTGAAGAAATGCTAAGTTGCCTTTGAAGTAAACTCTTGAGAAATTAGATAAATGGAAGCATCAAATCATGCATGTTGAGTAACTAAACTTGAGTTATGTTAGAGAATAAATGAAATATGTTGAATCAAGGTTTGATTTAATTTTAAGCTATATAGCCAATTATGTGTTATTAGTAACTCATGTGAAAAGATAAGAACTTTGAGGTTTAATGATGAACATTGATAATCTAAAGTCCTTAGAGAATAAATACGAAGTCAAATTTAGATATGATCGGGTATATCGAATAGTACGAACATTTCATATATTAGGGTTCTAGAGGACCTAATTGTAAAATATGCATTCATGTTTGAATTAAGTGATGTTCTTTTTGAATGTGATACTAATAATATTTCCATAATCAGATTATTATATGTAGCTTAAGACAACATTAGGACATCGAAAGCAAAAGGGAAGGAGAAAACGAATTTAGAGTGACACTTTCGGTTTGTGCAAACATAATTTTGTTTTCTTTACATAATGCTTTTAAGTACTTAGGGTTATAGCCTTTCTCTTTCGAGCAACTGGGGTGTTGGATGTGTAACACCCTTTACCTAAGTTTTACCGTTAACTTGAGCAATGTATGCCACGTTTGAGCATTGAGTCACTTCAATTCTAGTTCGAAAGAACTTTACGAAACATTTTCGGGAATCTTCTATTATTTGGTTGCTTTTGGAGGTCAAAACAAATGAAGACAGTAAGAGAAACTCTAATGGCTTATGAAGAAGTACAAGAAGAGTCCTTGTCACAACAATAGGATGGTTTTGTTGCAACAAGGGGGTCATTGGCTCAAATGTGAATTTCGCATTTCAAATCCTTTTCACGACTACAAGAAAAGCTTTATCGCGACAATGCCCTTACTGTTGGAAGAAATGGAGTAGACCCATTGTTGTCGTGACAACAAGATTGATGTTGTTATGTGATATGAAAAAACACCTCAAAATACCATCTAATTCATCATGTACTCAAAACATAATTCAACTAAATTCCCTATCAAAATATTAAAGCTAGGTAATGTAATGTGATGAGTTGGGTTTCTTACACATATACCTTCCTTAATTAGACCTATGTACATGTAACACCCGGGTATCTCTATTAACTCAAAATATAAGAAAAGTTTAGAATCCACTGGGTAATTTAGAAAATTTAGTGGCCAAATTTTGATTTGGTTGGATCTCAATTCTAGTTTGGTTCGGGTGGAACTGGCTAGTTCCATAGTGGAAGACAAAATGATTAATGATAGAAGGTTGAGATGGTCGGTGAAGATCGTGCCTTAGAAGTGTATATATATGTGCATGAGAAGACAAAATTCTCTTAATTCTGTTTACAAATCTTATTCATTCCATAACATCATCTTATCTAGATGTACTGAAGAAGAAGAGGATGTAGTTGAAGGGAGCTCTGCATGCCATAGTAGACAAAAGAGTTGAAGTATGATAGTAGAGTAATTTAGAAACTGGTAAGCTTCCTTAGCTCTCTGTACTTATGGGTTGAAGAAAGGGTGAAGCAGTAATTCTTAAAAGCTTCTACATAACTCTGGATTATGGGTTTTAAAAAGGTTGAACACCTTTAGTTTAACCAATAAATGGTTGTCATGCTTAGTTTCCAGTACAAAGAAGACTCTAGCATTTAGACAAGCTAAGCTTCTAGGGATAAGGGAATTCAGGTGAGTTTCTGCACCATGCTTTCTAGGTGATAGACGTTGTTATGTAAGCTTGCAAGTTGTGTGTTTATTGTTAAATGGTAGATAACAAATGTTTAGTTAACTGGCATGATGTATGTAAAATGATAATTTGTATGAAATGTTGAGTAATGCATATGTGTGGCGGAGGGAAATTATTGAAGGGATAGACGAAGTTAGGACTTGAGAATGGGAATTTTTGTTAGATACCGTCATACGATGTTGCTGAGTACAAACTGTGATGTGCAAAGCTCTGAGCCTTGTGGGGAGGACACTGTGGTGTTCGAGCACAAAGGTGAAATGTGAAACAAGTCCTTTGGGATGACATCGTGACTAAGGTGATTAGGTTCGATAGAGCAACATCGCGATGGTGTTAAGGTCTTATGGGATGACACCTCAAAAGAGGTTTAATGTGTAAGACCATATCTCGACTATGGCAACCAGTGTAGTCTGTCGATGTAGTAAACACGGGGTAAGCCATCGGGACAATAAACACGGGAAAGTTTGTCAGGATGAAAAAAATGTGGAACCACATTTGAAAAGTCTGCAGTTCAAGAAAGAATTCGCCCATGGCAATAATGACTAACGCCAAGGGTAATTTTCAACCCAATTAGGTTGAAAAGAGGGAGAAACCCTTTAGGTAAGTAGGTTTACATAATGTACGACAAAATGGTTTCACTAGGGAAGTTGTGGATCCCACATGGTTTAAGCTGACACGAAATAGGTTGTAACAGAATACAGTAAAAAATTGTGAATCGACATAGAGCCAGCCAAGAAGGCTGGGTAGGCTGATAAGTGTCTTGTGGGAGGAAAGGACTGTTCAGGGCTGAATGGCTAGTAAAGTTCGACAAAGGATAGTGGAAAATAGGGGTTCTTCAGAATCATGAGAAAATAGTATTGATCTTGATGCTCTATCCTAGGTAAATGTCGCATGTGAAGAGGCATCTTAACGAATGTACGGAAAGGGTTAGTGGTAAGGGGACCACATTATATAGGCATCTTTTCCCAAAGGAAAAGAGAATGTATTCTAGTAAGGACCTGCGTTATGGAAATATTATGAGTAATGCAGAGTAACGCTAGTCTGGAGAAATAAATACGAGAATTAGGGTTATAGGTCAAAAATAAGAGGGGTGAGACCTCAATGAGAAATCACGATTTTAGCCTAATCAAGAATCTAGGTCGCAAATAAATGGCTCAGAGCCCCCAAGTCACTGACTTTGACAAGTAGGTTCATGAAATCCCCTACAAAACCCAGGGAGCTTACTTCTGAACCGGAAAACTCAACTTCATAGAATATTTTTAAGGGATTCCATATGCATATACGTACATAACTCATTAACTTCTTTCGAATTTATAAGAATTTTTGGTTGAATGTAAGTTAGCTTGTTACGTGGACAAATCAAGAGGGACCAAGCTAGACTCCGCCAAGTTAAGTGGTGCATAGTAGTTTTCCATGTATACAGATGGGCACCCGTAGAGGGCCTGCCACAGAGTATAAGTTGACTGTATATGTTTTCAAACTTCCATCCAAGAATTTTAAACATTTGTTGGAAACAAATCTCTTAAGTGTCTATCACCAACTAAGTACAAGTTGTATTAGCAATTAGAATTATAAAATTTAAGTCATTAGTTATGTAATTGAATCAGAAATTGAAATTTATTAAGTCATTCGGTTTAACGTAACATTAAATAGTCAGACCTAATGATTGGTTCAAGTAGAGGGTGTTACAGTACATACCATAAAAAATACCAATAGATTAGTTTCTTACTCTCTTCCAAGCGTTATGATGTGATGAGATGAGTTAAGGTTGCAACTTCACTCTAGAGCTTCAAATCGAACCTTCACCTACGCGTGGGAAAAATAATGCGTTAAGCTTACAAAAGCTTAGTAAGTACATCAAGAATTAAACTTACCTTTGCATTACTCAATTTCCAGTTTTGTTGAAAAATACGGTTTCAAAACCTCATTTTTGTAAACTGAATCTGTGAATATAAAATAGGAATATTTATGGAGTTAATATAAAAATATATTGAAGTTCAGTTAAATAATTTAGCCAAAAAAGTTGTTAATTAAGGCTCAAGGACTAAATTGATCAAAGGATTGGAGAACCTAGATAGCAATTATCTAAAGGAATAAAATGGTTAATAAATCAATTTTAAATATATGTTAGTGGATGAGAATGATGGATGCCATTAAGCTTAAGTAATCGATAATTAATTAAGTAAAATATGAATAACGTAATTAACTAAGATTAATTTCAGATTAAAATAAGTACAAATAGCTTGATATTGGAAAGAAATATGAATTTATCATCTTCTTCCACTATTCATCCATAGTATAAGAACCAAACTCCATTTTTGGAGCTTAAACAATCGGCCAAAATTCAAGTAAGTCTTTAAGCGATTTTATTTTGATTTTTATAAATTTATGATCATGGGAGCTTGATTTAGCTAGCCCATGTATCAATTGGTTCAATTGCTGAATTTTTATCAAGTTACCATTGTTGAGAAGTTGATGA
Organism: Gossypium raimondii; assembly: GCF_025698545.1. Taxonomy (NCBI): domain Eukaryota; kingdom Viridiplantae; phylum Streptophyta; class Magnoliopsida; order Malvales; family Malvaceae; genus Gossypium; species Gossypium raimondii. The sequence goes on from NC_068570.1 coordinate 22,440,978, forward strand.
ATTAGGCTTGAAAATGATAGAAATGAAGCATAGATTATGAAAAAGGATTAAATTGTAAAGCGTAATACGCTTGGTTGTTAAATTTTTTACATTAGGGATCAAACTGAATAAAATGAAAAATTTTCATGAAACTATGCCAGGAATAGAAAGAATAGGGGCCCTAATGAGTGAATGTGAAATTGGATTTTGATTTGAAGCTAAATACCGAAAGTTATGCTTATCCAGAGTTTAGAGACTAAATTGAATAAAATACGAAATATGCTTGGATTTGCATTTGAATGTAAATTGGATGAATTCTAATATTTCTTATTTATTAAATTATAGTATGTAGCTAAAGACGACGCCAAGTCATCGAGAGGGAAATGAAAAGCGAGAGTTGGAGACGAGTAACATGAAATTTCAATTTGTATTTCTATGATTGAAGATCAATCTAATTATTGCATATTCATAATATTCTACATAATGTAGTATTGAGGTGAGTTGATAATGTTCATATGGAATGATTTGATATGTTTGAGATTAAATATCGAGATAGTGAATTAAATTGAATAAAATTGAATGTAGCATGATTTAATTGATATGTGATATGTGGTATGGAAATTAATTAAACAAGTTATATGGTTCTATGCAATTGTGAAATGGTGATTAATTGAGATCGATGTAATATGAATTGAATTATATAATGAAATTGGAAAATTGGTTACCTTATTAGTTGTTCGAGTAGGGTCAAATATAGTTGGTATGCCATAAGATCAGGATATTGATTAAAAACCATCATTGTTAGGCAACCCGCTGTGGTAGAATGTACATATAGAGTCATCATTGTCGGGCAACCTGAGGTGATAGATTTGTGTATTTGTTTTAAATTCGTGTCTAGTTAATAGGGTAATAAAAACATGAATTTGCTATATGGTAATAGGAATGAAATGTGATTGGATTTGGTATACTTGCTTACATATGAAATGTGATATATGATGACATGTGAATTGGTTAAAAACAAGCTTGGGGGCGATGGAGTATGAATAAGCTAATAGGCTTAAACATGATTAAAATGATTAGATGAAATTGAGTATATAAATTGATGAATATGTAAGTATAAGTATAAGCTTATAAATAATGATAAGAAATGATTAAGTAATAGGTGAAATAAATGGAAATGGTATGGCTAATTTTATGAAGTATAGCATGACACAATCATATGAATTGGTCAATGAATTTATGATTTAATTTGGTATGATATAAATGAAAGAATTGGTATCCTAATGTTGAATGGTATGATGTAGTAAGTTAAATTTTAATGTGAGTTTAATTGTTGTGCAAAATGGTTGTAGGTATGTTTCATATGGTAATGGAAGCTTTTGGCATGAATGTGTATATGAAATTTTTAAATTTTGAACTTGTATTGATTCTATGCATAGGATTAATGCTTATGATATATTGACTTAAATCATGGAAGGCTTTATTGCTTAATGTATGGTTTTTATTCCGTGCACAAGTTTATGTGGATCTTGAAGTCTCTAGACTTGAATCAGCATCCAACAACCTGAAAGATTAGTTGATTTTGTTATTGAACTGCTCTAATTTTTATTGCACCGTACAGAATCACTCTAATGGAATTAAAAGAATTGAAGGCACAATTGCAAGAATTGTTAAATCAGGGATTCTTAAGACCGAGTGTGTCACCTTGGGGTGCTCTAGTGTTATTTGTGAAAAAGAAAGGCGGAACCCTGAGACTGTGTATCCACTACCGGCAGTTAAATAAAGTGACTATAAATAACAAATATCTGCTTCCCCGTATTTATGATTTGTTTGATCAACTAAATGGAGTGACTGCATTTTCTAATATTTATATTTGATCGAGTTATTACCAATTTAGAAACAAACGATTAGATGTGCCGAAAACTGCTTTCCAAACTCAATATGGATATTATGAGTTTTTTGTAATGACGATTAGGCTTACTAATGCTCCAATCGTTTTTACGGATTTGATGAATAGAATTTTTCAGCCGTACCTAGATCGATTTGTAGTTGTGTTTATAAATGATATAGTGATCTACTTGAAAAACAAAAATGATCATGATCAGCATCTCAGAATTGTGCTATAGACTTTGCGAGAAAATAATTATATGCAAAATTTAGCAAATGTGAGTTCTAGTTGCGAGAAGTGGGATTTCTAGGCCATTTGATATCGGCTGAAAGAATCTGAGTTGATCTGAGTAAAATCTCAAGAATTGTGAACTGGAAACCACCAAAGAATGTCACTGATGTGCAAAGTTTTCTGGGGCTGGTTGGATATTATCAGCAGTTTGTTAAAGGATTTTCGTTAATAGCTCTCCCATTAACTAAATTGCTACAGAAGAATGTTATTTTTTTGTCAAATAAATGCTAGTAGAGTTTTGAACAGTTGAAAGCAATGTTAATGAAAGCTCTAGTTTTGACTCAAACTAAATTTGGGAAGAATTTATGGTTTTCAAAGATGCCTCATTGAATGGTCTGGGTTGTGTATTGATGCAAGACGGAAAGGTGATTGCCTATGTTTCTCGATAACTTAAGCCACACGAGAAGAATTATCCTACTTCTGGTTTGGAATTGGCTACAGTTGTGTTTGCTCTAAAAATTTGGAGATATTATTTTTACGAGGAGAAATGTCATATCTTCACAGATAAAAAAAATCCTGAAATGCTTGTTGACGCAAAAAGATTTAAATTTGAGATAGTACAAATGACTTGAATTACTTAAAGACTACAATCTAATTATTGATTATTATCTAGGTAAAGCTAATGTTGTAGTTGACACCCTAAGTTGGAAATCTTTGTTTAACCGAGTTGAGAGCTAAACCTATTTTCTTTCAGAGAATCCAGAAGTTGCAGAAAAATGATCCTGAGTTTCAAGCAAAACGGGAATTGATTGATGATGAACAAACCACTGAGTTCGGAACCAATTATGTGTACAGAAGGATTTAGAGTTGAAATGAGATATTCTACACAAAGCTCACAATAGTACTTATACGATACATCCAGACAGTAATAAGATGTGTTTAATGACTTGAAACCATTGTACTGGTGGCCAAGAATGAAAAAAAGAGATATCTGAATACGTTGCAAGATGCTTGGTATGTCAGAAGGTCAAAGTTGAAATCAGGTCTCATCAAGACTTTTAAAACCTATAATAATTCTAGAATGGAAATAGGAATAAGTCACTATGGATTTCGTCTTGGGTTTGCCTTGGTCACCAAAAAGAAAGATGCAATTAGGGTAATAGTTGACAAATTGACCAAATCAGCACACTTTATTCTTGTTAGAATAAACTATTCACTTAAAAAGTTGGTTGAAATTTCATGAAACCCTGGACACAAAACTAAATTTCAATACAATGTTTCATCCTTAGATTGACAGGAAATCAAAGTATGTGATTCAAAAACTCAAATCTATGTTACATTGTTGTATAATTGAATTTGAAGGCAGCTAGGAAAGAGTTCTACCATTATGCTGGTCAGAGTTGAGTGAAAGAAAGCTAGCAGGAACATATTTAATAAGTGAGATAGAAGAAAAAGTCTGATTTATTTGGGTTTGTTTGAAAGTTGCATCAGATTGATAGAAATCTGATGCTGATTTGAAAAGAAAGGACATTAAATTCGAAATTGGTGATAAAGCCTTCTTGAAAGTGTCACCCTAGAAGAAAGTTTTACATTTCAACAGAAAAGGAAAGCTCAATCTGAGATTTATAGGGTCGTATGATATTCTTGAGAGAATTGGATCAGTAGCTTATCTATTAGCTCTGCCATCAAAACTTGAAAAGATTCACAACATCTTTCGTGTGTCGATGCTACGTTTTTATAGATCTGACATTTCTCACGTGATATCTCCCGATGAAATAGAACTATAGCCAGATTTAACGTATAGTGAAGAACCAATAAAGATTGTAGCTTAGGAAGTAAAAGAGCTAAGAAACAAATAGGTATCACATGTGAAAGTATTATGGCAGCGTCACGGTACAAAAGAGGCTATATAACACTCTGCATCCGGCCTAGTCGTCGAGCCCGAATATCAGGATGCTACACCATCTCGCATTACACACAGTACAAATGAACTCAATACTAAAGAAATGTCTTCCATTTTATCATTTACTCGAGTTTTAAGTCAAACTAACTCTAATCATCCTTAATACATACTAAACATACATCAAACAGTCTTACAAATATAGTTAAACATGCATAGGGTTCATTTAGCAAAATTTCCCCGAAACAATCATGTAGGTATTGATACTAAAACAAAGGTATCGTTATTTCCTTTAAATGGTATTGATCCCAGTTAGAAAATCGGTACCAAAACAACATTCTATTTCTCGTCTAAAAACCAAACCCCATAAAATATTGATATATTTATTAAAGTATCAATTATTTTACCCCGAGTATCATTACTCATGATAAGTTATCGATACCAAATTACAATATTGACTTCCTGCACAATGAAATATCATAGAGATATCATTTTTAAAATCCGAATATCGATACCTCTACTCCAGACACCAAAAATACAACATAATAAGACAAATAATCCATCCCAATCATAAACCATTCAACATGTAACTAATACCTCGTCAAATAAACATCAAAATGACCACAATAACAGTTCAATCATCGAAAACATGTCCTAGTAACCAAGCGATATAATAAGAATAGTATCCATAAGTCCTAAGAATTAATCTATGAAAATAACCAAAACATCATGACAACATTTATGCAATAGTTTTACCACATTGCTTTTATTTCCCAAAGCATAAAGAATTAATAAACACCTACGAACTAGTGGAGCGCTACTAATTTGCAATGGTTTAAAAGGAGTGGGTGAGCTTAACAAGGTCAATGAATGCTTAGAACAACTACCGTGTACACATTTCATCAAGCATTAACAAAGCAACCATTAAACATAATTCTAACAGTTCCAACTCTAGTGTCATATTATACTCAATCATGCAATATTTATTAGTTCGTTATCATAGCAATCACCTACACTTTAATCATATATCACACAATACATATAGTCACGTTTATAGATAATTTGATACTTGAGCTATGAAATGTAAAAGTGGGCTCTATCACCACTCATCGAATACATGGATCTCCAACACACCAAATGACTCATAAAGTCGAACATATCCCAAAAAGTGAAGCATATAGCTAACACTCTCCATCTTACCAAACATGTCCCGTTGAATGGAGCTTAGCTCACATTCCCTTATCTCTCCAACATGGAGCCTCAACGCCCAAATCATGTAACACATATATGTGAGTATTCACAATCCTATGGCATGCCAACTATATCCAATGGTCTTAAGGTTCACAAGGCCAAAATATCTTTTATTAAACACATATTTTACTTATCGATTTTTCGCTCACTATCACTACATATTTGCATCATTAGCGCAATATCATCACTGTCATATAACATGTATAACATGTTTACATTTTCACTTTCATAACCATCATCATGAACACATAACACATATCAAAACATCACATCTTACTTCACATTTACACAACAACACAAGCACATATTTCACAAATTAAACACGAGTACGAGAAAGCTTACACTTGGAATTTAGAGTAGAGGTTTAGGCTATTTCTAAATTCCTAAATAACGTAATGAATCATGTCTACAAGCAGCGATTCCAAGCAGTCACCAATTACTTTCGCGGTTTAGGCTATTTTTAAATTCCCAAATAACGCATTGAATCGTGTCTACAAGCAGCGATTACAAACACTCGCCAATTACTTTCGCCTAGACGCCGAAAGCTCAACTATCATTTCCTTAGCTCGTAGAAGGTCCTAATGAATCCGAAGCTTCAACACAATAATTCGCACAATAACACAATCAACAATTAGCTAAGGATTCACTTTAAACAATTAAAAACATAAGCCTAAGCTAAGTTCTCAAGTAACCGAAACCTTCGACATAGCAAACTTAAATTCCAAATAGCTCAGTCTATACTTAATATTTTCGTCTAAAACTAATTCCATTCATCTAATTATTCACCTACGACTAATTCTCAACCTTTAAACTACACAAAACTACCCAATTCATGGTATCAAGATTTTTCGACAAGTTATGGCCATTTATACGAAAACCCATTAAATCCTTAGAACTACTTAACGAAACTTTAAATCAAGTTTAGAAACCTTTTAATCGCACCACTAATTGAAAAACACTTTGAAACCATGTTTTTACTCAATAATCTAAAATCCACCATTAATGACCTAATTTTGGGCTTTTAATCAAAACATGCAATTTAATGATTAAAAACTCAGTTTTAAAGATTAGATAATATCTAAAATTAATAGAAAGATGAATGTTTACCTTTGATGAAAGAAAAATGAACTTTTGACGCAAACATAAGGAACCCCACAAGTGAGGAAGATGATGAAATAAATGAGATTTTGGGGTGTTTTCTTGAAATATTATGTAGATTAATGACTTGGGTGATGATATGAATCAAAAGGATAAAGATTGAAAATCAATTATGAGAGGTTGGGAGAGCAAGGGAAAGCACAAACTAGAAAAGGAGAAGAGTTAACGTGAAATCTATATGTGGGGGATGATTTTAGGTTGTATTTTTAAAATTTGGTAAAAATGCTTCATAAACACACAAAATTTTGACCCTTTTTAAAATCAGTCCTATTTTCAAAATTAAAGGTCATTAAAATTCATTTTTATAAATTGATTTAATTTTCCAAAAGCCATAGTCAAAATCATTTATAAATACCATGCTAACAAAATTCAAGAGCTTACTAGAGCTAAAATCCCTAAAATACCCCTAAAACTCTTAGACCCTACTTTGGGGTGTTACAACTCTCATCATCTAAAAATAATTTCGTCCTCGAAATTTACCGAAGCTAAAAAAATAAGGATATCTCTGTCTCATTGCATCTTCAGCTTCCTAAGTAGCCTCTTCTACCTTCTGGTTGCGCCACAAAACCTTAACCAACAGAACCCTCTTGTTTCGCAAAACTTTCTCTTCACGAGCTAGAATATCAATCGGTTCCTCCTCATAAGTAATATCAGTTCAAACTTCAATTTCCTCTATTGGCACATTATGCAAAGGATTTGAACCATAATTCCTCAATATAGGCACATGGAAAAGATTGTGAATTCGCTCAAGTTCTAGCGGTAACTTGAGTCGCTAAACTACTGAACCAATCCTCTCAACAACTTTATAAGGTCCAACATACCTTGGACTAAATTTACCCTTCATTCCAAACCTCAAAACCTTTTTCCAAGGTCAAACTTTCAAGAACATATTATCACCAACTTGAAACTCGATATCTCGACGTTCCAAATCAGTATAAGATTTCTACCTATCAGACGCTGCTTTCAAACGATCACAAATAAACTTTGCTTTCTCTTCAGTCTCACAAACTAAATCTGGTCCAACAACTCACTTTTCATCCAATTTTGTCCAACACAAAGGAGTTCTACACTTCCTATCATACAAAGCCTCAAACAGTGCCATACGAATACTCGTTTGAAAACTATTGTTGTAAGCAAACTCTGTCAAGGGAAAATATCGCTCCCAACTACCACTGAACTCAATCACACAACTTCGCAACATATCCTCTAACACTTGAATTACTCTCTCTGACTGACCATCATTTTGGGGTGATAAGCCATACTAAAACTAAGCATTGACCCCAAAGCCTCTAACAATCTCTTCCAAAACCTCGATGTAAATTACGGATCTCTATCTGAGATAATTGAAACTGGAACCCTATGAAGACGTATAATAGAAATATATAAATACATAGAAAAATGTTTGGAATGTCAACAGGTCAAAGCAGAGCACCAAGGTCCGCCTGGACTTTTATAGCTTATAAAGATTCTGAAATGGAAATGGGAATGAGTCACAATGGATTTCTTATCGGGCTTGTCATTGTTATCGAAAAAGAAAGATACAATTTGGGTAATAGTTGACAGATTGACCAAATCAACATAATTCATTTCTATTAGAACATATTATTCACTTGAAAAATTGGTTGAAATCTACATCTCCAAGATTGTGAGATTACACGACATACCTTTGTCTATCATTTCAGATCGAAACCTGAGATTTGCCTCTAGATTTACCTCTAGATTTTGGGGTAAGTTACACGAAGCCCTAGCCACAAAACTAAATTTTAGTATAACATTTTATCCTCAAACTGATAGGCAACTAGAGCGAGTGATTTAGATACTCAAAGATATGTTACATTATGGTATAATTGAATTTGAAAGCAGTTGGAAAGATTTCTATCATTAGCTAAGTTTGCATATAACAAAATATATTAGACGAGTATCAAAATAGCACATTATGAAGCATTATACGGCTATAAATGCAAAACTCCTCTATGCTGGTCAGAGTTGAGTGAAAGAAAGCTAGCATGAACAGATTTCATATGTTAGACAAAAGAAAAAGTTTGAGTTATTCAAGATTGTTTGAAAGCTGCCTCAGATCAACAAAAATCTTATGTAGATTTGAAAAGAAAGGACATTGAACTTGAAATTTGTGATAGAGTTTTCTTGAAAGTGTCGCCCTAGAAGAAAGTTCATGTTTAAGCAAAAAAGGGAAGTTTATTGGGCTGTGTGAGATCCGCGAACGAATAAGGCCTATAGCGTATCAATTAGTTCTACCTCTAGAACTTGAAAAGATTCACAACATCTTTCATGTGTTGATGCTACAGTGATATATACCTGATCCTTCTCATGTGATATCTCCCGATGAAATAGAATTATAGCTAAGTTTAACGTATAATGAAGAACCAATAAAGATTCTAGCTCGAGAAGTAAAAGAGTTAAGAAAAAAATGGGTTGCACTAGTGAAAGTGCTATGCCATTGTCATGATATAGAAAAGGCTATGTGGGAGCCGGAAGAAACTATGAAAACCCAATACCCATATCTTTTCTCAGGTAAATTTCAAGGACGAAATTTCTTAAGGGGGAGAGTTGTAATAACCCGATTTTCAATAGTATTGGAAATGGTGGTTTCGAAACCAATTTTCATAGTTCAAGATATTTACAAAGTTAATATAGAAATATATTAAAGTTTGGTTTAGTAATTTTGTTGAATTAATTATTAATTAAGGTACATGGACTAAATTGTAAAAGTTTATCACTATAGGCTTTTAATTGGCCAAAGGTTTAGGGATTTAAATTACAATTAACCCAAGGTCTAATTAGGAAAATAAACCATTTTGAAATGAGCATAGTGGATGGTGGTGAAATGTGTAAGTTTAATTATTATTAAAATTATAATTAAATGAAACAAATGTATAAAATAAAAACTAATAAAAGATGAAAGAAAGAAAAGAAAGCTTCATCTTCTCCATCCACCACCGATTTCCATAGCCAAGAATTGAGAGAATCGACCTTAAGGGTTTTAAGCTTTTAGCAAGCAATTGGCATGTTCAATTAAGTCATTTTCTTGTAATTTTTTACGTTTTTGAAGTCATGAGAGCTTGATTTAGCTAAGCCCATATACCAATTTTTAAATTTTTTAAAGTTTTTGAAAGTTTTCATTGTTGAATCCTTGAATAAATAGGTGTTAAATTAATATATTTTAAGCTTAGAAGTGAAAAGGAGTAGATTGTAAAGTTTAATTGTTAGTTTTGTTCAAAAGAACCAAATGGAATAAATTGTATAATTGATGTGAAATTTCTATAATAATAGATAGTATAGGGTCCTAAAATGATGTAATTGAGAACTATTTTGAAACTGAAGCTCAAAATTGAAAGTTATGGTTATTTCGATTTTAAGGACTAAATTGAATAAAATGAAAAACTTCAAGGGCATTTGAAAAATGAAATTAAATAGGTACATGCATATCATGGAATGATTTAAAATGTGTGGTTGATAAATTGATAAATGTATAGATTGAAAATTGGATCAAATTAAAGACACTCGGGGAAAAGCTAAAATTGTCGAATAGTCCTTGAAGTTCCAACTTAATTGTTGATTTTTTCAGGTAACTTCATATGGTATGATTGTGTTTAAATTGTTAGGTATTTGAATTATAAATATGTGTATGTTTGGTTGTAATTTGAATTGTTTGCGAATTGGTACAAAAGGTGAGATATGGACTAAATTGTAAAGAAATGCTTATATGTGTTAAAGATGCCCGGGTGAACTTAGTAAATATTAGGATACAATTGGCATTTCAATAGGGTTATATGCGCTCTTGTACAGGATATGTAAATTGCACGGGATAAGTGATTGCATGTGTCTAGGGATACCCTAGTATGATGGAGGGACGTATTGTTATACGATTATATGTATGATTGCCTACGGGTTTTACACTTCAGTGCCCTGGTGTGGTGTAGTTACTCGTGTATCCAAATCTATTCACTAGAGTTCATCGGGTTAAATGGTTAATGAAAAGTGAAAAATTGAAATGGAATGGTATGAGCTTGGTATTCAAATGTCTAGATATTAAAATGATTATGATAATGGCATTGAAATGTTGGTTTAAGTGAATTGAAATACTATATGTTTGAATTACTATATGATATGGTTATATGTTAAAGTCACCTTATTGTTATGTGATTTGCCATGTTTAGGAAAATTTTACCAAGCTAAGTAGCTTATTGTGTTTAGTTGTAAGCTAAGCTAAGCTTCTTCTTTTTTAATGCCTATGAACTGACTAAGCATCGTATAAGCTTACAATGTTTGTTTTCCCTTTTCCTTGTAGATCATCATCTTGTGGAACACGTCAAGCCAGATTGATATAGAAGCTCACACTATCCACATTTTGGTTACTTTTTAACCATTTTGAGTCAAGGATTGTGGCCTGTATATATGTGTTTTGGTACATATTTGAATGTATAAAAGACTTGATAAGTTTGAAAGTTGTTTTGATGCGTGGTGTTAAAAGGCATGAATTGGCAATGGTTGATGTATAGTTAAAATGGCTTATTTTGTTTAACATGTTTTAAAGTATGAGTGGTATATGAAAATGATCAAAATGGAATTGAAATGGCATGTCTCAAGTTGATTTGGTATAGGTATAACTTGATGTTTGAATAATTGGTTGTTATGCCCTAATTGTATGAAAATGTTAAAGGTTTGATTGATGTTTAGATGAACAACATCTTGGGAAATGGTTGAACATGGATGTTTAAACTTGTTGAGTGTGGTTTAGGTATGTTTTGGACTAATTGAATCTAGTCTTTGATGCATATATTGAATAGGTTGGATGGAAGGTTGGAATAGGTACCAAATTACTCAAAATTTACCAAAAACAGAGTCCACATCTTGATGTGCAACTTAGCTCGTCACAACGCCAGCCAAAATAGTGAATCATGTCATGACGTTGAGTGGCTTGAGGTCACGACATGACATACTGTTTTGAAGACGTCACGATGTGGAGAAAGTGGCATCACGACGTTGGCCCTAAAGTTTTAAAACTTTGCAAGTTGGTCTTATTTCATGCCCTGGTAATCAAAAGAGTTTTCGTAAGCTCGATTGAGACTTAGATTTGGTTGTTTATCATAATTTAAAGGCAATTGACTCGTATGAGAATGTATAAACGATTGTTTTATTGTGAATTTTACGATAGTTGCTCCAGTAATGATTGTAGCATCCTGTAATTTTGACCCGACGATTTTTCCTTAAAAACACATAGATTTATATCATTTCAATTAAATTTATACCAAAAATTTTTCTTTAAAACACACTCAAACAAAAACAAAAAATTCAAGAGTGTCTTTAAGAAAAATTCACATCAATATTTTGACCAAAGTACTTAAAGTTGTTAACTATTTGAACTAGCTAATTATATTGTAAAAGGTAGAAAACAAATTTATTTCAAGCTAAAGTAGAGAGATTAAATTTCAATTTCAGCATAATAAGAGGACCAAAACAAAATTTATCAAAATAAATTTGGATGGGCCAAACAATGTACTTGGTCCATGCTTGTTTTGTGAAAGAAAATACATTAGGCTTAACATTAGAAGTGTTTATGGGCAAAGCAGGGTTTGATTTCAAGAAAATTCTATTCCCGAGTCCAGCCCATCCAAACCTTTTCCAAATGACATGTTTTATTGTTAAAAAAATAAAAATATGGTATTTAAATTTAATTATAAAATGGGTAATTATTCTGGCAATTGTAGAGTAAAAAATCTTTAGAAGCGAGTCTAGGATGATGTCAAGTATCATTTTAAATTATTTTATTATTATTTTATTAGACTCTAAAAACAAAACAAAAATCATCCTAAACTCCTTTGTCGAATTTTTTTTACTCCATTAACAGTTTATGAAATAATAATCCTTATAAAATATATAAATATTACTATAATATATATTTTTTTATCTGAATTGAATCTGTTTGAGTTTTGAAAACATAGACCCAAATCCGATCCAAAAGAAAGTAGAAGACGAAAGCATGAACCGCTACTTATCGACATTCTTTAAACAAAAAATTAGGTAAAAATGTTAGAAGGTTTTGGAATGTTTTACATTTTAGTAATTTAGTTTCACGTAACTGTAAAATCTATTTTTCTTCTTTGTTTTCTCTAACTAATTTGGTCTCTAATTATTACCAAAGAAAGTGAGCGCGCGTTTCAAAAACCCCGAATTTCTAACTGTCTCGTCCCCTCAAATAATAAAAGAACTCAAAATGGCAATGGCGTTTTCTCTCTTGCTTTCTTCCAATAAATCAAATGGATTGAGCTTTTATTATATCTGGCATTTTCGCGAATAAGCAAACAAAAAGAAAGAAAGAAAAAACCCGAAAAATTCGTGTGTTTTTTTTCTTTCTTTGAAGGAATATGGAAGTGGAGGATTTTGTTACCCCAAGGTCTGCTTCTGAGAACCCACAGAGGTCAACCTCATTGACTTCTTTGAGGACTGCCAATGGCGGTTCCCTTCGTAATAGTTTTCTTTATGCTAAGCTTCGTGAAGAACCCATCAAGCTCTCTGTTCGCAAATTGGATGGCTCTTTCTTTGGTAAATTTCTTTCTTCTTTCTTTTCGTTTTTTTTTTTAAAAAAAAACACCCCGTGGTTTCCTCATTACGATGCTGAGTTTTCAAGAATCGTCATATTCATGAAACCCTGAATCAAATAGTTAGATTTATAACTGTTACGAACTGGTGTGTCGGTTCGTATCATGAGTGCAAATTAGAGATATTCTTTAAAGTAAAGAAACGAAATAAAAAAGCAGGTTGTTTTCAAAGCCAGAATTAAATTATAACTTCAACAATTGGGTCTTTTCGCAGATGTCGAAATATTAAAGATGGCTACCATTGCAGACCTGAAGCTTGCCGTGGAGCATGTGTTTAGTCAAATGCCAGATCAAGGGCTCGGCGAGATTTCATGGTACGTCCTCATCCTGAATATATCATTTTTATCAAATAATTTGACATATTTTCTTAACATTTTAAGCAGTATAGTTGACGGGTGTTTATTAAATTAATGTTGTATTAACACTGAATTGGTTTTTGTGATATGATTTTTCATATGAATCTGCATTAAAGGCCGCATGTTTGGGGACATTTTTGCTTGTGTTATGATGCTCAGAAGCTGGTCTCAGACACTGATCTGGTCGTAAAATATGGCATCAGAGACGGTCATCAGGTTCGTATTCGTACAACATAATTTGACATAATATATTACCGGATTAATAGATTAATTGGTACTTGAGTTTCATTTTAATGTTCAATTTGATATATGTGTTTTTTTTCTAATTTGGTACTTGAGTTTTTTTTTCTCAATTAAGCATCTAAGTTTAATTTTAATATTTAATTTGATACTTGAATTTTTTATCTCAATTAAATAATTATTTCGTTATTAAAGCATATATGTCAAATATTTATTGAGCCACATGATGAAATTTAGCATAAGTACTAAATTAGGCATGAAGCTATACTCAAGTACCAAATTAGGAGAAAAAATCAAATACCAAATTGAATATTAAAATCAAACTCAAATACCAAATAGTATATTAATCCTATTTTGTTCCCACAATTGGTTTGTATTAATTTATTTTTGGGTTTTTTTTTTCCTTACAGCTTCACTTTGTTAGGCATGTCTCCTCCATATATAACCTGACAAAGACTCGATCAAAGAGGAGTGTTGCTCGAAAACGACCATATCTGTAAGGCCTTTTACATTGACTTTCGTTTTTTATGTTAACATGTTTAAATCTTTTGTCGGTTCCCAATTTTAACAGAAAAATAATAGGGTATTCGTTCTAAACTTTAAAACGTTAATTAAATTATGGATGTAGCAATATGATATCAATTATGTTTTTCCAATTTAGATATTAAATATTAATCATAAATACATATATTTACTGAATATTCAACTTGATTATGATATGTTAAAAAGTGTCATGTTGTAGGTACAAATTTATTTACAATTTGATCACATATTTTAATATGTAGATTCAAGCTAACATGTAACACTTAAATTAATGATTAGATTGATAAAAGACCATATTAATATTTTAAAATCCAATTAAAAGGTTTTAAAATTTTAAGATTAATTTAATATGTATTGTGGAATTATCTCATAATAATCTACTACAACTTTTCCGAGCAAGAATGAATAGTTTGGCCCATTATTGCTCCATTATAAACCTCAAAAAAAATTTTGATCAAGCGTTAATATTATAAACCTCAAATTAGTTAATAGTTATGAATTCCCTTGCTTGTAAACCTTAAGTTAATTTTCAAACTTTAAAACATTATTGCTTGTAAACATTTTAATTCAAACTTCAAATTAGGCCACCAAAAGAACTTAATTGATATTAGATTTTGATACTTTAAGGGCTCGAGTAGAAAGTATGACAACAGCAAAGAAGCATGTAGGGTATTGCCTCCTTTGATTCCTTTAAACGCTAGTTATTGTTGGTCAATAAAATTGTATTTCGACCATCCATAAATTTATATAATTCAATTCTAATTACTCGTCGATACAAAATTTTTAATCTCACCATTGCAGTTGGAATACGCAGGCTAAAATCAACCTCAAGCCTAAAAAGCATTCTAAAAAGTGAAGAGAATGTTGAAGAAATCAATGCCTTGGACGATGATATAGCAAACCAAAGATGCCATAGCCTCAAGAAGAACCATAGCTTCACCGATAATAAAAATCAAAGCCCTATAACACCGCAAGAATGCCAATTTCGTCACTCATGGAAAGGCTTTTATTCATATTCAAGGATGCCAAGCATCAAAAATAGAGCAACATCTAGCAAAGGTAGGGCTTTCCATTCAAAATATAATTGTGGTTTTTTGGGTAAGTTTAGGAATATCATACATATGTGGGATAGTGCAAAGTGTGCACTAGTGAGGCAAGACTAGGGTTACCCAAATGCGGCGGCGCTGTTAGAGTTGATTTGGTTAGGAATAGTGGCGGAACATGACGGGACGGGAATTTACTTTATTCATCATTTTCTTTGTCTCCAATCTTGCATGGTTATTGAAAAATTTTGGTTCCATAAATATAAGTTACATAAATGATTGCTTTATTTAACTATACCTTACTCTTTATTAATTATTTTTTTAAAGTAACGTTGTAATTTTATTTTTGAAATCAATTAATTTTTTTAGATTGAAAGTATATTTATACTATTATTTAAGTATATAATTGAGTTAGTATCACGTGTAAACTTGATATAAATTACTGAAAATCATAATTTGAATAACTAATATATATTATTATAGGGTATTTCTATATAATTAATCTAAAACTTTGTCACACAACCAAAGCCTCATTGTTATCTAACATGACAATATTTTACATAAAATTTGTTTTCACCCACTCTATTTTCTATGTACATAGATAATGTCATTGATGTGTCATAAGTTAACTTGATATTGAGTTTTTATTAGATTTTAATATCGAAATTTTCTTTCACCAATACGATAGCTTCTTCACATGCTATAAAAATGTCAATATCATAATAAATAATCAAAGAGCATTTATTATTCTTATTTTGATGTATTTACCTATTTAATCTCTTTTACTCACCATTTGAACTATTTTTTCATTTTAATTTCGTACATATTATATGTGTTTTATTATTAGTTTCAAATCATAAGTTTTATTATTTATTATATATTATTTTCAATGTATACTTGTATTCTAAATATGTAGTTTCCACACTTATATGCATGTGGAAACCACATATTTAGAATATAGGTATGTGTTTAAAATAATATGCAATAAATAATAGAAAGTATCGTTGAAACTAATAATAATATATAAGCAATATGTATGGATTAAAATGACAAATTAGTTTAAATTGTGAGTAAATAGAAATTAAATAGGTAAATACATTAGATTAAGAATAATAAATTGACTCAAATTATTTATCATAATACTGTCATTTTCTATAGAACATCAAAAGTTATCATGTTGGTGAAAGGAAAATCCAATGTTAAGAATCCAATTATAAAAATTTAATATTGACTTAATTTATGACACTAACTCAATTAATGATATTATCTATACTAAATTATGGCATAGCCATGATAATGATGAAAACAATTGTCTAATAAATTTGTAAAAACAAAATGTTTATTTAAATACTAACAGCATATTTGGTTGGAGGTTTATGAATATATTCCAGCCCAATTCAGCGGCTGTAATGGTATTACGGCCTGAATTGATTTAGGGTTTCTTACAGGAATTGACTGAATAGTCATTTCCTTCTCTGTGGAGTAAGAATTTTTTTTCCCAATTTCAATTTTTGCTCTGACCTCTGCCGAAAGAATGAAGAAACTGTAACTTTCTTTTCTTCTCATCTCTACGTTTCCTTTTTTTCCTTTGATTACAAAGGAGACCTAGGTCAATCTATTGAAGCCATCATTCCTTTTAAGCCAATAAAACCCTTTGATTACAGAGTTGCAACCCTTTTTTCATTCTTTTTTTTTTTTTTGCTTTTTCACTGCATTTCTGATTTCCCCTATTTGATTTCATTGCTCTAATTTCCCAAATGCTAGAAAGATAACAAGGTGATTTGTTGTTAAGTGAAGATGGAAGACTGGGGTAAGTTTTAATTTTGTCCCGAATTTGTTGTTAATTCCTGGGGCCTTGACTGATAAGTGATTCTATTTTCTTTTGTATGTTTTATTATGTATGAACTTGAATGTGGGAAATTTCTTTTTCTAGAGCTAAAACTGGGTTTATTGAAATTTAGGGCTTTTACTTGTTTTTGGTTTTGGTTATGAGGTTGAGTTGAGATGTTTCAAAGGTGTTTGTTTTGAGTTTATTGGGAAATCGGCTATGGTGTTACCAGACCAAAAAGAGAAAGTTAGGGTTTTTTTTTCTTTCTATTAAAAAGAAAAACTGCATGTAGTGGAAGATCAGTAATTGTGGCAACATCCTAGGAATCTAGTCTTGGCTTCAATTGCTAGTATTCACTAGTTCTTTTCTTAAAACATTACCTGATGGTCGCCTCGTAGTTTTGTATAGGAGTTTTAAAATGTAAAGAGACCTTAAAGCAGATTCATTTCTATTATGTGTTTCATATGTTTTTAAGTTGTTAATAAGTGCTAAAGTTTATGGTTTGTTTCCAATCTTAGTTGGAAAACCTATTGCATTATGTTATTCTTTTTATTCTTGGTTTTTTTTTCTTGAAAACCCCTTTTTTTTGGCTCAAGAAATTGTATGCTATTGTTGCAGAGGATGAGATTCCACCTCTGCCTGCAAAGGAACAACTTAAAATCAAATGGGATGATAAACATATTGATGACTCTGATATCAAGGAATCATGGGAGGATGAAGATGAACTTGCTTCGCCTACGGTATGATGGGCTTCATTGTAACTTGTATTAGTTACATTTACTAATATTTTGTTGTCGTGGCTCTTTGGTCATGTGAATCTTTTTATTTCTTCTTAAAATTCTATACTAGAAAACGTGTTCAAAATTGCAACCTTTTAAATCACCTAAACTTAGGCAAGAAAAACCTAGTTACAAGTGTTGAGCATGGTGTATGGATTTGCTTGTGTTATTCTGAAAGTTATTATTTCTTTCTAGATTGGTCCTAATTTAATTTTTGATACATGCATCTCCTGGCATTGTCGGATATCTAATCTTGATTTAGCAACCTGATTTATAACTTAAATTTTGTAATTCAAACTCTATTAAGATGCGCCTCATTCTCGATGTGATAAGAATATAACTTAAATTTGGTAATTCAAACTCTATTAAGATGTGCCTCATTCCTGATGTGATAAGAATATCTCTTTGTGATCCATTACCATCCTACTGCATCAGTTAAGAAATTTGATCGATGATTAATAGTGATTCATGTCTTCTATTCTTTCCATTTGGATCTAGAACCAAGTAGATATTTTTGGCTAATTACAGTGTCACTTATAACAATTTTGTGGATATTGACAGAATCATAGTGTTTTTGTAGATCTTTTGTTATAAACTCATTCGCATGAATATCTTATTACTGCTAGAACTTAAATTTGCTGACTTCTATTTAGAACTATTTCGTTATAGTTTGTTTCTAAATCAGCTGAAGTCTTATTGTTATCCTCCACCCCCTTTTTATTTTTTTGTGTGTATATATTTAAAGGTGATTTTTTTCTTCATTGCTTTTTTGTCAGTAAGGTGCCATGATCTGACATTTGCTTTCTATTATAGGCTTGTGGAAGAAGCCGATTATAAATCAACAATTGAACTATTTTCCAAGAAAGGTGATAATAAGACTTTTGATAATTTTATTCCCAAATTTGAAAGTGACTTTGTGGAGTATGTTGAGCTTATTTCTCACAAGCTTCGCCCATATGAGGTGAGTTTAACAATCTTTCTTTCTTTACATTGTCACTATATTGAGGAAGTTCTCACGTTTCCTAAATACATCCTTTGATGCAAAAAAGTTATCACGATACTGCACTAATCAAGGCTGCGATGAGACTATCATTGGCTTCTTTGGAAGCAGCTAATGTCAAAGATATTGCATCTTCGGTCACAACAATTCTTGCTAGATCTATCAAATATTATTTTTTTTCTGTAGAATGGGAAGATTGCGTTAGGGAGAAGAAGAGTTCTAAGAAGGTAATATATTATTTGCTTTCTCTTCTTTTACGTTTCCTATAATGCAATAATTTTTTAATGATATTATTCATGTTTCTGATGTGGGGTTTTGGCATGATGCAGAGGCCAAGAGGATTGAAGGCCAGGGGAGTATGGAAAGTGATTTAGGTTGAAGACCATCGGGAGTATGGAAAGTGATTCAGATTCAGATTGAAGATACATCAATGGCAGCTATTTAGATTGAATAGGGGTCTGCTTGCTGGGGTTTGTTTAGTGTATAGATGTTTGATATTTTTTATATATATAAAAATGAGAATAATTATTGTTTTTGGATGAATACTTGTAATTTTGGCAACTACAATCTCATGAGATTATGTTATAATTTTTATTAATTTATATTTTAATAATATTAAGAATGTTATTAAATTATATATTTTATTTTATTAAATTATATTTGGTAATAATCATATTAAAATATGATTAAATTATTATTAAATTTAATAATAATCCTAGTAAAATTTAATAACAAAAATTATTTTACTTAAAAATTCTATGAAGGGTATTTTGGTCATTTTAGTTTTTTCTTGTGTTATTGCAACATCATTCCATTTAACTAAACACAAAAGTATCATTACTGTTCTATTTCATTCCATTCAACTAAAAATTGAATTACTGATTATAACTCTATTCCATTACAGTTCTATCACATTATAGCAAACCAAACGTGATATAAATGTCATTAGTTTAGATGGTAAAATTGAGAAAATAGAGTTTATGATATTTTTAGTCTGAATCCCATTATTATATATATATATATATATATATATATATGTTCTAGATCTTGTATAAAAACATTAAAACACAAAATGTCTTAAAACTAATACTTACCCTTTATAAAAATAAAAGTTTTAATAAATTCATAATTGAGTTAGGACCTAGATGAGGGTGACACTACTCAGTCAAAACTTTAAATATTGGTATAGATACATAGTACAAAGCAGGCGGACAATAGATTTTATGTAAAAAAGTTCATAAAGATAATAATGGGGTTTGATTAGATGACAAAGTTTAAGATTTTTTATGTTTTGAGTTAAAATTCTATTGTTTGCATATTTTATTAATTTAATGTTTTTTATGAATTTGTGCATAAAGGTAAGAAAATACAGAAATACCTTATAATTGTAATATTTCATTTTTCAAGAGTGTTGAAAATGGTAGTTTTGAAATCTCATTTGCGATGGTCGAGTTCATGAATATTATTATTTTAATTTTTAAAAGGCTATTATAAGTTTAATTAAAGTTTGGTCCTTTAATTATCTCAATTATATAGTTAATTAAGGTATAAGGACTAAATCGTAAAAGTGGTCAAAGTTTAATCGCTATAGATTTTTAATTAGTTTGAGGATCAATTGAGCAATTGGACCTTTCATAGTTATTGAATAGTGGAAGATGATGCACTCCCGCTTATTTTTGTTAATGATGATTAGTGTTTTGTTAATTAAGGTTGGTTTTACTTAATTATGATTTTTAGTTATTAATTAAAATATATAAAATAAAAATTAAAAGAAAAGAAAACCATTTTTGTTTCATCTTTCTCATCCTCATGAAACTAAAGGGAGAAATAGGGTTTCAAGCTTCAAATTTTTATTTCCTTTAATTGGTAAGTGTTTTCAAGTTTTTTTTTTGTAACTTTTATGTTTTTGAGATCTTAGGAGTTTAATTTAGTTGACTGTGTATTATTTTGCAAAACTGTAAAAGTTTGCAAAAGTTGTTATAATTGATTTCTTAAATCTTTTGGTCCTAAATTGCTAGATTTTAAGCTTAGAAGTGAAAAACGACTAGTTTGTAAAGTTTAATTGCTAGTTTTTAACATAGAGACTAAAGTGTAAATATTTCAAAGTTAGCATGAAAATTCTATAATTATGGATAGTAGAGAACCTTAGAAGGATGTAATTGATATCGGTTTTGAAATCGAAACTCAAATTTGAAAGTTATAGCAATATCGATTTTAGGAACTAAATTGAATAAAATGCAAAATTTTAGGGACATTTAAAAGTGAAATTAAACTATCATTTGCATTTAATAGGATGTTACAAAGTATTTGGAACTGATAAATTGAAATGAATTATCTTATAGATTAGAATTTGAACCAATCGGAGGATAATCATGAAAAAGAAAAATTATTGATTAGTCCCCGACACCTAGTCTATTTTTTTTTCGCTTGGTAAGTTCATATGGAACTTACTATGTTATTTTATACTATGTTTGAATTATATTTAATGTCTATTAGTTTAGGTTTTGGTAAATTTGATAATTTTGGCATATAATGGACTAAATCATAAAATATGAAATGTATGACAAAGACAAATAGATATATGGAAACGAGTAGATAAGATTGGTTGTTTAATTTAATGGCATGTATATGATGATGTTATAAAGTTTGAAATGGTAACGGTAATCTTGGGAACTCAGTAAATATTTTAAGGTCTAAAAAGAATTAGGTGTTTGATTAGAGATTTCATTATGGATGGCTTGAAATCCAACATGTGTTGCAGATTCTCTAAAGCTTGTGTGAGCAGCATCAAATCATTGATTATCAATGGCTTGAGATTCGACACATGTTCCGAATTCTCTAAAGCTTGTGTGCACAAAATCGAGTGAAGCTTTTATAGTAACCTTGATTTGAAGCTTGTTTGATCAGCCCAAATATTTAAACAGTAATTAAACGAAAATGAAAAGGTTGGAAAGATTGAATATGAAATTAATAATTGAGTTTACAAAATGAGAACAGTGGAATAACATCATAAAAGTTATATGGTAGTACTTGTATATGAATTGAATACTATGATCCTGTTATGTTAACGAACTAACCTATTGGTTATTTTGTGAAGTTGTATAAGGATGCCAAAGGAATGTCATGTTATGTACAATTGTGTTTCAATTATTTAAACTAGTTGTAATGTCAAGGCAAATTAATTTCATCTGAACTTACTAAGTATTCATTATGCTTACCGTTGTTTCTTTTCTTTGTAGTTGTCGGGTTGCAAAACACGTCGGTTAGATCACCTCAAAGCTCACATTATCCAGTCATTTATTTGGTAGTCTTTTAATAGTTTTCGAGTCTGGTAATAGTGGTTTGAAATGTTAACTTAATTGAAATATTACTTAATGACTTATTTTAGGAAGAATTATGCTCATCTGTATATGTGTTTAACTTGAAAAAGGTTTGTGATTTTGAATGGCTTCCAAAAGATATGTTTGAACTTGAAATAGTATGAGGTCATGATGGTATACAATGGTTATATGCATAGTTGATTTGGTAGGAATTGATCAAGTAGTTAGAAATGATTTGAGTGTAAAATTGAGGTACATTATTTTAGTTTATTGGAAATTGGTTGATGTTGTGTTTTGTATATGAATTGGTATGTTTTAGTATGGTTTTGATGTAGGTTTTAAGGTGGATTATACACCATTTGAGTTGTGAAATTCTGGGCACGAAAAGGAGCCAAAATGAAAGGTTTTGACATATTTAGCGCAGAGGTATCGATACCATAAGTGAAGGTATCGGTACCTAGTATTTTTCAATCATTCTTTCAAACATCGAGTTCCAAAATGATATTGATATTGAATTAAAGTATTGATACTTATATCAAAGCACTAATACTTTACAATGGTATCGATGCAATTGATCTTTGGTTTGTTTTGACAAAAAAAACAAAATTGCAAATTGGTATCAGTATTAGAATAAGTATTGGTCCTTTACATATGAAGTATTGGTACCATAATTTAGTAACGATACTACTGATTTTTTATCTATTTTCTTAAAATTTGAAGTTAAAAATGGTATTAATACCTTTTCGAAGTATCGATACTTGTATTGGAAACTTTGAAAATTTTATAATTTGGTCCTAATTCATGTTCGATTTAGAAAATAGGCTTTTGAAAGCTTGATCAAGTTCTGAAAAACATCATATGACATATTTATGAAATTTTATGATTGTGAATGCTTGTTTTATGGTATAAATTGATTATTAAATGTTGTAACTGTTTTGGTATCAACTGTAGTAATCCATAACTCAGACTTGGCAATCGGGTTGAGCAAAGGGTATGTAACACCCCTAACGATTATGAAGCATTACCGTAAAAGCATAAATTTCAAAACATTTCATAAATCATATCATAGTCCATTCAAACGCATGCATATCATCCTTTATTCGAGCCCTCAAGGCTTTAGAAACACTTTAAAAATGATTTGAGACTAAATTAGAAACATATGAAACCTTAAGGAAAAACTTAGATAAATTCAAACTACAGGGGTCACACGGCCCTATGGCCAAGCCGTGTGGTTCACACGGCTAAGACACACAGCCATGTCCCAGCCCATGTCCGTACCCGTGTAACTCTCTGACTTGGGTCACACAGCCAAGCCACATGCCCATGTGTCAGGCCGTGTAACTCTCGAAAAACAACTCTTAAAATCTACAAGGAACACACGATTGTGTCGCATGGCCGAGTGTCACACGCGGCTGAGACAAACGCCCGTGTCTTAGGCCGTGTGGACAAGAAAGTGGCCAATTTTAAGTCATTTCTTCCACCTAATTCAAGTACACACCTACAAGTCATTTGCACATACAATCATGCCTTTAAAATAAGCCTAAAACATGCATAATAAAACTAATTCAATAGGCCATTTATCTATACAACCAATATGCCCAAAAGGCACCTCAATCACAACAACCAAACATACTTAAACATATGCATAATTTAGTCATTCATCACTCATACATTTTTGTTCTATTTCCATACCAAACTTGCCACAATTACCTCATGTCAAATTATATTCAAACATACCAAATTGGTCATTCAAAACATACCTTCATTTGACCATTTCAACACCAACCATTAAAATTAAGGGTGAGCAAAATTTGATTCGATTCGAATAAAAAAATTCAAATTTCGAATTATTAGAATTGAGTTAATCGAATCAACTCGATTTTTTTTCGAATTTCGAGTTCGAGTCGAGTTAAATTTTCGAATTCGAATAATTCAAATAAACCGAATATAAACTATATTTTTAATTTTTTTAAATTTTAGGCTTTTACTTAATTACTTTAACCCAATTTCCCCCAAGCCCAAACATTTTATTTTATCCCGTTTCCCCAAGCCCGTCTGCCCAAAGGTTTGTTTTCCCAACTCTTCCCCCAAATCAAACCCCTAACAAATTCCATCGTCCAAACCCCAAATCATTTTTCTTATCTTAATTTCCATTCAATTCAAACCCTAAAATCTATTTTTCTCAAAAAACCCTAAATTAAACCCTAACTTCATTCTTCTCCTTCCTATTCAAAAATCTCTAAAATAAACCCTTCTTCCTTTTTCTTCTTAATTATTAGTTCATTCAAACCTTCAAATCAAAATCCTTACCTCCAAATCGAGTTGTTGTTCCTTCTGACCGCGGCATTCTGTTCTCTTCCATTTAAAGCTCGAATTTTTTGCATCTTTAAGGTTTGTCTTGAAACATTTTTGAATTATTGAATGATTTTCGCTCTATTTTTATCTCTGTTTAAATGCATGATGGTTGTTTTTTCGAAATAATTTTTTATCTTTAAACACTCTATTTTTTCCATCTCCACTTACCTACTTGTTGTTGTAGAATGGAACACAATCATCATCTGGTTAATTTTTTAAAATGAAAGAATTTAACTTATTTGAGTGTAGATGCTGGAATCTCCTAATAAAGTCATTTTTGGTTTTAAAATAATTAAAAATGATACCTCCCCACTCCCCAGTCAAATGAAACCTTTAATTACACTATTAAAATAATTAAAATAACCACTTTGTTCAAAGTCTTTTTTGTTTTGGAAGATGTATAATTCTTTTTTATTATTAATAACTAAGCAATAAGCACGACCTAATATAATATTAGTAACAATGTAATATTAATAGAGAAAAATGTTAGCCAATTAATTTCCCAAAGTAAGGATGCATAAAATGTACTTCTTTTAAAGGATTTTGCTAATACAATTCGATAAAATAACATTAAATGATGAATAAAATATTGGATTACCATATTTAAATTATAAATAAAATATTAATTAACCTTATAAATAAAATAACACTCAACCAGGCTTTTTTAGATACCATATTAACTAACTTTAAAGTTTAAACTGTAGTTTAATAGACACCAATAATAAATCTTTTGGAAGGTTAGATCTCAAGAAAACTAGGCTTCAATTTTCCTTTCATGTAGCATCAATTCATTTAGGGTTAATTACAAGTCACGAGTTAAATTTTAATTCAGTTCTTAAATTTTAAAATATTTTAGTTGAATCCTTAAATTAAATTATTGGTTCAATCAAGTCATTTCATCGTATAGCTATTAGTTTTGGCGTTAAATTTTAGCTTTGATCTAACATGGTTCTTTCTATTCACATATAATTTAGTGAATATTTTTAAATGCTCATATTTAAGTTGGTAGCTAATACCAAAGTTGATAGCAAAACCGACAAATATTATATTTTATATTTTAGAAAATGAATTAAAGCATAATTAAAAAGCCTAGTATTTTTATTCAAAGTTTTCTAAAAGTAAAAGACCCATTTTAACTGAATTTTCCATCTTTTCTTTTTTTGTTGTTTAATTTATGCTATTGTACTATTATATTAATTAATTTTTAATTTAACCGATTTATTAAGTTTAATTTTAAATCAATTATTGGTCATGGTTAGTGATTACAACAAATGTTTACTTGTAGATGAGTGATCCAAAGCAAGATGACTCAACTCAAAGTTCACAAAATTCTTCCCCAAGTAGAGATGATCAAACAACAACCAAGGAAAATGTTCAAAAAAAGATTACTTTAATGGCAACTTGTTGGAACATTTTCACCAAATTTGTGACTGAAGAGGGGGAGAAGAGAGCAAGGTTCAATGCATGTGATGTTACTTACACCATGGAATCAACTTTGGGTTCTACAACGAATTTGAATAACCATTTGAAAACATACCTGAAAAGACCTCGAGGTAATACTTCTGATCCGAAGCAATCAAAATTAGCATTTGTGAAGGTTAGCCAAGAAACAACGAATTTATCAACTTGGGTGTTTGATAAAGATGTTGTTAGAAAAGCATTGGTTCGTATGATAATTGTAGATGAACTACCTTTTAAAATTGTAGAGGGAGAGGGTCTCAAATACTTTCTTTCTATAGCATGTCCACAGTTTAGTCTTCCATCTCGTTGGACAATTAGAAGGGATTGTCTTGATTTATTTAACTCCATGAAGAGTGTGATGAAGAATTGTTTTGAAAAAGATATAAGTAGAGTTTGTTTGACGACAGACACTTGGACTTCATTGCAGAAGATATCTTACATGGTTTTAACAGCACATTGGGTGGATGATGAGTGGAGGTTGCAAAAAAGGATTATAATTTTTTGCCCAATATCCGGTCATAGAAGTGAAAGCATAGGTCAAGCATTGAAAAATGTCTTCGAGATTGGGGGATTGAGAGGGTCTTCACTATTATGGTTGATAATGCATCCGCCAATAGTGTTGCCATTGAATATTTGAGAAAGAAATTGAATTATCGAAAGGCTTCTGTTGCAAATGGAAAATTTATTCATATGAGATGTGTTGCACACATTTTTAATCTCATTGTGCAATACGATATTAAGAACGCTTCTGTGTTTGTGGATCGAGTTAGAGGTGCTGTGAGGTATATAAGAGCATCATCATCGAGGTTGACAAAATTCAACCAATGGGTAAAAGAAGAAATGATAGATAGTAAGTCTCAATTATGTTTAGATGTGCCTACTATGGAACTCAACATATATGATGTTAAAGGCGACCGAAAAATATGAGCATGCATTTGAATCATATGTACGTGATGACCATAATTTTTTTTCTTGACCTTACTGCTGGAGATGGAGTTCTCACATTTGATGATTGGGAAATTATCCGAAGAGTTATAAAAGTATTAGAGCCTTTTTATCATCTTACACTTAAGGTGTCCGGATCTTTGCATGTTACTTCTCATTCTCTTTTTGAAGTATTGACTGATGTGCATTGTCTTTTTTATGGGTGGCAAGATTGTGGAGATCTAGACATAATTTCTATGACTTCCAAAATGAGAGGTAAGTATAATAAGTATTGGGGTGAAGGAAACAAGATCAACATGCTAGTTTACTTGGCGGTCATCTTTGATCCACGATGTAAAATGAGTTTTTTGGACTTTAGGGTCAACTTGCTTTTTCCTATTGTTGCTAATGACATTATGAAAATGATTGATAAAGAATTGCATTGCTTATTCAATGAGTATTCTTCTAATGTCAAGAGAATTCAATTGCTTGAAGGTAGATCTAGTTCTTCGATAAATCTTTGCAGTTCAATGGAAATAGATCAATCAGAAATGAAAACGGGCTTGGCCAAACAAAAATACCTTAAGAAGAAGAAACAAGTTGGATTAGAAAGAAAATCTGAGTTGGATAGATATTTGGGCAAGGATGAAGAAGTAAACAATTCAAGTTCATTTGATTTACTATTGTGGTGGAAAATGAACAGTCCTAGATTCCCTATTCTTGCACAAATGGCTCGAGATATTCTTGCTATTCCTATCTCAACAGTTGTCTCGAAAAGTGCATTTAGCACGGGTGGACATGTTCTAGATAGTTTTAGAAGTTCTCTAACTCCTCTCATGGTCAAGGCTTTGGTTTGCACACAAGATTGGCTTTGAAAATCTAATGATGCCATCAATCTTGAAGATTATGTTGATGAACTTCAAACCATGGAAGATGGTAATATATAAAATTTAATATATAAAATAAGCTTTTATGTTATTTATATTAGTAAACAGTCCCATAATTTAACTAACACTTTTATTTTTAAATTTGCTAGACTTATCCAAAATACCCGAAGATCAAGAAGGTAATATATTTAGCATTATTTTATAAAGTTAAATGTTTATTTAATTTATTTTTGCAAATATTTTTTATCATTTAACTAACTCATTCAATACTTTTACTAGATGTTTCAATATTATCAACGGTGTTTGAAACACAAGAAGAAACTTAAACTATTCTATAATGGTTTTTGAACTGAAGTGTTATTGTTATTGGTTTGGTTTGGTTTGTTATTGTTGTTGGTTAATTGGACTTTTGTTGTGTTCTTTTTTTTTTTTTGGTTTGGACTGGTGTAGGTTTCTATTGTATTTTGGACTTTTGCTTATGTTTTTTTATTATAATGCTGTTGTTTACTTCGACTCATGTTGTTTACTTGCGACTCATGTTGTTTACTTGGACTTTTACTTATGTTTTTTTTATTATAATCTTGTTGTATTGTTTTTGTTGTTTATTTGGACTCATGTTGTTTATTTGGGTTGATGTTGTGTTGTTTTTATTTATTCACTTATTTACTTCAATTTTTTGTTATATGATCATGTTTAAAAACTTTAAAGAAAATTGTTTTTTTAAGTTACATAAAATAAACAACATTAAAGTCATTTTTTAAAAATTTAACTCGAAAAAATATATTTGATTCGATTCGATTCGAATTCCATCTCGCTCGACTCAGTTCGAGAAAATTTCAAATTAAGTTAGGATGATAAAATAAGATTTGAAAACTCGATTAACTTGAAAATTTTCAATTCGATTCGATTGAATGCTCACCCTTAATTAAAGCATCACTTTGCCAATAGTTCATCAACCATAATACCACATTTACAAGCCAAACAAAACAACATCTCATCAAACACAATTCAACTATACATGCCAATAGAACCTTGATCAAGATATCAAATCTACCGATATAATTGCTGGATAGTGTGATAGATCTCCGACGAGCTTCTAACCCGATCGAGCTTTCGATAATTTTAAAAGTAAAGGAAAATAACTACTTAAGCAATGAATGCTTAGTAAGCTCGTATAAACATAAACATAACATTTCATTTCAATAATCAACGTTATAGGTGAACATAAACCTATACTAATGCTACAAGATTTATCAAACCATAAACATTAACTCACAAATGAGTAAGTCCATCAACACCAAGTATATTTATCATTCCTAGTATAGTAGAATTTTATAAGACATATTACAGGTCATTAACCCTTTTCATAAGACTTTGAAACCTTTCATTTTTTACTTTAGCTTAAATAATATTATCAACTCACAAATTAGTGTATTTATTCACGACCTAGATAAATTCATCCATAGCTCAAGTAAATTTCTCACATATAAGTAAGCTCTTTAACTCATCAATCCATTTACATTATCATATTATATCCCAATTATGAACTTACCGTTTCATCACATTTCCTTACCCGTATCATTTGTATAATACAAGACATAAGTATAAACATCAACCAATTACACAAGCTTGACACAAGCTTATATATATCATCATCAATATACAAGTTAGTGCATGAACTCATAAATCCTTAAAATAACATAAGGTAAGTCATATACATGAATAACATCATTTGAAATCATCAATTTCGTGAACATAAATATACTTTCATTGAACATTACATTTGCATTCCTTTTCTTACTTATCTCATTTGCATAGTACAAAGTATAAACATAAAATTAACCATATGTGTTCTTGTCCTCCACAATCTCATCCTGTGAATTGTAACATTCAATTCAAACTCAAATATATGACAATTCTATCAAAATCACTAAACAAGTTACCTTACCAAGATTTACAATCCAATGAACGACTTACAAATATGAGTACATCGATAATCCAACCATAACACGCCAGATGCTCATACGAGCCAATCCCTCCAAAACACACCAAGTACTCACAAGAGCTAGTCCAACCGAAACATGCAAATGCTCAAAAGAGCTAATCCAACCGAAACACGCCAAACAGAAAGTATAACACGAGAGTTCGCAACAAATAATGAACCTCAGTTTACTCAGGAAAACATATATATATCACTCCCCAACAATATACACTCCAAATCCCCCGCAACACACCAAATCTCGATTGTACTCTATCCCGCATTCAATTCGAATTAAACATCAACATTCAATCACATTTCCCAAATATTCTTTCATCAACAACAATTAAATATATCATTTGTATCATCTAAATTATTCAACAATTCATATAAATGTTAAATTTCAAACCCTACGAACTTACCTAGCTAAATTGCAGAAATGTCAAAGTATAGGGGCTTTTTCGTAATTTTCCATTCTTTTCAATTTTCCACTCGATCTTGATCTAAATTAATAATTTCATTAAATTTATTAATTTAGATAGTAAAAAAATTTATTTTATGCAATTTAGTCATTTTTTACATTTTTACAAAGTCACCCCTAACATTTTACTTTTATTCAATTTATTCCCTGAGCCTAAAACATGCAAATTATCCATTTTTACCCAAATTTAAGCTTATCCAAATGTTCATAGCTTCCATGCAGGCCATTTTTATAAAAATTACACATCAAATTCTTGTAATTTTATTATTTCAACAATTTAATCCCTAATCGGGAAATTCATCAAAAATCATTTAACAAAATACTTTTAAATACTAACCAACACTTCAGATTCATAATTTAACATCTAAATTCACAAGATTCATCAATGGCAAAATTCAATATATTTAACAGTTTCAAAATCGAAGGTACAGGCTGGCTAAACCTAATTGCAACGATCTCAAAAACATAAAAATTAAAAGAAATGGGTGAAAATAGCTTACCAAGCACCCCAAAATAAATTGGCCGAATGGTTTTCCTTCTCCGACCATAGTCATTCGATTGAAGCAACCAAATAATGAAGAAGATGATAATTTTAGGTTCAGTTATTTTGGTTTATATTAATTAATTACCATTATAACCTTTAAAATTTACAAGATTTACCATGCAACCTTCCTATGAATATCCACGCACGTTAAATATGGTATAATTACCATCCAATTCCATGAATTTACCTTTTCATAGCTATTAGATCCTTTTAACTAATAACATTCAACTTTTGCACCTTTTTCAATTTAGTCCTTTTCTCCTAATTAACCTTTTAAACATTAGAATTTCTTATCAAAACTTTAATGCAACCTTAATAACACTCTGTAAATATTTATAAAAATATTTACGACTCGGTTTATAGAAACGAGGTCCTGATACCTCATTTTCTAAAATCACTTGACTTTAGGGTTTTACCACTTGAACTTAATTAATCATTTATATAACATAAATTACCAAATCAAAAACCTTTTTAAAACCATATTTGACTCATAAATATTTAATAATAATATTTATGAACTTTCTCGTACGATTTGCGGCCCCGAAACCACTATTTCTGACACCATTAGAAAACGAGTTGTTACAGGGTATTACAATAATAGTATAAATTAATTGTTTAAACTATATTTTTCAGCAATTTTCTTAATTGAGTTGGTGTCGAGTTAACTCGTGATACCAACTCAGTCACACACTTGAATAATAGCATAGATATAAACAGTGTGCGTGAAAAAGTTTTTTGTATTAAATATATTAACATTCATAAAAAGAATTAAATTAAAACGTTGGTTAAAATGGTAAATTTGAAGTTTGATTAATGATAGTATCATCTTTTTAAACCTTATCATAGGCAATTTTTTATTGATTTTATTAAAAGTTGTAACGATCCGAAAGCTAGTGGTGTCGAAAAAAGTAATTTCAGGACCTCATTTCCATAAATCGAGCCCATAAATATTATTATATATTTATAGAGTTATTATATAAGTGAATTGAATTTTGGATAGGTAATTTTTTTTCTGAATTAGTGATTAATTATGGTTAAGGGACTAAATTGTAAAAGTTTAATCGCTATAGATTTTTAATTAGAAAATCGCTTAAGGACTTAAATGGAAATTAACCAAAAGACTAAAACAGTAAATAGACCGATTTAAAACATGATAGTGGATGGTATAATCTTAATGGGTTAAACATTTGATTAATTAAAGTAAAACACATTTAATCAAGTTAAATTATAAACTAAATCAAGTATATAAAGCTAAAATCGGTCGAAAGAGAGAGAATTCTCATCTCTTTCAACTGAACCAAAGAAAGAAACAAGGAGAAGACACCATTAAAAGGGGATTTTGAAGCTTTTAATTAATAATTTGTTAGTGCAATTTAGTCATTTTCTTGTATTTTTTATGTTTTTGATATCAAGGGAGCTTAATCTAGCTAACCCATGTATCAATTTGTAAAACTGTTAAAGTTTTGAAAGATTATATTGTCTATAATTGAAATTTTACTTGTTAAATTGATAGATTTTAAGCTTAGATATGAAAAGGACTAAATTGTAAAGCTCAATTGATAGTTTAAATGCAGTAGGGACTAACCAAATAAATTGTAAAATTTGTTGTACAAATACGAAATATGAGGTCCCTAATGGACAATAGTGAAATCAAATTTTTATTTGGAGTTTTAAATTGAAAGTTATGTTAGTCCTAGTTTTAGGGAATAAATTAAATAAAATACAAAATTGGTATAAAATGACAATTGACTGTGAATTTGGTTGAATATTGATGGTGTTTTATTTTTATGTTAATCAGCAACTAACATTGACTCGGATTCTTTGAGAGGGAAAAGAAAAGCTAAAGCCATCGACGAATAGCTCAAATTTTTTTGTTTGTATATCTATAATTCAATTCACTTCAATTGTTGCATATTTATCTGGTTTTGCATGGCAATATTATGAGGTGAGTTGAAATTGATTGAATGAATTGAATTGATACGATTTTTATTAATTATTAAGATAAAGGACAAATTTGAATAGAATTAAAAAATTATAACTTGATGAAAATATGAAATTGACTTTGAATTGGTTTGATTCATGCTATGATACATATGAATTTATTATTTGGTTGATAAATTGAAAATGATGAATTGTGAAATTGAGTTATATTCGGAATTGAATAATTGATTACCCTATTATCCTATTAACTATTCAGGTATAGTCGGATATAGTGGGCATGCCATAGGATAGATCGAGTACAAGTTACTTTGACTATGTGTAGATAAGTGCTTAGCACAATTTTTACTTCGCTTATATTGATGAGGCATTAGGTGTCGAATTAGTGTGTTGGTTGGATCCATTAATTACTCAGCGTACGGTTTGACATTACTCAGGATACCACTAAGTTATAGAAATACCACTGAGTTTATTACTCAGTGTATGGTTTTGTTTTTCGTGCGCAAGTTAGGTACAACTTGAGATCCTGAGCATCAACCTCAGCATCCAATCAATAATCTCGAACTCAACAAATTTTGTATCTTTTGGCTTTGTTGTTAGTTGGCATGTACCTAATATGTCTATACTATGCCTCCAAATCCTTTACATATATGTTCTATATGATGTGAATGATTGAATGTTTAAGATTTGGTGAAATTACGTATGAATAGGTAAGTTCTAAATGGATTGTACATAATGGTTGGCATCGACGATGATGTTATATGCTTTGTTTGATCTATATGTACATTCTAGGTTTGTTATAGTTTGATTACATATGTTATATAAAATGGCAATATGAGTATATTGTTGTAACAACCCGTTTTCAGTGATATCGAAAATAGTGGACAATTATGGACATAATTTAATTGATTATTAAAGTTAATGACTAAGGTTAATTTAGTAATTTGATAAATAAAACTTAAACTAAAATAAGGAAAAGATAGTATCATCTTCCCCAAGTATATTCATCACTAAAAATTGAAGGAAGAGGAGCCATTTTAGGGCTTGAAGCTTTGGTTAGCTTAAATATTTTCATGGTATGTGATTTTAACCTCGTTTTTAATGATTTTTATATTTTCGAGTTCGTTTTAGCTTAATCTAGCTAGCTCGGGGGTCAATTTGTAAAATTTTTAAAGGTTAAGGGTTATTCCATGTATGTTCTTAAATGATTTTTGGTATTAATTGATAGGTTATGGATTCTTGTTGAGAAATAAACAAGTTTTGTTAAGTGATTTTTGATGAAATTGCACTTAGGGATTTATTTGTAAAATTAGTAAATTTCATGTTAAAATTATCAAATGTTGGTTTAGATGAGTTGGTATAGGTCCCTATGAAATTCAGCTAGCTTGAACGGAGGATTAAAATGGTTAAATTTTAAATTATGAGCTTAAGGACTAAATTGTGAAAAATTAAAATGTTAGGGGAAAATTGTTAATTTTGCATAAATAAGAAATGTGGATTAAATTGAATACTAGAAGTGTTTAATTGATTGAAATTACCTATTTAGATTAAGATAAACCATGTACGAACCTAGATCGAGGAAAAAGAAAAGCTTCGGATTAGCTCGATTTAACTACTACGCCCCTAATTGTTGACGTAAGTTTGTATGAACGATTATCGTATTAATGTTATTTAATTTGAAGGTTTACTATGTTATTTTTAATGTAAATAGATGGATATATAAAAATATCAATGCTACGATGAATTGACAGATATCGATCCCGGTTGAACCTTAGGAATTCTTAGGATATGAATGACATGTCATTAGGGATTTCATGTTTCGGGTGTTGGTCTTGAATGTCCTACCAATGGCTGAGGTCTGCATCTGTTGCGGATTCTCCATAGCTAGTGTGAGCAGCATCATGTAGCTTACATTTCGACTCACAGCTCATGTGAGCAGGCCCATTTCACAGCTCGTGTGAGCAATGATGTTAAGGAAATGTTACCGTTATATGTAAAGGCACACTTTGTGTGAGTTTTCCTGAGTATCCAATGAACTTCTAGATGGTTCAACGGGCAAGAAAAAGGGAATGGAAAGGTAAGTATGCAATTAAATTTAATCATGACTTTACGAATGGAAATATGAATTACATGATGTTGTACATATGGTTGATTTCATTATATCATGGAAAAAACTTACTAACTTGTGAGTTGATGATGTTGGTTAGGCATTTCTAAGCTTGTGGCATTGGTGCTAAATTTTATTTTAACTATTTTATGTGTTATGGAAATGGTAAGTTGTGTTTATGTTTATACGAGCTTACTAAGCATTGTTGCTTACGTAGTTTCTTTCCTTTGTTTTATAGATTACGGAAATTCGATCGGTTTGGAAGCTCGTTAGAGATCTATCGCACTATCCAGAAGTCTTTTTGGTAGTTTTTGAGCATTTTGGCCAAGGTTTATAATGGCATGTATAGGGTGTTTTCTGATGGTATTTTGATGAATGTGTTAAAGGTATTTTGGCATGTACAAGTTTTGAAAGTTATCTTGGTTTGGTACCATTTGGTGCTTGTCAATTTGTGTCATTTTGGTTACCTCACTATGCATGTTTATAAGTCTCTTATGGTAAGTTTGGATTGGTTTGGTAATGTTTAATTTAAGGTATGTATTGGTAAGTAATTGAGCTAGATTATGATTCTTAAAATTAAGTAATGTTGACCTGTGATGGGATATTATGTTTTGGTATATTTAAGGTGCCTTTGAATGGCACATTGGTTAGGTAAATTAGGATCTTAAAATGGTAATTTGATGTGTGCTTTGGTGATGTTTAGTTCCCTTTAAAGTGTGCTTAAACGGGTTGAAAGGTTATGCATGTAATGGTATGAAATGGCTTGATTTAGATGAAATTTGGGTTCACAAGGCTTAAGACACGGGCATGTGACTCAGCCGTGTGAGGCACATGGCCTAGCAACACGACCGTGTGTCATCTGATGATTTCCTTAGGGTGCAGGTCAGTAAGTTACACGGCCTGGCACACAGGCGTGTGACACAACTATGTGAGCCTACTCGGAGAGTTACACCGGTGAAGACACGGGCTGGGACACGGCCTTGTGTCCCTAGTTCAAAAGTTACACAGCCTAGAGTTATGTCACACGGATTGGATACATGACCGTGTGACATTTATTTTGCAAATTTTTCATCTCTTTCCTAAATTTACAAATTTGTTTCAAATTGGTCCCGAATAGCTTCTAAATTATTTTTAGAGCCTTGAGGGCTCGATTTAGGGACAGTATGCATGTGTCTGAATGGTTTATGATGTGATTAAATTATTGAATGATAAAATATTCAAATGTTTCCAGTTGTACAGTAATACTCCGTAACCCTAATCCAGTGACGGAGATGGGTTAGGGGTGTTACAATTGGAATGAATAAATATGTATAGGTGATATCTACTAAGTAATGAATAGTAGGTAAATTGATGAAAATGTTTGAATGAATGAAGGTATTGGTGGTTCGATCATGATATTATGTGATTTGAAAATGTTATTACTTAATATGAAATTCATAGGTGTTGTGCAATTAGTCAGGAATAAGGTAAAAATTGGCTATGCAATTGCAGAAACAGTATGTGACGTCGCGACGTCGTTCAAACATCATCGCGACGAGAAATGACCTATAAGGTCACAGAGGGACAAGGAACCTAACATGCCGATGAGGCCAACACAGTAAGTGATGTTGCAACATCGAGTGGTCTGATGTTGTAACGTGATAAACTGTTTGGTGACGTCATGACGTGGAAGTGTTGGCATCACAACGTCAACCTTGTATTTTGAATTCTTTACAATTAGGTCCTATTTTGATCCCAGGTTAACTTTAGAGCTTTTGTAAGTTTGTGTAAGACCCGGAATTTATTCTTTATTGTATTGAATGTATGTTTTGGATGATATTTAATTATTTAATGACATTACTTGTCACATCCCAAAAACCGAGTTAAAAGAAATTAGGTTAGTGAAATCAAGAGTGATCATGTCCTAATTTTTAGCTAAGATTGTGAAAATTTTGTCACGCGAGTTAATCTAGTTCAATGGTTAAGTGTTGTGCTTATATATGAGAGGTTCTGGGTTCGAATCTTTTTCCTTGAATTTTGCTATTTTTTCCTAAACACCAATCTTTGGGCATCTGATTTATAAATTATTTTCATTCATCTGATAACAAGAATGAGCTTGCTAGTTCAGTGGTAAGGCTTTAGTTTATCTAGGGGTATCGTGTTTGAATCTTGTGTGTATAAGAGGAAACATTTTTTGTTTTAAACTTTGGGGAAATTTTCTGATAAGGATAGCTAATCAGACTTAATGGGGTTGAGTGGGGTTAGTAGGATATTATAACACCTCTAACCCTAATTTGTATCTGTTGCCAGATTAGGGTTACAAAGTACTACCGATTAACTAGAAATCATACAACATCATAACATTAAATATCTTAAACATATCATAAGTCATTCAATCACATGCATTTTGTCCCTAAAATAAGCCTTTGAGACCCTAAAAATAACTTAGAAATAATTCGGGACTAATTCAAGAAAAATTAGAAGTTTTAAGAAATAGTTGCAAAAATTGGAAAACAGGGGTCACACAACCGTGTGGCCAGGCTGTGTAACTTTCGAACAAGGGACACACAACCGTGTCTCAGCCTGTGTCCTCACTTATGTAACTCACTAAGATTCCCTACACGCCTGTGTGCCAGGCCATATACTAGGCCGTGTAACTCACTGACTTGGAACCTTAAGAAATCCTCAGATGATACACGACTGTGTCGTCAGGCTGTGTGATAGCCTATGTCCTAGGCCGTCTGAACCAAAAAATGCACCTAAAATCATACCGTTTCAAGCCTAACTCTTGCTTGACTAACCAATCCATTTGGGCACACATTCAAGGGATTCAAACACCATTCAAACACACATAAACATACCAAATCAAAACAACCTAAATCACCTAACCAATATGTCATTCAAAGGCACCACAATAGCATTAATACATCATTTATATACACATGCTAACATTGCCTCAATTCATGCATAAAGACCTAGCTCAAATATGTGCCAAAACATGTCTCAAATTGACCACTTGTAAGCCATCATCAACTTACCCAAAAGAACCTTGTTCACAAGCACTTTAAAGTACCAAAATGACATAGCTTAACAAGCATTACAAGTAAATCAACCAAACACAATCTTTAAAGCATAATATACCAAATCACCATTACATAACATTCTATACATTTCAAAACCACATATTTATCTATATATACATGCCACTACCTTAAGAGATACAAAAACAACCAACTTAGATAAATAGTGTGAGCCGATTGATTGATTCTTCCAAAATGTTAGCAACGATTATCTACAAAATAATCCACAAGATCCAATAAGTTTACATAACTTAGTAAGAACATAGTATAACATTTAATCTAAATACAATTAGACACAATTCATGTACTATTTGATTTAGGATTACCAGAGTATAATCAGGGGCACTTAAGTGCGTTCAGGGGTACTGAAGTACAAACAGGGGCACGTATGTGTAATCAGGGGTACGAAGTACAAACAGGGGCACGTATGTGCAATCAGGGGTACCGAAGTACAAATAGGGGCATGTATGTGCAATTCAAGGGTACTGAAGTACAAATAGGGACACGTATGTGCAATTCATGCAATAATTTTCTATAAACATGGTAATTAAAGAATCATAATATAAGTACACAAGTAGAAATTCATTTACATATTGAAATACTATGAACTACATATTGAAATACTATGAACTTACTTGTCAAAGTAATTTAACTATCAAGGACTAACTGGTAATTTTTTTCCTATTATGTCCTCCGGTCGATGAGATTCTTGATCTAAAGTATAGTTAAATTGAATTAAATAAATTTTAAACCACATAAACAATCAAATTTATGCATTTAAGCCCTTTTAATCACATTTTATGAATTTACTCCTAACTTTTACATTTTATTTAATTTAGTCCCTAAAATCAAAACTATTAAAATTTTACATATAAGCCCCAATACACATAATCGGTTCTAAATCCATCCACAACTAGCCTTCCATCACATGAAAATTATAATATTTTTGTGCTAAATTTAACATATTTACATATTAGTCCTTAAATGCAAAACTAATAAAAATTCACTTAACAAAATAGTCTTAAAACATTTCCAAGCTTCAAAATCTTCCATTTAATATCAAGAACATCCAAAAATCGTCAATGGTAATTTTAATAAACTTTAAAAATTTTAAAAACGGAGGTACGAATTAGCTAGACCTAATTATAACGACTTTAAAAACATTAAAATTACTAAAAACAGATCAAAAACGACTTACATGCGGGGAACCAAAGCTTGGTTGAACCTTGGTTGTTCAAAACTGGTGTTCTCCTTTTTCTTCTTTGCAAAATCGGTGGTGAAATAATAATAATGGAAGAAGATGACTTTTACTTTTGTTTTATCACATTTTATTATTAATTTAATAATATACTAACTTTGTTTTTCACCAAACCCATACATGTAACCGTCCACTAATAATAGGGGGTTAAATTTCCTCATTGATCCTTAAACATTTATTACTTAACACTTCAAATAGTAAAATT
Source organism: Gossypium raimondii (assembly GCF_025698545.1). Lineage (NCBI taxonomy): Eukaryota > Viridiplantae > Streptophyta > Magnoliopsida > Malvales > Malvaceae > Gossypium > Gossypium raimondii. Next base: position 22,480,311 of record NC_068570.1, read on the forward strand.
ATCAATATATAAACTTTTCAAGTTTTTACGATTCAATCCTTTTCCCTTAATTAATCATTGAATCATTAAAATTTTTGGACCAAAATTTAATACACCTATATAGTAACTCCGTAAATATTTAATAAATATATTTACGGCCTCGGTTTATGGAAATGGGGTCTCAATACCTTATTTTTCAAAACCACTTAATTTTAGGGACAACCCACTTATACTTAACTAATTATCCAATTAAATAAAAATTATCAAATAAAACTCACTTTATCATAATACTTGACCCGTAAATATTAAATAATAATATTTATGTACTCACTCGTCAAAATTGTGGTCTCGAACTCACTGTTTTCGACACCACTAAAAAACGGGTTGTTACAGATATGAGTGGTTTTCTTTTTGAAAATTATCCCAAAAATAGCTCCTAAATCCTCTCCTCGCAATCATCACTCTCCCACTCCCTTTCTCTCTCTCTCATTTTCTCTACTGTAACTTTTTTTCTATTTTTGGGGGGTTTTTTTTTCCTTTTTCACGTTCTTCTTTCTCTACCTTCTTACTTCTTGCTTCTTGTTCTTTCCTTTTGTTTTATTGTATTTTATTTTCGTTCTCCCACTTCCTGTTTTATTCTTCCATCATTCGTACGATCATTGTAGAGCATCGTTGGAATTGAACGTAAGTAAATTCGGTGTAAGTATCATTACTTTTTGTGAAAGGGATTTTAGTTTTTGGTACTTAGTTTACGTTTTGATGTGGTACGAATTTTGTTGATTATTAGTTTTGGGTTTTCTGATAGGAGAAAAACGTAAGGCGTTCAACGTTCGTCTAGCGAATTAGGTGCCTTAGACCGCTGTTTCTGTCAAGGGTAAGTGACTAATATCTTCATTTAGATTCTAACGCATTTTGTTAAGGATTATCGATAGCGGTTGATGTTTATTTAATGGTTTAATTTTAGTGTGTATCGATGCTAAATGGTGAATTTTAATTAACATGTTAGGTACTAGAAACCTCATGGGGGTGTCGTTATCAGAACTACCATTAGGTGTGTGATTCTAAATCAAAACATCATTTAAAACTCGAAAAAAACTTGAAAACATAGATTGTTTTCGAAACTGCTCTACGTCACATGGTCATATGGCTAGTCGTGTCCACCACATGAGCGTGTGGTCGGTCGTGTGCCAGAGCGTGTGGAGCACACAGGCGTATGTGATTACACAAGCAATTTGGATAGGCCGTGTAGGCCATACAAGCTGGCCATTTAGGTCGTGTAGGCCCATTTTTTGAAAATTTTTACTTAGGCCTGTTTGACTCAGTAAATCTTAATTAGACCTTTCGTGGGGTCCATTTGGCTTAAATAAGTATCAAAATATGACATCTGTTAAATATGTGTCAGTGTGTGACATGGTTAAAGTATATGAAAAATGTATGTATAATATGTGTTCTAATAACTTCAAAAGCATAATTACGTGTAGAAACATACATGACACTTTTATGTAGAATAATTGTTAGTATAAAGCAATATGATATGTCATGATTTGTAAGATATGTTTAGGTATGCATGCCATACCATTCATGTGATATGTACGTATGTTATTACGATTATGCATATACATTAGGGTGGGTTTTGATATGATGGAAAAAGTGTTTTCTGGCAGAATTACTGCAATATTGGCGATTAAACCACAATATCTATCTGGCAGCTTAGCTGCACCATTATGAGTAGCATACCACCACAACCCGATGTGATTGGATGGATGGACTCTTGTAGTCATATTTGGTGTGATTGGTAGGACGAAGTTGGTGTGTAGCAGATCGGGTAAGGATTTGTTCTAATCTTATATGAAATTCTAATCTGACATATGCTTCTAGAAATATGACATTCTAATCCGATATAAGTTTTTGGAATTATGACATTTTGATCTGATATATGTTTTTGGTAATATGAAATTTTGATATTATATTTGTATTTGTGTACATTATAAGTAAAATTCTGTGATGATATTTACATTTGTGCATGTTATAAGTAACAATTTTGTATGTGGGCCAAGCCACACAGTGGGCTTCTAGCTCACTCATTTGTTTAATATGTTTCAGGTGATCTTTAGACTTAGGACCGAACGGCAAGCGGAAGCTCAAATTGGTTCTCGGCTAATTAAATATGGTGATTTACATTAGTAATTTTTTTGGACTTTTGGGGACTGTAATCCGTTTTAGGGCTTTGATTTGGTTTTTGTTTTGTTCGTCAGCATTTGATATTTTCAAACGTAAAAAAATGAAAAAAATTACACGGGTTAAGAAAATAAAATTCGAATTTCAAACTGAAACTTTGGAAGTTTTCCACTGCATAATTAAGTAATCACCTAAGTGTTTTTTTGTAAATAAATAAATAGTTTTTAACAAATGTAAGCATTAACTGAAATGTTTTGCCCAAAATTTAAACTTTCAAAGTAAACGATTTTGAATTTAAATTTTGGGCTTGAAATAAGTGTTTCCGGACTTAAGTTTTTGAGAGTTTTGGCAAATTTTATATTTTCGAAACGCACAACTAAGTTGGATTAAATCAGAAGTTTTTAAACGAGTTAATGTAATTCCTCAAGATCTGGTCATAACGTCCAGGTCGGGTTGGGGAGTTACATTATTTGATTGTGATTAATTCGTAGTTGCTCTGGAAAAGAATGTGACATCTTGTAACTCGGACACGACGATCGAGTCGGATAACGGGGTGTTACAAAAGTCCCCCCGTAATAATATAACTTATTAGTTAAATTCTAAAGATAGTCGTTGTGCTTATCGATTTATGTGTTTTTAGTCCCTCTACTTTTGTTTGCTCAAAATTTTTCCTCTATTTTTTGATTTGTTCATTTTCAGTCCTATTAACTTGTTTACAAAATTAGGTACAATCACAATTTTAACCCCTCAACCTTTACAACTTTTACCAATTTGGTCCCTCAAAAATTTCAATTTTACTTCCAAGCTCATAAAAAAAGAGTAGGAGCCAAATTAAGAAAAATTATAGAGTTTGAGGAGCTAAATTTGTGGTTGTACCTAATTTTTACTAGAGTTAACAAAAAAATGTTTACAGATGGATTGAAATGAGCAAATCAAAAAGTAAATGGACCAATTTTGAGCAAATAAAAGTAGAGGGACTAAATCCACACAAATTGGTAAGTGTAAGAACTATCCTTAGAATTTAACCTAACTTGCTTTAAATATGGAAGAGCATTTTAATCATTTCTCAATTGAGTTGGTGTCCAGTTGACTCAAAACACCAACCTGGTGATGAGTTTAAAGTTAATAAAGATATAGATATCCACGAAAAAGAAAAAGAATCCAATTTGGATCTTTGGATCTTGAACCAACTCATTACCCATCGGATTCAAAGCCCACTTTCTCACATTTACAAACAACTAGGCATGACAATTGGATAATTCGGATTGATATTGAGTCGTTTGATTTTGAATGTGATTAATTTGGATCAAGTCAATTTGAGTTTTTAAAATTTTAAGTCATTTAGGATTTGAATCATTTCAAATTCAAAAAAAATTTTATTCGAATTTGAATATCAAGTTTTTCAAGTTGATTCATTACAAACACTAATCATTTCAAGTTATGGTCTTTTTGAAATATTTTTTTTCTAACTTTTAAATTTTCTTCGAGGTTAATTCAAATAGTAATAAGGGTTGACCAAATTGAAGTGGGTGAACTATAACATGAAAGATTGAGCGTCTATGGCATGGCTTGTAGGATGCATGTGATGTAACACCCCACACCCGATTCGAATGACGAATCCAAATGTAGAATATCACGTCCGTTACCGAAGCAACTTAAAAAAACAAAAACAAAAATGTGACACTAAAGCCGAATCAAGAAGCGTGGCACATAATTCATAATTAATATTCAATAACATACAATTGGTACCTAAACAAATGCAACATGAATCCCAAATCATTATGCACATATTTTACATACAAAAGCAAGTTCAAAACACGTGAGATCATGGTATTTAACACATTAGATCACAACATAAATAAGTAAGTGAATGGGTGACATAAAATCATGCACGTACAGACTCATACTAAACTTCAAAATTCACCATATGAATTCTTACGTAACCAAAAATACAACCATCATTCACTAGCATGGCCAAAACGTCCTATTGACCAAAGTCGACATAACAGGACTTATAGACTCCCTAAAGACCTAGGTCTATGCCATTTACAACCTAATACCAAAAGTAACGTTACAATCGTTAATGTAAGCTAAGACTTGAGTCATTGGATGTTTTCGAGTCACTTGAGCTAATTAAAAGGTTTGTTATATATTTGCGCACAGAAAATAAACATATTCGTACAATGAGCATTGAAAACTTAGTGGTGATAACATAATCCAAATTTAAAACATAACAGTATTAAGAAATAAAGCATACTAATATAATATTACTAAGCATAATATATCAATCATTCAACAAATAAAACACATATCAAGTTTTCATTGTACCATATTTCATATGTCATATATTATTATACCAAATCATTATCAATTGATGCACCAGAAGTTATATTTTCCATAAATCATCATATCATTTCACCCTCAAGGTATTATATGGAGTCAAGAACAGATATGCGGAGTTCCTCCATTATATCAATAAGCTCATAAGAGCATAACCATCCAACACACCATAGTATATATAAGTATAGGGTCCGAAGGCATTGTATCATATCCCTCCATTACACCAAAGTGTACTTAAGTGCAAAACCCAAAAGTATTGTATCATATGCCTCCATCACATTAAAGGCACATAAATGTAAGACCCGAAGGCATAGAACTCGAACAAGACTCCGAACACATTATAGACCTTAATTGACAAACCAATTATACCTAAACTATGCCCAACATCATTTCCAAGATCATTTCCAAGATCATTTATCATTGAAACACTAATCATTAAAATTTTGTTCATGGTGTCATAATAAAAAACATACAGACATATAGATCATTTCCAAAGTGATAAGTTCAAGTCTATGCATTACATATTATTAAATCATCATTAATAATTTCTTAAGCATAATTATTTAATAAATTCATGTAAAGAAAATGAATTATGCTTGCACAAACCGTAACCGTCTTGTCTCAGATACTTCTTCTTTTCCTTTATGTTTCGAGGGTTTGACCACGTCTTTCACTACATGCGACAATTCAAAGATTAGAACAAATTTAAATTCACACATTCAATCATTGAAACTAAACATGACATGCAATTTTTTTATACTCGACTAATTAAGAGTTAATGTTCGAATTTCACGTAACTGAAAATTCTTCAATTCAAATCTAATTCCGACTCTAGAATTATAATTTGAGAGTCTCAAGCAATCCAAAAACACAAGTAAACTCAAGCTCTTTACTTCCTTTCTCTAGAATTTCTAAAGGTTCGACACTGGTGTCATAAACATTCCTTATCAAATCCTTATTCTAATATGTTTTTCCATTCATCCCAACTTATGTTAAACTCATCTCCATCATGAACTAGCCTAAATTACTAAGGATTCAATTTTAAGCATCTAATTCAACATTAATAAATCATGCACGCATTTTAAGAAACCATTTTCATACCTTAGTTTTCTTCTCTGTTTGCTTGAGTCTCAACCGAACCTCATCTTAGTCTAACCAAGCTTTTCACCTAACGATTTCAACACCAATGGAATGGGTTCACCTTCTAGGTTTTTTATTTTTTTTACTATGGATTTCCCTAAAATCTTAAGGTCTTGCTTCAGTGCTAACCTCACTCACGGTTTTGGAAGGGAAACTATGGAGAACTTCCTGGAAAATAATGTGAAGTAGAATGAAGCAAGTTCAAACTATCCTGAACATACAAAGAAGAGATCTAGGCACAAGCCCCAGCAATATATGGCACCAGATATGGCTATCTTCTACAAACTCTGCATCATACTGATTGACTGCTATGAGATAAACTCCAACCCCCTTCCACCATTTCCTTATCTACTAAATTCTTCGATTCCAACCCACTACTAACAATGATAAAGATAACTGTTGCTGTGTTATATTCAAATTTAGAATTTAATTTTAATACTTTAATTTAATTTAATTAATTCAAATAATTAATACTATTTTTATTAAAATACATATGTAAATTTTCTTAAAAACATCGTTTTCGACAAAAAAATCTATAACAACATATTTTGGCAGGAGTGTTTTTGTGAAGCATTGATTTAGTGATAAAGACGAGTTCTCAAAACTTAAAGATTGTAGGTTGAATGCCTATCTTGGGTAAATGAGTAGATTTTCTTTCAAATTTATTTAGTTAAGTTAATTAATTGTTGAGTTAACCAATTTAATGTTTGGAATTATTTTATTCCAATTACAACTGTTGATATAATTGTAATTTTAAAAGGTATTAAATATTTAAAATAAAGAATTTAAATATAAACATTAAATTTTAAATTTAAATATAATATAATAGAAAGTTAAAATCATAATTTGACATTGAAATCGGGAGGATAGAAAAGGAAAGGAAATGCTGTTAAGGCGGCCTTTATTTATATATTTTTTAAAAGGAGATTACAAATATAGGCATATATTAGATTTTTAGTTCGTGCCACCGACGAATTTATTTGAGTTGTATGTAGTAATTAAAATTTTATTTATTTATTTATTAAAGTTTATTACAAAATCTGTTATATTTTAAAAGACATTATGATTCTTTTAAATATATATATATTAAAACGTGGTTATTGAAAATGAAAGTGCTGTATTTAGAATAATTTTAATTTTGTTAGATGTGATAAATTAATTAATGTTAATTTTTTCTCTATTTATATATATGCACAAATTTTAATAAGTGTGTATTTTTTATTTTATAAGTCTAATTAAAAATAGGGTGAGGAATATGTTGTATTGAATATTTAAAAGTATGTAATTAATTTATATTTTATTTTATTAATTATGTGTAATTTATAGTTAAAAGTAAAAAAAAGGTAAATTATGTTCAAGAACAGTGAAAAATTTTAAGAGGTAAATTAGTAATAAAATTATTTAGTTAATATTAGGACATATGTAATAATAGTGGAAACAATATTATTAGATAAAATAATAATTTCTTAATTATTTGTACCATTATGAGTAACACAGTTTTTGTTTAATGTTGTTTTAATATTTTTACTATATGAGTTTTATATAGGTAATTTTTTTATCATAATAATTGAACAAATACTTACATTTAAATCAAAGAATTATGTTGAATTAATGTAAATAATAGCGGGTTTAATTTATTTTAAGGCGTAATAATTTGTTTGTCCTCCAACTTAAAAAATTATTTTAATCCTCCATTTAATTTTTCACCTCTTTTAGTTCTTAAACTTGTATTTTTGTCAAATCATTCTAAAATGGATGGAAAAGTTGTTAACTTTATTGATGTGTCATACACATGGATTGCCACATAGATTATATGTCAACATTTAATTAATTTTTAAATTTAAAAATATTCTTTTATAATCAATATAATTTTCTTTAATAGTTTTAATGATTTTTAACTTTTAAAATAGTTTTTTATAATTATAAAAATTATTTAAATGTTGACATATCATCCATGTAGCATGTCAACAAAGTTTATTTTCCAAGTAAATTAATTTTTAAGATAAATAATTTTTGTATCTCCAACAATTTAAATTTAACTACTAATAAATCTCAATAAATTGCTACCTAAAATTAATTTGAATACATTTATTTAATGCTTACGGTTTTGTGAATGGAATCATACTTTTTTTTTTTACAATCTCATTATAGGTTCTAATCATATCTATTTTTTTATTACAGTGCCTAAAATTACCCATAACCCCTCCTCAATCCATAAATAGGAAGCTAATGTGTTTTAGCGGACTCGAACCCACATCCTCCTACATTGACAATAATAATGATGCCAATCAAGCTAAGACTCAATCAACCAATGGAATCATAATTAAAACTACACATGCATTCCAAGTATCAGATTTCAAGACTCCTCTTTAAGTATCTAATAAGCACTTTTAATTGAAAAGACACTGTTCGTAGTAGAGGTGTGCACGGGTCGGGCCGGGCCGAGTTCAGGCTAGGCTCAACTAAAAATTTAGGCCTGTTTGCTTGGCCTAGGCCCGCCCGAAAAATGGGCCTAAAATTTTACCTAAGCCCGACTTGGATAAAAATGTTAAAACTCGAGCCTGACTCGGCCCGCCCATATTAATTTTTATATTATTTTTTATATAATTTTAAAATATATATAATACATCAAAAATACTAAAAAAATATTAAAATAAATATTTCCCAACAATTTGAAAATAAATTTTAAAAAATATGTATACTTAAATAACACTAAGATAGATGCAACTTAATTAACAAATATCTTTAAAATAATAACAAAATTAACAAATATATTTAAAATAATAACAAAATTAACAATAAAATAAGTTTTATACAATATCCAAATAATAACAACAAAATAGTAGCAATGTAATAGTAAAATGGTAGCAAAATAGGGAGAAAACGATAAGAAAAAAAAGATTTTTTTGTCCTTTAGTGAATTCGGGCCGGGCCCGAGCCAAAAATGCCTTACCCGAGGCCCGGCCCGTTTTTTAAACGGGCCTTATTTTTTATCCAAGCCCATTTTTGAGCTTATATTTTTGCCCAAATCCTCCCACATTTCGAGCGGACCTTCGAGTTGGGCCGGGTGGGCCGACCCATGAACAGGTTTAGTTCGTAGTCCTTAAAAATTCTTGCATGTAGTAAATTACTAAATCTGATTTATATGTGTAATATTGATTTTTCAATCTATATCATGAGTGTAGTAAAATTTGGTATTATATATATTTTTGTATGTGTATTTGAAATATTCCACATATAGACATAGTGATATTTGAAATATTATACCTACAAAATAGATGAAAAACAACAAAATTTGAAATATTTTACATATAAAAATAATAATGATATTTGAAATAATTATTTGATTTCATAATATTAGAAATCACCATCTCATAATATGGAGAAAATAAATATTTGACATATAAATATTATATATAAAGAAAAATATATCAAAAAATTAGTTGATGTTTTTAAAAATAAAAAATATTTAACATAATGATAAATATCAATTTTATCAAAATATATTTTATTATATATATGACAATAATTATTTGATTTTATAAATAAAAGAGTTATTAATTAAAAGATAAATTAAAAATAAAAAAGCTCGAACAAAAATTAAACTACTTACATTTAATCATCGACTAAAAGAGTTAATGTGTTATAAAGTTAAAAATATTGTTTTAAAAAAGGGTCGAAAAACATGTCTTACGAGGCACATTTTCTGTTTTTCTGTCCAAAATCTATCTATTTTCTTAAATATTTTTAAAATCAACATTTTTTAAAAATTTGGCGATAAAAATAACTATAAGCCATAAATTAAAAATACACCTGGCAGCAATATAGATGGTGAAATGTCAAAATTGAAGTTTAAATCAAAACCTAGCTATAGAGACAAATACAAAATAAGAGATTAGGATTTAGGAGTAGACTAAATTGAAAATTGAAATGTTTAAATTTACGTATTACTAAACTTAAACTATATTTTAATTTTAAAACAGAGGTAAACAAAATTAATGAATTTTTATTTTAATTTTTTAAAAAAGTGGCAAAAAGTAATTCATAGAATCTTCCTTTTTAGATTATGAGAAAGGAAATTTAAAGAGCGTTACACAATCCTAAATAATAAACACATTAGATCTTCTACTGGATTTTTCATTTTCCTAATCCTACTTTCATTTCTCCGCGCGTGTCCTTCACCAATCTAGTTGACTACTTGTCTGCAACGGTTTCAAAACCAAAACTAGCGGCTGGAAATATGGTTTTGCAATACCAAACCTTAAAACAATCAAAACGCCATCATATAATATGGATTTTTCATTTTCTATATTCACATATTAATAAATTATTGGGGTTTTTTTTTTAGGTTGAAATGACAACCATTTGTTTAAAAGTGTTTTTATTATTTTTAATAAAACTAAATATTTTTAGTGTTATTGTATATAATAACACATTCATTATGATAGTGAATATATTTATTTATTTTATTTAATATAAGGATTGCATAAATCTTTTAATTACACAAAATGTCTCAATCTTTAAAATCTTTTAATTAAATTATCAATATGTTATCATATCAATCATGTCATTCTCTCAGTTAAATGGTCAATTCAAGCGTTGAATGCCAATCCAAATATTAAATACATGTATCATATTATAAATATGTTTGTATCTCTGTATTAGCAACTTCATTTGACGTGTTAAAAAGAGATCCTTTTACTTTTTGGAATTTTTGATCAATAGTTGTTAAATCTATTAATTAAATTAATTTATTATTATTATTACATGGAAATAGCAAGTTGTCAATGCATTGCACATGTGATAATATATTTGCTATATATGATTTTGGAAATAGTAAAATATAACTTAATGAATTTAACTGCTGTCTTTTGGTCAAGATTATAGTTGTAAATTTTGAAAAGTACAAGAATTAAAATGACCAAATTAAAGTATATAAACTAAACCTACAATTTACACATAGTAGAATATATCTTTGTGTTTTAAATATGATCAACGTTAAATTTAAATGGGTATTTAATGCCCAGCCTAATAGCCAATCTTACGAATGACCTTATAAATACAATATCGACACTTTGATAACTAAATTAGAGTAGTTTAAAATTTGATGACCCAATTTAGAATTTAAGTCATAATTGAAGGATGCTTGATGGAATTAACCATTTTTAATAAGGGATAAAGCAACATTTACTCTCCAAACTTGGTAGCTTTTTCCAACTTGGTCCTTTTAACTTTTTTGTCCACGTTAATCTTAAAAACTTGGCAAGTTTTCTCATTTTGACCCTTGAACTAGGATTCCAGTAATGTGGGAGAATGTTTTATTATAAAATTATACCATGTCATTACTTGAAAATTTTTAAAAATTGTATAAAATCCAAAAGATTACAAAAAAAAATTAAGAAATTATAATTTTCTTTTAAAATATGTCAAATGATGACGTGACAAGTACAATGCCATTATACCTTAATGGAATTCAAGTTTAGGAAACTAAAAAGGGAAAAGCTACCAAGTGCTAGGACTAATGTGGATTGGGAAAAGAGTTTAAGGACTAAGATAAAAAAATTACCAAATTCAGATACTGAAGGGTACTTTATCAGAGGAAGATTTATGTGTAAAGCGTGTTAGAAACGTGCCATTGAGAGAAGGTGATAGGTAAAAACATTAATGCCTTTTGGGGCAATGGTTCTTCTTCGGTCTGCCCAAAACATAAATAGACAACAGATTATCGTATTTAATGCACTTACCATATCCTCTCTATATCTGTGTATATATATCTCAAGGATAAACATTAAACAGTTGCAACTAACAGAAGATTTCATCTTTTTAGTTCAATTTTAAGGAGGGAAAAGAAACCCCCTCCCTTTTTGTTTTCCTCCTATAAATCGAAGGCAGAGCTTTAAAAACAAGAGTGTTGAAAGAAAAAAGTTCAAAAATGGTGGAAATGTTTGCGGCTGAGAATGGACTTAAAGGAGACCCAAGGCTTCAAGCTATATCAAACGCCATAAGGGTTGTTCCTCACTTCCCAAAACAAGGTCTTTTCCCCCTCTTTTTTTTTTGTTTTTTATTTTCATTGAAGAAAGACCGTGTTTTTAAAGAACAGGGTGTTTGTTTCTCGGGGGAAAAAACAGGGATTATGTTCCAAGACATAACAACTTTGTTGTTGGATCACAAGGCGTTTAAAAATACGGTGGACATATTTGTCGATCGATATAAAGACATGAATATCTCTGTCGTTGCTGGTACTCTTCTTCTTCTTCTTCTTCTTCTTAACTACTCTGTTTTTTTTTAATGTATTTTGCTTGGTGTTTTATATATTCTTTTTAGGGAAAGAAATTAAGCAGGTCTTCTAAGCTGATTTGTGCCGATTTATTTATTTATTTATTTATTTATGGCATCATTCTTTATAATTACTTATTATTAATATTTATTATTTTTTACATGGATAATTTTCTTTTATTATTGGAAATGATGTTTTAAAAAAATTACACATAGGCTTCTTCACTTATAAAGGTTACAATTACAGTTAACTATTTGTGGACGATATTATAAACATAAAATAGGTTAAGTTACGTGAATCAAATTTTAAATTTTAACATAATAGAGGGATTAAAATGATAATTTGGGCTTTTGTTTTTTAAAGATAAAAACATGTGTATGTAGGAGTTGAAGCAAGAGGATTCATGTTTGGTCCAACGATTGCCTTAGCCATTGGTGCGAAGTTTGTTCCTCTGCGAAAACCCAAAAAGTTGCCAGGTACTTGTATATATACATATACACATAAATGTATATATAATGTATACAAACAGGGGAGGATTAGGTGGCCTGGCAGGGGTGCGTAACCTCATTTAAACTTTTTATAATTTATAAAATTTTAAATTATTAATAGTAAAATTGTACTTTTAACTTTTTAAAAATGATAAAATTTTGATCTAATCCTCTAAAAGTTAAAAAGATTAACGTTATTAAAATAATAAAATTATATTTTACTATCATAAAAATATATCATTTAATTTCGGTCTCCAAAAATTTTCTAACTTTACCCCTACCTCCCTATTTTTGAATCTACCATTGTGTACATATATATATACGTACATGTATATGTAAATACCAATATGAATTCGAAATTTTGATAAAGGAAGATTGATATTAAATTATAAATTTTAAAAAATTAAAATATAATTTTATTTATAAATTAATTTATGATTTATTAATTTTGAAAGAATTCAATAAAAATTTATTTTATTTTTAAAGGATTAAAATATAATTTTATTATATGTTAATTTATAATTTCATTGTTTATAAAGAAATTGATTTATTATTACTTTTTATTTTGGGGCCTAAGGGGTTGCATGCCCCTTGGATTCAAAGGGCTTTCACTTCCCCTCATTTTAAAAATTATTATTATGCTCTTGAAAATTTAAAATTAAAGTTTTATTTTTAAATAATTCAAGAAAATCCTCAAAAAATATTTATTTTTTAAAATTATCATTAAATCCCTTAAACTCTAAAAAAGCTTTGATTAAATCCTTCCAAAATTAAATGGGAAAACCCATCATATAAATTCAAAGCATGCATATAAAAATGGAATGGAGATAGTGGTGGCTGAAATGATTGAAAGGGGTTGCTTTAATGGTCAAGGATGGGTGGGGTGGATTACAGAAAAAGATTGTATTAATTATTTGAAAAAAAACACTGTATTTTTTATGGTGTCAATCATGTAGGCATGACCTCATAAAATCAGCATATTTCAGTAATTTTAAAAGAAAAATCTAGTAATACCATACATATATAAAGATTATGAAAACGTCAGAACCCCAGAAAACAATTTGCAAAATATTAAATTGGTAAAGGAAGTTGTAGAATATCTCCACTTTAATCACCTACCAATAATTGAAATCGGACTCTACCCCTTGTTGGAGTTATGTTGGTCGGCTTTTTATGGAAATTTTTAGTGGATCTAATCTTAATCATCTTCTTCCCTTTTCATTCCCTTTTAGTATATCTGAATTAATTTCAAGAAATTTCTTTTCAGATTAAAAAAATAGAAATACTATTTTTATCATTTATCATTCAACTCCAAACAAAATATTTCATTTATAGAATTATAAAAAGCTTTCAAAGTATAATTTTGTTAAATAATAAATGATATTTTTAATAGTAAATGTTTATCTTGTTGAATTTTAGTCTTATTTGATTCTTTTTAATGGTATAAGGACTAAATTGATTTAGTTAATAGTAGAGATTAATTTGATCCAGTCCCTATCATATAAGTTTAATTGTTAACATTATTAAATTTTTTTATTAAATTAAAGTTCATTACAACACTTCCTCTTTTGATATTAAGGACTCTCTTTTAATTCAAAACACTGTACTAGTGAAATTAATAAAAGAACTTTAATGATTTTAAATAAATAAATTTGAAATTTTAAAAAAAATAAAGGAATTACACTTGAAATAAAAATATTACATTTCAAATATTAAAAAAAACATAAATTTATAATATATTCTAACCTTTTTTTTTTAAAAATTTCTTGTATGTATGTATGCATGCATGCTTGCATGTATAGGTGAAGTGATAGCAGAAGCTTATGAGCTGGAGTATGGAAGTGACTGCTTGGAGATGCATGTTGGTGCTGTTGAGGCAGGGGAACGTGCTATTGTGATTGATGATTTGGTTGCAACTGGTGGAACTCTCTCTGCTGCCATTTCACTCTTAGGTAAAACTTTTAGCTTTTTTTTTGTTGGTGTTTTAGTTAATCATCAAATTATGATTTTGGTCTCTTTAATTTGATCTCTATTTTAATTAGTTTCAATAGTTAATTATTTCAGTTGAAACGCTGTTGTGATTTTTTCTTTCTTAAAATGAAAACCTATTTTAGCATGATAGGTTAGAAAAAGTGTGCTTTCTAGAAAATATTTTACATCAGTATTTTAACTGAAATTCTTAAGGGTGTTGGTTATCTGGACAAACTAATTACATAAACTATGCAAATTAAATTCTAAATTTGAGGACTGTAAGCATCTGGATTAATTGATAAAATCAGATAACTCTTTATGAAATTCTGTGAAAATAATGAGAATTCTTTTGTTGTTTAATTAGAACGTGTTGGTGCTGAAGTGGTGGAATGTGCATGTGTTATCGGACTCCGGGAGGTTAAGGTAGTAAAAATCCTTCTCTCATTCATAGAAACATTAAGTAAAATACAAATAAGAGTTGGGTAAGGTATTTATTATTAAAAATAGATACATCCCCCGAAAGCTATCGATTAAATCAGTTTCAATGAAACTTATTGTAAATGATTTAAGTGCATGCTATCTCTACTTTTTTCAGGGACAACGTAGGCTTAATGGAAAGCCACTTTATATTCTTGTGGAGCCACGTGAAATAGATAGCTGTTGATATTTATATGTTGATTTGCAGAGAAGGGCTCATTTTGTATGATTCATTATTTTTCTTATGAAAATATGTCCATCTTCCGCCTAGCTATGTTTCCATTTTAGCCAAAAAAAAGGCTTCCATGCACAAATTATGAAGAAATCATCTATATATTGATTCATCTTTCCCCATAAAACAGCATAATGGTATTTCAGTCTTCACCCTCTTCAAAACCTTAAATCAATTATATACATGGATTATAATCATGACCATGACCTGTAAATTTTGACCAAAACTAGAAAACTGGATCCAATTAAACCGAAGCTGAACTTAACTCAATTTGATTATTCAAACCAATAATCCAGGTTCCCCAACTTGAACATGTAATGATTCAAATATAATGACTTGAACAACTTGAATCTAAAATTATTTGAAAAAAAATCCAAATGACTCAATTTTTAAAGCTCAAATTAGACATAATTCGATTTGACTATTAAAAGCTAAACAATCAACTTGAACTTGTACAAGATGACTCAACAAAAAAAATCCAAATAACTTGGAAATTTTTAAAACTCAAGTTAACCCTATCTATACTGGGTTGAATCATTCCGAAACCAACCCAATCTATCTAATTGATAGGTCTATTTGCAGGCATAGTTGCAGCTAATACTCAATCATCTTTGTAGGCAAACATAAGTTTAGCTGTTTGTGCTTGTAAGAGGCTATTGAAACTATAATCTTTCTAACAAGTTATCATATGCAAGAACAAGATAAAACCCAGACGCAAGGAAAACAGGAAACACATCAAACTTGGATGCTTTTGCTTTCATTTTTCTCCACAGTTATTCAAAAGATATTATATAGAATACAGCAGTGTTATAAAAGGGCATCTTCTCTGCATTACCGGTATACATGGAACCCCAAAATTCACAATGTAATTAATTTCTGTGGGACTATAATGGAGATTGTGGGGGTTACCTTATCATAATCTAAATGATAGAAAAATAACTACAATATTCAAACCCCATTGCATATTTTCTCAAGACTTGGTTAATTCCTTATCATTATTCTTTGACATGATTATCACATTTCAGTTTATGCCGTAGATGAGAATTTACCTGTTTTTTTAAGTTAGCATTCTCGGTGAAAATGCCTGCTATGATCTTCCTTAGCTCATCATCTGTTCTACTATCGTAGTGGTTGTTCAATTGGATATCATCATTGCCAGTGGCACTGCCTTCTTCCTTGGCTAATAGTTGCACCTATTTAAATGTGCAAAAAAAAAAAAAACAGCGGAAGTTATGGAAAGGCCAAGCGATAAAAGAATGGAAACTATGGAAAGGCCAAGCGATAAAAGAATGGAAACTAACATTAAAATTTTAACATAAAGGCCCTGAAAAATAACATTAAACAATTAATGAAATGAGGGGAAGAGGCACATAAGCAGGGAACTCAATTATGTTTTTTTACTTATGATTGTGAAAGAAAGTGTATATATCCTGGTCAGCATTTATATATATAATTTAATTGGGGACAAAACTCACTTTTATTTTCTATAGAGTTATTTACCCTAACCGTACATAACTGGAAGTATTAAGAGATCAAGGGACAAGAGTTTTACAACTTTGAATGACCAAAAAGCAAGGTACCTCGTCAAGTAGGAGAATGATTTTATTATCAGATGTAGTCAACAAATCCAGTGCTTCTTGAACAAAGGAAGAATCTTTGATTAAATTTTCATCATCTGTAGACAAATTCACACTGCATTCAAGAAGCCGGTTGTGAAGAAGCCGGCACTTGTTGAGCAGCTTTTCTCTAGCATTTCTTACATGCTTAATTATTTGTCTTTCCTGTACTAGTTGTACCTGCAAAATCCAAAGGTTACATCTGACAGCAAGAAACTTGGAGCAATTATTTGCTTCGACTAGACTAATATCTCTAGAATCTTTTAATCAAAATGAACAACAGGAATTTTATTTTGTTTTATTTTCATTGAATGTATAGAGGGTTACCTCAGCTTCAGCTTTTTCTGATAGTGACTGACCAACCTCCTGCTTCAGTTCCTTTTGGGATTTCCTGAGAGACTTAACCTCTTTAACCAGAACTTTAATATCTGCTTTTGATTTAAGCTCTAGCTCTTCATATCGCTTTGATATACTGTTCAGCTGTTCCTTAGTAGCATTTAACTCTTGCAGCATTGCATCTTTCTCCTCAGCAGCCAATTGGTTGGTTGTCTCTGTTATTTGCTTCTCATCCTGTCTCAAGTTTTGTTGTTCGTTAGTGAATAGTTAAACATCATAAGTACATTTTATTCTCAAGTGCAGAAACTGCAGCAAAACAGTATGTTGTTATACAGCAACCAGATAACATTTTCAATGCTTGTCCAAGAGAAATCAATGGTGGTTAAATTTTCGAAAGAAAGAAAAACAAAATTCACTCAACATTGAATACAACCTAGACAATCTGGTTCTTTAATGTTGCTATCCAAAAATTAGTTTTGGCTTTCTCTTCAGGGGTGTGTAAGAGGCTGAGTGTCAGATTCTTTTAAGAAGACGCCATACAACTAGGAACATACAATCATTAGTCATATATACAATGCCTCTCCAAGCATAAATTATCAGGCCAAGTTCATCTTTTACCTTAAATTGAGAAAAATCTGCGGAAATCATCCATATCATGCACGTGCACACTGCACCATATGGCAGTAACAAAGAAAAATAAATTTTAAGAATAAAAAGGAGTTGATTAGTTAAATACATTACCTGATTAGGATTCAACTTCAACTCCATTTCCAATGATTTCTGCCGAAGTTCTTCCATCTCCCACTGCATTTGCGTAAACCTTTCTCTCTCAATCAGGATAGCTTGCTGCAGGTTTTCTTTACTTTTTTGTTTGGTGCTTTCAAGTTCCACTTCCAAATCCTTAACCTAAACAGCTCCAATTTTTTAATTCATTTAACCTTAAAATTGCAAATCTTTTTACTAAGACTAAAACTCATTCCACCTCTAGTGGGATATTTTAAGCACCCAAAGATAAAACCCATTAAAAAATGGAATGAAATGATATATAATGCACTTGACACAAAAGAGAAAGAAATAGAACATGCAATTCTGAGATACACGAACATCAGATGCAAACCATACAGAAGTTGCTATTTTGCACACAATTCATCTGAATGTAGATCAAACAAAGGATATTATTGAAAGAAAGGGAAACCAATACAGTGACATATAAGTAGTCAGCTTCACAATTATGAGCTATCACTGCCAAGAGCTCCTGAATGCTAAAAATATCTCAATTATATTGATTCTAAACTATTTAGTTTATGAGTTATGACAACTTTCAAAATCTATCTCAGAAAAAATGTCAAACTGCTTCCACTCACCTTTGTGGTAAGATAGCCTTTCACTGCTATTTCTTGATTTAATCTGGCTACTAGATCCTCCATGTCAGTTTTTGCAGTGGCTAGTTTCCGCTGCATGGTTAAAAGAACCCTATTCATCTTATGACGCTGATCCAATGGAAGAACAATTTTTGTATCTCCAGAAGACTGAGGATCTGAGTTTCCAAGACTTCCCCTTGTATATAATACTTCAGAAGTTCCAGGAAGGTCAACAAAGCCATTAACAGATGAATTTGGAATCCCAGAAATGGACATATCACTACCTCTCAGAAAACTTACATCACTTCCAAAACTTTCAGTTGATAACTTCCGAGCATGACCAGCCACTTTAGCCGGCTCTAGCTCAGAAAAGAGTTCCAATCCATTACCGGTAGTAAATGAAGCTCTGGACCCGTTTCCATTATAAATATCTTTCTCTGAAGTACTATTCATGTTTATGGCCAATGTTCTATGCCTAGGAAAATCTTCTAGCTGCTCCAAAATTGCCTGTCCCATGAATAGTCCCTCATCAATATTCGACATACCATACTTCACAAGTTTTTCTATTGAACCTGTTAAATCTTCATCCAGTGTCAGATCTCCTGAACCAATTTCAGAACTGTCATCTCTCCCCAACCTAGGTGTCCCAAGCTCAGATGTCTCATAAGCAGTATCACTACCATAATCTGATGTGATTGACGAACCACCAGCAAAATGAGATATACTTGAACTGGAAGGAACTTTTGAAGAAATTGTGCTATTTCCAGCAATATTAGCTTCTGATGAGCATTCGTTTAATTCTTGGAATGCTGAAAAGAATAAGAAATGTAAAAACTCCAAGTTAATGATAAAACTAATCTTGACTATGGATAATATATATAGCCAATTAGATAACCTGTCACATTAGATTCTATTAAACATCCATTTTTATAGGTAAACTTTATAAGATAACTACATCTTAAAGTCATATTAATTAAAGCCAACAACCTCTTGGCCTAGTGGCAAGATTATTGTGTTGTGTGGCATGAGAGCTTGAGTTCAATCTCTAGCAACTCCACCCCTACCCCAATTATCAGAGAAAAAGAAGGGTCCTATTAATTAAGTAGAATTGCACATACAAGACCTCGCAGCAGCTTCTAGTTCAAGAAAGGATGCCACTGAGACACTTCTTGACATGTCAATGTCAGACAATAGCTTTGTCATCCACTCCTCCAATGAACACCTTCTCTGCAACAAAACAAAGCCTTTTGAGGACATTAGTCACTCAGATAACATAACTACCATCAATAGGTTTAATTTGGAACCTTTCATTTCTTTGTTTTTTCTCTCAATAAACAAATTTGCAACTCACATAAAAAAATAATTGCTACTGTAGCAACTTCATATAGCTTCTTTATCTAGTTGTCTAAATAATAACTGAGAATGACCTTCCAGTTTCAAAACTCAAAATTTTTTGTCCAACAGATGATTGTGATATTGTCAAGTAAAATCTCTAATCGATACCATGTTTGTTTGTCAATAGGAAACCATAGATAGCATACAGATGGAAAACTTGAAAGATATTAAAAAAAAATCCTTTATGGGTTTGATTTTTCACTCATCCAATGCTAAGTTACATAGAAGAATTTTGGTATGCTTTGACCAAAATAGCCTACCACAAAGAACTGTCAAAAGTTGTGGTAAAATAGCTGTAGGACAAAATAGTGCTGAGTAAATGCCCAAAAAATACAAAGTCTAGTGGCGCAAGATCCGAGAAGTTATCAAGGGATGAACTTGTTATTAGCAACTACAAGAGAAAACAAAGCTAGTGGTGAACATTAAAGATTTAATATGAGAACTAAAATAGACTCATGGCACATTTTCCAGATGATGAAGAGAAGGATGTAGCTACAGTAGTTCTGTTAAAGCGAAAAAGGAAAATAAGCAAAGTGAAAAAACTTCTTGCCAACCTCTTCCAACAAAGCCCTACTTTTCAAACGCAACAGCCCCTTGGGTGGAGAAGGGGGAAGACTTTTCTTGGGATATGCCTTTTTGAGCTGTAGAGGAAAGTCAATAACAATATAAGAGGTCTCCAAATAAGTTGTATTTGAATATTTTACTCAGGGTGCATGCCATTTGTTTCCACAGTAATGCTCAAGTGATATGTCATAATGACAGTTTTGTAACATATACTCTAAATGATGGACTTCTTGGTTCAACATAAAGAAAATGGCAGGACTTACTTCATTGAATAGCTTCAAAAAATCATTAAATCTTCTCAATACTCCACGTGTAGTTGTAATACCATCTGGTGATTGTACCCCCACATGTACCCTGTAAAACTGGCACCTAAGAATGTTATTTGAGAACCAAGGCATATATATAGTGACTAAAATGTTAAAACATTTACATGATTGATGATTATCACAGAATCACAATGTGTCTGTTAAAAAATTGAAAGGAAGACCAAAGAGTATTAGATTTACATCACATGGACCCATTTAGATGTAGAAAGTTTTTTCTGAACCCTAATCTACAATCATAGCCTAAGTGTTATAAAGTTAAAGATGAGAACAAAATTTGTGTTGTTAAAGATAACTTGAAATATCACTAAGTCACAACAAGACAGTGAGATACAATCTACCATAGACATATATACTGGTGATTACCACTACAGGATCTGAATCTCTTGATTTTGGAAGGACAACCCACGAAGGTATTGTAACACAGTAACTCCATCCAGTTCGAGGATCATGTGGCCAAACAGTTTCTCTCCCATTCTGCATGTATATGAAAATTGAATAAGCGCTAAAACCAAAATTCAATTATAAGTTTCCAGACAGCCAAAAAAGTTCTACTAATAAAATAGCAACATGAATGAAGAACATCAAAATCCATTCCTTTCTAAGTTAAAAGAAAGATAGTATTCAGAATACCAATCTATGTCAAGATTAAAGTATAACTCATCCCTTACTTTTAGATGTCTAGATTCTTGATAGAATTCTCCTATCACTGTCCTTATGAAAAATATTACAACTAAAATTTCATCAGCAAATGCTTAAGAACCATAGGAACTTTGTAAATGCTCAAAAGCAGCTTATGAGGACTTATACTGACAAGCGAAGCAAACATAAAATTCTAAATTTACTATATTAATGCATTTAAAAACTGGTTAAGAGGTATTTTATGTAAAAGTCTTTTTCAATTGAGATTAAGATAGCTACATCAGTTAATGAAACAATCTAGCAATCAAGTCCAATCTCATCATTGCAAAATCTATAGTCTGTTTTTTGGGTCTTGATCCACCGTAAAACTCACTATAAGCATTAATTATGGATCAAAATTCTATAATTTCTATGAACTAAACTCTTCAATCGCAAAATCTGAGTGCCAATTCGAATTCCAAGGTAACTTCAAATAAAATCAACGAAAAGAGAGTAAAATTGTCGGAAAGCTGACCAATTTACGAGGGAATGCACTCTTTTTTTTTTCAATTGAGATTAAGATTACGTAAGTTACTGAAACAATCTAGCAATCAAGTCCAATCTCATAATTGAAAAATATCCAGTCTTTTTTTCTTTTAGTCTTGATCCACCATAAAACTCACTCTAAACATTAAATTATTGTTCAAAATTCTAGAATTTCATGAACTAAGAACTCTTCAACAACAGAATCTAAGTGCCGATTCGAATTCCAAACTAATTTAAAATGAAATGGTAAATTTGTAAGGAAGCTGACCCATTTACGAGGGGGCGGACTCCAATCCATCCCGAGAGGCAGTGGCGAAGTCCCATCGTGCCTGTGCTTCGGTGGACTCCGTCTCTGCATCATCTATTTCTCCTTTTTATTTACTACGAAACTACGCCGATCTCTGTCTAAGAATCGAAATTGAACATTAAAATCGATTGCAAAGAGCTTTTAGGGTTTATTGATCGGATCGGGGGGAAAAAGTAGACAACTGTACCAAAGCGTCACGCAGGTGTTTAGACAGAGGAATTTCAATTATTTGGCCTTTTTCTCTTTTACTATTATTGATTAGATTTAATTATTTCCCAGTCCCTGTACTCTTTAAACTTTTAAAATATAATCCTTTTAGGAATTTAGTACCTGATTAAAATATGTTTCAAGTCTTTGAACTCTTTATATTTCTAAGAATTTAATCTTTCAACCTTTCCAGATTTCAAAATTTATGTTTAAATTGTTTACCTTACTGAAACTTTTTAGTTAAATTCGTTGATATGATATTTTGAAATAAAATACATTCTTGAGAGTCAAGTAACAAAAAGAAATAACATTATAATAAATATGTATTTAACAGAATAATTTTAATAATTAAATTTACATTATTAAATCAAAAATAGAAAAATTAAATTACTTAAAATAAAATAAAAGAATTAAATTTCAAATATACAAAAAGTAAAAAAGCGTATATTTTAACTTTAATTTCTCTACTTTGAATTTTCAAATTAGACATGTATTTAAAATTTTGTGAATAAAAATAAATTAAATTTCAAAAATTTAAAATATATAGAGACTGATTATAAATTAAAATCTGCTAATTATTATTGATAATTTCGAAATTTGACAAAAAGATGCGTGCATTTTAAGATGGGAGAAGTGGGCTTGGGGGTTGGAGCCTGCTCCGGGATGATTGGCGTATCTGCTTGTATGGGTATAATGGAGTAGAGCCAACCTCGAATTCAGAGTTTGAAGTTTATATTTTGCTCAATTAAATTTATTTATAATTTTCGTACACAAAGTTGAAGGCTTATTTAACAAAAAAAATCTGAAAATAAATTGAGAAACTGGCTAATTTACCAAAAAAAGCCAATTTTTTTTAAAAATTATCGAAATGGGCCGGTTTTTTAATTAGTTACCGGAATGGGCCATTTTCCCCGAAATCGCGTCCACGTCAGCGCGATGTCAGGGTACGTGACAGGACATCGCGCCCACGTCAGCGCAACCTGTTGACGTAGAAGGAAATCGCGTCCTTGAGGAAGCGATTTCCTTCCACGTCAGCAGGTCGCGCTAACGTGGACGTGATGTCTTGTCACGTAGCGCGGTACCGGGGACGCGATTTTGACGCTGATTTTACGTTTGGGTTTTATGGCTTTTAGGGTTTAGGGTGCAGGCTTTTTAGGGGTTAGGGGTCCTGGAAAATTTTTTTTTGAGTTGACGTATCTGGTCAAATAGTGGGAAATCGCTTCTACCAGAATGCTATTTGAGAAGAAATTGTGAAATAGTGGCCTCGTGGACGCGATTTCGCTACAGTGGTCATGTAAGAAATAATTTTTTTGACGTTTTCTGAGCAAATAGTATAAAATCGCCGATACCGGGATGCTATATGAGAAGAATTGTGAAATCGCGCCTCGTGGACGCGATTTCGCTTCTGATTAGTCATGTAGGAAATAATTTTTTTGACGTTTCTGAGTAAATAGTGTCAAATCGCGCCATCGTGGACGCGATTTTGCTACAGTAGCAAGTTTGGGCTGAGGCTATAAATTAGGCAGAAAATGTTCTTAGAATGCATAACTCACAGCAGAAACATTTTAGAGAGGCTAAGAAAGTTAGAGTTTCAAAATGAGTGAACGTATTAGTGCTGTTATTTACTACGATGGTGAGGTTTCGGCGGCGGTTGTTCTTCCTCGGGTGGTGATTGTTGTTCTTCCGGTTCGGCATCTGCTTGTCGGACTTGGGACGATGATCCACCTTCAAAGAATAGTGTATGTGGAGGTGTTTGCATCATGAACGGCGACGGAGTTTGAAAGCCATGCGTTGCTGGCGATTGGTAAAAAGGAGAGCTCCCCGACGGCCCCCCTTGCGACCCCTCCTGTGCCGATGGCCTAGTTATCGGTGGTCCGCTCGGCATTACAGGAAATGGAGCTGATCCAGGCATTTGGCTCCAACCTGCCATAGGATTCGGAAAAGGATACATGTACGGGTTAGGGTACATATAAGGGCTAGGAAACATATCTGGCATTATAGGGAAAGGTGAATGCGTGGGTATCATCTGTTGAATTGTCGCGTCGGTGATCGCGTCGGTGCTCTCGTTGGGGACGGTGATTGTATGGCCGCTGATGATGAACCGGGTGAATGTCTGGGCCTCGTTGAGGGGCTGCCCTCGTAGTCTTGTCCCCTTGGATTTTGAGGCCCGCGCCTTTCCCTTCCGACACATATTTGCCGCTGTCTCTCCTCCGGCGTAAGTAAATACGGCTTCCCATGGGCCCTAAACCATGGCATGTATTCTGGAACACACGCTAACTCGGGAACGATGATTGGTTCTCGAGTAGGTATATATTCATTCCGATTTTCCCATATTTCTATGTACACTGATCAGTATCTAGGCCAATCCGTACCTAATAGCCGAAGGTCGATTTTGTGGTGCTCATCAAACTCCTCAGGGTCCGCAGGGATCGGTTGTCTACATCCAAACTGTCGTAGGACTCATGCATCGGTGGGGCTCCACGGTTGCATAGTTGATCAACACCACTTTCACGTGCCAAGCGTTCGGATTTTGTAAAAACTCTTCCGGGATTACTGCTCTGACTGCCGGATCCTCGTATGGTGTCTATTGAAACTACATGAACATGATAGAAATATTACATATATACATAATACTAAATACTAAATATCAATCCACTAGCGAATGTATAGAAATATCTATTTGCAATAATACTTACTTCTGCTTCCGACCGTTGCTCCAATAGAAGCCGTATATCTTCAAGTTCAGTCGGTAATCCACGATAACTTGCCGGATGGTTCCACCTAATTAAATAAATTTTTAGCATCCTTTTATTCTTACAAAATCTACATAACAATTTCAAAATGTAATATAAAATTTACCTCGTTACGAGTGGGATTGTATATGGGTGGTTCACTCGAGGACGTAGAAATGGAAAGCGAAACCGTGCCCATGATTGCAGTAGTGATAGGCAACCTCCGATTTTTGCTCTCCTCGGTTTGGTCGCCCCGCACATCTCCCGATATAATGTTGCCAAGACGGCAGACCCCCAACTAAATTCACCGGCTGCTCTAAAATCAACGAGTTTTAGCAGCCACCTTAGATGTACACGGCTCCATGACGTGTCGGCCATGAGATAGCCTTCAATTATTTGAAGAATGTATGATCGAGCATATCGGATTCTTTCAATTTCGGTTGAATTTTCATTCAGACCGGGGAAGGTGGCATGTAACCAGCCCATCTCCACCTTACCTCCATCCATTTTATCCGGAACGGCGCCCAAAAGCTCGTAGCACACCGCCTCCCAATTGCTAGATTGGGCAGACCCGGTCACTGGGTGCCCGTCCACCGGCAAACCCAAATGCAGATGGACATCTTCTAGAGTGATAGTGCACTCTCCACATGGAAGATGAAATGTGTGCGTCTCAGGTCTCCACCTCTCGATCAACGCACTGATCAGTTTCGGCTCCAACTTGCATCCCCGGCCTACCGTCGCCACGTGCCAAAATCCCGCTTCCCGCAGGTAGTTCTCTACTAACGGTGATAGAGGAGCATGCATATTCCGAATATTGCATTCCAATACCCGATCTTCAGCCTTTTATAACAAAAAATAAATTAATAAATATCTAAAAATACATAAATAAAAATATCTTAAATAAAATTTAAAATTAAAATTTAATACTTACCATGTTCATTTGCTCCACTGATATGTGATTCCTATCAAGACGAATCAATGATCCGGCCATTGTTGAAAATATTAAAAATTTTAAAATTATTTTAAAAAATAAAAATTTTAAAATTTTCTTAAAAAATGAAATTTAATGGAAAAAGAAATTTAATATGGATTTGGAGATTTTTTGAAGGAAATTGAGAGGATTTTGGAAGGAATTTGAGAGTTTGAGAGAATTTTGAAAGGAATTGAGAGAATTTTGAAGGAATTGAGAGAATTTTTGAAGGAAATTGATATTGAATTTGTTTGTGAAAATAAAAGGGTGGGGGTTTATATAGTAAAAAATTTTGACCGTTGGGGGGCAACGATCAATTTTTTGACCGTTGAGCCTTTATTCACAGCAGCCACATCGCGTCACGTCGGTAGCGACTGCCGGCGTGGAAGGAAATCGCTTCCTCAAGGACGCGATTTCCTTCCAGTCGGCAGGTCGCTACCGACGTGGACGCGATAATCATCACGCACTCGACATCGCACTGACGTGGACGCGATTTCAGGGAAAATGGCCCATTCCGGTAAATAATTAAAAAACCGGCCCATTTCGGTAATTTTTTAAAAAAATTGGCTTTTTTTGGTAAATTAGCCTGAGAAACTATGCTGACGATTTAGGCTGTTTTTATTCTTTCTCCTGCAAACCAGATTTATAGGGCGTGTTTTCATTTTAACGGTAATTCTATCAACAGTTACAAGGGCTCCAACAATTATAATTTTTTTTATATAAATCCCTTTAAATTTCATTCTTTTCAACCAAATACTTCATACTCATTCTTTCTTCTAAATTCTCAATTCTCAATATTCAATTTCCAATTTTCTATTTTCAATCTTCAAATTTTAATCCTCACTTATTTTTTAATTATTTTTTAAAATTTTATTTTCTTCGATTTTAATTTAGTCGTTATAATTTTTAAGTGGCAAATCAACTTATTCGTTTGGATGACAAGCATATCTCCAGCATTCAACTTATTCATTTGGATGACGATATCGGATAAAGTTAAAATTGGCGGTTGCATGCTACTTCAATCGTGGCATGTTATCGACTATCATTTTTACGCCCCCGAGTAGAACTCCCTTACGAATTCCCACTCGTCATATGTTGAAATTCATTTGATAATATCATTACCATTTTTATTTTTCATTCTTGTATTTTTTTGAAATAACATATTGTTTGAATAGGTGGAACAACCCCGCGAGACATAGCTGTATACCGACTGAACTCGAGGATATCCGATTAGCTTTAGATTAAGAAACCGAAGATGAGGTTAGTTTATGGATTTCAAACTTATATAACATGTATTATAGCACATGAAATTAAATATTAAGCATGTGCTAAAAATTATAAATTCGTACTACAATCTGTATAGATGCCATATGCGGATTCAAAGGTTCAATAATGTGTCCTGATCGAATTTTTGACCAATTGCAACATTTGGCACGTCAAAGTGCCATTGGTCATTTTTGCAATGGTTGAGAGGTACGAATCCGATCAAATGATGCGACAGTTCGGGTGTATGCCATGTATTCCGTCGCCTCCCCAAGAGCTCGAAGACCTGCACAAGATTGACTTGCAAGGGAGACTCGAGGAAGATTGGCCAACATTCCACAAGAAGTATATCGAGATATGGCAGTGTAGGTATATCGACAAGCCATATCTACTGCTAGCTTCAGAAAGGAGTAAGCAACATCGCCGTAGGAAGCCAAGACGAGGACCCATCAATCCTAGGTCGGGAGAAGATGTCGTGGCGGGATCAACATCTGCTCCATCTGCACTGGAGGACCTAATTGCCATGCAACCTCCTAGTTAATATGATTCATTTATTTTTGCTTCTAACCCAGTTTTTTTGTCACAAGTATCATAGCATGCACACTCATTCCCCGCATCATCACCTTCAGCTTTGGTTTATTTTACAAAACCACCATAGCACGTACAATTATTCCCTATATCAACACATTCAGCATAATTTTATTTTACACAAGCACCACCGTACATGCAATCATTCTTTGTATCAACACCTTCTCTAGGGATAATTTTTGCACGATTGCCACCCACCGTACCATATTATATGTTGATCTCGCCAAAAACACCAATTCATGCGGTATTACCGATAATTCTAACCTTTTATCCGTAACTGGACCATGTGACACCATATAGTGGCCCGACGGTAGTGTCGCAAACACCTCCAGCATTGTGGTTCTATCGAGGTGGGTTATCTTTGCAACTGCTGACTTAAATAGGGGGATCTAGGATGGGCGGCTAGGACACGGTTGCAGTCAACCACGGAGGAAGGAGATAAAGTCAACAATAAACCCCAACGTGCATGTGAAGATGAAGCCGAAGTCAACGAGGAGTCGTCACAGCAAATAGTGCGACAGAGCCCTATGCGTGCTTGACGCCCACCTGGTTGTGGCACACATTCGGGACACCGATGATTATATTATTTTGTAATTTTTTGTATACTTTGTTTTACATCCCAAATGTACACTTATTTACAATATGTAAAATAAATTTATTAAATTGGTTTGATTTGTACACAATCATATTGTGAGTTTAAAATTTACAATTATTTATGTTACTAGTTCATTTAAGTTTTTCTCCGTCCATTTGTTAAGTACACTATTTTTATAAAACAAAGAATTTCTCAGAAGGTTAGGAAAAAGATTAACACTTTGGCTTGTGTATTGTAATATATCTTACTTCAATAATTAATATTAACTTACACTTTACAGAAAAAATTAATGAATAAAACAAATAACTTAGTGTTTTCACTGCATGCGTTAGTGTTTTAATTAGCTCTTCTGCACTTCAATAATTAATATTAACTTTGACGTGCGAGTCCTACATGTGTGATTTCAACCAACCCAACTTGATTGTTTCTGAGCCCTGCAACCCGAGATTCCCGGGATAAATTTTTTTCCTTTATACCCTGCCCCATCCCCTACATAAATGCTCCTTCATCCCCTACTCACCCACATCTCGGCCTCCTCTAAATTGTTTTCTTTTCTTGCGTGTTAAAATTTTCAGGTTTAAAGATTTATTTCTCTCATTTTGAGGGAAACATGTCATAATTTTAAGTTGTGTTCGGGTTACGGTGATGTCATGGAGCTTGGTAACCTACAAATTTCACCTACCGTGTGAGTATGGAGCCACCACTTGAGAAGCCGAGATTGCTTGTTCCAAGTTGACGATCATTATACCATTTCGAGTTGAAATGTAACTAATGTTTCAAATGTACAAAGGTTATGCTATCAAAGGATGAAGCATAACCGGGGTCGTAGTTGAGGGTGCTAATGCGGGCACCACAACGAGTTTCTCCTCATCAGAGAAGTATGCTTCATAAAACTCAAACATAAGCACGAGGAGAAAAACGCAAGGGCCCTTTTAGTATAATCACGTAATTCGTATTATCCATCTCCACCGAAGGCGGTGACCTTATTAGTATAATCTGTTACACCCCAATGCTGTCATAAGTTATAATAACGGGGTCATCGCCTTCGGTGGTGATGGATAAGATGTATTATTTGATTATATTGAACCGTCATTGCGTTTTTCTTCCTCATACTTATGTTTGAGTTTTATAAAGCATCCTCTTTAGATGAGAAGAACTCGTTGTCGTGCCCGCATAACCACTGTTAACTATGGCCCCATCTATGCTCCATCCCTTGACAACATAATTTTTGTAAACTTGAAGCCCTAGTTACACTTCAACTTCGGATCGTTGAATCATTGCTAAGTGGGACCTTGAGTTGCAATGCAATTCGACTTCCCGGGTGATGGCTCTATACTCACATGGCAGATAAAATTTGTAGGTTACCTAACTCCATAACACCACCGTAAATTCAAACATTCATTAAAACTATGACCTTGTTTATCTCAAACATGAACAAAAATAAATCTACAAACTTTTAATTTCCAACTGCAAGAAAAAAAAACAATTTTTACCAAAGTGAAAACGCGCCATACAGAGCGCGTGTTCAGGAGAGAATAAAAACAGCGTAGATTAGTAAAAATTATTTTTTCAGTGTATTTATATAAATGAACTCAAAGCTGGTTTATATTTAAGCCTTAGTTAGTTCATAATTAAGTTCTTTTTAAAAATATAATTTTATAATATAAAAATTTATCAATATAAAAATCTTGATTAGGTTCACGATCAATTTGAATCAAGATTTACGATACTCGAATTTGGCTCAAGCAATAACACGAGTTCAAGATAAAAACAACGTAAATTAGTAAATTTTTAGAAAATCAACCTAATTTCTCAATTATTTTTTTAGCGTATGATAACACTCTAGAATAACGTATTTTTATGTATTAATTATGTATTTATTCTGAGTATGATCCTGCTAATTTGAGCTATTTATGATCTTTTATCTCATAGGGACTAAATTTGAGGCAAAAGTGAAATTAAGGGCCAAAAGCGTGAATTTAGAGATAAAATGGGCCAATGTGCGACACAAGAAAAAGTTGGTGCCAAAAGTGCAAGCATGGAGGACACAAGGGTTGAAATGCAAAAAGAAGAGATTTTATTTTATTAAACTCTATTTTAATTATATTATGATAATTAATATTGAGATAATTATTAAGGATTATTTTTAGGATTTTATTTTATCTTTATTTATCTTCAATTAAATGTATTTATCTTTTAGGAATTTAAGTAGAATTAGAATATCTCCCCTAGCACTATAAATAGGGGGTGAAGTGACTCAAAAGGGGATCTCATCTTTTCTTTTTCTGTAAAACACTCTCTCCCCAAAAGTCTAGGCTTTTGTTCTTTTCATATTTCTTTTCAATAAAATCTTTATTTTTATTTTATTTATTTTCTTTTCTACCACAACCATGAGCCACTAAACCCATCTAGCCGAAGGTTGTCAAAAATCCCCAAAAAGGTTCTTGAGGCTTAGAATTCGTACTTAGCCTTCTTGCTGAGTATTCATCGTTTCTCCGCACTACGGGGCTTACGCTTCCGTCCAAGTCCCTTAAGAAGTAAGTTTTTCAACATATGCAAAGGCGGCCGCTTTGTATGTTTTGAGAAGGTTACCTGATCGGTTCGTTAGCTTACTGCGTCAGAGGTTGGCGAGCCCAAGAGACAAAATGGCGTGGGATTCGCCATTGAGAAACGTTGATCTAGCATAAGACGATCTCACAGAAGCGATTGTTAGCTAGAGTCAGGTTCCATCAAATCATAAGTCTAAATCATTGGAGCTGGTGGTCGTAGGCGTCCTCTTCCACTATAACTGGCTTATTTGGTTTGGGAAGGATCATCTAAAAGTCGAGGATTGAACCCAAGGCGGAACGAGACAACTGGAGGTTGGAATCTCCCATAAGAATTTTCTTTCTCTTAACTTTATTTTTAATTTCTCAAATTTTCAATTCAATATTCTTAATTCTGTTTTTATTTTATTTTTCGTTTCTAGATCCAACAATTTAATTCTGCTATTGTTTTTATTTTTTTCAGGAACGCAGGTTGTCTTGGGCAAGACTCTGCCTGCGATATCACGGAACAAGATATTTTGCAAGTCCAGTCCCTGAGGATTTGACCCTACTTCCCTTTTACTATTCTTTTCATTATTTATTAGGGATAGGATATTTTTGGTGCTTTCAACGACCGCATCAGCGTATTTATATAAATTAACCCAAAGCTGGTTTATATTTAAGCCTTAGTTAGTTCATAATTAGGTTCTTTTTAAAAATATAATTTTATAATATAAAAATATATCAATATGAAAAGCTTGATTAGGTTCATGATCAATTTGAATCAAGATTTACGATGCTCGAATTGGGTCAAATAATAACACGAGCTCAAGCTCACCCCGATAATTATCGAATCAAATTTGAGTTTTTTCTAGTCAAAGGCGAATAGCATGCAAGCATCAATCTCATTTACACCTTACTATTGAATCTCTTTTCCAAAAAAAATTATATTTATAATTTATTTATGAAATAATTTCAATATATAATCATATATATAATAAAACAAGGTACGGATTTAAAATTTTAAAAAATTATGTATCTAATTTTAAAATTTTATCTTCTTAATAATAGTTTTATCTAATTTTTAATTACTTATTATTTTTAATAATCTTAAATAATAAACTAAAATTAAAAAATTAAAATTTTATATTAAAATTAAAAAAATACAAAACCATTTTCGTTTTAAATTTCAAAGTTATCTTTATACTTATCTAAAAAATATAGTATGTAATATAAAATTTTAAAATAATTTTTTATATCTAAATAATAAACAAATATTAATTTCCCAAATAGGATTACTTAGCAGTATATACTTGGTGAGTGTTGTATGGATCTTTTTACCTGTAAATTTTATTTTTGCTAGATTTCTATTGGGGTATTCCTTGGGTTCATGTAGCGTCTTTTATCACTGGCATTTGGTATATCGATTTGATTGTGACTCTGAATTGCTCCACTTTCTAGATCAAAATCAGCAAAAGAAAATGCCGATAAGGTCAAGGAAACAAGTTTGTATGTGCCTGAAGTATGACCAGATGCTTTACTTTTGAATAGAAGTTCAGACTATAGATGGTTGCAGTGATGTCTTCTTTTAATCTTTGTGACGGAAAACAGATGTTGGAGTTACAGGGTTTTGAAAACTATATGAAGTGACACTAAATAGTTGAAGTAAAGTTTAGCTGGTATTGAAATTTTCAGCAGAAAATGCTTCTTCTATCCATTTATGGAACAGGTGTGCTTTCTTTTTGTCCTTCTCTAAAATTTAAGCAATACCAGAACAAGGTATGAGAATAAAGCCGTAGGTCTGTCTTTTACCAAAAGTTCTTTGGTATTTGGTAATATTGACATCACCCTGAAGGTTTATATTATATCTGATATGCGTATACATGTATGTATGTATGTATGTATGTATGAATGCCTATATATTGGGGGCGGGTGGTTGTTTGTGAGAATGGTCAGTGCTGGAGCAACTCATGTTAGTTTTATATAGCTAGCACTAATTGCAGGAGCAATTTAATCAAGAAGCAGGTAGACATCAGTGCTGAATATTTATTGTTATTGATTTTTGGACCTTGAATTTTTCATCTAATAATCTCAAATTTTGGTGTTATCATTTTTTTCCTAATATATTAATTTTCATATTTGCTGGCAATTTGATTATATTCCAGATTAATAAAATCAAGTTGTGTTATATCAGTTTTAGTTTCTCAAATATGCTCAATTTGTTATCATTTAGATAAATATTTAATTAAACAAAAATTAACTAGATAATTTATCCATTTAATTTAACTTAAATATTTATTTATATATTATCTATTTTGAAATTTGATTTTTAACATAAAAATTTTAAAATTAATTATCTCATTTTAAAAAAATATTTTGAATAAAATTATTTTACTTATAAATTTATCTCCTTTACATATTTTGAGATATAAATCTATTAAAATTATAAATTAAAACTTAAATCATAATTACCTTTAAATTTTAATTACATACCAATAACTCTATATATTATAAGATTAATCTATGTTTATTCTACGAAATTATATATATATATATATATATATATCATATACATATAATAATTTAAGACATATTTTTATAAAACAAAATATTGAATTGAAAATTTATAAAAGTTATTAAACTATTAAAATTATTTATCATATCAATCATAAAATTAAGTTTATACAAAATTATAAAGTAATTTTAATTGATATATACAACCAAACTCATGCATTGCGGGTAAGAAAATTAGTTTTTTTAATATATATATATATATTATATAAAAGGATAATTATTGACTTATTGAATACAATGTTAGTAGAATAAAAATTTAAAATATTCTAAAGTCTTTATACTTTTCATAAAATTGAAATTTAGTCTCTATACTTTTGATTTTAGGAAGGCATAATTGCAAAAAAATCCCTCAACCTTTGGGGGCATTTCGATAGATGCCCCTAACCTTTTTATTTTCTGAAATCGGCCGTTCACGTAATAGATTTTTCAGACATCAACCCAGTTGAAACAGTAACCATCAGCTGACCGTTAGTCAACAGCAGGTTAAAAAAATTAGCTTACGTGGCATTCCAGTTTACTGATGACGTAGCAGACATTAATATGTCTATTAATGGGTTTTAAATTCATCCATCTCCATCTCATCCATGAAAACTGCTCCACCGTCTTCATCTCATTTGCAGAAACATAATTTTCAAGTTTGAGATCAATATTGTCTAAAAAACTCAACAAATAATGGTTTGCAATGGCTATAATGTGGGTTGCATCGACTGTATTTTAGATGTCCCTTTGCTGGTGATTTATTATTATACTTGAAAAAAAAACAGATCTCAAATCAGAAGGCCCTTTTAAACAAACCTAGAAAAAAGTGGTTGGTAAGGTAGGATTAGCAATGGGTTTACTAATATCATCTGCAAATCTAAAGTAAAGCCAGTCCCAAGGTCATGGCTATTAAGGTAAGATTAACAATGGGTTTACTAATATCATCTGCAAATCTAAAGTAAAGCCAGCCCTAAGGTCATTATTCTTGTCTTCATCTCTAACCAGTGTAAGAAAACAGGAAAAAATAAAAGTATGATTGTGGGTACTGATGGATGAAAAGAACATTTTATGAGAGTTGGAGAGCTGAGAATGGCCTTTGCAAGGGGAAATCAAAGAGCTAGGGTAGAAAAAGGGGATAGAAACCCAAAAAATTCTTTGATTTTCTGGGTTTTTCTTTCACTCTTTTTTTTTTTGTAACTCAAAAGGAAAAGATCAAATTTTGGAGATGGAATCATGGATGTCATTGAACGATTCTTGGTCGGACAAGATGCCGGTGAGTAATGGCATCAATAGTGGGAAAAGACGACTAGGGCTTTTTTGTTTTAGAGAAGAAGATTGAAGAGGATGAGGATATTTGTCTATTTCTTTAGTAATTATTAATTTTTTTTATATTTTAAGTAATAATAAATATGGGGTAAATTAGCGTATTTATTTTAATGTCTACCACGTCATCAGTCAACTAGAACGCCACGTAGACCAATTTTTTGACCGACTGTTGACTAACGGTCAATTAACGGTTATCGTTTCAACTGGGTTGATGTTTGAAAAATTTGTTACGTGAAGGGCTGAATTCAGAAAGTAAAAAGGTTAGGGGCATATATCCAAATGCCCCCAAAGGTTGAGGGCTTTTTTTGCAATTATGCCTTTTAAGAATTTAGCCCTACTTTTAGCTTTCTATAGAGGCAAATTTTTGAAGTGGCTGACTAAGTGCCAAACGAAAGTGACCACTTCCATCAACACTGCGACAGACTGTTACTTGTCATATTTGTAGTTGACAATTTATTGAAACAAAATCTTTGAGCTTTGAATGGTGTTGATATTTTAGACGTGTGCAAGACCGACTTTGAAGACCAATCCATTTACAATAACTTTCCTTGAAGATTGGTGGTTCGAATCAAGTAATTGAATCCCTTGGATTGAGGAGAATGGGTCGAGATAGCATTAAAGATACCATTGAAGAATGAATTTCCAACAATCCATGAAACATCCCTTACCCATTCTGAGGACCAGTACAGATAGAAGATGCCATTAGAATACATTCAAAGCAAAATACTTGACTTTCTTTAAGAAAATAAATATTATAACATTTTATAGGATCATTAAAAATAGGTAAATCAAATTTTATCATTTTAAAATCATGTTATAAATATTTGGATAAGGTTTGAGAAGGTTTCCAGGAGTCCGGGCCCAAAACAACTATTGAAACAACTTCAAATATGATGAGTTGTTGCTTGATCAATCAATGCAAATAGTAAACAGGGGGTGAATTGACCTTTTAAAAATTAGTGGATGAAAGACAAGAAAAATAGAAACAATGAACACAAGTGGTTCGGTCTCAATTGCCTACTCCACTACCTTAGCTTTCCACCATTAAGGATTTTCTCAAATTCACTAATTTGATTCAACATTTGAAGGCACAGTTTAACCTTACAACTCCTTTAAGATTTCTACCCAAAATTTTAACACTTAAACCCTCTTAAAAGAGTAACCAAATGAGCAAACAAAGAAACAATCCTTAAAATATTAGGATGTTTGCCAATTAAGCACTCATACAATAAAAACAGTTGAGCTGATAAAAAAATATAATAAATGCTCACAAGTGTTTACAAGAAAAGATGAATAATTTTAAGCACAAATTGATTGGTAATGAATTTTTTATGTATCTTGAAGCTTTTGATCTTTTGTAATTCTCTTGTTGTTATATAAGCTTTGGAAACTGATATTTATACCTCATAATTGATTTTCAACCATTTGGGTTGATGGGAAATTGAATAGAGTCATTGGAGATGTAAGAATAGGTGTATTAATGTCTCCTACAACAACAAGTATTGATACCTTTTAAAAGGTATCAATACTTTGAACATTTAATGCCTAAATTTAGTGACTGTTAAAGGCTATAGTATCAATACAATAGAGGAAATATTGATACTTGCTATGAGGTATCGGTACCTTAGGGAGGGTATCGATACTAGGACAATTTCTTATTTAATTTTCAAAACATCGAACCTTAAATTGGTATCGATACCATGGGAGGGTATTGTTAAATTTTGCAAGGTATCGATACTTTTATGAAGGTATCGATACTTTGTATTTGTGCTCAATCTTCTTTGAGAAATAGAAGTTCAAATTGGTACCGATACTAGGCATAGGTATCGATAATTTTTGAAAGGTATCGATACTTGGTTAGAGGTATCAATACATTGGATTTTTGCTCAATTTTTTTGAACTTCGAAGCTTAAATCGGTATCGATACCTTAGAGGGTATCGATACTTTGACCCTTGAGAGCATTTTAACTTGTTTAAAAGTGTTTGCAAAATTGTTTATTGTTTTAAAGAACTTTCAAAATATTTTCTAAGTGTTTGAAAGATTAGATTTAAAATTCTATCTCTTAAAAATATTTTGAAACAAATTTTTACTTTGAAATTTATCAAGTTTTATTTTAAAAACAAGTTTTGTTCAAAAACATTATATTTGTTATATCAAATAAATCTTAGTTTAACAATCTCCCTTCTTTTGATATAACAAAATATTTTGGTAAATTTTATTTTTGAATAAGTTACTATCCCTTTCTAAAAATCAATTTCAGTTCAAGGCTCGATTTTGTTTTTGAAAGGTGGTCACAAAATTGTAGAGATTAATTACCAACCATTTTACCTATTTATCTTTTCTCCCTTTTTGTTATATAAAAATAAATCAATGTAAAGTCTAAAGAGAAAGAAAACGGTTAGTCCAAAAATATAAAGCAATCAAGAACAAGGAACTAACTTTGAAAATAAAACATCGAAGTATTTCAAAAAACTAAATAAATGTTAAAGTGCAATAACCATAGGAATAGGAAAATAATTCAAACAATGCATAAGATCGAAAATGAACATGAAAATGCATGAGTGCAAAATAGATCCTAATTATCTTGGGATGGCTGTGGTGGAGGAAACTGTGACATAATATAAGCTATGTGTTCCTCCAACGTAGTCATCCTAGCCTCTAAGCCTTGAAACTCATCACTAACAACACTACGAAAGCCTCTAAATTCATTGCTCAAAGAGTTAATAGTGCTAAGGAGAGCGTTAGTCTCAGTCGAAAATGGAGTGGCTAGTGGTGGAGCTAGCTCGAGATGTGGAATCAGATCACCGCCTTCAACATCTTTATCTTCCTCATTATGGGGTTTGGGTTGAGCACCCTTGACCCATGTACCAGTGTGAGGGTCCTTGGTATAACCAGCATGTCATAGGGTATCAAAACTTAGAGAAGTAAGAGTGGCTAAAGAAGGATCGCCTCAGGTGGGAATTTTGAGGTGTTTGAAAATGTACAAGAGGTAGGTTCCGAATGGTAAGATCACAAAGCTAGTAAGATCTTTTCTAATGACCTTGGTTATATCGCTAAACATTATTAAGGCAAGGTCGGGTCACCTATTTGTTTGAAAGCAATCAAGCCACCAATAATCAATGGCTCAAACAACATGTTTGGAAATAGGCAGAAAAATTCATATAAGACTTAAGTGAAGCAAACGATCATGGATATTGAGCTTTGAAGCATTCGAGCTTGGAATGATTAAGGTTGAGTTTGAAGAGTCTTTTTCATTTTACTCACCACTAGGTGGTAATTTTAAAAATTCCCCAAAATTTTCTAAGGTGAATGGATTAGTGTGTTCATAAGGAAAGAATTTATTGCAATAACGGTCTCACCTAACGAGTTGTGTTCGAGCAAAACATTTGAATAAAATGCTCGAACAAGGTTTGCATGAGTTGGAGAATGAATTTTTAAAAAGTCAATCCAATGCCAATTTCCCAATGCTGGAAGATAAGTAAAGTTAAAATCAGCTAAGGTTTCTAAATAGAGAGGTCGAGAAACGTTAACTTTGTGAGTTGAAAAATAAGTGTAAAAACAAGTTCTCTCCTCGGTATTTTGAAAACAATCATTTAAAGAATCATTTTGGCTGCTATGTGGATTGGACGAAGAGGCATCAACACGAGAATGTTTCTTAAGAGGCATGGTGACAAACTATGATCCTAAGATGCACTAAACAAATTAGAATTTTTATTCAAGAATTTTATCCAACACTTGATAGGTAAGAGTTTTAAAAAAATATTTGAAAAGATTTTTTGGTTAGGCAAACCCCCTACATCAAAATCACAACATATACATATTCCAGATCATACAATATCAAGATTCAAACTAGAAAATAAAACATTTTATTTGCATTTTCAAAATAAAGAAATTTGAGTTTTACCTTGAGTATGCTTTAAAGAGATGAAAAAATCTAATGGAAAAAGTTGAATCCTTGATAATGTTGAGAGTTTGGATGATGTTGTTTGAGAAATTTTAAAAAAATGAAATATTTAAAGCTTTTTGGTGAAAGGGTTTTGAAAGGTTTTGAAATCAGTGGAGAAAAAATAAGAGTTTTTCTCTACTTTTTTTTAAAGGAAACACGTTGCAGGCCTTTTAAAAATTCGAAGGTATCGATAGTTTTAGTGAAGTATCAATACTTTACCTTAAGTATCAATATTTTTTAAAACTATCAATACTTTAGCTTAAGTATCAATACTTTTGTTAAAGTATCTTGACTACCTTAAAAGAATTAAACATGCACCGATTAAGTATTATGTTTATTAATTACAATTTCAATGTGTTTAAATAATTAATTCTTTAGTTATATTACAATTGTAATGGAAGAATAACTTAATCATGGTTTTACTTAATCAAACATTTTACCGAGGCCTATAACAACATAAACATAAATTTAACAAATCAAGAGGACGGAATGCAATCAACCCAACACGAATTAAATTCAAGATAAGATGATTAAATTAACCATTCCAATAACATAAATATTCACAGATATGTTCATCATAAAAACAACAAAAATAAAAGAGATAAGGAACAAGAATCAATTCCGGTGGTTTTCCGTGGCTTGACTAGGTTGCTCCGTTCTTCCTTCTTTGTTGTCCTTGCTGGTCAAGGCTGCTATGAACACTCAATTGCTGCTCCAAAATGGATGAAGAATACCCCTTTCCCAAGATGAGAAATCAGCACAAGAGCAAGGAACTTTGAATGGGAAAATAAGAGAAAAAAGTGAGAGAGGAGAGAAGAGTTGTGAGGGAAGAGATGTGAATGAGGGATGAGTTTTTTGCAAGGTTGAAAGTTCTTCAAGGGCTTATTTGCAAGCTTATTTAGTCAGCTAAAATGCTGATTTGGGTCAGCATATGGACGGTTCTGGGCAGCCCAATTGGTGGCTGGTTCGGTTCACTAGATTCGATTCAACCAATGCGGTTCAGCTGGACCCTTTTTTTTCATAATTAATTAATAATAATTTATTTAGCCCAAATTAAATTGGGAATAAATTAAAATTAATTATATTATGAATTAACACACATTTTTTGACCATCTTAGGCTGGAAATAAATTTTCCTTGATGCTTCAAATTGCTTCCCGGTTTTATTCTTCGAGCATTGTCTACCGAGTCAATTTTCGCCTTTTGTACGAATCTGTCAAAAATAGTCAAAATTAATCAAAATTAACTATAAAATTAATTAAAATTCATCATGTTCATATTTTTAACATAATTTAATTATTTTATAACATTTAATCATTTTTCGACAAGAATTTAACTGAAATAGCATGATTTTAAGTTAAAAAGGGCATGTAAAAACACATAAATTTTCGTGTTTCCACACCCCCAAACTTAATTCATTGCTCGTCCCGAGTAATGCACAAATTTGAAAAGAATTTGGAAACACTTTTTGAAAAACTCCTTCAGAACAACATTCTTCTCAAAATCATGAAATCAATATACTTATGCTCAAAAACAAGAAATTTGATAATTATGCTACTCAAGTATATATATCATTCAAATTAATCTCAACAATTACTACAATAGCAAAATTATACTAAATGTTTCTTAATAAAGACATGTTAATCCCTACCAATTTGATTTTAATCCCTTATTCAAAAGTAAACTGCAATCATTAAGCTTAACTAATGTCTTCATATGTTGAACAGAACAGTTTCTCTCCACTAATGTAGGTAACATTGAAACTTTGAATCTATAGGTCTTTAACAAGGTTGTAAAGTGGTTGGGCTTAGGGGTAGGTAAAAGATAGATAGTTTTAGGTTTAAAAAAAAACCCTAGACTCAGCTTGTATTGGACCTTTCGAAATAAATACCTTCAATACATCAACTTTTCTTTCCTTTTCACATGCTCTTTAGTGCAATTCACTTCAAGTACATATGCTTTTTTTCGAGTATTTTACTGCATGTACTACAATTTTTAAAGCATTTCATACTTCTTTGTAGCTCCCCCAAACTTATTTTCAAAGAATACTCTGAATAGTACTGAGCCTAGTGTTTGGGACATTTTTAAGATAATTAAGAAAAGTGATGGCTAACTTTGTAAGGGTTCAAATAAAATTAAGCCATAAAGTCTCAAAGTTGGGTTTCAAAGGATAAAAATTTCATCATGGTTGGCTTGAAAGGCTCAAATGGTCCAAACAATAGTTGCCTAAATCATTTTCAATGTTCCATGCTTCCTAGGATTTCACCTCAAGAAACTACTAAGTCAATTCTAAAGACTTAAACTTTCATGCATGCCTAACTTTCCTAAAGAACTAAAATTTTATGGTATGATTTGCATGCTTTATTAGAAATACATTTCATGTCATTATTAAGCTAACATAACAATTTATTGAAATAATCAAGCTTTATTCATACTTAAATTTAGCATACTTAACAAAATTCAAATTTATTGAACAAAAATATATCATATTCATAATTAAAAGAAAAAATTATATTCTGAGTGGAAATAATTTCAATTTTCGGTCCCCTCAACTTAAAATGAACAATGTTTTCATTGTTTAAAGTGAATAGATACTATACACCAGGTAGGATTCCAGAAAAGAGGAGGTGAGTCAATTTGACTGCTTAAGTACGAAGCTCTTCCTATATCCAATCCTAGACAAGTATATACATATTGCCACACTTTAGACTTTACTACTTGTCAATATTTACTTTTGATTCCCATATCTTATTTTATTGTGCAGAAATAAAAAAATCCTAATTAATCCTAATTCTAAGCTAAGTTGATAAAAATTAATATATAAATTATAAATAATATAATTATATATTAAAGTTTATCAAATTATTAATAATATTAAAGATATTTATTCTAGATACTTTTTGAAAATATTCACAAAGAAAGGCACCTAGTTTTTTATTATTTACGAAAAGAGTGACTAAATTTTAAAAATAATTCAATTAAGTCCCTAGACTTAATGAAAATTTAAAATTGAGTTGCAAATTAAAACTTGGATCAAAATTGACCCTTTTTATTTGAAACTAAAAATTTGTTTTTCCATTTAGGGGATAATTTCTTGGAAAATTATGTCAAAATAAATTCCCAGGAAAGATTGGAGGGGTCACAAACGGTCCCGTTTAAGTTCCAATCTCCTAGATAGAATTCATTTAAACATACTTTACCCGAAAATATACCCTAAATCATTTATTCAAAAAGAAAAACGAAAAATTAAGTATTCGAGAAAATGAACGAGATTTTATCCCGTTCGATTTTATCTCCCCAATAATGTTTTAGGCGTTGAGCATTAACTTGGAAATTACCTCCCTTACCTTGGAGTTCAACAACTCCGTATGGATAGACTTGGTGAATCGTAAATGACTGGACCAACGTGATTTTAGCTTACCTAGAAAGAATTTCAATCTGGAATTGAACAACAAGACTTGCTGACCTGCTTCAAATTCTCGAACTCGAATGTGGTTGTCATGCCATTTCTTGAGTCTTTCTTTAAGTAATTTGGCATTTTCATATGAGAACCTTCGAAAATCTTCTAACTCATTGAGTTGGAACATCCGTTTCTCTTTCGCGAGCTTAGGATCCAAATTAAGCTGTTGAAGAGCCGAATAAGATTTGTGCTCTAACACCAATGGTAGATGACAAGCTTTCCCAAAGACCAACCTATAGGGTGACATCCCTAACGGTGTCTTGTATGCTGTTCTGTGATCCCATAAAGCATCATCTAATCTTATGGACCAATCTCGTCTATTCGGGCAGACTACCTTCTCAAGTATGCCTTTGATCTCATTATTTGCCAATTCAGCTTGCCCATTTATCTGCGGATGGTAAGCTGTTGCAACCTTGTGTTCCACTCCGTGTTTGTCTAATAACCATTTTAACCACTTGTTCACAAAGTGGGATCCTTCATCACTAATGATAGCTCTTGGGGTTCCAAACCTTGTGAACACATGCTTCTGCAGAAACTTCATCACAACCTTAGCATCGTTTGTCGGATATGCCTTAGCCTTGACCCACTTAGACACATAGTCTACTGCTACTAATATGTACTTGTGACTACAAGACGGAGGAAAAGGACCAAGAAAGTCAATACCCCATACATCGAACAACTCTACCTCAGTGATGTTTGTTCGAGGCATCTCATTTCTTTTGGTGACATTTCCAACCCTTTGACATCGATCACAGCTATTCACATAAGCATATGCATCCTTGAATAGTGTTGGCCAAAAGAATCCGACTTGCAATACTGTGGCCTCTGTACGTGTACCTCCGAAGTGTTCCCCACTTAGAGCTGAGTGACAGTGGTATAAAATCTTTGATATTTCATCTTCTGCCACGCATCTCTTGATCATTTGATCTGCACACTTTTTAAACACATATGGCTCTTCCCAGAAATAGTACTTCACATCGTAAAGAAACTTTTTCCTTTGTTGATACATCTTATCAATTGGCATAAAACCACAAGCTAAATAGTTAGCAATATCAGCAAACCAAGGGGTATTATGGACATGATTTACCTTCAGGATATGTTCGTTTGGAAATGTCTCCTGAATTGGTATAAAAGGAGAACTCCCTTCTTGTGGCTCTAATCTGAACAAGTGATCTGCTTCTTGATTTTTGACTCCCGTTCGATCTTGAATTTCTAGATAGAACTCTTAAAGTAGACGTACCCATTGGATCAACCTCGGCTTAGCACCTTTCTTCGCAGGTAAATACTTAATTACCGAGTGGTCCGTATAGACAGTGACTTTAGTACCTACCAGATAAGATAGAAACTTGTTGAAAGCAAACACAATAGCAAGTAACTCTTTTTCTGTTACCGTATAATTCAGTTGAGCTCCTGTTAGGGTTTAACTTTTGTAGTAGATGGGATGAAAAACTTTGTTCCTTTGCTGGCCCAAGACAACTCCAATTGCGAAGTCACTTGCGTCACACATCAATTCGAATGGCAAATCCTAGTCTGGTATGACGATTATGGGTGCCATGACTAATCTGATTTTCAAATCGTTGAAGGCTTTTAAGCATTCCTCATCAAACTTGAATATAGAGTCCTTCTCCAATAATTTGCATAAGGGTTTAGCAACTTTGGAGAAGTCCTTGATAAATCTTCGATAAAAACCGGTGTGGCCCAAAAAGCTCTTAACACCCTTTACAGATGTTGGAGGTGGGAGTTTCTCAATAACGTCTACCTTTGCTTTGTCTACCTCGATCCCATGTCTCGTTCTCGTACCATAAAATGACACTTTTCCCAGTTGAGTACGAGATTCGTTTCTTCATATCGCCTTACTACTTTAGTTAGATTGGCTAAGAAATCATTGTAAGTATCTTCGAATACTGAAAAATTGTCCATAAAAACTTCCAAATATTTCTTAACCATGTCAGTAAAAATAGACATTATACATCTTTGAAATGTAGCAGGAGCATTACATAAACCAAATGGCATGCGTCTAAATGCAAACGTACAGTACAGACAGGTGAACGTCATTTTGTGTTGACCTTCCGGTGCTACTGTAATCTGATTATACCCTGAGTATCCATCGAGAAAGCAGTAGTAATCTCGTCCTGCGAGTCTATCCAACATCTGGTCCAAGAACGGCAAAGGAAAGCGATCTTTCCTAGTCACCTTGTTCAGCTTTCGGTAATCGATGCAGATTCTCCATCCCGTAACCGTTCTAGTTGGTATCAACTCGTTGTTCTCTTTCTCTACGACTGTGATACCTACTTTTTTGGCACGCACTGGACCGAGCTTACCCATGAACTGTCTGAGATGGGATATATGATACCTGCATCTAACCACTTGATGATTTCTTTCTTTACTACGTCCTTCATGATGGGGTTCAGTCTCCGTTGTCCATCGATCGTCCCTTTTTTACCATCTTCCAAGATAATCTTGTGCATGCATACAGATGGACTAATGCAGCGAATATCGGCTATGGTCCATCCGATGGCCTTCTTGAGTTATTTGAGGACTAAGATAAGTTTCTCTTATTGCTTAGTGGTCAATTCTGCTGAAACAATCACAGG
Source organism: Gossypium raimondii (assembly GCF_025698545.1). Classification (NCBI taxonomy): domain Eukaryota; kingdom Viridiplantae; phylum Streptophyta; class Magnoliopsida; order Malvales; family Malvaceae; genus Gossypium; species Gossypium raimondii. Next base: position 22,525,221 of record NC_068570.1, read on the forward strand.
CAGAGTAGAAGTGTTACCTAAATAAACATATTTTAAATGAGAAGGTAATACCTTGAGTTCTAATTTATGTGGCTCCTCGATCAAAGCTTTTGGTTGATAATAGTCCCTCTTTTCTAACTCCAAATATTCAAAACGGGATTGCGGATTAAATCCCCTTTGATTAGCTTCTAGCAAAGCTAAGTATTCATCCTCCTCTTCATCATTTGGAGGATCCGATGCCAAAATTCTTTCTAGTGGGTCCTCAACACAGTTGAGTTTCTTCTCCATTATTAAATCCTCTAAATCGAACACAGTAGAGCAATCATCCATTGTGTCAGGAAATCGCATAGACTTAAAGACGTTAAGTGTTACCTAATCATTCTGAACACGCATAGTGAGCTCGCCCTTCTACACATCAATAAGGGTCCTTCCAGTTGCTAGGAACAACCGTCTTAGGATGATTGGTACAACTACCATTGAAAATGTATTCTGCTTTGGTAGTGGACAATACAACACTATTTTGAATCTTTGAAAACCATGATATGAGCATATTGCCTAGGAATTGATAAGTATTGGATTTGCTTTTCCTATCTAATTTGCAAACTCTAATATCTGCGTCCAAGAAGGCATGCAAGCTAAAGGATGAGTTTTTAGGATACCAAAGGCTTAAGTTAGGAGTGTCTCTAAGGTATGTAAAGATTTTCTTAATGGCTTGTAAATGTGATTTCTTAGGACAAGATTGATATTTAGCACATAAGAAAACACTAAATTGTTGGAAGACATAACAAAAAATAAATTTAGAAAAAAAAAGAGTTTAATTTTTTTTCCAAAACAAGAACTTGGTTTTGATATTTAAAGTAATAAACATTTAATCAAAATTGTACCTTTTTGATTCGTCTAAGATGAATGCTTCGTCCAAGTAGTCTTCTTCGCTACCCTCAAGCTCACGTTTACTAAGTGTGGGCTCCTTTCAAATAAAAAAATTCACTAAAATTACCAGTGGGGTAATTTCGTAATTTTTCTAAACTTTTAGGCTAAATTGTAAATAAGAAATATATCTCTAGAAATCTTCTAAAATAATTTCTTCAGATAATTTTCTCTGTATAACTTTCTCTTAAATTCAAGTGTGTGCAAAATATAGGAAGAATTTAGAGAGTTCAACTATAATTAAACTTAATTACTTTAATATTAAATTTAATCTAATATTTATCAAGATAAGATAAATATTAGATTAAATTTAATATTCAATCTTATTAAATTAATAAAATATTTATCTACAAGATAAACATTAAATTAAATTTAATATTAAGATAATCAGTTGAATATTAAATTAATAAAATACTATTAAGATAAGTATTAAATTAAATTTAATGTTAAATATATTAAAATAATATTATTTTTGGAATAGTTAATCTGAAATCAAATTCTCTGATAAAGTCCTAGTAGGAGTGTAATTCTTCCACTGCTCAACCACCGAAGAACCACCGCCACTGACCGTTTTTCGGCCACCGAAATGCCATCGTTGCAGCTGTCGGCACCCCAAGTTGGTTCAATTTTTGTTGGTTCAGTCCAGGCCAGTGGCGGCCCGACCGGTCCAACCACTGGTTAGATCGCCGGTCCGGTTTCACATACCAGGCCCAGTTCGACTAGAATTTGGTCTTGGTCTCGGTTTTGGGCTCCCACACCCAATTTACAATCTCAGGTCCAATTTTCAAGTTCAATTACACATTAGGCCAATTGTCTGACTTGAAAATTAATTTTCAAAAACATCATATTAATTTTAATTAATTTGATTAATTTAAATTTACTTGATTAAAATTAATTTTCCAAAAAATCACTTAGATTTTCCAAAGTAATTTTTCAAGAAATTTCTTTACTCAAATTCTCTAGTTGAACAATTCTTACGACTGCCCAATTTAATTCCACACCAAATAAATCGACTCAATTAAATTATTTCCAAAGTCGTAGAAATTTCTTCTAATTCAAATACAATCCGATCGAGCTTTTATTAAGCTAGCAGAGAGATCAATTAGACATATACAATTAGGCTCTAGTAATTGCAATTATGTCCAGAAGTATCGTTCCAATAATTCGTAATTACTTAATCATGGAGTCAGTCCACAAGAAGTACTGTAACACCCCTATACCCAACGCAACTACTGGATCAAGTATAGAAATGCTACATTGATTGTCAGAAACTCTAATAGTAATATCTAAATAAAAATAACATTATAATACATATTAGTTTCGTTATTCCAGTATATTAATTATTAGTATTTGAGATAAGCTGGAATAAATTTTTTCAACCATTCTCGCATTTAGAATAGTATACTAAAGTGAAATAAGGGCTATTGTGAAAAACAAGGGACATGGCCATGTGGATCAGCAGTATGGATTTTGGGAACCATGTTTGAGTTTGAAATTCAAGGGATAATTTGCCAAATTAATTCCTAAAGTTTTTCTAGTTTAACCCTTGTTCAAATCTCAAAATTTAAGCCAATTTAATTTAAATATAAATCGTAATTAAGCATTTTAAAACCCAATTTTCTTATATCACTTAATTGACATTTAAATAATTTCATATAAATTAAGCAAACATTGAGTTTTCACATTTAAGTCCCTTCACATTCAACCTTAAATACACACGACATAAATTAATACTTTACCATTTTCTCAAATCCACTGATGTGATGAGATGAGATGAGATGCCTTCAATCCTCAAAGATCTTTTTCTTCTACTCTTAACCTACTCGTATAAAGCACACGTTAAGCTATTGCTAGCTTAGTAAGTACAACTAGTATTTAGGCCATAACCTATTATTTAAATTATAACTTATTTATTATTACTACACATAATAATTTAAATGACTTGTTTGTATTCATCATACATAATTTACCAATCAATTAACTTATCCTTACAATTAGCTCCACTTTTATTATTATTTGCTCATTATACACAAATTAAACATATTGATTTGATTATCATCTATATAATACTAGAATCACGTAATTTATTTTAAATTTATCATTTCATTACCTAAAATTTTAGATAATTTACTTTTCTTATTTCAACCATATATTTTCTTATGTTTTCCAATTTCATAACTTTTCAACACATATAATCTATATAATTCAATAGTCATTAAAATAGTTCTGTACCTTTTTGAAAGGCCCAGTAGACTTAATATACGGAACATAACAGAACACCATCAAAGCAGATAAAAAAATACCATCGAAGCGAATAAACTGAGAGCACAAATGTGCTAATCAGAAAGCACTAACGTGCTAATAGTCAGAGAGCACTAATGTGCTAATAATCAGAGCGCGCGCTAAGGTTTCTTAATGGCATGCCACTAATATCCCAATAGTTCTTATCTCGTCTATTTGGGCAAGTCATAACATACACACGTCACTTTTACACTTTTTACCATTCAATCCTTATAACAGTACTTCGTATAATTATATCTTCCTCTTTCATTACCACATGTAACTTGTCTCAATATTTAATAATCTTCCATAAATTTAATAATAATTCTTATTATACATTTCACATATCACTTTTACTTAATTTACAATTTAAAACTCATCATAACATTTCATGTAACAATGTCTTTCACTTTCAATAACATATATAACATCTTTCATTTCTTGGTTTAATTTTCATATTCCACCACGAATTCTTATAATACCCAATTTACGCCCGGCCCGTATACATCACAAAAAATAAATATATATATAAACTAAATAAAACAAAATTATAATAAAAGTCCAATACAGTCCAAAAGTAAAAAATAATACAGAAACATTTACCCAAATTTGCTTGGGCCCGCATACAAAAACCAAATACAAACCAAATAAAAAGTTTAATATCTAAGGTTTATTTACATGGCCCAATAACAATAAACCCAATAGTACATTAAGCCCAATCCTAAAACTAATACCCTAACCCAGTTTACATGGCCCAATTCAAACTGAAACCTAGCCAAAACTGGAGAAATACACCAGAAGCATCTAGGGATTTCGGGAATCGCCAGTGCCGCAGTAGTTGGATCTAGGCCTCGCGCGTGCATCGCCACCGCGTGCATGAGCCTCCTCCACGCGTGTGCTCCATATGGTTGGGTACCTGCAACAGAAACAACAAATAAGCGGGCGAAACAAAAACATGGAAAAAACGCAAATAACAGAAGGAATAGATGGGATTTGATTTATTTTTTATTTTCATTTTTGTAGCTATAAAAGGCCAATTGTAACACTGAAATGGGATCTTTTTTCCAAGCATATTTAAATAATAAAAAAATCAATCAAAAAGGAAAAGAAATCATATTTGAAAAGGTGAATCACCATTTTTTTCTCTGTATTTCTTTACTGTTTTCTTTTATTTTTTTATACGAAGAAGGGAAAAGTAAAAGAAAAAGAAGAGGGAGAGAAGAGCGAACTTACCTGGTGGCCGATCTTCCTTCTACTTCGTCGCAATCGGAGTCGGATGGAGGATAGAGGCACGAAACGACGCACAGAGGAAAATCATTTAGGGTTTGTAGATTTGTTAAATGGCTTAATGCCTAGGTTTTTAGGTTTTATGCGTGCAAGGAAAGGACACCGTTTGAAGCCCGTTCTAATAGCTCCCAAAACGGTGCCGTATTGAGCTTACCCGATTATATTGACCCGATCCAATCTCAGATCCGCGCCTTTTGGTTCAAAGGTCTATTTGCGCTACAAGTCCCCCTTTGTTTTGTATTGTTTCAATCCGATTTCTTTCAATTTTTATTTATTTATTTATACCATATCTTTTATTTTGATTTTATTTTAGTCCAAAATCAAACGGTGACGTTTTTATTATCTGAATTTGAATTCTGGAACTTATGCGTTTAATTGTGGTATTAGTCCTCATGCTTTCGATTGATTGTAAATTTAGTCTTCTAAGTGCTGTATTTTCAATTTAATTATTGTTTTTTTAAATTTTATTTTTTTATCTCTTATTAATCATAATGTTTTGTTTAATTTTATAAATATTAATGTTTTGTTTATTTATAATAAATTTTAAATGTTAGGATTAACATTGTTTTCAAAATTTTTTATTATAATTTTAAGGTACAACATATTGTTATTTAAAATTATTATTAACATATTTTGAGTTTATCAACATTGTTTTAAAATTTATCCTTTTTATTTTCAATACCATTATCCAATGTTGTATTATATTGTTTCACGTCCATTTTGAGTCTATGTGTAAATATTTTAGCTTATAAATGTTATTATTAACAAATGTTGTGGTATTTAATTTGATAGTTGGCAATTAGGATTGATATTTGCATGATGTGATGAAAATTGTTGTAACCACTTTTGTTCGAATTCCTCCATTGTTTATCATCCCTCAGTTTGTATTTAGAATGTGAATTGTATCTTTTTACATTACGTATCGCTATTCAATCATGTTCCATTTGTAAAAGTTGCATTTTAAAGCACAACAATCATTTTATTTCATAATTTTTAAAATACTTGGTATTCACGACTCTCGAGAGAATTGTACCCTAACTTATTGGGCTTCAATTCTTCCGATGAATTTAAATAGCCGAGTATCTCTTTTGTAATAAAACCACGTGATTTTTAAATAAAGCTTGTCGGGAATTCAAAATGTTGAATCCTAACTTACTGGATATGACATTTTGTTATCTTGAATTAATGATTTTAAAATAAAGGCAATATTCGGTGTTTAGGAATGTCGAGAAATTGAACCCTAGCTTACTGGATTCTGATTTCTTGATTGACCCAAATAACCGAATATCCTTCTCAAAATGTATGATTTTTTAAAATTTAAAAAGACAAACCTAATTTCAAAGATTGAACCGTTGCACCCTAACTCACCGAGTGTGACAATTTATGGGTATGTCTTATCATCCAATTCGATTATTCGTTTTTTCTTTTCAAGGATCGATTTTAAAATCTTTTCAAGTTTTCAGCATTAAGACATTAAACAATCAATTCGGTACCAATTTCTGGGCGTTGTGAGGGTGCTAACCCTTCCTCGTGCGTAACCGACTCCCGAACCTATTTTCTCAAAATTTGTAGACCAAAAATCGTTTTCAAGGTGATCCGATCACACCTTAAATAAAGGTCGGTGGTGACTCCATTTTTATTTTCAAGGTCGATTTCTATTTTTTTTAAAAAATAGTTTCGACAGCTTGGCGACTCCACTGGGGACTTTTAGAGAGTCAAGTCGCAAAATTGATTGTTTTTTGTCTTATTGTCAAAAATTGAAAATTTGATTTGAAAAATTAGGATCCTCTCTTTGCATTTGTTTGTATGATTACTGTAAATTGAGTTGTATATTTTGGCATCATATTGCATAAAAGACTGTTTAGTCTTACCCTTTTAAGTGGGAGTGAGAAGCTATTCCTTCGTGAGGTTTTCACTTCCATGCAGGATTGTGGATCACTTTCGGGATACATCCGTACCTATGTCTTCGTGAGATTTTCATCTCCGTGCAGCCATAGGGAAATGTATTCCCTTGAACCAAACTCGTTCTGTATGAGCCTATAATGGGCGAAGATCGAGGAATCTACTGGTTCGGGTACCTTGACTTTAGAGCCAAACCGCATGTAGAAGACCTTAGGAACCCATCCTAGGTAGAGCCACTCCAAACCTCTAGTGGTTACCTGACTAGGTATTCTTTTTGTATGCTTTTGTTTTGTACTAACCCGTTTTGTTTTGTTTCGATTATGATTGGATTGCATTTGCATCTTAGAAAAGAGATGTTGATTCAAAATCGATTACTAAATTAGAAAGCTTGTCATGGAATACAGACTTCTTGATAAAGTGGAAGATAATACGGTTGCCCGACTATATTCCAAGAAACACAAGAAGGGCGATGAAAGAGTTCGTGACTTTACTTCGTGGCCCGAGGATTCAAGATGATTGTCTAAAAGCCTTCGATGTTCCAACTCCCTTAAAGAAGCTGACGAGCCTTATGAAGATGGGCAGATGATGGATCACGACCAGGATCAAGAAAAGGAGCTAGCAGTGGCATCCGTTGGAAATTTGTGAGATTTATTTTAAACATCCGGATGAAGGAAATTATTGAGGTTGTTTCTGGGAATATGAAGGCGAGGATGTACATGCATCCATTTTATGTAAAGAAGTTTGTCTTCTAGTAAAATTTTTTAAATGTAATTGAATCAGAATTAACGTCTCTTTAGGCATTCATTTCATGCATCTGCATTACATAACATCATATGCATTAAAATCCATTGAAAGAGTCTAATTGAGTAAATTTATTTCAGTTAATTTGGAAAACCAACACCCTAATGGTATCCAAGCAAAGGTTAGAGAGATGGAAGAAAGGTTGGAGAAATTAGAGCGAATGCAAATCCAGATGCAAGAGCAACTAACTAAATTTCAACAGGAGATGAGAGATCAGATGCTAGAATTACAGAGAACTATGATGAGCCAGTTCAATCGATTGCTAGCTGGAGAGTTAGAAGAAGTGAAAGACTCCGTGATCCACTTTGGGGTTAATACTGAGGATCTTGCCTATTCCCTAAATTGTACTCTGATAAGTGTACAGATCCAGCCAGATGGGCGTTCATAAGGGGCACTCTTTTCTATTAGATCCCAACATTATCAGACTGGTACATCGACACCAGTGAATTGCTTGACAGGCCTAGGATCAAATTTGAGGAACAATTTTCCTGTTGCTATTGATAACCTAGCAGAAATAAAACAGTCGAGGGTGTAGTACCCAGATACTACAAAGGCCCCAAGGAAGAAGGGAAATAAATGGGATAATGCAGGCAGGTATAACAAGGGCCACTCAATGCCAATCACTGCGGGTAGGCCAAAGTCAGAAATCATTAGCCATCAGAGCCCTTTAAAGCGAGAATCTTACACGAAGACAAGTATAGAAAGACCTCAGTTTAGACCTATACCGATGTCATATAGTGAGCTATATCAAAGCCTATTTAATGCACATGTGGTGTCCCCCTTCTACTTGAAACCCATGCAGCCCCTATTTCCTAAAGGATACGATGCAAACGCCCAGTGCGAATATCATGCAGGAATCACGGGGCATTCGATAGAAAACTGCACTGCTTTCCAAAAACTAATTGAAAGACTCATTAATAGGGGTATCGTCAAGTTTGGTGACTCATCAAATCTGCTACCCAATTATATTGATAATGGGGTAGACGTGAGGGCAAGAAGGGGATTAGTTATTTCTGATTCAAAAGGAAACCATTGAAAGATAGGGAACTATTGTGAGTTCTATCACGAGAAAGGGTACGAGACCCAAGAGAGTATGGAACTCAAGGCCTTGGTTCAGGGCATGATGGATGACAAAAAGATGAAGCTCTTTGAGGAAATTAAAGAAGAGAAAAACATATACACAAGGTTGGGAAGTGTTCACATCAATGACATATAGACGCAATTGAAAAGAGACCTTGTTAGATGTTCACCCTTATAAATTTGGGAGTGTTCTAAGTAATTGGACTGCAGAAGAAATCCCTGTAGTTTTTAGAGCTTATTTAGAGTAATGTTCAGAACATTTTTGTTGTTTTTAGCCTAAAAATGATAGAATTCCTTTGTGAAATAAGCTCATGTCTGAACGTCATTATTCTAATAAAATACATCTTTGCATTCATTTTTGAGCTAATATTCTTTCATTCTTTTTGAACAATTATTCTTTCATTCTTTTGGATTTTCTTCTACATCATTTTTTATTCATAATTATAATGTACAAATAATTATTCATAAAGTTACACATTCTTTTTTATATTCTTTGGTATTTACTATGGGTCCTCAGATATCAATGACGTGAGTGACACTGTTACAGACTTAGAATCTCCTTTTGAGCGAGATATGTTTTTAGAGGGATCTCATGAATTTGAAAATGACATGGATTGTAGCCTATCTCTGGACTTGTTGAGGGTGGTAGAACAAGAGGGCCGACAGATCCTACCTCACAAGGAATCATTAGAAATTGTGAGTTGGGTGAATATTGGAATTGACATGACCACAAAGATAAAGTGGGACCTTATTGAGTTGCTTCGAGAATTTAAAGATGTCTTCACATGATCATACCAGGATATGCTTGGGTTAAACAGCTAAGCAGAAGCTCAAGAGAATGAGGCCCGATATCGTGCTACAAGAAAAAGTCAAAAAGCAATTTCATACTGGGTTTTTACAAGCGATCAAATATTCAGGATTGATAGCCAACATCGTACTAGTCTTTAAAAAATGGGAAAGTATGAGTGTATGAGGATTATAGGGATTTGAACAAAGGCAGTCCCAAAACTCATCTTTTTTCACACTTTAATGGATAATATGGCAGGCTACTCACTGTTTTCCTTCATGGACGACTTCTCTGGATACAATTAGATAAAGAGACATCCCGAAGATATGGGAATGACCACATTCATCACCTTATGGGAAAGTTTTGCTATAAAGTGAGGTCTTTCAGGTTAAAGAAGGTTTGGAAGGCCTTTCTCTTTGACTTATCATAACTTTGCCTATTGAAGCTGATTGCTCTACACTTTTATTGGGTTCTATCCTAATTATAGAGGACGATCCAAAGTTTTGTCATCATAGTTAAATTTCGCACCAAAAGGCTCTATGAAATAAACCTGGTACCAAAGAAGATTTTTCGCATATAATATGAAAGTGGAAGATCTTATGTGGGAGACTTTATTGAAAAAACATTGGTTCTGATCAAAAGGGATAATAAGGACTTGCCTAAGTTCAGATTCAATTTCATAAAAAAAAAGAAAGAAAAGAAAAAAGAAAAAAACAAAATAAAAAAGAAAAATCAAAGTCAAAATACAAAAAAATGAAAATAAAAAATAAAAAGAAAAGAAAAAGAAAAAAGAAAAAGGAGAGGCCAAGGCGAAAACCCGCAAAGGGCACTTTGTGACCAAAGGTGGATTTGAGTTGAAAACCCGAAAAGGGCGACTCAAATTTTGAGCGAAATGGGGTCTGGACATCATCATCATTGAAGGCTTCTAATGGGCATTGCTTTATTTTTTCGAGATCATTAATCACTTTATCAAATGGGTAAAGGTTGCTTTATACGTCAATGTCATCATGTGCTGATATAGAATTCCAGAAAAGATGGTATTAGAAAATGCATTGAACTTGAATGATAGCACGATAGTTGAGGTCTGTAATCAAATCAAAATCAGACACCACAGTTCGTCACTGTATTGACCAAAAATGAATTGTAAAAAAAAAACTAAGACTTATAATGGCTAGCATGTGAAGTTACCATTTGCCCTCCTTGTTTTTCGAACGTTATCGGGACTTCGACTGGGGCAACACCGTTTTCTCTTGTTTACAAGATGGAAGTAGTTCTACCTATCGAAGTAGAAATCCTTTTTCTCTGGGTATTAGCTAAGCTAAGAGTTGGATGAGGAAGAATGAATCCAATATGATCAGGCTAAAAAGCTATGCAGTACAGTCAGATGTATCAAAAGCGAATGGCGTGAGCCTACAACCAAAAGGTTCGCCTCAGAGAATTCTATAAGCGGAACCTAATGTTGAGAAAGATCCTTCCTACACAAAAGGATTTTAGAGGAAAATGGACGCCAAAGGGCTTTTCTGGAGGAGCTCTGATCTTGAGTAGGATAGATGGTAAAAACTTGTCAAATCCTGCAAACTCAGATTCAGTCAAGCATTATTTCGCCTGAAGAAAGAGAAAGGATCAAGGTGAAAACCTGCAAAGGGCGCTTTGATTCCTAAAAATAATAATAATAATAAAAAGACCAAGGTGAAAACCCACAAAGGGCACTTTGAGTCCAAAAAAATAAAATAAATAAATAAATAAAAATGGTGAGGCTAAGGTGAAAACCCGCAAAGGGCGCATTGAGACCAAAGGGGATTTGAGTTGAAAACCTGAAAAGGGCGGCTCAAATATTGATCAAATGGGGCATGAGGTGATCAGAGCAGTTTAAATTTTTATCAGATTGGGGCATATGATGATCTTGCTATATTTGAATCAACAGGAAAGGGTAGGCGACATCTTAGGGCATCGACAAAGCTTTGTAGATCTCCTAAACACATGTCAAATTCAGAATGGTCTTCAGAAAGTTTGTACAGAGAAGTTCAAGCTGCGAGATCTGGGGCACCCAATTTTTATATTATTTATATTAAATTTATTGTTCTTGGAATACTTCATTCTTTTCCAAGATACACATTCCCAATCAATTTCTTTGTTATCCTTTTTTACTATTTTTGATAATTTATTCCTTTCGAGCTATGCTTAGAACCAACTTTATTCTTATCGATTGTTATGATCTTTTTGCAGGCATGTTGCATTATAATAATGATTAATGGACTATTAAAACTTTCACAAGGGAATTTTTTCATATTACTCTAGAAGTTTCTAAATAATACAGGAGCCTGAAACAAGACTATTGTTTAGAACGCACCAAGTTTAAAGGTTGGAAATCTGAAAAGAAAGAGTCTAAATTAGGACTTTCTCTTTGGATTTTGTTGTCTAAAACATTGATTGAACAAAATGACAAGATGTTGTGTTGATAAAAAAGCTTAAATAAACAAGCAAGCAATGATCACCAAGCAATAGGAGGAGGTTACCTCAGAGAAGAGAGCCTTCATTTGCGCATGAGACGACACCCTGGGAATGGTGTAAGGGACCAGAGAAATTTAGATCCTGTATCCTTGACTTGTGATAGGAGAGGATTGAGGAAAAGCCACATATTTCTACCCTTGGGTTATAGTGGGAGAATGATGGTACAAATTTTGCGTCCCAGTGGATTGAACTTTGAGGTTTACAGTGGGGGCAATCTGACTAAATGTTTCTTCAGAAACGACAGCCGAGAAGGAAGATGTTAGTGATAAAGCCTTAATAAACTTTGAGCAATGATAACCTAAGTGATAAAAAAAGGATCATTCTCGAAAAAAAATAAAATTCTGCATTCATGCAAACACCATTCACACATGTCTAGTTAGGAGCATTTGATTCATTTTGATCATGCCACCCTAATCATTACACATAATTAGGTTCATTATACAGGTCATGTTCCCCAGAGAACAGATCAGTGAAATTAGTAAATCTTGCCTTCTTGCAATGACAGCGAAGTAGATCGAAGACACCAGCCTTGCCTCCCTGGGTTGTAGTGGAGCAGGTTGAAAATAATAGATCTTATCTCCCTAAGAAGTAGTGGAGCAGATCGAAGACGGCGAATCTTATCTTCCCCAGGAGTAGGGAAGCAGATTTAAGCCATTAGTCCTATCTCCCTGGACAGCAGGGGAATAGGTGGAAGATTGTAAGCCTTATCTCCCGAAGTAGTAGTGGAGTAGGTTGAAAATTACAGATCTTATCTCCCTAAGCAGTAGTGGAGCAGATCGAAGACGACGAATCTTATCTTCCCCAGGAGTCGCGAAGTAGATTTAAGCCACTAGTCTTATCTCCCTGGACAGCAGTGGAATATGTTGAAGGTTGTGAATCCTATCTCCCTGGTCAGCAGTGGAATAGGTTGAAAATTACAGATCTTATCTCCCTAAGCAATAGTGGAACAGATCGAAGATGGCGAATTTTATCTTCCCCAGGAGTAGGGAAGCAGATTTAAGTCACTAGTCCTATCTCCCTGGACAACAGGGGAATAGGTGGAAGATGGTAAGCCTTATCTCCCTAAGCAGTAGTGGAGTAGGTTGAAAATTACAGATCTTATATCCCTAAGCAGTAGTGGAGTAGATTGAAGACAGCGAATCTTATTTTCCCCAGAAGTAGGGAAGCAGGTTTAAGCCACTAGTCTTATCTCCCTGGACAGCAGTGGAATAGGTTGAAGATTGTAAGCCTTATCTCCCTAAGCAGTAGTGGAGTAGGTTAAAAGTTACAGATCTTATCTCCCTAAACAGTAGTGGAGCAGATAAAAAATAGTGAATCTTGCTTCCCAGGCGGTACAGTGGAACAAATTAAAGCCACAACGGCAAATCTTACTTCCTCGACATTGCAGTTAAAAAGACTGAAGCTACAATGGCGAATCTTACTTCCCAAAAGTGACGAGTTACAAATCCTATCTCCTTGATATTGCAGTGGAGTGGATCGAAGCACCAATTCCTATACCTTTGAAGATACAATAGGATGGAATGAGGCAACTCGAAGAAGAAGAGCACCAAGGTCCAACACGACCGGGCAAAAGTGGCCATTTCTAGAGTCTTTGCTCCGTTCCCGTTACACGACAACGAGCAAAGAGGGGCAACTGTAATACCCAATTTACGCCTGGCCCGTATACATCACAAAAAATAAATATATATAAACTAAATAAAACAAAATTATAATAAAAGTCCAATACAGTCCAAAAGTAAAAAATAATACAGAAACATTTACCCAAATTTGCTTGGGCCCGCATACAAAAACCAAATACAAACCAAATAAAAAGTTTAATATCTAAGGTTTATTTACATGGCCCAATAACAATAAACCCAATAGTACATTAAGCCCAATCCTAAAACTAATACCCTAACCCAGTTTACATGGCCCAATTCAAACTGAAACCTAGCCAAAACTGGAGAAATACACCAGAAGCATCTAGGGATTTCGGGAATCGCCAGTGCCGCAGTAGTTGGATCTAGGCCTCACGCGTGCATCGCCACCGCGTGCATGAGCCTCCTCCACGTGTGTGCTCCATATGGTTGGGTACCTGCAACAGAAACAACAAATAAGCGGGCGAAACAAAAACATGGAAAAAAACGCAAATAACAGAAGGAATAGAGGGGATTTGATTTATTTTTTATTTTCATTTTTGTGGCTATAAAAGGCAAATTGTAACACTGAAATGGGATCTTTTTTCCAGGCATATTGAAATAATAAAAAAATCAATCAAAAAGGAAAAGAAATCAGATTTGAAAAGGTGAATCACCATTTTTTTCTCTACATTTCTTTACTGTTTTCTTTTATTTTTTTATACAAAGAAGAGAAAAGTAAAGGAAAAAGAAGAGGGAGAGAAGAGCGAACTTACCTGGTGGCCGATCTTCTTTCTACTCCGTCACAATCAGAGTCGGATGGAGGATAGAGGCATGAAACGACGCACAGAGGAAAAGCATTTAGGGTTTGTAGATTTGTTAAATGGCTTAATGCCTAGGTTTTTAGGTTTTATGCGTGCAAGGAAACGAAACCTTTTGATGCCCGTTCTAATAGCTCCCAAAACGGTGCCGTATTGAGCTTACCCGATTATATTGACCCGATCCAATCTCAGATCCGCGCCTTTTGGTTCAAAGGTCTATTTGCGCAACAAGTCCCCATTTGTTTTGTATTGTTTCAATCCGATTTCTTTCAATTTTTATTTATTTATTTATACCATATCTTTTATTCTGATTTCATTTTAGTCCAAAATCAAATGGTGACGTTTTTGTTATCTGAATTTGAATTCTGAAACTTATGCGTTTAATTGTGGTATTAGTCCTCATGCTTTCGATTGCTTGTAAATTTAGTCTTCTAAGTGTTGTATTTTCAATTTAATTATTGTTTTTTAAATTTTATTTTTTATCTCTTATTAATCATAATGTTTTGTTTAATTTTATAAATATTAATGTTTTGTTTATTTATAATAAATTTTAAATGTTAGGATTAACATTGTTTTCAAAAATTTTTTATTATAATTTTAAGGTACAACATATTGTTATTTAAAATTATTATTAACATATTTTGAGTTTATCAACATTGTTTTAAAATTTATCCTTTTATTTTCAAACTCCATATCTTTATATGTTTCATCATCTATATATGTAAAATGTTTTTCATAATAATTTGACATACTTTATACATATTTTAATAATTCATTTTGTGTTATAACTTAGTTTTCTTTTGATATAATGTTTTAAATGCTACTATATGTGTTATTAAATTATTTCAAGAAAAATTATATATATTATTGTTTTGATGTTTAATATTATCATGATTATAAATTTCAAAGTATTTTTATATGTATATATGTATTTTAAGTCGATTTTATTTATATAATTTACTTCTTTCAAAACCTATTTAGGTGATTACTTTTTTAAAATCATATACGTATTGAGACTCTTACATAGTTATTTTATATGTATTATTTAGGGTAAATTAATAAATATATTATTTGTTTCAAATTTATTTTAAATACCATTATCCAATGTTGTATTTTATTGTTTCACGTCCATTTTGAGTCTATGTGTAAATATTTTAGCTTATAAATGTTATTATTAATAAATGTTGTGGTATTTAATTCATTTGATAGTTGGTAATTAGGATTGATATTTGCATGATGTGATGAAAATTGTTGTAACCACTTTTGTTCGAATTCCTCCATTGTTTATCATCCCTCAGTTTGTATTTAGAATGTGAATTGTATCTTTTTACATTACGTATCGCTATTCAATCATGTTCCATTTGTAAAAGTTGCATTTTAAAGCACAACAATCATTTTATTTCATAATTTTCAAAATACCTGGTATTCACGACTCTCGAGAGAATTGTACCCTAACTTATTGGGCTTCAATTCTTCCGATGAATTTAAATAGCCGAGTATCTCTTTTGTAATAAAACCACGTGATTTTTAAATAAAGCTTGTCGAGAATTCAAAATGTTGAATCCTAACTTACTGGATATGACATTTTGTTATCTTGAATTAAGGATTTTAAAATAAAGACAATATTCGGTGTTTAGGAATGTCGAGAAATTGAACCCTAGCTTACTGGATTCTGATTTCTTGATTGACCCAAATAACCAAATATCCTTCTCAAAATGTATGATTTTTTAAAATTTAAAAAGACAAACCTAATTTCAAAGATTGAACCGTTGCACCCTAACTCACTGAGTGTGACAATTTATGGGTATGTCTTATCATCCAATTCGATTATTCAGGTTTTCTTTTCAAGGGATCGTATTTTAAAATCTTTTCAAGTTTTCAGCATTAAGACATTAAACGATCAATTCGGTACCAATTTCTGGGCGTTGTGAGGGTGCTAACCCTTCCTCGTGCGTAACCGACTCCCGAACCTATTTTCTCAAAATTTGTAGACCAAAAATCATTTTCAAGGTGATCCGATCACACCTTAAATAAAGGTCGGTGGTGACTCCATTTTCATTTTCAAGGTCGATTTCTATTTTTTTAAAAAAAAATAGTTTCGACAATATTTACATATTATTTTACTCATCTTACAATTTTAGTCATTAGGTTATCAAGTCGCTAAATGGAACTTTCGTATCTTTTTACTACATGTAGCATGTTTCATTATTTAATATAAATACCATAATTCACCACTTATTTATATCTTATCTACCTTATGCTACTTTTACATTTTTAACAAAGAACATTTTCCACTAACAATAATACATGTATCATATCTCATATTTATTAATCTTCCATAATTTGCTATTAATATTTATTATATATATTTTCATATATCACTTTTGCATACTTTACAATGTAATCATTTTCTTTCTCATATTTTATCATATAACTCCATAACATTACCACATCATTCTACTCATCAATTTTATACATATATCATTTCTTATACTCATTTATTTATATAAAAAAAGTATAATTCTATTAACTTTTGTACCTTTTATGGATTAGTCCTTTGTACACTTTTAATCTTTTCCTTAATTTTCTTTTATTTTCTCTATTACATTTTACTTAGTTAATTCTTCATACCAATATACTCAATTATTATAACATTATATTCTTTACTTATATAATATGTAAATTCCTAATTAAACACTATATCTAGATTTATACTCAACTAATTTTACTTAACAATTCATCACATATTTAAAATAAATAAAACTTTAGTTGTACTTACAAATCAAAGCATGGAATCAAACTTTCCTTCACTTTTTCTTCACTTTTCCATATCAAAATACACAATATTTACACATTAAAATCAAATTCACATATCATATTTCATGGTTTTCAAATAAAACTAACATGTATTCAAGAAAAGTTTAACTTTCTTATCTCAATCACTTGTATTCAACACTAATTCTTATTTTCTCTCTCCTCCGAGACAAGTATGGATTCATTTCTTTTAACAGTTGGGTAGTTACTGCACTTCTCTACTAATTTTACTCACTAATCTTGAAGAAATTTGAAAGAAACTAGCTTAATTGGTTTGAATTTGGTTAAAAGAACTAAAGTGAAAAGAAAAATAAAAGTTAGAAATGGTGGAGAATGGTGGCTAATGTGAGACTCAATGTGGCTAATGGCTATTTATAGCCATTCCATCATTTTGTTTTCTCCATTTCTCTAGTTTCTTCCATTAAAAATATCTCATTTTATTTTATTTACCATTCTATCCTTATTATTCACACTTTTTACTATGTATCCTTAATCATTACCTCCCATAATTATCTTTTCAATTCCTTTACCATTTTACCCCTTCATTTTTTTATAATACCACCCATGTGTCTTATTTTCTTTTGTTATATTTTCACCTCTAGTCTCTCCTCCTTTTTCATCAATTTAATTTAATCCTTCAACACCCAATTTTCTCACATTGTCCCAATACTTTCCATTAATTTAATTGGTTCCCTAAATAAATTTATCTTAATATTCATACTTTTCCAAATACCTTCTGCACCTGTCTAATTTTCAATTTATGAATTTCTCAAAATTTTGACTAATTTATTATATATTTATTACTGTTCAAGGTTTCAAAAATTTTGGGGATGTTATAATTACCATGATTGAAAACTCATTATTGTATACTCTTTACGAAAGTAATTCATCCAACTGCTTTATCCAATGACCTCATCATGTGTGTGTTACCTTCATATGATATCCTTGATTCGTTTGAGTTAAATCCGTTCACTCAATACAATCCTATTTTATCTCATTGTCACCATTGTGTCTTCTTAATGATTAATATGGTCACTGTCAATAAATGACTGTGATAAATTGCTTGTTCAATAACAAGCAACCACAACTCTTTAATTGAGCTATGAATTTCACTGTTGCTAGTTAAGCCATGTCATACACAAGTCATGTACCCAACATACCGGCTATCGACTCAATCATCGTTAGAGTATAAGCCTCTACTTATTTCAAAGCACATGAGTTACATACGCATGGTTAATGACTAACTCAGGATTTAGGTAAATCATACCATGAATGTCACAAGTGAATTAATTTACAAACGGATTCAAAATTAATTCATCTTGGGTCTATTCCAATGTCTCATTCTACGAATGAATACATCTATGTCTCTACTCGTGGAGTCGACTGCTCCGATAGTTAAGACTAGCCATCTCCACAATTGGAATTGTATATGACATAATAATCCTTCTCAATATTTGAATCAAATGTTCATTTTGATTCTTTTATAGGATTATGGAATCATTTAGATTATCTACTGAAGTAAGTTGTCTTTCTCGCAATGTAGACATTCTTATAGTGCCACTTATCATCAATTTGAACTTAGATAATTAATGAGCTAATATTTTCTTGTCATAATTTTGCTCTCCATGCAAAATATAAAAGACAGAAGTACAAAAGACATAACATTGAAATGTGAAATTTATTTATTCATTGTTCAAATACATAGAAAACAATTACATGTTTACTACAATATGGGTACATTTCTTAACAATCTCCCACTTTCCCTAGTGAAGTAAATGTGTCATGTTTTGCATTCTCATATCCTCAATGTGTTTGTTAAAACTCCTAGTTACAAGAGTCTTAGTAAATAGATCCAGAAGGTTATCTTCAAAAGCTACTTTCACCACATCTATAATTCCTTCGGCTACTACCTCTCATATTACGTGATACTTCCGATCAATATGTTTCATACTTAAGAAAAGAACCCAAGTAAATCTAGAGTAATTATCTAAAAGTAAAAATGCATATTATTTTCCACCCAAGCTAGCAGTCCTAATGGGTCCAAAAAGATCAATGTGAATTAATTGTAAAACTCTAACGATAGACACATAATTGATAGAATTAAAAGAGTCTATTTTATGTTTGCCCTTAATACACGCATCGCAAAATTTATCTAAGTTAAAAACATTTTTTAGCAAACCTCTTAATAAGTCTTTTTTAACCAATTTATACAATATGCTCATGCTAGCATGTCCTAATTTTTTATGTCATAACCAAGAAGTATTTTTATTCTTGGCCATAAAGCAAATATTTGAGTCAGTTATCTAAAAGCATCATATAAATATTTCTTATTCTATGACCAACAAGCACAATCTTATTAGAAACAATGTCAATAACTTTATACCCATTTGATTCAAATGTGACATTGATACCTTTATCACATAATTGACTTATACTCAAAAGATTATGCTTAAGACTGTTGGCATATAAAACATTTTCAATGAAGATTATATAGTTTTTATCAATTCAGCCAATTCCTTCAATTAGTCATTTGGAGTTGTCACCAAATGTAACTTCTCCTCCACATTTTTGGATTTATTTCGATAAAATGAATTTGTCATTAGTCATGTGTCTTGAGCATCCACTATCAAGGTACCATGAGTTTCCACTTGAATTGTTCACCTTGAAGCCATGCTCATTTTCCTACAAACATAGAATTAAAATTTGATTTCTGGTACCGAAATTCTTTTGTGTCCATAAGCATTAGTTCCTATAATTTTGGTCCCTTTGGGTTCCATTTTGAAAGGATATCATTGTCTTTAGTAGTACTAAGTCCTTTAGGGACCCATACACTTCTAACAAGTTTTCCCTTATAGGGTTTTTAGGGACCTCTATGTTTATAGTAATTGGAGTTTTTTTAACAAAGTTTTGTTTTGAATTTTCTCATTTCTCAAATCTTTTTAGAGAAAATTTGTTCAAATAAGCTTTTTTTTTCTTGAGCAACTCAAGTTGCTTTTCATGATCTTTTGAAAGTAAATTGTGCAAGTCTAAATTCTTTTTCTCAAAATTATTAATCATTGCTTGCATGTCACTTACTTTCATTTCAAGTTCATGGTTAGCTTTCAAAAGTAAGTCATTTTCAATTTTTAATTTTGAAACATTTTTTCTATATTTTGAAACCATGAATTCAAACTCCAAGCCTAACTCATCATAGGCATCTTATAATTCATCAAAAGAATAAGAAATTGAGCTAGATGAGTTAGAAGTTACCTTAGAATCTTCTATGGCCATAAGGAAAAGGTTGGCTACTTCTTGTTCTTTTTCATCAGAAGAATATTCATCACTTGACGTAGCTACACTGGCCTTGTGTTTTTTGTCTTCTTGACCCCTTTTTCTTCCATTGGGGATAATCAAACTTGATATGCCCCGACTTCTTGCACTCATAACATGTAACACCCTCTACCTAATCTAGATATCGGATGTTACATCCTACAAACACTTAGCAAAATTTCTAAACCATTTGTGCATAATCCTTTTCCAGCATACTTCATATTATTTTAATAAAGGTTTCTAAACAAAATAAATAAGGAAAAACAATTAGGAATACATCAGATTCTTAAGAATAAAATTTTTGTAATACATTACAACACACAAGTCTGTTAAAGACGGACTCTTCTTAGCGTAATGTACTATACACCATATTCCTAAAATGTCCTCTGTATGCATAGTAACCCAACTCGCCATTTCTATGGAGCTTTCTTGGCCTGGTCTCTTCTAAATGGTTGTTCACAGATATTATTCCTTGGTGGATACCTACTAACTGATATTACATTTGGCGAATTCACATCCAAAGTTTGATAACTATCAGAATACAAATCAAATCATATCTTGATTCAAACCCAAAATAAACTCATACCGCTGATGAAATATTCCAAATCATTCAGAAAAATTCCAAATGTCTAGGTTACATAACACAAGAACACCTAAATTGACAAATGGCTCAGATTCCAAATAACCCTAGAACAATACATGATACTATTAAAATATGACGGATACCAAATAACTCAGATTTCAACCCCACATTGCTTAGAAGAACTTAGTCCAACAAACTTCTTAGTCCAACATACTTTTTAACATCCTTACTTTTTCAAAAACTTAATCGTACAGAGCTATTAGACTTAGTAGGAGGTGGAATGTCCATTTTTTAAATTCAAAAACCTTAGCTTCCAGCTTAATAAAAGAGAAGAAAACATATAAGTTTAAGAAGAATAAACAAAGAGTAATATTGAAGGAAGAAAAACCATCTAGACAAACTCTTCTCACAATAAATATATACACCCAGTTCCCCTTAGTGGAACTTGACAAGTGTCAATTAGATCCAAAATTTTTCCTAATAAATGTCTTAAAAAAATCTGAGAGAAATATAAATGAGAATCCTATAAAAATATTATTTGACCAATTAATTCAGCTAGCTCCAAACCAGATCACGTTATAAAACCCAACTAACACAATGCTCAAGCAAACTGGGATTATTATACTTTTGGTGGTAACTCACACCAGACTTACACTTTTCTTGTCAAGCTCTTTTCTTAAATAGCAGAATAACCTGAGATGAATAACTTGAGAGAAAATCTTTAATTACTTCTATGGAGGATACTTTATGCCAAACTCTAATCCACCAGAAGACTGTAAATCAGTAGATTACACTACGCCAAATAGATAACTTCACATCCTCATTCCCTCGATTGG
The DNA here is from genome assembly GCF_025698545.1 of Gossypium raimondii. Taxonomy (NCBI): domain Eukaryota; kingdom Viridiplantae; phylum Streptophyta; class Magnoliopsida; order Malvales; family Malvaceae; genus Gossypium; species Gossypium raimondii. The sequence continues at coordinate 22,546,754 of NC_068570.1, forward strand.
ATTTGCCAGATTTGGGGCGAGACATAACAAATTATGGGATCTTTCTCCTTGGTAGATTCAATCTTTAACCCTTTTCTTTGAAATCTTCTCCATTTGTTTGATTTTATGTATATCTTGAATCTTTTAACAAACATGACCATTTATTTTTCCTCATCCACTTCATCGCTTGATTTGATTTCTTCGACTTTTATGGATTTGAGGAAAACATAGATCTTTTTTCTTCTCAACCATTCCTTCTTCTACCCCTTCTTTGAGTTTCATCTCATGAGTGAGCAAAAAGCTGATCAATTCGTTTAGCAAAAAGGGTCTCCAAATTCTTTGGTTCTTTTATAGTAGTTAATTTAGCTTCCCAAGGCTTTGGTAAGCTTCTATGTATTTTCCTTACCATTTATTCGTTGGGGTGAATCTATCAGACATCGCTTTGATATCCTCATCGGGCTTCATTTTGAAAGTTTCATAATTAAGGGTAAGAAATCCCACTTTTGACTTCTTTACTTGTCTTGTACCCTTATGAGTGACCTCTACTTTGTCTCATATCTCTTTGGCTTTGGAACAAGATGACACTCTACTATATTTATCAGGACCAAGTGCATAAAATAGCGTATGCATGGCCTTGACATTTAATTGAATACTCGTATCTTCCTCGTTCTATTCTTTCTTGCTTTTGGGCACCAAGAGCTCTCCTTCTAGCTTTAGAGGGATAGAGGGACCATCCATGTTGATATTCCAAGTCGCAAGGTCATTAGTGTTGGATTTGGTGCCCTAAGTGTAGTATATTCGTTTGTAAACTTGTAATTTTTTTGAACAAATTAATTAATAAAATAAACTCATTGATTACATTAATAGACTTTGTATGATTGTCCTTAAATATTTTTTGAACACAAAGAAAAATGGAAGCAAATGATTCTCATTGGTTGTCTAATGTTTAAATTAATACTAAGCGGTATCACGTGGTTGAATCGTGATACAAAAAGATAGCTTGTATTAGTAGACGAACTTAAACATGTACTTAGTCTAACTAGAAATGAGCAAACCAATTGAAAGGCTATTATGTCATCTATCAAGTCTAATTAGGAAGATATTTTGTCTTGGGCATCGAAGCGGATGGCTCCTAGAAGATAGAGACATATATGTGACTAACTGGACTGACAGTACATTGAACTAGACCCAAGAATAATAGATCTTGAATCTGTTTATTGATTTATTAATTTGTGACGTTCATAGTGTGACATACCTAAATCTTGAGTAGATGACGGACTATGTATGTGTGACTTGTATAGTTTGATTTTAACACCCTAAAATAGGGCCTAAGAGTTTTAGGAGTATTTTAGGAATTTTAGCCTTGGAGTGCTCGAAATTTTGCGACATGGTATATCGATAATGTTTTCGATTATAGTTTTGAAAAATCAAATCAATTTCTAAAAATGTGCTTTGGAAACCTTTAATTTTAGAAAAAGGTCTGATTTGTAACAGAGTAAAAACTGTGAGCATTTATGTTGCATTTTCACCAATTTTTAAAATTGAACCTAATAAACCCCACTCTCAGCTTATTTCACAATAGCTTATTCCCTTCTCTTTAGTGTTGCCGTCCCTTGCTTTCCCTTGCTCATTCCATTGATTTTTTTTAATTCCTAAGCTATTATACTTTGATTTCCTATCAATCCCAAGTCAATTACCTTCATAAGTCTCTAAGAAAAATACCCAAAAACTCCATATATTTCTTCATCTTTTTCAATTGTGGGTTTCTTGGATTTACATATAAACTCATTCATTCTTTCATCAAAAGTAGCCATTTATCTACTCATTGGTTTTTAATGATATTTAGACTTTAAAATGAAGTTTTTAGTTACAAAATTGCAAGTTTTGGTTAAAAGTCAAAAATAAGGTCATTAATGGTGGATTTTGAGGTTTTGAGTAAAATGTGGTTTCAAAGTGTTTTCCAACTTGTTTTATCATGATTAGAAGGTTTTAAACTTATTTTAATATTTCATTAAGAATTTCTAACATTTTAATAAATTTTTGAAAAATAGCTTTAAAACATGTCAAAAAATGTCAATACCATAAATTACATAGTTTTGTGTAGTTTAAAGGTTAAGAATTAGCCATAGGTGAAATATAAGATGAACGTAATTGGTTTTAGGCAAAAAGACTAAGTATAGACCAAGATATTCGAATTTAAAGTTTGTTATGTTAAAGGTTTTGGGTTACATGAGAACTTTGCTTAGGCTTGTGTTTTGGTTGGTTAAAGTGAATCCTTTGTTGCTATTTGACTGTATTTATTTTATGATTGTTGGGTGTGAAGCCTCAGATTCATTGGAGCCTGCTACGAGTTAAGGAAAAGTTAGTTGAGCTTTCGACTTTCCGGCGAAAGCATAAAGTGGTGAGTGTTTGGAATAATTGCTTGTGGACATGATTCAATGCGTTATTTGAGAATTTAGTAGTAGCCTAAACCCCTACTCTAAATTTCGAGTGTAAGCTTTATCATACCTATGTTATCGTGTGAACTATGTGCTTATGTGTTTATGAATATGTGAATTGAGATGAGATGCTATAACACGTGATATGTGATTATGATAACTATTGTGAAAGTGAAAATGTGTACATGTTATGTATATGTTAAATGTTGGTGACAGTATTTTGCTAAAGATGTAAATATGTAGTGATTGTGCACGGATAATTAGTAAGTGATATATGTTTGATTTCAGATATTTTGGCCTTGTGACCTTGAAATCGTTGGATGTAGTTGGCATGCCATAGAATTGTGAGTACTCACCTATATGTACTGTGATTTTGGGCATAGAGGCCTTGGGACATGTTTGGAGGGATAAGGAAATATGAGCCAAGCTTCATTCAACGGGACACGTGAGAGGGAATAAGGAGGGTGTTAGCTATATGCTTCACTTTTAGGACATGTTTGACTCTATGAGTCATTTGGTGTGATTGGAGATTTGTGTATTCGATGTATGATGGTAGAGCTAACTATATGTTTCATAACTCAAGTGCCAGTCTATCATATTATATGTAATTGTGTGGAACATGTTTTATGCTTAATGGAGTATGTGCTACATTATCAATTTATCGTTATATGTGACTTGTGTGAAATGTGATATATGCTTGATTAAATATGTGCGTTACATGATATATGTTTGCATGAGTATGTACACTGTGTAGATGAACCTGTAGATAAAACATGGATAGGTACTCTACGACACTAGGCATAGGAATTTAATAATTGTACTTATAAATGGTTGTCTTGAGGATGCATGATGATATGTTTGCGGTGTGGTTATTCTAATAATTTATTGAGCTTGTTAAGCTCACCTACTCTCTTCTTTACCCATTGTAGATTAGTTGTGTGCCGGTGTGAGCGGTGTGGTTTCTAAGAGGTGATCCAAGCAATTTTTTATGTTATTCCATAGGTGTTCATTTATTTACTTGCGTATTGGGGAATAAGGCAATGTGGTAGACTAGTTTAATGCCATGATGTGTTTAGACTATTTGTCGGTTTTGCTTTTATTTTTTAAGGGTTATGAGTTTATATAATTTCTTAGGTTTGTGAATATTGATGATGGCATGATGATACTTTCTTGGACACGTTTTTGGTATTTGAGATATTGATTAAGCCGTTTGGATGGTTATTCATCTTAGTAGTTGATGAATGATGATTAGAAACACATTTGGAATGGATATATACACTTGTATGTTGTATTTTTATGTTCTGGGGTAGAGGTATCGATAATCGGGTTTAAAAATCAATACCTCTGTGTTTCAAAATGAGCAGGGAGTCAGAATAGGGATTTGGTATCGATACCTTTGCTTGAGTACTGATACTCGAGGTTAAAGTATCAGTATTTCATGACTGATATCGATAATGTTCGAGGCTTTAGGTTTTTAATTGAGAAACAGAATGCAAGTTTGGTATCATTTTTCCTGGTGGTATCGATACCACTTAGAGAAAATATCGATACCCTAGTGTCAATATCGATACCTACAGACATGTTTTGGAAATTTTGCTAAATGGACCTTATGTATGTTTAAAATTGTTTTTAAGATTAATTATTGTAAGATTTGCATGTAACAATGGTAACTATCTAGAATGATTGACTTAAAACCTATACGAACGGTAATATGAGAGATGCTTTATTTAGAATAAGCTTTCTACTTGTTGTAGGTGACAGGAGATGGTGGTGTGAAATCCCGTATTTGGGCTTGGTGACTAGGCCGGGTATAGGGTGTTACATTTGGTGATACCAAAGCTCTAGGTTCAATAACTCTCGGACCTAGGCGATTGATGTGTGTTTGGAGTTTCAAAACTCATGGGTCTAAATCTCTTTAATCATTTGCAATTATTGATATAACTTTAGTTGAATTGCATAGAATTGTTTAAAATGATCTGATTGAACCATATGTAGGGTAGTAATAGGAAAACATTTCATTAATCCTAACTTTAGTTTGCAGGAATGAGACTTGGATTATCTTCTCTCCACTCACACCATTTATTTGTTTTTTATGTTAGATTATTAGATATGCCTCCTTGATGTGTTAATGTGAGAGCTAGTGCTCAAGAGGATGGTACATCTTTTGCACCTTCTGTGCCATCGCGTAAAGTTAATATACCTGATGAGGGTGTAGGCCCTCTGATGGAAGCTATGACTGGAACGTTTCAGTGGATTGCTGGTGCTAATCTTGCTCCTACACCTGCCAATTCTGTACCTGTGAATCGTGGGTTGCCACTTGAATGTCTTTAGGCATTAGGTGTTAAGGAATTTTATAGAGTGAAGGGTACTGATCCGACCTTAGTTGAGTACTGGTTGGAGGGAGTTGAAAGGATCCTCGAGCAGATGTCTTGTTCTGACAAGGAAAAGTTAGGTTGTACTATGTCCTTACTCGAAGGTGAGGCTCATCGTTGGTGGAATACTATTAGGAGGGCTACTGTTTCTAATAAGTTGACTTCGAATTATTTTCTCTATGTTTTTAAGAGGAAGTTTATGAGCGAGAAGTATATGTGAGGCTTGTAAGTGTGAGTTTCTAGATTTGATTTAGGGCAATCTGTCAGTAGTTGATTATGAGGCTGAGTTTGTGTGACTTAGTCAGTATGCTCTTGAGATGGTATTTTCTGAGAGAGACCATTGTAAGAGGTTTTCTTTTGTGCTTAATCGTGAGATTCAAGTTTACTTAGTAGCTCGAACTGTGGAGATGCTTGATGGGTTAGTTGAGAGAGCTAAGGCATGGAAGAGACCTTAGCTAAGATGCCTTGTTCGGTGGTTACTGATTTTGGTAAGAGAGCTTTGATGGTGCATCGGGTAGACCGCCTAAGAGAGGGTGTGATAGTCATAGTTCTGTTAGGGGTGTGAGACATGGTTCTCAACCGAGTCAGTCCAGGCAGCAGAGTAGTGCTGTTGTTAGTGCTATTAGTTCGACGAGAGTTCTTAGATGGCCGCTTTGTGCACACTGTAAGCATAGGTATTCTAGAGAGTGTTGTAAGTTGTTAGGTTGATGTTTTAAGTGTGATTTGAAGGAACATTTTCTAAAGGATTGTCTGAATAGAGTTGAGGTTTCGCAGACTCAGATTTTGACACCTGCTTTAAGATATTGTTACTCTGCTGAAAAATAGAGAAAATTTATTTTCAACTATTAAATATATTTTTTTGGAATAACAATTCTACCGCTTTCTATTCGAGATGAGAATTTTTCTTTCCACATAAAGTAAAAGAATTTCTATTTTTGTATTTTGATTCCATTGGTTCGAGCCCATACAAGAAGTAGTTCGTGGTATGAGAATAGTGGAGAAAATCGAGTCGATTTTCAAAATTTTTATTTTTTGTTGTGCAAGAAAACTGTTTTCAAATCGGATTTTTTGCAACAGTTGGCTTGAATGAATAACATCATCGTCGTCTTTCAATATGAGTATTTGGTTCCATTGAAGTATGGAGGGTTGGAGATAGATTGAGATTCTCCATAGAAAACTGACTCGGAAGTGGACGTAATTGTTGTAGTGTATGTTGATGACCATTTGAGCTTTGTTGAGGATCTTTTCTTGGTTTTAAGATTGTCTTTAGAGACTAGCTCCCATACCAATTTTTAGCTAGATCAATCAACAGAAATAACCAAGAGGGTGGGTGAATTGCCCTTTTAAAAATTAGTGGAAGCAAGACAAGAAAAATAGAAACAATGAACACAGGAATTTAGAGTGGTTCGACCTCAATTTTCTACTACACTACCTTAGCTTTCCACCACTAAAGATTTTCCAAAATTCACTAATTTGATTCAACCTTTGAGGACAAGGTTTAACCTTCAACTCCCTTAAGATTTCTACCTAAATCTTAAGACTTAAACCCTTTCAAAAGAGTAAACAAATGAGCAAACAAAGAAACAATCCTTACAAGATTATGATGTTTTCCAATTAAGCACTCACACAATAAAAACACTTGAGCTGATAAAAAAAATACAATGAATTCCCACAAGTGTTTACAAGAAAAGATGAATTATTTTAAGTACAAAGCTATTAGTAATGAATTTTTGATATATCTTGAAGCTTTTGATCTTTTGTAATTTCTCTTGTTGTTATAGAGGCTTTGGAAGCTGATATTTATACCTCTTAATTGATATCCAACCATTTGGGTTGGTAGGAAATTGAATAGAGTTGTTGGAGATGTAAGAAAAAGTGCATTAATGTCTCTTGCAACAACAAGTATCAATACCTTTGAAAGGGTATTGATACTTTGAGCATTTAATGCCTAATCTACTTTGAGAAACAGAAGTTGAAATTGGTATCTATACCAGACATGGGTATCGATAACTTTTGAAAGGTATCAATACTTGGTTAGAGGTATCGATACTTTGGATTTTTGCTCAATTTTTTTAAACTTCGAAGCTTAAGGCGGCATCATGTGATTATACAGCTAAGTGGGTATTTGATTGGGACAAAACCTAATAAAATATCTCAAATGGGCTAAACTTTAGTGATCTAAATTGGGTTTTTGTTAAAACAATGGAGCTTTTTGGGCCTTTCTTAGGAATTAAAGGCATTGGGCCTAAGAAGGCCATCCAAGGACCGATTTAAGATATTTAGGGCAAACAAAGTGTGAAGCCCAAGTGCAAGATGAAACAATATTTTTGGATGGGCTATTTGGGCAAAAAATTTGGTCATTTTGTTTTTTGGGCTTTAAGTGATATGAGCAGCCCGACCCAATTAAAATTCCATGAGGGAGATGGGCTTAGTTTTCTTCAAGGTCCAATCACAAGATCCAAATCTAGGCAGTTGAAGTGAGAACTCAACTTATTCGTTCAAGATTTTATCACAAAGAAATTTCGAGAAGAAGAGTTGAAGCTTCAAGATGATGGGATTTAGAGTTCAATATGAAGAGAGGATAAATTAGAAGGGACCAATTTTGTTCGTGGACTTAAAATATCAATCCATAAGGAAAATTCCTTATGGAAGATATTTAAAAGCTTAGATGTTACACTTCAAGGACCCCAATCAATCCTACACGCCTAGCCATGTTATAATCAGTTGACTTGCGGTGCATTTTTGGGAGGGATACAGGTATTTCTTGGTCAATATGTCCCATATTGATCGAAGATCTGTCTCTTAGCTTCATAATACACTTTTAATCACTCGATTTTGAGTTTGGGAACTCAAGTTATGATCATTTTAGTAAAGACTACGTGAGCACAATTTCTAGACGGGATTATTACGAAAATCACAAGTTTTGGGCTTTTAATTCGAGTTTAAATCATATTGGGTTCAATTTTTAGGCTTAATTTTTAATTATATGTGAGCCTAATATTATTTTTATTATTTTATTATTTATTTATTCTGAATTTTAGATATTATTTAAGTATTTTAATATGTTTATGAGTTTTATGTTTCTTAGTCAAATAAGAAAGTTTAGTTTAAAACTACTTCTTGTTTAGATTAATTAGAATTTCATTATACTTTAGAGTTTTATTTGGATATACTTAGCTAGCTTATATAAAGGTTTCTTCGTTGTTCATTAACACAAAATTGTTTTCATTAATAAAGTTTTCAACTCTGGAAGTTTGTTTTTTTGTGCAAGATTTATTTCTTTTGATTTTTAGAAGTGATTTTCTTCTCGATTTTCTTTAAGGAATCTAAGAATTTATTCTTCATCCTTTAATGTGTCAATGATTATTTCTTGGAGGATTGATTAGAGCCATTAATTGAGTTTGTTGGGATTTATATCTCAAAGGGTTCAATTGGACACTTATCCAACTATCCATCACATCCATCAGTTTATTCGATCCATCTTTCAGTTTTAAATTTTGTCTATTTATTCATTTTTTTATTATTTTGAATATTTATTCTTAGTTTTTAAATTTATTCTTTTAGTGTTTTTGTTTTCTTTAAATTTTAAATTGGTTTATTTCTTCTTTCAGGTCAAATCTAAATCTTTCTTTTTCGAGTCGAACAACTTTAATATGATCCTTTTTCCACTTCCTTTGCTCACTTATTTATCATCAAGTTTCATTTAACTTATGTTATGGATGTTTTTCAATATTTTCTTTTCCATGTTCAAGTATGTTAGTTATGTCCTATTGTTTGCTTTATGTTTTGTGTGTAAACGTGTTAAAATCTCAATTCGTGTTTTATTCTGTTATGTTATGTTTCCATATGTCTTTGATTGTCTTATATCATTTGTGCCTAATTTTCATATGTTTCCCGTTTTAAAGAGTCATGTCTCCAAATGATATGTTGTGTCTTGTTTATAAGTATCGAGTCTAATTCATAGTATTTACTATTCTCTCTTTATGTGTCAAGTTGTTATATTTTAAGTGTTGATTTTGTGCTTGATAGAATTCTATTTATATGGTATTTTAGTTACATTGGTCGACCACAAAATGGGTCATTCATGCACCATGTGACTTTTTGCCTTCTCCTCCAAATACATGTACGACAACATCCTTTGCACTTAAGGATTCATGCACTGAACCATGCACATATGACTCTTCATATTCCTTTCAAAATATATTGTGTCTCCACATTCATCAACATTAAAAGAACATGAATTTGACTCTTTAATGAACTTTAACATGGATGTACCTAGGCTAGGGGGATGACTTTTAAGGATACATACATGAAAAAGGGAAATGCACTTACAAGGGAAATGAACGTGACTCTTCATACGCACATTAGATGCATGCACACCTAAAGGAGGAGTATATGACCATTCGGTCATCCATTGAATGTGAAAAATACATGCATTACATAGGTTCATGGATGATCGGATACTCATTAAAGGCTAGTTGTGGTTGTTCGTTGACCTAGCTATCTCTATAAATAGAAGCTCATCTGTAACCATTCAAAAACTAATGATCAATATACATCTTTGAGAGAAGTTCTCTTTGTTCTTTATGAACACTTATCGAACTTATCAAGATTCACATCTTGTGGCATTCACCCTTTCAATATTTTCACTCCCCTTCTTTCTTTTTTGGAGTGTGGCGGTCACCCTTATACCTTCGGTTCTTACCTTTGTATAGGTAAAGGGTCGGGGTTCCTTCTTGATACCTTTGATTCTTTAACTTGTTTTATAGAAAATGGGTCGGGGTCATTCATACCTACAGTTCTTTTCTAAAAATATTTACTGGGTCGGGGTCCATATTTTATATATCTATCTTATTATAACTATCTTTTCTATTATTTTCTATCATTTTAACCTGAATTGGATGATCAAGCCACTTTTGTGATTCTATAATTGTTTAACCGATTACGGGATTAGATCATTTGGTATCGAGTTTTAGATTCTAATTCAGTGATATTTATATTTATCTTTCATTCCTAAATAAAAGGAAAAAAGTATTTGAAAAAATTATAGCAAAAAGAAAAGACTAAAAAAATCTTAAAAAAAGAGTTCGAAGTGAAAAAAAAAAGTGAAGGAAATTTTTATTCAGTGGCATCAATTGACATCATTTGGTATCTTTGTTGAAAAGTTTTCAAGTATGTTTACATTATTTGGTATTCTAAGCATTTTTTTACCTCAATTTTTTAGAACCGTTGAAACCATTCTTGCCCAAAGATCAAATTTTTGGCTAAGTTTAAAAGTTTCGTAAATAACTTCAGAGAAATTTTGAACGGAAAAAGGCAAGAGTGCGTGAGAGCATTGAAGGGGATAAAACTAATATTTGAGTGAAACACGAGTGAGAGTGTTTTCATCAAATCAAGAGAAATATATGAGGGAGTGTGGTGAGGCATTTTTTTTACTACTAATCCATTTTGTTTTTCTAGAATAAAAAATCATGTTAGGTGAAGTTATTGTTACAAGAAAGACCTTAAGTGTACGTACCAACGATGGAGACTTCCAAAGTGAAAACTAGTTTCAAACACGTTGTCATGTAAGCAACAAAGCGTGTAGTTTGATAATCGACGGCGGTAGCTATGCTAACTTAGCAAGTTCCTCCATGGTTGAGTAGTTACACACATCAACGATAAAGCATCCGCAACCCTATATGTAACACCCCAAATTTGGTGGATTGAAGAAAAAGGCAAATAGATATGAAGGTTACCTAATTATGCGCGCTATTGTAGTATAGTCCACAACTTTCCAAAATTTTGGCATGCTAAATCCTGGCGCATAATATATCCACTCGCGTAGAATTTGAGGTTTTTGTCTTTGGATGTTTCTTAGTAAAGAAAGAGCGTGCTCATGAGAGTGTAAGCTTACGAAAGGATACACCTTAAAAATTTGTATATTGAGAAAATTTCAAGAGTATGAGGAAATTGTAAAAGAATTAATTATCTTTAAGAGCAAGCTTTAAGAGAATTACCACAGAAGATATGATATGCCTGACTTGCTCGAGTGCTGTGCAAGATGAGTTTTGTAGCGTGATTGGTTAAGAGTTAAATGAATTGATTAACTGGTCAAGCAACATCTGCATTGGATTCTCTTTTATATTTTTCCCGATTTTGTAGGGCATTTAATTGACAATTTCTATATACAATCAACACTTGTCAAGATCTAGTAAGAGGGACTGAGTATATATATATATGGTATGAATAGAACATGCAGATAGTCTTTCTTCCATTTTGTTCCACGCTCTGCTTCTTCTAAAACTTAAAAATTCTTTCCTTCTTTGTTAAATTGGAAGTTATGGTTTAGGGTTAATAAGTGGATGTCTCAACCTCCTGGTAAGTCTGATAGCTTCGCATGTTATGATTTTGAAAGAATAAATATGTTAAGAAGCTTGTATACAATAGGGTATGAATAAGAGGCCTTACATGGGGGTTGTCTATAATCAAGATGTCAACAAACTATCTGTAAATGAGATTTTAATGGAAGTTCCGGGCTGCAGTAAAGGTGAGTTTCAGGTGAGTTTTTCTTCTGACTCATGTATGTTAGTTGTTTAATAGAAATTCGTATGATGATATCATCTCGGAAAACTGGTGAGTGTATATGGGTTTGTATTATCGTAAAGTTGTTACATGTCTACAAATGAGATAAGATGATGTGTGGTGTATATGCATGTGAGTTTTAGGTATGGAAAGGTACGAATTTGTCAGAAGACTATGAACTAACCAGGTATGTGAATGAATCTAGGTAAGTGCATTCTGTGTTACATGAGTGAACATCCATTTGTGATGCCTTTGTTAGGGCTGGTACATTGCTAACCGGACCGGCAGGTCACAGCGATAATGAGGATACTCATGGCGTAGCCTCTAGGGAGATGTAAATCGGACTGGCAGAGTACGATATGGGAATGTGTAAGACCAAGTGGCTGAGACTCATGACATTATATGAAAAAAAAATACTCATGGTGATGTCTCCAGTGAGAAGTAGACTAGATTGGCAGATCACGACGTGCAAATATGTATAAGATCATGTGGAAAAAACCTATGACACCCTCTAAGATAATCTGCCAGGACAGTAAACATATAATTCTCTGTGATGCCTTTTTGGCGTGTTTTGTAAGGCCTTTGTAGCGTATTCAGTGCCTGTGTGACATATTCTTTGATATTTGTGTTATGTATTCTGTAGCACCCTTGAGGCGAAGTCTACGCAAACGCTTATGTGTCGTGATCTGGGCAAACTTCAAGACTTCTTCGCTAACTAATGCAATGATTAAGATCTGATAAGTTTGACGATATCTTTGTTTGGTTAGTTTTATGGCAGAATTTGAATATGATCTAAATAAAACTTTTGAAAGAGTTCCCAACAGTGTTTTTAGTAGGGTGACCCCGTCATATTAGTCTTTCAGTATAGGAAATATGGTGTATTCATAATTATGAGTAAGAAAGTGTTTGACAGTCTCAAGTTTGTGAATGCTATGTATTAAAGATATTTAAATTCTATCGTATCCATCAATCTGAGGGCTCCATGATATATAAAGGTTATCTAAAGTTTACGTTGTCAGCCAAACTTGGCATTCTCATGATATGTGATATGGTTGTCTGGAATTTTCTAGATTGACTTAGAGCGTTACCTCCATCAAGATCAGATAGGAGTTGTGCCATTTCAAAATATGATCTGATTGGTGTTTTGATAGTTGTTAAATTTAGTATGAGAAATTGTTGAATGTAGGATTTGTATGAAGTTCATCTTAAGGATCAGCTAGTATAAGTATCCGCCAAAAATAATATCGGTGAGAACCCTATCCTAAGGGTAGTATTAAACAACGGTCTTAGTGTAAATCCGTTGAATGTTGGTTAAGTAGGTAGTTGGCGTATATGTATACGCCCGATATTAGTAGAAGCATCCGCCCTCAACTGAAAGGAAATTTAGAGTATTCACGATGAAGAATTTAACAAGTTTTCAAGGTATTCTAAGTTAAACTCAGTAAATTCATTTGAAGTTACAAGTGTTTGTTTATGTTTCAGGTTCCATTTTAAGAGTGTGTACACTAGGAGGGATCCAGCCAAGGATGGACTTAGGTAACAGTTCGAGTTGTGATATTATGCATATAGAAGGCATCACAGGAGTATAATGCCTAGTCCACTATGCCAAATAGAGTTTGTTTTTAACAAAGTTTTAAATTGTAATGTCATATACTATTTTTCAAATTTGTTGTAATTATTACACATTCCCTTTTACTTTAAGAAAGTAAAGTAAAGAAATAAGAAGTATGTTTTGAATGGTGTATGTAGGTTGTAAAAAATTTGTTAAATGTTTATGTGTTGTAACATCTGATATCTGGATCCTGTGATTCGAGTTGGGTTGAGGGTGTTAAACTATAAGCTCCAAAGGTTCAACGAGTGCGGAGAAGTTAAGGTGACTAAGCAGGTGATGCTTTTGTTTTCTATTGGAAAGTACAGAGATGAAGTTTTATGTGATGTAGCACCCATACAAGTTAGTCACATCCTCTTAGGACGGTCGTGGTAGTTTGATCACCGTGAAAAATATGATGGTTATTCCAACCGTTATTCCTTTGAGTTCCAAAAGAAGTCCATCACTTTAGTGTCTTTGACTTCGAAGCAAATTCTTGAAGATAAAACGAAGTTAAAAGAAAAGAGTGAAAACAATAAAAAAAGAGTTTGAAAGAAATGAAAATGAAAGCTAAAAAGAAAATGAAAGAGAGTGAAAAAGAAATGGAAAAGGAAAAAAATAGAAAAAGAAAAAGAATGAGAGAGAAAATAAGAAACAAAAAGAAAAGCAAGTAAATACCCAAGCAAAAGATAGGAGTGATTATGTTTTAACTAACCATGACTCAATTTTGTTTAGTGGTGTTTCTTTGCTATAGGAGTTCAAGGATCCATTGACGGGCTATCCATTACATAATTCTACTTTCAAAAGACGATTTCGTTTGTTTAAGAGAGGTAAGTTGGAAATTGAAAATTCTCCTCGTATATCGGAAGATAAGAAAGGTAAGGAATCAGTGGAGATTGAATTAATAATGCATACCTTGATGTTTTAAACCTGTATGCTATTAAATTTGTTTTTAATACTTTATTGTTGGTCTAGTTTCATTAAACCTTGGTTTGAAAGACCAATTGATTTTATGGCCTTAACTAAGTTTGAAAGGGGTACTTTTGTTGCATGTGGTAAACTTATAAAGAAGTTTATAAATTTGCGACTGCAACAAGATTATTCAACTTACACTTTAAAGATACCTTTTTCGCATAAAAATCTTAACCTTCTTGGTTTTGATTGTTATGTGAATTTTTTACTCATCAATGGAAAGCCTTATGGTTAACCAAGCATATTCAAAGAAATTTAGTGGATAATTTTTATTTGAGCATGACCTCTTCTAAATGTGGGAACGTTTAGAGTAAAAATCGTGCAAATAAAAATAAAAATATTTAAGTGCGGTATTTGCAAGTGAATAAGTTAAATTGTAATATAAAAGTGTTACAACGGAACACCGGTAAGTATTCCAAGAATTGTACCCAAAGGATTACAGATTGGAGAAAATATTATTAAATTAATTATAGAAAATACTTACTAATCTAATCGAGTCACGAATTAGTAGTTACGAAAAATACTTACTAATCTAATCGAGTCATGAATTAGTAGTGTGAATCCAAATTAAAATATTAATTAAGCCAATTAAATTACTTAACCTAAATTAACCTAATAGAATTTCCTATTTCTAGTGTTAACAATGCAAGCCTCTAGCCTATGATCGATTAAATCCCCAATTAATAAACATAAGATTAGCCGATTTCAGAATTCATGTTTTAATATGAATTATCTATTAATTAACTAGTATTACCTCTCGGACTCTACTAATTAATTAATCAATAGATACTCGCTTATCCCTCGACCTCACTTTTTCCACTGAGATGAATTATGATTTACTCGGTAAACTTGTCTCTCGACCTTGTTTAACCTTTGATTACTTCCTAGGATTGTCAAGCTTAGTGTTTAAGAACAGATAATTTATACCAACTAATTCTATTATGAACCCTTACTTTTCGTTAATTAATTAATTAATTAGTTCAATAAACGAATCATGCAATATATGAATAAAGCATGAGAAATCATTCTAATACTTACAAAATAGTTAATTGATTAGGTTAACTAAGTATAAATAAAAGAACGAAATAGAGGAGTAGAGAGAATGCTTATAAATAATATATTGAAGCACGGTGCTAGAGCAATCTCCGCTCGCAATTGTCTCCATATAGAAATAAGATCTTCCAACTAAGTAAACATAAAAGAAAAGAAAACTAAAAACTGAATAAAACACCAATTCACCCCCTCTTGATGTATTTCAATCTCAACAATTGGTATCAGAGCTAGAACTCTAGAGACAGTTTTACCACCAAGAGAAAAGATCCTCAAGATATCCAAGATGGAAGCCACAAGTCAAGAAATTTACTTCATGTCATTGGAACAAAATTCCACCATATTGGGAGAAGGGCATTCCACCATAAGGCCTCCTTTATTCAATGACACCAACTACTCATATTGGAGAATAAGAATGAAGCTATTCATCCAAGCTAACGACTATGAAGTTTTGAGGATAATTACAAATGTGTCATCTTTTCTAATAAAAAGGGTTGAAGATGTTATTGTCCCAAAGGAAGAGAGTGAATGGGATGATAATGATATAAAAATGGTGCAATTAAATGTGAAATCCATACACACTCTATTTTGTGCTCTTGGTCCAAATGAGTACAATAGAGTCTCCTTATGTGACAATGCAAAAGAAAAATGGGATAAGCTTTAAGTCACCCATGAAGGGACAAGTAGAGTTAAGGAGTCTAAGATAAGCCTTCTCACCCTTGATTATGAGTTGTTTAAGGCAAAATCAGAAGAAAGAATCAAGAAGATGTCCGGTCGCTTCACCCACATCATCAATGGTCTCAAAGTTCTTAGGAAGATCTATCCCAACAATAAGATGGTGAATAAGATGTTGAATAGTCTCCCAAAGTCTTGGGAACCTAAAGTGACAGTAATAGAAGAATCAAAGGATCTCAACTTACTCTTACTTGATGAGCTCATCAGTTCCTTGTTGACATATGAAATGAAGACCAAACACAATGCACAAGAAATCAAAGAAGCTCCAAAGAAAGTAGGAGTTTCCTTCAAATCAACAACTTATGATAAGGATTAAGGCTCTAGTAATGATGATGAGGAGGAGAAGGTGACTGTGTTTGCAAAGAAATTTAAAAAATTCATGAAGTTCAACAAAGCCAAAAGATTCCCAAGAAGAGACATCATCAAAGGTGAACCAAGCAAGAAGCAAAATGACCCAATCATTTGCTATGAGTGCAAAAAGCTGAGTCACATTAAATTTGACTACCCACAATTGAAGAAGAAAGGGGCATTAAAACAAAATAAGAAAGCCATGATGGCAACTTAAAGCGATAGCGGTTCATCCGATAATGATGAGGACAATAAAGTTGCTAACCTATGTCTTATGGTTATTGAAGAACCAAAGGTAATCCTAAATTCTAGTGAATTAAATGAATATACATTTGAAGAATTACAAGATGCCTTTGATGAATTAGCTATAGATTTTGAGACTATGAACTCCAAATATAATAAAATGATTTCAAAATTAAAGGAGTAAAATAAGTCTCTAATCAGAGCTAAAGAGGAAATAGAAAAGAAATTTAATGACATGCAAGCTCAAATTGATGATTTGATTTTAAAGAATAAGAACTTGCATAATTCCTTCTCTATGTTTCATATGGGGAAACAAAAACCAAATGATATGCTTGAATCTCAAAGAGCCTTATTTGACAAGAGTGGCTTAGGTTTTGTAAATCTACAAAAAGAAAGAAAATTTAAAATTTCTTTGAGAAACCAAGCTATATTTATGATGCCTCACTCTCATGCACACATTGCCACAAAAAAGGGCATGGTAAACAAGTATGATCTTTAAGGAAGTTCACATCTAGGAGCACACTCAATAAGAGTGTATGGATTCCAAAAGAATTAAACACATTTCAGAATGAGGATGCTTTAAAGAAGTGGATTCCTAAAGGGACAAAAATTGTTAATACTAATGCTAAGGGACCCAAGAAAGTTTGGGTACGAAAATCCAAAGTTTAACTTTGTGTTTGTAGGAGGAAGAGCATTGCTTCAAGGCAAACAACTCTAAGAAGAACTCATGGTACCTTGATAGTGGATGCTTTAGACACATGACCGGTGACAAAAGCCATTTCATGGAACTAATGCCAAAGAATGAAGGAGAAGTTACATTGAAGATAACTCCAAAGGACTTATTGAAGGTATTGGTTCTATAGGTATAAATTCTTCCACTCTCATTAAAAATATGCTTTATGAATGAAGGAGAAGTTACATTGAAGATAACTCCAAAGGACTTATTGAAGGTATTGGTTCTATAGGTATAAATTCTTCCACTCTCATTAAAAATGTGCTTTATGTCTATGGTCTTAAGCATAACCTCTTTAGCATTAGTCAACTTTGTGACTAGGGATTCAAAGTAATATTTGAGTCTAATGGGTGCAAAGTTGTATATATTGTAAATAATAGGATTCTTTTTGTAGGACATAGGGTAGGTAAGATTTTTATGGTGCATCTTAATGACATATCTTCCTCTAATATTTATTTTATGACTAATAATGAAAATGTATGTTGGCTATGGCATAGAAGATTAGGTCATGCAAGCATGAGTGTTATTTCAAAGCTTATTAAAAATGAACTTGTTGCCATGCCTAACTTTCCTATTGACTTTGATAAAGTATGTGATGCATGTGCTAAAGGTAAACATAGGAGAGCATCTTTTAAATCTAAAAATATAGTTTCTACATCTAGAGTAGTTCAACTTATTCATATTGACATTTTTGGACCCACTAGAACTATGAGTTTAGAAGGTAAACAATATGGAGTTGTTATTGTTGATGATTATTCTAGATATACATAGGTTTTCTTCTTGTTTTCAAAAGATGAAGATTTAGAAAAAAATTACTACTTTTTTGTAAAATGATTCAAAACCAAGTGAGATATTCAATTTCAAGTGTAAGGAATGATCATGGAAAAGAATTTGAATCTTGGCTTTGATAATTTTTGTAATGAACATGATTTTAGTCACAATTTTTCGGCACCTAGAACCCCTCAACAAAATGGAGTTGTTAAGAGGAAAAATAGGACCTTAAAGGAAATGGTTAGAACCATGTTATGTGAAAATAATTTGCCAAGATATTTTTGGGCGAAAGCCATAAACACTTCTTGCTAAATTATAAATAGAGCTATGGTTAGACATATTTTGAAGAAAACTCCTTATGAACTTTTTAAAGGAAGAAAGCCTAACATAAGCCACTTTCATCCTTTTGGTTGCAAATGTTTTGGTTTGAATAATGTAAAAGAAAATTCAGGAAAATTTGATTCCAAAAGTGATGAAGGTATTTTTCTTGGATATTCCATAAATTCTAGAGCTTATAGAATTTTTAACAATAGAACATTTGTTGTAGAAAATTTTATACATGTTATTTTTTATGAATCTAACTCTCATTCTAGAAAGGAATCTATTGATTTTGACAATGTAGAAATATATCAAGTTGAGCAGAATCAAACATCACATGAAGATTAAGGCATAAATGAGATAGTTCAAGAATTCAAAATTGATGAACTCCAAGAACCAACTCACATTGAAAGAGAATCTAGACACCCAAGAGAGCTTTCATATGTTAAGGATGGACACATCATTGGTGATCCATTTAAAGGGGTAATTAATAAATCTTCAATTAGAAATACTTATAATTATGTTTCCTTCATTTCTTGCATAGAACCTAAAAACATTCATGTTTCTTTAAATGATGAATTTTGGATAATGGCAATGCAAGAAGAATTAAATCAATTTGAAAAAAAAAATCAAGTATGAAATTTATTTGATAGACCTAGAAAATCATCCAACTATAAGAACTAAATGGGTCTTTAGAAATAAACTTGATGAAAATGGTAACATTGTTAGAAACAAGGCTAGATTAGTTGCCAAAGGATATAGCCAAGAGGGAGGTATAGACTATGATGAAACTTATGCACCGATAGCTAGGTTAGAAGCCATTAGGATGTTATTAGCTTTTGTGTGTTCAAAAAATTTCAAACTTTTTCAAATGGATGTCAAAAGTGCATTTTTAAATGGTTTCATAAATGAAGAAGTTTATGTTGAACAACCTCCTGGTTTTGAAAATCCAAATTTTCCAAATAATTTTTTCAAATTTTCCAAAGCTCTAAATGGTTTGAAGCAAGCTTCTAGAGCTTGGTATGAAAGGCTTTCCAAATTTTTAATTGAAAATGGCTTTAGAAGAGGCAAAGTAGGCACCACATTGTTCATAAAAACTAAAGACAAAGACATTTAGTAGTACAAATTTATGTTGATGATAATATATTTGGTGTTACTAACGAACTTCTTTATCAAGAATTTTCTAGGATTATGCTAGGTGAAATTGAGATGAGCATGAAGGATGAGCTCAACTTCTTTTTGGGGCTCCAAATCAAGCAAACTAAAAATGGAATCTTCATCAATCAAGCCAAATACATCAAGAATATGCTCAAGAAGTTTAAAATGGAGGACTTGAAGCCTCAATTAACACCAATGAGTATTTCAAAAATGCTTGATAAAGATGAATGAGGTAAATGTGTTGACACTAAACTTTAAAGGTCTATGATAGGGTCATTATTTTATCTTACCACAAGTAGACCGGATAAAATGTTTAGTGTTTGTTTATACTCTAGATTTCAATCATCTCCTAAGGAGTCACATTTTCAAGCCATTAAGAGAATCTTTAGGTACCTTAAGAACACTCCAAACCTAGGACTTTGGTATCTCAAAGATTCATCATTTAGGTTGCATGATTACTCCAATGCGGATTTTGGATGATGCAAGTTAGATAGAAAAAAACACTTTCAGAACATGTCAATTCTTAGGAAACATGCTTATTTCTTGGTTCTCTAAGAAACAAAATAGTGTAGATTTGTCCATAACCGAAGCGGAATATGTTGTCGTAGGTAGTTGTTGTGCTCAAATTCTTGGATAAAGCAACAATTAGTTGACTACAGAATTGATATGGATCACATTCCAATAAGGTGTGATAACACTAGTGCTATTTTCTTAACCAAAAATCCCATCCAACACTCTAGAACAAAGCACGTAGAGATAAGACACCATTTCATTAGAGATCATGTGCAAAGAGGAGACATAGTTTTAGAGTTTGTAAATACTTTGCATCAACTAGTTCATATTTTTACAAAGCCTTTAGATAATGAGAGATTTTGGATAATTAAGGGAGAGTTAGGACTAATGAACATGCCTTTGTAAGCTTCTTGTATAATCTTTTTGACATTCTTGGACACTTGTGTTGTTTTATGAATGCTTTGTGTACATTACTTGATTATACTTGTAAACTTGTAAATTACTTATTTCTCTTTATTCTCACATGTTTGATGTAACACCCCTAACCCGTATCCGTCGCCAAATTAGGGTTACGAGGCATTATCGAACAAACACAACCATTTTTTTTTAACCAAACTGATCACAACATGAAAATTTAATTACTTTCGCATAGCTATTATAATTTACAATCAAAATGTAATTAATATCGTGCTCAACATATACATGCCATAAGATTGAGTTCAAACATTTAACAAAATACCAAAAGAAGTCGATAGTGTGATGGACTATGCTGATGATCCCCGAGCTCGTAACGCGTCTCCAAAATCTAAAAAAAAACAAATGGATAGAAAACAAACAAAGTAAGCTTTTATAGCTTAGTAAGTCTATAGCATAACAACAAAAATATATATATATTAACAAATACTTATAGACAAATGCATACATATTTATCAACAATTAAAAACCGAATGTATATACACTTTATTACTTGCATACTTTCGAATTCACATATGTACTTATCATGTGCATAAAATTGATCATACACACATATATATATATATATACCAATCACATATTATATTCACTTATATATATATAGACTCATTATGAATTAATACCTGAGTACATCGCTAATACATACATTCGAATATATATATATATATATATACATATTCATCATATACAAATTAATGAGTACATTTATATATATATCCCAATTGCATCCATAAATAATTATCAAACACATAGGCTCCATGTATATATTTAACAACTGCATATCCCCATGTGCATTTATAAATTCAACAACCGCATATACCTGATATACATATGCCTTTATCATTTGTATACACCAAATGCATACAATTATGTTTAATCAAATGCAAAAACCGGAATGTAGATGTATACTCACCAAGCATATAAAAACCTAATATTTATGTATACATCGATTTCATATAACCAAAATCATAGATATATCAATTGCATATTCTCACATAGTTTAAATAGATTCACCGGCACTTAGCCTGCTAGGTTTTAAAACCTGATTCGATACACAGGCTTATAGCCTGCTAGACCTATAGTCCGAAATGTATCACCGGCATTAAGCCTGCTAGACGTAAAGTATGAATTAATTCACCGGCATTAAGCCTGCTAGGCACATAGCCTGAATTATATCACCGGCATCCAGCCTGCTAGACAATAAGTCTAATTTACATTCGATCACTTTATATTAGTCATTCAAACTAACAACCTCATATATTCATTTCCATTCAAGACTTTTGCATGAATAAATTCACATAATCGAAACTTTCTTAAACATATATAAGTTCCATACCTAAATTCATTTCAAGAACATATACGCATATACTTGATTCATCGCATTTCATAATATCTTACACATATATCCTACCTAAATTCGGATTAAGTACCTATTCATGTATGTAAACATATCCAATCAAATATTGCATATACATATATTTTCATCTCACACATAAACATACTTTTCAATACCACATATATACTCATGAATTACATGTCTTAAATTAATTCCAAAGGTTTATACACGTATATACATATATAATGACATATCTAAATTCAATACACAACACATGCACGTATTTTTTTTGCATGCTTATTCGAATCTATATATATATACAATTATAACATACATATCACAAATCAAATCCAAGAGTTTATATATATATATATATATATATACTTTTATAATCATTCGAACCCTTTTATATATATACATATACCTTATACATATCTTTGATTAATCTAATAATTTATACATGTATATACTTATATACCTTCATACTTTAACTAAATTCAAATGACTATATAAGTATATACCTATTATTCGAACATGTAACAATAATGCATATAATTCACTCATACTTTTAATTATTTCAACCAACATATTTTCAATTATAATTCATCAAAATACAGAACATATACATACCTATATACTGATTTTTATGACATTAAATAGCTAATAGACTTACCTCGGATATCCGCAGACTCGATCGACTATTCGATTACTTTCGACTTTCCCCGATCTAATTCTGTTTTCTTCAGTTCGTGATCTAAACATATTCAAATTTAACCCTCTTATTCATCAAATCATTCAATTTTATCCAAAAACACATAAATGGGCAAATTACCATTTTGCCCCAGACATTTTACACTTTTTGCAATTTAGTCCCTATTGCGTAAAACACAAATTACACAAAATCTCACAACACCATAGTTAGGCCGAATCTTCATTGTATTCATACAAGTCCATGTATTTCATTTATTTCCCATTTTAGTCCCTCAAAAATTTATTTTCACAATTTAGCCCTAAATACTCAAATTCATCAAAAATCCCAAGACAAAACATGCTAATCTAAGACATATCTTCCATTATTCATCATCAAACATCACAAAACACAAATATTCATCAATAGCACATTTCAAAATCATCAACAATTCACAAAATTAATACATGGGTTCTGAAGTATTCAAAGCAACAATCTCAAAAACGTAAAAATTATCAAAAACCGAAACAATTTCATACCTTAATTAAGCTAGCAAAGTGCCGAAACCCTAAATGCCATGGATGTTTTCTTTCTTTGCAACATTCGGCCAACAAAAGAGATGATAATGGCTTGTTTATGTTTTGTTTTATTATACTATACATTATTTATTAATTTACTTATTTAACCTTTAATAATTAATAAACAAAACATATATAATAAGGTTATATTAGTCCTTTGCCACCCACTAACTTACATAGTGGACTATTTGCATTATAAAACCTCTAAGTTATAAAGACAACAACAATTAGGTGCTTTTATAATTAACCCCTAAATTTTCATTTTACGCGATTAAGCCCTTTTATTAAATCGGACACTTAAACGACGAAATTAAAACACGAAAATTTCACACAATCACATACACACAAAATAAACACACATAATAATATTAATAATATTTTTCTAATTCGGATTTGTGGTCCCGAAACCACTATTTCGATTAGGGTCAAAACCGGGTTGTTACATTTGAAATGTTGTTAATATGTAATATAATTAAGTTAGATAGTTTTTTAAATCATAGATTAAAATTTGAGTATGTTAGTAAATTTATTTTCCACCTTTTGATTGCTTTCAAGCATGTTTTTACTTGATTTTCTTGTAGATATTTGTTTGAACATTGTATTATATGATTTTACATGTGTTATGTATTTGTTTTTGTACCTTTTTCCATATATATTTTTTCATTTTCTGACTAGTTTTTTCGATAGTATATAGGGATGTATCAGTAGAATTGTGCCGAAGTGGTATTTTTGGGTTTGTGTTCATGAGATATCAGTAGAAGCCTTTTCGACTTCCACTGATAAAAGTTGGAAAGTATCGGTAAATGCAGGTATAGATATACCCAACAACAATTTTTTTTACAGTGTCATCTTCTTCCTAAAACCCCACCCCCCATTTTTGGTCCCTACCTCTCCAACACCCCATATTCTACCGTTTTTCCTCTATTTTTTTTAACTTAATCTTGTCTCCCACATGCCTTCCACTTTATTTTCAACAAGATTTCCACCAAAAGTCTCCACATTTCCTACGTTTTTAAGGTAAACCCTAAAATCTCTTCTTTTTTTTATTTCAAAATCATACTAGCTTTAGAAGACAACTTTTTATAAATATATTATTTTAAATTGAACATATATAACTTTTACATATATACATATTTTTTTTACTGTACATATATATATAAATTGTTTTTAGATATATATACGTATCAAATAAAAAAATTTACTTTCGGTTTGCCCTTTTCTTTTTCATAATTCATCATATGCATCAATTTTTTTTCAAATTTCATCTGCTGTTATTGGGGATATAAATTGTTCGTATTATTGTTTTCTTCTACAAGTACACTTTTTAAATCGACCCCTTAATCCTTAGTCTACCCATCCTTTAGATAAAATGCCTCCCTGTACATCCTGTAAGCGTCCCACACCTAAATGTGCTAGAGGTGAGTCCTCTTCGGCTCCCTTAGATCACCCTTCAATAATTGAATGTTTAGAGGATAGTGATGCCCTCGAAAAATTTAACACCTATTTTGCAACACGTACGATTCAAATCTCCCGTCCCGTTGATCTAAAATCTTTAGAAAATACCCTTTAATTCAAATACCTCGACCAATTCCACGATAGGGGTTGGCTCGATTGTCTCCAAAGTAGGGGTCCTTGCTATGACAACATTGTTTGGACATTTTACTCCAATTCCAAACTTAAACATGACCCGAACACCTATCTAGTTCAATCTATTACTTCTTCCGTCATGGGCCAAGAGATTATTATCTCGGTCGAATCTCTCTCTACTTTTCTTTCTATCACCAATAAGGGTGACGAACATCATAACGTCCCATACGATACTTCCTTAACTAGGCCCAATGTTTATGTAGGTAATGAAATGGACCTTCATGATCGTATCCTCCATCTTATATTCACTTGGATCGTTGCCCCAACCAATAAATATTTCAATTTTCGCCACACCGATTATTGGATGTGGCATTGCTTTAGAACCAACCATCCCCTCAACTTAACCTCCATTATTTTTCTAAACCTTCTCAATATTGTTAGGTTACCATTGTCTAGGAAAAAACCTTACGTTACGGTACATTCCTCTCTCATATCTTTCGTACCCTTAGAATAAACGTAAGTATAGACCTCGATAGTACCATAAACTCCTTTATCGATATATCGACCATGCATAGTTGCAATTGGAAGCTTGATGATAAGGGAAATTGGGTCTGAAAGTTTGATCGGCAATCCTCGATGGCTCAAGCTTTGACGATTCCACCGGTCGCTTCACAAACATCCGATGCTCCTAGGTCTCCACATGAGGCTTATCCAGCTCTTCTCGCTCTATCGTCCCTGTGCATAACATGTTTACTCAAGGTGATCAATGGGCTGTCATTGCAAGTCGATGCATGTTTTAATGCATTGACTACCCATTTCAGTGATCACTATAATCAATTAGACGAGTGCATCAATGAGTTGGCCTCTCGTTTTCCCCGCCATCGAACAATTATGACTTCACTTCTTGGTTGATTTTTATATGCTTTTTGGTTGGATTATATCACTATTTTGGGTTGTTTGGTTGTATTTCTTTGGATATTTGGGATATTTATATTGGTTGCATATTTGGTTGCTTTGGGATGTTTTCTTTTTCATTGCCTTTGGATGCTTTTATTTCAAATGTACTGCCATTTTTTTTGTTATTCTATCTACTTGTTTACATGCTTCATTTTTCTTTTGTTTCTATTTTTTATTATTATTCTTATGTCTCTTTATGTTTAAGTTTTGTGCACTTATTCCCTTAGTTTTTCAGCCATGCATTCTTTTTTATATTACAAAAGAGGAGAAGAATACAAAATTTGCATCATATAATTTTCAACTTAAACTCAAAAGCAAAATTCTCCTTAGTTGGAAATTAAAACAATTTCTTTCAACTTAATCTTAAAGCCAAATTCTTTAAGTTGGAAATTTAAATGAAATGACATCTAAAATATTTTTTCAAAAAGGAGCTTATTTTGAAAATAATGTTTAAGATAGGGGTGTTAGCAAATTTTTCAAAATGTTTTTGTTATATCAAAAGTGAAAGGTTGTTAGCTCTAGTTTTTCGTATTTTGATATAAAAAAAGTATATTAAAATTCCTACTTAAATTTTTAAAAAAATTATTTATAAGTCATTAAATTTGTTTTCAAAGTGTTGGACAAGATAAACATTTAAAAAGCCTTAAATTAACTTAAATTTTAATGAGTTCTTAAAGTCTGAAGGACTTCTACCGATACTTAGGTGGACAAGTATCAATAGAGCTCAAGATGGAAAGACCTTGAAAAGGCTACATAATTCTACCGGTAGAACTAGGAGTTCTACTGATACAACCTGGACTTCTATCGGTAGAACGCACTCCAGTATGCAAGGTAGTTTTGGCCTGGAATCTCTACCGATACCCTGGTCCAATCTATCGATACAAACAGGGTTCTACTGATACCTTAAGGACTTCTACCAAGACAAGCCCAGGTAGTAGTCAAATTTTAGCCTCCCCTGCACTTCTACCGATACTCTATTGGGTTCTACCAATACCAGTTGAAACTCTCAGAGTTCTACCAGTACAAGAGGACCTCTACCAATACAATGAGCCCAACGGTCATATTTTAGAAGGACTTCTACCTATACAAATCCCTTTCTACCGATACAACGAAGCTGCAGACTATATTTAATGCTAGTTTTTATGGTTGCAATGACTCTATTTTGTTTCTAATAGCTACAAATGTCCATAAGGTTGTTAGATGATTTAAATACAATGTCAATGCTCCTCAATAAAAATATAGAAACAAGTAGCTAAATTCCAAGAACTCAATTTTCAATCTTTCTCAATCTTTTACTAAATATTTCTTGTACACACTTGTGGGTTAAGTTTTCTATCATTCTTTCAAGTGTTGTAACTTTGTGTGAGAGTGCTTAATTGTTGATTATCTACCTTTTAGAGGTATCATCTTATTCATCATTATTTCCTCTCATTTGTGAGGTGTTACTTAAGGTTTTGGGTAGAAAACCTTAAGGGGAAGTGGTTCTATCTTACCTTTAAAAAAATAGGAATTTATAAGGTTAAACATTGTCCTTAAATGTTCAAATCTAGTGGATTTGGGAAATCCTTAGTTGAGGAAAGCTAAGGTAGTTGAGGTAGGCAATTGAGGCAGAACCACTACAAATACTTGAGTCGTTTTATTTTCATCATTTCCTGAAAATGTTTTAATACACCAATTCACCCCCTCTTGGTGTATTTCGATCTCAATAGGAACGATCTAGCAACAGTAATTAGTATTGATGAAATTAGATTGATACATGGTTGGTACTCCAAGGATTGACAAGTTAAGTTTCGATACATTTAAAGGGATAGCAATAAAGTTGCTAACCATTTTGCTAAAATGGATGGAGACAAAGTTAATTGCTTAGTTATTCTTGAAGATCCACCTCATTCCGTGAGAGGTCTGTGGAAAGAGGATATCCGTCAATCAATAATGGATGATGATAGAAGATGTAAATCTATTTATTTAGACATGGTTTAATTTATTCTTGCACCACAAAAAAAGTTTCATGTAAAAGAAAATTGATGAGTAATGTAACTGAACGTTTAAATCATTAAAACAAACCTTTAATGATTCTTAAAACTAAAAAAGAAAAAAAAAACTCTTCAAAAACAAATATTATATCCAATTAATCCTATTTACTTAAATAATAACACCCAAAATCATAACTTGGTTTTACTTATTTGCCCCTATTTACTCACCTAAGGGTTGAAAATAACTGTAACTTCCTAAATCATACTTTCTAATATTCGCACACTAGCCCTTCTAATTTTGTGACTTTCACAATTTAATCCATATGCCTTAATAACTAAATTCTCTAATAAATCATATCATAATCCTAATTAAGATTAATTACCCACCAATAACATCCATATTCAATAGCGTATCAACTCTCGAAAACCTTTCGGTCAAATTTTTCAAAATAATTTAATTTAAGAAATTCAACTCAAAATCCGATTTTCCAACATTGAGAAAATAGGTTGTTACCGAAAGAAAAAAATCCTAGGGCAACCCACTTTCGTTTCTTTTGATATGGTGAAAGAAGGTTTTCATTTCTTTATAAAGTTACAAAGCACTCACTCTTGATATAATAACAATATAGGTTTGCAAAGATGGGGGTAAGAGATTTGCAACGATATGGATTGGGGGTTGAAAAGGGGTTCAGTGGAAAAGACGAGATTTTTTTTATTTATTTTGTAATATTTTCCAAAATTATTTTTAGATTACAAAAAATATTTTATATTTTAAAATTTTCTAAATTTTAATGATTTTTTTACCAAGAAATATAAATGATTTAAAAATATTTTTTAAAATTAAAAATTTTTATCCTACCAGGTGTCAAATTATCATTGGGCAAGACTTTTATAAAGAATTATAAAAAGGTTGTTAATTTTGTTTTAAAAAATGTTTGTCACGTATCAATCACGGGTTGACCTATTATTGCCACAACAACATTCTGCAATGGAGTGGGGTAAATTAGTTGATAGAATGATTGTAAAGTTGCCAAAATGAAAAAAAAAATATTAACCTTAAAATATATATTGTATACATATATTATATACATCAATTATGTAATGCCTTCAAATTTTAATGTTAGAATTCATATCGTAACATGATCGAGTACTAAAATCTTGAATATGTTGGTGAAGATGAATTATTTATTAATTAAATACGGTATCTAGAAAGAGTTTAGGAATTGAATTGAAGTACTTTAACAACTCGATTTTTCATCATTGTCAGAAAAATTGATTTCAAAATCAGATTATTTAAATTAAGTTGTTCAAAATTTGAAATCTAGAAGTTTACAAGACAAATACGATATTAGAAAATAGATTCATTGAGTAATTAATTAAATAAGTTGTTAAATATGGTAAAGGGACTATATTGGAAGATGATTAAACTAGAGAGAATTTGGAGGGATGTTGGGCAAGTCCTTATTATGTTAATAAACCATGTCCCAATGAGTAAATTACCCACCATTAATTTATGTTAGTGGGTTAAGTCACCCTTTACCGTTGATTTCCATTTAACATTTCCATGGAAGAAATGTAACCATTTGATTGTGATAATTATTTGATTAAATTAATTAATATCTATTAAGGATTTATAAATACCCATTAATAAATATAAATTTTCTTATCCAACGATAACTGGATAAATATAATTTTTTATCTTATGTGTCATAAATTGGAATTTCCACATGTCAACTAATAGAATTATTATATGTAAGCGTAACTTGTTATATAATATATTAGTTTTTTTACTTGTCCGCTTATAATTAATTGTTGCATGCAATTATATTATTTTGTGATTTATATAAAAAGACTAATTTATCTATAAAGGTTCATTTTTAAGTATATTTACGGAAATTGACCAATTTCTGTATTATTTACCGAAAAGAGCCGATTTTGGCAAAGCTCGTCTACGTAGGAGCGTTTTAGGGTGAAATTTCTAGCAAATCGCGTCCCTGGGGGAGTGTTTTTGCCATGTCAGCACAAAACGCGCTGACGTGAACGCACTTTTCTGACGTGGCAAAAATGCTCCCCCAAGGGTGCATTTTGCTCCGTGTTTTTGTCTCCAATGGCTATTTTTTTTTACTGTTGGGGAGTCAAGGTAAAAAAAAAAGAGTATAAAATCCCCCCTCCTATTATTTCATACAAAATTTCTTCAAAATTTAGCAAAAAACTCAAATTTCTCCTTAAATTTCTCAAAGCTCTCAAATTTCTCCTTAATTTTCTCAAAGCTCTCTTTAATTGATTATTTCCTTTAATTTTCTATCTAAATTAGTATTATTTTTTATGATTTCAAAAATATTTGATCATGTTAGCAATGGCCAGGGAATTAATTCGTCTCGATCATAAACATATCTTCGTCGAACAAATGAAAATGGTAAGGGTTAATTTTAATTTTTGAATATTATTTAATATTTTTTCATTTATGTAATTTTAATTAATTTATATTTTATAATTTTTTATAAAAATTCCATCACTGCTGAAACTCGTTGATTTTAGAGTAGTTGGCGAATTTAGTTGGGGGCCTGCCGTGTTGGCAACATTGTACCGGGGGATGTGCGGAGCGATGCCACCAAATAAAGCCAAAATTAGAGGTTACTTATCACTACTACAATCATGGGTTCAGTTTCGCTTTCCAACTTTACGTCCTCGAGTGAACCACCCATATACATTTCCACTCATAACGAGGTAAAATTTTTATTTGATTTTACAAGTATTACATAGATTTAACATAAAATTGTATGTTAAAAATTTATTTAATTAGGTGGAACCATATGACGAGTTATGTTGGAATACTTACCGCTCTTGAAGATATACGGCTTCTATTAGACCAATGGTCGGAAGCGCAAGTAAGTATTAATGTAACATCCTGATTTTGGGTCTAGTCAGAACAGTGGTTTCGGGACCACAAATCCGATGAGAAAAAAATATTTTATTATATTTTTATGGTATACATTTTTACAAAATGATTTCTTGAAAATTTCGTTCGAAAATTTCGACGTTTGGGCACTCAATTTAGTCAAAAGGACTAAATTGTAAAAAGTGCAAAAGTTGAGTTCTGCATGTTAGTGGTGTCCAATTGTTATGAAATTTTAAATTTGAGGTACTTATATGGTAATTAGACCATTGGTTAATTTGGTAGACAAAAATGGACATGGTTAGGCATGTTTCCAAAGTTTTTCATTAAGGGCATTTTGGTCATTTAGTTATTAAAATGAATTAAAAACAAAATTAAAAGCCAATTTTTGTCCATCTTCAACCCCATGGCCGAATTTCACAAGGGGAAACCATGTCTAGGGTTTTTCAAGCTTCCAAGCTCGATTGTAAGTCTGTTCTAGCCCTGTTTTTAATGTTCTTTACGTTTTTAGAATCCCGGTAGCTTAATTTAGCTTATTCTAGCAATAATTTAACCTAGGGTTCATATTTGGAAAAATACCCATAGGTGAAATATGTTTATTTTTATGTTTTATGGTAGAATATGAAGCTAAAAATTATGTTAAACAACTTTTTCTAGTCGATTTTAAGTGAAAACAAGTATATTGACATAATCAGCAAAAATACCTAATGTTTATAAGTAAGTGTTAGAGTAAGAATTTGATGTTTTCATAGAAGGGAAAAATGTTCAACATGTTACAAAACATAATAATAAGGGATGAAGTTTAATTTCCGAGTTTTGGGGAAAAAGTGTAATTATGTAAAAGTTTAGGGGTAAAATCGTAATTTTGTAAAAGTTAGAGTCGAGGAATGTTTTGATGACTGTGGGTATTAAATAAGCTAAATTTTCAATTATAGATCACAAAGAACGAAATCTGAAGCTAGACCGGGGAAAGAAAAAAGATAGGACTAAAGTGTTAGATTTGATCACATTTTTGTGCTGACGTAAGTTTACAGTAAATAAATGAAATATTTTGATAATTATTATTAATGCTGTTATTTTTCAGCAATTATGCATTTAGTTTATGAAAATATCTAATGTTGACTTAAGTATGAGATGATAGAGAATCAGTGATAAAAGCCCCGTTGAAACATTAGGAATGTATCGGATACAAATGTCATGACATTTGGGTAAAGAGATCCCATGTAAGACCATGTCTGGGACATGGCATTGGCATCATTGAGATTATGAGAGGTCCCATGTCCATGTTTGGGACATGGCGTTGGCACCGAGATGAGAGGTCCCCCGTAAGACCATGTATGGGACATGGCATGGGCACCGATATGAGAACTCCCATGTAAGACCATATCTGGGATATGGAATTGGCAGTACAAGAAACATCCCATGTAAGACCGTGTCTGGGATATGGCTTTGGCATGTAATTATCAGAAAAGAGACCCAAGTATCCTTATTATTCCAATGTGGCTCAATGGGCTAGTAAACAAATCATGTTCCATGAAAGTTTAGGTAAAAGCATAAATAGCAAATTCAGGTGAGTTATAAGAGTTAAGAACATATTATGTTATCAATTGAGAACCAACATTTCAGCAAGAGAAGAGTAAGTTATAATCATGAGTTATCT
The DNA here is from genome assembly GCF_025698545.1 of Gossypium raimondii. Lineage (NCBI taxonomy): Eukaryota > Viridiplantae > Streptophyta > Magnoliopsida > Malvales > Malvaceae > Gossypium > Gossypium raimondii. The sequence goes on from NC_068570.1 coordinate 22,578,685, forward strand.
AAGTAAACAAGTAAGTGAACGAGTAAGAGATTAAGTAAAGAGGAAACCAGAGATCATGACACTTGAGTATATTTATTTGTGTTAAATGTTGTTATTTATTTGCTTGTAAACTTACTAAGATTTATGCTTACTTCCTTTATGTTCCTTCTTTTATAGTATTGCAAAGCTAATTCGGGGATCTTAAAGACGTCGGAGAACGCTCACACTATCAACAACAACAACTCGGTATTTTATGATGATCAATGTTTGAGTTATGGCATGTATAGGGACTTAGTCATTTTGAATGTATGTCCTTATGATATTGCTAAAGGATGATGTGTAAATATGTGATAATGTTTAGCTATTAAAGTGGCTAAGTAAGAATATGTTTGGTATTATGAATGCCTAGGTGATAGTTTATACCAAGAAATTATGAAAGAGTAAAAATTTGCAATGAAACAGTTTTGGCAGTGACGTGACTTTAAAAAATTACCAAGTATAGTATAAAATTAATTAGAGAGTGAATGATATATATAATTAAATCTTATTGAGTATATTTTCATAGAAAAATAACGGTGTGGGTAAAAGAATTTTATATTCTGAGATACTTGAATTTTAGTGAGACAGGGTCAGAATGGATTCTGAAGTCCCCTATTCTAATTTTAGAAAATCATTAAAACTTTTACAAAAATATTTATGAGTTGTAATTTATATGTATAGATTCCTTATTGAGCCCATTTTCTGTAGAAACAAGTGAGAACACTATATAAAGTCTTTACAATGAGATAATTGAATTTTAGTGACGAGAGGTCAGGACAGTCAATCAGTGAAACAAGGGAGACTTTAACTAATAAACTGTACTAATTGGCTAAGCCAAAAGTTCTAAAAAATTTATGATAAAAAGATATATGAGTCTAGTTTCAGGAAAAATTTACGGATCTAAATTTTGAGTTTCGTAGCTCGAGTTATAATTAATTTAGTAACTACTGCACAGGTGGACAGCCTTATTATGAACAGTGAAATAACTTTTAAAAGTAAAATTGTATGCCCCGAACTTTTAAGTTAAGTTAAGTCAAGTAACGCCTCATGCTCGACTCCGGCAACAGTCTCGGGTAAGGGGTGTTACAATTAAATAAAATATAGATACATAAAATAGTCATTTCATATTTAGTATTTAGTATTATGTATGTAACTAACATTTTTATCACGTTCATATAGTTTCAATGGACACCATACGAGGATCTAGAAATTTGGGCAGTAATTTTGGATGAATTCTTTCAAAATCCGAGCATTTAGCATGTTAAAGTCCCATTGGTCAACTATGCTACTGTCGAGATGCACCAGACGGATAGAGTGTTACGACAATTTAGATTCTGACAACCGATTCCCGAGGCATCTGAAGTGCTCGATAAAGAGCACTAAATCAACTTACGACAAACGAATACGAATTGATCGGTATTCTTCTCGGAATATATCAAAATTTGGGAAAATCGGTATAATCATATACCTGCTTGCGAACTGATCATCGTCCCAGAGTTAGCGTGCGCGCCGGATTACATGTCATGGTTTAGGATCCATGGCAAGTCATATTTACTGTCGGAAGAGTAAAGGCGTTGACAAATCCGTGTCGAAAGGGAACGACGGGGCCCTTTAAATCTAAGGAGAAGGGATGATGACACGGGCCCATCAACAACGCCCACACAATCACCGGGCCCAACATCTCAACCGACGACACCCACAGCACAGCCCTTTCAAATTATGCCAAGTGCGTATCCTAGCCATTATATGTATCTTAACCCTTATATGTTTCCTTTTATCAATCCTATTCCAGGTTAGGATGCATGGCTCGGTGCACTATTTTCCCGATGACTTCGACTCAACCAACGATATATAAGCCATCGTCACCGGAGGGTTCGCATGAGGCACCGTTGGGGAGCTCATCTCATTAGCAATCCCCATCGCCTTATGGGATTCAAACACCTCCGCCGTGGGTAATGCAAACACCTCCACATTTTTTATTCTATCAAGGTGGGTCATCCTCCCAACACCCACAACTGGAGCAACCACAACCCCCACCGAAAGCTGAACCAATGAGGAATTCAACACGTGATCGTCGACCACCCCCATGTGGCACTAATTCCGGTCGGCACATACATTGATTTTTTTAAATATTTTTGTAAAATTTGTTTTTATGTTGTTTCATTTAATAAAATAAAAGTTGTTTTTAATATTTTAATAGTAAATTATTTTTTTTATTTTTAATAAAATAGAAGTTCTTTTGAATATGGTGCAATAGAAATAATGCAACATAGTTTCATTACAGCAATTATCAACTATTTCCGTTTAGACATAATCAAATTGTATGACCTGAGTTCCTACACCATCCGCACAACTTCTGTTGGTTCATTCTTTCCTAGATATCCATATTATTATGTATTCTACTTGAGCAATGTCAACCTTTTGGTTTACGACGTAATTTTCTATCCGGTAACAGCTTAAACGGAGCAAGCGATACAGACGACCACTTACATTCATCTGGGACCAGTGGGAATACGTGTCTCCACACATTGTAACGTGTTCTATTTTGTACACTTCATCGACATATCTCATGGGATCCAAACGGAGATTCTGACAAGCTGTAATTACATGAGCGCATGGATAACAAAGTTCGTCAAACGTCCCACAGTCGCAAGTCCTATTTATCAGGTATACACGATATTGCCCGCCGTTAATACATTGGCTCGGTCTGTTAAACTCCGTCACACGAAACCATAGGTTGTCGCGATCGTGACACACTATGTGCATGGTGTTGGCCCGTGCATTCGCCTTGTTAATTTCTTGCAATATCTTTCGGAACCATACATGACCTCCCTGCATTTGGCCTTTATAACTCATTGCTCGCTTTGGAAATAGTGTCGCCAAACGAAAATATGTCTCTCGCACAACCGAGGTTATCAGCAAATGATGCATTCCTTTTAGAATAGAATTTATGCATTCAGCTAGGATTGTGGTCATATGACCATATCATAGGCCGTCGTCGTATGCTTATGTCTTCTGTTCGAAAGGTATGTTACAAAGGTAGTCTGCTCCTTGGTCGTTAACTGAACGCAAAATCCCCAACATCTCATGAAAACGATTCTTATTGATCCCGTACCCTGCCAATATAAGTTGATAACGAAAATAACATACCACTATTCCATTCAGAATAAATTGAATATTACAAACAAAATTATATTAATAGAGATTAAATACTTATGTTGGTCACTTGCCGTCGTTTAGTGGTAAACCGATATGACTCGTAGTAGTTGGACGCAACGTGCCTTAGACAATACCGATGGTGTGCGCGATCCTATAGGCTTCCCTTTCACTCAATTGCAGCTAGTATTACAGTGCCCTGATTTGATATAATACAGATATTAGGTTAGGGGCATACATGCCTCCTTAACCTAGAAAGAAAGAAATCTCAGTCATCACCTGACTCCCCCGGTGTTATTGCAAATGCAATTGAAAGGATTCTCCCACCACCATCCTGTGCTACAGCTAGAATTAGTCAATGGGTATATCTACCATACATAAAGGTACTGTCAATTTGTACCAATGGCTTGCAGTACACAAATACGTCTCGGTATTGCTTAAAGCTCCAAAACAGACGCTTGAACACTTGGCATCCACGGAACAATCGATCGTTGTAGTATGTAGGGACCGTTTCAAGGTCTGTTATGCAACCTGGAATGTACCTCTCCAGCACCTGACACCACTGCCATACCTCATTATATGAAGTGTCCCACCCACTATGCATATTTTCCAACGCCTTCTGCTTAGCTATCCAAGCCTTGAGGTAAGAGGACATGCACCTCAATTGGCTACGATAGTGGTAATTAAGACTGACACAGAAGTCCTGGGATCTGCCTTCAACATCGATAGTATTAAGCTAGCTATTATACCTGAATCCATCTTGGGATGATCTTGTGAACGAAGTATGTTAAATAATGCAACATTAAGTAATAACATTATTATTCAAAAACCCTAAACACTCAGTGATACTGTATCGGCAACACAGGTATGTAGACCTTTGTACTTTTTTATCTCCCACAAGCCTGTCTTTTTCCTAAAAAAAGCCATGATTTTCCATGAACATGTACCGTCTTGCACTGCACACTTGGCCTTAAACTTCTCAGATTTAGATTTAACCACGTTGTAGTTAACCCCGTGATTGATGCTATGCTGTTTCAATGCACCAAGAAAACTATCTTTACTGGAAAACTCCTAACCAACTTCTAATTCACCTGAATCCAATGACGAACCTGTACGGTCACACCTTCTGTACGGTAGATCTGGAAATTCCAACGCATCATCTGCCGATATATCGACATTATGCATATGAGCTGGAGTCGAGTATACCCTGAATCACAGATCTTCTTCTTCTTTATCTGAACCCCCTTCAACGTCTTCAGGTTCGGATAGAACATGCTCCAGTTCAAAAAATAATGTAACTTCTGCACCATCAGGGTCGAGCTCTCGAGGTGGATCCACATCGGACTCATCATCCAACCCACCATCATCTGTAACGTACGAGATCCCCTGGCCGGTGGACGTCGTAGGGGGTACATCATCCCTTTTTGTGGACGTTTTGTAACATCCCCAATTAGATGTGGATTGCCAACCACTAGAAGTTGATGTCATTCCCTAATACGTATTTCCAGCATTGAACATCGACCCACAGATGTGCATGTCACATCCACTAACCAAGTGTCGTGCAGGAGTTGTGTATTCCATACTGCCACCAAACATGGGCGCTTCCGTGTTCTGCCTTTCACTAACGGAGTGTCAGGTAGGAGTCGTGTTTTCCTCTCAAACAGTAGTAGATGTTGAAGTCGCAAATGTTTCATTTGGCGATGAAAATTGTACATATAACTCAAAATAGAGTGATCCACTAGCGAGATGAGTTTGCACCACCGCCTCAAAGCTACGACCACCTTTGATATCAAATGAGTCACATGTCACGGGATCAATCGAAGCAAAAAATCAATACTTAATAGAAGAAACCCTCATTGGCATCGTTCTGAATATTTTGCGCCTAATTCTTTTACGAAATTCTGTCAAATCTATAGTCTAGTTAAAAATCATTCGCGTTGTGTTCTCCGATAAAAAAACAATGTCGTTCTCGGTGTCACAGGCCTCACCATCATAGTAAATAACAACACTAATATGTTTACTCATCTTCAATTTCTATTCTGCTTAGCCTCTCTAATTTTTCTTCTTGTAACTTATGCAACCTGAGAATGAAATTTGGCTCATTTATAGCGTAAGGCCAAACATGAACTACTGTAGTAAAAGAGCGTCCACATGGGAGCTTTTTTCAGTAATTTTTCTGACAGTGCATCCTGCTTGAAGCGTTTTTGACACTATTTTTTCAGAACTGTCTTCTCAAAATTATTTTTTTAGGAACTATTGTAGAAAAAGAGCATCCACGTGGGAGCCTTTTTCAGCAATTTTGCTGACAGTGCATCCTGCTTAAAGCGTTTTTGACACTATTTGTTCAAAAACGTCTTTTCAAAATTATTTTTTCAGGAACTACTGTAGAAAAATAGCGTCCACGTGGGAGCTTTTTTCATCAATTTTGCTGATAGTGCACCCTGCTTGAAGCGTTTTTAACACTATTTGTTCAGAATCGTCTTTTCAAAATTATTTTTTCAGAAACCACTATAGAAAAAGAGCGTCCATGTGGGAGCTTTTTTCAGCAATTTTGTTGGCAGTGCATCCTGCTTGAAGTATTTTTGACACTATTTGTTCAGAAATGTCTTCTCAAAATTATTTTTTCAAGAACTACTGTAGAAAAGAGCATCCACATGGGAGCATTTTTCATCAATTTTGTTGACAGTGCTTCCTTCTTGAAGCGTTTTTGGCACTATTTGTTTAGAACTGTCTTCTCAAAATTATTTTTTCAAGAACTACTGTAGAAAAAAAAACCAAAATCCTTATTGTCAATATGATTTTCCCTAAACCCTAAACCTAAACACAATATTATTTTTAAAAAAACTAAACCCAATTTTAATTCATTTTCTTAAAAACAATAAACCCAAATTTAATTTATTTATTTAAAACCCTAAACCTTAATTTAATTAATTTTTAAAAAGAACACTAAATCTTATTTTATTTTTAAAAATTCTTAAAACCTAGAACCCTAAATTATTTTCACAAAATCCTAAACCTTACAAACCTAACCCTAAATTATTTTAACAAAACCCTAACCCTAAAAACCCTAAACAAAAAAACCCTAGGGACTAAACATGCAAAAAACCCTAACCTAGAAAAAACACAGAGCAAAACGCGCCCCTAGGGAGCATTTTTGCCACGTCGGCAAAGCGCGTCCACGTAAGCGCGTTTTGTACTGACATGGCAAAAACACTCCCCCAGGGGCACGATTTGCTAGAAATTTCACCATAAAACGCTCCTACGTGGATGCGTTTTGCCAAAATCTGCCCTTTCCGGTAAATAATGCAAATATTGGCCAATTTCCGTAAATATATTTGAAAATGGGCCTTTGTAGGTAAATTAGTCATATAAAAATTTAATTTTAAAATTTAATTATAATTTAAAACATTTTTTATTATTATTAAAAATCTCTTAATGATTTATGGGATTTGAACCTAAGTCAATTACATTAATAAAATCTTGAATTTACTACTCAACCAAAGTTTTATTTTATTATATAATATATATTTTTTATTTTAACATGTACAATTTATTATCTCTATTAGTTGTATATCTACTATTTATTAAGCCTATAATTGAGTTGGTGTCACCCTCAACCGAGTCATCAATAATAAAAATTACGAGATATCCTTTCATAATTAAAAAAGTTATATTATTTAAGAGTATTTTAGTATTTTTATTTTAACAAAACCAATTAAAACATGCATATTATTGGATTTGAAATCACACCAATTGAATTACTAAAACATTAAATTTACCACTCAACCAAAATTTCATTTTTATATGTTTTATACGCTTTTGTTTTAATATACAATTTATTATCTCCATCGTAATTAGTCTCAAACCATATGTTTCATTATTTATTGGATGTTACTTTTAAACAAAAATCTGTGTTTTAAATCTATGGTTACCACACACATACGAGTGTGATAGAATTTTAGTATTAATAATGTTGTTAATTGATTTGATGTCACAAGTCTACTCTATAATAACTTACAATTGAAGATAACACCATGATAAACAATTGTAGTGCATTTAATATTGTTAATCTGATATATTTTTGTATTTAAATTGGTTTTACTCACAATTGAATCTAATTCTTTTATTTTAATATAATACATATATTATGTGCTATTATAATTAATTAATTTTAAACTATATGTTTTATTATTTGTTACATTTTATTTTTAAACATATATCTATATTTTAAATCTATTATTATGTGTGATAAGATTTCTAATTATTATTAATAGTGATAAGAAAATCATATTTAAAAATTAATTTAAAAATAGAACTCACTTTAAATATTAAAAAGAAAGAAAATATTTTGTAATTTAAATAATTATCTCAAAACTGAAATTTTCATATATATATATATATATATATATGATCTTGAAGCATTTTTATATAATAAATATATATATAGTTACATTTGAACATAACACGAATACTCAATATTGTTGACCTTATATGCATACGATACAATGATGAGATTAGGCAGGATAACTGTTTAATTTCGAAAAGTTCAATTACCTTGTAAAATTTTAGTTTTAAAAATTAAATTGAATCTGAATAAAGTATTAAATCGAATCAATGTTTTTAAAATCTTTAGAACATAATTTTTAAGTTATTATTACTGATTTATATATAAAATTTTTATTTTTATTTTATAACAATTTAAAAAATTAAATTAAAAGAATAGATTTAACTAATTATCCAACTGAATGAACCGAACTGAACCAAACCAAACCAAATACTACTTGTTTGTGTAGGCTATTAGTAATCCAACTGCTTAGCCAAAATCTGTGCAAGGCATTATTTGGAGACTTACAATATACATACATAGAGTTTATAATTACAACAAAAAACTTGCATTTCTTGCTAATTAATTTAAAACATTTGATGGTACACTTTGTTATACTAGCTGTCATCTACAAGATTAAATTTGTTTAATAATTCCTGCAATTCATGCAGTGCGATCTTATACTGTTCCTCAGATTGTGCTCCTCCTTCTACAATCGGTACTGCACAGTTATGAAAGTGACTTCGCCGATAAACCGGGCCATACACATCAATGTCAGTGGAGCCTAGATCGACATGCTGAAACTTGAAATCTTTACACCAACGACGCAGTATGTAGCGCGAGGGAACTTCTTCAACACCATTATAATTAAGAACGTTCAAAGCATGCCTGCATAAATAACCTTTGTAGTTGAATAAACTGCATATGCATCGGATATCGACCTGATTAGTCTCAAACAAAACCTCGTAACTCCTAACCTCCTTCTCATTTCCTTCGATTTCGACTCTTTCTTTAACAATGTATGTTATTATTGGCCCGTTTGCAGTCACCTGCCTTGTGTTGAAGCAAGAGTACATCCCCTCAACTTCGGATTGGAACTTATCGAAGATTTCTTTTGTGTACGCTTTAGAAAGCTGGACCTCGAAATTGCATCTTGTTTTTAATTCAAAGCTTGAGTTCTTTGACTGCACATCTGCTGTGGCTTCTTTTAGGTGTTTCCTATAAAGAGCTAAATCATACTTGTCAACAAATTCCTTGAAAGATGTATGCTTATGTACATAACCATCGAAAAATGCATTTAAACTCTCGTTTTCTCGGATTGGGATCATTCCGGCAAAAAATGTATCCTTTAGGTAAACCGGTACCCATTGCTTCCTTTCTTCGTACAAAGTTTGGAGCCACTTGTTATCGCCGAGTCCGTGCTTCTTGATCATTTCAGTCCAGGAAGTTTCAAACTCGATTATCTTTAAGGAGTTATAGACTGCTTTATTCAACTGCCTTTTGATTTCTTCAAATCCTCTCAATCCTCCCAACTTCTCTGGAACTCTCTGCATGATATACCACAAACAAAAACAATGACGAGCCTTCGGAAAAACCTCGGAAACAGCAATTTGCAAGGATTTGCACTGGTCCGTAACAATAACTTGTGGTTGGTGCCCTAGCATGCATTTAAGCCATGCTCTAAAAATCCAGACAAAGTACTCCACTGACTTGTGTCCAAGGAAGCCACATCCCAATAACACTGATTGCCCGTGATGGTTCACTCCGACAAAAGAAATCAAGGGAAGTTCATATTTATTTGTCAAGCATGTTGTGTCAATTGCAACGGTGTCGGAAAAATAACCATAAGCGGCCCTGGACCTAGCATCTGCCCAGAAGACATTCTTCAACGGACCGTCGTCATCAAAATCCATCAAGTAAAAGAAATTCGGATTAGTCAACTTCATGCGACAGAAGAAATTATAAACAGCATATGCATCGCCCTCTTTAAGTTCCAGATGTTTAGAGTGATCTGGTTGATGAATACCCTCCCTTTCAGAAACATTTGAGAATCCATTAGACACAGCATCCATGGCAGCAGTTCGATATAACTTGATGGTATGTATTTCTGTTACAGGTTCTGCTGGCGGTCGTGCCTTTCTGGCTGCAAGAATCATTTTCTTATGGGACTTGTAAAACCTTTTGATCTGTGGACTCACCTGGTGATTGTGCTCAAGCTCGACTTCAACTATTCTCCACCTTTTAGAGTCCACAAGCCTAATGACTACCATTGCAGGACAACCGGTTCTTGTTTCGGGTCTCGGGTTGTTGGCTTCACTCTTTTTCTTAAAACCTGCACTACTGCAGCTAAGTTTTGCTCTATAGCGCTCTTTCTTTTTGGTTCTAAACCACGAATTGCTAACTCTGATGCCAAAACCCTGTTCCTTAGCATAGATATTGTAGAAGTCATAAGCTTCGTCGAAAGAATCGAACTCCAAACCAATGGTCGGCAGAGGTGGTTCTTTCTTTGAATGTTTTGAACCAGTTTCATCATCATGTTCCACGGCACTGCAGTCTCCCTCACCCTCACCGTCACCCTCATACTCATCAACCATATCAAATACCGGCTCGCTATTGAGGCAAACTTCTTCCATCTGGAAAGAAAATGTATAAAATTAAGAAGCTCAACACAGACGATCCTGTATTAAGCATCACAGAAAGCAAAAGCACAATAAAATCCCAGTTCATTCAGCAACATGTAAGAAAATAACTTAAAACGCAATGAAACGGTATCGTATGTGCTCACAAACTACGAAGAATAAATAATAAAGTACACAACAAACACAAAGCTTAACACTACTACACTAAACATACTGATGAAAACATAATAAGAATATTAGACAAAGCTAACCAAGAAAATCAACTATATCTAACTGTTCTTCTTGGACTGAACATGAAATAAAACTGAAAATCCAACTTAATCTTGGAGACTGGACCGATTTGAATGAGCTCGACTCATTGAAGAATATCATTTCCTTATCAATAAATGCTAATATCCAGTCACGCATAGAACTACAAGGAATGCTAAAGATTTAGATCCCAGCAAAGAAAGTGCTGAATGGTTCAGTGGAATACTCAATGGTTTCTTTTCAAGGTACATAACATACAGAAACAATAAGGAAGTGCTCAGGCTGAATGGAAACAAGGGAGGAAAAGCTAAACAATGTAATCATACCTTCAACTCAAACTATACTGCTGTTCTTCATATTGTCCATGCCAAAGAATCACCTTCATCAGCTTTCCCATCAAACAGTAATCGAGCAAACGATTCTGAAGCACTGAGAAGCCCATGGATTATCTACTTACAGGACAAGGCGACAAGCTTCCCCTCTAGCATAGTTTAACCCCTATAGCGCCTACAGCATCCTTTCGCTGGAAAAAGAAAACATAATCTTAACTCGTGCAGCAACCGATAAATCATAACAAACTAGCCACACCATAGGGTATTATAATCATATAGATAAAATGCAAGACCATATTAACGAGAAAAATTCACAAATGAAGTAGAATGGCCTTCCATAAGATCAGCAACAAAAGAATAGAAAAATACAGAGCACTTAAATTTAGCAAAAATCCTTGCTACCAAAAAAAGAAGAAAGTAAGAGGCTCCCCACATTCTAATTCCTTTAGAGGAAAAACTTTTGTCATGACCTGAACCAGCCTGATGATCGTGTCACGAGGACACAAACCAGAGTTCTGCAGAGTGCATTCCTTTGCGTGTGAGGACGTGGGTTAGAATATGCGGCGACACAAACCATGAAAGACCTATTCATATCCAGAGAAGATAATTCTGGATTATGCATCACGAACCATCGAGACAAGTGGAATCATGACTTACAACTCAGTGGAATCGTGACAATTGGCAACCAAAATTCTGTAGAATGCTTTCCTTTGTGTGTGAAGATCTGGGTTTGAATCTATAAATATACACCTAAGAGTGAAGGTGCCCAAAGAAGACAGTTCCGGAGCATACATCACAATGCAGACCAACGAGCTGGGTGGAATCGTGACAACTTTATTTGGTACTGAACTTAAAAGTCCGAAACTAGTATGAAAATGCATTTCCAAGAACTAAAACTACAGATGAATCCGAACATATAAATGGACCATAAAATCCATGCAATAATCCAGTAATACTATGTAAATTATCAGTAAGAAATCACCAAACAAGAACCTCGTTAATCTATAAAGCACAAAGGCGATCGCAACAAAACAAAAAAGAATTCTGATCATTAAATACTTGATTATATAAAATTGTTACGACCCAAAGGAAGTAAACTGAATTTCCTGCACCTGTATTAATCTAATTTCTTTTTGTCAAAGATTAAATTACTAATTTTAATTATAAAGTTAAAGAGTTTTGAGCATCATAAATGATTTATTTTCCGTTTGGTTGCTGAGAAAACGTCATTGTTTCGTACCTTTGCCACACTCTTAGTACTCAGTAGTAATTAAAAGAAATCCAAAATTTAAATTATAAAAAAATGTATCGAAAATTTTCAAGCTTAATCGCTTGATTACTTCATTTATAAGTTTTTTACTTCATTTTAGAAACCAAACAAAAAAAAAAGTTCCAAATCGCTGGAAACCCTAAGTCAACGTGATTGAAATTTTAAGCGAAAAGGAAAATCAAAATTGACGTTTTGATGAGTTGAAAATCGTAGATGATGATCTTACGATGATTCGTGGAGCTGAGGTGAGTCAGACGAGGAGACTCGGGGGGGCGAGGCGCTGAGTCCGCTCACTCACTGCTTTTAGAATTTGGCGTTGGGGAAAGGGAAAATGCGAGTCTCACACCGGGGATTACAGAGGTTTCGTAGATCTATCGACTCGATGAGTTGACACGTGGGAACTTTCTCTTTTTCATGGTTAAGAAACTACAATGTATTGCGTGCACTGTGCTGCTGAGAGTTTGGTGACAACTTATGCTTAGATTAGACGAAGATATGTTTATTTCCGGTGAGATTAAAAATAGTGATGAGATTTGATAATGAAATTAAAAATAATGATAGAATACGTCTTTAGATTTAAATGTAATTGTAGTAATAAGTTGAGAATACAAAATGATTATTAAGAATATTAGATTAAAAATGATATATAATAAAAAAATTAATTATTTTCTTTTACGAAATTATTAAAAATATGTGAATTTATAAATTCATTTAATAAAATATTAAAATGTAGCTTTCAATATTTTATTATAAATATTTTAATCAATTATATAATCAATTTAAATTATTAATTAGATAAAATGATATTTTTTAATATTTTTATAGTTAGTAATTTTTTATAACAATGATAAATATTATTTTCACACATAATAATATTATACTTGGATCAAATTTTGAAATATCTAATCGGATGATTTTTAATACAAAAAAAATAATAACATAAGACATAACAAGTTTCATTAATATTATAAATTAGGTTACGATACAAAATGTCTTTACAAAGACGAATTTGTTAAACTAGTCACAATGGTTTCCCTTAACATCGCAATTTTAAGGTCACCTTCACTGTTAGAAGAACTCGATTCACCTCGATCAAAATGGCCTGAAGAGACTGGCATATTGGATATATTCTCAAATTGTCGAAAATCTTCATCATTTGACCAAGCATGTCTTCGAATGTAATTATGCAAAACCATTGTTGCAATAACTATTAAACTTACTTCTTGATTGAATAACTTGGAATATCTATTAATATTGGTTATTTTTTTTCCACACTCTAAATGTTCGTTCAATCATAGAGCGTAATGAAGAATGGGCATGATTAAAAATTTCTTTTTTTTCCAAATACTCGACAATTACCTCGACAAAAATCATGTAAATGATATCGTTCCCCTATATATGGACCTAAAAAACCTGCCATTTGTGGATATTTTGAATCCAGAAGATAATATTTTCCTACAAAAAAGTATAACATAATATCAAGTTTAAAAATAAATTAAAAATTTTAATATTGTTTTTATGTAAAGATTAATTAAAAAAATTAAACTTGAACCTGGTGGAGGGTGTGGAGATTTTTTAACTCTTGCTTTCTAAGTGCTTGTAGAAAAATTGTAATGTCATGTGTTGTTCCTTCCCAACCAGGAAATGCAAAAATAAAGCACATGTTGAAGTTACAAATTGCCATAATATTTTGAGTTGGTTTACATTTCCGTCCAATATAAGATATTTGACAAGAAGACGAAATGCATGCTTCTATGTGGGTTACATCTATGGCCCTACTACAATCTTTTAAAATAAATACAAGTAATGAGATAAAAGTTAGAAATAATTTATATTTGAGAAGTATAAAGACTGTGTAAATTTTACCTTAAAGTGAGGCCAATATCTTGTATCATGTCGAATATGATTCGGTACTTCCTCGGATTGACCTTTAGTGGGTTTAATCTTATATATTTCCATTCGAGCAAATATATGCAATATCAATAAAAATTCGACTAATAGTTTCCCCGGATCGTTGAAATCACTCTGTTGCATTCGAATTTGATTCTCTATTTCCAAGAATGTACAATGATAATGTTAACTTCTTCATTGTCGATACTTTCCCATGCTTTAAGCCATAATTGGTTTGCAAATCATGCAACAAGCTGTGAAATATATTTTTTGGCATCCTAAAACTATTCATGCAATCATCATAATGCCCGTTTAATATTTTGTCCACCCACATTTGACCTGTATAATTTGAATCCATACAAGGTTGTATAGTGAAATAAGTTTCATGGTGTACCAATACAATGCCTAACACATTCTTCCTCTTCATGATAATTGTTGTGCTCAACTTGTGTAACAATTGTAGCTATTCTTCGTTGAGCTTCTTCTCTTAATTCAAGGATATCATAATTCATATCAAAACTCTTACACATATTGTTAAATTCATCCATAACCTGAAAAAGTAATCAAATAAAAATAAATTAATATTTTGTGACATTCTATACAACACAAAGAAACTTGAATAAAAGCATAACATAAAAATATCAAACATAAAAAAGTATCATACATTAGTTTTACACATAAAAAAGCATCATACATTAGTTTTACACGTAAAAAAGTAGTATAGTCATATCACAGTAATAACCCTAAGAAGCTTATGGTAGAGGTGGTTGACAGAATGGTTGGAAGGGAAATGAGGTTGTTGCTACCAAGGATGAAAATGATGCAATTGGATTTTGTTCAGCATACTCACCTTGAAGCCACCAAACCCTAACATCTAGATCTAAGTTAAAAAACACCTATCGTTTCATCGACATTTGAAACATTTTGATGGCAAAATAGTACAATTCATCTTTTTTTTTTTTTGTAATTTCATCTTCCAAAGCACTCAAAACATCCATTGCATTTGAAATAGTATATTGAGAGTGAGGAAAAATAATTTTATTCACTGACTTCCTTGGACTAGCCATACTCTCACATAACTTCTCAATCAGAGTAGTCAATGTATTTTTTGATGATTTTCTACTTGAACTTGATTTTTTTCCTTTATCGTGTATAACCCCAAGTGTTTGCTTTCTTATATTAGGAGTTTCATGAGAAGGGTTTGATGGTGCCTCATTAGAAGGAATACCCTCATTCTCATTACTATGTTTATCTGAATCACCAAATCCCTCATTAGGTGTATCATCTCCCATAGGAGCCCTACTTGGAAGAACACCAGATGAAGGTGCCCATACATGCTCTCTAGTGGCTACAATGTCACCAAACATTTTCCACATTAACTCATTCAAATATGACTCAATTCATTTCTTCTTAAATCCTTTAAAATCAAGATTTTCCTACATAATATGTTAAATGTTATACTAAGATTTTTATATCTGTAAATTATTAATTTCAATAAAATTTATGCATTAAAGTATTGATAAAGTTAATACTAACTGTGTTTTTCAACCCACCGTTCTTCGTAGCTTCGACAATCTTTTTAGATGGACACCATCCTATACTTGTAGATTCCTTAAGAAACTCCCTCCACTTATTTTTCAATTGAACTTTTCCATAATTTTTTTTTTGTGTTCTTGCTTGAAAAAGAGCAATAACATTTTCTCATCCTTTTGAATTTAGATGAGTTGCCTATTTATTACCAGCATTGACTTTATTCACGCAAAGTTCACAAAATATCAACGCCTGCTCATCATCCCAAACAGCTTTCGTTATTGAAGTATTATCTCCCTCCACAAAATTTTGTGTCTTTACTATCTATTTTTATTTCAATTTTAAATGTCAACCGACATAAAACCATAAATATATATATCATAATAACCATTATTTAAAGATCACTATTATAACAAATACAAACAAATATATATCTTTAGATATCATGATATATATACACCCACACATTTGTAAATCACTTTCAATGTTTCTCACAAAAAACTCTTTGACAATTGGAATTAAATTGCAAACACTAAAAATTAAATGAACTAATATTATCTCCACTGTTGCAGGAAAGAATGCCATGTAATGACAGAGGAATATAACTAAGC
Organism: Gossypium raimondii; assembly: GCF_025698545.1. Classification (NCBI taxonomy): domain Eukaryota; kingdom Viridiplantae; phylum Streptophyta; class Magnoliopsida; order Malvales; family Malvaceae; genus Gossypium; species Gossypium raimondii. Next base: position 22,594,704 of record NC_068570.1, read on the forward strand.
TACGTGGAATTGCAAGGACAATAGTTGTATCATACTGGGTTTTTTACTAAACTAGGCTAAAATTTTTTTTTATGTACTGAAATGGGGTGTCAGAAAACTTATTTACGAAAATAGGGTACTTTTTTCATTGGAGCCTATCTCAGAGGCGCCAATGAATAAAAAAATATTAAATTTTTTTTCTTTTTTAATGGCGCCTATTAGATAGGCGCCAATGAATATTTTATATTAATTTTTTTTTATTTATAAAATATAATTAAATATTTTCCCGGGTCAGTATATGACCCGTATAATATATAGTATTGGCGCCTATCTCAGAGGCGCCAATGGTGGTGCCTATCTGAGAGGCGCCAATGGTATTATTTTATATAAAAATTTGTTTCAAAAAATCAATAAATACTGTTAAATAAATACAAAATCAAATAAAATTACATAATTGAAAAGTTACATTATATAAAAATTAAATGAGTTAACAACAACTATATAATTAAAAAGTCAGTTATAATTAAACTTTTAATAAAATGATTTTTAATTTTTTATAAACTTTTATGTTAAACTCACCAAATACTAAACTAAACACAACAATTTATAGTTTAATCCTAAATTACTAATAAATTAAATTTTAAATAATTACAAACACAAAATTTATAGCATAATCTTAAATTACTAACAAATTAATTATAAAAAATTACAATATTCATACAAAATTACAATATTCATACAAAAATTACAATATTCATACAAAATACTAATCCAAAACTATAAATACAAAATTAATTATAAAATAATTACAATATTCATTCAAAATTACAATATTCATACAAAATACTAATCAATAACTATAAATACAAAATTAATTATAAAATAATTACAATATTCATACAAAATTATAATATTCACACAAAAAGTTACAATATACGTACAAAATTACCATTGGCGCCTACCTATGAGGCACTTTTAATGGTGCCTGCCTATGAGGCGCCACCCGACCCATTTTCCCCTTTGACCCGTTGACGTATTTTGACCCGTATTTTTATTTAAATTTAAAAAAAATAAAAGAATAATATTTTATTCAAAAAAAAGAAAAAAATTTAATAGTTTTTTATTCATTAGTGCCTCTGAGATAGGCACCAATGAAAAAAGTAACCCATTTTCGTAAATAATTTTTCTGACACCCTATTTCAGTACAAAAAAAAAATTTTAGCCTAGTTTAGTAAAAAACCCTATCATACTTCTTAATAAACAGCAAAAACATGCCAAAATATTTGGGACTTTCGAAATATGGCTTCATATTTCAACAAGAGAAAATGATGCAAGGAAAGAAAAAAATAAGAACTAAGCTCCACAGTTTACCAACTTCTAAAGAATTGGCATAAAGACAAGCCCTCGAACATAATTTACTTGCAGCATGGATTTAAAGCTACAGGACAAGTAAACTAATTTATAATCAAGTAACTTTATCACTTTTAGTCAAAATCTTCTGGAGCATTAAACATATGAATAAGTCCGAAGCCAGAATCATCTACATTCAAGTGATTTAAAAATAAATGATATATGAGTTTTTATCTTTCAATTACAAGACATGTTCAAAAACTATGAGCATTTAGGGTTGCAAGATTAGGAAATCAACATAGAGCCTTAGCTTCATAACAAACTAAGAATTCATTTAATCCACAAAATAACATCTAATTTATGCCAAAAATATCTAGTGCTTCTTGTAGTTTCATGCCAGGATACTATTTGCATAAGGCCACAACTAATGCTAGAGAATTTAATTGTTAAACGGTTGAATAAGAATCTAAAAGTTTAGTAACAACCTTCAGAACTTTAAACCCTTGTTTCTTTTCACAAGTATAAATAGCTGCAGACTTCCCACTCTGCAACATGAGAATAAATACCTTTAACTTCAATATACAGAATGCTCTCCAAAAAAGCAATCTTATAAGAAAAAACTGGAAATGGGCTCCAATAATATATAAGCAAGAGATTCCCTAAAACCTTGTACAGTCTCTATACTGACACCTTTGCAGGTGTAGCTACTTTCGCTGTTGTGAGTAAATCAGCTTAATTTCAAGTTCCTAGTTCTATTTTCAAGAAAAGAGATCTTAAAGCTTCCCATAATACTCAAATTGTAACAACCCGTTTTTCAGTGGTGTCGGAAACAGAGGCATCGGGGCCACAAATTCGATGAGTAAGTCCGTAAATATTATCACTTGATATTTACAAGTCGAATATAGAGTATTTATAAATTTTGATTTAATGATTTATGTTAAATGTAGGAAGAATTAGGTTTAAGTGGTATGTCCTTAAAGTCAAGTGGTTTTAGGAAATGAGGTATTGGGACTTCGTTTCTATAAACTGAGCATCCTCATTTTTATTAAATATTTATGAAGTGTTATTAAGTCGTATTAAAGTTTTGTTGAGAAATTTTGACGTTTAAATAGTTAATTAAGTAAAAAGAACTAAATTGTAAAAGTTACAAAATTTACTTCCTATTGGTTTTAATTAATTAATTGGTTTATTTAGTTAATGTGAGAGGACTTATTTGGTAATTAAACCATTAAGATTAAATGTGTTTTATAATATTATTATTATATTAATTAAATGTTAAAATAGTAAAAAGTCATAAAAGAAAGCATCATCTCCTTCATTTTTTTTATTTTTCTTCCACTGAACCTCCATGGCAATGAAGCTTGAAGTTCCGCCTTGGTTTTGTTGATGCATGGTAAACTTTTGTTAATCCATTTTTAGTAAATTTTATATTTTTGAAATCGTTGTAGTTTAATTTAGTTAACCCAGTGGTCAATTTGTTAAATTGTTAAGTGTATAGAATTTTACCATGGATGAATTTGTGATGTTCTTGAAATTTTATGATAGATTATTAAGCTTGGTTGTTAATTATAAGTATTTTGTTAAGTAATTTTGATGATTTTCAAGTTTAGGGACTTATTTATGAAATGGTAACATTCAATGAAAATATTGCAAATTATGGATAAACATGGGCTATTATAAGACTAGGTAAAATTAGTTAGAATGAATTTTAATTAAAAGTGGTTAAATTGCAAGTTTGATTTAAGGGATAAATTGCATAAAAGGTAAAATTTGAGGGCAATTTTGTAAATTTTCATTATGGAGGGTTATATGTTAAATTAATTATTTTGAAAGCTGGAAAGAGATTAATTGAATAAAAATATTTATCTAGTGATAAGCTATAAAAGTAACATATTTTAATCTCATTCTTAATTTGGATGATTAATTGTGCAAATTAGTGAATTTGATGCTCCCGATCATTTAAATTCATGTTTCTATACTTAGGAGAGCATTTGGGAGCAAAAGGAGTGAAAAACGAGTCAAATTCGGACAAATAGAGCTATTTTCAAGAGCCACACGGCCTGGGCATTTCTACACGGGCTGGACACAAGCCCGTGTGAGCCATAGAATTTGAGTAGGCAAGAGAAGATTGAATCAAAATAATTCCTTCTTTTTAAGTAAAGCTCTATTTCTGTCAGAGGGCAATATGAATGGTATATCAAACGCACTAAACGAGTTATACGATTTCTCTAGTGTGGAAGTAGGCCAACATTTTTATTGGAAAATAGCAGGTTTCCAAGTCCATGCCCAAATATGCGGAAAAACCCAATTTTTAGGCTTTCTGAGCATTTTAAAGTCTAAAAATACCCATTAGAAGAAGACATAAGGGAGTATCAGAGAAGATTAAAGAAAACACTCAAAGAACACCATCAGAATCAACTCGGAAGTGGATCTCCATCAAGATCAAAGATCTCCTTTTAATTTCTTTCAAAGTTTTTATGAGTTTTTTTATATCTTGTGGTTCTTCTGACGTTTTTATTCAGGATTATGAACTACCCTAGATACCTAGGGAGGATGAAACCTATGATGAATCCTTTTATTTAAATTCTGTTTTTACGCTATAAATACTTGATTCTTGTTCTCTATTATGTATGCTTATTTCTTTTTTTTAATATTTTTAGGATATTAATTCATGTTTCATGTGCTTAATTCAGTGGAGCAAAAGTCTCTGTTTAAGAGTAGATCTAGTATAATTGAGTGGAGTTGCATGCAATCCTAGAAATATGATGACATATATCCACTGGATTAGAGTCAAATCTAATAGAGGAATCCATATATCGAATTAAAGTGACGATAGGGGTTTTAATTAGAAAGAGATTTCAATTAATCAACTTAGAGTCATTTGTTTTTACTCTCGAAAGAGATATTAACATAATTTAGGGATTTCTATGGATAAAGAAACAAGTGAATAAATCGTTTAATTCAGATTCATAATAAAAGATGAAGTTTAGGTGGATTCTTTCCTGAGTATTGTCTATCTCATTGGTTAATATTAGATTATTTCTTTAATTCATTCTCTGTTGCGTTCTTAGTTAAATTAGTTTAGTAAATTTAGATTAAAACAAATCACTCCAAATTGTTAGCTAAATAATAGAAAAACGGTAATTACTAATACTTTTAGTCCTCATGGATATGATATTCTCTGCTCAGCATAGCTATACTATTGTTCGATAGGTGCGCTTGCCTTTGTCGTATTTATAGTTAGTTTATTGACCATCATCTAGATCAAGAAATGACTCAAACGAACACTAATCATGGGAAAACCAAAATAGCGGATTAGTCGTTGGATCACTTTAGGACATCGTTTTGGTACAGGTAAGTTTGTATGAACTGTAATCACTTAAAAATTGTTTAAATTGAATGTTGATTCGATATAAATGAATCAATATACAAATGTATCAATGCTATGATGAATTGACGAAAATCGAGTCCTGGTTGAACCTTAGGAATTCTTAGGATACAAATGACATGTCATTAGAGATTTCATGTTTCGGGTGCTGGTTTTAAATATCCTACCGATGACTAAGGTCCTGCATTTGTTGTGGATTCTCCACAGCTCGTGTAAGCAACATCGTGTAGCTTACATTCCAACCCACAGCTCGTGTGAGCAGACTCATTTCACAGCTCATGTGAGCATTTATATAAAGGAAAGGTTACAGTTATATGTAAAGGCACACTTCGTGTGAGTTTTCCCGAGTTTCCGATGTAATTCTAGATGGTTCAACGAGTATGAAAAGGAAACGAAGTGGTAAGTATTCAAATCAAATGAATCATGAAATTACGAAAAGGATTTATGATCTAAATGATGTGATTACATGTGTAAGTTTACTTATTTTATGGATAAATGCATTTATATCATGGACAAGTGCACTAACTTGTGAATTGATGTTGTTTAGGCTTATACTAAGCGTTTGGAATGGAGTTTTGGCCTGTATAATCTTTGGAAATTATGAAAAGGATTTATGATCTAAATGATGTGATTACATGTGTAAGTCTACTTATTTTTATGGAGTTTTGGCATGTATAATCTTTAGAAAGCTATGTTGGTTTGGTACACTTTAATGCCTTACCAAGTTATGTTATTTTGGTTACTTTAAAGTTCTTATTTATAAGGTTCTCTTGGCATGTTGATGATGGTTTGAAAATGGTTACTTGTGACATGTTTTAGTTCATATTTGAACTAGGTTATTATGTATGAAAATGACATTATTAACATGTATAGGTTATTTTGTAATGGTATTTAGTAAATGTGTAAATGGTAATATGGTAGGTTTGTGCTTGAAGTTTATGTATGGTTTATGGACTTGTAATGCTTGTTAAGTTAAGTCCTTTTGATCAGTTTTAGGTAATTGATGTGCATGAACTTTTGTCATTTTGATGTTGGCTTGGAAATGGTCATTCATGATGTGTTTTAGGCACATAGTAGAATTAGGTCTTTATGCATGAAATGAAGCAATGTTAACATGTTTTGGTAAATGGTGTTTGGATGTATTTGTGGTGCCTTTGAATGACATATTGGTTAGGTGATGTAGGACGTATGAAATGGCATATTTATGCATGTTTGAATAATGTTCGAAACCCTTGAATGTGTGCTTAAATGGTTTGAGTAGTTATGCATGAATTAGCTATGAAATGGTTTGATTTTAGGTAAATTTTAGGTTCACACGGCCTGGGACACGGGCTGTCACACAGCCGTGACACACACGGCCATGTGTCATCTATAAATTTCTTAATGATTCAAGTCAGTGAGTTACACGGCTTAGCACACAGGCGTGTGGGGCATCTTAGTAAGTTGCACGGCCTGGAACACAAGCGTGTAGGGCATCTCAGTGAGTTACACAGGTGAGGACACGAGTTAGGACACGGCCGTGTGTCCCTAGTTCGAAAGTTACACGGCCTGACCACATGGCCGCATGACCCCTATTTCCAACTTTTGCAACGTTTTCTTAAACTTTTTGTTTTGTTTCAAATTAGTCTTGAATTGCCACAAAGCTATTTTTAGGGTCTCGATGGCTTGATTTAGAGACAGAATGCATGTGATTGAATGGATTATGATATGTTTAATTTATTTATATATTACGATGTTAAATGTTTTTGATTGTACAATAATGCTCCACAACCCTAATTTGGTGACGGAGATGGGTTAGGGGTGAAATAATATGTAATCAACACAAATATATGAAAAACTAACCTTCATACAAAGAAACAAGTAGCAACCACAACCAAGAACTAAAGCAAAAAAGTAGGGAGAAACCAGCAATAATGACTGTTTTGGTTCCCAAATCTAGAAAGAAATAAAGTTGGAATAGAAATTAGTTTAACTTTTAAGGATAAAAAGTAAAATAATAAATAAAAGTATGGGTATTTTTTTTCTGTTAAAGATATTTGCTGTTTTATTATGCTAAACTGGTGGTAAAACCTCTGGTCAATTTTAAGGCTGCCAGTGTGATTGAAATTAATTTCATTGCACTGTTGATGTTCATCCAAACACTGCATCAGTGAGGTTGAGAGCATATTCTTGCGCCAACTGCACCACACTGGCGTTAATCGCCAAACCAAAGGAAGCCTTAGAGTTGGTTATGGGCTAGTGAGTTTGATAAATATATTTCAATTCAATCCGATTTATTTTATTATTTAAAATAATATGTTTTTTTAAATAATTTTACAGTTAATTTAAATAAAAATTATTATTTTTCAAATGATAAAATGTATCAGTTGGGTGGGATGTACTGAGGCTCGAACCTAAAAATTGTTTTGAAATTGATTTCAACTCGGTCCATCCATGAACAACAACTTCGTCTTTTTCTTTTCCATTTTTAGCAAATTTAATTTTTCAAACATCAAATTCATAATTTACTCTTGATGATAGTTGTATGTATCATTTGAACCATTTCGATCTATTTCGACAAATACTACTTCGTATTAGTATGTATTTTGTATCAATTGATATAATATTTTAAATCAATTTTTATAATTTTATTGTCTTAGTTCTTTTTACTTTGTATTAATAATTATCCTCAACCGAGATAGCAAAAAAAAAAAAAAAAAGGTGTGCACAAATTCCAAGTAGAATATTATTTTAAAAATTTAGACTTCGAAAAAATGTTATAATCTCTGAATTTCTTAAGTACAAAGAGAACTCATTTGATTTTTCTCTTCTATTTGGCTTCAATTTAAGAATAGTCTAAATTTGATCTTAGAAGTGTGGTTTACTTCAAAGGTTGTTGAGACCTGGTCTTGAAGTTGAGTTTAATGAGTTGTTTGCTTGAGAATTTGATTTGATTTTGGATTCAAGGGTCGTTGAGACTTAATATTGAATAAATGATGTATGCTTCAAGGGTCAACGAGACTTGATCTTGAAATCGAGTTGGGAGAAATCCAAGGGTCTTTGAGACTTAATCTTGAATGGTTGAATCCGCTTCAAGTGTCGTGGTGATTTGCTCTTACAACAAGTTTTATCTCATTTCTTCAGTTGAATTGGATCGATAGGCAGCTTTCTTCAAAAATAACTTTTAGCTTCCTCTCCTTAGTTGAATTGGATCAGGAGGTGATTTTTCTTTGGAACTGATTTAGTGTTCGTCAGAATTTATTTATTTATTACTTATCTCTTGTTAATTTAATTAATTAGATATAAAAACCAATAAATATTATCACTTAATTATTTTATTTTAATTAGTGATAATATTCTTTATTCTTTATTTGTTAATAAATCTAAATTAATTAGAAAAAATAATTTGATGTAATATATGATGTCATCTTTTTTAGCTATGATAAATTTGGCTTAGCCTATAGTAACTTCAACTTAATATGTGATATTTTATCATTGGTTCAAAACTTTTTTTTTTATGTATAAATGCTTTCTCAAGACTCAGTCACGCGCATAAGGTTTTTTAAAGTGTATAAGTGAATTGGTAAAACTGGGACACACTCTCACATTTGTGTCATATTTCCGACTTCAGCTTACCATAAAGAAATGCACGGTGCATTAATCATTGGCCATATATAAGCAATGCAGTTAATACGGCAAAATCATGGCCAATTCTCCAATCACCATGTCCTGTTTCTTTATGCGTCATATTTTACCCACCAATTCACTTTTCGGGACAATTAAGTATATATGTTAGTTTTAAAAAATATTTGAAGTTTAAAGGTTTTTTTTTTTTAAATTAAAGAAGGGAAAAGTGTGCCCCGCAATTGATTTATTTTAAAAAATAAAAAATATAAATGTTAACTGTTGTATCACCAAGTCCCTGATTTTCTAATCGTCGGGACCAACAACTATTGAAAAAATCCCCAACGTTTAAAATATTTTTCTTATATATATTCTCTATACTTTCAATTTTTTCACTCAATCTTATTCATCTATTCTCTTAATTCTTTTATTCTTAATTTTCTATCCTAATCTCTCAAATTCTTCTTCTTTCAATTTTCTATCCTAACTGTTTGTGAATTCTTAGATTTTATTCGATTACAAACATATTTCTAATGTCCAATTACAAATGGCAAGAAAATATTATTATATTTTCTATTTTAATTAATATCATTATTAAGTTGTTAATATTATTATTTTTTTAGTTTTTTATGTTTATATAATCTGGACGAAAATTGAATTATTGAAACATATATACACAATTTAAGAGCAAGAGCATCGTGTGGTATTGAACAGTACTTGAAAGAGGCGAGATTCTTACACGTGTCCTGTATGCTCGGCAGGACTAAATTGGAGCCTGCACTTATTAGTGCTTTGTTGAAAAGATGAAGACCCGAGACACACACAATACATCTTCTGTGCGGTGAGTGTACGATTGCACTCAAGGATAGGACATTACAACTCGGTCTACCAGTTGATGGGCTAGTCGTTATGGGGGTAGTGCGTGTTGGTGATTGGAGCGCAATTTGTTACCAAGTTTTAGGAAAGGTGCTGGACAAGTTTAGTGGTAATTGGATACATATGAAATGATTAGAAGATAATTTCTTACATGTCGACAACTCTTCTAGTGAGGTTGAAAGACAACAATTTGCTCGAGCATTCTTACTGTGAGGTGGCTTTAATATCAAAATCTGGTACATTTAAGGTGACTCATACAACTAGTCGACCTAAAATAAGTCGAGCGACCAATTAGGGATCAACTACCTTAGCTACATTGTACCGAGAGATATGTCAGAGAACTGAAGCACATAAAATTAAAATTAGTTTTTGTATACTCCTTAGTCATGGGCATGGTACCGTTTATCTTTTTTACATCACCAAGTAAACTACCCTTATCAATTGCCACTCGTAATAAGGTAAGATTCATTCAATACTATAGTTATCATATTATTTTTTTTATTATTATATTTTTGGAATAACATATTATTTAAACAAGTGGAATAATGATGCGAGTCATGTGGGTACACTAGTTATTGTTAGATTAATGGTTAGAAGTCGAGGTTAGTATTTGAAATTTTCAATTACATAATAATTACATAAGGATTTAAAATTTAATATTAGGTATGTAATAAATTTATAATTTCGTAATGCAGTTTGCATGAATGTCATACTTTGATTCGAGAATTCAAGAATGCATCTTGGTCAAATTTTTGACGAATCGAAATATATGGCATGTCAAAGTGCCATTGATAATTTTTACAACGATTGAGATGCATGAATCTGATCGAGTGATGTACCAGTTTAGGCTTGTGCAAAATATTCCACCCTCACCTCAGAACCTCGATAAACTTCACAAGATTGACTTGCGGGGGAGAACTGGAGAAGATTGGCCTAAATTCCATGCCAAGTATGCGAACATAGGCATGATTTCATACGTATGCACGAACCAATTGTTAGATCAAATTTAGCAATGTCTTCGGATTACATGCCATGATTTAGACTTCATGATAAGTTATATCTATTGTCGAAGGAGAAAAGGAGTAGAAAAATTCATTATAAAAGGTTAACACCATCCATATGAGGCCGTAATCGTGAGTACATGCATCGAGTTCATCATCATCAGCTCCAACCCTGAATTCTATACCGATGGGTACACTTCCCAGTCAGTATGGTTTATATTTTTCTAGTGCATTTATTAATCGAACGTGTGTCACAACCCGATGGGTGTCGATTATGAGAAGGATTTTTTAGTGGTTGGGGTTTTGACTCATCTTCTTCATCTTCATCTCCATAATTATATTCATCTTCATCTTACTCTTTCGTGCTAGATTGTATTTGCATATTAAGTTGCCAGCGTATAACCCTACAAAATAGTTAGCAGATCATATCTCCACTCATTAATCCCTCATAGAAGGATTAGTTCCTCATGGCGTTCATAAACAATATATAATCGATGTAAAGAGAAAGCATACTGATTAAATTAAGAAGATAGAGCAAATGAAGGAGCCTGATTATATTGATATTAAGTGTAAATCCACAGAGTTGAATGATTCCAAAATCCAGATCTCTTGAAAGGAAACAACAAACAAATAAACTAAACTCTAGAAACCTAAGAAAGAAAACGAAACTAAATCTAAAGAAAGAAACTAGGTTAATGGAAAGGTATCTATAACATGTTCCAAATGAGCTTATTTATAGCCTTCAGGTGATCGTCGTCCTTAACCCTAGGTTAGCTGACATTCCCAAGCTTTAAGTTCGATTATGCAGACCAAAATGCCCCTTCTTTGTGTTTGATTTCCATCCCAGAGTCGATGTCGTGACACACCAAGACCTATATCATGACATAGCAATCAATATGCTCCTCTGTAGCCATCTTCAGGGGTATGTCAGGACACCTTCAGTCTATGTCGCGACATCGAAGGCAGACTTGAGTTTTCTTCATTTTGTTCCTTATATTGCGACATCAGACCTCTCGTGTTATGACATAGCTTCCAATATTGACCTAAAATGTCTTTTAATGGTCTCCTACACACTTACAAAGTACGTTAGCTCTCCCTTAGGCCTCATTCAGCCCATAAGGTCAATAAAAGACTTAATTTGCACATTTAATAAAATGTAAGTAAAACTAAAGAAACTTAACTAAAATGTAATGAAAATACTTGTATTTAGGCTCTTTAAGTGTGAAAACTAGTTTAATTTGCTACACCGAATTATAGCAGATCAAACTCCCCCACACTTAAGTCATTACTTGTCCTCAAGCAATATAAACAAAGATGACAAACAAAAACATGACGACCCTTGAGAAAATATGATACAAGTATTGACTTCAGAGCATATAGCTTAGGCATTTCATGTTTTACTAACAATTTTAACATAATGAATAGTTAACTTACCACCTTTGACTTCAAACATCTAGGTTCAGTATGTTACAAAATATACAAGTATTAAGGGTCTCATCTATCGAAATCCATCAACAAATCATACAAGTATTTTGATTATCCGAGCATAATAGAAATAGACGTTTATGCGCATGTCTAGTATGATGTCCATTCATGTATAAGGATATTTAGGTCACATAGGACTTTTTGACTTATAACGTTCTGAAGCTTAGGACAGGTATGAAGTTAAAAAACAATAAGCATAAAAAAGGTTACAAACACGAAAATAGTTTGACACATCGTATTGATCCTTATTCTTCTCCCCTTAGTGACCCTTTCCCGCTAACTGCCTTATTTCTCATTCTCTCACCTTCCTTATCTCTCCACATAGGAAATCATAGCATGACATAGTAACTACGGCTAGCCTACGAGTTTTTTGTGCTCTAATGAACGAGTTTTTTTCTATTTTTGTGACTTTTTTACTTTTCTTTTATAACTTATCTCACTCAAGAATGCTTTTTGGCTTTTTAGGTACTTTTTCTACTCGTATGGACTTTCTTTTTAGATTTTTCTTCTTATTTTACTCTTTTAGGTTAACATATAATTCCCATATCAAATTAATCTTTCTTATTTCACTCTATTTTCACAAACTTCGCCATGATGTATCTACTTAACCCTCAATACGTATGGTAAGACAGCTATAATCGTTCAATGTAGGACCAAAGAACAAGGGCAAATACAAATTGACGTGCTCAGGCTCGGGGTTTGTAATGTGGTTCATCAAGAAGTGCCAACAGGCTCAAAAATTGGTACTAAAGGTGAAATATAATTACGATAGCTTTTTGGCTCTGGATGTGTTCCAAACAATGTCTTAGATAATCCTTAAACATTTCAACAAGCATAAATTTAATCAACCAAACAAATACAAATTCAAATTCAACTATTTATCATTTGTACTAGCATGCTTATTTCCTTGTATTTTCTATGTTACTTGGTACAGTTGATTGCTTAATACCTATTATAGTGTAACATATAAAACTTAGTAGTCTAATAATAAAAATATTTGAAATCACCTCTCATCATGCCAAATTTATTCATAAACACAAGCAATCTATGTATATGCTCCTAACCACTCACTTGTATTTCTACAAGCTCAAGTACACAAAAGACAAGAAAAATCAAAGAAAATGTAAAATAAGCAAGTTTTCTATGTTACCCCCCACACTTTAGTTGACATATTGTCCTCAATGTGTAGCCTATAAAAAGATAAGGAGAGAAGTTACCTAATTGATTGTGGTGGCTAATGTCGGGTGCTTCATCCTTTGATCGTGTGAAACTCGATTTGTTTGTGTCTCCTCTATGTTGGGGTTTTTTTTTAAATGAAATATTTAAACAAAATTCAAAACAAAGAATTATGTATTTATCCTTATCCTAAAAACATATTTGTATTACCCTAAAATTAAATACAATCCCTAGAATAAAAAATAGAAGTAAAGAAATAAGCATTCAAGTTTTCCTAAATTTGTTTACTCCTAACCTTACTAGATTACTCTTGAATAGTAATCCTCATCTTCTTGAAATCCTCTTTTTCTCCTTTCCTCTTTTTTTTCGTCTATAGAAGAACAAATTGCTTGAATAAATCATCACTGAATAATTTCCTTGAGGGATTCATGGTTTTATCCATTTGTCCAATGGGTACTCCTGCCCTTTTACATATTTCCGTAATTAGATGTGGGAAAAATATTCCCTTTCCTAAATTTCTTGCACAATCAACCATATTTTTATATATCCAAGTTCCAATACATATTTACTTTTTTTGGAGGATCCCATAAGTTATGATTGCTTGAATTGGACTAATCTCGGACGTTTTTATTATAGGTCATATTCTTGAACATACGAACTTCATCCACATCTTAGCTTTTGGTGTCATCAGCTCCTAATTGAACGTCTCAGGAATTGCTATCCCCGTTCAATACGTTCACATCTTTTTCCCTGCCGTTAGGAATCTCAATAATTCTTTTGTATCAATGTTTGTAAATTCCTTCAAATCTATTTTATAGAGATAATTGCGATAATAGTATGGTGCATAATAAATTTGGCAAATACTCATATCAGTTACCGAAACATTAACCCCTCTGACCTTCACAATGAGTGCATCTCGTAGAATGGTCTGATTGCTTCCCTTTGTTTTAATGCTAGATAAAATTCTTGCACCACAGGAGTTATTTAGGGTTCTTCGACTGGCAAACAGAATTTTGTCCATTCCCTTTCAGTTGCATTTTCCCATATTCTTTTACAATTCCTCATTAAAGGGTCAAATCCTTGCTCTTGAATAAAAGTATACGACTGTAATTGTTATAGATACTTATCCATGTTGCCTTCTTGATACTCAATAGCTGGGCTTGAAGTGCTTGCACTGAAACTGGCCATTTGATGATATGTTCTTATTATGTCTGCAAATTACCCTTTATTGTTGATAAAAGAGTGTTGCCTGCAATCTGATATTTTTTAATGACATAATAAGGTGACCATATGTCCTATTTATAGATTAGGAAGAAATAATAAATTATTTAAGAGTTATAATCTAGTTCTACTAAGTAACCAGTTAAAGAACAAGAATCCTAATACAATTAAACTACAAACATGTCAATAGTTAAGTTCAGAAAAGAGGGTACGCAGTGGTGTCACGACATCGAGGGTAGATTCCTAAATTAGAATTTTGTTCCTTGTCGTAACATTCTGGATTCGTCTCGCGACATGACAACCAAACCGTTTTTCATGAAATCACCAACTGGGTTACCTTTTTCCTTATCTTCCCTTAAGTTTGTTGGTTTTCCCTTGATGTATTAGAATTCCCAAAGGGTGCTACACTGCAAGGTTTGTTCTTCCACTACAGTATTAATAGTCCCTTCAAAATAATGTTTTACATGTTGGCCATTAATAAGGAAGGTTTGATCCCCTTTCTCGATTAGCTCTATTACCCCATGAGGGTTTACCTGTTGTATTGTATATGGACCTATCCATCTTGATTTAAGCTTTCCAGGGAATAATTTTAACCTTGAGTTGAATAGCAGTACTTTCCGTCCTAGTGAAAATTCTCTCTTTCTGATCTTTGCATCATTTCGAAGTCTACTAATCTCCTTGTACATCTTAGTATTTTCGAAAGCCATTAATCTGAACTTTTTCAATTCTTAGAGTTGGAATAATATTTATTTTTAGCTAATTCTGGATCTAGATTTAATTCTTTGATTGCCCAATATGCCTTCCTCTCCAATTCGATTGGTAAGTGACAGTTCTTACCATAAACTAGCTTATATGGGGACATGCCTAATGGAGTCTTATATGTTGTTCCGTAAGCCCACAATGTATCGTTTAGCTTGGCTGCCCAATCTTTCCGGCTTGGGTTTACTATTTTCTCTAAAATTTAAATTATTTCCCAATTAGATACTTCTACTTGCCCATTAGCTTGTGGGTGATATGCTGTTTTCATCCTATGCTTTATGTTGTTCTTAGCCAATGTTGTTTCGAACTGTTTGCTAAAAAAAATGAGATCTTTCATCACTGACCAGTTCTCATGGTGTACCAAACCTGGCGAATATGTTTTTCATGAGGAATCTTACTACATATTTTGTATCATTAGTAGGTAGTGCGACAAACTTCGACCCATTTTAAGACATAATCTATAGCCAAGAGAATATATTGATTCTCAAAAGAACTCTGAAAAGGTCCTATGAAATCAATTCCCCAGACATCAAACACTTCGACTTCAATTATTCTTGTTTGCGACATTTCATACCTTTAGATATATTCCCAATTTTCTGACATTGATCACATCGTTGGATGAATTCATAAGCATCTCTATTTATTGTTTGCCAATAAAAACCTAATTGTAGTATTTTTTGAGTTGTCCTTTTTCCACCGAAATGCCCTCCACAAATAGATGTGTGACAACCTTGTAAAATATCTTGTGTCTCTTCCTTTATTACACATTACCGTACCAATTGATATGCTCATTGTCGAAACTCATATGGTTCCTTCCAAACTTAATTTTTTGATTCATGAGCTATCTATTTTTTCTATTGCCAAGATGCCTATGCTGGGAAGACCCATTTCAATGTAATTAACATAATCTGCATACCATGGTGTTAGATGCTTACTTGGTCTTAATTAATCAATGTCTATTTTGAATAATTGTTCATCTGCAAAGGTCTCCTTAATGTCTTTAATTTTCTCCTCTTGTAATTGATTTTCAATTCTGGATAGGTGATCTGCAATTTGATTCTCAGTCTCCTTCATGTCCATTATGCATAAATCAAATTCCTGAAGTAATAAAACCCATCTCGTTAGTCTAGCTTTTGTTTTTTTTTCTTCATGACGTAGTTTAGTGCAAAGTGATCAGTATACACATATACTCGATTAGCCATTAAGTAGGGTCAAAATTTTTCACACACAAACACTACTACCAACATCTATTTCTCAGTTGTAGTGTAGTTGCACTGTGCGGAATTCAATGTAATGAATAACCCCAAATAAATCATTCCACTTTTGTCCTAACATTGCACCTACTGCATAATCACTAGCATCACATATAATAATAAAAGGTTTCGACCAATTTAGGGTAATGATTATAAGAGCATATACGGGTTTTTCTTTTATTACCTCAAAAGCTCTGACGTAGCTTTGGTCAAATTCGAAAGGTTTCTTTTTTTTGGAGAAGTTTATTTAGAGGTTTATAAATATGAGCAAAATCTTTTATAAATCTTTGATAAAATCATGCATGGCCTAAAAAATATCACACGACTTTAACATTTGTCGAATTTGGAAGATGCTTGATAACTTCAACTTTGGCTTTATCTACTTCTAAACCTTTTCTAGATATTTGATGCCCTAAGACCAGTCCTTCCTTCACCATGAAATGACATTTTTCCTAGTTGAGTACGAGGTTGGTTAGTTTCCTCGCATCTTTTTAACATTTTTTCTTGGTTATCCAGACAATCTTGAAAAGAGTCCCTATGTACAGAAAAATCATCCATAAATACATCTAACCCCTCTTCTAACATATCAAAAAAGATCGCGGTCATACATCTCATGAAAGTTGCTGGAGCATTACATAGGCCAAAAGGCCTTAAAGGCATACGTACCAAAAGGGCAGGTAAAGGTGGTTTTCTCTTGATCATCTAGATGAATTGGGATTTGATCATACCCTGAGTACCCATCAAGGAAGCAATGGAAAATAGTCTATTGCATCATTCAATTTTCGATAATCAATACATACTCTCCAACTTGTAACTATTTGAGTGGGAATTAACTTATTATTATCATTCTGAACTATAGTTAGACATCCCTTCTTTGGAACACACTGGGTTGGGCTAACCAACTCATTATCAGAAATAGCGTAAAAAATTCCTGCATTTAACCATTTAAGCAATTCCTTTTCGGCCACCTCCTTCATGGCTAGATTAAGTCTTCACTGAGTGTCTACCATAGGCCCTTTTCCCTCCTCTAATTTTATCTTGTGTTGACAAAATGCAGGATTGATTCCTTTCATATCAGCAATTGTCCATCCTATCACTTTTTTATGCATTTTAAGGATATTTAATAAAAAATCTTCCTATTTTGCGTCTAGACTTGCGGTAATAATTACTGGTAAGGTATTTTGTTTCCCCAAATATCCATACTTTAAATGATTGGGCAAGGGCTTTAGTTCTAACTCTGGAGGTTTAACAATAGATGGTACCATCTTCATTGAGTTTGGGATCATTTTCTCTAGCTATTCCTTATTTTATCTCCAACTGTCCAATTGAGTTACCAGTTGATTCTTTCGTACTGAATTCCAATTGATTGTATTCTTGCTCACTATGTTACACGGATTCTAGTCCGTGATTTCATATTTCAGGACATTCTTCCTAGGTTGATTCATTGATGCTGCATCTTTCCATTATCTCCATTACTTCTTCCTGAGTTTTTGTCCAAATACTTCCCCCCATCATGATATCAAATTTTCATCTATTTTGACTATCCAACCCATAGTAAAAATGTTGTATTTGAACAGCAAAATGCATTCCTCTACCTAATATAGACTTCAAGATTGCCTTGAGTCTTCCCCATGCTTGTCCCAAAATTTCAATGATGCCCTACTGGAAATAAAATAATTGAGTGTAACTACTTAATACCTTAGTCATAGGCAACACTCGGTAAAAGAATAACTACAAGAAATCGTTCCATGTCATGATAGTGTCTAGAGGAAGTGCTTCTAGCCACATTTTTGCCTTTCCATCTAATGCAAATGGAATTAATAATAACTTTATAGTCTCAAATGGAATTCCTGCATAACTAACAGTATTGCCTATAAGGTCAAATTTCCTCAAGAATGCGATAGGATCTTCATTGACGTGATTGAAAAACCTGAAATTATTAGAGATCCATATTACTAGAGCATGACTTAATTAAAAAGGTGGACTATATATAACAGGTCGGGAAATGCTAGACCTTAGCCAATTTACATCAAATAATGTCCTCAGGTCTTGCATATTGTTAATAACCTATGTGTGAATCGTACATATAACTTAAAAATTTTCTAATTATTTTAATTAAGTGCAAAAATTAAAATTAACGTAGTGACGTTGCCTCCCCGGCAACGGCGCCAAAAACTTGACCACTTCCGGATGTACTAATGTGTAGAGTGTGAATATTGCACTAAAATATAGAATTACGAGGCGGTATTCGGTAGTATACGGGTCTAGTTGTAATATAGTTTTACAACTAAGTGGGTGAGTACTCCGAGGATCGTACCTAAGGGAGGCGAGCACTAGATCAATTCTAACTTAAACACTAAAAGATCTAATTAGTAATTTCCATTTATAGTACAAAGAATATAAAATAAAAAAATTTTGGGGTTTTTATAATAAAAATAAAACAACATAAAAGGAAAAGATTCAAGAGATTAAAAAGGAAGAATAAATCAACTCTGATTATGGTTTCCTCGTCATCTTGGGTTCCACGTCAATCAACTAGTCGCTAACCTAGGAAGATCTTTTGATCTTCCACTAACATAACGAGTCAGCAAGAACTACTTATCTTTCAACCTCGTAGTCCAGACTGGTTTGGGGTTAAGGTGTTCACAGATGGGCAATACCAATTTCGGGTTAATTCCCACCTTGATGACTTCAATTGGGTGTTGCGACTTCTAAGGTCTGGTGTCACAATATCGAAGGCAATTTAAAAGAGGACTAAAATGCAAGAATTACAAACTATAAGAATGGCACGCCATTGGGGTTCAACGTCACGACTCCTAGCACTAGTGTCGCGACATCAACTAATTGGTGTCATTATACATTTTGCGATAGCTTTTACCCGACTTACTTTTTGCCTGCCATAATCTTTTCTTAATTAGCAGAATAACCTAAGATAAAATATTTAATTACTCACACAGAGGATACTTTATGCCAACTCTTATTCGCCAAAAGTCTGCAATTTGACAGACTACACTACGATAAAGAGATGTCTTCACATCTACACGTCTTCTAATCGGATCAGTCGTATTTGGAGTGTGACAACTCTCTCCCTATTAGAAAAATTCCATCATTGAAATTTTCTAATTTGAGAATTTCCACTACAAAGAATGTGTAAATAGCTGTCTACGCCAGGCATATAGCACCAATAGGTAGAATACCCCATATACTCATAATGACTTCTCTTCCGAAACATACACTTTAGGGATCCCTTGGTGGCAAGAATGCTAACAGTCTGTTCCAATTGGTGGATTCAAAACTTGGCGGGTACTCTCGTGATTTCAAACGTTAATTAACTTACTCTATAACAGATGTCGAATTTATATTAGAGAGCCTGAACAATTACCATGAATTAAACTTCTTGCACGCGTTTAGTTCTCTATAAAACTAAAACTTAAACACTTTCAATTATCTTGTTTCAACATCGAAATCCTAATCTCTTTTCTATCTAAGCTTTTTACTTCTTTCGTATTCAGCTATCCTCTTTCTTAAAGGTAATCTTTGCTTTTCTTTTCTTTCTATTTCATTAATATAAAATGGTTGAACCATCACGCAAGGGAGGGGCCGAGGCCAGAGTAATCAAAATTTCAATCCCTAAGGTCCAACCATCTTTGGACCCAAAGGTCTCGATGACTAGAAAAAAAAATTATATAAACTTTTTCAGCACATTTTGAGCTTTAATTCATGCAGGTTCGTAGTATTTTTTGTCGAAATTTATATTTTATTTATAAAATAATCAATTTGCACTTAAATTATTAACATGTTGAATTTTAATTATTGTTACATAATAATTTTTCACAAATTTGGTTTATTTTCGATAGTTTTGCACAAAAGGTAAAACTTGGCTCGGCAGACACTTGGAAAGGCTTGAACCATTGGGAAAATTTTTCCATCAAGTGAATCAAGAGCATGACTAAATTATTTTCCAGCCAAGTATGGTCCAAAGAGTGCTTCTTTTATTTAATTTTTATTTATTTTTATCCAAAATTAATTGGGTTAAAAATTAATATAAAACATGAAGGAGAAAGTGACCTAGTATGCAAAGTATAGAAGATTGATCCACCAAGCAAATTGGCAGCCCAGAAACGTCCCTATGGCTGATCCAATAAACTGATTTTAGCTGATTTTCCTACTTAAAAAATATTCCTTGAGCTTTTCCTAGATTCTATTCAATCCCCTCCACTTTCTGTGTCTTATATAGTTGATTTTGCCCTAAGCTAAATATAGCAAAGTTTGGAACATTCAAATTTTCTTAAAGCATGGCTGGCCAAGGGAGCTTGAATGACTAAAAATTATTTGAGCTATAGGAATTTAAGCTCAATGAAATGCCCTAAAGCTATATAGGTAGTACGCATTATAGTTCCAGATAAAGAAACAGCTAGCAAGCTAATCGAGAAAATTCAAAATTGTTTGGTTTTAAATTTTGTTCGGTTAATAGCATTCAATTTCCGATTATGTCAGGTACGAACTTCTTTTCCATCATCACTCAAGCCTTAACACTGTTATCTGACCTCTGCAAATCCAAAAAAAGAGCACGAAATCATATCAGTAATGAAAATCTGAGAACTGCCAAAAAAAAAAGAAAGATACAGAAATGAATCGAAGAACAACGGGACGAACCACATCGACATTGAGGAGGAGGTGACGATCAGGTGACCAGAGCTCCGATTAGAGGGAATTGAGTTTTTCTTGGGTGCGGGAACAACCGATTACGGTGTGGCCTCTCTTGGAACAACCGATCAAGGATGGGGGAAGGGGAAGGGAAAGGGGAAGGGAAAGGGGAAGGGAAGATTGGTGTTGACTTTTAATTTTCTTGAAAATGTCTTACCGAATTAGAAAGGGTAAGACATTTTCCAAAATTAAGGGCTTGTTTTTCCTTATTTTGTAATTGATTTTAACTTAGGAAAATATTTTCAGCCAAACAAACACTGGAACCGAAAAATGTTTTACTTCCAAACAAACGGGCTCTCAATTACATCCTTCTATAATCATATATTATCTATAATTACAAAAATTTCACATCAATTTCGAAACTAGCAATTAAACTTTACAAACTAGTCTTTTTTCACTTATAAGCTTAAAATATAACAATTTAGTTCCAACTTATTCAAGTTTCATAAATGGAAGTTTTTAGAAACTTTAACAATTTTGTAAATTGTACACGGGTAGCTAAATCAAGCTCTCGAGACCTCAAAAACATAAAAAATTATGAGAAACAGACTTAAAATCTTACCAATTTGAGGGACCAGAAATTTTGAAGCGTGAAACCATATTTTTCTTCTTAGTTTTAGGTGGAGAAGAAGCAAAGATGAACGGAAAAAATGTTTTGTTTTTATTTTATTTGCTTTATATAATTAATATTTAATTAACCTAAATTAACTTAATTAATTATAATTATTTAACCTTAAGAATGTTTAACATTTGTTAGTGAATTACACATGATATCCACCGTTTGGTAATAAATTAGTGATCCAATTGCTCAATTGGTCCTCTGATTATTTAAAAATCCATAGCAGTCAACTTTTACCACTTTTATAATTATTGACTGAACTTGCTGATTAAACCAAGTTGCCTATGTACCCTCATTTTCTGATAGTCAAGTCATGATGTAGTTCAATATATATATTTGGATGTGCAATTTAAGCTCGAGCTTAGGATGATCATCATTTGGGCTGAATAGTTTAAGCACATGTTTAGGAGCATCAACATTTTGGATGAACAATTTAGACTTGTCCTTAGGATCAGTGTGACAATTTTATGCTTGTGCCTAGGAGCATTGCTTATTATTGGCTTATTTGACATGTGGTTGGAGTCCAACCATGACCATTTTGATATTTTGGAAACAAATGATTGCCCCCTACCCCTTATAAATCCATCATCTTGCTTGAGCTTGGAGCCAATGTAATAGGATTGAATGAGCCAAAATTTATGGTTCTATCCATCATGTTGAATTAAGAAACCATAGTGGTTGATGTCGATTTTGATGATGCTACATCATCTTCAAACTTGAATTTTTTTTCTTCTTAATATACTTGCATGATTTTTTCTTTCAACACGGAACACTTCTCGAGAGGATGACTAATCAACCGGTGGTATTTACAATAGTTGGGATCATCTACTTGATTGGCTTCTTCAGGCAGTTTCAATTTTGGCAACTCAATCAAATTGGCTTTAAAAGTCCTTCAAGCATGTTTGGAACTCCAGCATAAAGGAAATGATACGTCTTTTCTTGCCTCTCATTCAATGTGACTTTTGTTGTACCTTTAATTTAAGAAGAAATAAGCTTCCCATATCATGGACTGATCGACGTCTTCATCATTAGCTAATTTTTTTCCTCCATTGTGAACTACTAGCTCAGGAGTTTATTGATTTGTAGTTATTGCCATACTTAACTCCATGTCGTGAGCTCAAGTAGTTAATTCTTCAAAGGACTTCGACGTGATGCCTTGAAGAATGTAGCGTAAGCCCTAATTAATGCATTGTATACACATGTTGATGGAAGAGGATTCTAACAATTTCTCCTTCCAGTTTACACTTGGATTCCTCTAACAGTGGATGTAACTGATGACTAGCTCGTCTGCCCATAATTTTGAGCTTGTGAAGTCTATCATGCTAACAATGTGCCAAATGTTAAAGAACTGATTGATAAATTACTACTTAAGTTCTTCCTAGTTGCCATAATTCTAGGTTGAAGATCAATGTACCAACTAAAGGAACTTCCTTTCAATGATCGAATGAACTACATTACCAAGAGATCTTTATTAGTACCATCGCTATTATAGATTTCCAAGAAGTGGGCAACATGTTAACATGGATTTTATTTTCTATTAAATTGTTGTAATTTTAGAGGTTGATAATTTTCAAGCATTCTGAGATGATCAATCCTCCATCTATATGGCTTTGAGTATGTATATAAAGGCAGAACAACACTTTTAGCTTGATCTTCTATAGTTTTTCTAATGAGCTCCTTGAGTTTATCAACATGAAAACTTCATTGATTATTAGTTGAGGAACTTTGGCAACTTGTACATTATATTGTTCACTAGCCTTATCCTATAAATTCTCATGTTGGACTTTTTTATAACACCTTATACCTAACCCGATCGCCAAGTTTGAGCTACAGGATGCCACATTTGTTGCCAGACCAACTACAATCATTTACAATCAATTTATACTATTAGATTACTAAATTCAACCAAAACATGCATTCAATACAACATACAATAATTTTTGGGTCTCTCACAAACTTACAAAAGCCCTAAAGCTAACTCAAGATAGAAATAAGAGAAAATTGTAAAAAATTCAAAATACAGGGTAATCTGTCATAATTTAATGTGGCAAATTAGGCTTTCCCTTTATACTTGAGGAGCTTATTTTCAAGCAAAGTGTAATTTACATAGTTTTTTTTGTAATTCTTAGGGTTTTGATTTAATAAGTGCGATTAACGCTTTCTACTTATTTTTTAGACCCAAATTAGCCAATTGTGCCATTTGGTGCCCTAACCTTCGTTTGAGTGCTGTAGGTACTTGCCAGAGGCCCGAGATCACGTGAAAACTTTACTAAAGCAAGGGTATTATGATATTAGGACTCTGGAATTGCAATACCCTCATCAGTCCCAAGACCAAGGTAATAAGAAGTGGTATCACAATATCCAAGTGACAAATAGACCCCCCATTTCAAGACTCACGACGATATTGAGATACAAAGTTCTCGGTATCGTGATATGGAAATTGGTATGCCGTAGATTCGCACTATCTTCGTAATGTACAACTCCGCCAGTTTTTGCAACGTACAGTTTGTGTAAACTGCAAAGAAGTGTGCACTCTTTGTAAGGCAATCCATAATCACCCATATCGCATCTTTCCTTATCGAAGTCAAAGGCAAGCTTAAAACAAAGTCTATGGTTATCTTTTCCCACTTCTACTCTAGAATTTTGAGTGGTTGTAACAATCCTAAGGAAAATTGATGCTCTGATTTCACCTTCTAACAGACTAAGCACTTCGCCACAAAGTTGGTGACGTCTCACTTCAAACCAGGCCACCAGAAAAGTTTGTGGAGGTCACGATCCATCTTATTGCTCCCTGGGTGCATTGTGTAAGGGTTGTTGTGAGCTTCAATAAGGATCGCATGTCAAAGCTCTTAATCACAGAGTACGCAGTCTCCCTCGAAAGTAGAGTACCTCTTCCTTATTCAGTACTAGTCCCCCTTGAACTTATTTCTCTACTTGGCGAACCCACATCGCCAAGTCCTTATCTGTGGCTTGCTTTTCTTTTATTTTTTTGTGAAAGAGTTGGTTTTACGAGTAGAACTCCATCATTCGTCACACTCAAACGTATGAACAAAGCTCACAGTTCACTCATTGACTTCCAACTTAAAGCATCTGCAACCACTTTCACCTTTCCATTGTGATATTCTATCTCGCAATCATAGTCCTTCAGTAGTTCTATCCACCTTCTCTATCGTAAGTTTAGCTCTTTCTGCATGAGAAGATACTTGAAGCTTTTATGGTCTGTATAAATGGTACATCATTCGCCATACAAGAAGTGTCACCAAATTTTGGGTGTAACCACTACTGCTACTAACTCCAGATCATGATTTAGGTAGTTTCACTCATGAGGGTTCAACTATTTTGAGGCATAAGCCACCACCCTGCCTTCTTGCATTAGCACGCAGCCAAGTCCCATGTGCGAAACATCACTATAAACTACAAAGTCCTTACCTGATTCTAGTTGAATCAATACAGGGGATTTAGTGAGTATCGCCTTAAGTTTTTCAAAGCTTTTCTATCTTTCCTCTGTCCATGCAAACTCCACATCCTTTTGCAGTAGCTTCGTTATGGGTGCCACTATGGTGCGAACCCTTCCACGAACCTGCAATAATATCCTGCTAAATTTAGAAGGCTTCGCATCTTAGTAAAACTTTTCGATGATCTCCACTCTAAAATTGCCTCAATCTTCTTACGGTCTTCGCGAACTCCCTTCGTCTAAACCACATGACCCAAGAATGCTACCTCTTTTAGCCAAAACTCACACTTACTGAGCTTCGCGAATAGTTGCTTTTCTTATAGAATTTGTAACACAATTTACAGGTGAGCATCATGCTTGTTGAAACCATTTCTATTTTGGAAAAAAACAAAAATTAGTTGTCGACTTAAAAAAAAACAAAAATTGGGAGTCACCACCAATCTTTTATTGAGGTGTGATTGGATCACCTAAAAAATAACTTTCGTCTACGAGTTTTAGAAAAATAGATCTGGGAGTCAGTTACGTACGAGAAAGGATTAGCACCCTCGTAACGCCCAAAATTGGTACCTAGTTAATTAATTAGTGTCTTAATGTCGAAAATTTAAAAATATGATCCTTAATAAAAACTTAAAAAATGTTACTTATTAAGACTCTTATCATTTCGGAGAAAGAAAATGTCACACCCATTGCGTTAGGGCATGACATTCTAATTCCTCAAAAATGAATTAGTCCAAAATACTCGTGTAATAAAATTTAAAAGAATATTCATTTGTTTAAGATTTATAAAGAAATCGCGGCCCAATACGTTAGGGCACAATTTCTCAAAATCTTAAACTTGGAATATTTCCTTTGTTATTATTTTTTTTTAAAAATCTTTGTCTCGAGAAATCAATACGTCACATCCAATACGTTAGGATACAACATATTAAATTCCCGACAACAAGCTTTTCACTTTAGTTTTTGATTAATGAGCAATTCTCGATTGTTAGATTTAACGAAGAAAATTGGAACCAATACGTTAGGGCTCAATTTCCTTAAAAATCCTAAATACGAGTATTATCTCAATTTTGAAAATTTTAAAATTGAGTAAAAAATGATGTAATGCTACATTAAGTGTAAAATACAATAATAAATACAACAATGGCATAGAAATAAACGAAATTAATGTACATAAAAAACAACGACATGTAAAGTATCAAATGAACAAAATATAAATGAAAACATAAATCAATAAGCAAATGAAGGAAATAAACAAAAAAATATAAAGAGAAAAAAGGTACAAAATATATACATGAAATTATAAAGAATAAAAGACATACACATGGGTTTACATATAAAATTTTGGACTATAGAATTTATAACAAAATATATATAATGCATTTATGAAAATAAAGAAAAATATATAAATATACATATATATATTATAACATATGTGTTGAAAATATAAGTTTGTATTTAAGCAAATAAAAACATAGACATGTATATATATATATATATATATATATATATATATATATATAAATATTCATTAGAAAAATATATAAATACATACATGTACATATATACAAAAGTAAAAAAATTGAAACTAAATATAAAAGTATATATATGTATATAAAAGTTAGGAAGTAAAATAAAACAAAAACATATGTATAAAATATATATAAGTATACGATACTATATATAAAACAACATATATATTACTTAAAAACGATGCATGCATGCATGAATATAAGAATAAAATAATAATAATAATAATAATAAATAATGATACAAGATTAATGATGCCACATAATAGTATTAATAATATTAAAATAATTAATTTAATAAAAAACTAAAATAACAAATAGAGGATTAAATAGCATCAATAATCAAAGACCAATAAATTTAAAACAAAGAGTATAAAATAAAATAAAAATATAAGGCCAAATAAAATGTAAACCAATTTGAAAATAATGAATTTGAAAATGAATAATAAGGGAAAAGAGATTTGAAATCAACAATATACAAATCAATAAATAAATTATACACAAATCAACAAAATAAGAATGCAAGAGAGAGAGAAATTTGAGTAAATAATCTTAAGAATTATTATTACTCCCCACTTCCGTCCTTTACAATGAAGGGAGAGGCATCTATTTATAGTTGAGCCTCCCCAAATCCAATGGTACAGATTAATTACATCAACGGCTAAGATTAAAAGGTATCTACAAATTAAATCTCTAAGATTACAAAATCATATCTTCTAAGATTGCATATCATATCTAAGATTACATATCATATCTAAGATTGCATATCCTTAAAGATTATGTTTCCATATGCATCAAGCTTGTAGATAGACCTTCAACATTTTCAAGTAATGGGCCATCCCGATCGGGCCAAATGATATAATTTTGGACTTTGTTTTGTTATTTTGGGTTTATTATTTTTTATGAGCCCGGGCTAAATTGGCCTATTACAGCTGCCCCTCTTTGCTCATTATCGTGTAACGAGAGCGGAGCAAAGACTTTAGAAATGGCCAATTTTACCTGGTCATGCTAGACTTTAGCGTTCTTCTTCTTTTTCAAATAGCCACATTCCTTCCTACTGCATCTTCAGAGGTATAGGAACTGGTGCTTCAACCTACTCCACTGCAATGCCAGGGAGATAGGATTTGCACGTTGTAGTTTTTCAAAATTTGCTATCTTTAATCTGCTCCACTGCAACTCCCGGGAGAAAAGACTTATAGCTTCAACCTGATCTGCTGGAACTTTAAAGATGAATTTGATGCGATCTGCTCTACTGTAATTTCAGAAAGATTCTAATCCACTCCACTACAACTTTAGGGAGATGGGATTTGTTTATTTAGTCTGCCCCACTGCAATTTTAGAGGGATAAGACTTGATTTCTTGAGTCTGCTCCACTGCAACTTCGAGGAGATAAGACTCGCTTTCTTGGTCTCTCCCACCGCAACTTCGGGAGATAAGACCCGATGCGATCTGCTTCTCGCAACTTCGAGAGATAAGATCTATGATTTTAATCCACTCCACTGCAACTTCAGGGAGATAGGATTATTGGCTTTAATCTGCTCCACTGCAACTTCAGGGAGATAAGATTCGTCATCTTCAGTCTGCCTCACTACAACTTCAGGAGGATAAGGCTTGCTTACTTAGTCTGCTCCACTGCAACTTTAGAGAGATAAGACTAGATGCGATCTACTCTCTGCAACTTTAGAGAGATAAGATCTGTTATTTTAATCCGCTCCACTGCGACTTCAGGGAGAGAGGATTATTAGCTTTAATCTGCTCCACTGCAACTTCAGAGAGATAAGATTCGCCATCTTCAGTCTTTTAAATTGCAATGTTGGGGAAACAAGATTCACCGTCGTAGCTTCAATCTGTTCCAATGTAATGCCAAAGAGATAGGATTCGCTGGCCACAACTCCAATCTGCTCTACTTCAGCTAATCCAAGCCTTAACACTAGGGAGATAAGATTCACCGTCGTGTTTTCAATCTGCTCTGCTACAATGCCAGGGAAATAAGATTCGTCGTTATGGCTTCAATCTTTTCCATTGCAACGTCAAGGCGATAAGACTGATGTCTTCGATCTGCTTCACTGCCAATACAGGAAGGCAAGATCTGTTATTTTCAACCTACTCCACTGGTGCTCAGGGAGATAAGATTCACAATCTTCAACATACTCCACTACTGACCAAGGAGATAAGACTTACAATCTTCAACCTATTCCACTGCTGTCTAGGGAGATAGGGTTGCGGTCATCGATTTGCTTCGCTGTCGATGCAGGAAGGCAAGATCTGCTATTTTTAACCTGCTTCGCTGCAACCTAGGGAGACAAGGCTGGTGTCTTCAATCTGCTTCACTGTCGGTGTAGGAAGGCAAGATCTGCTATTTTTAACCTGCTCCGCTGTAACCTAGGGAGGCAAGGCTGGTGTCTTCGATCTGCTTCGTTGTCGGTGCAGGAAGGCAAGATCTACTATTTTTAACCTGCTCCGCTACAACCTAGGGAGTCAAGGTTGGTGTCTTCGATCTGCTTCGCTATCGGTGCAGGAAGGCAAGATCTGCTATTTTTAACCTGCTTCGCTACAACCCAGGGAGGCAAGGCTGGTGTCTTCGATCTGCTTCCCTGTCGGTGCAGGAAGGCAAGTTCTGTTATTTTTAACCTGCTCCGCTACAACCCAGAGAGGCAAGGTTAGTGTCTTCGATCTGCTTCGCTGTAGGTGCAAGAAGGCAAGATCTGCTATTTTTAACCTACTTCGCTACAACCCAGGGAGGCAAGGCTGGTGTCTTCGATCTGCTTCCCTGTCGGTGCAGGAAGGCAAGATCTGCTATTTTTAACCTACTCCGCTACAACCCAGAGAGGCAAGGTTGGTGTCTTCGATCTGCTTTGCTGTCGGTGCAGGAAGGCAATATCTGCTATTTTTAACCTACTCCGCTACAACCCAGGTAGGCAAGGCTGGTGTCTTTGATCTGCTTCGCTGTCGGTGCAGGAAGGCAAGATCTATAATTTTTAACTTGCTCCACTGTAAACCAGGGAGGCAATGCTGATGTCTTCGATCTGCTTCGCTGTCAGTGCAGGAAGGCAAGATCTGCTATTTCTAACCTGCTCCGCTACAACCCAGGGAGGCAAGGCTGGTGTCTTCGATCGCTCACTGCTCGGTGCGTAAAGGCAAGATCTGCTATTTTTAACCTGCTCTGCTACAACCCAGGGAGGGAAGGTTGGTGTCTTCGATCTGCTTCGCTGTTGGTGCAGGAAGGCAAGATCTGTTATCTTCACTGATCTGCTCTCTGAGGAACACGACCTGTATAATGAACCTAATTATGTCTAATGATTACGATGGCATAAAATGAATCAAATGCTCCTAACTAGACATGTGTAAATGATGTTTGCACGAATGCATAATTTTTTAATAATTTTTTTCTTTTTTTTCCGAGAATGATCTCACTTAGGTTATCATTGCTCGAAGTTGATTAAGGCTTTCAGACTGATGTGCTACAACGCCTTGTTGCTTGGTTGGCTTTTTTGAAGAAACATTTAGTCAGGTTGCCCCAACTATAAACCTCAAAGTTCAATCCATTGGGGCGCAAAATTTGTACCATCATTCTCCCACTATAACCCAAATGTAGGAATATATGGCTTTTTCTCGATCCTCTCCTATCACAATTCAAGGATACAGGATCTAAATCTCTCTAATCCCTTACACCATTCCCAGGGTATTGTACCAAGGGCTCATGCATAAATAAAGGCTTTCTTCTCCGAGGAAACCTCTTCCTACTATCTGGTGATCATTGCTTACTTGTTTATTTAAGCTTTGTCATTTTGTTTAATCAATGTTTTTAACAACAAAATCCAAAGAGAAAGTCCTAATTTAGACTATTCCTTTTCAGATTTCCAACCTTTAAACATTGTGCGTTCTAAACAATAGTCCTGTTTCAGGTTCCTGTATTATTTAGAAACTTCTAGAGTAATATGCCAAACTTCCCTTGTGAAAGTTTTATTAGTCCATTAATCATTATTCCAATGCAACATGCTTGCAAAAAGGGTATAACAATGGATGAGAATACAATTGGTTCTGAGCATAACTCGAAAAGAATAGATTATCAAAAAATAGTAAATAAGGATAACAAAGAATTTGATTGGGAATGTGTATCTTAGAAAAGAATGAAGTATTCCAACAATAGTAAATTCAATATAAAAATTGGATGCCCCAGATATCGCAGCTTGAACTTTTCTATACAAACTTTCTGAGTTTGACATGTGTTTAGAAGATCTACAGTACTCTGTCGATGTCCTAAGATGTTGTCTACCCTTTCCTGTTGATTCAAG
This sequence comes from Gossypium raimondii, assembly GCF_025698545.1. Taxonomy (NCBI): domain Eukaryota; kingdom Viridiplantae; phylum Streptophyta; class Magnoliopsida; order Malvales; family Malvaceae; genus Gossypium; species Gossypium raimondii. Next base: position 22,625,396 of record NC_068570.1, read on the forward strand.
ATCATCATATGCCCCAATCTGATCAAAATTTGAACTGCTCTGATCACCTTATGCCCCATTCTGATCAATATTTGAGCCGCCCTTTTTAGGTTTTCAACTCAAATCCCCTTTGGTCTCAAGGCGCCCTTTGTGGGTTTTCACCTTAGTCTCTCCATTTTCTTTCTTCTTTTCTCTCTTTTTTTATATTTTGAAATATTTTTTATTGAATCTGAACTCATAGGATTAGGCATGTCCTTGTTATCCTTTTTGATCAAAATTAACGCTTTTCCAAATAAGGCCTTCCACATAAGGTCCTTCCCAGCTTGGGAAGAAGTTCTTTTTTATGGGAAGGTTCTTCTTCAATACCAGGTCCCTCTCAAGGAATTCTCTAGTATGGACCTTTTTTGTGAACTTGCATCATTTGCTTTTGACATATTTGACCATGATGGACAACTTTGAACATTCCTCTTCAATCGGAATTGGATTAAAAAACTCAGAAAGAATTTTGTCTTCAATAGGCAAAACCGCGATGGGCCGAAGAGAAAGGCATTGCCCCGGCAGAGTTTTTTTTTTGCGCCATCTTTTTTTTTAGCGATATGGCATTAATCGTGAACAGACTGCAAATTTTTGATATTATGCTGTTGTTCAAATTTAGTACATTGTCAAATATGATCCTTTTGGCATTCCATACTGACATATGATTTTTCACGAATTTGCTAGCTGTCGACTTTGTGACATTGGCATATGAAGCAGCTTTCATTCATTTAGTAAAGTAACTGACGATCACAAAGATGAATCAATGACCGTCAGACTCTTTTGGCGAGATTGACCAAATGACCTTCATGCCCCATATAAGGAGAAGTCATGTATCCCAATAATTCTTTGTAGGGTAAGATCCGTTTCTCGACTTGTTCTACCATCCTTAAAAAGTCCAAAATAGGCTACAATCTATGTCATCTTTAAAGTCATGAAATCCCTCTAAACACATGCCTAACTCAAAAGGAAATTCTAAGTCTGTAGCAGCGTCACTCATGTTATTGATATCTGGAGACCCAATATAAAAGAATATACAAAAGAATGTATTTATGAATAACTATTTGTACAATATAATTATGAATGAAATAATGATGTGGAAGAAAATCCAAAAGAATGAAAGAATAATTATTTCAAAAAGAATGAAAAAATTTTGGCTCAAAAATAAATATAAAAATGTATTTTATTAGAATAATGACGTTCAGACATGAGCCTATTTCACAAAGGAATTTCTATCATTTTTAGGCTAAAAACAACAAAAATGTTCTGAACATTACTCTAAATAAGCTCTAAAAATTGCAGGGATTTCTTCCGCGGTTCAATTACTTAGAACACTCCTAGATTTATAAGGGCGGATATCTAATAAGGTCCCCCTTTCATTTGTGTCTCCCTATATGTCATTGATGTGAACACTTCCCAACATCTTCTCATATATTGCATTCACCTCATTGTCAATCATGATTGGGTGGAGAATTTTCAGCATTAAATGAGCCATCCAACTTGACAATACCCATGTTGATGAATTTTTCAACTAGCTTTTTGAAGGTAATGCAATTCTCTATTGAGTGTCCCGTAATTCCTGCATGATAATCGCATTGTGCACTTGCGTCGTACCATTTGGGATACGAAGGCTGTGGAGGCTTCACATGTAAAGAAGAAACAACATGTGCATTGAATAAGCTTTGATACAGCTTTTTGTACGACATTGGAATTGAAGTGAACTGGAGTTTTTCAGTACATTACTTCACACATGATTCTTGTCTTGATGAACCCTGCTGATTAGCAATCGATTTGCTGTACGTATTCACGTTGTTCACCTCATTTCCTTTTTCTTTTGAGGCTTGCCTTCTATTATTTCCTCCAGCATCAATCTTTCTGCTCCTTATGGCGCTTTCAATCATTTCACCATTAATGATTATGTCAAAAAATCTTTTTGTGGCACTCCCTATCATATGTGTGATGAATGGAGCTTTTAATGTATTTATGAAAAGCATTGGCATTTCCCTTTCCAGGAGCGGTGGCTGAACTTGGACGGTGACCTCCCTCCACCTCTGTGCGTATTGCCTAAAACTTTTACCGGGCTTCTTTTTCATGTTTTGTAGAGTGATTCTATCAGGTACCATGTCAGTTACACGATTGTACTGCTTTATGAACGCCTGTGCTAAATCTTTCCATGAATTAATCTTGGCATGACTCAATTGATTGTACCACTTGGACGCTGCCCCTGTGAGGCTATCCTGGAAACAATGTATTAGTAACTGGTCATTACTAACATACCCAGTCATCCGCCTACAAAACATAGTAATATGGGCTTCAGGACTACCAGTTCCATTATACTTCTCAAACTCGGGCATTTTGAATTTATAAGGGAGTACTAAATCCTGAACCAAGCTTAATTCTTTAGCATCAATCCCATAGTAACTCTCAGCACTTTCCATTGCTCTAAATTTCTCTTCCAGCCATTTATATTTTTCTTCTAGCTGTTTTGGCAATTCAACCTTCATTTTTTCTTTTTCAACTGTTTCATCGAAGTCAGGGATAGCAAGATTAACAAGGCTGTCTCCGGGGTTAGAGCCTCATCCAGCTTGAAAATTTATTGGTGTTACAGCAACGGTCTAAAACTGCTGAGGCTTGATGGTGCTAGAAGATTTGCGCGGATATACCTCAACATGCTGAGGGGTAAAGCCTAGGGGATAAACAGGTCCCTCACTGTCTCCTTCTTCAACATTGAGCACAGAGCCCTTTCCTTTATCAGTTCCTCCAGTCAACAACTGAGTTAATCGAGCCATCATACTCCCTTGAGATTTCATCATTTTGTCCATCATTTTTTGCTGAATTTTCTCAAGCTGTTCATTCATTTTTTGTTGAAGCTGATCCTGTATCTCCTTTTGAAATTGTTCTAGCCTTTCCATCATTTGGTCCATGTCCTTAGTTTTTGATCGAGTACCGTGGCGGTGTTTGGTGGGTTGGTTGGTTTACAAATTAACTGAAATAAATTTACTCAATTAGACTCTTTCAATGCATATGATGTCATGTAATGCAGATGCATGAAATAAATGCCTAAAGAGACATTGATTCTGATTCAATTACATTTAGAAAACTTTTCTAGAAAACAAATCTCTTTATATAAATGGATATTTATAAGGCCTTGCCCTCATAGGCAAAGACATTCGATCCTCTTCTTCATTCAAGTGTTAAGATAAATCTCACGAACTCTTCAAAAGGGACGTCTCTTCCATCTCCTCTTTGCTTGATCCGGGTGGCAACTCATTGCTCACTCATCCTCGTGATGCTCGTTGGCTTCTCTTTAAGAAAGTTCAGCAGCTCTCGAATAATCTTTGTTATCTTGAATCCTTGGGCAATAGAGCCATAGTCGTGTAGTCCTCCATTAAACTATCATCATTCTCTTATCATGTTTTCTTGGACCATATTCAGACAACCATATTATCATCCATTTTATCAATAAACTCATTTTCTTATGACAAGCTCTCTATTTAGCAACTGAACGTGAATCAACACCTCTTTTTTATGATGAAAATGCAATGCAATCGCAACAAAAAAGAAAACAAGTTAGTACAAAGCTAAAGCAAGAATAAATAGAAAACCTATTCGGGTGACCACTAGGGGTTTGACATAGCTCTACCTGGGGCAAGTTCCTAAGGTTCATTATATGAGGTTCGGTTTCTAGGGCAAAGGTACCCGAACCAGCAGATTCCTTGATCTTCACACATTATAGGCTCATATAGATCAAGTTCGGTTTAGGAGAACACATTTTCCCTATGACTATATGGAGATGATAATCTTACGAAGGCATAGGTACCGATGTATTCCGAAAGCAATCCACTATCCTATACGGAGGTTAAAACCTCACGAAGGAATAGTTTCTCACTCCCACTTAAAAGGGTAAAATCATTCAACTCATGTAATGTATAATGCAAAGATCAATTAAGCAAGAAAATAATGAATGCAAAAGGATCTCATGAATTTTAAAAAAAAAATATTTTCTCGACCATAAGACAAAAATTAATCAACTTTATGGTTCGACTCTCTTTTTTTTAAAAGTCTCCGGTGGAGTCGTCAAGCTGTCGAAACCATTTCTATTTTGGAAAAAAATAAAAATTAGTTGTCGACTTAAAAAAAATTGGGAGTCGCCACCAATCTTTTATTGAGGTGTGATTGGATCACCTAAAAAATAGCTTTGGTCTACGAGTTTTAGAAAAATGGATCCGGAGCGATTTACGTGCGAGGAAGGATTAGCACCCTCGTAACGCCCAAAATTGGTACCTAGTTAATTAATTAGTGTCTTAATGTCGAAAATTTAAAAATATGATCCTTAATAAAAACTTAAAAAAACGTTACTTATTAAGACTCTTATCATTTCGGAGAAAGAAAATGTCACACCCAATGCGTTAGGGCACGACATTCTAATTCCTCAAAAATGAATTAGTCCAAAATACTCATGTAATAAAATTTAAAAGAATATTCATTTGTTTAAGATTTATAAAGAAATCACGGCCTAATACGTTAGGGCACAATTTCTCAAAATCTTAAACTTGGAATATTTCCTTTGTTATTATTTTTAAAAAAAATCTTTGTCTCGAGAAATCAATACGTCACATCCAATACGTTAGGATACAACAATTAAATTCCCGACAACAAGCTTTTCATTTTATTTTTTGATTACTAAGCAATTCTTGATTGTTAGATTTAACGAAGAAAATTGGAACCCAATACGTTAGGGCTCAATTTCCTTGAAAATCCTAAATACAAGTATTATCTCAATTTTGAAAATTTTAAAATCGAGTAAAAAAATGATGTAATGCTACATTAAGTGTAAAATACAATAATAAATACAACAATGACATAGAAATAAACGAAATTAATGTACATAAAAACAACGACATGTAAAGTATCAAATGAACAAAATATAAATGAAAACATAAATCAATAAGCAAATGAAGGAAATAAAAAATATAAAGAGAAAAAGGTGCAAAATATATACATGCAATTATAAAGAATAAAAGACATACACATGGGTTTACATATAAAATTTTGGACTATAGAATTTATAACAACATATATATAATGCATTTATGAAAATAAAAAATATATAAATATACATATATATATTATAACATATGTGTTGAAAATATAAGTTTGTATTTAAGAAAATAAAAACATAGACATGTATGTATATATATATAAAAATATTCATTAGAAAATATATAAATACATACATGTACATATATACAAAAGTAAAAATAATTAAAACTAAATATAAAAGTATATATATGTACATAAAAGTTAGGAAGTAAAATAAAATAAAACATATGTATAAAATATATATAAGCATACGATATCAGTATATAAAACAATATATATTACATAAAAACGATGCATGCACATGAATATAATAATAATAATAATAATAATAATAATAATAATAATGATACAAGATTAATGATGCCACATAATAGTATTAATAATATTAAAATAATTAATTTAATAAAAAACTAAAATGACAAATAGAGGATTAAATAGCATCAATAATCAAATACCAATGAATTTAAAACAAAGAGTATAAAAAAATATAAGGCCAAATAAAATATAAACAAATTTGAAAATAATGAATTTGAAAATGAATAATAAGGGAAAAAGAGATTTGAAATCAACAATATACAAATCAATAATATACAAATCAATAAATAAATTATACACAAATCAACAAAATAAGAACGCAAGAGAGAGAGAAATTTGAGTAAATACTCTTAAGAATTATTATTACTCCCCACTTCCGTCCTTTACAATGAAGGGAGAGGCATCTATTTATAGTTGAGCCTCCCAAAATCTAACGGTACAGATTAATTACATCAACGGCTAAGATTAAAAGGTATCTACAAATTAAATCTCTAAGATTACAAAATTATATCTTTTAAGATTGCATATCATATCTAAGATTACGTATCATATCTAAGATTGCATGTCCTTGAAGATTATGTTTCCATATGCATCAATTTTGTAGATAGACCTTCAACCTTTTCAAGCAATGGGCCATCCCGATCGGGTCAAATGATATAATTTTGGAATTTGTTTTATTATTTTGGGTTTATTATCTTTTATGAGCCCGAGCTAAATTGGCCTATTACAATGCTCTTCTTCAATTCATGAGTACACCAAAATGTCATCTATGAAGAACACCACGCACTAATCTAAATACTCATGAAACACTTATTCATCAAGTCCATGAATACAGCAGGTCCATTTGTCAAACCAAAGGACATGACTAGAAATTCATAAGGCCCATACCTTATTCTAAATGTTGTCTTCAAAATGTCTGTCTGACTTCTTCATCTTAAGTTGATAATATCCTGATTGCAAGTCTATTTTTGAGAACATTGTGGCACCTCGTAGTTGGTACTTATTTTTAACGGTCAATTTGTTTAACTATCTATAGCCAATGCACATCCTTAAACCACCATCCTTCTTTTCCACAAACAGAATGGCGATCCCATTGTGATACACTTAGTCGAATGAAACCTCTGTCAAGCAACTCTTGTAGTTGTATCTTTAGTTCCTTAAGATCTTTTGGTGTCAAGCGATAAGATGAAATAGACACTGGCAAACTACCTAGGCATAACTCAATGTCGAACTTTACTTCACAATCTGGGGGTAAGTTAAGTAGCTCATCTAAAAATACATCAGGATAATCTTTCATAGTGCGAAAGTTGTGAATCCCTATCGTTTTGTCCTACGAACCCACCACATAAATGAGGTAGGCTTTGCAGCCTTTCCCCATCATCTTCTCTGCTCTAATTGTTGTGACCATGTTGGGCAAAAATTGGGTTCACTCACCAACCACAACAATTTCCACCCTTTTCCCCACTTTGCAAAGTCACTCTTTTCAGCTCAAAATCAATCTTAGCTTTATGCTCAATTAGCCAGCCCATTCCTAAAATCATGTTAAACCCATAAAAGGGAAATACCATCAAATTAGAAAAGAAAACATGTCCTTAGATCATCAAAGGGCACCTACAATACACTCTATCGACTAGAACACTCTCACCAAATGAACTAGTGATAGTTATACCCTTATCAATGTGCCTTATTAGAATACCCAACTCATAGGCTAGTTCACTCAAATTGTAAAAGTGTGTGAAACCAGAATCAATCAAAGAAAACAACGAAATAGTTCACAGAGTAAAGGTACCTGTGATGATGTCGGTCATACCCTGATCCTGTGGTTTCCTGACAGAATACACTCATACAAACCCTCCTACCTCAGCTTGAGTGGTAACAATGTGTGCTAGGGTTCGTTATCCAGCTTGTCTTGTATCACTGCCTATTTCTCGAACTCGTCTGCGAACCCCTGCTCGCACTAGTGTGGAGGTCACATTTTGAGTTTACGATCTCTCTTGTCGTTCTGGGCAGTCCCTTAACAAATGCTCTTTAGACCCATATTTGAAACATCCCCAGCCAACTTTCCACATTCCCTAGGATGCCTAACTTTGCAATGTTCACAGAGTAGCCATCTTGGCAATTGTTGCAAACCTCCTTTTCAGCTTGGGTGTTACCCTGCTACAGTGATTGATCTGATTGTAAGTTTTGTCTAACGTTTCTGCCAGACTTATGCGATTTAGGATCCATCTTGGATGTTCTTCTAAATTTTCCAAACATTTATGACCCTGTTATAGTTCGCGGAGCCACTGCCCTTATCTTATCGACAACCTTCGCCTTTTCAACCAACTCATCAAAGTTCACCGTGTCGTATGCTACCAGATAGAGTTGAATATTGTGATGTAACCCAAAGTAAAACCTTTTACAATGATCCCTTTCCAAAAAGACCATATCAACTGCGTACTGGCTTAGTCGCACAAATTCTGTCTCGTACTCAGCTATAGACAGTTCGCCTTGCAACAAGTTAATGAATTCTTGCTTGCAAGCTTTCATGTACTATTCGCCCATGAACTTCTTCTTAAACGTTTCAAGGAAAAAATCCCAAGTCAATTGATTTGCAGTAGTTCCTTGCCTTACTGTGTTCCACCAGCGATAAGATTCACTAGTTAGTAAGGACATAGCACATCCCAACTTTTCTTCCTCAATACAAGCCATTTGCTCAAGGATATTCTCAAAACCATCAAGCCGATACTCTGTCTTAGTAGGAATTTTTTACCGCCTAGAGCTCAAAGACACTCTAGTGATAATCCTCGACTAACTAAAGCAACATTTAGTACCGATGACACGTTGGAAGGCCCCAATCATGGCTTGTACTAATGTTTCGACACTTTCAACCAAAACACTTGCCTTGCAATGTTGCACAGGCGACACCAAAGTCTCGTCACCCTCTGAATGGTCCGTAGTCCATTAACATGGTTCGTATTCGTATTTACTCTTCTGAGAGGCATTTTAGTAACTTTAAACATACATAAGACACAAGTTTAAGAACATACAGTTATGTAACAAGCACATTTGCAAACTTAGTTCACCAAAACACATTTACAAACAAGTTTGCCAAAACACATCTGTGAGCATAGCTCGTACACTTCACTTGCGAGTATAGCTCGCTAAGTATATTTGTGAACACAACTACTAGGAAGGTGAGTAGCGGATAGTGATCCGAAGCATAATCCCTACATAAAGAACAACTAAACCAAGGCAATGTCTTTTTCTCAATCCTACCCCCAACAACAAATAATCTACTTATTACTTATTACTCTCCATTAAAGCCCAACCTAACCTCCAACACACCACACAAAATATGCTTAAATTACTAACATGCAGTGGGTTATCATATAAGTACTTTCAATAATACGCTTAACTAAATTTTATCTAGGTGGTATTCTAGTTTAAGTAGTTTACACATATCAACATCAAGGTTCGCTCCTAGTGTAACTCGCAAATTCTAAGGCTTAATAGTGTAAAACTCATTAAACAGATTAAGTTTCACGAACTACTCCTACACTTTTAGGTATTGCAAACTCGATTTGCAAGGTTTCTCCTATTCTGCATATCAAAATTTCTTAAGGATTCACAAAACCAATTTGCCAATTGTTAGGGTTCACATTTTGCACAGTTTGCCAACCTCGTCATTTCATAGCAACTTTAGCGAACTTTATAATTTTTTCATATTTGAATATTTCATGTTGTCGCTTCTGACGAACACTATGTTTGAGATTAATTACTTAAGTATGAACATGTAAATTAAGAAAATATCAATCAGTATGAACATGTAAATTAAGAAAATATCAATCAAATTCAGATTATATTTATATACTTAAAATTTCATGTGTTTTAATGTCGGTCGCTAGTAAGAACATAAAGAAAAACATAAGAAAACATAAAAATATTCTAAGTCTTAGGATAACTGACGACGTCATCAAAAAGATATCTCTCAGACCAAGCAGATTCCCACATTTCCTTTAGGTCCAGAGTTTGATTGTACTACTTTTCCAATATTTATGCTTCACCTAGATCACTCACCTCGCCATTAGAACCCGTTTAATCTACCTATCCGCGGTGTTAGGAAGGAGTGTGTGAGCTCTTGCAAACTCAGTGAACATACAAGAAAGAATAACCACATAGCACGCACAAACATAAGTTAAACAAATGGCGAAGTCACTGAACTACAAATTGGGTTCACTATACTTAAGCAAAGTTTGGTTCGCGGTTACTTACTGCCAATTAGCTTAAAAACTATAAAATATAGTATTTTGGAAAACATAATCTTATTCATATGTTCCTTTCTTGTAGGATAAACAGATAACCTTATAACGCCTCAGAATAACTCAATGAGTCTTAACATGTCTCATAAGTGTAGCATATAGCTAAGCACTCTCCAAACACACCAACATGTCCCATTAAATGGATCTTAACTCAACATTCGCTTATCTCTCCAACTTGTCCCAGGGTCTTCTCCAAAACACAAAACATAAAGGTGAGTACTCAAAATTCTACGGCATGCCATTATATTCAACGATTTCAGAAGATTATCATGTCAAAACATTTATGTAAACATAGAGCTCGTAAATCATTAGAAGCTCGCAAATCATTATTCATAATTGGCTCGCAATATAAAGCCCGCATATCACTATTCATTAAAACACATATTTAAACACAACCATAAAACAGAGTTTTAAAAAAGGCTTCCTCTTGAAACTTAGCTTAAAACCCTAAACTCCTGATTAACACTATGGTTGGCACATACATGCGGTGGTCCTTGAACGCTTATTGATTTGTTATAAGTTTTAAACAAAATTCACTTTTCCCTTGTCTTTGCTTGTAGACGGTTCTGTCAAGTTCGCAATTTCACAAACATACACAAGTCACTAACAATCAAAGCACATGAAAACTCATACATAAACACAAGCGAACCTAGGTTCACACTGTTAATCTTTTGGTGAACCTAGGTCCGTACATGCTAGTCTTTTGGTGAACCTAGTTTCCTTTGTTGCTAACCTTTCACAATTTTAAAGTAAATGTAGCATTACATAATCAATCTTAAAAAGGACAAAGTTATATCTATGGTTGTGGTCATGATATTTGATAGGATAGTATAGATCTAATAATCACTATAACTATAGTGATTATAATAATTATTCTCTCCTATAAAGTGGAATGATAAATTTAAATAAAAGAACAACTAAAATTATCCAAACAACCTTCAAAGTGAGAAAGAGAAAAATGTAGAGATCCATTTGTCACAATGATATCGAAGTAAGTTTGCAAACAAGGATGACTTTATCGACCTTGTTAACAAATTATGTTGTTTATTCATTTGTAAAAGTGAATAGAACCTATTCTCTTTATTGACAAATAAATAAAAGGAAGATAGGTGGTCCAAAATGTTGCTAAATGTTCATTCTCAAAACAAAATGATCAATGATTTATACTAATTAATCATTTCTTGGGATGATGGTATTTATATGATCTTATTGGCAAGAAATATGAGATAAATTTCTATTTATACTAATTCGTTTTGATAAATTTCATCTAGAATTTCTAGAACAAAACCAAATAAAGTTAAAATTTCAAATAAGACTTATAAAATAAGTGTCAAATTTGAAATTTTTTAATATAGTTGATAAGTACTCTATAGTTAAAATTTATTCAAACACTTATAAGTATATATTATAAAATAAACAATAACTCCGACTACCTTGGCAATTAATCCCTTTCCTTTAAACATTGGTATAAAACAGTCAAAAAAAATTTTGGGACCTCTTAAATTGTAAAGTTATTGGTTAACAAAATGTTGGCAAAAAATTTTTTAGGCGTCGAAAACAAATACAAATAAATTTCACCCTCAAATATAGATTTTTCAGTTTTCTAGTCATCAAATTATTACATTTTATATATACCAAAAAACATTTTACATATCATGAACAATAAATAAATTTTTTTATAAATAATCTAATATATCAACCCTTTGATATTATTGATGTTAGAGCTCATTGAGACTTTGATACAGTCGTGCTTCGATAAATTTCAATCCTAGAGCCCCTTAGCAGAAAATGAATTCTAATTTCATTTCTATTCTCTCCCTAGAAAAATAGATAGACATTCGAAGAGAGCATTGTTCATCAGTTATTTTAGATTTTAACAATGCTTTTTGATACATTCAAATTTAAAAGACAGTTTTTTATTATTGTGAACTCTCTGCTATTTAAAAATTTATTAGTTGGAAATCCACTTGATCACTCAAATAAAACCATATTAATTTGTGCTCACATGTCATAGCAATGCAACCCGAAAATATAAGAGTGAGCTTACGAGTTCACATATCATAATTGAAGATAACTCGAAAGCAAAAATAAAATAAAATTTAAGTTAATTAAATAAATCGACTTTTTAAGTTTAAATTGAATTAAATTTTACAATTCTAGTAACACCAATAATTGAATAACAAATTAATATAAATACCCTTTTAATTCTATCAATTTAAAAAGAGAGCAAATTAATCAATCCTAACAACAATTAAAATGATCTTAAAAATCAATATATTTACAATTTAAAAATTCTAAAATATCCTAAGAATATATAAATAAATTTAAATAAAATTTTGAAATAATAATTTTAAAAACCAAACAAGTAAATCACCACTTAATATGCTAAAATATCTTTTATTTTGCTTTCAAATATATAAGATTTCAAATTTATGTGCTTTAACACAAAATTAGTTACATTGTTATAAGATTCTAATTTAACATATTTAATTTTATTTAATTTAAATCGAACAATTTTATTTAATTCAATTCAAATTAATTTTACTAGACTTTATTCAAAAATTTTCAAATCAAATTAAGATAATAAAATAAAACTGATTAACTCAACTAACTCAAATATTTTTACTCTATTCAACTCAATTCTGTAACACTCGCCCTAAACATTAAATCTAATTACTAATATCTAAATACGAATTAATTAGATGGTTAGTTGGATATTTATATCCACTAAAAATCTGCATTTAGTAAACCCAATAATAATAATAATAATAATAATAATAATAATAATAATAAATTAATGTAACTAGAATTAGGATATCCAAGTACTCAATCCATTAAAGCAGGTAGATTTAGATAATAAATATATGAGTCAATATTTGAACCTTGAAATAAAAATGGAATTGATTTTCTTTGGTATAGTAAGGAAGACGAGGAAGTGAAGTATATAGGCTATGTATCAATATTCAAGTGTGGTTTTTATGGACAGAAGGATCCATACCTTAGATATCAGAGAGACCGGACGTACTATTTATGACACGTCAAACCAGAACTACTATTCCTTGCTAACCTGAAGTTTTCGAAGTGATGACCGTATTTCCTCATTGCTGCATCCTTCAGCATGATGGATGTTGGGACTGTCAAATGGCAGGACATGATCTAGAGGGTACGTTCTGTTGGAGTGAAGCTTGAGAGCAGTGTTGCCAATTCCCTTCAATATGACCGTTTTATGGACACCTCTAAGCAAGCCTTCATAATCCGTGTCTCCACATTCTCCGGCAAACACGACAATGCCTGATAACTCCATGCCCCAACGAATATATAGGTACCTAGAGCAGACCAAGTCGTATTTTATATATATTTAAGTGCTTGAATCAATTCAATACCTAATGAGTTGTCTGAAACATGATCGATGAAATATGACGACAGAAATGAAAAAGCACAACTTCTGCCAGAATACCTTAAAGCTTGAGCTCGAGATGCCAAAACAGGAATAACATTCAATATGGTGCCATTTTGACAATAGATAACATTGCATCTAAGAGCTTGGATTCTCATCAACTTTCGAAGCTCCTTAACTGGGGGAATCTGTTAGGATGGAACAAGCATTAGAGGAGAATTCTGAGGTTAATTGAAAGTACAAAAGAACTGAAAATTAGAGAGGATAAGGTTTTATAGGTTACCGATTCAGGTTCCTTCACATCGAATGTATAGCAATGGACAGTAGATCGTGATTCATCTTCCGAGATGATTTGTCCTTTTTTCTCATTAACAGAAGTAGCCCATCGAACCAATGTTTTCCTTAAACCTTCTCCACCCCAATGGTATTCGATGTGCGATTGATAATCCAAGTCTACAGTGAAGGGAAGCCCAGTACCATCTTCCGAACTGGTTGAAGGATAGTACAAATCACCACCGCTGTTACAGATTAAAGCATCGAAATCCAATGGACTTATGCTTCCCGAGATAAGAAGGGAGTGTACCTCAGATATTGACAAGGATGTCGATAATATAAGCCCAATAGAATTCTCTTTTCCTGCTACGTCCATGATTGTCTTAATTATTTTAGGAATATCCGAGACTGAATCACAATCCACAGCTATCACAAAAATGTACTTCTTCGACCTCAAAACCGGAAACCTACTACCACTAACATTTTGTTCTGCTTTCTCCATTAAACTTGCCTTTTCTGTACCTCCTATAATTCCGTTGGATAACTTTAGAAAAGCATTCTCCAAGTTGCTTTTTCGATCAATAGAATCCAGAGAATTATCGAAAGTTCCAGTTCCTTCATTCTTTTCACCATCCAGTGATAGCTTTAAGTTTAAAGATAAATCTTGTATGTCTCTCAAAGAATCACCAGGTGAATTCGGTTCTGGATATTCAAAGCCAACATTACTTCTCTGCCACTGTGGTTGCCTTGCCTTGCACATGGCTATCCGAGACAAATATGTTTTGCAGTGCTCCGGCCAAGAAAACTGATGAATATTTTTCAGTCCATTCTGTCTGCACCTCGCCCACAATTGCTTGTCTGAAACAAGTTTTAGAAGAGCATCAGCAATAGACTGCTGATCGTGGGGATCAACTAGTACACCGTTGTCAAGAACCTGCAACAAATTCATTGTCAGTACCAACGAGTATTGTTTAGAACATCAAACTTGCTCCATATTTATATTTAGGCGCGAGAACAGCCTTCAAGTTACAATTGATAGTGATGATGAACTAACCTTGTGAATGTCAACTGGACCCCCGTTTTTTGTGGCAACAATAGGCAAACCATATGCTGCTGCCTGTTTACAGAATAGCTTATAATGTCAAAATCTGACGCAGAAAAAGTATAGGTATAGCAGACAACTTAAGTACCTCGATCAAAGTAAGCCCAAATGGCTCGATAAATGCTGGATTAATAAAAACACCCTGTAAAAGAAAGAGAAAAAAGAGTTGATAATATATTACAAGTAGAATAATATGACAATCATTCCATCACCCAGAAGTCAAAATTTTTTACATCCAAATAAAAGATCCACTCTCCCACTGAAAAGAAAGAAGATTATAATTTCTTAAATAAAAAAATTAATTCATCAGCTGTACCTTCGTTTTTGCTGCTAGCCCGTAAATATCAGGAACTTCATACTGCTTGTGGTGCTTGGGATATGCTACTTGGCCATACAAATCATACTTGTCAATCAGTTTAAGAATCGAGAGAAGCACAGTTGCATTTGTGCCAGACATTTCATCAATATTATCACGGTTTCCCATTATTAATGTCTGCAACAGCCAGAGACGTGAGATCATTGGGATAAAACTAACATATAAGAAAACTAGATTGACAGTGTCATCAAGTTCAGCTCAAATTCATGGACATACAAGATTAGCAAGCTCCCTTAAAGGTCGGCACTCTCCAAATGCTTTGACTAAAGTTGTAATATTCTTTTTAGGGTCCGGCCGAGCAAGGGCAAGAATCATCGGTTTGTGTGGGTTTGTAAAGAAACGCATTACCTGCATAATATCTATTATCAGATCACTGCTCCAATAACAATCTGTTATAAAATGTTATCAGTGTTTTAACAATCAAAAGAAAGGTCAGTAAAGTGCAGAATCAGGCAATTATTTAAGAAAAGTTTAAACAAAAAAGTATAGTTATAACCTCGGACCAAATTGGTGGGTCAGGAGTAGGATCTTCTTCATTTCTTTCTGCATCCCCATCCATGTCTCCTTCATGTGGAACAATATGATGAAACTCCATTCCAGGAGGAATTACCTAGATATTATTGTAGCAACATAAGCACAAACAAAGCTAATAAGAGAAAGAACAATGAAAATTAACACTTTAACAGCAACAGACTTCCTGTGCAAAGAAGTATTGTAGGCAAGAATAACAAACAAAAAATTGATATCTTGTTACTTACAACCATACGAGGCATAAACCTCCCATGGCAGTTGACACCCCTTTTGATCCTTGCTCTAAGTTTGCGCTCCAGTACTGGATCAAAGCCATCATAAAGGCGCCACTGCTCTTCTATCTCCTGTCTAGTGCTGGTTATAACAATTTCAGAGCTATCAAGAGATAACTCCTCAGCCTCTATCCGTCGCATGATTTTGTAAGTTGTATTTATTTCGTCCCTCGATTGTCGACCCTGTTTCAATATCTGGTCTAGCTTATCTCTACCAAGTGAGTGGCCAGTGAAAAGCATTGGCACATTTAGAGCCCCAGAAAGAAGAGCTGCAGAATCACCCGCATCTGCATAATGTCCATGAATAGCAACAGGCCAGACTGGTTGCCCACCGCCAATTTGCTCACCTAGAACTTTGGACATCTGTCGGATGTGACTAAGTGCACAATCAACAAACTCAGGAATATGAGGCCAAAGAAGTTCTTTGGGTATATATTTATCTTTTGGACCGAAGGGGATACGAATAATATAAGCACCACTGCTCTCACCAAGCTCCTGCATTGAGCTCTCTGTAGTTCTTGGCGTAAGCATCTCTGTTGGTTCAGCATAACTCCAATCAACATCCGGAGCTGACACTTGTCTTGTCAGCAAATCAACCCGATAAATTCCTGGCATTGTGCCCAAGGCCCTAGCAAGTTCTACTACATACTTGACCTGTGTACAGCACAACAAAATTCAATTTTTCCCAATGTGCAATAGGGTAATTGATCATCTTTGAAGCAGATATAACACAGTCATGATACAGACCACATTGACAGGATTAAAAAATGTGGGAAAATAATACCTGGCCACCTGTATCAGAATCACGACCAAGCTCCATGTTTTCACCCCTTAACAAACCATGAAGACTGCAGGAAGACAGCTGGTTAGAAAGAACTACATTACATCATAAATGTCTGAACAAAGCGCACCTTGAAAATATGAATCACTAAACAACGGCTGTAACAAGTCAGCATATTAGAAGTGCAGGTCATGCCTTATCAAAACAATATAGAGCTTCTTTTCTTTAATCTGATTGGCCAAGTTCTCCATCAAATCAACCGAAACAATTCTACGCATTCTTCCTTGAACACTATCGCCATGAGCTGAACCATCACCGGGAAAGTCTCCTTTCTCTCCTTCTGAAAGGTCTTCAGACATGTCAGCAGTTGCCTCCCTGCGGCCTCTTTCACGTTCAAGGTGACGCTTAGCATTGCGTTGAACTTCCTCCCCCTCAAGCTGAAAAGCAACCAAATAAGAGGAGAGAGAAAAAAATAACACAGGTGAAACAACATAGTGGTGCTCTATACAATGTTCATTACCAATCAAACCATCAAGGATAAACAGCTAAAATTTAGAATCAATACAAATTGTCCCTGGTCGAAAATAACATGTTGACCTGAGTTATTCAATCAGAGTAGTTCATATAATGCTAAAATTTTAATTTATAGCTTAATTCCAAAAAGAGAAATGGCTAGACATGCTGAATAGCAAGCAATTTGGTATTCAACTTAAAAATCACCGAGCCAAATGAAAAACAAACAAAAAAAATCGCATTATCCTCATGGACAAGCAACTTTACTATCGTTGTTGTGAAGGTCATCACAGTTGACCCAAAAACAACACAAATAAGAAATAAAAGAAAATAAATTCACTTCTATTCTACTAACCACTCAACACCAAATCCAGCACCAATGTTGTTTGAACCAGCCGACCGGTCGGATTGGTTTAACCTGGTACCAGTAGCTTTGAACTGATTAAATCGAGAATCGGTACAACCAATATTTAAAATTCTTATTATTTTTTAATCGGACCGATCCACCAGCAAACTGGTGGCCTCAACACCCGATCCGGTTTAATAAAACATTGTCCATCACAATCAAAGGAGGATTTTCTATATTTATTTACATATCAAAAGCAAAATTATATTAGATGCGAAATTCAAACAGAAATAGCATTGAAAAGAAAAGGGAAAAAAAAACCTGCTTCTTCTTTCGAGCCAAATTCCAAATCCTCCAGCACATATTCTCCAGTCTCGTGTTCCTCTCCTTAGGACCCCTCGTAGCAGCAGCCTAAAACCAAAAAATATATTTTAAAAAAGTATACTTAAATTAAACACTCAAAACAGTCCATTATTCAAATTGAACACAAAAAACAGAGAGACCGGAAGAATTTCGAGTATTACTATGTTTAGAAGAGAGAGAGAGAGAGAGAGAGAGAGTGAGAACAGCCAAAAAGAAGGTGAAAACGAAACCATACTCGAATCCAAGAACGGTGGAGATCGGTCTCGTCGAAACCAGTGATAACCTCTTCCACGAAGTAACGAGTTGGGCTGAAATGACCTCTCTCCCTCAGCAACAATGACGATTTCGCTTCATCGATCCCTGGACCAACGTCCAAGATCGCTTCCAGGTAACTGTTTATCCAATCGTTTCCCGCCATTCTTTGACTGAAAAAATCCACCAAACAAATACAAAAGAATTAAAAAATAAAAGAAACCGAAGGAACTGAATTTACAGAGTCTATGGCGGTGTAGCAAATATTCAAAAAAAATTTTGAATTAATGATAATAGTATCATTAGGTGCTAGAAAACGGATGATGAAAGAGCGGAAATCTACTAAAACCTGATGAGACAGTTATGTTATATTTTTGGTGGGTTTTGTTTGGAGCTTTTGAATTTAAATACAGGGATGAGGTTGACGCGTGTGCTAGTTTTCTTGGTTAGAGGGACCAACACGTGTTACGTGATGAAGAAATAGGATATAATGTTTTTATGGATCTAACTACACTAAATTATTAATAACTTTATATTTTAGCCACTAAATTTAAAAATTATAAAATTATTTAATTATTCAAAAATTACTATGCTATTAAAATTGTTATTTTATAATTGTTTCTATTCAAACTACCTACACTAACTCTGAAAACACTTTTTCCTATTTTCTTTTACAAATCAATTTATACTAATAAATTAACTTTAAACATCACAATTCTATAAATTAAAATCTAAATATTTTTTCTCTAATACAAGACACTTTAGAAGTATCTAAATTTACACATAGTAAAAGTATCTAAATTAATTTTGACCATTATTTTGAAGAAAAAACAATTTTTACCTTTTTCTCTTTTACCTCCTGACTACGGACATAATTGTGTGTCAGAGTAAAGCAACATAGTCAAATTTGACCTCGGTATTTAATTATTATGTAAAATATTGAAAATAAATAAGGGTTAATTCCACAAGATGACCTATAGACTAAACTCTAAATTTATCCTAAGATTTAAAATTCTATAACTGAATCCTAAAATATTAAATATTGTAGGTTTGACATTAAGTCCAACATATGAATACCAATTTAAACATGTGGAGCAATCAGGTCAATTTTACCTTTTAGGGTTTGAAATTTTAAGGACTTTCATATCATACTGTTTCTAATTGATTCATATGTTTAAGTTAAATTGGCATCTACATCAAATTTAAGCCATCATTAAACGCTCAAATTTACGATTAAATTAACAAAAAAATTCAATGATAATATACTTACATTTTATGAATGGGGTAAATCTCAAAACTATATTTGAACTATGGTTTAACGTGTAATTTGTATACATGAAATTTGATTTTGTGTAATTTTATACATAAAGTTTTGATTTTATTTAATTCTTGTAAATTATTAACATAATTATTGTCATAATGTCATCTTATGTTTATATATTGCATACATAAATAATTATATTTATCTAATATAAAATAAATTGATGTATTTATTTCTTTAAATATGCATGATTAAATCAAAATTAATGTTTCAAGTATATATTTGAACCACAATTAGAGTTTCACGTGAATAATTGCACTAAATTAAAGTTCATGTATATAATTACACATTAAATCAAAGTTCATGTATAATTTTGAGATTTATCCTTTATGAATTGAATTGAATTTTTTTAATTTGGAGGTTAATTTAAAATATGTCCATAATTTGAAGACATCTCATGGAATTAACACAAACTCATGTGTATAATTATTATTTTACAACATATACATATCGGATAATCTATATAATAAATCAAATAATAATTTAGAGAACATCTTAAATAGAAAAAACAATGAATGGTAAAAATTAAAATAGAGAAGGAATTTTTTTAATAATTTTATTTTAGATTTCGATCATATTTGTTTTTTATACAATGCCTAGAATTACTTTTAGTCTCTCTCTAACCCATAAATAGAAGAATAAGCGCTTCAAGATACTCGAATTTACATTCTTCTACATTGATAATTATACCTATACTAATTGAGTTAAGACTCAACCAACAATAAAAAATTATTATCAAAACTGGTTATAAGGTTTTGAATAAAATAATTGTTATGATAAATTGGTAAGCCAATATTGCACTCAATTTATTGCTTAAAAAATTAGGAAAAAGTAATATTTTATTTCTGAAAATGGATCATAAAAGTGTGAACAAGATCCGAAAACTTCTCATATTTCTTGAAAAACACTACTTAGAAAAAGCCAAAATGCAGCAAAAATAATGCGATAGATAAATTACCATAATTAGCCCCAGTTTACACATGGTTATTGTTAAAGTCATAAACAAGTTCTTTTATGGTTAATTTGTGTGTTTCAAGTTGATTAATTGGCATGAGATTTAAGATTCAATGTATGTGTTTATAAATCTTTTCTTCCTTTCTCATTGTAATGCTGTTGTTAACTTATATAAAAAGTTAAATAAAAATAAAATACAACTTTTATACCCTATTTTTGAGTAAATAAAAATAGTAAAATTTTAAAAAGATAAATCATTATTAAGTGGTGCTAGAAAAGATAATTTTGAAATCTCATTTTTGTAAATCGAGATCGTAAATATTAAGTTAAAATATTTACGGAGTTGATATAAGATTTTATTAAAGTTTAGCCCATCAATTTTGTCTATTAATTGTTTAATTTAGGTGTAGGGACTAAATTATAAAAATCTTATCACTATAAATTTTATTTGACCAAAAACTCAGGATTTTAAATTGTAATTAAACAAAGGTATAAAATAAAATTTAAATCATTTTAGAATATGTGATAGTAGCTTATGGTTGTTTAAACTAATTACAACATAATTAGTTAAATTAATTAAAGTTAAACATGTTTTTATCAAAGTATAAAAACAAAACTTAAGTGGAAGGAAATAGAAAAGTCTTCATCTTCATCTTCCACATTCGAATTCACGATTGAAAGAAAAGAAGAAAAATTCCCAAGGGTTTCAAGCTTTCGGTCATGATTTGGTTAGTACAATTAAGTCATTTTCTTGTAAATTTTATGTTTTTTAGGTCATGAGAACTTGATTTGGTTAGTTCATATATCAATTTGTAAAACTATTAATTTTTTTAAAAATTAAAATTGTTGATTTCTTGAAGAAATTGGTGTTAAATTGATAGATTTTAAGCTTAGATATGGAAAAAAAGACTAAATTGTAATATATAATTGCTAGTTTTGTTCAAAATGACTAAAGTGAATAAATTATGAAATTTACAACCTCCCAAACTCGGCCTAGACGTTATGGCTGAATTCCAAATGTTACAGTAGCCACCAAAGTGGCCAAGTAAAAACGTCCAATTTTAAAATCACCTTTTTGTTAAATTTCAAAACTTATGCGTGGTTGCATAAGGCTTTGCTGAAAACACCGGTTAATTAGGTCATCCATTGTTAAGTTCAATTTATTTATTGATTGTGTCATTTAAAAAAACTTAGTTGATTACATTGGAAAATTCCTTGTTAAAATCTTAGTATTATCATTGTGCAGCGGAAAATTATTGTGTTTGATTTTCATAGAAAAGTCCATATTTTAAGTCATATTTAAACCAATTTCCAAAATTGTTCAATTTCCGTCAAAATTCATGCATGAAAAAATCCTAGTTCAAAAATGTTTCATACCACAATTCATACTTAAATAAAAATTACAATCCCAAATAAAAATAATACCAAAATAATTAAAGGAATTTTACTAAAAATTTGAGTGCCAGAAATTCCTTAAAGAGACCTCTGAATGTCGAATCCAAGTCCTAAGAATTATCTGTAAGGAGTAAACTAAGGGGTGAGCTTAAAAAGCTCAGTGTGAATCCATACAATATAGTATTCAATCAATCAAACAAAGATTCATTTATTACACAGTTCAACCAATTTGTCATGGCATTACAACATATGAGTATGGCATGCTAAATGTTTCAATACAATAATCCTACCCATTCATCTGCTACACACCATGAATTCCCCAAACTTGTCAAATGAACTCCAAAACAGTATGGGATTAAGCTCGTTGTGGATAAAACCACCAAATTAGTATGCAGATAAAACTGCCAGTAAAAGTAATTGCAAACAAGCTGCCAGAATAAATGCGATAAATCGTCCAATCACCTCAAATCTTCAATGTAGCTCACTGACAATAGTATGCAGACTTTAGATGCCGCCTAGTTCTCCACAGAACTCCTCCGTCAACCTCAAAAACCCACCCCATGCCAATGCAATTATGACATACCATCAGTGAAGCACATCATGCTTATCAGTAAAGTTTCGATACAGTGGCATGCTTATCATGCTTTTCAATAAATAATAACAGTGTACATCCAGCATACTTTCAATAATCAGAATTAGTGGCATGTGTACATACTTTCAATATGGTCAAAAATAAATATAGCATGTAACATAATTTCGTACATATCACAATTTCAGTCAAGACAATATACATGCACATGAACAAGGATACACAATCTAGCATGCTATATTTGCATTCAATTCGCACATTCGTCACCCAAACAGAACATTTAACACTCAACTTTTGAAATATTTGCATACCTGATTCAGCATTCCACTTATTAACATTTAGGCCATTCGACCAAACCACGGTTACCAAGCAAACAATATTATTTAAATATATTAATTTAAATTTAAGTTATTTAGTTTCAAGGAAGACCCACGCCTAATTAACGTGAATATGAAACCCTAACTTAACACCGCAACTCTTAAGAATTAAATCCAACTAAATGTCATTTAAACATGTACATTCCCAAGAATAAAATAACCCTATAAGGTTCGGCCACAATAGGGAAAATGAAGTGAGCAATTATATCTGTATTCGAGATTCCTACTTACTTTGTTTCGGCTAACAATAGTGATACAAACAACTTCTATTGCCATTGTTGATTCGAAATGTTTAGATTTGTCCCTTTAACGAGAATAATTTACAAAATCAGTATAAGAAGATCGGTTAAAGTATTAAACACAATCAATCAAAATAGAAAAATAAAAGAAGGGAAACAACGTTTGATCTTGCTAGAATCGGCACTTACGCTTTACCTGTTTTGGCTTTGTAATGAATGATAGACAAATAATGATTCGAGCAATCATCACGGGGGCCAAGGAGGTTCAACCAAGGGTAAGCAAACGTAAAAACTAGTAGCGAAATCGAAAGAGAAAATCGATGGAAAGGAGGCTTAGAGGGGCGAAAAATGCAAGGGAAAATATGGCTGCTTCTAACTCAATGTGCGACAAAAGGTGGAGAAAAGAAAATAAGCAATAGACATCAATTTGATGATATTCATAGCAACAAAATTAGATCAAGAAAAGAGAAAATAATGGTGAAAACGGCAGCCTTGATAACTAAAGGAAAACAAACAAGAAGAAAGCTAGACTTGGGTGGCAATAATTGAGGAGGAAAAAAGAAAGAAAAGAAAGTAGAAAATAAAGAGGGAAGAGAAGAGAGGGACGAAACAAGGGGAAAAAGAGAGAAAAGAGGAGAAATTTGTTCAATAAAATTAGTTTAATTAATTTTAAAAAAATTGATAACTTACTAGATAATTCAGATAATCATTTTTTTAATTCTAGAATAATCAACTTAATCAAATTCTACAGAGTTTAAGTCAGACTAAAATCTAACAACTGACAGAGGTTGGACGACACAGGCTTAAAATAAATAAAAATTTGTAAGCAAGGGGAATCAAATTAAGGTTTCAAGGATAACTAGTCCAATTCTTAACCATTAAGCCAACTATTCATTCTTCTTAGAAACTTACAATTTTATCAATAAGAAATTCAAGATGTGACAACTCTCCCCTCATTAAAAGAAATTTTAGCCTCGAAATTTACCTGGTTCGAATAGGTGAGGATATTGCTGATGAAACAATTCCTCTGGCTCCCAAGTGGCTTCTTCGGTGCCATGGTTCCACTAAAGAACTTTAACCAGTGGGATCTATTTTCGTCTAAGTACATTTACCTCCCTGTCTAAAATCCGTACTGGCTCTTCCTAAAAAGTCAAGTTCGGCCTAACTTCGATCTCTTCCATCAAAACAATGTGACAAGGATTTGATTGGTACCATCTTAACATTGACACATGGAACACATCATGAATGTGGTCTAACTCATGGGGCAACTCAAGTTGATAAGTCACCAGTCCAATTCTCTTAAGAATATGATATGATCCAATAAATCTAGGGCTCAACTTGCCTTTTCGTTCAAATCTCAATACCTTTTTCCACGGTGAAACTTTCAAGAAAACCTGATTGCCGACACTAAACTCAATTTCCTTCCACTTCATATCTATATAAGACTGCTGCCTATCCAAAGCTACTTCAACCTATACTGGATTAGTTTGACAGTACCATATTCTCTTGAACCAACTATGGACCCGAAACCTTTCTCTCACTTAACTCAGTCCAACACAATGGAGTGCGACATCTACTGGATTGGAAACTATTGTTGTAGGCGAATTCAACTAGCGGTAGATACTCTTCTCAACTACCTCGAAACTCGATCACAAAACTCTTAACATGTCCTCCAAAATTTGGATAACCCGCTTGGATTGACCATCTATTTGTAGATGGAATGCCGTACTAAAATCCAACCAAGTACCTAATGCTTTATGAAGCTTCTTCTAGAATCGAGATGTGAAATGCAGATCCCAATCTGAAATAATCGACACAGGCACCCTTTGCAATCTTACTATTTCGAAGATATAAAGCTTAGCAAGCTTTTATGGGGAATAATTAGTGTGAACCGATAAGAAGTGAGCCGTCTTAGTTAACCTATCAACAATAACCCAGAAGGAAACTGATACTCAGCCTTTACCTACTGACAAGTTAAGCACTTAGATACGAAATTTGTTACCTTCTACTTCAGTTTGGGCCACCAATACAACTCTCTTAAGTCCCAATACATTTTATTACCTTAGGGACGTATAGCATAAGGGCTATTATATGCTTTCTAAAGGATAAATTGTCTCAAATCTAAATCATTCAACACACAATACATTGTTTTGAAGCATAGAATACCCCCAGGATTCAATCCAAAATCATCAGTCTTACCCTCCTCAACTTGTTTAAATTGAAGCAATAAGGACTCATCCAAAGGCTGCATAACCTTAATCTCAGTCATCCACTTACGTCTAACTTGCAACTCAGCTAGAAGACCACCATCCTCATACAAACTCAGTCTTGCAAACATAACCTTAAGCTTGGTCATCAATCTTTTTCTTAGAGCATCAGCCACAACATTGGCTTTACTAGGATGATACTCGATAGCATAGTCATAATCCTTCAACAACTCAATCCATCTCCATTGTCTCAAGTTCAACTATTTTTGGATAAGAAAATATTTGAGGCTCTTGTGATTTGTGTAAATAGTACTCTTCGCACCATAAAGGTAATGTATCCAAATCATTAGAGCAAACACTACAGTCACCAACTCTAAATCATGAGTCTGATGATTGCACTCATGTGACTTAAGTTATCTTGAAGCATAGGCTACTACCTTTCCATATTGCATTCAGACACAACCAAGGCTAGTATAGGGTATAGGATGCGTCACTATAAACAATATAGTCCTTCCTAAATTCCAGCTGAATAAAAATTAGAGGTTGAGTCAACACGAATTTTAGCTTCTCAAAGTTGGCTTGCTGCTCATTTAACCACTTAAAAGGTGTATTCTTCCTCAATAACTTAGTTAATGGAGCAACTATCACGGAGAAACCCTCAACAAACCTCCGATAATACCTTGCCAAACCAAGGAAAATTAGAATCTATGAAACACTCTTAGACCGTTTCCATTATAGAATAACTTCAATCTTTTTTGGATCCATACGGATACCCTCTACAGATACCACATGACTCAGAAACACCACTTCTTTCAGCCAAAACTCACACTTACTCAGTTTAGCAAAGAGCTTCTTCTTACGGAGAATCTATAGAACTACCCTTAAATGCTCATAATGCTAAGATTCAGTCTTAGAATAAACTAAAATGTTGTCGATGAACACCACGACGAACTAGTTGAGATGCGGTTGAAATATCCGATTCATCAAATCCATGAACACATCCAGAGCATTTGTAAAATCAAAAAGTATAACTAGGAACTCGTAATGATTGTACTATGTCCTGAATGTAGTTTTAGGCATATCAGATTTCTTCAGTTTCAATTGATACTACCCGGATCTCAAGTTAATCTTAGAGAAAACTGCTGTCCCATAAAACTAATCAAACAGATCACCAATTCTAGGTAAAGGATATTTATTCTTCATTGTCAACTTGTTCAACTACCTATAATTGATGCACAGTCTCAAAGTACCATCCCTATTCTTAATAAAAATAACTAGAATGCCCCACAGTGAAACATTAGGTCTTATGAAACCCCAATCTAAAAGTTCTTGCAGTTGGACCTTTAATTCTTTAAGCTCTGTTGGTGCCATCCAATAGGGAGCAATGGACATCGGTGTCGCTTTGGGCAACAATTTAATTCCAAACTCAACCTCCCAATCCGAAGGTAACCTTAGTAGTTCCTTGGGAAAGACATCTGGATACTCCCTAACAGTTCAGAAATTCTCCACAGCCAGACCAGTAACACTCACCTCTCGGACATAAGGTAGAAATATCTTACACCCTTTTTGGACCAATTTCTCTGCTACCATAACAAAGATCACATTAGATAGATAATCCCGATGCTTCTCAACCATAATGATATCTTTTCCATCCGAAGTCCTCAATGATACCTTGTTAGCAATACAATCCAAGTTGACTTGATGATCAAATAACCAATCCATACCTAATATCAAGTCGAATTCATTGAATGACAGTTTTATCAAATCAGCAGGAAAAACCACCCATTGGATTTCCAACGGGCATCTCTTATAAATCTTATCTACTACCACAGATTTTCCTAGAGGGATAACTACAGTAATAGTACTAGTAGTGTTTCTTACCTCAATTCTCAATTTACTAGATACATTACATGCAACATAGGATTTTGTAGATACGATATCAATCAAAGAAAAGTAAGGTAGGGAATGGATAGTGAAGGTACGTGCTATGATGTTGTTGCATCTCGATCCTCTCGGTACCTCACAACATAAACTAGAGTAGGATGCCTTTCCTCTATTTTGTTTGCACCTTGAATCGGTGCTTTTTGACCTTGCCCATTACCATTTATATTCGGACCACGGCCCCTCTAAGTAATTGGCCCAACCTTCTAATTTTGTGCCCTATTTTATACCATAGCTTGCATCTGATTAACTGGGTGAGGACAGTCTTTAACTCGATGCTCGGTCAAACTATAACCCAAACAAGCATTTATCTTCCTCCAACACTCACCCAGATAACGCTTTTCACAGAACCCACAGAACCCACACAACAGAAATCCACCAACCGTAGTACCCACTGGTGCATTATTTTGCTGTAGCCTGACTTCCCTAGCCAGCTTCACTGGTTGCAGATTTAGGCTAGCAGAACCAGTCTTTCTCTTACTTTGAACCCTTACCTTATCCCTCTTTTCGTGCTCCAAGCGTTTAACCTCTTTGACGATTTTTGCTTTCTCGACTAAGTTTTCAAAGGCCCTTTCCTGATGTAGGGCCACTTGGACTTTCACATCATACCTAAGGCCTTCCTCAAAATGCAAGCTCTTATCCTGCTCAGTCACCACCATACATGTAGCATAGTGGCTTAACCTCAGAAATTTTGCCTCATACTCAGATACAAACATGTCCCCCTACTTGAGCTCAATAAACTCCAACTGAAGGGCCTCAACAAACTTGGTACCCACATATTTCTTCTAAAAGGCCTCTTGGAAATAGGCCCAAGTAATGCGTTCAGCCACGGCACCCTTAACTATCGACTGCCACAAGTGTCGTCCCACAGCAAGGACACAACACCCTTAAACTTTTTTTCTGGAGTGCAATCCATATCCTCCAGAATTCTCTTAGTAGTCTCAATCCAATACTCTACCATTGTAGTGGTTGTTCCAGCAACACTCCTAAACAACTCAACCCTATTAGATCGGAGCCTCTCAGCAACGAACCCACGATTTCCTGTACCAATTTGGACCCCATCAACCCTCTGTAATACCTTAGTATTGCCTAAGATACGACATCATCCCCAACACCCTAATTATCAATCTCAGTAGCAAGAGTCTCAATAGTCTCAAAAGTCTCAAGATTTGGGCAGATTACCCATAGAGAATGATTCAACCAGAGCCACTCGACGGTGCCCTCTGCACCCTCGTGTATCATGTCCTCGAGTTTCGTGAGCAATCATTACACTATCCGAATTTATACTTTTAAGTCTTATCTACAGTTCTACAAAACATAAATACTACTTATTTTCAGTTTCACAAGCCTTAAAATTTTATACAATATAATACCAGTGTTTATCTACAGGTTGACAGTAACAGTACTATAAGGACGACATCGTAGTCTCAGAGTTTTTAGTTTTTTTTTGAGAAAAAAATAATTCAAACACTGTGGCAAGTTTTATCCAAAATACCCCTTTTCAAAAACATGTATGCTGGCTCAAATTTTTTTCAAGCCAAGTTATTGAACTTGGCTTTGATACCATAAAATATAACCTCTCAAACTCGGCCTAGACGTTATGGCCAAATTTCAAATGTTACATTAACCACCGAAATGGCTAAGTAAAACGTCCAGTTTTAAAATCACCCTTTTTGTTAAATTTCAAAACTTAGCGTGGTTGCATAAGGCTTTGCTAAAAACACCAATTAATTAGACCATCCATTGTTAAGTTCAATTTATTTATTGATCGTGTCATTTTAAAAAACTTAGTTGATTACATTGGAAAATCCCGTGTTAAAATTGTAGTATTACCATTGTGCAGCGAAAAATTATCATGTTTGATTTTCATAGAAAATTCTATATTTTAAGTCATATTTAAATTGCTATCCAAAATTGTCCAATTTTCGTCAAAATTCAAGCATGCAAAAATCTTAATTCAAAAATGTCTCATACCATAGTCCATACTTAAAATAAAAATTAAAATCCCAAATAAAAATAATGCCAAAATAATTGAAAAAATTTTAATAAAAATTTAAGTGCCAGAAATTTCGTAAAGAGACCTCCAACTGTCAAATCCGAGCCTAATCTTGAGGATTATCTGTAAGGAGTAAATTAAGGGTTGAGCTTAAAAAGCCCAGTGTGAGTCCATACAATATAGTATTCAATCAATCAAATAGACATTTATTTATTACACAGTTCGACCAAACTGTCATGACATTACAACATATGAGTATGGGATGCTAAATGTTTCAATGTAATAATCCTACCCATTTATCCGCTACAAACCACGAGTTCCCTAGAACCCGTCAATCGAACTCCAAAATAGTATAGGCTTAAGCCCGCTATGGTTAAAACAACCAATATCAATATGTAAATAAAACTGCCAGTAAAAATAATTATAGACAAGCTGCCAGTATAAATGCGATAAATCGTCCAATTACTTCAAATCTCTGATGTAGTGCACTGACAACAGTAATATGGACTTTAAATGCCGCTTGGTTCTCCCCAGAACTCCTCCATCAATATCAAAAACCCACCTCATGCAAATGCAATTATGACATACCATCAATGAAGCACATCATGCTTATCAGTAGAGTTTCAATATAGTGGCACGCTTATCATATTTTTCAGTAAACAATAACAATGTATGTCTAGCATGCTTTCAATAATCAAAATTAGTGGCAAGTGTACATGCTTTCAATATGGTCAAAATTAAATATGGCATGTAACATAATTTCATACATATCACAATGTCAATCATGGCAACATACATGCACATAAACAAGGATACACAATCTAGCATACTATATTTGCATTCAGTTTGTACATTTGTCACCCAAATAGAACATTTAATAATCAACTTTTGAAATATTTGCGTACCTGATTCGACACCCCGGTTTTTTAACATTTAGGCCATTTGGCCAAACCACGGTCATCAAGCAAACAATATTATTTAAATATATTGGAAACATCAAAATCATATCAAAAGAAGAGAAAACAATGGTGAAAAACAACAGCCACGATAGGAAGAACGACACAAAAATGGGAAGAAAGTTAGACTTGGGCGACAACAATAGAGGAAGAGAAAAAAAGGAAAAGAAAAGAGAAAGCAGAGACGGATGACACAAGGGGAAAAGAGAGAAAATAAGAGATTTTTTTCAATAAAATTATTTTAATTAATTTTTAAAAATAACTGATAACTTACCAGATAATTCAGATAATCATTTTTTAAGTCTAGAATAATCAACTTTATCATATTCTACAGAGTTTAAGTCAAACTAAAATCTGACAACTGATAGGGGTTGGGTGACATTGGTTTAAAATAAATAGAATTTAGTAAGCAAAGAGAATCAAACTCGGGTCATAACCACTCCATTTCTTAACCATTAAGTCAATTTCTCATTCTTGCTAGGAACTTACAATTTTATCAATTAGAAGTTTAGGATCTGACAAAATTAATGTGAAATTTCAGTAATAATAGAAAGTAAAGAGTCCCTAAGGGACATAATTGAGGTCAATTTTCAAATTAAAGCTCAAAATTGAAAGTTATGGCTATTTTAGTTTTAAGGACTAAATTGAATAAAATGTAAAACTTTAGGGTTATTCAAAAATGAAATTTCATAGGTGCATTCATGTCATGGCATAATTTATAAATGTTTGATATTGATAAATTGAATGAAATAATTGTATAGACCGGATTGGATCAAACCAGAGATAGTCGGGAAAAAACAAAAATTTTAGATTAGTCCTTAAAGTTTCAACTTGTTTGCTATTTTTCTCAGGTAGGTTCATAAATAATTGTATAGACTAGGAATTGGATCAAACTAGAGATAGTTGGGGAAAAGCAAAAATTTTAGATTAGTCCTTAAAGTTTCAACTTGTTGCTATTTTTCCCAAGTAGGTTCATATAGTACTTACTATTTTATTTGATGTTATTTTGAATTGTGTTTATTTCATTTATATGTTTAGATTAAAGTGAATTTGGTGAATTTGGCATATTTGGCTTCAAATGAATTGAATTGAAAAACATGAAAATATTGGTTATTACGAATAGGTACACAAATTATGAATGTTGAATGCTTACAGGGTTTGTAATGAAATATGTAAACTGATACGAGTTCTATTAATGATATGTGCATGACAACGGTGCCCGTGTGAACTTATTAAAATATTAGGATACATATGGATTATCATTAGGGTTATACACGTAATTGATCAGGGATTTACACGATGTTACAAGATTTAGAATTTGTTGCAGATTCTCAAGTTATACGTATTGTTGGTTTAGCCTAGACTGGTAACCTCGATACGATGTCAGCTTGTGTGAGCAATTCCATTAAAATGTTAGCTTGTGGGAGCAAGCCTGATATATATCAGCTTATGTGGTATACAATTTCTTACTTAATGATCTTGATATGCAAATTGAGTAACCTATTGGTTGCATATGATGATATGTATTACTTGCATCAATATATGTCAAGGAAATCCATATTGAATGCTAGTGTAATTAATAATTTAGCTTGTTGAATTGACTAAGGTAAGTAATATAAATTTCACATGAACTTACTAAGCATTTTATATGCTTACCCTACTTTTTCCCTTTTCCTTGTAATTTGTTACCTTACGAAACACGTCAAGATGGACCGTTTCAAAGCTCACACTATCCTATCATCGAATTGGTAGCTTTTTGATCATTTTGAGTTTTGGAATTGTGGCATGTATATAAGGATTAAATGTTAAGAAAATGATCACTATCTTGATCATTTGGTATGTTTGATATTTGTGGAAAATATTGAGTTGTTAAAAGTTGGTATGTACCTAATAGTGTATGAATTAGCTAATGTTAATGTGGTTGGTTGATGATTTTACACTTGAATATGTCATTAGATATGCTAAAAGTTGATTATTGAAGAAATGATAAGTTGAATGAATTGATGTGAATATATGGTTAAGTGCTTGAAATGAAAATGAAATGACAGGATTCTATATGACTTGACTTAGGTAAAGATTGATGATAGAATGGTTTGGTGGGTTTATTTCGAATGGTATTTGAGGGAATGTATGGAAATGGATAGTTGGTAATAGGTTGAACTTATGTTGAAATGGTTAAGTAGAAATTGTTAACTTGTTTTGGTGTGAAATATTATGTGTTTTGGTATGTTTTGACTCAATTAAAGTTGGCTTTTGGTTCACAAATTGATAGATATGTTTGGAAGCTTTGAAATATGTACCAAATAGTTTATTTTTATCAAAAATAGGGTCCACATCTCGATGAGCAACCCTACCTAATCGTAAAGTCAGTCGACAATAAGTCATGTCGCAACGTCAAGTGGCCTAAAGTCACAGGACATACTGTTTTGGTGATGTCACAACATGGAGGAAATGACATCACGATGTCAACCCTGAATTTCTAAAACTTTAGGTCCTATTTCATGCCTGAGTTGTTAAAAGAGCTTTCGTAAGCTTGATATAATTGAACGTAATTGCAGGTATGAATGATTATTTACTATGGATTTGATTGTAGTTGCTCCAGTAACAAATGTGACATCCTATAGCTCGAACCCAACGATCAGGTCGGCCAAGGGGTGTTACAAGATTGATTTCGCTGAAATTGAAAACACCGACAATGATGAATTTAGTTACTGTAACGATGATGTTTAGTATTATAGTGGTAATATATGAGTATGTTTGGTATGATGGAAAGTTATCACTTTTCATGGAATTTAATTGGTTCAATGTGATTCCAATGTTTGGTATACAAAAATTAATATACTTTCCTTAAAATGTAACATTCCCATGAGAGTTACTTTCCTACAAAATTACTTTCCCTTGATAATTGGTTGGAAAGTTATTTTCTCATGTAGATGGGAAGTAAAAAGAATTAGCTAAGACAAATTTAACATTTCTTCTATTTTTTGTAGGATTAAAATTCAAAATGAATGTTTTCTTTTGTTATAAATAATATTTTATGGATGTCTATAACTCTCAAAGTAGTAACCTCCAATGTAATAAACCATAATGGAATTATGAGGTTTTTATATTTTAATTAAGTCCCTATTTATTCTTTATAACTTAAGAGATTGTATTATGTTAGAAGGCTTATAAATGGAGACATGTACAAGGTGATAGGGACACACAAGAAAAGAAATAAAAGTTCTCTCATTTATCTTTATATTGTATTGTTTCTTCCTATTGATTTATTTTCTTTAATTTATTCTTTCATTTCATAACACGTTATAAACACGGTTTTATTCAATAGTAATAGGTTTTAGTTTGTATCAAAATTTTGTTGGGCTCCAAGTATTGAAATTTAAGTATTTGGTAAAAAATTATGAGTGGCTATTTGATATTTGCTTGGGGATGATAACTTTCTCTTTACTACAAAGAATGATTATAGTCTTAACTCCTCTTCCACAATTACTTAAGTCTAATTTTTTAAAAAATTGATTCGATTTCTATTAAGATGTTCAAGTTATATAATTCTCTATATGTATACCTATGAATTCATAAATCCTTCTTAAGTTTATTTGTTGGGCTTTCTATGTGGAGGTATATGATTTTTTCTCTTATTTTTATAGAATTGATTGATTTAGTTTTAATTTTGATTAACATATATGATTGTTCTTATCTCTTCTTGTAACAACTCGATTTTTAGTAGTATCAAAAATGCGACTTCAGAACCCCATTTCTGTAAACCGAGTCCATAAATATTAAATATGAATATTTGTGAAGAAATTATAAAAATATATTAAAGATTGGTTGAGTAATTTTGTCGAATTTTCAGTTAATTGAGATTCGAGGACTAAATTGTAAAGTCTAATCACTATAGAGTTTTAATTAAAAAGGCTAGAGGACTTAAAGAGAAATTAACATAGGTTCAAACTAGTAAATAAGCCATTTTCAAATAGAAGATAGTGGATGGTGATGACATCTCCCACTAAATATTATTAATGATTTAATTAGGTTAATTAAATCATGATTTTGTTAATAAAGTATGTTAATTAAGCCTTAATCAAACTATATAAGCCTTAATCAATACATTAGGGACCAAATTGAATAAATATAAATTTTCATGAAATTTTGTTATAAATAGAAAATATAAAGTCCTTAATGAGAATATATGAAATTGGATTTTAATCCAATGCTAGAAATGGAAAGTTATATCAATATCAAGTTTAGAGACTAAATTGAATAAAATGTAAAATATGATAGGAATCAAAAATAGATTTATATAGGATCATGCATATCAAGGTTTAGTATGCAAATGTTTGGTATTTCTTGGTTATATAAAATAATTGTATAGATCAAAATTTGGATCAAAGTGGAGCTAATAAGGAAAAGTTAAATTTGCAGATTAGTCCTTAAAGAATCCACTGCTTTTGGTGTATTGAATAGGTAAGTTCATATGGAAGTTACTATCTCATCTTGTGCAGTATTTTTACTTGTATTTAATTTGATAGATATAAATGTATATGTATAATTGAGTATAAATTGATGTACTAGTAGTTTGACACATGGTTAGAACAAATTGAATTGAACTTGTGAACAACTACAAGGTATAAATGTATGAAAATTATTGATAACAGGGATGATAATGAAATATATGTAATTGATGCCCATGTGAACTTAGTAAAAACTTAGGATATGATTGATATGTCAATAGGGTCATATGCGCGCTTGATCGAAGATTATTATAGATTATAATGAGATCTAGCATTTGTTGCAGATCCTCGAGTAATATAACAAGATCTAGCCTTTGTTGCAGATTCTTGGGTAATATAATGAGATCTAGCATCTATTGCAGATTCTTAGGTAATATATCGAGATCTAGCCCATTTTGTGGGTTCTCGGGTAATATATGACATAGGTTTAGCCCGGACAGATAACCTGATGTAATTTCAGCTTAAACGAGCAACTTATCCGAGTCTGTTTTGCTAGAGTTCTATTGGGTGATATATATTTTAATTGAAATAGGAAAGCTTGAAAAGTATCGAATATGTAATGGTATATGTTTGTAACTTGATATGAGACATGTAATTACTTTGGTATTCGGTCATGATTCATGATATGAAAGTGTGTCTAACCTATTTGGATGTTAACGTTGGCATGTGACTAGCTATGATACTGTGTCAATGATAGTCAAATTGTATAAAAAATTATTGGTAGTTAGAATACTTTTAGGTGATCAAGGTAAGCATTGTATTTCCATTTGAATTTACTGAGGATTTGTATGCTTAATCTAGTTGTTTCTCTACTTGTAGATCATCACCCTGTAGAACTCGCTGGGTCGGATCAGTGTGAAGCACACACTATCAAAAGACAGTAGAATTATGTTCTTTTTGAGTCCAAATATTGTAGTATGTATACAAGGGAACTGACGTGATCCAACTCGATTAATTGAGTTGAGTTCACTTAAGATGCCTGATCGTCGACGAGAAGTTCGTTCAAATTTTGTAGATAGATGGAGTTAGGTTGGTTTATAAGTGGAAGTAGTCAAAATGGGTTCAAAAGATGGCTTCGATTGATGATTGATAGGTTCAGCTTAACAAAGAAAATAAAGTTGTAAGTTGATAGAATAAGGGAATGTAGAAACAAACTCAAGCTTCAAGAATGATTCAATACTATCAAAGTATTGCCCCGAGTCTTATATTGCTTAAGGTGAGTTAGATGAAAAGTAAAAGGCAGACCTTGACCCATTACCTATAATGAGGTAAAAACCAAAGGTATAAAATTATGGTTGAAAGCCACACCGGTTTGGTGATAAGTTCAATTGAGTTCGGATTGACGCCACTAGCTAGCTAGATAAGTCACTTCGAGACTCGAACGAAAGAAGAGAGGAGGGAACCTCACAATAAAGTTTTAATAATTCAAAATGTCTAACCTTTTTTCAAAGAGAAATAAACTATTTATAGTTTACATATGATAGCCGAATAGACAAACTTAAGAACTAAGCAATTCGACTTTAATTGTGTGAATTAATCTAACAATGTATTTCTATTAACTAAGACTATATTCGGTTGAATGAGGAGTTCAATGATCAGCTTCATAGCTAAGGAAATGTATTGGCTGCTTGTGAATGCATGGAAGAAATTCGGCCATGTATAGATTCAGCCAAAGTGCGAATGGACTCTCTAAAAGATGTTTCTTGGCTGAATAAGTACATAGGAGACCAATGGACAACAGACGATGCATGTAGATGATCATTCATGCATTCTTCCATTCATTGTAATGAACCATACATGCATCTCCCTTAAGGCATTCATTCATTGTATGTAATCATTCATGTACCCGCACGTACATTGAACTAGCCCATTCATGAATCATCATTAATGGTGTTCCCACATTCGGCTGTACCTACAAAAGCCATAAGCAAATTAGATCCAAAGTATATTCGGCTGACCTTAGACAAGATAATAACAAGACATATTAAAATTAACAAATTTAAAAACACATAAAACATGACTAATAATAAATTCGGCTAGCTCAATCATAAATCAGATTCTTAATAAGCTGAAATGAGCTAGAGAATTTCGATCATGAGTTGTAGCAAAATAATTAAAATAAAACTAAGACTCAATTTAATTAAACGATAAAATTAACGAGCTGATAGGAAACTAATTAGAGCTCAAATGGACGAAATTGAGCTCAAGTGAGCTAGTTGGAGCTGGAATGAGCTAAAGGAGCTGAAATTGAGCTAAAGTCAGCTTGCTCTAAGGAGCATGGATTCTTCAATGGTTCAGCCCGAGCCTTCCCTTCGATAGCAAGCGAATCTTCCTTCCAAAATCTATGAAATAATGTGGAGACAGCTTCTAGAAGTCGCTTGGATCGAGCTCGAGTCATTGGTCCCTTTGGGAGCTCGATGGAATCAAAATGAGGGATTGGTAGAGCTTGGGACGTGGTCACGTCATTCCCCCTTCTTCAAAATGACTTGTCCTCAAGTCGAGTTGCTAGTTCGTTAGAAAATATTTAGTTTTACGCAACTCATCTTGGACGAGGAGAGTAATTAGTCCCACATGGAATCTATGTTGCATGCATAGACAATGATCTAATCGTACATAAAGGATATCATCAAATTAACTTGATATGCTGCCAACAAACAAAATTTCATCAACCACATGAATTAATAGGAATGGGTGGTCACAGATTATCAAGAAATTATTCAAGCTAACATGAAATCGAAATACCACTAGATCAAAACAGTCACGACTCAAACAAGAAGGAAAATTACTTATATCGTCTTCACAATGAATTAAACAAAAAGTCAAGTCACATAATCGAATCAATTACGTATACGTTCTGAAACTTTCGATCATCTCAAATTGAATAAAAAATTCATGGTTTAAACAAAATGAATTTGAAGGGATGATCAAGAGTTGTAAGTTTTCATTACAACCAGATGAATGTGACAATTCACGTGTACGATGAATTTTCATACTTGAACCTTGTAGCTGCCTTTTAGATATCCCTACCAATGAACTCAATATCTTCACTTGGCAAGATAGAAAAGTTATTCACAGCAGGCTTTGAACAAATTCCAGGAATCAAATTGTCACAATAAATTTCATTAACATACGGATAAGAAGAAAAAATTAGATGAGTTCCAAAATCCATACCTTGTTCGTGGAGAGGATTAAAAATTTTAAATTCGGGTTTACCTCTTTCAATCATTTCAAACCTTCTCTTTTTGAAATTATAGTGCAATAGGGGCTCTTTCTTCGAATTAACCTGAAGCGAAGAAATAAGAAAACAATGATTATTTAAATCTCCTTTCTTTTTCTCTCTCACTTTTCTTTTGTGTTCTTTTTCTTTTTCAATACTGTCATTTTTCTCACAACTCACTTTCTTTTCTTTTAGTTTTTCTATTTTTTTTCTTTTTCATTCTCTTTTTCGATGCTCTCTTTTTCTTTCGTTTGCTCCATGGATTGCTTAAGGCGTTGTTTGTCTTCCATGACTTGCTGCGGAGACAAGGGTACCAAAGTAACATTTTTACCCTTATGTTGAAACAAGTATTGGTTGGCGAAACTGTCATGTTTGACTCGCCGATCAAACTACCATGGCCTTCCTAGTAAGATATGGCCCGCATGCAAGGGCACAACGTCACATAACACTTCATCATAGTAGTTTCCAATGGAGAATGATATCATTGCTTGCTTGGTCACCTTCAATTTGACCCCTTTGTTGAGCCATTGCAATTTATAGGGGCTTGGATGCTTGATAGTCGACAAGGCAAGTTTGTCCACC
The DNA here is from genome assembly GCF_025698545.1 of Gossypium raimondii. Lineage (NCBI taxonomy): Eukaryota > Viridiplantae > Streptophyta > Magnoliopsida > Malvales > Malvaceae > Gossypium > Gossypium raimondii. Next base: position 22,663,618 of record NC_068570.1, read on the forward strand.
ATGTACGTGCTTGCGACATTAGTGCAACTTCCGCCATCGATCACAATGCTACAAACATTTTCTTTGACATGTCCACGTGTATGGAACAAATTTTCACGTTGTAGTTCATCTGCGGAGCTTTGTGCACTAAGACTTCTTTTGACTACTAGCATCTCTCCTTGAACAGCAAATGCTACTTCCTCTTCATTATCGGATGGATGTTCAATTTCTTCTTCGCTGTTGTCTATTTCCTCCTCCGATTCAATATCACCATTTGGCCGCATAATCATTGCACTCCTATTGGGACACTGACTTGCTACATGACCTCTTCCAAGACACTTAAAACATTTTATATCCCTTGATCGATTTTGTAAAGTATCAGCAACTTTACCTTTGCTAGACTTGGCTATTGGCTTGGTCATTTTTGATGATGCAGTTGGCTCTTTTGTTGGGTTAGCAGAGGCACTCTTGCTCGCACCTTGGTTCCATTTAGAAGTATTGGGAAAAGAATAACCTCGAACATAACCTTTCTTTTTTATTTGCTTTTTGACTTCGATAGCCATGTGCACCATATCTACAATCTCCACGTAGTGTTGCAACTAAACAATGTTGGTTACTTCTCGATTAAGCCCAGCAAAGAATCACACCATAGTCGCCTCGCGATCTTCTTGTACGTCCGCACGAATCATAGCGACCTCCATCTCTTTATAATAATCCTCCACACTTTTGGTTCCTTGGGTGAGGTTTTGGAGTTTCTAATACAACTCCCGATGGTAGTATGAAGGAATGAATCTTCGCCGCATCACAGCTTTCATCTCAGCCCAAGTTGTAATAGGACACTCGCCATTTCGCCTTCGACTTGTGATAAATTGGTCCCACCAAATCATGGCATAATCGGAAAATTCTATAGCAGCCAACTTGACCTTCTTGGCCTCGGAATAGTTGTGGCATTCGAACACTAATTCAATTTTCTTCCCCCATTCCAAATAAACTTTCGGATCTGAACGGCCATGGAAAGGTGGAATAGTTAGTTTAATGCTTTTGAGGTCGTCATCATACCTTTCTTGATCTCGTTGACCATGATGTCGTCGACCTCTCTTTCGGTCACTAATGTTTGAGCCATGATCGTTTTCGGCCTCACTTGGTTCAGATACTTCATCATCTTGAGCTTGTCTTCGGCCTCGATTCCTAGGAGGACTTAGAGGAGTCCTTTCTCGGCGGCCTCTCCCTTCCACTTGATCAAGTCGATCTTGTATTGGCTCCAACTTACGATCAAATAAACGTTCAACCTCGCGCAACAAGGCTTGCATATTTAAATTGGGCACATTTCTTACGAGTTGTCTTTCTGCCATATTTCGTTCGGGACTTCTAGACATAAGTAAAATAAACCTCACTTACAAATACTCACAGTTCACTCGGAAAGAAAATAATTGTTACTCGCACTCGTATTTGCACTCAATTTTGGCTTTTTCTTTGATGTAATTCACTCTTGCCTTTTACCACTCGACCTCGTCTCACAATTTCGTAATTCGTCTCGGTAGATTTAATTTGCTGCTTAAGGGTCGGTTTCAAAATGGGTAACAAAGGGAATGATGAAATGGTGTAGGGTAGGCTAAAACAAAATAAAATCAGGGTATAAGTGTGGCGTTTGAGGTAGTAGAAAGGAAATAATGTAGAACTCTCGTATGCGATACTTAGAAGAAGAAACAGAATTTTCAACACTTCACTTTTTTTTAATACTCGAATTTTCTTCTTTATTTTTTTTACTTCTCAAACACAATATGCTGAATACAATGAATAACGATTTTTTTTAATTTCAATTTTTTTTTCAATTCACGAACCTAATTTGGATTCTTTGATCTTTTTCACTCTTCGTTTTCAAGCTCTAATACCAAATAACATGATCCGACTCGATTGATTAAGTCGAGTTCACTTAAGATGCCCAATCGTCGACGAGAAGTTCGTTCAAATTTTATAGATAGGTGGAGTTAGGTTTGTTTATAAGCGGAAGTAGTCAAAATGGGTTCAATAGATGGCTTGGATTGATGATTGATAGGTTCGGCTTAACAAAGAAAATAGAGTTGTAAGTTGATAGATTAAGGGAATGGAGAAACAAACTCAAGCTTCAAGAATGATTTAATACTATCAAAGTATTGCCCCGAGTCTTATATTGCTTAAGGTGAGTTAGATGAAAAGTAAAAGGCGGACCTTGACCCGTTACCTATAATGAGGTAAGAACCAAAGGTATAAAACGATGGTTGAATGCCACACCGGTTTGGTAATAAGTTCAATTAAGTTCGGATCAACGCCACTAGCTAGCTAGCTAGATAAGTCGCTTCGAGACTCGAACGAAAGAAGAGAGGAGGCAACCTCACAATCAAGTTTTAATAATTAAAAATGTCTAACCTTTTTACAAAGAGAAATAAACTATTTATAGTTTACATATGATAGCCGAATAGACAAACTTAAGAACTAAGCAATTCGACTTTAATTGTGTGAATTAATCTAACAATGTATTTTCTATTAACTAAGACTATATTCAGCTGAATAAGGAGTTCAATGATCAGCTTCATAGCTAAGGAAATGTATTGGCTACTTGTGACTGCATGGAAGAAATTCGGCCATGTCTAGATTCAACCAAAGTGCAAATGGACTCTCCAAAAGATGTTTCTTAGTCGAATAAGTACATAGGAGACCAATGGACAACAGATGATGCATGTAGATGATCATTCATGCATTCTTCCATTCATTGTAATGAACTTTACATGCATCTCCCTTAAGGCACTCATTTATTGTATGTAATCATTCATGTACCCGCACGTACATTGAACCAGTCCGTTCATGAATCATCATTAATGGTGTTCCCACATTCGGCTGTACCTGTAAAAGCCATAAGCAAATTAGATTCAAAGTATATTCGGCTGACCTTAGACAAGATAATAACAAGACATATTAAAATTAACAAATTTAAAAACACATAAAACATGACTAATAATATATTTGGCTAGCTCAACCATAGATGAGATTCTTAATGAGCTGAAATGAGCTAGAGAATTTCGATCATGAGTTGTAGCAAAATAATTAAAATAAAACTAAGAATCAATTTAATTAAACGATAAAATTAACGAGCTGATAGGAAGCTAATTGGAGCTCAAATGGACAAAATTGAGCTCAAGTGAGCTGGAATGAGCTAAAGGAGCTAAAATTAAGCTAAAGTCGGCTTGCACTAAGGTGCATGGATTCTTTAATGGTTCAACCCGAGCCTTCCCTTCGATAGCATGCTGATCTTCCTTCCAAAAGCTATGAAATAATGTGGAGACAGCTTATTGAAGTCGCTTGGATCGAGCTCGAGGCATTGGTCCCTTTGGGAGCTCGATGGAATCAAAACGAGGGATTGGTGGAGCTTGGGACGTGGTCACATCAGGAACCTTAATGTGCATATGATTATTTGAGTTGATAGTTATGTGATAAATGTGGTAATGGTTGATCTTGTATGTTAATCATGGCATGTGGCATAGTTGATGCATGTTTTGACAAAGTTTGATTCAATTAAGAATGATGATCTTGAACTTACTTGAGCTTAGTATGTTTAAGGTTGCAAAATGAAATGGTTAAGAGAGATAACTTGGTGAATGAATTGAAAATGGTAAGCTTAAATGTTAAGCATGATATATATATATAGCTTAGTATGTGCATTGTTTGATTCATGTAAATACAATTTAGGTGTTTGGTTTCCATATTACACAAGTTTGATATATTTGAATCGGAAGATGAAGTTAGTTGGTATAGTTAGTTTAATAAAAGAGTTGAGTATGCTTAAATGATAAACATTTGGTTGTATTATATTGAATATTTGGTTTTAAATTATCATAGGCATGAATTGGCTTGAATTTGAATGAAATGGTGGTATTGTATTATAGTAAAATGTATGAAAGCATTTAGGTGATTATTTGAAAGCTTGAAATATGTATCAAAGTGTTAAGTTACCAAAGCAGGGGAAACGTCGCGACCTCGAGTCCCCATCATCGTGACATAGGCTGATAGTGAGCGACATAATGATGTCAAGATGCTCGAAGTCGCGATGTGACTCACTAATTGACGATGTAGCGATGTCAGTTCAAAAATTTGTAAACTTTACAATTTGATCCTAATTCAACCTCGAGTTAGTAAAAAAGCTTTTGTAAGCTCATATGGGACTCGAAAATGATTATATATCATAGAATGAATGTGAAATACATTAAATTGCATAGTGTGAATGGTTGTATGGTGTATATGTGACTGTAGTTGCTCCAACAATGGTCGTGGCATCCCGTAGCTCAAACTTGGCGACCAGATCGAGTATGGAGTGTTACACTTCTTATTTATTGTATATGTGTATTATATGCAATGATTAGTTTGAAGTTCAAATCTATACATGCTTGAGAATTGTATAATGATATTAATCATGAAATTTTTTTGACTAAAGTCTCAATAAGAAAGCTTGTAAAAATTATTTAAAATTATGGATAAATTTTGAAAGAAAATTATAATAATGAAAATTTTCTCATTAGATCTGCTTCATTCCTAATCAATCTTAAAAGGACAAAGCTACATTTTTTGTTATGGCCATGGTATTTAATGGGTTAGTATGGGTCTAATAATCACTATAACTATAGTGATTATAACAATTATTTTCTCTCCTATAAAGTGGAATGATAAATTTAAATAAGAAAAAAACTAAAATTCTCCAAATAACCCTTCAAAGAGAGAAAAATATTTACGTGATACTCAAAAATCATTTGACACATACATATCGGTTGAGTATTTTTCCAATGTTTGATTAAAATGGAAAGGGAACAATGTGAGATGCATTTGATTTATCACAATGATATTGAAGTAAATGTGTAAACAAGGAAAAGAAAAGTGTGGCTTGTGTATAGGTTTAATGTGGATAAGTGTTTAGTTTGAATAATGATGAAACGATCTTATTATATGCTTATTTTCAATATATATATAAATATGTTAAGTATATAAGTTTTTATATGTATATGCGCGTGTCAATGTTGAATGATGGTGACTTTGGTCCTTAGCAAATGCTTGATCTTGCTTAGTTTTGGACATTTAGCTAAATGTAAATTAGTCATGTGCTAAGCTTTAGGTAATGTGATTTCATGGTAAAGTTGATGTTAGAATGCTAAGCATAATAGTGATGATGATTAGTACCAAATGGATGTGTGATGACTTGAGCAATGTGATGTATGGCAAATGGCATGTTTAGACTAATAGCATGATCTCTGTGTTGATTCGATCGACATGTTCCACAAGTTAAAATCTACAGGAAAAGAAAATCAATGGGATAAGGGGATAAGCATTACAGAATGCTTAGTAAGATCATATGTATATAAATGATTAACTTACCTTATATAACAAGTACATAGGTTAAACTAATGTGTATAATCAAATTTACCTAACATATCAAAACGCAATCATATAAACGATTAACTTACCTTATATAACAAGTACATAGGTCAAACTAATGTGTATAATCAAATTTACCTAACATATCAAAACGCAATCACAATCAAGTGAGCTTGAATCATATTCCATCGTGTAACATATCAAATACTAAGCATAACATTTCATATCTTTGAAATCCAACTCATCCATAGTTCCATCACATATGTATACTCAAACTTGTTATTAAGTCTTCCACTTTACTACTTTTGATCATTAGCACATAACATGTCATTCAAATCCTCATTTCACATCTTATAATTTACCCGATGAAACATCGTAAAAGAATTCGAATACATTAGTATTGATCACCTCTGGTTCTCATCTGAGCTAAACATATTTATTTGTGTAAGGTTACCCATCCGGGCTAAACCTTTTAGAGACACATCAAATAGCTTGCCCAAAGTTGTATATACATGTAAGGTTACTATTCTAGACTAAACCTTTCAAATGACAACAAATTACCAATCTAGGCTAAATTAGTGTCACATGTATCTTTGAGTCCGCAACAAATTCTGGAATCTCAGTAATTATCGGTAATTAATCACATTTGTTGCTCATCTGAGCTGATCATATATTCATGTAAGGTTACCCATCTAGGCTAAACCTTTATATTAACACATCAAATACCTTGGCCAAAGTTGTATATACATGTAAGGTTACAAATCCAAGCTAAACCTTTAAACCGGCAATAGATTACCAGTCCAGGTTAAATTTGTGTCACATGTATCTTCGAGTCCGCAACAAATGTTGGAGCTCGGTATAATAGGAAATCAACCTATAACCACGTGTATGATATATTAACAAAGTTTCATCAGGGTAATTCCATCATGTAAGTTCATCTTTAACTCTTTTTCAATTTAGTCCAAATCTCACCGTTTAATGCTAAATCATAATTAATTCATGGTTTAACAAAAACATACATAGATTCACAATATAACATCTATAATGATTTAAACTAGATTCACAATATAAAATTTATAATGATTTAAACATAATTACCATCCGAACTTACTTGGCAAAATTAGTAATCGATAAGGTGTTAGGGACTAATCCACATTTTTTCCTTTTTCTTTTTTGCGATTATCTTTCGATTGGCTTAAATCTTGATCTATATAGTAATTAATTTCAAATTATTAGTTTCAATTACCTTACAACATCTTATTCAAGGCATATGACAACTTAATTTCATTTTACACAATTTCTCTAAAGTTTCACATTTTATTCAATTTAGTCCTTAAAACTAAAACTATCATAATTTTCACATTTAAGCTTCATTTTACAATATGATTTCAATTTCATCCCTATACACTCTAAATTCAATAATTACAGAAATTTCATGTCAATTTCAAAATATTTTCATTTTAGTCCCTAAACTTAAAACTAACAAATTTCTCTTTACAAATTAGTCTCATTTCTTATCTAGACTTCAGAATCTATCATTTAATATTCAAAAAGCTTCAAGCACAACAGTGACAACTTTTAAAACCTTTGACAGTTTTACAATTTAACACTCGAGCTAACTAGATTAAGTTATAATGATCTCAAAAACATAAAATTTACGAAAACGAATCTTAAATAAGTTTCATGCAAAGAGTGAAGCTTGATCTAATGGTGGTGTCTAAAAATGGCTTCCTTGTTCTTTTTTTCTTTTATATTTTCGATGAAATGAAGAAAGTGACGAAGATGATCACTTTTAATTTATGTTTTATTATATTTTACTAATAATTTAACATAAAGAAAATATTTTTTAGCACGAATTAGACTCTAACCATCCACTATTCTTAAAAAATGGATAATTGTCACATAAATCCTTAAATAATTACCATTTAAGTCTCTTTAATTAATAAAAATCAATAGCGATAAACTTTTACGATTTTTATAATTTAGTCCTTATACCACAATAACCACTAATTTATGAGCTCGGTTTACAAAAACAAGGTCCCGTTACCTTATTTTCCAAAACCACTGTCTTTAGGGTTAAACGACTTATACTTTAACTAACTGTCTAATTAGAAAATTTATCAGATCAATCCAATATAACACTATATTAAACTCGTAATTATTATTAAATAATATCTATTGACTCAATCATCGAAATATTGGGTTTCGAAATCACCTTTTCCATTACCACTAAAAAATGAGCCATTACATGTTCTCTCAATATGATCTTATTTTATCTCATGGTAACCATTACATCTTCCTTCATTAAAAGTCAATTACTATCAAATAGTAATTGAGTTATTTATCTCAAAAACAAACAACTTGTGGCTACGTTTACTTTTTATCTATCACGTAATGTCAATGAGAGGATATCATTTACCCATTTCTTGGGCTATGAATTCCACTATTGTGAATGATGCTACATACTGCAGAAGTCGTATACCCAATGCACCAGTTTTCAATTCCTTATCTATTTGAACTCAAACTTTTATTTACATCATAGTATATGAGCCACACATACATAGTCTATTATCCACTCAAGATTAAGGTATGTCACAATATGAATGTCACAAGTGAATAAATCCATAAACGAATTCAGGATCTATTCTACTTGAGTCTTGTCCGATGTACTATCAGTCCAGTCAGTCACATCGATACCTCTATCTTTTGGGAGTCGTCACTCCAATGCTCAAGATAAAGTATCTCTCCAATTGGACTTGATAGACGACATAATAGTCTTTCAATTGGTTTGCTCATTTTTTATTAGGTTAAGGACATGTTTAGGTTAATCTACTAATATAAGTTGTCTTTTCGTATTACAATTCGCCCACGTAACACTGTTTAGTATTAGTTTAAACAATATTTGGTTCTATTTTGCTTTGCGTGCAAAAACGATTGAGGATAATATACAAAGGTATTGATGTAATTTATAGATTATTTTATTAAACCAATTTGTTCAAAAATGCAAGTGTACATAGAAGAAAATATTATACTTAAGGCACCGGATCCAATAATAAGACAGATCATCAAGTATGAAGTTGAAAAATTTTAGAATTTTCATTAGATGTTAAAAGTTGAAAGGAGATCTATTTATAATTTTGAAAAGTATTGTCATGTTGCAAGTTTTCTTAGTATTAGGGGGAGACAAGTTGGTTAAATAATTATGTCATCATTTTTTGTGACATTCACTAATATTATGTGCACAAAGTTTGAAAGATAAAATTGTTTGCCAGACATGTTTAGTGATAACATTTAAAGATTGCTTATAATAGTTGATACATATACAAGCTAAAATGCTCCACATAACTATGTGTCCCAAAAGGAAATTCTAATAAAAATAAGTCTTGGGCATGCTAGAAGCATGACAAGCTAGTCGGTTCCATAAAATGAAAAAATCTTGAACAAAATGAGTATGGAGATGGTCACATGTATACCAAACAAATTAAAATAAAGGGGAGTAAAATACGCAGTGTACTTTTTTTCCTTTATGAGGTTTTATCCCATTGAGATTTACTCGTAAGGTTTTCAATCAGGTAGGTTTGTCAATATATATAAGTATGTATATTGTACTATTTTACCTTCACTAGAATTTTTTTTTCCACTGGATTTTCCTCTAGTAAGGTTTTAAAGAGACATATTTATTTTGTTAATAGACATCCAAGGGAGTGTTATAAGTAATATTTATGGATGTCCATAACTCTCAAAGTAGTAACCTATAATGTAATAACCACCCATGGAATTATGAGGTTTTTATATTGTAATTAAGCCCTATTTATTCTTTGTAACTTAAGGGATTGTATTATGTTAGAAGGCCTATAAATAGATACATGTAAAAGGATTTTAGGAACACAAGAAAAGAAATAAGAAGTTCTCTCATTTATCTTTATATTATATTGTCTCTTCCTATTGATTTATTTTTCTTTAGTTTATTCTTTCATTTCATTATTTCATAACATTTTAAAATATATTTTCATCGATATCAAATTTTAGTATCAATATAATTTCAAGTCATACATATATGCAATATATGAATACATTTGAATTTATACCTACAATGTAACAATGAGAATTTTGCAAATTTTACATCTTCACAATCTTGAGTTAATATACAAGTTGTAGGGGGTGAGCATTCGATCGAATCGAATCGAATTGAATCGAAAATTTTCGAGTTAATCGAGTTTTCGAATCTCGTTTTATCATCCTAACTTTATTTGAAGTTTTCTCGAATCGAGTCGAGTGAGATGGAATTCGAATCGAATCGAATCGAATATATTTGTTCGATATAAATTTTAAAAAATAATTTTGGGTCCTTGTAACCAGTCACCCATCGTAATAAAATTTGACCACCTTAATCAAATATTTTATTAACTTTCATCACCTCATAATTTATTTATTAATTTTTTATATACTGGTTAGCTTCTTTGCTTGCTTAGTTGTTTCAATTATCTTGATTCTTGTCACTATGTATTTTGGAATTAAAAATATATTAAATGTAAAAATATGATTTTTTAATAAAAGTTATTTTAAAAATAAAATGTGAAATTGATACCAATATAAAATTTTAACATGAATATTTTATGGCATAATTAATAATTCAATTTTAATATAAATATTCAATATGACTAAACAATTCAATAATATAAATAATATAAAATGTGAAATTTAATTTAATAATATAAATAGTAGATATAAATAAAATTATTACTATTTATGCTTAGTGATTTTTTTTGGATAATTTTGATTTTTTTTCTTTGAGAGTAAAGGGTGAGAAGTAAAAGTTTAGGGGGAAAATAAAAAGTTTTGGGGAATAAAAGTTTGAGGGAAAGTAAATAGGGGGGAGTAAAATTTTGGAGGGAAAATATTAAAAAAAATTGGAGGGGGGAGGGTTTGGGGTAAATGGGAGGTGGGATGGGAGGTGGGATGGGAAGAGAATAAAAGTTTTAGGGAAAAAGTGGGAGGGAGTAAAAATTTTGGGGGAAATTAAAAGGTTTTGAGGTTTTTGGGAGTAAAATTTTGAGAAAAAGTAAATGGGAGAGTAAAATTTTGGTGGGAAATGGATTTTGGGTAGATTGGGGAGTTGGGAGGGGAGTAAAAGTTTTGGAGGGAAGTGGGAAGAAGTAAAAGTTTTGAGGGAAAAGTAAAAAGGTTTGGGAGTTTAGGGTAAAAATGTAAAATATTATAGTTTGATATTCGAATTATTCGAATTATTCGAGTTATTTGAATTCGAAAACTCAACTCGATTCGAACTCGAAATTCAAAAAAAATTCGAGTTGATTCGAATAACTCGATTAACTCGAATAACTCGATTCGTTTAACTCGAAATTCGAATTTTTTCCGATTTTTTCGAGTCAAATCGAGTTTTGCTCACCCCTAACAAGTTATTTTTGAAATGTATTCATGTAACGAATTCAACCAAAACATGAGCAGATCATACATTGTAGATTAATTCAAATATTTGTTAAAAAAATAAAAATTATTGAAAACATTATTATTAAATATTTAATCTAGATATTTGTTAATAATAAAATTATTAAAATGTTAAAATACATAAAATTTTATCTTTTATTTTATAAGGCTAATTTTTAAAGTATAATCACATTCCCAACAAAGTGCTAAGTGTACCAAATAGATTAATGTAACTTCCTAGGATTTCAATTAATACTTTTAGTGTATACCATACTGTATAAAGCAACTTTCTTAGTAATGGCTTTCCTATTAGTTACATTCCATTAAAATTATAACAAGGGAAAGCACCAAATACATTTTATGTGTTTGGATTCAATCACAGTGATGACAAGGAGGTAAATTACAGTAAAAGAAAAAAATAACTATTAAGGTGGGGTGAAATTTATTAAATTCAATTCACTAAAGTTGCCATTTTTCAAATCTAAAAAATCAGTCAACTTGCAATGAATTTTTTAATTGGATCCAAGCATTTCTGGGTCGATATGTCTCTTGACCGATGCAATATCTCTCTCTTAGTTTTGAAACAAACTTTGAATCATTTGATTTCGAGATCAGGAGTTTAAGCTATGGTTGTTTTAGTTAAGATTGCTCACAAGTATTGGGCTTTGATTCATGTTTAAATCATTTTAGGTTCGATTTTAAGGCTTAATTTTGATTATATGTAAGCCTAAAATTGTATTTATTAAGTTTTATATTTTATGTATTTATTTATTTTGAATTTAGGATTTAGGATTTTTTAAGTATTTTAAGTTGTTTAGAAGTTTTATGTTAGTCAACAATAAAGTTTAATTCAACTAGAACTACTTCTTGTTCAAATTAATTAGATTTTCTTTATAATTATAAGTTTTATTTTGTTGTAATTAGTTAGCCTATATGAAGATATCTTTATTATGAAGTTTTTATTATTATTATTTGATTAATAAAAACTCTTTGGAGTATTTTATTTTACAATATCCAATTCTTGTTTTTATTCAAAAGATTCTTTTTACTCAATCGTGTTCAAGATTTTGCTAAAGTTCTTCAAACTCTGGGTTGCCAAGAAAACTTTTTTGGAGGGTCGGTTAGAGTTATTAATTGAAATTTTTTTTAATAAATCTTTCTCGAACAGTTCAATCAAGCACTTATCCAACTATTTATCTTTATTGGTTTATCTATTTCATCTTCCACCTATAATTTCCATTTTCTTTATTTACTCATTGTTCTAAGTTCTTTCATTCATTTAATCATCTTCTTTGTTGAATATTTTAGGTTCTAAGCATCTTACTTGTTGCTCAAACTTAGGGTTTGATCTAGAGTTTTCGAGTCAAAACAAATCTTCTAAAGCTCCAAACAACTTCAAATCATCTTGAGACCTTTATTGATACCACCCTCATCAAATTATTTTATTAATAAAAATATTTTTATTATTCATGTAATATTTATTTTTATTAATTAATTTTAATTTTAATATAAATATGGCTCTAATTATTATATAAGATTATAGGTTAAAAGGCATTTAAGAAAAATGAAAAAATGAACCCCTATAATAAATTCGTACCCAATTGAGTAAAAAAAATAAATTAAGCCCATATGTTAACGGTTTCCGTCTTTCACCATATTGATTGTTAAAATCAATTGACAGACCAATTAGATGGTGACACGTGATAGCTTATGGTTTAATCTTATATTTTTCTCATAAAGGTATTAATATTTTAAAATATAAAATATTAAAAACTTTCATAAAATTATAAATAAAAACTTATAAATATTATAAAAACTATAAAAATTCTAATAATTATAAAAATAAAAATAAAAACATATTAAAAATATTTAAAACCATCTATAAACTAGACCTGCCCATGGGTCGGGCCACCCGGCCTGGCTCGAAGTCCTGCCTGAAACGTGGGAGGGTTTAGATAAAAATATAGGCTCGAAAAATAGGCTTGGGCAAAAAAAAATAAGGCTGGGCCTAGCCCGAATATGAAAAAAAACGTTTCTTTTCCTTTTTTTTTTTTGCTATTTTCTTATTATTTTTTCACTATTTTGCAACCATTTCACTATTATGTTGGTACTATTTTGTTGTTATTGTTTGAATATTGTATAAGCCTTATTTTATTGTTAATTTTGTTACTATTTTAAAGGCATTTACTTGTTAAATTGCACCTATCTTAGTGTTATTTAAGTATACATATATATTTATTTTTTATTTATTGAAAAACATTTATTTTAATGTATTATATATATTTTAAAAATTTTATATAATAAATAATATAAAAAAATTAATACGGGCAGGCCAGGCCAGACTGAGCTTGGGTTTTAGCATTTTTATCCAGGCTGGGTTTGGCAAAATCTTAAGCCTATTTTTTGGGTCGAGCTGGTTCCGGGCCTAAAATTTTGGTTGTACCCTGCCCGACCCATAGACACCTCTACTATAAACTTAAAAAATTATAAAAATATATAATAATTATAAGTAATAATAAAACTAATAATAACTTATAATAAGTTCTAATAAATTATAAAAAAAATTGTAAATTTTATAATAAAATTATAAAATATTAAAACTATATATAGAATTTATAAAAATTCATATATTGGTTCCTCATTTTGGAAATAAATGAACAAGGGTACCTATTCGAAGAAACTTATTAGATTAGTTGACCAAAAACTAGTACGAATCAGTTGAATCAGACAGTTGAACCCGATTATTTTTATTTTTAAAATTTTTAATGACTTATTTAATTGAATCAGGCAGACCCGTAGAAACTGATGAACCGGTGACCTAGTAAGTTTGACCACCAGGCTGGTTTTGAAAACAATGGTGAGAATATTTCATGCTAACGTATACTAATATTTGCTACCATTGGATAATGAAACTTTGGTTTTATAGTATCTAATTGTACCAAAAATACTTTATATCATAAAATATTTAGCAAACAATTTTCGACTTTTCAAAGTCCAAACTACTATATTGTACTTAAAAATTGGAGATAAAAATATTAAATATATTTAAAATAATTTATCAATAAAAAGAAAAGAACCTCACACTTATCATTTTATTTGTGGAAGATCGAGAATATTTTATTCAGCATTAAAATGTCCCTAACAATTTGATGAACGGTTGATCTAATGTTATGATTTTAGGGCTTAAACGATTTTTTTATAATTTTTATACTTTTTAGCTTTTTATGATTTATTAGAATTTATATATTATTTATAAATTTTAGTGATTTTTAAGTTTTTATAAAATTTTAAATATGTTTTATAAATTGTATCATAATTTATTAATTTTTATAATTTTTGTAAAATTTACAAGTTTTTTTATTTTATAACTTTATATCAATTTTATTTTTTATTTTTAACATTTTTATGATTTTTAATGATTTCTATGAGAAAATATAATATTAAACCATAAGTTGTCACGTATTTTCATCTAATTGGTCCGTTAATTGATTTTAATGATCAACGTGATTAAAGATGGAAAATATTAATGGAGGGCTTAATTGATTTTTTGGTTAAAAGTAAAGCTCAATTGGGTGAGAATTTAATATAGGAGCTCAATAGTTTGTTTTTTTTCAATTTTTCTTAAGGGCATTTTATACCTATAAGCCTGTTTTATGTAAATTATTTTTTGAAGTTATATAAAAATAATTTTATATATTTATGTAATAAAATAATATAACTATTTGTTTAGAAAGAAACGTACACTAAATGTTCTATGAAAAGCAATAATCAAATAATAGGTTAAAATGTAAATACCTTTGCTTTTTCTTTCTTCTTCTTCTTCTTCTTCTTCTTCTTCTTCTTTTTTTTTTTTTTGAGTTTTAAAGAAAGTAAAAGTATTATTATATAATATAGATATAAAATGTAATAATTATTCAAAGTCAACACAAATAAATTTTGGCATTATATAAAAATTATACAAAATTTATTTTATATAATAATTTAATGATATATAAATTTTATTATCATAAATATAATATAAATTTTATTTAAATAATTTAATTTTTAATATAAAATGGTTTTGAACAATTATTTATTATATTATAAACTCATTTGAACTATTATCCTTAATATTCATTTATTATAATAATTTTTTAAAATTATTATAAAATAAATAATTAAAATATTTATAAAAATATTATCATACATATAATTATTTTATTAAATAAAGTTACAATTTCACATATTTTTAACAATTTCATAAAAATAAATTAATTTATAGCTTTTGATATATATTATTTTTAATCTAATGTCTCTAATAGTCATTTTCAAATCTTATCTCACTGCTACAATTGTGATTGAAGTCAAACACATTACACCTCGATTTTAATCTCACTACTACAGATACAATCTTACCGCTATTAGGATCTAGTGTCATTAATATAGTTTTTTCATCATTTGTACTTGTAATTTTTCAAGCAAATTAGTTTAAATACAATTTCATTAGTCACATTAATTTTTTTTTATTTGTCCTCAACGTTTTTTACATGCAAATAAAAATTTAAGCAAATATTAGCTCACTGATTACCTAATATTTAACTAATACTAAGTTGTATTAAGCGGTTAGATTGTAATGCGAGAAGACAACTTGTATCAGTAGGTAATCTAAAAGTTCCATAGTCTGATGAATCGAAATTAAGCAAATCAGTTAAAAGATTATTATGTTGTCTATTAAGTCCAATAAAAAAAGATACATTGTTTTGAGTATCAGAACGGTTAACTCCTAGAATATAGAGACGGAGATTTGATTATCAGGGTTGACAATACATGTCTGTTTATGGATTAATTCACTTGTAACGTTCATAGTACAATTTACCTCAATACTAAGTAAGTGACTAACTATATGCGCATGACTCGTATATTTTGATGCATTGAAAGCTTGAGTTCAAAATAACTAAAGAACCAAAAGTTGATACATTGCATATACGACTTGTGCATGACATAGTTTCATTTACAATAATGAAATTCATAACCCAATAACGGATAAATGATATCTTCTCATTTGCATTATATAATAAATGGAAAAGTAATGTGGTCATCAGTTATTTTTTGAGATAAATGATTTAATTATTATTTGTTAGCAATTGACTTTTTCATGAAAGAATATGCAATGGTTACCATGAGAAAAAAATAGGATCATTGTAACACCCCAAACCCGGCCTAGACGTTATGGCTGAATCTGGAGATGTCACAAAGAAGGGTTTTGAAAATAGAGTCATTTCAATAAATCATCCAAGTTTTAAAGCCCATATATGTTTATAACTATTACTAAAAACGTTATCTAATTAATTTATTTACCAACACATAATTTACAGCAGAAGTCTTAGAAATCATTATATTTTAAAATCTCGTTCGTATTTTCGAAAAAACCTTTGTTTTAGTAAAAACCATGTTTTTATCCAACAGTTGCAAATAAAAAGTTCAATCGAAAATCTAAATCTAAAATAAACCAAACAGTCCAGAGATTCCCTTAATTACAAAACTCCCAGAAATAATCCATAATCAAACAAAAACCATTAATTAAAAAAAGTTCACAAACATGTGGTCATCGTGAGACTCCGCTACACTAATTCGCCTAAGTCCGAGGATTACCAGTACAGAATAGACAAACAGAAGTGAGTTTTCGTAAACTCGGCCTGTAACCTAACAGAAATAGACATGCTATACATACAGAAACACATATACAATCGGATTCAGATTCGGACTTAAGTCCTTTACAGATACAGATAACAGAATCAAATAAGCATAATAGATATACAGAATCCTACCCCCATCCTCTACACACCAGTTTCGACCATCCCATCACCATGTGAGGTCAAAAACATTCACCCATCCCTACACGACATATAGTGTTGATATGACACATCACAGATAATATGCAGTCGAGCTACTAGAATATAGGTGAAAGGTCGTCATACAGATCACTTCCTCCACATATACGATTCCCACCCCAAACATATATACATAATACAAATACAGAAATATCATGCTTACATGGTCGTATACAGATAACACATATATTAAATAGAATGGTCAAGCATGCATAACGGTGTCCTACTCAGAGCAGACTATCAGAATATCAAATCATAATTTAAGGTTTGGTTAGCCCTTACCGACCCTATGGTAGGCCCATAGTCGATTGGAACGAACAGTGCGACCCAAGGAAAAATTTCAGAGTTATGGGCCCACATGCCTATGTGGCTTACCCGTGTGGGCCCACACACCCAGATTGCCCTTGTCCGTGTGGCCCACACGGCCTGGCCTAAAACCCATACGCCCATGTAGCATGCTAATGTGGGCCCACACATCTAATATGGCTTAGCTCGTATGGCTTACACGGCCACACTCACACCACCACATGGACGTGTCTTGCCCACGGCCACACCTTCGTCAGACACACGGCTATGTCTCACCCATGACTAACCACACGGTCAGGCATACGTCCGTGTAGCGTCGACAAAATTTTTTTGGCTTTCGTTGAAACCCTATTTTCTGTATTTTGGGAACACACTTGGTACAGTTTCGATGCGAAAACACTCTCGAGCCACGTAGCACCTAAAATTGACCAATAAATCACTGAATTAGTCGCTTAAATCAATACTAAACCGAAACTGCATCAGAACAGACAATCCCTTATTTCACCAAAACCCCTACCTTTGAATGAGCAACGATGATTTCATACAACTATAGCACCGATTGGAAGCCCTAGCCCCTTGATCTTCTCCTAAGCAACAAAAACGAAATCCCATCAACCAAATATTCAGTAACCAAAAATAATAACTACACTTACCACACTTACCATACCGAGAAATGGGTACCTAACACCGAAACACAACAAATTGCACTAAAACTTGATTAACGAATCAGAGAAGAAAGAAGAAAGTAAAAATTGGCAGAAGTCCCCAAAAGAGAAAGAAGACAGAACGTTAAATAGAGAAGTCTTTTGGGGAAGAAATAAAATAAAATAAACTCCCCACTAACAAATCAACCTCAACTACCTTAGAATTCCAAATCCACCAAAACTCTATCACAAAACCGAGCAAAAATTAACACCCACGCTCGCGCAAGGGGTCGAACACAAGACCTCCAACACACTAACTCCTTACCACTTGAACCAGCAAGCTCATTCTGATATGGTTTAACAAAAAATTTAACATAAGCCCACTTAATAAGAGTAAGGCTTGGATCTAGAACGTTTAACCACTGAAGCAGATACACATTTGGGTTAGATTTCATAAAAACAGACTTAAATTATTCAGGGCGTTACAACTCTACCCCTTAAAAGAAATTTCGGCCTCGAAATTTACCTAATCAGAACAGATGAGGATATTGCTGATGCATCGAGTCCTCAGGTTCCCACGTGGCTTCCTCAGTACCATGATTCCGCCACAGAACCTTAACCAACGGAATGAACTTTCTCCTTAGATCCTTAATATCTCAATCCAAAATCTGAACATACTTCTCCTCAAAATTCAAATTCGGTTTAACCTCGATCTCCTCAATAAAGAAAACGTGAGATGGATCAAACCGATACCGCCTCAACATAGAAACGTGAAACATATCATGGATATGGTCTAATTCTAGAGGTAGTTCCAACTGATAAGCAACCAGTCCCACACACTTCAAAATCTGGTATGACCCAATGAACTTAAGGCTCAACTTTCCCTTACGACCAAACCTCAGAACTTTCTTCCACGGAGATACCTTAAGAAATACGAGTCACCCACAGAGTACTCGATATCTCTCCTTTTCAGATCTGCATAAGATGATCCCGAATCAGTCTAACCTTATCTTCAGTCTCAGAAACCAACTCAGAAGCCAAAACTTGACGCTCACCCAACTCAGTCCAACATAGCAGAGCACGACACTTACGACCATACAAAGCCTCGTAAAGGTACTATCTAGATGCTAGACTGAAAACTGTTGTTGTAGGCGAACTCAACTAGTAGTAGAAAATCTTCTCAACTACCTCGAAATCAATCACACAACTCTGAAGCATATCCTCCATTATCTAAATCACCCTCTCAGATTGGCTATCGGTCTGAGATGAAACGCAGTACTGAAGTCCAATCTTAAACTTAGAGCCTCCTGCAGTTTCTTCCAAAACCAATAAGTGAAGCAAAGATCCCTATCAGAAATTATCGAAACCGAAACCCCATGCAGTCTTACAATCTCAGAAATATAAAGCTTCGCTAACTTTTACAGAGAGTAGTCCGTCCGAACTGGAATAAAATGAGTGAACTTGGTCAATCGATCCACGATGACCCAAACAGAATCCTTCTTAATGGGTGTCAAGGGCAACCCACTAACAAAGTCCATCGTCACTCATTCTCATTTCCATAAATGAATCTTAACGGGTTGTAACAAACCCGAAGGTAATTGGTGCTCAGCCTTAATCTGCTGGCACGTCAGACAATGAGGAACAAAATCTGTTACCTCATGCTTCAAACTCAGCCACCAGTATAGCTCACAATGATCACGATACATTTTCTTCCCACCAAGGTTTATAGGATAAGGACTACTGTGCGCCTCCCTCAGAATTGACTATCTCAGATCAGAATCATTTGGTACAAAAACTCAACCTCGAAAACATAAAACCCCATCCTTTTGAGTAAAGAGGTACTTGAGGCTCTTGTGATCAATATAGATAATACACTTCTTACCAAATAGATAGTGCCTCCAAATCTTTAACACAAAACCCACAACAGCTAACTCGAGATCATGCATTGGATAATTCACCTCATGTGACTTAAGCTGGCGGGATGTGTAAGCCACAACCTTACCATCTTGCATCAATACACATCCCAAACTGACGTGTGACGCATCACTATACACTACAAACTCCTTACCAGATTCAGGCTGTATCAAAATAGGAGCTTGAGTCAGAACTGACTTGAACTTCTCGAAGCTTGATTATTGCGCATCAGTCCAGACAAAAGGAACACCCTTGCGCAGAAGCTTAGTCAAAAGAGCTGCAATCAAAGAGAACCCCTCGACAAACTGTATATAATATCTCGCAAGACCCCAAAAATTGCAAATCTCAGATACTTCTTAGGCTGTTTCCAATCAAGCACAGCTTCAATCTTTTTAGGATCAACTCGGATCCCCTCGAAAGGAACCACATGCCCTAGAAAAGTTACCTCTCGCAACCAGAACTCACACTTATTCACCTTAGCGTAGAGTTATTTCTCTCTGAGTATTTGAAGCACTACTCTAAGATGCTCATCATGCTCATCCTTAGTCTTAGAGTAAACCAGAATATCGTCGATGAAGACCACGACAAACTGATTTTGATACGGCTAAAAAACTCAGTTCATCAGATCCATGAATGTAGTCGGAGCATTCGTCAAACCAAAGGGCATAACTAGGAACTCGTAGTGCCCATAACGAGTCTTAAATGTTGTCTTATGAATATCCACTTCCTTAACTCTCACCTAGACTTGTCCATGGGCCGGGCCCGAAAAAATTTTCAGCCCGACTCTTAGGCCGGCCCACCAGACCAAATATGGGCTCGAATTTTGCCCAGCCCTACCGAAAAATAATAAGCTGAGACCGGCCTACCAATTTTTAATAAACACAAAAAATATTTTAAAATAAAAATAAAAAATATATTTTAAAGTATTTTAAAATTAAAAATAAAAATATATATTTATTATATTCAATAATGCCCTGCCAAAAAGTTGAGCCCGAGTCTGCTCATTTTTTAAACGGGCCTCGTTTTTTTCTCAAGCCCATATTTCGGGCCTATATTTTTACCTGAACCCTCTCATATTTCGGGCGGGCCATCGGGTCGGGCCGGGCCGGGCGGCTACTCTCACCTGATGATACCTAGATCGGAGATCTATTTTTGAAAACACTGAAGCCCCTTAGAATTGATCAAACAGGTCGTCGATCCTCGGAAGTGGGTATTTATTCTTCACAATCTGTTTATTCAACTACCGTAGTTAATGCACATCCTCATGGTACAATCCTTTTTCTTCGTAAACAGAATCAATGCCCCCCACGAAGACACACTAGGACAGATGAAACCACGATCCAGAAGCTCTTAAAGTTGAGCCTTAAACTTTGTAAGCTTCTTCGTTGCTATACGGTATGGAGCGATGGACACCGGAGTTGTACCCGGTAGAAGCTTAATACCGAACTCAACTTCTTGATTTGGAGGTAAACCTGGTAACTCCTCAAGAAAAACACTCGAAAATTCCCTCACTGTTCTAATATCCCCGACGGAATAGTCTCTAGAAACTGAAACACTGACGTAGGCCAAAAATGCCTCACACCCTTTTTGAACCAATTTCTCAGCCACTAGAGCGGAGATCACATTCGACAGATAATCTCGATGCTCACTGATCACAACTATCTCCTTTCACCCTCGGTCCTTAGAACAACCCTCTTAGTCGCACAGTCCAAGCTAACTCAATGCTTAACCAACCAATCTATACCCAAAATTAAGTCGAACTCCCCAAACGGTAGCTCAATCAAATTTGTTGGAAACATAGTCTTTTGTACTTCCAACGATACATTCCTATAAAGTCTATTTACTCGAGCAGACTGCCCCAACGGACTCAGTACAGTAATCCCAATGGAAGTACAGTCAATAGAAATCCCCAAGTTTTCAGAAACAGTACTAGCTACATAGGAATGTGTAGAACCTATGTCTATTACAGTAGTACAAGGAACATCAAAAATAAAGAGCGTACCCGTGATCACATTAGGAGCGTCTCTGTCCTCTCGGCGTCGAGTAGCATAAAATAGTGCAGGCTATCTCACTTCAGTCTGATTAGCCCATTTGCTTGGTGCTCTTTGTCCTCGGCCCATACCATTACCACCCTTAGTCGGTCCACGGCCCCTAGGTGGCTACTGAACTGCCCTCTGAGCCTGTACCAAACTCGGTCTTGAAGCTTGAATCTGATCAACATACTATGGACACTCTTTAATTCGATACTCTAAGGACCCACACGTCAGACAAGCCCCCAACCTCCTCCAACACTCGCTCGAATGGCGCCTACCACAATCACCACATGGCTGAATCCTAGTAGGAGCAACAGGAACCCCCACTTTAACAGGCCTATCAGGTCTGGCCCATTTCTTAGGCCTTTGAACAGAACTAGAGGGCTCTGAATCCCTCTTATTCTTACATTTCTCTCAGTCCCTATTATGGCACTCCACGCACTTAACCTCCTCGGCGATCTTCGCCTTATCCACCAGAACAACAAACTTGCGCTCCCTCTGCGGAGCAATCAGTACCCTCATATTATCCCTCAAGTCATCCTCAACATGGACGCATTTCTTATACTCAGATGCCACCATGCCTCGAGCGTAGCGGCTCAACCTAAAAAACTCAGCCTCATACTCGGCCACATATTTATCACCTTACGTAAGATTTGTGAACTCACGTCTACGAGTATCAACATAGCTCGCCCCCACATACTTCCCCTAAAGGCAATCTTAAAATAATCTCAATTCAAACAGTCCCGTTGAGTACCCTCCTCAACCGACAACCACCACTAATATGCCTCATCACGAAGCAAAGAGACTGCACCCTTTAGTTTCTGCTCAGGAGTACAGTCAATATCGTTCATAATCCTCTCTGTGGCCTCCAACCAATACTCAGCCACAGTAGGGGCGACTCCAGTGACACCCCTAAACAACTTAGCTTTATTGGACTAGAGTCGTTCAGTTACCGACCCACGGCCCCCAAATCAAATGGGGTTCAGCGACCCTCTCCACCACCCTTAACATGGCTTGGGACAGTGCGTCGTCCCCAGCCGAGTGACTTTGAGACCCAGTCTCAGTAGTAGGTGAAATCGGTATCTCACTCGTGTCTAAATTTGGCATACTACCCAAAGAGGAAGACTCAACTCGAGCCCCCTACGGCCCTTACTGCGCCCACGAATACCACTCCCGCGAGTTCCACGAGCGCTCATCATATATTTAAAATTTATCTACATTATAAAATTTTATGTATCAGTTCCAGTATTTATTAGTAGATATTTTATGTATAAATTTTTAGGAGTTCAAAAGTATTTCAAAGATTTTAGTCTCTTACTAGCTCAGTATAGTTTTAGAAAGTGCTAACTATAGGGTTTTCAAAATATTCTATCTAATTTCAGAAGTACTTATAGGATCAGCGCCGAAGACTCAATGTACCACATACTTTCTCAAAATTATCCAAATTATTTGAAAACTGATTCTTTTCGAAACACAATTTTGGAACCCAAAATTCACATCCCGAGTTTTATAACCTAACTCTGATACCATTAAATGTAACACCCCAAACCCAACCTAGACGTTATGGTCGAATTTGGAGATGTCACAAAGAAGGGTTTTGAAAACAGAGTCATTTCTATAAATCATCCAAGTTTTAAAGCCCATATACGTTTATAACTATTACTGAAAACGTTATCTAATTAATTCATTTACCAACACATAATTTACAGCAGAAGTCTTAGAAATCGTTATATTTTAAAATCTCGTTCGTATTTCTAAAAAAACATTTGTTTTAGTAAAAACCATGTTTTTATCCAACCGTCACAAATAAAAAGTTAAATCGAAAATCAAAATCCAAAATAAACCAAACAGTCCAGAGAGTCCCTTAATTACAAAACTACCAGAAATAATCCATAATCAAACAAAAACCATTAATTAAAAACAGTTCACAAACTTGTGGTCACTATGAGACTCTTCTACACTAATTCGCCTAAGCCCGAGGATTACATGTACATAATAGACAAACAGAAGTGAGTTTTCGTAAACTCAGCTTGTAACCTAACAGAAATAAACATGCTATACATACAGAAACACATATACAATAGGATTCAGATTCGGACTTAAGTCCTTTACGATCATGTATAATAGAATCGATAAGGTAATAGATATACAGAATCCTACCCCCATCCTTTACACACCAGTTCCGACCATCCCATCACCATGTGAGGTCGAAAACACTCACCCATCCCTACACGCCATATAGTGTTGATATGACACATCACAGATAATATGCAGTCGAGCTGCTAGAATATAAGCGAAAGGTCATCGTACAAATCACTTCCTCCACATATACGATTCCCACCCCAAACATATATACATAATACAAATACAGAAATATCATGCTTAGATGCTCGTATACAGATAACACATATATTTAACAGAATGGTCAAGCATGCATAACGGTGTCCTACTTGGAGCAGACTATCAAAATATTAGATCACACTTTAAGGTTTGGTTAGCTCTTACTGACCCTATGATAGGCCCACAGTCGATCGGAACGACCCGTGCAATCCTAGGAAAAATTTCAGAGTCATAGGCCCACATGCCTATGTAGCTTACCCATGTGGGCCCACATGCCCAGATTGGTCTTATCCGTGGGCCCACACGGCCTGGCCTAAAACCCACACGCCCGTGTGGCTCACACAGCCACACTCACACCATCACATGATTGTGTCTTGCACACGGCTGAACCTTCGTCATACATACAGCTGTGTCTCGCACACGGCTAGGCACACGCCCGTGTGGCGTCGATAGAATGATTTTTCAGTTTTTGCAGAAATCCTATGTTTTACGTTTTGGGAACACACCTGGTACGGTTTCAATGCAAAAATATTCTTGAGCCACGCAGTACCTAAAATTGACCAATAAATCACCGAATTAGTCGCTTAAATTGATACTAAATCGAAACTTCATCAGAATAGACAATCTCTTATTTCACCAAAACCCCTACCTTCGAATGAGCAACGATGATTTCGCACAACTATAACACCAATTGGAAGCCCTCAGCCCCTTGATCTTCTCCTAAGCAACAAAAATGAAATCCCATCAACCAAAGATTCACTGACCAAAAACAATAACTACACTTACCACACTTACCAAACTGAAAATTGGGTACCCAACACCGAAACACAACGAATTGCACTAAAACTTGATTGTCGAATCAGAGAGGAAAAAAGAAAGCAAAAATTGGCATTACACCCAAAAAGAGGAAGAAGACAGAATGTTAAACAATAAAGTCTTTTGGGGAAAAAATAAAATAAAAGAAACTCCTCACTAAATCTTAACTTCCCACTAACAAATCAACCTCAAGTACCTCAGAATTCCAACTCCACCTAAACTCTATCACAAAACCGAGCAAAAATTAACACCCACACTCACGCAATAGTTCGGACATAGGACTTCCAACACACTAACTCCTTACCACTCGAACCAGCAGACTCATTCTGATATGGTTTAACAAACAATTTAACATAAGCACGCTCAATAAGAGTAAGGCTTGGATCTAAAATAACAAAGTTTTTCCAAAAGTGGGAATTGAACCCAAGACCTCACACACACACCCAGAACTCTTAACCACTAAAGCAGATACACATTTGTGTCAAATTTCATAAAAACAGACTTAATTTATTCAGGGCGTTACAATCATATTAGGTGAATAGATTTAATCCAAAGAGATTAAGAATATCCTATGAAGGTAACACACTTATGACAAGGTCATTGGACAAATACTTATCAAAGTTGTTTTTTGTAATGATATATAATAATAGAGAGTTCAATCACGATAATTTAGTAGAATAACTTCATGATTAAATAATGTTGTAAGTTGGAAAATTCTGGTTAAAAAAATGATTTTCAGTTATAGCAGAAGTTTAAAAATTTTGAAAACCGAGCCGGTTTTTTATATTTATAACGATAATATTTTTTTCCCGAAAAATACATGTGTTTTGTATGAGAAGGATCCGAAACTTCCTGACTTTCAACCGAACGACCTTCTTCGCTATCTTTGTACCCTTTTGCGTCAAATGTGGGCTCGAACAACAAGAACCAAACCCAACCAAAAATGATTTATTACTTTCAGTAGGAAAGTAATTCTCTCAATAGAAACCGGTAGAAATTATTATCCCTAGAAATTAGAAGTTATTTTAAGAAAATAATTTTTCACTACTTTATGGCAAAATAACAATATATGAAACTTATGTGTAAATACCTCTACCAATGTCATATATTTATAGAGAGAAATAAGAGAATCCTGGTTGAATAGTATAACAAAATAATATTTATTTAATAGAAAAGCACTCTCCTAGTCTAACTAGAAGAGGGGGTGACACACCCTAGATAAAAACACTAGGATTGTTGTCATTCACATGTAAAATAATGGGTTTGGGTCTCTCAGATATTAGATCCAATTATATGTATTTCCTAGATTTTTGACCCAACACTTTATAATTTAATTCAACCCAATATTTTTTCTATTTCTAAAATAAATATGAATTAATTAATTAAATTAACTAAATTAATTTTCCAATTAAATAAATTTATCAACCTAATTCTAATTATGTTTATCTCGTAAAAGAATCTATGAGGAAATATATTTAATTTCTATATTCAATGGATTCATAATGATAATTAGTTTAATTCCATTTTCAAACTTTAATTATTTAATTATAATTAAATAAATAATTATTTGAAAACCTTAAATTAATTCTCAAGTCATTTCTATACTCAGTGGGAAAACACAAATTTATTTGTGAATGTGATCCATTTCTCTAACTTCATCATTTCTATTCATTTATGTTCATTTGGTTCAACATGCAATTCATTTCTGGTTTCAAAGAACTAGCGGAGGGATCGATTGGACATATATAATTAGGGCTCAAATAATTTATAATTATGTTCCATTTTGTCACCTATTAATTATAAACTTATTTAGTTATGAAGTCATTCCACTACAATGTCATGACTAAGCTCTCCCTAATTACATATCATTACGATAACTACTTAATCAATGCTCATCCAATGACATTATCATCAGTGTGTTACCCTCATAGGGTATCATTAATCTCATTGAGATAAATATGTTCTCCCAATATGATCTTATTTTATCTCTTGGTAAACATTACATCTTTCTTCAGGAAAAGTCAATTACTATCAAATAGTAATTACGTTATTTATCACAAAGACAAACGACTCGTGACCACATTTACTTTTCATCTATCATGTAATGCTAATAAGAGGACATCATTTACCTATTAGTTGGGATATAAATTCCACTATTGTGAATGATGCTACATACTGAAAAAATCGTATACCCAATGCCCCAACTTTCGATTCCTTATCAATTTGAACACAAGCTTTTACATACATCAAAGTATACGAGTCACGCATACATAACCCATCATCCAATTAGAATTAATGTATGTCACACTATGAATATCACAAGTGAATAAATCCATAAACAGATCTAGGATCTATTCTATTTGGGTCTTGTCTAATGTGTTGTCAATCTAGTCAATCACATCCACGCCTATCTTTTAGGAGTCATCCGCTTTGATACTTAAGACAAAGCATCTCCTAAATTAGACTTGATAGATGACATATTAGTCTTTCAATCGGTTTGCTTGTTTTCGATTAAACTAAGGACATGTTTAGATTCATCTACTAATACAAGTTATCTTTTTGTATTACGATTTGACCACGTAATAACGCTTAGTATTAGTTAAACATTAGATAACTAACGAGCCAATATTTGCTTCCATTTTGCTTTGCATGCAAAAATATCAATGACAATATACAGAGGGTATTAATGTAATTAATAGATGTTATTATTAAGCTAACTTGTTTGAAACATACAAGTTTATTTAGACAAAAATACTACACTTAGGGCATTATATCCAACAGTAATTAATAGATGAAGAGTTAGAACTTAATTACAAATTATTTGAACCCTAATTATATATGTTCACTCAGTCCCTCTACTAGCTCGATGTAACCCAAAACAGATTGAGAGTAGAACCGAAACATTATGGAATGAATGAAATCGACGATTAAAAGGGAAAAAAAAGAGAAAAAGGACCACATGCATCATTATCCGCAATGATTGTGTTTTCTTACTAAGTATAAAAGGTGACTTAGATATTAAATTAATTTCTTTGAATTATTATTTAAGGGATAGCAGTTAAATAATTGAAGTTCGAAGTTTGAATCATATTAATTAGTCATTGCAGTTTTATTGAACAGGACGATTAAATATATTTCCTCATAAATTCTAATACGGTAAAGTGGTCATGACTTTAATGGAATCAAAATTGGGTTGAGAAAATAATTTAATTTGGTAAGTTAAATTAATTAATTAATTAATATTTTGAGAAATAAAAAAAGTAATTATTGAATTGGTTAAATTATATGTGTTAGTTAAGTTTAGATAACACATATAATTGTACCCAGTACACAAGATGGGCCTGAGAGCCCATCCCATTACATGAGGGTGAAAAAAATCTAATTCCAATAAGGGTTGACGCTGCCTTTAAGGTTTCTTAAGTAGGAAACTTGTGGCACCCCAAACCCTACTAGGAGGGTCCGATCCAAATTCGGAACATCACATTAGCCACTCATGTGACTCTCCTTACCGACCACCAAAACACACCACAGAAACCACCATTCACACCATGAAATACATGCAAAATAAACAACCATTGAGTAAAGATAAGCAAACATAATCCAAGAACATGCTTCCACTGCGCTACTCTGATCAAAACCACATTAGGGATAAAATTGTCATTTTACACAAATTATATTTTTATCTCGCAAAACGTCAATTTAAACATACAAGTATGCATGAGAGTATTAAAGAAGACAATATTGAAAGAATCATTTAAATCCATTATGTAAAACTCATTTAATTTAAAGGTGAAAATTTAAGACTGAATTGTAAATTTTACTAAGTATCCCAAAAAAATCTTTTTATGAAATTGAAGATAGCATTTTGAAATTCAATGCATAAAACCTTGTCATGTAATTTTTTAAAGAATTTCGTAAAGTTTAAGGGCTTCAATTTCATAGTATAAAAATCAGGACTTAATTGCATAGGTTACAAAACACAGCCAACCATACAGCCGGTCATGTCGAGACAACGTGAAAACCACGTCACAACGTCGTATGGGAAGGGTATTTTATCTCGACGACATGATTTTTAGCACCGGGACATCACCTCCTCGTCACAACGAAGTTTTTGAGATGTCGGGACGTCGCCAGTAATTTTCCTACACAAACAACCCAAAACCTTCCTATGATACTTTGGACCTCAACCAAGCTTACGGATTCGTGTTTTCATGCCAATTTCCCTATTCTAACATGTCATAGGGCATACATAGATAACTCAAAACATACTCATTCACATTGTGACATAATTTATCATGCTTTGGCAAATTAAGTGAGTTCTTATGCTAACATGCATTCCTAAGTCCCAACTCAATTTACTCATGTCAATTTTGCATTTTAAGCATTTCTAAGGGCATAAATGGTACAAATCTTACCAAATGGCCACTTTGGACTTACCTCAATGCTCAGCAAGCCAATCCACCTGCACTATACACGTTAGCCAACATTCAAGCATACAAAACCTTATTAGTACAACTATCAACATGCATACACAAATAATCCATTAAAAGCATTCATCCAAACCAATATTAAAAGTTCCAAGAACCATTTAAACAATCCATAATATCCATTTACAACTTATTAACAAATCAATGTCTAAGTCCCTCTAGATTAGTCCTACATTGCCTTCCTTATTGAGTTGGAAACACATCAAACATACTCAAAATGATGCCTTGCTTTGGATCACAAGCTTTCCCACTTCTCCTCCTCACTCAAGCAAATTTCCTACAAATTATTCATAAAAGAGTGAGCTTTTTCAAGCTCAGTGAGTGCTCAAAGATGCACCAACAATCCACAACATTAAACGTTAATAGAAAGCATACTAAGCTTGATAACACATAACATCATCAACCATTAATTCAAGTTGATATTTTGGCATCTTGCAATTATGAAATATGCATGATAATGCAACACATTGGATACACGGATCTCCATCACACCAATGACTCAAGGAGTCTAAAGTTGTAGCATAAAGCTAACACTCTTCAACACACCAAATATACCCTCCAAGCACACCAAATGTATATGCCCTTCAAATACTCTAAACATACCCTCCAAACACACCAACCCCCAACACACCATAAATAGGTGAGTACTCACAATCTTATGGCATGCCAACTATGTCCAATGATTTCAAGAGATCACAAGGCCAACATATCCATTTCACACATTTATTTCAATTGAAACACATTTTCTAAATTATTTTCAAATCCGATCTCGTTTTAAAAATCTATTTTAACCAAAGTAATTCTAAGACACCTAATTTTAATTCTTAACCTAAATTTCTAATCCGGAATATTATTTTAATAATTTAATAGTTAATCACTACGATCCTAATTTCAAAATTCAACTTAACTCTCGATTCGCTAACCCGATTCTACTAACCTAGTTTTTTGGGATGTGATAAAACCGTATTTTTTATTAAAATATTCTTATTTAATTACTCCTTGTTCAAGTAAAACTCTTGTAATTTTTTCTTATAAATAAGAACTATGAGATGACCTAAAACACATCAATTATTCACCAATTGAGTGTTATTACTCTGTCGTGAAAATAGTAGTAATTTGTTTACGAATAAATTTTATTTTCTATAAAGCTCAAAAGTTATTGGTTTTTATAGAGAGAAATTAACTTTCCCACTAAAAGTTAATCTATGTTATCATTTCATGTGTTCGGTTCATTTAGTTTGAGCCTACACTCAAAGCAAATTGGAGTTCGAGGATAGCAAAGAAGATTATTTGGTAGAAAGCCAGAAAATGATCTGTACCACCTCGATCAAGACAAAGGTAATAAATCAGTTTATGATTAATTATTATAAATACCACAAGGATTTGTTTAAAAAAAATTTTGAACTTTTGTTGGGTTACAAACACTATTTTCTTAATCGATTTTTCTAATAACCGCTATACTAACTAATTTCATTATCACTTAACCTCATCATCTCAACCATAATCCATAGAAACCTGAAGTACATGTAAAAATCCAAGCGACAGTGCGTAAATCTCAACTCATTGGATGTTACCAAACATATCCAAATCCCATTGAAATGGAATATTCTCAAAAACACTACTTCATCGAGGGTAAAATAGAATCAAAGGGGGTCTTAGGCTCTGGTTTACGAAATTTTTTATTTTCATTTTTAAAAAATAGATTTCATTTTATATTTTTAAAATAAAAATATGTTTGATAGATAGAAATAAAATTTATTTTCAATAATAAAAATGTTTGGTAACTATTTTTCTATAATAGCAACATGAGAAATACATTTTAAAATTATATTTATTTAGATTCCAACCATGTACGATGATTTAATATTTGAAAATTTATTAAAAATATTTTTTTATATTTATATGAACTTGATTTAGGAAAATTCTTTTAAAATTAAAACCATTGCTTTCATCAGTTTCCTTTTACAAAGTATTTTTAATGAAAATAACTTTTGTTGTTTTTAATTTTCACTATTTTCATTTTTCAAAATGTTTTTCTTTTTAATTTTTAACCAAATACGTTTTCTAAAACCAAATAGAGCATTAGTCTTTTAACTTAACTTTTCTAATTTGGTTCTTGATTTTTTTTTCATATCAGTTTTGAAATTTGACACTTTTCTCAATTTAATCCTAAATTTAACACTCTAAGATTGATGATGTGACATTTTTCTCAATTTTGTCCTAAATTTCAATTTGATCATTTAAAATTGTTATGAATTTTTTATATATATTTTAATTTCTAAGTAAGACGCAATGTAATCTAAATTCAATGAATAAATAATAATAATAATAAACAATCATGTTTTGAGACTAACGTGAATAAGGAAAAGTTTAAAGACCAAATAGAAAAAAGTTATCAAATTTAGGAATTAAATGTTGCTTTATCTCTTTCTAAAAATACAAATGAATTCTTATTTAAAGATAATTATTTTATATGTGGTCTTTTTACAAGTTGGGTTGAATGCATGTGTCACATATTTTTATATAGTTTTTTTTTTTATCATGCTCTACCTCACTACTCGGAGGTTAAAATCTCCATTCTCGGTGTATGAAATAATTTTTTAAATTTAATGTATAAATATATGAAATTTGAATTCACTTTAAATTTTAATTTTGATTCAACTGTAATTTTAATCTTTTTTACTTAATAATATTTAAACAAATTCAAGTAGATTTCCACACGCTCAATACTTTTGTATGAAAGATATATTAATAATCTAATCGCCACGTAAAACATGTGTCTAACTATTTGTTATATGTAAAAAAATTTACATCCGTTAAATATATACTAATAAAGACAATATTATTTATTGGTATGATAGAGATATGAGACAATTTGAAAATTGTACATGCATAGTAAATATAATTATATTGATAAATTTAACTATTTAATTATTAAAATACTAATAAAAATTGAAATTTACATTATATAAATAAATCTGCCTCGAAATATAATTATAAGAATTATACACTAAATCTATCCTGAAATAAATTGAATAATTGCAAAGTGCCACAACCCCGCAACAAAGAAATCAACATCTACCTAACATTAATAAAAAAAATGTAATGAATATTATATGTAATCAACATCTACCTAACATTAATAAAGTAACATGGGATGTGCTTGTGGTATTGATTTTGATTTTACAAACTTTAATGGACCGACCTATCACTTCTTGCCCAAAATCACATCTACTTGTCAACTTCCAGTCCTAGTAATTATTTTGCCAAATTCGATACATCAATAATTTTAGTTTATGAATTTTACAATTTTTTTTATTTTTAATCTATATTGATTCTTGAATTTGGTAGTTAATTTTAATTTGGGATTTTATTAAATTATGATGTGGTGTATTTTTTTAGTATTACAACATTATGTATTAATAGAATTTAAATTTATAAAAAAATTATCAAATTTAAGAATTAAATATTATTTTACCCATTTAGGCACAAAATGAAATGTGTTTTATCGATCAAATGATAATTTTTT
This sequence comes from Gossypium raimondii, assembly GCF_025698545.1. Classification (NCBI taxonomy): domain Eukaryota; kingdom Viridiplantae; phylum Streptophyta; class Magnoliopsida; order Malvales; family Malvaceae; genus Gossypium; species Gossypium raimondii. The sequence continues at coordinate 22,696,378 of NC_068570.1, forward strand.
TTATGTTTTTAATAAAATTTTGAATTTAATCGTATCTCTCAAAATGTGATATTCAAAAGAAAGAGGACGCCAAGCTAGAAACGATAGAGAGGTGAGATCAAGTGTGCGCTACCGAATTATTGAAAGAGAATATATTGTCTCAATGTCATGGTTTATTTCACTTTATATTCAAATTCTGAGATTAAATTAGCCAATAATATATAAACATATACACTTTCCGTAGCAATTAATCTGGGCTTTATTTTTATATTTTATAATAATATTTAAGTTTTGTATTCAATTGATGTCATAAGTTAATCGAATATTAATTTGATTGAAATTTTAATAAGAATTTATTTTTCATAAAATAAAAATATTTTTATAAGAATATTTTTATTTTTATGTAAAATTTATAAAATCCACCTAAAATAAAAGTTTATTCAGTATTAAAAGAAAAATATTTGGTACATCGCTATGGAATTTAAAAATCACACAAGTAAAGTTAGAGTAACAACAAGTGTACGTAGGGTATAGTAAAAATTGAACATATATATATGTATATATATATATATATATAGGACACGTGACAAATTTATAACTTTTATTATGGAGTTAAGAAAGTGCACAGTGAGTGTACCAAATACTCTCATATGTTAAAGTAAAAAATAGCTAGTGCAAATTTAAAATTGAAATTAGAAGATGAGTAAAAGGTCTTGTAAAAACATAAGTCATGTGAGTAGTTAAAATGATCAATTACATTTAATTTATTGCTAATTTATATGTTAAAACAATAATACACCTATGAAAGGTAGCATATAATTTTAAAACTTGAACTTATATTTTAATCAAAATTTCATTTGCATTTAATTATCAATTATTATTTATTTATTTACATTAAGTGTTTCATAACCTTATAATCATTTAATTGACTTACTTGATAATTTCCAATTAAATCAAGATTATAAGCGATGAATGACTATAAATTCTAATAACTCCATCCCAAAACATATGTATTTATAATATATAAAAAATAAGATTTTAACTAAAACCGATTTCTATGGATGATTTATTTTTCATGTTTGGAAAAAAATTTAATCGAGTAAATTAACTGATGTTAAATTGATTGTATTAGATTAAGACAGACTTAAAAACAAGATAATTAGGTGGAATTTTCGATTTTTTTAATCGAACTACTAAATTAACACCAGGTGATTGTGAATAGATTCATTTGAGATGGATGCCTTTGCTAATGAAGGGAAGACAAGCCATCCTACATTAAATTACATCAGCTTTTGATTGATTTACATGAGTTGGATTAGGTTTGTATACTTCAATTCAAGTTTTCTGTCTTGTAATCAAATTAAATTGAAATGGTTTAGGTTGATTTTGGAGATTAATTTTAATATTCTTTCTTTGTCAACATTTATTAGATTGAATGATAAAAGAAATTCAATACCTTTTAATTTTGTCTTCAACCCAATTTAATGAAGACCAAAAAAATCAACTACTCTTTTTAGAATTAGGGATAAGGATTTAAACCTTACTGTTGACCATAAAAAAGCCTTGAACTTTAAGGTGCAACCGTTTCTAGGTTATCATTGTAAACAATATAATATCCATTTCCATTTCCATTTCCATTTTCAACCTTGAAATGAAAATTTCCCAAGACTCTCCTAAACCAACAATAATACCACCAACAGCTTCTAAATTCAAAAAACACAGGGTTACTTTTTCTTTGCAAATTCACAAGAGGATTTCATCAAAAAGATAAAATCATTTCATTGTGGGTGTAGCTACAAAGAGTGTTGTGTTGTTTGCAACAAATGATGCAGAGATTACATTTTAATTTTATTATTTGAATGTAAAAATATTGACATTTACAAGACAATACATTTGACTAACCAAGTATTCAATGAAGATGATGGTAAAACTGCTGCTCTCTGTAATACAAATGCTGCTATCGAAGGCCTTCAGACTGCGTCTCTTTGCTTGAAATCTAAGCCAATAGCGATGGGATCATGAACTCGAAACTGGAAGAGTTTCATGAGACCAGTCATGCACTAGGGGATATGCAGATGATGCCAATGCCATATAATGGACTCAAAGGATGAACAAAGCTTAATGGAATGAGTTCAGAAATCAATTTTTCCTCTGGCCTTAAGTCGATCCTTCTTGAGTCTTCTTCTTCGCAGATTGCTTGCCCTATAACAAACCCAGTTTGGTTTAAATCAGAGCAAGAATTAAGGGTTACAACTAAGATGACTAAATACAGACTTATGGACTAATGTTTCCACAAAGCTAATAATTACCAGTGTCGATTGAGGAATATTACGGAATCAGCATGAACCTTTTGGCCGTCCTCATTTCGGTGCCAGTTCAAGAATGCATGGGTTCGGTTCTTTAACTCCAATGTTGAATGACCATAACTGGCTTCGCGGAATGCAGAATATTCTGGTTGTGGGTCCTGAAACCTAATGGTGAATTACAAATACATGGATCACATAAGCACTTACAGCAAGGAGTTTAACACTTGATACTTTCAAATGATATTGTCATAAAACAAAAATATTCAAAGATTGATGTTTGTTCACCTTCCAGCAAGACCTTCCTGATTTCCTCCATCTCCAACTGTTACGTACACTGGAGCTGATTTGTTAGGCACAGGATAGCGGTAGCCACTTGATACATTATAACGGATATTTGAGATGCGATACTGCAAATCAATAACATCAGACTTTATAGATAATCTATATTTGCACCCAAATATTTTTTTATGCAAATGCACAATTGAAAAGACTCAACCTAAATCCACTGCCGAGACCTTAGCAGAACAATATGTTCGGATGTCATGTGGAAACCGATTCCTAAGCTTTTCAGGAATCCATTTCTCTACCTTTCTATTTCTTTCTAATCATGGAACATTAAGCAGAGTCTTGATGATGTCAAATTAGATAATTAGGAAGCGAAATGAGATAATTGACACCATTTATAGAAACAAGAAGCAATTTTCAGCATGGTTGGTTGGATATTGAAGCTTTTCAGAGGACATAATTGAGCTAAGAAACTGGAGAATCATTACATAGGGTCAAATGAAAGTTGATTCTTCAGTGATTATGGGCCACAATAGGTGGTTAATTTTTCAAACTACTGATTCTCGAGTTGGCTTACGTTCAATATTCTGACCAACTGTCTTGCCTTTTATGTTGCACTTTTCCCCAGAGGGACTGGGCCTGCCCCTGTTTATGATCTGGAAAGGCTACACCACAAGAGGCGGCTACTTAGACGTTCAAATGACAATATCAATGACCAATGTAATATTAGGAAAATGGCTAGGGAATTTGAACAAAAATTGCAGGTCCATGAAGATATCATATACAAGGAATAATGACTGATTAGTAAGCAAATTAGACTAATGATATTTTATTCTAAAGTATGAGGCTTCAACAATTTTTTGATAAAGGTGGCATCAAGAGCAACTTTTTTTATTTATTTTACAGATTAATTATTACTTATTAGTCACTAGTAAGTAACTGATTCCAATCAATTCTATGGTCTAATTCTTTCTTATCCTTACCCCAGTGGGAAAAAGCAACATTAAAAAGGAAGAATGTACATACCGATCTTTCATAGGCATGGACATGACCAGCAAAGATGAAATCAACTCTATGACGAACAAACCAGCGCTCAAAGACAGCTCGCATACTTTCACCCTCCATAAAGTGAGCTTGGTTACTATTGTAGATGGGGACATGCATGAGAATAATAAGCCAGGGTGTCTTCTTTCTATCCACTCTTTTGAGCTCATCTCTTAGCCACAGCCATTGAGGAGTGTATTTCACTGGTCCAAGAAAATGGTGAAAGTTTCAGATCTAGTCTAGATGCTTTAAAATTGTAGCAAATATCAAGAGATAAATGAATAAAGTGAATAAACAAAATTGACAGTTGTCTTCATAACTATCTTTTCAATAAGCTGAAAATTGTGTAACATCAATATTACGAAAGTTTAGGAGTAGACAAGATAATGATATAGGAAAATATTATCAGAAATCTGATCTTTTTATTGGAATATATACAGAAAAACCAGGTAAAAAGGATGTCTTACCATGGGGTGAATAGCTGGAGAGGACAATAATATGAGCTGATACCCGTCGGATAGCATACCAGAGAGGATTATTGCTTCTAGAAGCCAAATGCGGTGTACTAAATCTATGAAGGAATGATTTAAAAGGAAGGACTTCTCCCTGCAAAAAAAAAAAAAAAAAGGCACAGGTGTGACGAAGTAACAAAATAAGCTATGATCTATATATTTTAGTCTGTACTTCAACAAGGGTTTCAAATATCTTTATTCTCAAGTAAGTATATAGAATGTAGTGGTAAAGAAACCAGTTATTTTTTCTCAAATATCAGGAATGGGCTGAGGGAAGATCACAAGTCACAACACCAAAAAGGTATTAATCGCACATAATATATATCAAGGTGAAATGTGAGTTAAAACAAAAGGAAATCGACATCTATACATATAACAAATTCAAGATGCACAATTGAAGAATTACCACATCTGGCATGTATTCTATCTCATGATTCCCAGCTGACCAAATCCATGGTTGATAAGCAGCACTTCTCTCAATAAAGCGGCCCCATGAATCCCATCGAATACCAACATCATTGTATTGGTATCTATCAGCATAAGAGAGGTCACCAAGAAACAAGACGGTTTGTCCTCCACTCTGCATGTAATGCTCCAGAGTTGAAAGAGAATTATATGTTTGACCCAAATCACCTATAAGATACAAAACCAATTCAGGAAGTGATTTGTTTTTGCAGCTTGTCTATTTTGTTTTGGGAGTTTCACAGAAAACCATCTTGAATATACAAAAATCATATTTTCTTTTGAACTTTAAAAAACAAGATTATTCATTACTATGTAGATTAATATTCTAATGACATCTTACCAATAATTCCAAATGTAAAAGGAGAATCCGGGTCAATCTTTGGAGGAGTTTGAAACCAAAATTCTCGAGATGAATGACCTTCACCAATCTTGTAATAGTACTTGGTCTCATACTAAAAGAAAAGAAAGTTAGTGGTCTTAGTATAAGTTGCAACATCACATGAATACGCAAAAAGATTGAATCTATCTATTGGTGGCAACTTCATAACATGAAATATGCTTCTCATCATCTGGATGTTAGATTCATTAGCATATATTGCAGCAGCTCCAGTTTCAGATAGAACTATTATATGACTGTTTGAATATTCATGCTATAGATAACATTGTTCAATATTTACCTCTAGACCATCAACAAGACAGTGATGAATATAGCCAGATTTATAGTTGTAAAAGGTGTAATTAGCCACTGTGCCATCAGCTTTAAAGTCATATTTCTTCTCTGATGTGCCATACTGTACTCTAGAAGACCCAGGTTTATCAGCAGTAACCCATGATACCATTACAGCTTTTCCATTATAGTCACCTTGAGTAATATGCACCTACACCAATAAATTTAATGAAGTTAAAACAATTTCTTAGCAAAGCTGTAATTCCGAGGATCAATCAATGGCCTGGACTAGATAGCAATGGTAAGAGATCATCTTAAAGAGTAAATTTTTCAATGCACTTGGTAAAATTGTTCTCTTAAAGACTGTCTTTTCCACAGAATTTAAAACAAAGCTATTGTGGTTTTCATATGATAAGACCTCATTAATCATCCATTTAACCCTCATTCATACAACCAATAAATGTGAAAAACCAGTATCTTAATTGGCTAAACATGAATCTGACTTGGATAGAGATTGGCAATGAATGGTTGCATCATCAATTAATACTGATTGGAAAAGAAAATATTTGTAGGAATAATTTGAAATAAATAGCTAAAATAATGGGGTTACTGATGTGTATTACTTGTTGCGGAGCATTGTAACCATTAGGAATTGCAAGTACTTTATGGTCAAGAGGGATATCAAAAGATTGCCATTTCGTACGAGTAAAAGTACTTGTAATTCCCGCACTGCCCTTTTTCACAAAGGCTAAGATAAGAAACAACTTGAGTAAAAGCTCAAACAATGTGAACCACAGCCCGAAAGCCATCAGCAACGGTGTTTTGAGTTCATGAATCAAGTTCTGAAACAACACCAATTTGGTCAATCTGAAAAGAAAAAGGAATCAATTAAATTCGAAAATTTATATAAACACAAAAACCCACATATAAGTTCAAAAAAACATTTTACATTCCAATAAATCGTATTACGTTACTACTAAATGAACCCAAAAAAACCACTCCTATCCAATTTTGCATTCCAATAGTTGTTCCTCGTACCGGACAGATTCACTAGTAACATTTTGTTAATTTATCATATCACTTCTCATCTAAAGTACATTTATCAATACAAAAAAATCAGGGAAAAAGTTAAAACTTTTAGAGCAGGTTTCAGATCTAGACACATTTTCAAAGAATCACAGCAATGAAATGGAAGTTTAGGATCAAAGTAAAAACAAGGTCGGTGTGAAACTCAAAAACCAGTGCGCTACCTTTGCTGAACCGTATCTATTAAACATGCCTAGAATTTCAAAGGCATCGAGAAATCGAATTCGAAATGCAAAAAAGAAAAAAAAATAAAACATAGCAACAATATTTATAAAATAAATAAATAAATAAAAAAGAGCAAAGCTTACTTCCTTACAGGCCACCAGCACCACGATAGCAGAGAAAAAGAGAGAATAAAGAAAGCTATAACAAGTTGGGATTATTCATTTACATGAAAAAAAGAAAAGAAAAGAGTGAATGTTATTTGAGTGAGAAAATTACCTGTGAAAATGTTGTGTGTGTATAGAGAAGAGGGGAAGTGGAATTTATCTGGCGGGTAGTTGACGGTTTTCATAGGGTGCTATTTGTTGTCAGATTTCGTTTTTCCTAATTAAATATTTTTAAAATGTTGAAATAAATAGGGATAAATTAACATTTAGTCATTAAATTTGATAGTTTTTATCAATTTGGTCCTTAATTTTTTGTCCATTACATTTCTGAAACTTGATAATTTTTTCAATTTGATCCCTAAACTTTGATTATTCACAAAAGCATCTAAAATTTTAAAATATATATTATCCAAAAATACAAGAAAATATTAAAAATTTAGATGATGATGTGGCACAATCTCAATGTACCATATTTTTCATGGGATAATGGAACCTAAATTTAGGGACCAAATTTAAAAAAAAAACTTATTAATTTTCAGAACTAATATGGAATAAAGAAAATAGGACCAAAGTGAAAAATGGTCTCAAGTTCAGTGACTAGATATCGCTTTATTCCAAACAAATTTACAAGCGTAAGATAGGTAGTGACGTTGTGTAGCGTAAGTTAGCAGCTAGCTTTGTCGTTGTGCGGTAACGAGATTACACCTAAGTAAATCAAACCTTAAAAACTGTTAGTGATAAGTAAGAGTGAGCGATATTCGATTCGAGTCGAAAAAATTGAAAGAATTCGAATTTCGAGTTAAACGAATCGAGTTATTTGAGTTAATAGAGTTATTCGAATCAACTCGAATTTTTTTTTTAAATTTCGAGTTCGAATCGAGTTGAGTTTTCGAATTCGAATAACTCGAATAATTCGAATACCAAACTATAATATTTTACATTTTTACCCCAAACTCCCAAACCTTTTTACTTTTTCCTCAAAACTTTTACTCTTTCCCACTTTCCCCCCAAAACTTTTACTCCCCTCCCCTCCCAACCCCCCATCTACTCAAAATCCATTTCTCACCAAAATTTTACTCTCCCATTTACTTTTTCTCAAAATTTTATTCCCCAAAACCCTCAAAACCTTTTATTTTCCCTCAAAATTTTTACTCCCTTCCACTTTTCCCCTAAAACTTTTATTCCCTTCCCATCCCACCTCTCATCTACCCCAAACCCTCCCCCCATCCAATTTTTTTTAATATTTTCCCTCCAAATTTTTACTCCCCCTATTTACTTTCCCTCAAACTTTTATTCCCCAAAACTTTTATTTTCCCCTAAACTTTTACTTCTCACCCTTTACTCTCAAATAAAAATCAAAATTATCCAAAAAATCACTAAACATAAATAGTAATAATTTTATTTATATCTACTATTTATATTATTAAATTAAATTTCACATTTTATATTATTTATATTATTGAATTGTTTAGTCATATTGAATATTTATATTAAAATTGAATTATTAATTATGCCATAAAATATTCGTGTTAAAATTTTATATTGGTATCAATTTCACATTTTATTTTTAAAATAACTTTTATTAAAAAATCATATTTTTACATTTAATATATTTTTAATTCCAAAATACATAGTGACAAGAATCAAGATAATTGAAACAACTAAGTAAGCAAAGAAGCTAACCAATATATAAAAATTAATAAATAAATTATGAGGTGATGAAAGTTAATAAAAATTTGATTAAGGTGGACTAATTTTATTATGATGGGTACAAGGACCCAAAATTATTTTTTAAAATTTAACTCGAACAAATATATTCGATTCAATTTGATTCGAATTCCATCTCACTCGACTCGATTCGAGAAAAATTCAATTAAAGTTAGGATGATAAAATGATATTCGAAAACTCGATTAACTCAAAAAAATTTTATTCGATTCGATTCGATTCGATCGAATGCTCACCCCTAGTGATAATGTTATTTAAATTCTTAATTAATCAACTAAATATTAATTTAGTTAAAAAATTATTAAAATATATATTATTACTTGAATTTTTGACTGAGTTAATGTCACAAGTTAATTTTACACTAATTTATTTAAAAAATAATTAAAAATGTGTCACAAGCAGGGGCATAATTAGGGGGCTGGCAGGGGCTCGACCTCTCTAAAATAGAAAAATTTTCATTTAAACCTTTTAAAATTTTTAAAATTTTAAATTAATAAAGATAAAATTATACTTTGGTCGCTTAAAAATAATAGAAATTTGATTTAATCTTTTAAAAATTATAAAGATATAGATTATTAAAATGGTAAAATTATATTTTTACTATTGTAAAAATTACAATTTAATTTCGGCCCTCCTAACAAAATTTTTCTGCTTCACCCTAGTCACAAGTCTTTACCCAATAAAATATGTTGAGAGTCAATCAAGCAAAGTAAAATTATATTATTACGAGATGTTTGACTTTTTAGATATTTTAATATAAAATCAATAAAATTTAAAAATAATATATAATAATTTTATAAATTTAACCAAAATTTTATCTAATTCATTGATAAATTTTTAAAAATATAATTTTAAATAATTTTGTTCACTTGAACCGTAAATTTGTCATAATGTAGTAGTAAAATTCTTAATTTCATAATTTGTATTAAACATGGTCGTATTATCTTTTAAATAATATTTTATTCTTTTATTAACTTGTAAAATGAAATTTTCAGTAATAATATATCAAATAACTTTTCCTAATTTAATTGCCCTACATTATATTTTAAAATAATTTCCTACAATTTGATAATTGTTAACTAACGAAAGAAAACTGTAAAAGTTATTTATTATTGGTATTATCATATTAGGCGTGCATCAACACATTTCTTTTGATGACTAAAACAAATATTTGCATTGAATCACAGCATTCTTACAAATAATTAGGTAAATTTTCAAATTAGTTTTTAACGTTTTACATCACTTTAATTTTGATCGCTACGTTTTAAATCGTTTCTATTTTGGTCACTTTCCGTTAAATATTTAACGTATGACATTTTCTAACTAATATAATAGCACATTTAGTCTTTAATACTTACACATTCTAATAATTTGATTCCAATTCTAAATAATTCAATAAATTTAGCTCTCCACATTTATAAATTCTATCAATTCGATCCCCAAACACATATATTTAAATCTTGATAAACTTATATGTAAATTTATGATTTTGACAAACTCAAAACCCCACCCCAAAACTCATTAAGTTTATATTTTTATAAACTTTATTCATGATCGTGCTAAAAACATTCTCAACAAAGGAATCTAATTTTTCCTATGAAACCTAACAAATGATTAACAAATAGAAAAATGATATGCACCCATATTTAAACATAAAATTTATTGTAAAATTTATCTTCATCTAATTTGTTTGCAATTTATTTAAAAATATATGTAACTCTTTTGGGTTTTCGATTATTCTAACTTGAATTTTAGATTTTTTTTGTAATAATTTTAAAAAATACATATACTTTTATAATTTATAATTTTTTTATATTTTAAAATTATATATATTTTTTCTTTTAATTTTTAAATATTTTTATAAAAAATAGATTATAGCATCATCAGTGTCATGTGTCCTATATTTAGCACCGTTACAAAAAAGTACCAAAACCCTTACCGGAATAAAAATTTAGGTACTAACTTGGACAAAAAAATCATATGTACTAACTTGGGAGAAGGTACCAAGTTCAAGGGCTAAATGAATACTTGAGCCTTATAATTATAATTAAATATAAACACATACAATATTATTCATATAAATATATATAAATAATATTATATTTTGTATTTTATAAAAATATAATTTATATTTAATTATATGTATTTGAGGATCAAATTGTTAGAATGTGTAAGCATTGAAGACTAAATGTGTTATTATATCAGTTATAAAAAGGTAAACTCAACACTTACGTTAATAATTTAATGAGAGTGACTAAAATAGAAATAAAATGATCTAAAACGAGAATAATCAAAATAAAATGATCTAAAACGTTGAGTAAATATTAAATTTTTTTATAATAAGATAACTAAAGCAAAAACACACTTTACCCAAATAGTTAAGATGAATTAATCAATTGACAACGCATTTCTTTTGATAATTAAAACAAATATTTGCATTAAAAAGAAAAAGCCATGCCACCATCACGACAAACATTAATTACGATGAATTAATCACTTGACATGTGTTAACACATTTTTTGACAATTAAAACAAATGTTTGCATTAAAAGAAACCACACCCCATCACAACAAAATTAAGATGAATTAATCTTTTATTAAAGAAAAAATGAATTTATAAGTGAATATCTTGTCATTTATAATGAGAATATATTTTATTTATTATTTTATTATTAAATTAAATTTAAAATTAATTATAACTTAATTTAAAATTATTAGTTAAAATTGTACTGATTTTAAAATAGAGTTATTATTTGAATATAACTCTAAGCATAAAATATTAAAAATGTGATAATTATAATTTATAATTATTAGTTAAAATTTGACTTAAAAGATGTGTTAATTTTATTTTTTAAACATTTTATGTTAATTTTATTGATATAAAATAGAATTATTACTTGAATAAATATTTAAGCATCTTAATTATTACTTAATTAACATTAGAGTTATATACCAATTAAAATTTGAATTTAGTTTTATAAATAGACATATTCAATCAAGTCGTACCTAAGAAAAATTAGAGGTAAAAAAATAGAGTCATAATTTTTCGAAAAAGTGATAGTGAATCATATTCAAACAACGACATATGACATAAGGGGGAGTAGGGGCGAATCTAGGGGGGCTAGCAAGGCCGCAGTCTCTTCTAAAATGAAATTTTTTTTATTTTGGCCCTTTAAAATTTTGTCCCTTAAACCCTAAACCCTTTAAATATTTTAAAATTTTAAATTAATAAATGTAAAATTACATTTTAGTCCCACTAAAAATGATAAAATTTTGATTTAATTATTTAAAAATTACATTTTTACTATTGTAAAAATTATAATTTAATTCGCCCTAATTGTTTTTGACTTCGCCCTATTAGGAAGTGATAGAAAATTATATTAGTTGATGATAAAATAAAATAAAATTATAATATATATTTTTAAATTGTTTTCATAAATTTATACTGTAGGAAGTAAATGCTCTTATAATCGTTTATTTATTATTTATTTGATTTGCATGTAAATAAGTTTTTGTTTTTATTTTTATTTCTTCAATTGAATAGCCAAAATTATGACTTTTATCGTTAACGTGTAATTTACACGATTATAAGTTCATTACGACATTGATTTATTGTTTTTAGATTTTCTTTTCTGTTTGCAGGCTAATAGCTTTCCAAAATGAGATTCAATAAGGTTTATCAATGCCTGCTGGATATATTCCCGCAGGTTTGGTCATTTTCAATTTTATATTAATTTTTAATAAAATAAAAAAATCCATCCAAAAGTGTTTTTATTCTAAAAAAATGTTATATCATCTTGATCAACCCAGTGCACACTTAAATAAATTATCAAAATAAATGATTTTGTTGGGTTAAGTAACGAAAACGAGAAAAATTGGATATAAATATTTACGTGGAACAATCCCTCCGAATAGGATAAAAAATTATGGGCAAAGAAAATTTCACTACAACCGGCAAAAATCGAAAGAGGAGTACAAGATGGAGAAATAAACAAACCCGAGCCTGAAATGATACAAAGTTCTCCCAAAATTCCCACAAATTCTCAAATTTTGTTGTTGTTATTCTAAATTGTCTAGGGTTGCTAAATGACCTATTTATAAGCTTCCTTTCGTGTGAAAATATGATTAAAACATCTCTAAAATAATTACAGTTAGATTGGAAAAAGATAACAGAGTTTAACTAGGAGAAGAAACTCGATTAAGTGGGGAACACATCGCCACAACGTGACGTCGCATTCGGCTCGTTAGAACGCTAGGCATCGCGTCGTCGGGATGATGGGTTCTTCTCATCGGGACATCGATGCCATGTCATCATGACATTGGCTTTTCCTCGTCACGATGTTTCCGTTTGTTTAATTTGAAATACAAGGTACACTCCACAAATCTCAACCTTGACTCGTATTTCTGAAATGCCTTCTTTTCGGAGCCCTGTCTGGGGCCTAACTCGACCTCTGTCGAGTGCTTACCAAGTCTAACCAATGTTTGAACTTGGAAATTGGAAGACTTTTTGTCATCTTGTCTATTGGGTTATTTTCTATGTCGATTTTATGAATCTAAACATCTCCTTGAGCTTCGTTCTTTCGTGATGCATCTGATCTTTGGTGAGATGTATGGCACTTTAACTATCACATATACAATAGTCTTGTCATTTTTATCAACCAGCTCCCCAAATAGACCTCTCAACCAAATGGCCTCTTAGCCATATATTCCGCCTCTATAGTTGACAGTGCCACACTGGCCCGAAGGGTGGCTTTCCAGCTAATTGTACAATTGTCGAAGTGAACATATAATCTATGAGAGATCTTTTTTTTGTTTAAGTCTCCGACATAATTTGAATCTACATAGCTGACTAGACCTTTTAAACATCTTCTGAATTCCAAATAAGTTTTAGAAGTCCCCCTCAAATATCTTAGAATCCACTTAACAGCTTGCTAGTGTAATTTGACAAGTTTGGCTTTATATCTTGTAACACCTTTAACCCGTCTATGCTGCCGAATTAGGGTTACGAACCATTACCAAACAATCAAAACAATATTTAACATCATAATATTAAATAAATTAATCTCATTAAAATCCTATCAAACATATGCATTTGGTCCCTAAATCGAGCTTTTGAGGCCTTAAAAATAGTTTAGAAACAATTCAAGACTAATTTGAAACAAATCAAAAGATTTGAGAAAAAGTTGCAAAATTTGAAAACAGGGATCACACGTCCGTATGGCCAGGCTGTGTGACATAGCCCGTGTCTCAACCCGTGTAACTCACTGAGTTGGGTCACACGGCCGTGTTGCAGACCGTATAACTCTTTGACTTGTGACACACGATTGTGTCGCAGGCCGTGTGCTAGGCCGTGTAACTCACTGACTAAATACACTAAAAATTTACAAGTGACACACGATTATGTGATAGCCTGTGTCTCAGGCCGTGTGATCCATAATTTGACCCTAAAAACAAGCCATTTCAAGGCCAAAACACACCTAATAATCCATCCCATTTGTGCACACATTCAATTGACCTAAGCATCATTCAAATAGTTATAAACATACCATTTCCAACATCCTATTTCATCTAACCAATATGTCATTCAAAGGCACCACATATATATCTAAACATCACTTAACCAAACAAATCAATATAACCATACTTTAAACGCAAAACCTAGTTCAATTATCTACCAAATGATATCACATATTACCATTTACATGCCATCACAAACATACCAAAAATAATATTATATACAAGCACTTAAGAATGACCAAAATAACCTAACTTGTCAAAGCTCCAAAGTTCATTAAACCAAACATAAACTTCAAAAGCATATACATACCAAATCAACCATTGCACATTCAAGAAATACCATTATAAAAGGGTCATATACATGCCATTTATAACCTTGGCCAAAATACTCAAAAACTACCGAAATGGTCATTGGATAGTGTGATAGATCTCCAACAAGCTTCCAACCGGTCGAGCTTCCGACAATCTACGAAATAAAGGAAAATAACTACGTAAGCTACTAGTGCTTAGTAAGCTTGTATAAACTCAAACATAACTTACCATTTCTTTAGCACAAACTATAGAATAAGCATAATATCATCACCAAGACCATAAATTTAGTAAAAGCCTATACAAGCACCATGAAACTCACAAGTTAGTAGGTTCATCCATGATACATATGAGTTCAATCATATAGTAAGTAGATTTCATATACACGTCATTTAACTCATAAACCTTTTCATAAGATCATGAACCATTTCAATTGTATACTTACCATGCCATTTCCTTTACTTACCCATTGAACCATCTATAATTACATCGGATACTCGGGAATACTCTCACATGGTGTGCATTTCCATATAACCGTAACATTTCCTTTTCAATAGTACTCACACGAGTTGTGGGTTGGAATGTTAGCCACACGATACTGCTCACATGACCTGTGGAGAATCCACAACAAATGCAGGACCTCAGTCATCGGTAGGACATTTAAGACCAACACCCGAAACATGAAATCCCTAATGACATGTCATTCGTATCCTAAGAATTCTTAAGGTTCAAACGGGATTCATTATTCGTCAATTACTCAAAACATCGATATATAAGCATTTTCAAGTCTGTTTATATTAAAACAATATAGTAAATAATCAATTTAACTATCATTAATATGATTATAATTTATACGAACTTACCTCGATAACTATAGTCTTAGCATTTGAAACTAATCTGAAGCTTTTGCCTTTCCTCGATTTAAGTCCGGTTGTTGTTTATCTTGATCTAAATAGATAACTTCATTCAATTAAGTACTTCAAGTATTCAATTCAATCCATAATTCATATTTATATAAAATTACAAAATTACGCCTAGTATTTTAACTTTTTACAATTTAGTCCTTAAGCTCATAACTTGAATATTACTCGTTTTAACCTAAATCCATATTAACCAATGCTACAAAGGACCTTGGAACAACCCATAATTGCCAACAATTTAATCCCTATTTAAAAATTCATCAAAAATTACTTAACAAAACAAGTATTTTTAACAACCAAGATTAATAATCTATCAAATAACTTCAAAACATATTCAAACTCAACCATGGCAAGTCCCTCAAACTTTAACAATTTTGCAAATGAACCCCTAAGCTAGCTAGATTAAGCTAATACGAGCTCAAAAACATAAAAATCAATAAAAACGGGGCTTGAAAACCTACCATGCATGAATAAACTCCATGACCAAAAGCTTTCCCTCTTTTAACAATGGCTAATCGATTTTAGGGCTATCAAAATAATGAAGATGTTTTAATTCATCTTTAATTAACAACTTTTACTTGTTTTATTTAATTACAAATTTAACCTTTAAAATTCATTTAATTTACAATAAGACCTATCCATGCACATCCAATAACATGCAATATAGTATATTTACCAACTACATCCTTCAATTTATAATTCTAAAGCCATTTAATCCATTTAATTACTAGAATCCATATTTTTCACCTTTTCCAATTTAGTCCTTTTTACCTAATTAACCATTTAAACTTTAAAATTTCTTAACGAAAATTTAATACGACCTTAAAATAATCCCGTAGATATTAAATAAATATTAAAATAATAACTCAGTCATCGAATCTGGTCCCAAAACCACTATTTTCGACACCACTAAAATTAGGCTGTTACATATATCTTTACTACACTAACAACATGTGAAATATCAGGACGAGTACAAACCATTACATACATTAAGCTTCCGACTATACTAGAATAAGGAACCGAGGACATGTACCTTTCTTTGTCTTAAGTTTGTGGTAAACTTGAAATTGAAAGTTTGAAGTGTGCAACTAATGGAGTATTAATTGGTTTAGAATCTTGCATTCCAAATCGATATGTATCTCTGTTGTGACAGAAATAGCTTCCCAAGGTGTCTATCTCTCGAAATTTTCATCCTTAAAATTTTCTTGGCTGCATCAAGATCCTTCATCTCAAACTTAGAGTTAAGCAAGGTTTTAAGCCATTCAATTTCGGATGGATTCTTAGTTGTAATTAAAATTTCATCAACATAAAGCAGCAAGGTTATAAACGATCCATCATCAAGACAATACAAGTATACACAACTATCATACTTATTTCATACAAAACTGATTTTTATCATGAATGAGTCAAACTTCTTGTACCATTGTCGAGAGGACTAGTTCAAACCGTATAAAGATTCCTGTAGAAGGCAATTGTGGTCTTCCTTGCCTTCGATCTTGAAGCCTTCAGGTTGTTACATATAAATGTCCTCATCCAAATCCCTTAAAAGAATGCAGTCTTTACATCTAATTGCTCTAACTTGAGATTGTATAATGCAACAAGAGCTAACAGTGCCCGAATGGACATATACTTCACAACTAGAGAGAAAACATTATGAAAATCAACTTCCTTCACTTAATTGTTTCCCTTTGCAACCAACCTTGCCTTATATCTAGTGTCATCTCAATTCGATCCTTCTTTATTTTTGAACACCCACTTACAACCGACTATTTTCTTTCCGGTAGGTGGTTTAACGAGCTACCACATCTCATTCTTTTGAAAAGACTCCACCTCTTCTTCCATAGCAACAAGCTACTTGCTGGCATCAAAGGCCCGAATTGCCTCTGAATAATTTGAAAGTTCAGCTGAATCGATGCTCTTCGCAATACTTAAAGCATATGCCACTAGATTTCCTTCACAGTATTTTTGTGGTGGTTTGATATTTCACCTTTTTTTTTTATAATGAGCTAACTTATAATTGACTGCCTCAGGACGTACCGACATCCAGAGTAGAAAATCATGCACAAAAGATGTGGAAAAATGATATCTACAAGTATATGGGTTAGGTTGTAATATAGTTACAATGGAGTAGGTAGGTACTCCGAGGATCGTACCCAAGGGAGGCGAGCACTAAATTAATTCTAACTTAGACATAAACAGATCTAATTAATACTTAAATCAAATTATAGTACGAATAATTAAAAGAAGGGTTTTTGGATAAATTATAATAAAAGAAATAATGATAAAAGAAATAAAAGTAACTAAATGAATGAAAAGAAAGAAATCAAATAAGAAGGTAAATATCAAATATGGGCGTGGGTGATTAGCTCAATTTGATAATCTTAATAAACTATTGTCTTGGGCTTTATTGTTCAATCAACTAGTCTATATCCCAACAGGATTTTTTGATATGTCCATTGAAATACTGAGTTGGCAAGAACTACTTACCTTTTGACCTCACAGTCTAGACCGATTCAGGGTTAAGGTGTTCATGGATAGGCTATACCAATTTTCGATTAATTCCCACATTGATTATTTCCTAGGGTTGTTAGGCTTAAGGTTTAGATACTTCCTCTCCTGAACAGCTGATCCGTTAAGAAATCCTTACAAAATAGTTAATTATTCATACCTCCACTCGTTAATCCCCCACAAGAGGATTAGTTCCTCATGGATCTAGTAAATCGTATAAAACTTGAATGAAAGAATGAACATGAAGAGCAATTTCAAGAGTAATAGTTTAGAAAAAGCCCGATTGTATTAACTTTAAATGTGGAATCCCCACAAAGTTTGAGAATAACTTCAGAATCTAATTTCTTCCCAAAAGCAAATAACAAGAATGGAAATAATGTCTAAATCTAAGAGAAATGAAAAACTGAAGACTAAAACTAGATAGAAAATTATACAATAGAAAGAGGTCCCATAACATGTGTTAACTGAGCCTATTTAAAGCCTTAGGATGGTCGTTGTCCTTAACCCTAGGTCAGCTGATCTTCTCGAGCTTAAAGTTGGATCGTGCGGACCAAAACGCTCATGACTTTTATTAATTTCTTGTGTAGAGGCGATGTCGCGACACACCAGGTCTTGTGTCGAGACATCAAAGGTAGTATATTCAGGTTCAAGGTTCTTCAAGGTTATGTCGCAACATCCTTAGGCTGTGTCATGATATTGAAGGTAGTCTTGGGCTTCTTCAGTTCTACTCCCTATATTGCGACATCTAATGCTCAATGTTGCAACCTAGCGACCAGTATTGAGTTAATATGCCTTTTAATGGTCTTCTGCACACTCACAAAACATATTAGCTCACCCTTAGGCCTTATTTGACCCCTAAGGTCAATAAAAGACTCGAATAACACATTTTATTACATAGAACTAAAACTGCTTAAACGTAACTAAAACACAACTAAAATGCTTATGTTTAAGCTCCTAAAGTGTGAAAACTAGTTTAATTTACTACAATGTATTATGACATATCAAACTCCCCCGCACTTAAGTTATTGCTTGTCCTCAAGTAACATAAACAAAAATAATAAATGAAAAGACGACCCTTGAGCAAGTATGGTACAAGTGTTAGCTTTAGAGCACATGAATAGCATTTTATATTCGCATATAATCTTGGCATGAGATATAACTAACTTACCACTTTTGATATTAGACACCTAAATTCAGTATATTACAAAACATACAAGCATTAAGGGTCTTAAATGTAGGAATCCATCAATAAATTATACAAGTCATTTGATTATCCTAGCAAAATACAAGTAGTCATAGATGAAATTGTTCAATATGATTTCAAATTGTGAACAAGTCAACCTAGGTCACATGAGACTTTTTGACTTGTAACATACTGAGGCTTATGACATGTATGGATTTCAAGAATAGTAAGAATCAAATAGTTTCAAGCATGAAAATAGTTTGGCACATCATATTGTACCATATTCTTCCCCTTATTAACCCTTTCTCGCTCATTGCCTTATGTCTCATTCTCACACCTTCCTTATTTCTTCATATAGGAAGTCACTTCATAATATAACAATCATGGTTATCTTATGAGTTTTTGTGCACTAATGAATGAGATTTTCTACTTTTGTGACTTTGTCACATTTTTTCTTTTTCAATACAACTCACTCACAAATGCTCTTACTTTTCAAGTACTTTTTCTACTTGTTTTGAATTTCTTTTTGAAAATTTCTTTTATTACACATATTGGCTAACCTATAATCACTATATCACGTTCATCCATTCTATTTCACTCTATTTTTACAAAATTTTCCATAATGTATCTACTTAACCCTCAATCGTATGGCCAGATGTTTATAGTCGTGCATTTCAAGACCAATGAAAAAAAGATAAGTACAAATTTATATTTTGGCTCGGGTTTTGTATAAGGGTTCATCGAGAAGTGTTTTCTGGCTCAAAATAGATCCTAAAGATAAATAAAAGGGTTAGCTTTTTGGCTCTGGGCGTATTCCAAACAATACCTTAAGTCATCCCTAGGTATCTCAATATTCATAACTCTAATCAACCAAAAAACTACAAATTCAACAATTTATCATTCATACTAGCATGCTCATTTCCTTGTATTCTCTATATCATTTGGTACATTCAATTTCTTTAATGCCTATTTACAGTGTAATATATAGAACTTAATAATCTAATAATCAAAAGTTTAAAACCACATATCCTCATGCCAAATTTATTGTAAATACAATCAACCTACGTACATGCTTCTAACCTATCACTTGTATTTCTACAAGCTCAAACACACAAATGACAAAAACGTCAAAGAAAAGTATAAAAACTCAAAAAAAAATTCTATGTTAATCCCCATACTTTAGATAACACATTATCTTCAATGTGTAGCCTCCTAAAAAGAGAATGAAATAAGTTACCTGATTTATAGTGATAGTTTCATAGGCTATTGGTGGGTGCTTCCTCCATTTCTCATTGAAAGCTCTAATTATTGTGTCTCCTCCATGTGGGGTTCCTACATAGAGAATTATAACAATACGCAAAATAACTAATATTCTACTATTAATCCTACTCCTAAGAAAAATCAAATTAAAATAATCCAAAAATTAATACAATCTTTAAAAACAAAACTTTAACAATGTTCAATCATCCTCCACAAAATCCATCTCTTCATCTCCTTATTCTTCTTCATCCTTTCAGTCATCTTCGCTTTCACGTGCCTCTTCCCCCTACTCAAGATATGTCGGCCCAAACATGTCTGGCGTATAATTAGGTACCCTAATATTGTTCTGTCATACAAACTCCTGAAAGGTTCGGCTCGATTCCTGCATCTAATGTATCATCCAATCCACTTTTGGATGACTGTTGTCTCAAACTTCTTGTTGAGCGGTTGATTTTGCTCTCGTTTGAGGCAAAACCTGAGTTAATGTCACCTTCTATTGGCATTTGTTCTACTCTTTTATCTACTTTGCCCAAAGTTCAGCGTATTGTGTGAATAGAGTGTCGTTGATGATACTTTCAGATGGCTTCATTGATTGTTCTGTGGATGCCATTGGAACGCCTACTTTTTTACATAAGGCTGTCACTAAGTGGGGGAAGAAAACTCCCACTTTTTGGCCACTAACACATCTTTTCATATTCTGGTAAATCCATTTCTCGATGCATATTTGTTTTTTCTGTAAAATAGCATAAAGTAGAATCGCTCGGAAAGTATTTACATTAGATACATTTAAAGTAGGAACAAATCATATGCATAAAAATTGAATCCACATTTTAGCTTCAGAAAACATTATAGCTTGATGAAAGGAGGTGGGATGTTGGTACTTAGGTGATATTTCCATTCGACCCTTCTTTCAGTTAAAAAGTTTATAATGTTATCCATATCCATGTCTTAGCTCTAAATCAGTTTCATCAATAAAAAATTTTTCATAGTATGGGGCATTATAAAAGTCATAAATAATTCAAGGGGTTACTCACATTTCTTTCCCTCACATAGGTACCATTTCCCACATATGACATTTGGTATTTCTAGACTTTTGGTTCCGTAAGAATGCAAAAAATTCTTGAATAACATGAACCACAATGATGTCTTTTGGGATCGTCCAAAAACGCTCCCACCTATGATATCTAACTAAAGGCCATATTTCCTTACAAAGAATCATTGACGGATCAATTCCCCTCTCTTGGATAAAAGCTTTCCCTTGAAGTTCAACAAAATATTTTTCAACACTTGGGTTTGGAAAATTAGAGGAGTTTAAAATCATCGATGATTCTGGTTCATTAGTTCTTCAAACTTTTCTAGGAGGCATGATGTTTTAGTTCTACTAAGTAATGCAATATCAAGAAAGTAAGTTCAATGGAATAGTAAAAGTTGAGTTAGGAACCCTTAACCTGATATAAGTCGTAGGATTCCTCATCATGTTAGTTTGTTCATTGTTCCCTAAGATGTTCTCGTTCTTTCCTGCACTGAGTAAGCTTTGAAAGAAGAAATTTTCCAAACAAAGCAAAAAGAAAAAGAGAAAAGTGAGTTTTAGGGTTTAAGGGATTTGAGAGAATTTAAGATATTAAAAGAGTTAAGAGATGTCTAAATAATGAAAGAAAATGTATTTAGGTTTTAAAATAGGTGTTTTAAAGGTTAAAAATTGGGTAAAGTGGGTTTTAATTTGTCGATTTGCGTAATCGAGTCGGGTCAACCCTGTAGAAAATTACAGCGATGTCGCGACAAAGGGGTTTCGTGTCGCGACATCCCAGCTAGTTTACCGTTGTCCTGATATCGATGTCGCGACACACTCTCGAATTTTGGATTTCTGGGTATATTGTGACACACAAAGTCTATGTCGCAACATCGAAAGAATTTTTTAATTTCGTTAAATGTGCCATTGGTGGTGTGATACGTGATTCCCATGTTACAAAAATGGCTTCGTTGTCACCCAAAATTCCAATTTATAAAGTGTTACAGGTTTTATAAAATAAAAAAATTCATAAAAATTAAAATCTAAACAATAGGCATACTCATGTTTGTAAAGAGCTAATGGGGATAAAGCATACAATGGCCCTTCAGATCAAGTGATTCATCTAAGGACAAGGCACCAGAGGAAGAAGAAGAAGAATGCGGGGAGAAGAGTAACAATGAAGAGAAGGATGAGGAGGCAACTGAAGAAGACATGTCGTATCGAGATGACATTTTCAAGATATTTTTTCGCATGCAACAAGGGGGGCACCTGTCTTTCGAGAGCCAAGTGAGCAGTCTAGCCAACAACAAATCCCGAAACTTATCGTACATGGTAAGGGAAAAGGAATCATAGGACCAAGCATGGGTCCTAAGGATGATTTAGGTTACTTACATGCGTTTGCATTTTATTTGCTTTTTAATGTGGCATGTAAACTATTGAATACTTTTAGTTTTTGGACAATTTTATTTTGTGTTGGTGTGTTGGTTTTTTTTTGTTTGTGTTTTCTTATGTGCAGCGAGTTACCCTATAACATTTAGAACTTCAATGAGAAGATGGATGCCCGAGCTAGTCTGATGCTCCATTCTAAGGAAGTCTAGTAACCTCCTAACCTTTATTTTATACATATTAGAGACAATGTGTAGTCTAAGTGTGGGGATTGCACATAAGTTTTATGTGTGTTTATTTTATTTTTATGCATTTTTCAAAAAAACTTCAAATACATCAAAAAGATTTTCCGTTTTTGTTTTTAAAATTTCCAAAAACCCAAAAATATTTTTCTTCTTTGTTTTTAATTTTTGTTATTGCATGGTGCTTGGACTTTGATTGAGTACTAAATTAGTAGTTGTACATATCAAATAAGTATATA
This sequence comes from Gossypium raimondii, assembly GCF_025698545.1. NCBI lineage: Eukaryota > Viridiplantae > Streptophyta > Magnoliopsida > Malvales > Malvaceae > Gossypium > Gossypium raimondii. The sequence goes on from NC_068570.1 coordinate 22,719,349, forward strand.
AGATTGCTAAACATGTAAATTTTGAATGATGGTAGATAATTTCTCGCTCTTAACTATAGATTAATTAGTTCATTTGGTTAATAGGTATAATAGACTAGAGGCAATAACCGAAATGAAAGTGTATAAAATGTATCATAGGATGAATGAAAGATACGAATCCTTATAGATAAATAATTGGAATTTCTAATTGTTCGTTTAGATAGATGTATGATTAATAAAATTGTTGCTAGGTGACTAATCCGGGAAGGACCTTAGGCATTGTTTGTATAGCCTTGAGCCTAAAGGACCAACCTTAAACACTACGTTACCCCTAGCTCTCGAATTTGAGTCTTACATTGCCCTTCTTAATGAACCTTTTTGTTTGAAACCTTAAGCCAAAAATTGAGTTTGAAACTCAACCCTTCACTGTCCTTGAACGTTGAGGGTTAGGTAGGAACATTACAGAGGTTTCTCACAAAAATGTACTCGAGTGATTAGTGAAGATGGGTTGAGTTAGCTCATAAATGATTCTCGCTAGAAAGAGTGCTTAAAGAAAAGAAAAAAATGAAAGAAAGAAAAGTGATGATCAAAAGCATTGTGAGAGAAAAGAACAAACATAGTGTAAAAATGCTCAAAAATAAGAAAAAGAAAGTGGCATAAAATAATCTCGAAATCATAGTACACAGAAATGAGCTAATATCAATTATCCTCTTCCACATTATTGGAAAGATAAGAAAGGTGAAAGAAGGAGAAATAAGGCAATGAGACGTAACGATCACATTTTGAGGGGAATTGGGAACAATGTCATGTGCTATACTATTCATAGTGCTTGAACCGTTTTGAGATGAACTTTCTTTGAACCCATACCAACCTTAGCCTCAAAATGTTACAAGCTTAAAAGACCTTTGGAACTCAGATCAGCCACCGAAACATTAGTTTGTATATAGCTTGCATTTGTTAGAACAAGCGTGAACAATTATTTTTAAATATTTATGAACGATCCGTATAATTTATTTTGACGGGATACATTTGTACATATGTTCATTTACATTACTTCTATCTCTATTGACATTTGAACTTTTTAAATTAATAATATTTGCATTACGAGTAGGTAAATTAGCTAGATATCATTATTAAATTGCACGTGAAGTAATTCTTGTACGAATTTGATGTTGTATAACTATATAACTTAATTGTTTGATTTAGTCCCATGTTTGTCTTTTTGCATGTTTTGTATCTTTACTTGAGGAAAAACAAAGACTTGAGTGTGGCGGAATATGATATGCCACAAATCGATGTGGAAAATTAGGCTTTTTCGACACACTAAAGGAGATTTTTCTCGAGAAAAATAAATTTTTTAGCTTAGTTTTTCGTTATTTTTGTATTTTTATATTTTTTGGGTAATAAGTGAAAATCTCTTCTTTTTTTTGTTTATTTTTTTCACCCAAATTGGCCGATAGTGCCATTGGGAGGTCTAACTCGTGTTTGAGTGATTTAGGGACGTGTCGGAGGTTGAAAACGAGTGAGAATGAGATCTAGGGCAAGGGTATCATGACATCCAACTCCTGGAATCGCAATACCTCCTATAGTATAGAAAACCAAGGAGACCCTTTAGTGGTATCACAACATCCTCCATAGGTATCGTGATATCCACCTCTCAAGGAACACCCCCAAGTTCAATACTGCCCAAGATATTGCGATATCCTCTTCTGAGTATCGCGATATAACCTTCGCCAGAGGGACAAACTTGGACAAAAATGACAACATTTGTCTACTCGACCCATCAATCACACAAGGCACGTGTAAGGGCAATTTTGGCATCAAAAAATTATCAGAACACACTTCAAAACAGCAAAAAATTGCTGAGAAGGAGAGAGAAACATTTAGCTTAGTTTTAGGTTTAGTTTTCTCTAGGTTTTCTTTAGTTTTTCTCTGCACTTTTCTAGGGTTTTTATTTTTCTCTTCTTCTTCCTTAGATTAAAGTTTATTTTTTTGCATTTACTTCTTGTTATTGATGTTCTTTATGGTAGTTAAGTTAGTTAACACTGTAGCTAAGGTTTATTTACATTTCCAGTCTCTGCACCTTGCTTTCAAGACTCTTTAAGCTTTAATTTAATGCATTTTGGTTTATTTTACTTCAAATCTATTAAATCTTGTTCCTTTTATGTTTCTTGCTTTAGATTTTTTTGTTAAATGCTTTGGTTTCATGTTATTTAAGTTTTCCTGCATAAAAGTCTTAACTTTCACATTTTACTTAAGCTTTACTTTCATGACTGCTTTGTTTTCTATTGTTATGTTTATTTTCTTAACTTTGAGCATGTATAGCTAAATCCTTAAGGAAGTTGGTTGATGGGGATGTGTATAAACTAAAATCTTTGGACAAAGGACTAAATCATAACAAATTGGACTAATTTGAATTGAACTAAGAACTTAGGTAGTGACTGTAACACCCCTAACCCATATCCATATCGGATTAGGGTTACGAAGCATTACCATACTATTGGAACATTTAAACTTAATGTCATTCAATAACATAAACATATCATAAAACAATCATACATATACATATGTACCTAAATCGAGCCCTCGAGGCTCTAAAAATACCTTAGAAACAAATCGGGACCAATTTGAAATCGTTTGGGAAGTTTAGGAAAAATTCACAAAATTTTGGAAACAGGGGTCACACAGCTGTGTGGCCAGGCCATGTGCCTCACACAGCTGAGGCACACACCTGTGTCTTAGGTTGTGTAACCTTCAAACTAGGGACACAAGGTCATGTCCTAGCCCATGTCCTAACCCGTATAACTCTCTGAGTAAGGTCACACGGCCGTATCACACGCTCGTGTGCTAGGCCGCGTAACTTGTTAACTTGCATACAAAGGAATTCTCAGTCGCCAGGCTGTGTGCCACACACAGCTAATACACATGCCCGTGTGGACACAAAATGAACCTTAAACAACAAGTTTACCATTTCAAGCTTACTTGGAACCTAAGTAAACCATTTACTAGCCAAACGAACTATTCAAAATGACCTTAAACAAGCTAAAATGTTAAATCATCCACCTAACATTCAACCAATAAGCCACTCATAGGCACCTCAAACACATACAAATAATGCTTACTTAAACATGCCAAAAACCTACCACAAATTCATGCATAATAACTCATTCCATCTTAAGCTTAAAAACACAACATAATTGAACATTCTCACTCCAATACTTTGTACAAAAATGCTTTATACATCTACTAATAAAAATTGTTCCGAAAGGACTTATCTAGACATACATCATAAGTCCAACACCATTCATTATCAACAAGCATAAACATACCAAATTTTAACATTTACATATTCACCAAAACATCATAATACCAAAGACCTCTCCTATTACATGTCACTTTAACCAACTACAAACAAGTACCAAAATGACTACCAAGATTCTGATGATAGTATGGGAGCTTCTGAGTCGATCCAATCAAAGCAACTATTCCAAGAGTCCTACAAAATAAAGTCAAACTAATAAGCATAAAAGAGTTTAGTAAGTTTGATAAGTAAACTCATTTGCTATCAAATGCCATATTTCCAAAGGTGGTTAACTTTTATTACACCGGCAATAACCTGCTAGGCACCAAGCCTGAATAACATTGGCACTAAGCCTGCTAGGCATAAAGCCCAAATTACACCGGCACCAAGCCTGCTAGGCATAAAGCCTGAATAACAGTATAATTCAACACTGAAACATCATTCCATAACAGAATTTAAAGATTTAATCACTAATGAAGTATTTAATTCAACTAAAAATAAACATAAAATGAACTTACCGGACTAGTTTGCAGAAATAGCAAAGCACAGGAACTACACCGAAATCTTTCCTTTTCCACGATCGTCCACACGTTCGTGATCTAAAATAATAGTTTCATTCAATTAAGTAATTCTAAACTTCAATTTAATCCATAATTCATTTTTATGTAAACTTACTATTTTGCCCCTAATATTTTAACTTTTTCATAATTTAGTTCTTAAGCTTATAACTTAAAATCTAACCATTTTAATCTAAATCCATGTTAATCAGACATACAAGGGGCCTTGAAATAGCTCATTATTATCACCATCTCACAATAAAACCTTAGAATTTATACAATTAACAATTTAGTCCTTAATTCCAATATTCAACAAATATACTTAACAAAACTTGTTTAATTTTCTACAAAGATTCATAATCTGCCATTTAACATGAAAAACCATTCAAGAACATTCATGGAATAACCCTCAACCGTTAAAAATTTTGCAAATTAACCCCCGAGCTAGCTAGATTAAGCTAAAACGAGTTAAAAAACATAAAAATCATTAAAAACGGGGCCAAAATTACATACCATGCAAGTGCTTAGACCAATCGGTTCTTCAAAGCTCAAAATGGCTACTTTTCTTCTAATTTTCGGTGGAGAAAACCAATTGAGAAGATGATACCATCTTTTCTTTATTTTAGTTTTAGTTTATTAATTAAATTACCAATTTAACCTTTAACATTAACCTTAAAATCCCTTAAAACCAATTGAGAAGGTGAAAACATTGTTCTGATTTCATTGAAAACGGGTTGTTACAGTGACGCCCCTAAAGAAATATTAAGATAAAGTGAGAACAAAAGGTAATCTTGTCGCGCACCTGTTCGTTAGTCCCAGATTAATCGACGAAATCGGAAGATAAACCATACCTAATCCATCTAAGCTGGTAAAATTGAGATCGAAATATAAAATGGAGTCACTTGGTAATTTACGTGATTAAAGTCCCTAGTCTGAGATTTGGTGAACCACATCAAAGTCAACCAACCCCTATTAGTCATTTTCTAGATAGACCTTCTAGTTTACATTTATTTCAATTTAGTCCTTAGATTAGAATATTTAATTTTTTTTGCAAACTTCTCTTTTATGAGTCGTTGTAATATAAAATTGTATTAGTAGCCACCTAGCCTCTAATGTGTATACTAGTTATTGCTCAATCGCCTTTTCCTTTGGGTTTGATCCTTAAAATGCTTTGGTGTTTTATAATAACACTATCAATATTACAACTAGCCTGTACACTTGCAGTAAAATCAGACTTTAAAAATTGTTTCATAAATTAGTTGTTTAAATGCGCACATGCATGTGCATAACCGATCACCTATCCCCTATTAATTTTTTCGGAGGGTTTATCCGTCTTTCCATTGGTTCCATAGAGACTCCAACTCCCTGCATATCTGTTTCTTCTACAGTATCACATATAACAAAGTAACTTGCAAAGGATTGATGTTAGAGATGTTTGATGTAGGCAATATTCTTGAACAAATAAATTGCATCCAGATTTTCAGTTTAAGGGCCATTAATGCTTGATTAAATGTCACTGGAAGATTAGTTTCCTTCTGATATGTCCATTCTTATTTTCCTCCGGTTAAATGTACTACAACCTCCTCTATATCTATGTTTCTGAACTGATGTAAATAAGTGTTGAACAACAAATCATGGAATTAGTATGGTGCGTCATAACATTGGAAAATATGTCCCCGAGTGACTAAAACAACTACCCCTCTAATCATAACATATGCTAGCATCTCATTATACGACCTTTTTGCTTCCCTTTCTTTTAGCACTAAGTAGAATTCTTTCACCACTGGTATTACTGTCGGTTCCTCTGGTGCTAAACAAAAGGTAGTCCATTCACGTTAGATTTTAAGGCCCCTGTTCTTGGACAAATGTTTTGGGTTGAAATCAACAGTGGTATTCATGATATCAAACATAGTTTAGATTAATGGAATTAAACTTGATTTCTGCAAATATTCCCATTTTTTTCGGTTCACTTGTAATGTTGTTCTCAAAGATGCGTAATGAGCTCTAATTCCAATACCTACAGGTTTTATGAATTTGATATGGGGTTTTCACGATTCAAGAATTGTTGAAATAGGTGATAATAAAAGTTATAAGTTAATAATAGATTAAGATCTCTTTTTGAAATAAAAATATACTATGTTACCTGTTTGAATCCTACTAAAATAACTCTACTATTACATCCTAAGTTAGTGCAGCCGAAATAATCATGTTACGATTGCATGTCACAACGTCGAGAGTAGTTTGCCTAAATTGTATTTATTCCAATGTCGCGACATAGGGAGTCGATGTCGAAACATAAATAGCAGTTTTCAATTGGCTTGGTTTGTTTTAGTCCTTCGGCAGAGCGTTCATTCCTTAACTCAATTCTTTCCCCGTAGGAAGTAGAAATGTCTTGTGAAAAAATTTCATTCACCTCCCAATTTTCTTCTGTAGTTTTCCTCCCTTCATTCTAGTTCCATATGAATTTGCATTGCAAATCTTGTGTTTCGACGACCTCTTTAGTTGTTCCTCTGAAATAATATTTTACCTTCTTGCCGTTCACAAGAAAAGGTTGTCCCCCACTTCCAATTAGCTCTAGTTCACCATAGGGTGAAACATGATTTATAATCCCTGTCCATCTTGATTTTAATTTGTCGAGAAATAATTTTAATATTGAGTTGAACAAGAGTACCTTCTGTCCCAGCAAGAAATTTCATTTCTTTATCCTTCCATCGTTCCTGAGTTTACTTCTTTCTTTATATAGCTTCGCATTTTTATAGGCCATAAACCGGAACTTTTCTAGTTCTTGCAACTGAAATAATCTCTCTTGCTTGGCTAACTCGGGGGGTTTAAATTCAATTCTTTTATTGCCCAATACGCTTTCTTTTCTAATTCAATTGGCAAATGGTAGTTTTTTCCATACATGAGTTTGTAAGGGGAAATACCTAAGGGGGTTTTGTATGTTGTTTTGTATGCCCATAATGAGTCGTCTATTTTGAGTGCTCAATCTTTTTTGTTTGGATTGGCTTTTTTGTCTAATATCTATTTGACTTCTCTATTAGACAACTCTGCTTGTCCATTAGCTTGAGGATAGTGTGTTATCGTTATTCGGTGCCTTACACTGTATTTAGCCAAGGCTATTCCAAACTATTTACTACAAAAATGAGATCCTTCATCGCTCATAAGAACACGGGGAGTTCCAAATGTTGAGAACATATTTTTCCTCAAAAATTTGACTACTAACCTTGTATCATTTATAGTCAGAGTTGTTGCCTCAACCCATTTAGAGACGTAGTCTACGGCTAACAGAATGTACTGATTCATGAATGAATTTGGGAAAGGTCCCATGAAATCAATTCCCCATACCTCAAATACTTCTACCTCGAGGATCCTTGTCTGCAGCATTTCATCCTTTTTCGATATACTTTCGGTTCGTTGGCATCTATCTCACATCTGTATTAATTGATCTACACATTGCCTGAAAACGTATGGTTCCTTCCAAATATATTTTTTTGAGTCGTATATAATTCCCTTATTTTGTTGCCAAGAAGCATTTATTGGAAAAACCCCACTAGCTATGCAGTTGACTTAATCAGCGTACCATGACATTTTATTGTGCTCGTACCTTTCTTCATACTACTTTACCTTAAAAAATTGCTCATCAATGAAAGCTTCTTTTATTTCTTAAGAATTTTCCTTTTTTGTTTCATTCTCTATTTAGGACAAATGATCCTTGATTTTATTTTTTGTTCCTTTTCGATCTATTATCCATAGGCCAAATTATTGAAGTAATAAAACCCACTTCATTAATCGAGCTTTTGTTTATTTCTTTATCATAACATATTTAAAAGTAGAGTGGTTAGTGTAGATATATACTCTATTTTCCATTAAATAAAGACAAAGTTTTTTACATGCGAACACAATAGCAAGCATTTCTTTTTCGATAGTAGTATAATTATACTTTGCTAAATTTAATGTCTTACTTGCATAGTACATAATAACTAGAAATGTCTTGTTACTTTTCTTCCCCAACATTGCCCCTACAAAATAATCACTAGCATCTTACATAATAACAAAAGATTTCGACCAATCATGATTAATAATAATAGGTGCGGAGACAAGTTTTTTCTTTATTACCTCAAAAGCCTGGATGCACTTTTGATTAAAGATAAATGGTGTTTCCTTTTGTAGAAGTTGATTTAACGACTTTGAGATGTGAGAGAAATCTTTAATAAATCACCTATAGAAACCAACATGACCTAAGAAATTTCTTACCCCACGAATCATCATAGGGATTGGCAAGTTCTTGATGACTTCAATTTTTTCTTTATCCACTTCCAACCCTTTATTGGAAATTTGATGCCCTAAAATCAATCCTTTTTTTAACATAAAATGAAATTTCTCCCAATTAAGTACTAAGTTGGTTTCTTCACATCTTCTCAATACTTTTTTAAGGTTGAAAAAAATTTCTTGCACGGCGAAAAATTAAAATTTTGAAAATCGACTCGATTTGTGATATTTATAGCAATAAACCTTAACCAAATATGCATATGCATTTCCTGATAAGCGGATCCTTAATTTTTTCTGGCTTTCAATCACATGAAATTCTCCACTATTCTCGTACCACGAACTACTTCAAGTGTGGGCTCGAACCAATTGAACCAAAACAAATAACTAGAAAAAGTTTTATTTTTAGGGTGAAAAAGAAATTTCTATCTTCTTAAAAAAAACCAGTAAAATTTTTATTCCAGAAAAATATACATAATAGTTTAGAATAAATTCTCTATATTTTTCGATAGAATGACAATCTCTCCAAAGTTTGTTAATAGCTCTACCGGAGCCATCTATTTATAGGAAGAAAAGGCATAACCTTTGTAGAGTTATACAGGTTTATCTTAAATAGAACAATAACTACTTAGAGCAGGAGACGAAGGAATGACTCACCCTTATATTTCTACTAGGGTTTTCGCCCCCTTCATGTTATTTGAGGGATTTTAGGCCTCTCTCACATCGGGTCCAATTACGAATACTTCCTAGGCCTTTTTCACCGAGTACTCTGTAATGTGATCCAACCTGATTTAGTTTTTCTATTTTCCAAAATAAACTTTAATATTTACATCTTAAATAATTTTCTCACCCCAATTTTACCTCCGGTAAATGTAACATCCCGATTTAGGGCCTAGTCGGAACAGTGGTTTCGGGACCACAAAACCAATGAGGAAAAATTTATTTTTACTATATTTTTATGACCTACAATTTCATGGAAAGATTTCGTGAAAATTTCGTTCAAAAATTTTGACGTTTGGGCACTCAATTTAGTCAAAAGGACTAAATTGTAAAAAGTGCAAAACTTGAGTTTTATATGTTAAAGGTATTTAATTGTTATGGAAATATAAATTAGGGGTCCTTATATGGTAATTATACCATTAGTTAGTGATGGAAAAAAATGGAAATGAGATAAGTGAAATAGGATTTTTTTAGTAAGGGCATTTTAGTCATTTAGTAAATAAATGCAATTAAAAGGGAAAAAGATGTAAAAATTTTGTTCATCATCCTTGCTTGCTTCCAAAACTTGAAGGAAGCCATATATAGGGTTGCTTCACTTTCTCAAGCTCATAGTAAGTGATTCCAAGCCTCGTTTTTAATGTTCTTTACGTTTTTGGAATCCTCGTAGCTTAATTTAGCTTATTTTAGCAATAATTTAACCTAGGGTTCATATTTGGTAAAAAACCCATAGGTGAAATATGTTTATTTTGATGTTTTATGGTAGAATATGAAGCTAGGAATTATGTTAAATAACTTTTGCTAGTCGATTTTAAGTGAAAACGAGTATATTGACATAATCGGCAAAAATACCTAATGTTTATAAGTAAGTGTTAGAGTAAGATTTTGATGTTGTCATAGAAGGGAAAAAATGTTTAGCATGTTATAAAAAATAAGAATAAGAGATGAAGTTTAATTTCTGAGCTTTGGGGCAAAAGTGTAAATATGCAAAAGTTTAGGGTCAAAACTGTAATTTTGCCAAAATTGAGTCAAGGACTGTTTTGATGAATGTGAGTATTAAATAAGCTAAATTTTCTATTATAGATCAAGAAGAACAAAATCCAGAGCTAGACCGGGGAAAGAAAAAGATTGAGGACTAAAGTGTTAGATTTGATCACATTTTTGTACCGAGGTAAGTTTACGGTAAATAAATCAAATATTTCAATAATTATTATTAATGGTGATATTTTCCAGTAATTATGTATTTATTTCATGAAATTATTTAATGTTGACTTAAGTATGAGATGACAGAGAATCAGTGATAAAATCCCCGTTGAAACATTAGGAGTGTATTGGATACAAATGTCATGACATTTGGGTAAAGAGATCCCATGTAAGACCATGTCTGAGACATGGCATTGGCATCATTGAGGTTATGAGAGGTCCCATGTAAGACCATGTCTGGGACATGGTGTTGGCACCGAGATGAGAGGTCCCCCATAAGACCATGTATGGGACATGGCATGGGCACCGATATGAGAACTCCCATTTAAGACCATATATTGGATATGGTATTGGCAGTACAAGAAACATCCCATGTAAGACCATGTCTCGGACATGGCTTTGGCATGTTATTATCAGAAAAGAGACCCAAGTATCCTTATTATTCCAATGTGACTCAACGGGCTAGAAACCATGTAATAGCCTGAATATTCAGTGGTGTCGGAATGGTGATTCGAGATCACTAAATCTGACAAACGAGTATAAAATATTATAAATTTAGTAAGTATAAGTTAAATGTGAAGTTAGAAAATTTTTTGAAATAGTGAATAGTGTACTAGGAATAAATATTAAAATAATTAAAATAAAAAATGAGGTATCGAGACCTCGAAGATTTTAAACCGAGCCATAAATATTTTTAGAAATATTTATAGAGTGTCATTGAGTTGGTATTAAAGTTTCGTTAGAAAATTTTAACGTTTGGATAGTTAATTAACTAAAAAGGACTAAATTGAAAATAGTGTAAAATTTGTTAAATTGTGATTAAATAGCTTAAGTGACTAATGAGGAGGGATTTAAAAGGCAATTAGGCCCAAATTTTATGGGCTGAATGGTTGGGTAAGAAAAATCAGCAGAATGTAAGTAGAAATAGGGGCAAAATTGGAAACTTAACAAATTAAACATTTAAAACAAAGACAAAAGTGAAAAATCTAGAGATCTCTTCACAATTTATCAGCAAAAACGCCATAGGAGGTCTGAAACAAGCTGTTTTTTCATATATTTGAATCATGTAAGTTTAATTCTTGATTATTTCTTCTAATTTTTGTGATTTTGATACTTTTATAATTAGGCCCAACTAATTATTTCATTAGTTTTTGATTTCATGGCTGATTTTGAAAGTTTCTATGAATACATGCTGGAAGTATATGATGAATGAACATGGAATTAAAGCTTTAATTTTGTTATATGATGATTTTATTAAGTAATTTTGATAGAAATTGATTTTAGGGACTTAATTGTGAAAAAGTTGGGAATTAAGGTTTGGTGTTTCTGTTTTGAGTATGAAAGGCTATGTAGTAGTTTAAAATAGTTGGAAAAGGTGTTAATTGAGAAAAATTAGATCAATTGAGGGGTTAATTGAGTAGGGACCAAATTGTAAAAACTGTAAAGTTTGGGGTAAAAGTGTAATTTCGAAAATTTAAGGGCATAAATTGTGAAATGGATTAGAATAGAATTATATGCTGATGAATGAATAAATTTGTATTTTAGATCGAGAACCCGAAGCAAGCCGAGGAAAAGAAAAAGTAGTTGATTAGTCCCTGAACTTTTGCAAATTCTGCAAATCGACCTAGGTAAGTTCATATGGCTGAAATTTAATGATTAAATGTTAATTTCATGAATTATACAATGTATGATGAAATGTATTTATTGTTGAAATGAGAATAAAATAAAAATGTGAAAATCGAATAAATGATCAAATTAAGTGGAACGCCGGATTTGAGTACTTCTGATCAAGTGACAAAGTGATAAGTGGTAGTTTTAGCTACACTTATCTGATCAAGTGACAAAGTGATAAGTGGCTACACTTATCTGATCAAGAAACAAAGTGATAAGTGGCTACACTTATCTGATCAAGAAACAAAGTGATAAGTGGTTACACTTATCTGATCAAGAAACAAAGTGATAAGTGGTTACACTTATCTGATCAAGAGACAAAGTGATAAGTGGCTACACTTATCTGATCAAGTGATAAAGTGATAAGTGGTAGCTTCAGCTACACTTATCTGATCAAGTGGCAAAGTGATAAGTGGTAGCCTAGCTACACTTATCTGATCAAGGACAAGTGATAAGAGGTCATATGTCAAAGTGAAAGTGAAGTACTCAATTTTCCGTAACCGTTCCTTAATTTTGATCAAGGATGGTAAGTGACAAATGGGCCCAAAGGAATTATGGTAAAAGAATAAGTAGTAGTGAGTTTATACCAAGGAACTCACCAAAGATTGTGGTTGACAGGTAAATTTAGTAATGGTGTATATTGTATAAGTGTACAAGTGTTTGGTAAGATTTATGTTTTATGCCTATGAACTTACTAAGCTTTTCTATAAGCTTACATGTGTGTGTTTATTGTTTTTGTAGATTAACGTATTTATACATTCGGAGGATCGGATCTACATCAAGAATCACACTATCCAGATATACTCCGGTAGATTATGTTAAGCAACTTTTTGGATTTATATGGCATGTATAGGGAATTGAAGTAAAAAGTAAATTTGAATGTTATGGTTGCGTTAGATATCGAAATATATACATGTTTTTAGTTTGAAATGGTTGATTGGTTGAACTTCATTAGTATTTAAATGAAGTAAATGAAATACTGGAATTGGTTGTGATTTGAAATTTGCTGGGAAGGTTAGACAATTATAAAGGGGTTATATTGAATTTTTTTTTAAAAAATTGCAATGGAGCAGTTCTTGGACAGCAGCATTGATGTAACTTTTAAAAATCACCAAAAATAGTAGAAATAGAATTAGAAGTTGAGTGAGATATGAAATTAAAGCTGAAAGAGTCTACTTTCATATGAAAGAAGTGGAGTAAGAAAAGAATTATATACTTTTAGATATTTGAATTTTAGTGAAACAGGGCAAGAATGTTTTTGAAGTCCCCTGTTCTGACTTTAGAAATTCATTAAAATTGTACAGAAGGAATTATGAGTTATAATTTATATGTATAGATTCCTTAATGAGTCTATTTTCAGTAGAAATAAGTTTAATCACCATATGAAGCCTTTAATAAGAGATAATTAAATTTTAGTGATGAGTGGTCAGGATAGTCGATTAGTGAAATAGGGGAGACTTCAACTAATAAACTGTACTAATTGGCTAAAGAAAAAATTCTGAAAAATTTATGGTGAATAGATATATGAGTCTAGTTTCAGGGAAAATTTACGGATCTAAATTTTGAGTTTTGTATCTTGAATTATAATTATTTTAGTGACTGCTGTACAGGTGGACAGCTTTATTATGAATGATGAAATTAAATTTGAAAGTAAATTTTTATGCCCCGAACTTTTAAGTTAAGTCAAGTAACGCCTCATGCTCGACTACGGCAACGGTATTGGGTAACGAGTGTTACAAAACAGATTATGTTCTATGGAAGTTCAAGTAAAAGTATAATTAGCAACTTCAGGTGAGTTATAAGAGTTAAGAATATGTTATGATATCAGTGAGAACCAATATTTCAGCAAGAGAAGAGTAAGTTGTAATCTTAAGCTATCTAAATAGGTAAGTAAATAAACAAGTAAATGAGAGTAAGTAAAGAGGAAACTTAAGAACATGATACTTGCATATCATTATTTGTGTTAAATGTTGTTACTTATTTACTTGTAAACTTACTAAGCTTTATGCTTACTTCTTTTATTTCTTTTTCTTTCATATAGTATTATCAAGCATAGTCGGGATCTTGAAGATGTCGGAGAGCGTTCACACTATCAACCACCACAACTTGGTATTTTAAGACGATAAATGTTTCGAGCTATGGCATGTATAGGAACTTAGTCATTTTGATTGTATATTCTTAAATTATGACCAAAAGATGATATTTAAATATTTCATGATGAATAGTTATTAAAATCGCTAAGTATGAAGGTGTTTGCTGTTATAAATGCCTAGGTGATAAATTATGCACAGAAATCATGAAAAGGTAAAAATTTGTATTGAATCAGTTTTGAGACAGCAGTAGTGACGTGATTTTAAAAAATCACCAAGGATAGTAGAAAATGAATTAGAGGGTGGATGAGATATATAATTAAATCTTATTGAGTCTATTTTCATAGAAAAATAACAGTGTAGAAAAGGAATTATGTATTCTGAGGTATTTGCATTTTAGTTAGACAAGGTCAAAGTGATTTTCAGAATCCCTTGTTCTGAATTTAGAAAATCATTAAAAATTGTACAAAAATAGTTATGCATTTTAATTTATATTTCTAGATTCCTTATTGAGTCTATTTTCTTTATAAATAAGTGAGAACACCATATGAAGTTTGTACTATGAGATAATTAAATTTTAGTGACGAGAGGTCAGGATAGTCGCTCAGTAAAACAGGGGATAATTTAACTAATAAACTGTACTAATTGGCTGAACCAAAAATTCTAAAAAATTTATGGTAAAAATATATATGAGTCTAGTTTCAGTGAAAATTTAGAGATCTAAACTTTGAGTTTTTTAGCTCGAGTTATAATTAATTTAGTTACTACTGCGCAGGTGGACAGCTTTGTTGTCAATAGTGAAATTAATTTCAAAAGTAAAATTTTATGCCCCGAACTTTTAAGTTAAGTCAAGTAACGCCTCATGCTCGACTCCGGCAACGGTCTTGGGTAAGGGGTGTTACAGTAAAATTTTAACGATTTTACCCCTAATAAAATTTCAAGAAAATTCATTCAATATGTAACAACTCAACATGTTCACTATGACCAAATGATTTTTTTTCATTTTCGAGCTTCAAAACAATCAAAAAACATAAACTCATTCCTTCATTAGTTTTTAAATAATCATATATAGGATTGCAATTTTCCATTTTTATTTTCATTTCCATTTTTTGAAACCTGCATTCATTCCCAAATGATTTCATTTCTCCATTTCGGAGAAAACCAAAATCATTCCTGAATTTTTCTCATTTCTCTTTTTCTATTCATCCTGTTCATTTCTATTTAAACATGCAATTCATTTCTAGTTTCATCGAGCTAACGGAGGGACCGATTGGACATATGCAGTTGAGGCTCAAATGATTTATAATTAAGTTTTGGCTTTTCGCCTATTAATTATAAACTCATTTAGTCATGAATTCACTCCTCTATAGTATCGTGACTGAGCTCTCCTCAACGACATACCATTGCGAAAGCAACTACTTAGTGCTCATCTAATGACCTTGTCGTAAGTGTGTTACCCTCATAGGATATCCTTGATCTCTTTGGGATAATATTCATTCTCCTAATATTATCCTATTTTATCTCATGGTAACCATTATATCTTCTTTCATGAAAAGTCAACCATTATCAAATAGTGATCAAGTCATCCATCACAAAGACGGAGACTCGTGGCCACGTTTACTTTCGTCAACCATGTAATGCCAATGAGAGAATATCATTTACCCATGTTTTGGGCTATGAATTCCACTATTGTGAATGACGCTATAGACTACAAAATTCGTACACCCAATGCACCAGTTTTTAGTTCCTTATCTATTTGAACTTAGGCTTTTACTTTCATCAAAGTGTACGAGTCATGCATACATAGTTCGCCATCCACTCAGGATTTAAGTATGTCACACTGTGAACATCACAAGTGAATAAATCCATAAACAGATTCAGGATCGATTTTACTTGGGCCATGTCCGATGTACTATCAGTCCAGTCAATCACATCTATGTCTCTATCTTCTAGGAGTCATTCGCTTCGATGCCCAAGACAAGGCATCTCCCCAATTGGACTTGATAGACGACATATTAGTCTTTCAATCAGTTTGCTCATTTCCGATTAGACTATGAAAATGTTTTAGGTTTGTCTACTAATAGTAGTTGTCTTTCTGTACTAAAATTCGACCACGTAATACCGCTTAGTATTAGTTAACATTAGACAACCAATGAGCAACATTTTTTTCCATTTTGCTATGCATGCAAAAACCAAGTGAGGAAAATAATACAAAGTATATTAATCGTAATCAATGAATTTGTTTTATTAACCAATCTGTTTGAAAAATTACAAGTGTACGTTAATAAAAAAACTACAATTAGGGCACCAGATCCAACAGTTTAGACATTCTCTTAAGGAATCCCCATATACTAAAAAATCATCCATAAACACATCTACACCTTCTTCCAACATGTCAGAAAAAATAACATTCATGCATCTCATAAAAGTTGTCGAGCATTACAAAATTCAAATAACATGCGCTTACCAAAAGAGCATGTAAAAGTAGTTTTTTCTTGATCGTTGGGGCCATTAGCAGTATAACTACCAAGAAATTTCTAGTAATCGTCTGTCGAAACGTAACCAAGAAACCCAGATGTATCAAACTCTGACTAGTGCTCCTAACATGTTTGCATCTATAACTTTCAACTGATATTTGTTCCCCTTTTCTTGGAAAACGTCCAGCAATATCATTTTACACAAGTGTGATAACTTCAACAATCTGGACGACTTTAACCCATAATAACATTTCCCGATTAGAACTGACCTAATAGATATATTTCTATATCATGTATTCTAGAATCTGAATTTCTCATTCTGATTGTCTGTCTATTTACCCGTGAATGCACAAAATTTATTCCCGGGCCTGATAGACTCAAATGCATATAACTCAATTAGCTTTTCAAATGAATAACCCACACTGATTAAAACAACTGAGTCGGTTTTATCTATCAGATAATAACATTTTAGAATAATCCCTTCTTCTTGTTGTCAAGACAACCCAGAAATACAATCTATCACAATTCCCTCATAATACTAATCAAAGATATTTAAAAATGGCAGTAACTCAAACGAAACATAACATCCCGTTTTAACTCGTTGACATAGACCGAAATTACTTGAAGAATGAAAACCAGTATACAAGTTTATGATCGATCTTCCACTGTCTATACTTTTTTCATTACCTATTTCTTTCATGAAAGCTAGAATTGGGGTATATAATGAAACTATTTCAATTTTTTTAAAATAAAGCTTCGAAACATACCGAAGCCACAACCATTAGATAGATTACAACCATACTGCTATATTAAGACCGATGTTTCAACTGTATAAATAATACAATACCTCAACATCAATAGTACACTTCTAAATAGAAGAGGAAAACCGAAGGTAGTCCCAACAACAACCAATGTAGTAACACAACCTCTATAATCTGATATCTATATCACCGAACTCCTACTATCAAACCAGAAATTATAACTGTAAAATATATAATTATCTCCGACCAATGAATATTCTTTACAAATGAACCATGTTTGATAAATTAACAATAAGAACGATAAGAAAACCAAGATAATGAAATCCAAGATGTGAAGCTATACTGAATTTCCGAGAACACAACCCATATTGAATGATAAAGAGCTTGATGATTCCTCAGAGAAAATCCAGAAAAAGAACATCGCTCATACGCACTGGAATCAGTTGTGATAGAAACAAGATAATTTGCGTATATATAAAGCAAAGCAACAACCAATAGAAACAGAATAATAACATCATATGAATTTTACCGTCAAATTTTCTACCAAACATAATGGAATAAAATGCCAAAGAAAGATAGAGCAATACCGATCATAAATCAACCAGACTAACAATACTTTCATCTAACATTATGGTTAGCTAGCATTCTCATATGATAAGAATCACGTCTGAAAATAAACAATTGCATATATCTCTGAAAATAAAAGAACATATAGAATATCCCAAAGAGTCCGTCATAAGATACTAGACTATAACCGCTGCATTCAAATATCTTTGTATTCAAACATTATTCCACTGACTACTACAGTCATCAATAATCCCACATTATCCTATTCACTAAAGAAATCAATTCAAAATAAATTTCGATTAACCCGTTCTTTAGATAGCATACTTGAATAAGCCGATTAGTCGAGATTAACTTCTTCTTTAACAGTGACATTGGGTAATCCGAATGATCTTTAGAAAAATCTCATATCTCTTCTAGAATCGTCTTTACTTGGTAACTCATTCTCAGCTCTAACCGCATTATTAATCATTCAGCCACTGAACTCTTCGATTTCACACTTGTGAACTTAATC
This sequence comes from Gossypium raimondii, assembly GCF_025698545.1. NCBI lineage: Eukaryota > Viridiplantae > Streptophyta > Magnoliopsida > Malvales > Malvaceae > Gossypium > Gossypium raimondii. Next base: position 22,737,449 of record NC_068570.1, read on the forward strand.
AATATAAATCTTGTGAATTCCGTTGTATAAGACGTACAGGTGAGGGGGTGAAGGTCGTAAAGCCTCTAAATTTGACTCTCATATATACACACATAGAACATAATATTTATCATCAACATAATATTATGAACTTTCATTAATACCTTTATAAGTTTTGACTCATCATAAGTAACATTTTTACTCCAATACTTGAGCATTGTTTTCAGCATTATCGGAATTAGCTCAGTTGGAAAGCATCTATGTCTAAAAATGAAACAAATCACATCAGTGTTGGGAGATATCACACTATCACAAGTTATATAATGGCATGTATTTCTAGACTTCACACATACTACGTTCAGTCCGAGAACTGACTAAACCGTAGCTCTGATACCAATAAATGTAACACCCCTAACCCGACTACGTCGCTATAATAGGGTTACGGAGCATTACCGGAGTTTACAAATCAAATAGAAAGAAAATGCAAACATTTCATATCATATAACATTCATGTCAAAAACCAATCAAAATCATACATATTGTCCCTTGTATGAGCCCTCGAGGCCCAAAATACACATTAGAAACAAATCGGGACAAAATCATAAACTCAGAGAATTTTTTGGAAACACTTAAAATTTACAAATCTGCAGGGCTCACACGACCGTGTGGCTAGGCCGTGTGACTCACACGACCAAGAGACACACCTATGTATTAGGCCGTGTGGGCATTCAAAATAGGGACACACGATCATGTCCCAGCCCGTGCCCGTGCTCGTGTGAGTATACAGACTTGGGTCACACGGCCAAGCCATACGCCCGTGTTCAAAGTCGTGTGAACATAATAACTTGCAAACCTTTACAAGCTATAGGGACAGACGGTCGTGTCACCTGGTCATGTGTCACACACGACTGAGACACACGCCCGTGTCTCTGCCCGTGTAGATGAAAATAGGCTATTTTACAAGCCATTTTTCTCACCCAACAAGGTATGTACCTACAGTAAAAAATGCACATGTATACCAACCATAGCAAGGCACTAATATCATGCATAATCTAGCTTTATACATATAGTATAACCACACTCAACCAATATGCACATAGGCATCTCAAAGAACAACTTACAAACTTGTATAACCAAGTACTCCATTTGGTCAAAATAAACAACTAACTTCCAATTTGATTTGCATCTATACATACCATAAATCTTACTTACCAAAACACAAACCACTTGGTACCAAAGTGTCATTATTTAACTAATATCAATTAACCAAAATACCTATACATAACAACGTACCAAATCACCACATATACCACATATCATAAAGTACATATGCCATATGCATATTCAACTATCATTTCATCTTTTATCATTCAAACAAACAAGCCAAACATTAACCATAATAAGGCTACTAACATACATGCCAAACTTTGCCATTATACTATCAACATACCAAAACTCAACCAAGTCAAATGGCCATTTCAGCATTCAAATACATAGGCCAACATTAACCAGAATACCTATACATGCCATTATAACCAAAATCAAAACATCCGAAAGTACCGATAGAACCGATGGATAGTGTGATATAACTCCGACAAGCTTTCAACCCGATCGAGCTTCCGATAACCTGAAAAGTAAAGAAAAACAACTACGTAAGCAATGAATGCTTAGTAAGCTCGTATAAACTTTAATCATTTCAATCCATTTCCAATATGAAATTTATACATATCAAGAATAATCATATACCGATACCACACGATTCATGAAACCAAATTCAACAACTCACAAAATGAGTAAATTTACAGCATCACTTATACATATTATCCCTATCATAGTAGGATTTTAAACAACTTTAAACTCTTCCATTTTTTTTTTTTGCATTTCATTACTTTCAACACCCGTTCCATATGCATAACACATAAGTCATAAGCATATCATTTAACCATAGCCACAAGCTAGTGCATTTAAACGTAGCCCTTTTCGAATTAATCACATGATAAGCCATTTCATAAGAAATTCCATAATTTAAACCTTACCACTTTTTCATGAGTACAAGCATATTTTCATTTGAGCACTTACCATTTCAATGCAACTTATAAGTAAACATAATACCATTCAACCAACAGTTGGCACTTGCCTAAGCATTAACCTACAACACATGTTAGCATACTTGAACATATTTCATATAAATTCAACATTGATAACCTTATTTTCTCAACATGTCACACTTGCGTTTATTACTCGTCTCAACTTACATAATTTCCATGTATCAACATATCAAAGATATTCATATATGTACATGTCATGATACATATCATTCTCTTACCATTTCTTCATATACATATATCATCCATTTCAATATATCAATATATCACGTACCATTATTTCCATGTATTTCATGTATATACCTGTATTAGTTCGTATCGAACTCATATCGTCTCATAACAGAACATTTCCTGTTGAACCATTTAGAATATCGTTGGATACTTAGGTAGCACACACGAGGTGTACTGAACTGTAATCCATCAATTCTTGTACATGTATGCTCATACGAGCTCTAAATCGGTATGCTCTTAAAAGCTGTAAATGGTAAGCTCCTCCGAGCTACATAACGGTAAGCTCCTTCGAGCTGAACAACTATAAGCTCATGCGAGCTGAGTAACGATAAGCTCATATGAGCTGAAATCAGTAACCCTAATGACTTGTCATTTGTATCCTACAAATTCCTAAGGTTCAAATGGGACTCGATAATCGTCGTACGTCGTTGGATTTACGTCGTTTCATAACACGATAAATTGCATACTAGCATATATATATTGATTTAATCACAATATAATCACCTATTAGCATTCACTTTAATCAAAATTATACATAATATAGTTCATACGAACTTACCTGGCTAAATTGTAAAAATACCAAGGTTAATGAGCATTTTGGTAATTTTCTATTTTCTTTGATTTTCCACCCGATCTTGATCTAAATTAATAATTTCATTCAATATATTAATTTAGAAAATAAAAAATTCATTTCATGCAATTTGGTCATTTTCACATTTTACAAAATTGCCCTAAAGTTTTACTTTTATTCAATTTAGTCTCTAAGCCCCAAAACATGCAAATTAACCATTTTACCCAAAATTGATCATAGAAAAATGTTCATGGTATCCATAATTTCCCATTTATGCAACAATTTCACATTAAATCCTTGTGATTTTATTAATTTAACAAATTAGTCCTTAATTGATAAATTCATCAAAATCACTTAACAAAATACTTTTAATTATCAATCAACATTCCAAGTTCATATTATAACATAAAGAATCACAAGATTCATCAATGGAAACATTCAAAATCTTTAACAGTTTCAAAATCAAAGGTACGGGCTAGCTGGACCTAGTTGCAACGATCTCAAACACATAAAAACTATGAAAATGGGGCTAGATTGAACTTACATGCATCTTATGAAGTTTGGCAGAAGCTTGAAGGTTTATCAATGGCTTCCTTCTATCTCAAATTCGGCAAAACAATCAAATGTAAAATATGACATCTTTAATGTATTTTATTATCATTTAATATGTTTTATTTAAATTAATAAAACATACATATTTTCATAATAAGACAAAGTCCACTGCCCACTCCTATATAATATGGTATATTTACCATATTAGTCGATATACTTTCATTCATTAAGCCATTTAATTACTCAAATCAAATAGCGATTAAATTTTACATCTTTTACAATTTAGTCCTTTTTAATTAATTAACCATTGAAATGTTAAAAATTTTTCAACGAAACTTTAATACCACCTTAATGACACTCCTTAAATATTTATAAAAATATTTATGGCTCAGTTTATAAAAACGAGGTCCCGGTACCTCATTTTCTAAAACCACTTGACCTTAGGGTCTTACCACTTGAACTAAATAAATCGCTTATAAATCATAATTTATCAAATCAAAAACCTTTTTTTAAACCATATTTAAATCATAAATATTAAATAATAATATTTACAAACTTTCTCGTCAGATTTGGTGGCCCCGAAACCACTATTTTCGACACCACTGCAAAATGGGTTGTTATATCATGTCCTCAAACAAGAGTCTCTCTATATCATAAATTGAGATTTCCCTAAAAGTTTTGTACGAAGAGGCAAAGAATAAAGTAATAACATAGCCCAATATTTGTGGTTTATGTTGGCCTCGACATTCTTCCGGTCATTTAGGAGAGTTATAAATTCATTGGCGTGAGCCCTAATAGACTCACCTTCTACCATACGAAATGTATATAATCGTTGTTTCAATACCAAGCGATTTGCGAGGGACTTTGTCATATAAAGGGCTTCTAATTTCCTCCATAAGGCTTCTATCGTCTTTTCCATAAGTACCTCCTACAATAAATTATTAGTGAGGTTAAATTAAATTATTAGTAGTGCATTCTCATCAAGCTCCTCCCATTCTGTTAGATTTGCATCCACGAGCTTTTGCCCTGTAACGACCTTTTTCAAATCGTTCTGAACCAAACCTGGTGTCATTTGAACTTGTCATCAAATTTGTGATCCCATCAAACTTCTCGATATCATACCTCATTGCCATCTCTGAACAGGTTGTATGCAGAAACTAAACCAAGCACTTATACCAGTTTCTTGGGTTAAACTTGAATTAAGCAACGAACATGAACAAAAATGAGAAAAATTAAACATAAATATTTACGCGGAAAAATCCATCCAAAGAGGATAAAAACCACGGGCAAAGAAAACTTCACTAAACCAGCAAAAACTAAAAGGGGAGTACAAAATGGAGAAATAAACAAACCCGAATCTAAAACAATACAAAGTTCTCTTGAAATTACCACAAACTGTCTCTTAATTTTTGTTTTTGGTATTCTAAACTGTATAGGGTTGCTAAATGGTCTATTCATAGGCTTAATTTCATGTGAATATATGACTAGAACATCCCTAGAAAAATTAGATTTAGACTAGGAAAAGATAATAAAGGTTAACTAGAAGAATAAACCCAGTTAAGTGGGGAACACGTCACCGCGTCGTGACGTCACGTTCGGTTCAGTGGGACGCCATTGCATCACGCCATCGGGATGATAGGTTCTTCTCATGAGGATGTCGGTGTCGTGTCATCATGACGTTGGCTCTTCCTCTTCACAACGTTGTCGTCTGTTTAATTTGAACTGCAAGGCACACTTTACATGATTTATCAATGAATCTTTTGTTTTATTTTTCTTTCTAAAGTAACTATTAACAATTCTTAAATCTTAATTAATTTTATTATATCCATCTAGAAGACCAACACAAGTTCAAACAAAATAAAATATATAATTTGTGACACCCCAAACACAACTAGGACGGGTCGGCCCGAATTCGAAGTGTTACATTAGCCACCTAAGTGACTCTCCAGCTAACGACCACCTAAGGCACACTCCAACCTTATAACACCTCAATCTTATCTAAATATTAGTTATCTATTAACACAAATGTAAATTTTGAGTCAACTTTAAACGTTTCCTAGGTAATTTAACCTAAGGGTAATTTTATCATTTTACCACCTATGGTAAAACTAATTCGATTTTAGATCTAAATGTTTACCGACCTTCTTTTAGTCAAAATTTTGCAATCCTAAAAATTTCAGCTTAAACTAAGTTCGTTTGCTATGTCTAATTCAAGTTTTACTATTATAGACTAAATTGTAACAAACGCAATCTATCAGAATTTATTTCAAATTACAAATTAAGTGTGTTTTTATCGAATTTTACCAATTACGAGACCAATCCTAAATTATTACTAAGTTCCCTTATCATCTAGAGCTCTAATTAGACTAATAAATTTTCAGGACTAAATCATAATTTAAACAAATTGAATACCAATTTAAAAAGACAAAAATTCAAACCCACCCAAAACCCACATGGCTATTTCCCCCAGCCTCGTGTTCGTGTCGTGAAACAATTTTTGGTAGATCGCACATGCCCGTGGGGAAATTCTACACGCCCATGTGTGATAGCTCCAATTTCCATACGCCCATGTGCAACCCCTCACACGCCCATGTGGACAAGCACACTCCCGTGTGAAAATCACTGCACCATTTTTGCAAAAAAACTCATTTTAAAACTCAGTTTTGCATATTTTAACGACCAATTAAACCCAATTTAACTATGATTAATTAACATATATATACACACAAATTTAATTGAATTTATTGACATAAATTAAGCCTCAATTAAATAGAATTAAGCAATTAATTTCATGCACATCAAACACAAAATAAATCAAACAAATGGCGTACCTTAGTCGCTAGTAAACCACTCCATGGAAGCTTCATTTAAATAATCGTTAGTATAAATTTCATGCTTCACACACCGTGTTATCAATCATCATGTTATCAAGCAACAATACACTGTAAATCAATCAACAATTAAACTCAAACATGCCTCAAAAATATTATAAAACCATTCAAAATAAATGTCCAAAGTCCATTTACAACCAAAATCAATCTAATTCCCGAGAGTTCTACAATGCCCAACTACAGTCTCTAAAATGCGTAATAAAGTCTCTACCAAGCCTAAATCTCTTGGAACTCTCTTGCATGACTCCTCAGCTCCTCAATCTCGACGAATATCTGCACGAATGTGAGAGTGTGAGCTTTAAAAAGCTCAGTGAATCTTAATAAAAACAACAAGTAAATTAGCATCCAATTCATGCTTAATTCACAACTAATCATTCACCAATTGTCAGCCAAAAATAATTAAACATGCCAAAAATAATTAAACATGTCAATTTAATTTCCATAAGCATTTTCAATACCAAAAATCAATCATTTATGGCTTTCAATCATCAATTGATATAGAAACAATTATACATAAATATATTGGCAGTCGTTTCTCATGGCTTAATTGGGTGATCATACATTGAATAAATGAATCTCCGAACTCCCACAAATATCAAATATAGTCTACCAAGTTGAGCGGGCTGAAGCACGCGCTCCCTTATAGCGACTCAAATAACCCATTGAGTGGAGACTCATGCTCAAGACTCCCTTATCTACTCCAACAAATCAATCCACCTAGAGTCATATGCTCACAATGTCACAAATAAAGGTGAGTACCTACAAATCCTATGGTATGCCAACTATATCCAATGGATACACCATGCATGTTGCCAATATATTCAATCAAACATAGCATATAAATCAATCATTAGTGTGCTCAATTTAATGTGACAAGATGCTTATATGTAACATGTAACATAGCATTTAATATACAATTAAATCAAGCAATTCATTTGCCAATTTTCCATAATCAATTATCAATTGAAAATTAACATATCTTGATCAAAATTTCAGTACACATGCTTAAAATCATCCTTAAAATTAATTTGATTAAATAGCACAATACCACACAAAAATTCACTTACCGTTTTTTTTCAATACAAATTTAATTTTTTTACATATTTATACCATCTTGTAAAATCAACCATTCATCCGTAATTAATTAATTTTTATCAATAATTAAGGTACTAATTAAATATAATTGAGGGTCAATTCATCAAATCGCCCTTAGAAACACTCACCACACAATTTTATTCTATCACAACAAGTGATTAACTAGGAAATTTCAAGCTTCAATTCCGGTTATCTTGGTCCTCTTCAAGATTCAGAGTTTCAACAGAGGTAAAGTAGACATCACCTTTCCAAAGCTATCTTAAACACAATTTTTAATTAACTATGCTAATCAAAATTCACTCTCAAAAATACCTTACCGGATTTGTAACATCAAGTCGAAAACTCGATTCCTCACAAAATTGACCTCTCCAACCCTCCTAATCACTTCCAAACATCAATACTAAACCAATTACGCATAAACTAAGCATCAATTTCACATTTAAATCAATTTCACAAAAATTCTGAAAATTAATTCAAGAAGATGATGAAATTCGGATTTCTTCAAATTACCTCACAAATCATGTTTAATCTTGATAAATAAGACCAAAAACCTTTTAATAGATCCATTTTGAGTTAGAACATCCATTGATTTGTGGATTTCCTCTCAAAATTCAAAATCCACCATTAAAGCACCTTAAGCTTTTGAAGATGACATTGATAAAAAAAAATCCTTTAATTGACTCTCAAATCATGTAAAAATATTTCTAATGTTCATAAAAACAAGTTTAGGATTAAAGATTACCTTTGATTCACTCTAAATTCGTTGATTGAAAATTTTGATTTAAGAAACTTGAGAAATTTTAGAATATTTTTTACTACTTTTGAGAATAATTTTGGGTGAATTGAGAGAGTATTTTGAAAAGGAAAATGGTTGGATCTATTCTCTGATGATATATCTTTAAAACCATGCAAAGAAAACAAAATTTATAGCTCTCTAATATAATGTAAATAGTGTGAAAAGTAGGCTAGATGCATTCTTTTTAAAGCTGAAACAACTCACCAGAATTTAAAAATTGGGGAATTTGCCTAATGGTCACTCCCACATTTCCCGTGTTTTACCATTTAATCATTTTCCTCCAAAATTCTGAATTTTAAGGTTTATTTGCCAAATAAATACTCTAAAATCTCCCTTGTTTTACAATTAAACTCAATTTAATTAATAATTAAATTTAGCTCAAATTAACCCCCAATAAAAATTATTTTAAAATTCTTTTTCGACCCAAATTAATTATTTTCACTAATAATTATTTTATTATTTTAAAATTAATTTCCAAAAATATTTTTATTTTTCCAGATTATTGTTTAATTTATTTTAGATGAAATTAACCTCCTAAATTAAATTATAAATTATAAATTTCTAGTTTCACACTGAACCCGAAAAATATACCAAACTACTAAACCTAGTTTAGGATATTTCATAATTCAATAAAAAATTTTGAGTTCTCCCCAAAATACGAGTGGAAAATATAATTATATAATAAATATATTTATAAAATTTGATATAAATAATAAATACAATTTTATTTGAATAGTTAAATATGTTGAGAACTGTAGAGACTTGGGTTAAAATTTTATTATGTGTGTATTTTCTATTTTTATGTAAAATATATAAAATGATAAAATATCTTTAAAATAATACAATTTAATAGTAAAATAAATATATTTTCATCATTATTCAATTGAGTTGGCATCCAATTAACTTATAGCATCAACACAATTAAATGTTTAATGTAAAATATAAATGGATTATACATCATTCATTATCAATACTTGACAAATAGTAGTTGCCACAAGATAAGAGCATGATCAACAAAGGAATTGTTTAAAGCCAAAAAAGCCCCTATAGCAAAAAGTGATGAAACGCACCCTTCGGATGAGATGTATGGAATTAGGGCAATAGTCACTGCAATGAGTAAGGGTGAGTTTGGATGGGCGGTGCGTTTACCGGCGGTTAGTGTAAAAACAGCGATGGCGGTGAGATTGGATACTGTAGCGATACTGTAGCGTGAGACAAAAAGTAAGCTAAATGCACCGCACCGCACCTAATCGCCCATTCTCTTCATGCATGGCATTTAGGGGTAAAGCTACTAAGTACTTACATTTAGGTATCTCTACTGAAGAGTACAAATAAATTTTATCTATTACTGAAAAATGAGTAAATTAGTCGTTATACATTTTAAAATGTACAAATTAGTCCTTCCGTTTAATTTTATCTATTAAATGATTATGTGGAATATTAAATCTATACTGAAAAATATTTTTTTATTGGTAAACTATAAAACATGGTCACCCAAATATGCTTTTCGTTCTATTTTGGCTACCCAACTATTAATTTTCTCGATTTAGTCATTAAACTTTTCAAAATTAAATATATAGTCACTTTAAGTTGACATGGGCTTTTTATTCGTCTAATAACAAAATTAGTCCTCTAATATTTACACATTCTATCAATTTGATCCTAAATATAAAAATTCAACAAATTTAGCCCTCAGTGTTTACAAAATTTATCTGCTTAGTTCTAATTATAAAAAAATAATAAATTTGGCCTCAATATTTACAAAATCTTTCACTTTAGTCCTAACTCTAAAAATAAAAAAATATTTTAAAAATCATTTTAGTTTTTATAACCCATCGACTAAACTATGTGAGATATTAAAATAAAAAAAGAGTACTCTCTTTCAAGTCACTTGCAGCAATTTCTTTTACTATAATTTATGTTTAACGCTAGACCAAACCAATTGATTTGAAACCTCTTTGGAATAATTGATTGCATTATTACCCGAACACATAACGTTTTTAATGCCTTTATTTTATTTTGGATCTTAACCTTTTTTGTGTTTTATCCCAACTTTTTAGAATTATTTTACAAGTGACTTGAAAGAGGGTATTCTTTTTCTTATTTTAACATCTCACATGAGTTAACCGATGGGTTATGAATTTTAAAAATATATTTTAAATTTTTAGAGTTAGGACTGAATTGACTGATTTTGTAAATGTTGAGAGCTGAATTTATTGATTTTTTAGAATTAGACTAAAATGACAAATTTTTAAACATTGAGGGCTAAATTTGTTAAATTTTTTATATTTGGGATCAAAGTGATAGAATTTGTAAATATTATAGGATAATTTTGCAACTAGACCAATAAAAAAGTCCACATCACTCAAAGTGACTAAAAAATAATTTTGAAAAGTATAGGACTAAATTGAAGAAATTAATAGTTGGGTGAACAAAATAAAACAAAAAGCATAATTGGGTGACATTTTATAGCTTACCCATAAAAAATAATTTTCACCATGAATTTAATGTTTCACACCATCATTTAACATATAAAATTTAACGGATGGGCTACTTTGTACGTTTCAAAATGTATAAGGGTTAATTTATTCATTTATTCAGTAAAAAGGTCGAAATGCAATCCACCCATAAATATATGGGATTCCTTGATACTTTTATCAACACTTAGGTCCTCTTTCTTTGATTCATACATCAAAGAGCAAAAATAAACTTAAAGAGTTTTAAACAAAAAGAAATTGATATACAAAATTAAAAAAGTTTGTAACTTAAATAGGGTCACAAATATTAAAAAGTTTTAAAATATATTAAACTATGACACATTTACTATGTGGATAATATATATAATATATATTTATAAAAAATTAAAAACCAAATACATGATAAAGTATGTATTAAAAAATACGAACGAATTGGTTGAAGGGTAACATCAACTCAATAAACTCTTTAAATGTAGTATTGACGAATCGATGAAAAAGTATAAATCCATGTTCGAACAACTATAAAGTAGAATTAAAACCAATATGAAATACAAACATATAAAAATATTAAATATAGCCAAACGAAATCCATTCATGACAATTTTTACATAGTGAAATTAAAGGCTCACGTATAATAATATGTACATGGTGGGATTTGAACTTTAATACCCAAATACCTAAGCATTCATCTTTATCAATAATGCTAAAGTTTGATGGATCTTATAAAAATATTGTTTCATTAAAAAAACTGAGTCTAAGTAGATTTGTCCAAAAACCGGGTTCGAAAGTTCGTCTGAAAAATGGTTTGGACAAAAAATAATGCTTGCTTTCTAAACGGACCGAGCTTTGGGTAAGTTTTTTTTACCCAGACTCGACCCGACTCGAATTTGCAAAAAAAAAAACTACTGCTATTTTTTTACTATTTTGCCACTGTTTTTTCATTGTTTTCCTATCATTTCGCTATTATATTACTATTATTTTGTTGTTATAGTTTGGATATTGTATAACTCTTGTTTTATTATTAATTTTGCTACTATTTTAGAGGTATTTGCTTGCTAAGTTGCACATATCTTAGTTTTATTTAAATATTTTTTTCATTTGTTGGGAAATATTTATTTTAATGTTTTTATTATATTTGATGTATTATATTTTTAAAATTTATTTTTATAAAAATTTTAATACGGGTGGGTAGGGCTCTAGTTTTAACATTTTTATCTGGGCTAGGTTTGTACAAAATTTTATATCCATTTTTTGGGTTGATCCATGCCTAAATTTTTTACTTGATCCGGCCCGGCTTATGAACAACTCTAATTCTAAGTTATAATTAGAATTGTTCATCGACCTAACCCGCCTATCGTACTCACTTTTAGCTGAAATTATATTTTGAATTTTTAATTTTGAATGGTTGGGCTTGCCCATTTGATTTTTTAAAATGGGTAAATTACACCAATAGTCACTTAACTTTGGGGTAGCTAACAAAACAGTGACTTAGGTTTCAATTCAGTCACTCAATTTTCGAAAAATAACAAAACATTTATTAATGTTATTGAAAAGTGACAAACCAATCACTCATTAACATTTTCTGTCATAGATTTAACAAGATAGTTGATGTGGTCAGTTAACTTGTCATGTTGGACAAGTAGTCAAAGGGTCAAAAAGAAAAGAAAAGATGATTGGTTAAGGGTAAAAAGAAGAAGAAGAGGAGAAGAAGGGAAAATGGAAAGTCACCTATCGAGTATAACCGTCGGTGGTGGTGATTGATCGAAAAGTAATAGTATTCGAGGGATTGATTCGGAAATTCATTTTGGCTTTCAGTCCATGCAGTGTCATCGCCATTGTCTCATAAGCTCAAGCCGCTTCTCCGGCGGAATCGAAAGTACCTAACCAAACCCAGGTTTTTTTCCATGGGTCTCAAATCTCAATTGCGAATCTACCCCATGGTCTTTTTCGAACACCTCTGTATTTAGGTTCTCCATCAGGGACGACGACAGCGGCGGGACCCCTCCCTCTCCTCATCGAAAAATAAGTACAAAAAATAGAATTTTTTTTTCGAATCTCACAAAAGGGTTATCCAAAATCAAGTTTATATGCTCAAAATATTAAATAAATGATAATAATTGTTATAGAAATACAAAGGGGATTGATGATGAAAAAATCGCAAGAGCCAAAACCCCAAGCAATGCAAAAGCCAAAACCCCCTAGACATCTCTACAAAAGCTTTGAAAAAAGCTGTATCTGGGAACCCACCAGAGGTAACTAGCTTCATTTGGTTCAAGTTCCCGAAAAAAGGAACACTCCATTTTAGCATGGACAAGGTTGAGGTACTTAATTCTAGTGAATCTAGCATGAACACCCAAAGGATTCAAATGCAAAGCACTTATGGCTTTCTCTTGCAAAAACAGCTCCAAGTTCAATGGTTTTAGCGGCTGCATCAAGATGGTTATGGTGGGAACCTCGGCAATCATGATGCAGCGGAGGACGTTGGCTATGGAGGCGTCGGTGTCGTGGAAGCATAATCGTCTTTGAGTTCCTAGATTTTGACCCTTGGGAATTGCTAGTATGAAGTCCTTCCATTTTCTCTTCTTCTTTTCTTCTTCTTCTCCTCTTCTTCTTTTCTTCTTTTTTCTTCTTCTCATATTCTTCTTTTTCTCTTGTTCTTCTACCGCCCAGACTTCTTAAATGGGGCTGTTTAAATGACAGTTAGCCCACCGTTAAATGTCATGTTACTCTTCCGTTACGTTTATAACAGAAAATGGTTAAAATGACTGTTTTATTATTTTTTAAAAGTTGAGTGACTAAATTGAAACCTGATTGATTGTTTTGTCAGATTCCCAAATTAAAGTTGGTGTAATTTAACCTTTAAAAAATATGGCAAATTTAAAGGGAGCTGAGACCTGAATCAAATGGCAGTTATGTGTGAAGAAGTCAAAGAAGAAAGGCGCGGATTCAGTAACTCGGCCCAAGTGAGTAGCATCAATTAAAATTACAAAGCATTCAACAAATTTCCAAATATATCTGTTACTAATTTTCATCAAATTGTTGCAATTTCAAAGCTCTCAAATCTCAGCTGCTATGGCAGCCGTCACACCACTGCTTTTGCTCCTACTTCTCTCCAGCGCACCATCGTTTTCATCAGGGTACTAATTCCATTTGCATTGCCTTAATGAATTATTTTGAACATTAGAATTTGTTTTTGATTAGAAAAATTATCGTAGAATGAATATTTGAATTAGTTCCTCTCGGATATTTTATTATGTTTTAATTTAACCATTTGTTTATTTATCTGTTGTTGGAAGGTCTCGAAATGCGTACAACATCAATGGTAGAGTGAAGATTCCCCAAGGTTTAGATACCCTTAACTTATTACATTTGACTAATTTATACTGATTTATGCAAAATTATACGATTTATATGGTAATTTTGTCTGTTTTGGATCCTTGTTGCATTGTAATTAGTTCTTTTGTGACAATGTTTGTTTCAACAATTTTACAATGAAAGTACTATATGCATTAAGTTCTGGTTTCTTATGCTGATTTGCAACGTATAAATAGATGGTGATCTGTTAATGCAAGATGGAACTATGTTTCACATTCTAGGTTTTGATGAAAACATGCAGTTCATCCGACAGCACCTTTGAGCCTCAGTGCAGATTGTACGTTCGAGAAATTGACCTCCATTAATCTTTCTTCACCGAGGCATTGTTTTTAGTCTTCGGAAATTAGCACGAACCAATATGGCTAACATTGTTGATGTTCTGATATGTTTGTGATGAGTGATGACTGGTTTTATTTTAATTTAATGCAGAAGGGTGATGAGTTGATTTTGCAGGTCTAGGCACAAAAGGGTATGCTTTGCCCGGAAGAATGTCCAACGTCAAAGTTTTACTCAATGGTGGCCAAAACATTACTTTTCTGAGACCTGATGGATACTTTTCATTGTATCCTAACATTTATCAATCTTATGCATATTGCTTATTGAATATCTATTATCTATTAGTTGTTTACCTTTTCCTTTCCTTGCCCTTTCAATGTTGTTTTCCATAAGTAAACAATGCCTAAAGTCACAACATACCAGCAGGGACTCATTTGATTGAAGTGTCTGCAATCGGCTATTTCTTTTCTCCGGTAAGATCTTATTTCGTATGAGTCTCTTGACTTTTGATCATCAAGTTGTTATGAGGCCTCTTCTTTTTGCCCCTTTAATGTTGGTTTCTTTGAACGTAGGTTAGAGTTGATGTTAGTGCTAGAAACCCAGGCAAGGTGCAGGCAGCATTGACAGAAAACAGGAAGGGTCTCAGTGAATTGGTTTTAGAGCCGTTGAGAGAGGAACAATATTATGAGGTTGAGGAACCTTTTGCTATATTTATGTTTATGTTTCCTTTTGTTTTGAGTTCCCATCTATCCTTTTTGCCTAAGCTTTATCCTACTTTTGTTGCAGATTAGGGAACCTTTCTCCATAATGTCTCTTCTCAAAAGCCCAATGGGTCTCATGGTGGGGTTTATGCTGGCTGTTGCATTCTTAATGCCCAAATTAGTTGAAAACATGGGTAAAGTACTCTTATCACTAGTTCATAAACTTGGTAGATTTCTTAAAGTTCTAGCTTGCTATATGAGTTGATTTGGGTGGAGAGAGCTTTTTTTCCCCTATGATTATGGGTACAACTTTATCATGTGAATGCCTCTACTTATGTTGTTTGAACTCTTCATTTTGACACTCATGTTCGACATATGAATGTGAGAATATGACCTCCAATGATCCTCCATGGAAAACTTTAGAAAAGTCTAACCATACCCTAGTTAGATAAATATCCGCATTCGACACTTAGAATCTAGTCCGAGTAATGTAGTGAAAAAACTGCCCCTCTCAACGAATGAGAAGAAAGAAGAAAAAAGACTGCTAGAAATGTCGAATTTTACTAATATGTTGAACATATTATGTGTCTCCAACAGATCCGGAGGAAATGAGGCGAGCTCAAGAGGAAATGAGAAGCCAAGGGGTTCCTTCTTTATCAAGTTTGCTACCAGGAGGTGCGAGGAATTAAGTATTTTGATCATGAACTATCAACTCTTTGGTAGATTAAACTTGAAAGGGTGGCTTAAAAGCCAAGCTGGATGGTATAATATTCACTGCTTGGCTGCTGAAATATTTGGACGTTTATATCCTTTCTCCTCCTTGGGAGCAACCCTTTATTTTTTTTTTTTTTTTTTTTTGAGTTGTAGATCTATCGCATTCTAGTACTTTTTTAACTTGGTGTTGACATCTATTCATTGCTGTCAAGCTCTAATGTCTTGAAAAAAAAGTCAGTTCATTTAGTTATGGACACCATGGTTTTTGTTTTCTTGAGAAATAATATGCAATTCTCGTTTTTGAAAGATCTCTTTGGGGTGAATTGAGCCGAGCAAGCTTGAATATTGACAAGCTCGAGCTCCACTCGATCAAACATTTATTTTTAAACTAAAATTCAGCTTAAGATATAATTGAAACACCATTAAATCTGAAAGTATTGCATTGTTTGATTAACTTCCACAGATTTTGGTTGAGATGTTCATGAGAAAAACCAGAGAACTAATTAGCTTTGACCATTTGAATGACTGCTGATTTATCCCAAATTTGTTTGCTCCCGCTATCAAAAGCAAATACTAGTACGAAGCCCTTCGACATACGGTATGACATAGTCTTTGGTAGACCTAGGTACAATAGGGATAGCATGCAGTATTTTGCTCATTTACATTGTTATTCTCAACTATTATTGACTCTTCGTGTTCAACTTTGAAATTCATGCTTAGACATCTCAATTCTCAGCTATTATTGACTCTTCGTGTTCAACTTCGAAATTAATGCTTAGACGTCTCAATCTTCGTAGAGTTCTCTCAATTTCCAAATCAAGTGGTAGCAAATCTAGATTTTGACTTTTGCGCATACAAAAGCCAAAGGCACCTAAAGATAAAATCAAAAAAAATAAAAATTAGCAATTGGCTCCCTGACAATGGCGCCAAAAACTTGTTGATCGAAAATCGCACATGCAAGTTTACGTGTCATCATTCCAAGTAGTATAAAATATCGATCCCACAAAGAGCTATTACCAATCAAATTGCCAATCATCAAATATTACTTTAGAACCTATCCAAATTAATCGAGAATAAAATTTTCTAACTAATTTAAAAGTAAATAAAAATAAGTAATGCAAATTAAATCAAATAAACAATCAATAGTAAAACCTTAGGATTACAATTTCATTCTAACTCCCCAAAAGTCAATGGTGTCAGAAACGGTGGTTTCGAAACTCCATTTTCGTAAACCAAGTCCGTAAATATTTATATTTAATATTTAATATTTATGAGACTAGTACAGAAACATATTAAAGTTTGATCCAGTAATTTTGTCGAATTGATAGCTAATTAAAGTACAATAATTAAATTGTAAAAATTTATTGTTATAAATTTTAAATTGACCAAAGGTTTAGGGATTAAAATTGCTATTAACCCAAAATCTAAAATGGCAAATAAAACAATTTAGAAATGAGTATAGTGCACGGTGGTGTAATGTGTAAGTTTTATTATTATTAAAATTTATAATTAAAATTTTATGATGTATAAACTAAGCAAATATGGAAAGAAAAAGAATTTATCTTCATCTTCTTCTCACCACCAAAAACGCCATAGCCAAAAAACCAAGAATAGGCAATAGGTTTCAAGTTTCAACAATAAATTGGTTAGTGCAATTAAATCTTTTTTCTTGTAATTTCTATATCTTGTAATTTCTATATTTTTGAGGTCATGGGAGCTTGATTTAGCTAGCTCATGTACCAATTTACAAAACTGTTAAAGTTTCTGAATGTTTTCATTGTTAATTTCTTGAAGAAATTAGTGTTAAATTGATAGATTTTAATCTTAGATATAAAAATGACTAGATTATAAAGTTTAATTGTTAGTTTTTTCATAATGACCAAATAGAATAAAGTGTAAAATTGATATTATAAATAAGAAATGAAAGGTACCTAATGAGTAATTGTGCAATCAGATTTTAATTCAAGGGTCTAAATTGAAAGTTATACTAGTCCCTGTTTTTGGGACTAAATTGAATAGATTGTTAAATATGTATGACTTTGTAATGTGATTTTGATGGAATTTGATATTATATTATTGCTGAATTATTATTCGTAGTTAAAAATGACACAAGGCTATCGAAAGAGAAAGGAAAGGTGAGAGCGGACGACGAGTGATGTGAGCTTTCAGTTTGTATCTCTATGACCCGAGACTAATCTAGTTATTGCATATTAATGGCATTTTGCATTATATAATATTGAGGTGAGTTATTAATGGTTATTGAGTTGAAATGCTATGGTTGAAATTGAATATCAAGACAGAAACTAAATTGAATAGAATAGAAAGTTGATTGACTTAACTGATATAGGAAATTAGTATGAAATTGAGTTGAATTATGTTATATTATATAATGAATTGATATTGAATTGAGAATGATGAGATGTGAATTGAACTATGTTATGAAATTGGAAATTGGTTATTCTATTAATTGTACAGGTCTATATTTCGGTTTATTTGATTATGCACTTACGTGTCAGTATATTTTCTTCAGTATATCCGATGATACACTTATGTGACAGTATATTTTCTTCGATATATCCAATGATACATTTATGTGCCAGTATATTTTCTTTGGTACATCCGATAATGCACTTACGTGCCAGCATAATTGATTCGGTTTATCCGATGATGCACTATGTGTTCCAGTATATTTCCTTCGGTTTACTCGATGATGCACTGCGGTGCCAGTTTGAGATGTAGATTAATTAATCCGAGTATATGTCTTGAAAATCCAAGTTAGGTTAATAGGAGCGTATGAATGTGATTTGGCTATAAGGTAGATTGAATATGAAATGTGAATTAATTTTGCATAATTTCATACATATGAAATGTGATAGATGATAACATATAAAAGATCATGCAAAATGAGCCGAAAACAAGCCCTGAGGGCCAATTGAGTAAACAAGCTAATAAGCTCGGAAATGATTGAAATGAAATTAAGTGTTTATGCATATAATTGATGAACGTATATGATTAAGTATATGTTAACAAATGTGGTATATAATTGAATAGGTGTAAGTATACAAATATGGTACGAAATGATAATGTTGAAATGTTAAGTAAATTGGCTTACCTAATGTATATGCATACTTACCTATATATGGACTTATATAAATTATAAATTGAGTTCATATACTTTCATGCTTTTATATTAAAATACCATCACTTGAATCATAAGGTACCACTGAGTTCTATTACTCAGCGTACGGTTTTGTTTTTCGTACGCAAGTTAGGTGAAATCCGAGATCTCGAGCATAAACTTTAACATCCAGTCAAGATCCTAGACTCAAAAATATTTGCATAAATTCCTTTTTGTTGGTTATAAGGCATGTACCTAAGTTGAGTCATTTTTGGTATATAACTATATATATATACATAAGCATTTTTGGTTTTGAAGGTTTGTGTTTGAATATGGTAAATATATTATAGATTATAAATGGTTTTAAATCTAGTTAAATTGTTGTGATATGTCATAATGATAATGATCTTGATGGAATAGCTAGAAATGTATATGATTTGGTATGAAATGCAATAAGTAGTTAGCTTATAGTTGATAAGGTTTTAACTTAGTTTTGGTTGAGGAATTGGTGTGTATAAACCGATGATGGTTGTTGAATTTATTGAGAGAACATAATAAGTATGTGTTTAGAAATGATTTGGAAAATTACGAATATCCTACTTCAATCTATCATTCTCATTATTATCTTCAATCAACATTAGACTTCTAATGTAATTAATTACTTTTAGTTGCAAATTACCTAAACAGTTCTAAAATTATAATAATAATTAATGAGCATTTTTTATGTAAATTAGATATTTTATAAAATTATAATTATAATTATATTAGTAGTTAGAAAAATAACATAAAGTAAAATTAAAATTAATAAGAATATAACATTTGACATAGAATAGTATGAGAAAGTGAATAAACTAAATAAATGTGTGATAAAAGAATATAATAAAGTTATCTCATCATTGATTAAAATGATATTTCATCTCTCTCGATGACATTATCATTTGAATATGACTTGAAAATTTCTATTCAAAACCAATATTTTAATTCTCCATTATTTTTAGACACTTCAAACTTATTAATACTAATAGTCTCCATTTTTTGTTGATGTTATTTAGATGTTATTTGTTTGAAAATGTTTAAATATTGAATGTTATATATAATAATAAGTCTTAATTTCAATTTAAATATAATTGTAACACTAATTAAATAATAATTAATTTAAAATAATATATTATGAATAATTAATTAATACACATCTAGGTCAAACCAATAAAAATTCTATGCAAAAAAGTAAAAATATTATTGATATGATTTTATCTATTATTAATAAGTAGTTAATATTACTTATTCTTAATACATTGAATTTGACTCAACTCAATTATATAGTTGAATAAAAACTCTATCATTTAAAAAATAAAAATTATTTTTATATAATGTCAATTTTGTAATATAATGAACAATAAATGGTATCATCGTCGATTTAAAAGTTTCTCTAAGCTCATACTTTTGTATAGATTATAAGATTATAGATGATATTTCAATTTAATTTAAAATAATATATTTATCTATACTATTATTTAAGCTCTTAATTGAGTTGGTATCACACTCAACCGAGTCACCCACTTGGCTAGTAAGTTGCAAGAATTCCCCTCCATAATTAAAATAAGTAAACACTTAGGTGATGAAAACAATTGTTGAATTGGAAAATAAAAAGTAAAAATGTTCCAATGCATGATTTCTAAAAGATGGCTTTAAATCAATATGACATGAATGTGTTAGATCAATTACATTTTTTAACTTAGCTAAAACTATGTTCGGATTGTTACGAATAATTTCATAGCAACTTGGAATTTTGTTAACTAATGCACATACATACATACTAAACCAATTAATCTCTTGAGCATATTCCAATGTCAATTCAAACAATTAATCAATTTTCATAAGCAAGTATAAGATTAAGTGAAATAAAACATATTCCTATATTGGAACAATTTAATCACAATAATCTTGCAAGTTATGTAAGGCTAATGTACCGCTTAATCACCGACACTAATTTAACCTTCATTTACCTTGGAAGATTAAACATGCACCAATTAAATATTGTTTCAGTTAATTATAATTTCAATCCGATTAATAATTAATTCATTCATTATCTTACAATTTATAATGCAAGTATAACATAAGCATGGTTTTATTTAATTGAACAATTTACTAAGGCCTATAACAACACAAACATGGTTTTGATAGTTTAAGCGAACAGAATACAATCAATCTAAGACGAATTCAATTTAAGTCATTTTAATTAAATCAAGAATAACAACAGAACAAATATTCGTGTTCATAATCACAAAATAAACAAGAAAAAATTAAAGAGAATGAATTAGGAAACAAATCCCGGTGTTTATCCGAAGTCAAACTGGTGCGCTCCTCTTCTTCTCTACTCGTTCTATTGATTCAAGGCTTTCACGAACACTTGAATGTTGCTACTCCAAGAGGGATGCAAGCTCTCTTTCAAGAGGGGAAATCGGCAAGGGAAGGAAACAAAAAAAATAGGAAGACAGAGAAGGAAATGGAAGAGAAAAAGGTGAGAAATGTGTGGGACGTGAGTTGTGTGAAATGAGGAAGGGAAGAGGGGTATTTATAAGTGGGGATGACTGCTAAAAATAGCAAAGAAATATCAGCCACTCCCTCTCCCTTGGCTGGCCATGCTTGGTGCAAGTTTGAATGATTCATACTTGCTATTTTTAGTTTGGGGCTAAAAATAGAAGGCACGAAAAGATGAGGGGTTTGAAAGAAATTAAGAAAAACTTCAAGGGTTGTTTTGTAATTAATAAAATTAGTTAAATAAGTTGATTGGGCCAGCTTATATGGACGGTTTAGGCCTCCAAATCCCTTCGTGGATAGATCATCTTCTTAACACAATTTGGGCCCATTTTCTTCTTCAGGCTTATAACTAATTTTTAACTCAATTATTGTTGGACCAAAATTAATTATAAGATATATTCGATACATATTTTTGGACCATCTATGGCTGGAAAATTATTTAGCCATGTCTTGTTTCATTTGATACAAAAATTGCCCCAACGATTCAAGCCTTTCAAGGTGATTGTTGAGCTGATTTTCACCCTTTGTGCAAAATTGTCAAAAATAAATCAATTTTGTGTAAATTCATTATAAAAATAATTAAATTTCAATATGTTAATAATTTGAATGCAAATTAATTATTTTATAAATAAAGTATGAAATTTGATAAAAAAATTACTACGAAACTGCATGAATTGAAGCTCAAAAGGTGTTGAAAAGGTCTATTTATATTTTTTTGTTTTTCCATCTACTCTAAGAACGAAGTTGATCATGAGGAACATTTTAAGATTGTACTGAGAACTCTGTGTGATGATCAATTGTATGCTAAGTTCAATAAATGTGAATTTTGGCTGAGAGAAGTACATTTTATGGGCCATGCAGTCTCTGCTGAAGGTATTAAAGTAGGCCATGATAAAGTTAAAGTAGTACATGAGTGGAATCCGTTCAAAAATGTATCTGAAGCTCGTAGTTTTTTTGGGCTAGCAGGTTATTACAGATGATTTGCGAAAAGTTTTTCAATGATTACAATACCCCTTACTCACCTGTTGAAAAAGAAAGAAAAGTTTGAGTGGACAGATGAATGTCAGCAAAGTTTCAAGAAGTTCAAAGACGTTCTAACTAAAGCTCTAATTTTAGAACAGCCAGAGTCTGGTGTAAAGCATACAATTTTTTACAGATGCATCTTTGAATGGACTTGGTTGTGTACTTATGCAGAAAGGCAAGGTTATAGCTTATGCATCACGCCAACTTAAACCTTATAAGAAGAATTATCCCACTTATGATTTGCAATTAGCAGTTGTGGGATTAGCATTAAAGATATGAAGACACTATTTGTATGGTGAAAAGTGTCATGTGTTCTTTGATTATAAAAGTTTAAAGTACTTGATGACACAAAAAGATCTAAATCTTCGACAAATGTGTTGGATGGAATTGCTGAAGGACTATGATTTTGCCATTAAGTATCATCCTGGTAAAATAAATTTGTGGCTGATGTTTTAAGTAGGAAAACAATGGCAGCACTAACATCACTGCGAGCAAGAGTAAATATGGTTAATGATAGATCAACATTGGCAGAGTTAACTGTTAAGCCAACGTTTCTTTCTCAGATTCTAGATGAGTAGATAAAAGATGCACAGTGTGATTTGTATAAGCAACGAATGATGTTTGGCAAAGCAACAAATTTTAGTTTAGGTAAGGATAGTAAATTGAAATTCATGGGAAGAATGTTTGTACCAGCTGGAAATAATTTGAGGAATGATTTATTGAAATAACTCATTAGGGACCCTTCTCACTCCATCCAATAAGTATTAAAATGTATATAGATCTAAAGAGCTTATATTGGTGGCATGGGATGAAAAGAGAAATTGTAGAGTATGTTTCAACTTGTCTAACATGTCAAAGAGTTAAAGCAAAGCATCAGGTTCCCTCAGGTAAGTTGTATCCTCTAAAGATACCAAAGTAGTAGTGGGATAGAATCACCATGGATTTTGTGTCAGAGTTACCTCTCAGTCCTTCAAAGAAAAATTCAGTTTGGTTAATAGTTGGTTGGCTTACTAAGTCAGCTCATTTTCTTCCAGTGAACACTACTTATTCTCTGGAAAGGTTAGCTGAACTTTACATTTTTTAGATAGTACATCTACATGGAATCCCATCTTCTATAATTTCTGACAAAGATTCAAGATTTACTTCAAGATTCTAGAAGCAACTACAAGGATCATTGGGAACTAAGTTGCAATTCAGTACTGCATTTCATCCTTAGACAGATAGTCAATCTGGAAGAGTTATTCAAGTTTTGAAGGATATGTTAAGAAGCCGTGTAATTGATTTTAGGCTGAGCTAGGAAAGGTATGTTCTTTTGGTTGAATTTTCTTACAACAATAGTTATCATGCCAGTTTGAAAATGTCTCCATTTGAAGCTCTATATGGTAGAAGATGTAGAACGTCTACATGTTGGATGGAAATCAGTGAAAGAAAATTAGTAGGTCCTGAATTAGTGCATGAAACAGAAGAAAAAGTCTTTATCATTCGTAGTCACTTAAAAGCTACACAAGATCGTCAAAAAGCCTATGCTGGTCTGAAAAGAAAGGAGATTTCATTTGAAGTTGGTGATAAAATATTTTTACAGGTTTCTCCTTGGAAGAAGATTATCAGGTTTGGTTAGAAGGGAAAATTGAATCCACGATTTGTAGACCCATATGAAGTCTTAGAACAAGTTGGACCAATGGTTTGTAAATCGACTTTGCCTCTAGAATTGTCAAATATTCACAATGTGTTTCATATGTCTATGCTGAAAGGATATAGATCAAATACATATCATATTATACAAATTGAAGAGTTTGAGGTATAACCAAATCTATCTTATGAAGAAGAGCCTATTTGTATTCTGGCAAGATAAGTAAAAGAGCTAATGAATAAAAGGATTCCATTAGTGAAAGTATTGTGGAGAAATCATAATACAGAGGAAGCTACTTGGGAAAGAGAAAGTATAATGATAGAGAAGTATCCTCAGTTGTTCACAGGTACAATTTCCAGGGACAATTTTCTAATTAGGGGAGAATTATAACAGCCCGCCCAGCGAAGTCTCTATATCTGGCTACTGTTTGATGTGTTTTGGTAAAATAAGGATAGATGAGAGTAAGTAATGTGTTGTTTTGACAAGTATAGGATTCTGTGTGTATGTGTCATTTGATGAACTATTTGTTTTGGCATGGTCTATATTTGGCGAGCTCTTCTGTTAAGTATCCACCCAACTCAAATATTTTGGCGAACTCAATAAGTTCGTAGTTGTTATTACTTAAGTTTGGTAATTTGGCTAGTTAAGTTGAGACTTAGTTAGAATGGAACTAGACTACTATAGATGATAAAACTTAAATTAAATTAAGAGCATTTAATCACAGGAATTAAAAGAGTTAGTGGATTTATCTGATTTTCCCACTAATCCTTGTCTCTAAAATTAAAAATATAAGGTCAAGCGATGGTCTTTCTGAACATTTTTACGATTTCATATTCTTTCTAGATTTTCTTTGAAAAACTCTTCCAAAACTTAAGTTTAGAAAAAAAAACCTAATTGGAGTAGCGTTCGTAGTGATCAACTAACTAATACGTTAGTGCCAATTTACTGGTAATTACTGATGAACTGTAGGCTATTCTTTAATTCATTTATGTGTTCTTCGTTTTGCATGCTTAAGTATTAAAATGGTGTGTGAAAAAGGAAACTTCCTGATTCTATGTAAGCGTTGTTGATAGAATGATGATCTGATATGTTGAATTATCTTCATTTTAGCTTAAGAAGATAACGAAGGTCCAAGTGAATAGAGCAAGGGCCTGCTTTATAGACTTGTGTTAGAGTTTTTGGTGAGTTCCTTCTACTTCCATGTGTTGTAACTTTATTATTTTATATTACATGTAAGGTAAGTGTTCTTCCTTTGTAAAGGATGAAAAGTGTGTGTGTACGTGTGTGTGTGTGTGTAATGAATGGAAGTTGTTGTGTGGATAATGGTTATCTAAAGTCATCAGTCTAAATGCAGTATGTTTATGATATGAAATAAACGCCACTCTTCACGTTCAAGCCACTACCATCTTCTACTGATATGTATGAACTGATATGATTTGATATGTGAATGAGGAGATATGAAGATATGCTTGTGTAGCCTCCAGTAGGGCAGATGTATTGCAAACCGTATTGACAAATCACAATAAAACATGCTGTTCAGAATGAAGATTATATGAGGAGATAAGGGGGAAAGAATGAATGTGAATAAGTCTGAAAGATATGCTTTTGATTCTGAATTCCGAGGACGTGGCTGACATGAAGATAGATTTGTCTTGATTTATGTTAAGTCGGTGTTTAGTATAAGCCCAAGTTATGAGTTGGTGTACCGAGTTTGTCTAAGTTCTGTATACACCATTGGGCGTACCCTATGTGATGTATATGATCTCTGGAAAAGTTAATATATTATACTAAGTAATGTGTTGAATGATTTTTCTTTGGAATTCACTAAGTTCATATGAACTTATTCTGTTTTTCTTTTTCGTTCTCAAAATATGTTGATTGAAGGAAGTTTGATCAAGGGATACACCAAAGAGCTGTTTAGATTGTGAAATGTTTGTTTTGTGTCCGTATCATGCATGCTTTAAGGGGGTGGCGCCTACTTGTATTTTGAAAATGATGTGTATATAAAACTTCTGTTATTTAAGACCTTGTTTTGATGAAACTTTATAAAGTATTAATGTTTGAGTTAAGTCAATGTATTTTATTACTAAAGTATGCCTAGGTATTTTTTATATTTTATATAAAAAAATAAGAATATTTCAAAATAATATTTATTGTTTTATAAAAGTAATGGATTTTTATAAATTTACAAATCAATTGGAATTTAGTTGATAAGTATGTCATGATCTAGTACAAACTATTTATATCATTCACATGGTGGGTGTGTAAGAATGGCAGTAAATGTTTGTAATTTTTAAATTACGTAAATCGAAATTTGTAAATCTATCTAAAATTTAAATTTATTTATTATCTATAATATTATTTGAGTAATATTATTTATAAATTATCTATCGATATTCGAATTTATAAAAAATTAATTTCAAAAAATTTAATTATCTTTAGGAATGCCAAATTTGCAAAAATAAAACTAATTTCAATTTTTTTTTGGATATCCTAATTTGCAAAAGTTTGAATTTGAATTGGCTAGAATAATTTAGGTTTAAAGGTGTAAAAAACCCTCAAACTTTTTAAAAAAAAAACAATTAAGTCTCTGTCTCTCTCTCTCGCACTCAATTATGTAGTTGAACTTTCAAAATGCATCAAACAGGCCCTCAAACTTCTTAAAAAAAAAAAGCAATTAAGCCCCTGCTTTTTTTCACTCAATTGGATACTTGAACTTTCAAAATACATCAAGAAGACCCTTAAAAGTTTTCAAAAAAGCAATTAAACCCATGCTCTTATTAAAATTAGAAAAAAATTAAAAAATAAAAATTATTAAATTTTAGAAAATTATTAAATTTTAAAATATAAAATTGTAAAATTTTATAAAAATCATAAAAAAACTAGGGTCGTTAATTTGATTATGATTTTATAAAAATTTACAATTTTTATATTTTATGATTTTTATAAAAAATTTCTAAAGTTTAATAAATTTTAATTTTTTCGTATTTTTATTAAAATTTAATAATTTAATAAATTTTTTATTTTTTATAATTTTTTTCTAATTTTAATAAAGCCAAGGGATTAATTACTTTTTTTAAAAGTTTGAGGTTTTTTTATGCATTTTGAAAGTTCAAGTACCCAATTGAATGTAAAAAAAAGTAGGGGCTTAATTGCTTTTTGAAAAAGGTTTGAGGTTTTTTGATGCATTTTAAAATTCAAGTACACAAATGAGTGCAAAAAATGCAAAAATTAATTACTTTTTTTTTAAGTTCGAAAGCTTTTTAGACATTAAGCTAATATTTTATATTCATAATCAAATTTATAAGCATTTTACAACATGTGAATTTAAATATCCGGATTTTAGACTGTTATTCAAATTAATAATATAAATTTAAGTAATAAATGTGTAAAATACCAATCCACATCTACTTCCAATCCATAATTTTAAAATCTAAATTCAAATATAATTCCAAATATTAAATAGGGAATATCTGAATTCGTTGTACAAATTGCCAAGATCTAATAAAAATTACCAAAATTAAATTGGTGGGATTGTCCAAGTTCGGTGTAGGCCGAATCTAGGTGGGCTTGGCCTATAACACCCATCGTCAGTTACCGCTCTCAGATCTCTCTCTTCGTTTTTCTTTTTAATTTCATTTCAAATTTCCGTTTGTTTCTTCTAGTCTTTGATTCTCCGTCATTTCTTTTTCATACTTGATTTGAATCCCTACACTGACTTCGCATTCTCGTTCATTGTAATTATCCGAATTATAAAAGTAGAGATCATCAGAGACTGGCGATCAATTCTCTGTTTCGATTCTGTATATGCGTTAAGAGTGTGATATGGAGGGTTTACCTACAACCACTAAAGGAGATAAACGATGGAGATCGAAGAATCTGCAAACATCCAAGCCTTCTTTGTTGATGGCTTTTTTCTCTTGCATCGCTTGGCTCTATGTCGCTGGCCGGTTCGTATTCTTTCTCTTCGTTTTTATTTTTTGCTTCTCGATATTCAAATCCATTGCGCAAGTTTCGTCGAATTTTTCATTTTGGTTTGTATTTAGAAAGGGAAAAAGAAGATCGTAAAATCTAAATTCGCATTCAATTAAATCAGCTTAACATTTTTTTGTTGTTTATTGGTTTTTTAATAAATTTCCGTAGCTAGCAAATTTATTAATCTGAATTATTTTTTATTTTACGAAAATTTGATGAACATTAGGTTTTTTTCTTTTTCTTCATTTTTCTTTCTCAATTGTTAATTCCTCCGTCTGTTCGTGGAATTTGGTTTTCCATTTCGGACTGTATTTAGGGAAAAGTTAGGATCGTAGACTCTAATTTTATATTCAATTTCACCTTTTTAAAATAAATCTTCATAGCTGAAATTTTGATTAATCTGAATTTTTTTTTTGTGAAAAAGTGATGAAAATTAGGGGGTTTTTTCCCCCATTTTCTTCATTTTTATTTCTCAATTGTTTATTTCACCGTCTGTTCGTGGGATTTGGTTTTCCATTTCTGACAGTATTTAGGGCAAAAATAGGATCGTAGAATTCTAAATTTATATTCAATTAAATCAGCCTAACATTTTTGTTAATAATTGTTTTTAATAAAGTTTCGTAGCTAATAAATTTATTAATCTGAATTATTATTTATTTTGCGAAATTTGATAAAAATTATGTTGTTTTTCTTTGTCTTCATTTTTGTTTCTCAATTGTTAATTCCAATGCGCTAGTTCGTGGAATTAGGTTTTTCATTTCGAGTTGTATATAGGGAAAAGAAAAGATCGTAGAATCTAAATTTATAGTCAATTATATCAGCCTAACATTTTTGTTAATTATTGTTTCATTTCCGTACCTAACAAATTGATTAATCTGAATAAGTTATTTATTATTTATTTTGCACTGATAAAAGATTAGGTTGTTTTTCTTTGTCTTCATTTTTCTTCTCAATTATTAATTTCAATGCGCCATTTTGTGGAATTTGGTTTTTCATTTTGGATTGTATTTAGGGGAAAAAATAGGATCGTGGAATTGAAATTTATATTCAATTAAATCAGCCTAACATTTTTGTTAATTATTGTTTGTTTCTAATCAATTTCCATAGCGAGCAAATTGATTAATCTGAATTACTTATTTACTATTTATTTTGCAAAATATACTGATGAAAATTAGGTTGTGGCAAGATGCGGAAAACAGAACATTACTTGCTAATCTTCTTAAGAAGAACATGGAACAGGTTAGGACTCAAAAGCCAAACAAATTGTTCTTGTCATAGCCTATGTCCTTAGTTACTATTTGTTGTAGAATAGAATGTGTAGTATTTGATTATTGCTCACTGTAAAGTACGATGCTAAGTAATTAGAATGTGTCTATTTTCCCTATGATGTTTGTCTTTCCTATTTGTAGAGACCAAAGGTTCTTACTGTTGAAGATAAGCTGATGGTCCTAGGATGCAAGTACGCTCTTCAATTCTCATTCTTACCACCCATCTCGCTATTTTTATGGTATAATATGACTGTTTCTGTTTTCTTGCATCGTGCTAAAAAATAAACTTGAACTTTAGGGATCTAGAGAAGAGGATTGTAGAAGCAGAGATGGACTTGACGTTAGCTAAGAATCAAGGATACCTCAAGAACCAGTTGCGACAAAGTGAGTCTTTTTCAGAAAAAAAGCTTCTTGCAGTTATTGGCGTTTATACTGGATTTGGTAGTTACTTGAAGCGACAAACATCTAGAGGATCTTGGATGCCTAGAGGTTAGCCCTTCTACTAGTCTACTACTATGCTGTTTTGTTGTTTGAACATATACATGGCTAAATAAACCACATTTTTCTGGTTTTGACAGGTGATGCGTTAAAAAAACTGGAGGAAAGAGGAGTAGTGGTACGATTTGTAATTGGTCGGAGGTATATCATAATCTTTTACATTTAATTCTCATGTTTTTTATATGAATTATTTCTCTTCCTTGTTCTGTTTCATTCCTCTGCTATTGAAAATGCTGCAATTGTTGGGCACAAATGGGATTAATTACTCTGTAATTTGTAGTGCTAATCGAGGTGATAGCTTGGATCGCCATATTGATGAGGAAAATCATAGGACAAAGGATTTCTTTATTCTTGTAAGTGATAAAATTTGAATATGATTGCAAATTTGATTGCTAAATTTTTCTTTGAAGGCCTAGATATCCTGCATGAATGCTAAATCTTTTGTTTGCATGGATAACAAAACCATTCTCGCAATGTTTCTGTAATTGGATGCAAGACTTTGGCTTTTGTATAATTTTCCTTTTCCATTTCCTTATTGAAACCTGACTGACTTAAATGTTGACTTACCTCATTTGATTAATCAGGAGGGTCATGAGGAGGCTCAAGAGGAGCTCCCTAAGAAAGTAAAATTCTTCTTCAGTACCGCAGTTCAAAATTGGGATGCTGAGTTTTATGTAAAAGTTAATGATAATATTGATATTGATCTAGGTGGGACTTCTGCCCTTTTTAGTTGTATAGAATTTCACAACTTTTTGGCTCTTGGCTTATTTATATTTATCCACTAGAAGTCTAGAACTCTAATATATCATCTACCTTTTTCCTACTTGACAGAGGGATTGATTGGACTTCTCGAACACCGACGTGGACAAGACAGTGCTTATGTTGGATGCATGAAGTCAGGAGAAGTGGTTTCTGAAGAGTATGTATATTTGATATGTAGTTTGTTATTGTCTGTTACCTGAAATAGATCTCAACATAAACCTATATAGTTCTTTATACATTTCCCAATTCCTTTAATTGCTTATACCATGTTCAATCTTCTCAACCAAAAAAACAAAAAAGATCCCAATTATAGAAGCTAGAAAATAATAATCATACTCCAGTTTAAATATATTGATAATGCATCAATGAGGACATATAATCATACAATCTACCTATTTTTTTACCTTCCACAACTGTTCCTTTGTTGATTGAAGCATGTCTGGACAGTTTTGTATATATATCTTTGAATGTTTGATTGTGGTTTCTTTTCCTAACTACATCCGGGAAGATATTCATTCTTTTAAATGGTACTTTGAGCTTGAGTTGTTTACATCCTAAGGTTCTGAGTTCAGCTTTTGAGTACTTAAAATTTGTTTATTCCAGGGGAAAGGATTGGCATGAACCTGATTGGTGGAAATTTGGGGATGAGAAATCGTAAGTTATCTAGCTTCTGGATGATTGCACAACCATATTTGTGCTTTTTGTATTTTTCGTACTATACTCTTTTCCCTTTAGAGTGTCATCTTGCTTCATAGGGGTTCCTGTCCTCTTTAATAGTTTCCGGTTATATGATAACTTGATTGGCGTTCTTCTGTTCAGGTACTTCCAACATGCCTCTGGTTCCCTTTTTATTCTCTCCAAAAATCTTGCTCAGTATATCAATGTAAACAGGTTAGTTGTTATTTGTTAATGTATATCTTTTAAAGAATGAGATACACACTACTATGAGCTTCTGAATCTATCAAGAAACTAAGGGGTCTTGACATTAGCGATTAAAATAGTTTGTTGATTCGTTTTTGAAAAGTTTGTGCCATGAACTATTCTGTAATGCGATTAAATTGCTCAAATGTCTTGAGTGAATTTGAATTTTACCTCAGCTTATAATACCTGCAGTGCATCTTTGAAGACTTATGCATATGATGATACATCTGTGGGATCTTGGATGATGGGTGTTAAGGCAACTTATATAGACGATAATCGTCTTTGCTGTGGTAGCATCAGACAAGGTGAACTTGCCTCCATAATATATTCTTGTTAAAACTTTTTACAGCTTTTACATATATATCTGATCTTCTAATTTGCTTGGATAAAAAATTGCAATTTCAGAAAAAGATATAGACAAGTTAACACACAAATCACTTCAATCATTGAATAACTGTCTCTTATTTCACCCTCATTCAGATACTGCATATGAGCTCTAGGACTTGGCCGGTAGTTGCTTTACCTGTTTGATCTTTGGTTGGCTATTAGAAGCATGCACTTTAGCCTTTTGTTTTTATGATATATGGTTTACGGATTTATTTAGGGTTAATTGCACCGAACGTCCTCTACCTATAGCTCAGATTCTAAATTGGTCTTGAAGTACACTAGTATCACATCAATCAAGTTCTTTCATCAAGGTAGCAATTAGCTTGAGCCTTAAATGTCATCTCAAATTTGATGCAAAGCATATTTAAAAGATGTGGATCAAATTGTAATCATGTGCGTACCAATTGCATAGATAGCTTGATATGACGTGTCAAAAAAATGAGCATTCTATTTTTTGTAGCCACATCATATCCAAGGTGTTCATGCAATAGGTACACATGTATTTACAATTTGATCTACATGTTTTAAATGTGCTTCATGTCTTATTCGAACTGCCATTTAACGCTTAAACTGCTAGTTAAACAATATTTTAAGAATATTCGGTGCAATTAACTCATTTGTTTGTCAAATATTCATTTTATGATGCAGGGGGAGCTACTAACTTAACAATGCAGCTTTACATTAACAACCTATATCTTCTACTGTCTAATTTTCAGATAAGGTGTGTTCTTTGGCTTGAGAAGAGAACATGGCTAACTTTTTATCAGTTTAAAGGCCAACTAATTTGAGGGTTATCCGAGCTAGTTCAGATAGATGTTCGAGTGTCAAAATTACTCTTTTGCAACATCATGCGGACATCTTTTTACCGGATACAGCGGCATTAAGGTACTTTTGAGAGTGTCGGATGGATCATTT
Organism: Gossypium raimondii; assembly: GCF_025698545.1. Classification (NCBI taxonomy): domain Eukaryota; kingdom Viridiplantae; phylum Streptophyta; class Magnoliopsida; order Malvales; family Malvaceae; genus Gossypium; species Gossypium raimondii. Next base: position 22,770,250 of record NC_068570.1, read on the forward strand.
TATTAGTAGATATTGATATACGATTTATTTAGGGGGGTTAAACACAGCTTAATACTTTTTTCACAAGCTCCATTCTAGTATTTCATTTCTTCAATGTAGTAGCTTCAAGCCTCCAATACATTTTTCACAAGTGACTGCTATTGATTCCTTTCTTTGAGTTAATTCTGAATGCAGATTGGCTCGATAATTACCCAATCAGACTTGAGTACTTTTTTAGTTGAACTCAAATAGCTTACAAGCACTAGTGTCTCACTTACATCTTTATGTTGAAATGGCAGTGTTGAGGCTTTGATGATTTTGGTGTCTTAGGTTCAAGTCTCCACTTATGATTCTTTCTAGGATTAAATTGTTTTTTTTATAGATTTTATATAAAAATCTAAAAGAACAAAAATATTATCATAAGAATATTTGTTACCTTTTAAATAGAAAGATTTTTGTCATTTTTCAATTAAGTTGATGTTCAATTAAATTGTGACAACGACTCAGTTGAAGACTTAAATGATTTTATATTATCGGACAGTAAAATATGAATTGTGGTGGTATGCTAAACTAAAACCATTGGTTGCAAATTTTGTCAAAGTATAGGGACTAGGAGCAAAATTTGACTCTTTGGTAAATGAATAATTTTTCTTCAATTTCCTCTAAAAGAAGAACTCATAATTTTCGCCCTATTGCCTAAATTTAACCCCATCAGGTGGGCATGGGCAATTGGGTTATTAATTAATATAGCTCACAAGGATTATGGTTCCAATTAACAAAACTAAAGTTAAAATATTTGTAGAAATTCAAAAGAAACAAATAACAAGAATATCTGCGACTGTTTGAAAGAACTATTATAGGTTTTCATTTATCATGATTCTGTTTAAGGGCTCTGTAAGATGAAACCAAAACATAAATTAAAAAGAGATGTAAATTCTTGAATTCCAAAATCCATTTTGATTACTTGATTTAATCATGCAATAATTAAGCTAACCAAATATAATTTTTGAGTTCATTCAACCAATAATTTAAACTCCAAAAATCTAAAATAAAATATGTAAATCCGAATTAAATGAGTGACTCTAAAATGCAAGTGAAAGAAGAAACAGAGAAGTAGGGGTTTATTAGTTTATGGCCTGCTACCTTCTTGTTTCTATCAAACAGGGTTCTCGGAGATGATATTAAATAAGAGACCACTGTTTACGTGGATAAGTAGACTAACTTATCATGATAAGTCCTTTACCTATGACAATGCTTTTTGGTGTTCGCACGTGCTGGAAGTGGGTCCTTTGATTAAAACAAAAAGACCGCCCGACAGCTGTCTCTACTATGTTTAAAACATGACAACAGTTGAGGATTCACACCATTTTTTAACTTTGAGCTATAACCCTATTTTATTGTTTAAAACAATTTATATAATTTTTTATAATTAAATTTAAATAAAAAATTCATTTCTAGAACAATGAAATAAGCTATTTGGGGGAGTTCAGGCATGGGTTTGAAAATTTAAAAAAAAAAAAAATCTCAACTTAACCCCATTCGATGAATGAACATTTTATGTGTAAAGTTTAATCACTGTCAAAAAATAAGTGAGAACAATAAACGACTTTAAGAGTAACAAAATAAGCTAAGTGGGTATTTGGTCTTTAAAATGTAAGACAATCACATCGACTCAAGGTAATATTCGAAATCTAAAAGGAGAATGCAATTATGTAATCTTACATTACTGTTGGAAATCGATTCCATGAATCAAAAATACCCTAAGAATTTTCCTGGATTTAATATAGATGTAGGTGTCAGTTATAGATTTAATATCAATACAGGTATTTGTGATAACACCGATTATTTAACGAGGTTTAGGTTAAATGTATTATTAAATTTATAATTTCAAACTAAATATATTAATTAAGGGAAAAATTAAAATAAACCTTTTAAAATAATTGAAAATTATAGAAATTCAAATTCAAATACACTTTATTTTAAAATGATAATATAAAGAATGAATGGTGCATTTGGTTAAAAGAATCTAAGATTCACTATTCTTGAAATTATATTATTATGTTTGGGTAAATAAGATTACCCTGAACCAATAATATATTTGACAAACACATAATTTTGAACTAACATACATATGGCTCTCATTTTCTCCCCGGTTATCATTTCAATTGGGAAAGATTGGTTTTTATGCATTAGGACGGAAAATGGCCATCCCTCCTATTTTCTTTCCTCTCACTTTTCTTTCCAACAAAACACACTCAAAATTTATTTTTTTCCCCACTTTTTCACTCTTTCCTCCCATTCGTCTACTTTTCCACTTAACCAAACATAGCCTAAAGGATAAAACATAAAGCAAACCAACCAAAGCTCTAGCCTCATTTAACAAATAACTCAAACTAGAAAAATCTAATTGATCATACTTAAAGCTTATTTATCACAAGTGCACAATCACTTTCAAGTATAATGTTGCGGAAGTCCAAGAATGACAAAGAGACATTTAATCCTTGAATTTGATAATTTTTTCCATCATGATCATTGAACTTTTCTTTGTCCACATTATTCATGAAATTTGGTAGCTTTTTTCAATCTTCTCCTTAAACTTGTATTCCATTGAAGTGTAATGACATGGCACCGAAATTGTCATTTCATCACCTAAAATTTTTTAATTTTTTGTGTATCTTTTAGATTTTATATTAATTTTTTTAAATGTCAAGTGATGAAATGATACTTTAAGAAAGTACCACGTCGTCACACTTTAATGAAATCCAAGTTTATGAACCAAATTAGAAAGGTTTACCAACTTACAAAACTAATGTGGAGCCAAAGAACAATTTAAGGACCAAATGAAAAATATTACCAAATTTAAAGACTAAATCTTAGTTTATCCAAAGTTTTGATGAAATTTAAGGCAGGTAGGCCCCTGCCTCCTGGCAACCCACATCCTCAATTGAGTACACCTGGTCAGTGTGTGTAAATGCCATAACTTTATCAATCAGAAAAGCAGCGGTGGAGCCCACCTGTGGGACCCGCCACTAGTAACGACTTTTATAAGGCCACTGACTTATCATATTCCATTTTTACCTGAAAAGAAATTAAATTTCGCAATCTAGTCCCTGCCTTTTTTTTCTTCTTTAAATTTTAATTTTTTAATTTTTGAGTATTTCACTATTTCTCTCTATTTATATTCCATTTCAAAAATCGAAGTCTAGAGCTTCAAACACTGATTTTCGCCTGAAAATTTTCTTTTCATTTTCCACTCAGGTATGTATGATTCTTTGAAAACAGAAAAGCTTTTCCTTTTTCCTTATTTATTTCCACTTTAATTTTTCTTTTTAAAATTTTTTCCATCGATTTTAAGTTCAAAAGTAAAGGCTCTAATTGATCAAGAATCAAGATTAGGTTTCCGTTTAAATTCCACGTTATTATCGATCTAATCTCGATCCTTTGGGTGATTTTGAATTAGATCAGTTCTTTCTTTGTTTTTTTTTTTTTTGGTTGTCTGCTTTGTATCTGTTTGTTTTGATCTTTGAATCGAATCTTTATGTTCTGTTTGGTTATTGAGAAAATGGACGAATCGTGGACGTAGAAAACTAAAATCATTTCAGCTTTGACGGTAACTTTTCGCTTTCTCTTTTTTCAGTCGGAGCTGCGTTGTTATCTTTGTTCGCTGTTTTGTTGATGATCAGTCTTGATTCTTGATATCTTTTAATTATAATCAGTTCCAATGGTTTTTAAAAGCATTACTTTGTGAAAGCTAAACACGCTAGAATTCACTCGAATTTTGAATTCTTTAAGTTAAACTGCACTAGACTCTGTTTTAACGATAATATCAAAAGGTATTTACAATAATTATCGAATAGGATACATATGCAAGGATACTCTAAAGATTATTATTTGTTGATTGGAATCAATTGACTCTCCTACTAAGGAATCTAAGACATTTTATCGAATTTGATACTTGTTTGCATAGAATTTGGAGTGCAGGTATGATCAATTTGTGTTTTTTCTTTTCTTTTCTTTCTTGGGTTGCCAAACTTACTCATGTTAATATTTGGTGAAGTTTCACAGAGGAGGAATGGCTTCTGAGAAGAGGTCTGCTCTCAATAAAGAACTTCTTTTCTTAATCTTACAGTTTTGCAACGATGAAGGATATAAACGAACAGCTCATATGTAAGTTTCAGTTCAATCATGTTCTAGAATGGATGTTTTACTTCTATGTCTTCTGTTTTGATGCTTGGAACTGATTTGATTTGTAGATTTGAGCGTGAGAGTGGATGTTACTTTGACATGGAGTTTTTTGAAGACTTGGTGCTGAACGGAAAGTGGAATAAAGTCGAGAAATATCTTTCTGGTTTCGCAAGCATCAATGACAACAAGTACTCGACCAAGATTTATTTTGAAATCAGAAAGCTGAATTTCCTTGAGGCATTGGACAAGTGAGGGATATTGGTTCTCTTCTATAAGCATTTAGATAAGCATCTTCATGCAAATGTGCGCGTCAAGCATTTATTTTACATGCAATTGGTTGATTGTTGCATCAGAAATGATCGTGCAAAGGCTTTGGATATCCTGATGAAGGACTTGAAAGTTTTTGCTCAGGACAATGAAGAGTTATATAGAGAAATGACTCAGCTTTTAACATTAGATAATTTCAGGTACATGTTTCACACAAATGGTTAACTTCGGATTTTTGCAGCATTAGCATGATGATATGAGAGTTAAAAGATCCACCTGGGTTTTACAGGGAACATGAGTTGCTCTCTATGTATGAAGATGCAGAGTCTTCAAGGAAAATTTTGATGGATGAACTCAAGAAACTTATTGAAGTGAATCCAATTTTCCATGGAAAACTGAAATTTCCTGTCATCAAAAGCCAAAGGTTGAGACGTCTCATTAATCAAGGGTAGCAGCCTTTCTCTCAGTTTGTTGGTTTCCCTTCTTCTTTATGTTACGTTAGCCTTTTCTGAATAGATTTTATTCATCTCTTCAATAAAGTTAATTGAAATTACTTTTTAAATCTGTCTGTTGCAGCTTCAGCATCTACTGAAATTTTCCTTATTTCTAGACTTAAAGAACTAACTTTTTATTGTGATCTAACAGCCTAAACTGGCAGCACATTCAATGTAAATATCCTCAGCCTAATCCTGATATAGAAACTCTCTTTGAGGATCATGTTTGCCAATGGCCACATGATCATTTGTTCATGCAATCCACTGACAATCCACAGGTAAGGGAAGGGGAAAATTTCCTTTTGGTTTCCTTCTCCCAACAATTATAAGGACAGCAATTATCTATACAATGATGCTTATGGAATGCTTTTAAATTTTAATGTTTAGCTAGATGCATCACTACCTGTTTTCCCGTCCAGCTGGTTTTGTGGCCCTTCTACTGTAACTCAAGCTGTTTCTAGAGAAGATATCTGTGTCAGTGGTCCAATAACATCAGGTAGGGGTTATAATAATCATATTGGTGAGTTTCAGGTCTCAGAATTGAGGTGATTTAATGTATTCATTCTGTACATTTAACAATGTTTTTCTTACCTTTATTGCCACCTATTTAGTAGCTACAACTTCAGTTAATATGAGGGATTCCAATACCATGTCTCAGAATAGCCTACTGGGAGCTGAATATGAGGTAAGGAGGGCCAAGGTTACTGCAGCTTTATTTTTCACTGCTAACTCTAAAATTATTCATTTACCTTGATGCTTAGGTCGCATCTACTGTTCTTCATTCTGGTCGAAATCACAGCCCTGAATCCAGTGTTTCTGATGACTTGCCAATTATCTCCATGAATAATGGTATGCTTCAAAATTTTGAACCAGTCAGCCATACCGACTTGCCCAAGACTGTTGCACGGATATTGAATGAGTCATCTTCTCCAATGAGCATGGATTTTCATCCTGTACAGCAGACATTTCTTCTAGGTTAGTTGCCCTGCATGTCCTCCCCCTAAGCGCTTGTCATCGTTATAGGGATTATTTGATTGAATAGTCTATCTTGAATGATGTTCACCTATTAGTTTTGGTTCTTTCAGTTGGAACCGACATTGGGGACATTGGGTTGTGGGATGTTAATTTAGGGGTAAAAATGCTCTCAAGAAATTTTACGGTTTGGAATATTGGAGCATGCTCCACAATGTTCAAGGTTTGTCCCTTTGAATTTGATTTACATATCTTTGCAAGAAATGTTTTGTTACTTGCATCATATTAAACCTGAACATATTTGAATAAATGCAGACAGCCATGATGAAAGATCCTTGTATGTCTGTTAATTGTATTTCTTGGAGTCCAAATGGTTCTTTCTTTGGTAAGTTCAATGTATTATTGGAAAACTTTATTTAGAAATAATATCTAATGAATCGGATATTGTTTTAATTGTACAACAAACTTTTTCTCTTCTTGAAAATAGGGATTGCTTATTCAAAACATATTGTGCAATTATATTCGTACCATGGTGTCACTGATGTTCAGCAGAAGTTGGAGGTAGCTTCATGTTTTTTATCTGGTTCTACAATTATTGATTTCAATGGCCTGGACCTGATATTAACTTCTTATTTTCTTTTCTTTTTTAAATTTTAGATTGATGCTCATGTTGGTGGTGTTAATGATTTAGCATTTGCTACACCTAGCAAGCAACAGTTGGTCATAACTGGTGGCGATGACAAGCTAATTAAGGTGGTTTTTTAATCTTTCTCTCGGATAGAAATTTTTCATCATAGAGGAACTGATCCATCAACTAGCTGATTTCTTTTTCTTTTTTTTTTTAAGGTATGGGATGTGATTACTGGAGTACAAATGCATAATTTAGAAGGCCATGAAGCTCCTGTTTATTCTCTCTGCCCTCATTGCAAGGATGGTATTCATGTAAGAGTTACTCTTGATTTACTATACTAATAATGTGTGGCATTTTAGATCTGTTGGTGATCATATAACATATTTGATACCTTTTCTTCCAGTTTATATTTTCAACATCAGTGGATGGAAAGATAAAAGCATGGCTATATGACAACATGGGTGCCAGAGTTCATATTGATGCTCCAGGTCTGGCATGCACAACAATAGCATATAGTGCTGATAATAAAAGGTTTGATCTGTTTTCCATGAATCTTCATTCAATGATATAGAATGTTATTTTTTCAAATGATAGATGTACTAATTTTTGGTGTTTTAAATGGATATTTTCACAGGCTGTTTTCATGTGGGACGAATAAAAATGGAGAATCATTCCTTGTTGAATGGAATGAAAGTGAAGGTGATGCTAAAAGAACCTACCAAGGACTTTGTGAAAATTCTTCAGCTGTTGTGCAGTTTAGTCCAATTAAGGAGAATTTCCTGGCGGCAGCTGATGACCATGTTATTAAAATATGGGATATGGATAAGGTTGAGCAATTGACAATTATTGATGCAGGAGACTTACCAGTAAGTTCTTTAGTCTTTCAGTCTTACTTCTTTAGAAGTGTTATGCAGAGAAAGTTTCTAAAATTTCAGGTTGAAATTACATTTATGTTGAAATTCAAGTAAAGGTTTCACTGTAGTACATATAAAGGATAGTCTAAGATATCTACTTCTTTTCTAATTTGAAGGCAAACCCACATATACGATTCAACAAGGATGGGACCTTGCTGGCTGTTATTGCAAGCGAAAACAAAATCAAGATCTTGGCAACAGCCTATGGCCTTCAGTTGCTGAATGCATCAGTAACTGGTTTTGTTAATTCCTCTTCAGATGTCTCTGATGGTCCAAGAAAGGTCTGCATTTTAGTTGTTATCCTACTGCTGCTGGTAGAAATTCACATTTCCTGATTCTTTTTGTTTGGTTTAGCATGTAATAAATCCAAGTGTTGCTAATTTCGGAGAAGCTGATGCCCATGTCCCAACCGTGAGTAATCATGAACTGAAATTTTCCTTTTTGTGGGATAAATATCAAAGCTACCCATGAACTTTGGTCTATATATGGTACATGAATTTTGATTTTGTGCAGTTGCATACATGAAATTTCAATTTAATTCAATTTTCACAAAACACTAACACTGTTTGGTTGTTATCCTATTGCTGCTAGTAGAAATTCACATTTCCTGATTCTTTTTGTTTGGTTTAGCATGTAATAAATCCAAGTGTTGCTAATTCCGGAGAAGCTGATGCCCATGTCCCAACCGTGAGTAATCATGAACTGAATTTTTTCTTTTTGTGGGATAAATATCAAAGCTACCCATGAACTTTGGTCTATATATGGTACATGAATTTTGATTTTGTGCAATTGCATACATGAAATTTCAATTTAATTCAATTTTCACATAGCACTGACACTGTTTTCGACATAACACCATTTTGCATTTACATATTGCATATATAGATAATTATGTTTATCCAACATGAAAATAAATGAATGTGTTCATCTTTGCAAATGTTTACGATTGAATCAATATCAAAGTTTCATATATATAATTGAATTAAAATCAAATTTTCATGTGTATAATACTATCACATCAAAGTTCATATATTACAATGTACATTGGATCAAAGTCCATGTGTAAAATTTGAGATGCCCAGTTTTTTTTCTAGGATTCATACGGTGTCACCTTGTGCAAATTGTCCATTTTTGTTCGAGAACATGTCCTATGCTAACTTATCAGCCTCCCTGCAGAACTGCGATGAGGAAAGGATAAAGGATGCAAAGCAAAAAATTATTGATAACGCCAATAACAAATCAGGTGTTTGTAAGATCATCCAAATCAGCATGCCTTCTCAGTGCAAGTCCTTGCAACTCAATGGTTATGGGGAAGCAGACAAGGTAAATATCCTCAGTAAGAAATTTCATGGTATGAGGACTTAACAAGTTCAAATTTATTTGCAAATATTTTCGTTCAATGCTTTCATCCGGGTTATATCCTCTTTCTAAATATTTGCTTTGAGAGAGCGAAACCTCTAAAGCTTAGTTAACCTGGTTACATACTGCAAAGTAATTTTATCATTATCTCTTTCTCTGACCACTGCAGATATCAAGGCTGATATACACCAATGCAGGTAATGCCATTTTGGCATTAGCTTCAAATGGCACACATTTGTTATGGAAATGGCCTCAAAATGACCTTAATTTGAGTGGAAAGGTAACAAAGAACCAATTAATATTCAAAACTTCCGGGTTTCAATTTATAATTCTTCATTAGTTGGATGTTTAGACGTAATTTTGTGGAAACATTCTATGTAGGCTACAACCGATGTTCCCCCTCAACTGTGGCAACCAAGAAGCTGCTCGCGAATGATGACCAATGACCTTACAGACAGCACGCCTGAAGAAGCCGTGCCTTGTTTTGCTTTGTCAAAGAATGATTCATATCTGTTGTCAGCATCAGGAGGGATAATTTCCCTATTCAACATGCTGACATTTAAGGTTACTTTCCAATTTCTTCTATGCAACCGTTTGTTAAAGTTTGTACGAAATCCATGCGAATCACGGTCCACTAACTTTCTAGTTTCTACTGATTAAAAAGAAATTACAGTCAACTAGATAATCTCGATCTTTTCTTGAGCAGAGGATGATGTCTTTCATGTCACCATCACCTGCGGCAACAAGCCTAGCTTTCCACCCTCAGGATAACAACATAGTTGCTATTGGAATGGATGACTCCACTATATTGATATATCATGTCCGTTTCACAAAGGCATGTTTCTCCCCCTTTAAAGAGAAATATATAGTTGTCTGCAAGATAATGTTTTGAAGAGACGTCCTGAGACAAGGTGGTTGTTTTTTATTCACGCAGGTTAAAAGCAAGCTCAAGGGTCATTCTGGAAGAGTCACCGGGCTTGCTTTCTCTACTGCCATGGATTTGCTTGTTTCTTCTGGAGAAGATGCTCAGGTTGGTTTTTCTTTATACCTTAAATCAGACCTATAAATTAAGCAAGTCAGGTTAGTTGTAGATGGGGTCAATTATGATTTTAAAACTTTCAGGTCATTTTGGGTTCACGTCATCTGGATTTATCAGTCGGTTTCTTCAAATTGGGTCATTTTAGTTGAGTTGGGCGGGTTCAGGTTATTGATCAAGTTGGGTATTTGGGTCAGAATTGATTGGTCTAACTTAGATATAAACCATCTCACTATCATAACCCTGCTCTATTGAGAAATCATTGGCAAATTGTAGTCTGATTTTTCAAGGTGACAGAAACTCATAAATTATGTTTTGTACTTTGTTTCCCCCCTATAACTGCAGATTTTCACATGGAATCTTGGTGGATGGGGGAAATGTAAAAGCAAACAATTGCAGTTCCCCGATGAGAGAATCCCAGTAAGGGGTTCAAATACCATGGTTCAGTTTCATCAGGATCAAGTAAACTTCCTCGTTGTGCATGAGACTCAACTTTCAATTTATGAAGCCAAAGAATTAGGATGTGTACAGCAGGTATGCCTCTCTCCCTCTCATTGATATGCAAAGATGCTTTGTTGAATGAAGAAGTGGAAGGACGGAAAGATAAGAGTGGAAATGCGGAAAGAAAATAGCATTTAGCGTGGTTAGTAGGATAGAAAAGTGAGGGAACAAAAATAGGAAATCCGTATTTCATAGTAATGCATAAAAAAAAAAATTTAAACTTTCTAAATTGGGATGATAAGAGAAAATAAACTGAGAAAATTTTAAGTGTGTTTATCTCTAATTAATCAACGGAAAGAAGATTACTTTTTTTTTCTTTTCATATTTTTATCTTTTAATTTTTCCAATTTTTGTCGAGTGTAGTAAGGAAAGTTTAAGGGTTTGTTTGGTAGAATAGAAAAATTGAAGGGTGGAAAGAAGAGTGTAAAAGTGGAAAAAAAATCAATTTTGATTGTGGTTAGTGAAAAAGAAAAATGAGGGTAAAGAAAATAAGAAATATAATCATTTTTTTATTTTCGTGAATAAAGAATACGCCATTTCAATTTGAAATGATAGGAGGATCAACCTATTAGTTCAACCTAGAACCGACTGGTTGTCATATAATTGGAATGCACAAAACGAAGCTGAAAAAACCGGGTATAAAACCAGATGAACCGGCTTCAATATTTTCCGAGTTTTTAACTTTTTCTTTTGTTAATTTAGCCCATATTAATTATTTCTTCTAAGTGTGCTTGTTTTCTAAAAATTTTTCTGTTTTCTTTTAATTTTAATGAAATTTTTGTTTTTTACGTGACAATTGTTGAACCAAAAGTTCAGTCGGTTAAATTAATAATTTGATCGATTCAATCATCGATAATATTGGTTTAATCATTTAAGTAGAATATTTAATCTACTCTTGTATTCACAGTGGATTCCTGAAGATTCTACAAGAATATCGCAAGCAACATTGTCATGCGATAGCCAGATGGTATTTGCGTGCTTTCTAGGGGGAATAGTGTCAATATTCGGTGCTTCAGATCTCCAGTTAAAATGCCAGATCCTTCCCATTTCCTATCTTCCTTATACTCCAAGGTATGTCCACATGGTTCATCTGCAATTGCATGCATAGCCTTCCCCTTTCTGAATTCTATTTTTAACTGTTTATTTGATAATTTTAAACACAAATAAGACCAGATAAAAATAATCAATACTTTTTATACAAAACACAAAATTGACTAAATGTTCAAATTGAAGGGTTTTGTTTTTGTTTTAAAAGCATCTCTAGGGATTAGATTATTTACATAAGGATTAAATCTTTTTAAATGTGATCAAATAAGGACCAAGGCTTTTTAAATGGTTAAGTAAGAGCCAATTTTTTTCGAATTTGCTCGAATTAGGGCTTTCCGAATGTTGTTTGAAATCATGTTGTTTACTCTTTTTCTTTTCTAAGTAATATCTGGCTTGGTTTTCATATGTTATATTTCAAACAATTTTGTATTACAAATTGGGGCGAAATGCTTGAAAAAAGCCCCTAATTTGAACAATGTTGAAAAGGTCAACTCGTAAAAGGTTTGGTTTCAATTTGCGGATATCGAACAAAATATGAAGATACAAATGTTAGAACTTGAAAAATCATGTAAGCTATTAAGTTTAATAGTAGGTTTTCTGAATATAATGAATGGTGGGTGCAGAGGAAATGTGCACCCCCTTGCCGTAGCTGCAAATCCACATAAACCAACACAATTTGCAGTGGGACTGACAGATGGTGCAGCAATCGTTTTTGAGCCTCAAAAACCTGGTAATTCATGGTACCTTGCTGAATATGAGCCTGCAACTGCAAGCAGCTGCTTGCTCCAAGATGATTAAAAATATGTGAACCAATATTTTTAATTGCGCGTATACATAGAGAAAGACACACACGCATATATGTTTTAGATTTCAGAATCTTTATACATATCTTTTTGTCCCGTGTAATATTTGTTTGTCTTAGATTCGACAATCTTTATATTTGCATCTGTTTTAGTCTTTATTTTTCCTTTAAATTAACTCAAATCACCTTCTAAATTAATGTATCAGATTGTTGATTTTAAAATGATTAATCAAATTTTAAGTTCAGATAATTTCGAAATCGAATAAGTTATTTCTAGCGTAAGCTATTTTGATTCAATTGGACAAAATGACAATTTAAATTGTGGATTTAAATATCTACCATTCTAATTTGAATATTAATCTGAATTACTTATTTTGCGGATTTGGAAATGAATATATGAGTCTACCCTCCATAATTTTAGTTTCAGATTTATTTAAATATTTGATGGATAATACAAATTGTATTTAATTACTTAGATAATTGGCGAGGTTAAATCAATTAGATATTTTCAAAAAGTTGGAAATATTTACACGTTCATATGGAACGGGAAGTGAGGTTAAATTGAGTTAATGGGATTCAAATAAAACTGGAAAGCTGTTCAGTGTTCACTACTACATCTATGTCATGCAAGCACAATTGTAACACCAAAACAAACATAAGCAAATCATCAGTACCTTAAAGAAAACATGAGTACCATTATTTAAATTGCCATTAAGTTCTAACCCACACTTTTCTTTTCTTTTTTACAATCTTCAAGCATCCACCTTTGCTGCTGCAGATGCATAACTTACACTACTGTCTCGTGTACTTTTGCACTGACTCGATTGCTCGTACCGTAAGAATTTTATCTTTATTTTCGTCGAGCTGTTGCTCAGCATCTGAAATATACTCCAACATAACCGAACGACCATTAATAAAAAGTTTGGGAACTCAAAAGTGCCATTAATAAAATTGATATAATAGGTAGTTTGGGCAATTTTTATTGTTGTTAAAAGGGTTGAAAACTTGGCTTTCAAGAAAGCTTAAAACACTTACATGAAGAAAAACACTAATAGGATGACGTCCGCAGATCGTGTTGTCGTACTCAGATAAATATTGTTTGAATGCATCTGCATCTCCAGTTTCTATTATATCCATACCCATCTTGTCTAGCGCCTCAATTGATTTGTGTATGGCCCCGTACTTCTTGTCATAGTACATATAATTGAACCTGGCACAAAAAGCAAATATTACTTGGACTGGGGTGCAAGTGTCGGATGCATGTGGGTATGGTTAGATTTTTCTAGGTTTTTTCATGTATCTGGAGGATCCTTGGAGGTGATATCCCCATATCTATGTGTAAGGCATGAGTGTCCGATAGAGGTACTTCAGGAAAAAAGAAGGGCCAGAACAACCTAGGTTTGCAACACAATGTAGAAAACCATAACCGATATTGGTCTATACTCCATATCCATCCAAACATTGATTAACTTCGGCTAGGGCAAATCATAGAATAGAACCATGGACCAAATTTAAACCGTTGAACAATAAAATTTCTTTAAAAGAAAAGGACGTTTATTTTTGATAGGGTATGGAGTGAATAAACATCATCATTCGCCAGTCAGATGACTGGTGTTTTGAAAATTTTAAAGAGCAGCGAGTAAAATAAGAACTCAGAATAACATTTCATGTCGCCAGGAAAAGTTTACAGTCTACATCACATGCTACTTTCTTCTTAGGAGTTCGAGGGTGGTGTTGCTAGTAAACTAGGCCGCAGCAATATTCTAAAGTGTAGCTTGTATGCATGTAAGACATATTTTAGCTGCATGTGCATTGTTATAAATTAAGATGAAAGTTATAGGGAACAAGCGGCTGAATCAAACATACCGAGAACCCCAGTGACAAAAATCTGATGACACGGAGAAGAAATTATGAGGATCATCTACATATTTGGCCAACAACTTCCCGTACATTGCTTCATTTTCAGCGCTAAGAGCACCGACCAAAATGGGTATGATTTTCACTGGATGCCTGTAACATCAGCACCCAAATCAGCTTCAATTAGAAACAAGTTTAGAGCCTCTTTGATTATAAGGGGGGAAAAAAAAGAGGTTTTACCCCTCAAATACTTTTGAAAGATATGGCAAGTGCATTTCCATGCTATGCTCAGCTTCATCAACCCGGAGATTCATCAATTCAAATTTTCCTGTAGCTTTCAGCTCTTCAATGACTGAAATATTAAACAAATATAACTCACTTAAGTTTAGTATAAAGGACCACTTAAACACACAGAGAACTGCAGAGCTTTAGGGATAAAAAGTTAGAAGAGGGCAATATATTAGACATTTCAAACAACAAAAGGTCAATTCACACACTATTCATCTCAACCCGAAGGAAATAAAATAACACACAAGACCAAAAACCACAGTCAATCAGCTGCAACTAACGTATGAGAAATCATGCTGGAGTTAGTAACAAAGCTAATATATGATATGATAAGACAAGAAGAAAGGTGGGGTTTCAGCGTCAAAGAAAAATGGACATCACTTTACCTTCCAAATCAATGGGTAGGTCCCCTATTGGTGTCTTGTAAACCGTAGCTGTCGAGAGAGCGCATTTTGGAGTGTAATAATGGTGAGAAGGACCAAGAAGGAATACCCGAGTGCTGAAATTGAAAAATTTTCCAACATGTCAGCAAGTTTTGGAAATGAATGAATCCGATGAAGTAGTTACCTTTTCTTGTTCAAATACTATAATTTGAGCAATCAGTTCCACAATTTTGCATGACATTTGAACAAAATTTGGCTCAAAACTGGAAGTAATGATAAAAGAAAAATGAATGAGGATATTTCCTGAGAATTGAAATACATTCTAGCAATTTAAAGAGGAGAAATATAATAAAAAGACGCACATGTTTGTCGGGTCAATGTTACCAAAAGCATACGCAGCAGCACGACCTGAATATGAGTAGCCGGCATGCCTGAATTCCCAAGCCACCGTTTCAAACAAAACCAACACAACATATTAGAATATACATACATACATACATACATACATAAATACATACATACATACATTAATGTTAGAATAGGAACACACGATGAGGTGAAGCAACAAACTTACGGAGCAATTACGCCTCTTACATCAGAAGATTTAGGCAAGCCAGCCGCCCTGATCCATCCATCAAGCTCTTCCGATAACTTGTTCGCTGAAAAAAAGAATGTATATATATACACACATATACTAATATGGGAATCGGCAAGGTAACAGTTTAAGAACTAAACAATATTAGCATAGCGAAGAAAAAGGTTCAAACATACTCCACGTCCCTGTACCTTTTGTACATTTGAAATTTAGTCCTACTACTTTCATTGAACTTAGAAAAATGAAAGGAGTTAATAGTTGGACCTAAAATTTGAAATATGAAAAGTAAAAGATAATTAAAAGATTTCGGTTTTGTTTTACAAGTTATGGAGAATGAATTACCCAAATCCTTTCAAATACAAGTCGAAATTATTAATCTTTTCAACTTCAGAAGAGCAGTGCAGTAAATAATATCCTAATGTAACACTTAAAATTATTAAAATTTTTCATCTCTTAAAGCTTTATTTAATTTATGTTCCATAAATAACCCTACGAAATTACTTAGCTCAGCTCCTATTTTTTCCCTTTTTTAAAAAAAAAAACCTTCTCTCGAATTAAACGATATTTTTGCTACGATTTCATCATTCGTAGAAAAAGATGAGCAAAATCCAGAACCGAAATTAGATTATGAAAATCGATAGGGTTTCGAAGGAAGCAAAGAGAAGATAAGTAAAGCGCGCTGTAAAAGGACTTACGGTTATCAGTGTACCAAGATCCTGCATGCGAAGCTCTTCTGATTTTCTCCATTGAGAATCGGACCAAAGCCCTAATTTTTTTAAAAAAGAAATTATTTTTGCCGACGGAATTGGATTTTAGATTCAGATAATATATTAGCAATGAAAAAAGAAAAGAAAAATATAAATTAAAATAGGACTCTGTTTAAAGATTAACTGAATCTATCTGTAGTGGAAGCTTTGCGAAGTGTGAAGTGGAAGAGACGTGATTTTAAGAATTTAGTTAAGGGTAAATTCTAGATTTAGTCACTTATGTATATTTTAAATTACGTTTTGATTATCGAACTTTAAAAATTACGATATAATCACTAAAATAAAAAGAAAACTACTTCTATAATCAACAAGCGAGAAATCTCCAAAGAGAAAAACTTAAAAGAGTTATATTGAATGAATCAAAATAATGAAGGTGTGTTTAATGAATAATGAAAATATCTTTATATAAATTAACGAAGTAATTCCAGTTGAACAAAATAACTAAACAATTAGAAATATTCAAAATGTTTTAAATTTCGAAATAAATAAAGAAGAAAAACATAAAACTTAATAAATAAAATATTATATATATATATATATATTCAAAATTAAGTCTTAAAATCAAATGCAATATGATTTAAACTCGGATTAAAATGTGAAACTTGTAATTTCTCATAATAATCCCATCCAGAAAATTTACTTTGTAGCTTTCAATAAAATGATATAACTTGAGCCCCCAACTCAAAATCAAGTGATTAAAAGAGCATTTTGAAGCTAAGAGTTAGCTCTATCATCAGTCAGAAGACATCTCGACCCAGAAATGTCTAAATCTCATTCAAAAATGCATCGCAAGTTAACTGATTTTTTAGACTTGAAAATTGGTTAATTTGGTAAACTTAATTTAATAAATTTCACCCTATCCGTGTATGTATAAAGAGGATAATGACTCATTGACCAAAATGCAATAAACCAATAACGTTAGTGATCATATCTAGTATTCAAGGTTGGCTTCAAAATTCAAATTGGTGCCTTAGTTTTTTCAATTTGATACTTGGATTTTTTTTTGTCCCAATTAAGCAAGTTCAATGCATTTGATACATGAGTTTTTTTATCTCAATTAAGGGTTTATGTTTTTTTACTAGCGCTCCCGTGTCAAATATTCTTTGGGACTCATAATGTTATTTAACGTGTCATAATGTTCTATTGATGCCGATGCTAAAACTTTTGTTCTGTTAATAGAGCTTGTTCTTCACCATCTATGACGAGTGTTTGTTATTATTTTCTCTCTAAATTGTATGTTTCAATGAATTAATGAATTTACCTTTTAAAAAAACCCTCAAAAGTTTAAAAACATTAAATATCAAGTTAAACAACAAATGGTATATTAACCTTTTAAAGTATGTCTAATTATGTTGCCTGTTTCTATATTTACATAATTGAAATTTAGACTTGCGCTAGACGTGAACAAGGACCTTTCTATTTTCGGACTAAGGCAGTAAATAAAAAATTTAAAATATGTTATAAAATCAATAGACAAATGGTAAAGAACAAATAAAATGTGGTAGCAATAGAGAATGCATTTTATTGACCAATGAGGATATTTATAAAATTTCTCTAAAATTGTTATTTATAGGCATAAGAAATATAAATGAAGTAGAGATCTACTTCTAATGACTATTAAATTTAAAGTATATCAAAATTTATCTTGATCTTGATTGATACCCATTTAATAAGATATTTATAATGCTCCCCATTAGTAGATAATATGCATCGTTAAAACATTACTAAGATAAAAAAAACCCCGTGAGAAAAAACTACTAGTGAAGGAAAAAGAATACACATATCTATAATACGCATAATATGCTGCCTCATTAAAAACCTTACCAGAAAAACCGAATGGGACAAAACATCGATTAAGGGAAAAAGAATACAGCGCGTATTTACTCCCCTCATGAAAACATCACATACTTTCTCATATTCTACATATTCAATCTTGAATACTAGTTTTTCAAATGACTATTTGAATGTATTTGTTAAACATTTATATCACTATTCTTTTGAAAGTCATGAGTGAAGGAAAATTTGGGGAAAATACATTTTGATCTCTTCAGAGTTTCAATAATAATCATAGCAAATTTTAATCATGATTCTTCTATAAAAACACAAATAGGTATTTTGGACCATTAAGCCTCATTCAATTACTATTTATCACATATATTCAAATTATTTCAATTCATATAAATAAATAATTACCGAGAATTTCAATATGCTTCTAGCATCCTAAATCCTTCAAGGATTTTAATATAAATTTTACTATATAGTGGTTCATAAAAATAGTGGTTCATAAAAGGTTGTAATAATAACCATTAGATGCAAGTTAAATATTTTATGAATTGTGAAAATAATATGTCTAAAAACTTCATATTTTTATTCCACTTTTTGCAAAACTACTTCATTTGCACCCTTACTAGTTTTATATCTTTAGATATTTGACTCTTGGTCTAAAACTCTACTAATTTAATTGTACTTGAATTGTGTCTTTCTATTTTGATCAATTTATTCTATATCTATATTTCTCAATAGATTTATTCAATATCCTCCTTTTATTTCATTATTTCAATAATAATATTGCATGCAAAATTATTGTCGACCACTTTTATTTTTAGGTTCCACATTTTCTCGAATTGACATAACTTATCGAGATCTCTTATTTTCATTATTTTAAAATTCAGTTTTAGGTATCTAATCTCTTTTGGAGTTTTACTTATTATGTCTTGGGTCTCTTCTAGAGCACCCGCCTCCACTATATGACCATCTACAAAAAATTTCATATTTGGAACCGATCTGTTATTTATTCTAACTGATTGCCCTACTAGGACTTTGATTCAAATTCAAATATTACCTTGGTTATTCTCATTAAGTTTATAAATACATCTGACACTTAACTTGTAATAAGTTATCCTTGTTGAACTTTTGGTTCAAATTACTCTCCCCCTAACTCATTACAAGTTATTATTTCTCTCCCCCTAATGTCGGTAAAACTATTGAATCAAAATTGTCATCACAAATCATGTCATAATTGAATCTCCAATACATTCAAAACAACTAATAATACAAATAAATTTGCAATTAATATATATTCCCAACTTTTTTGAAGATTCACTCATCTTTATGCATTGTGGTAGAGCAATTGAAATATATACGCACATACAAAATTTCAAATATGGGAAATATTTAGCTATTTACCAAAAACTAATTGCAATGGAAAGTATTGATAACTTATTGGCTTGATGCGTACAACACATAAATCAAGATAATCTCATGTTGAAATAGGAAGTTTAGTTCTCATAAGTAATGGTTTAGATATTAATTAGAGGCGTTCAATCAATAATTTCTCTAAACCATTATGCATAAATAACAAACTTTTACAAAAGTTTTTCAAACTCAATCAATAAAATACCGAGATATAAACTCATTAGTATTAACAAGATGAATTATCTTAATTGCATGATCTAAAATTAATTATTTAAACAAGCAATCTTGCAAACGACAGATTGCAAGTTGATAACACACATGTGATTATTTCGTAAATGCATTTACCAAAATAATATAATATCAAAACCATCTACATTGTCGATGAATGAGCCGATATTCATTTCAGAAATGCAAGATATTAAATCTCAACTTTAGCTAGTGAGTTTCTAACCATCAATTTTCATTGAGAACAATTAACAAATGATAATTCTTTAAATTAACAAATGATAATGTCCATATGAATTCTCAATTAATTTTCGCATCATATATGATTTAGGATGGTTTAACTGGTCATGCCAAGTAGTAGATGTATTATATCGGTAGATCTTTCACATCAAATATTTTACTTTCAATATCTTAATGGGGATAATGACAAAAGAAGATCGGAAAGATAGTTACGATCAATTCAATTTATAACAAGAGTAATAAATATAAATCAATAACCCAATCCTCTTTTGATTCATATGAAATATAATTTTTCTTCATTCACAATCTCAATATGATATCCGTTATAATGAATATCTTTTAAAACTAATGCATTAACATCACAAATTTTGTGCTTTTTAGATATTGATATATTAACTCTTCGGAGCTTTCAACTAATTTTGTACTATCAAATATTGGAATAATATTTGTTTGTTTCAGATACCAAATAAGATAAATATTTTATATTTGTAATGATAGAATTCATTACTACATTCTCATATCCTTCCTCAAAAATATTAATGAAACAAAATATTTGGGCATACATACATATGTGGCCAATAATCTTTCATATCACATTGATAACATATGTTATATTTACCCTCTAACTCTTATTGTTGTCTTATTAATTACTATGTTCCCACTTTTAGTGGTCCATGATTATATTTTTATTTTCTTTATTTCATAATCACCATCATAAAACATGCTATCTCTTCATGTTGTCATGATTAACCTCCAATTATAATAAACATATGTAATAAATAAATCATAGTAAAATATACTTGAGATTCTTTAACATCATTATTATCACATGGGCTATTATCACAAGCACTATTATAAGTAGTAAAACAACTTTATTTTTACAATAACATTTATAATCTAATAGTAAAAAATCATTTAATAAACAAAATCAAAATTTTAGTGTACGATGCTTGAAAGTTATCCTATACACATTGTACCAAATTTCAATACCACATATATGTTATAAAATCTTATGATGCTTTAATCAAATATTTATAAATTCAATTTAAAATATATAATACAATAATTTCAAGCATATTTAATAACAATAGTTTAATCATCAAAAATTTAATCATCCAAATATCATACAAACTATAATTTAATAAAAGAAACTTAGTTTAAAAGAAACCTTAAAGTAATAATATTTTTCATAAAATAATTTTACCAAAATTGATCAATAAAGGAGAAAAACATACCACGTAAGGATTATATAAATTTCTTTACATAATGATTACCCATAATACGCAGGCCTCAATTGAAGACTGATATAGCAGTAGCTCTAGAAGGCAATCAATAACATCTTGAGTAGCAAATTTAAGTGATTGGATATTGCATTGGTTGTTGCTTGAAAGGGGTAAAGCTTGGTGAAAGGAAAAAAAATTGTGACTTATGGAGAAAACAATTTAGAAGAGAATCGTGTTGATAACATGTTATAAAACAAATAGACAAAAAGTAAAGAACAAAGAAAATATGGGTAGCAATAGAGAATGTATTTTATTGATCAATAGGGATATTTACAAAGTTTCTCCAAAGGTTTTATTTATAGGCATAATGTAACGCCCCAAAATTTATAATTTCATTGTTGTGAAAATATGACACAAATATTTGTCAGCTTTAGTGGTTATGTGTTTTAAAAGTGTTTGGGAGGTCCCAAGTTCAAGCCTTTTCTTGGGCAAATTTTGGTATTTTGAATGAATTAGACCTTACTATTGTTCAGTAGGCTTTTATTTGATTGTTGGGTAAATTATATCAGAATGGGTTTGCTGGTCTGGTGGTTGAATGGTGTGTTATTATGGTGGATGTTTTATGTTCAAATCCCTATGCAAGCAAGGGTATTTTTTTTTGCTCAGATTTCGGGATAGAGTTGTGTAATAGGGGGATTCTGAGTAGTGGATGTGTAGTGGGAATTAGGGGATAAGGTTAAGGGATTTTGGGGGTTATCAGGATTTTATTTTATCTTTTCTCATAACCGAATTTTGACTCTCTTTTCCAAAAAAATCATGTCATCTATTCTTCTCCTCCTCCTTCTCTTGCCAAAACTCTCTGAGTTTTTCTATATTTCTCTTCTTTTTCTTCTTCTTGATTTTTCCCTAACCCATTTATTTTCCTTCGTTTTCGCACGCGGTTAGTGCTTGCTTAGTTTCGGTAAGTGTTTCTCTGCGTTTCTATCATGAATCTCTTAACGACTTAAGTGGTAATGTTTTTTCTCTGCGATTTGGACATAGGGGGAGGCTTGGACTGGTGAATTCGATGTTCTCGTCTTAACAATAGTTAAATGGAGGGTTATCATTGGCGTTTTCACACGCAGTTAGTGCTCGCTTAGTTTCGGTAAGTGTTTCTCTTTGTTTCTGTCATGAATCTCTTAACAACTGAAGTGATAATGTTTTTTCTTTATGATTTGGGCGTAAGGAGAGGCTCAGACTGGTGAATTCGGTGTTCTCGTCTTAACAATAGTTAAACGGAGGGTTATCGTTGGTGGTAAGTTGGGTTTCTGTTCGTTCTTGGTTGTCAATTAGCTTGTAAATCCATTAAATTTATGTTGAGTGTCTTGATTTTAGGCTTTGGAGTGCTCGGGAACTGTTTTAGCATCAAACAAAACCAAGTGTGTACCCGAAACGCAAAAAAAAAAGGGATTTGGCGAATAGCCGAAATTGCTTGCTGTTTGGACAGCAGTAGTAGACCAACTTTGAAAAATCGCCATAAATTATGGAAATCAAATTAGAGGATGAATAAAATATAGAATTAAATCTTATTGAGTCTAGTTTCTCATAGAAGAAACGATGTAAGTAATAAAATTAGAAATCATGAGGTATAATAAACTTTGTGAGACAATGTCAGAATGAATTCGGGTTCCCCTATTCTAACTTTAGAAAATCATCAAAAATTGGAGAAAAATAATTAGGGGTTAAAATTTATATTTTTAAATTATTAACAATTCTATTTCCAATAGAAACAAATGGAAATATCATCCAAATTTTTTACTAAGAGATAATTAATTTTTAGCAAAGAAGGGACGAAGCTGTCAAACAACAGAACAGGGGTAAGTTTGAAGATTTTACTATACTTATTGGCCAAACGAAAAATTTTTAAAATTTGATGGTAGAGAGGTATTTGAGTCTAGTTTCAAAGACATTAAGCAGATCTTAATTCAGGATTCTGTAGCTCAAGATATAAATAATTTAGTAACAATGACTCAAGTAGATAGCTTTGAAGGAACATATAAGTAAATAATGAAAATATATATAAATAATTAACTAGCACGGGTTACATTAAAAATAGATCACGTGGCCAAGGCCAATTTGGGCCTAGTGGGCCACATGGGCGTGTGAGCCCATGTTTCTGAAAAATTCTGTAAGGTTGCATGGGTCGCCCAGGTCAACTGTAGACCTACTGTAGGGTTGATAAGCTTTACTTAGACCCCTATATATGTGATATGTGTGTCTGATTTCTATACCGAGCATGACTTATGATATTTGAATGTATGTACTATTAATTGCATAATGGCATGACATATTTTGTATATTACATTGCATCAGGGTGGGTTAATGAAATTTGGAGGAAGTGTCTGAAAGGCTATTAAGCCTGTTATCTGGCAGCTCAGCTGCAACCTTCTAATTATGTGCCGCATTTCAGTATAGCATGGTGTGTAGAGATGGGTGGGTTGATTTAATCCCTACATGGTGTGTAGAGGCTAGTAGGTAGGATTCTGATTTACTATGTCTGCATTCTATATCTGATATGGGCCAGGCCCTAATGTATTCCTGAGACTGTATCTGAATAGGCTAAGGCCCAAACTGATTTTGTGATGGGCACAGGCCCCAGACTGTATCTAACTGAATTCTGTTGATTATTTGTATGCATGTTTTATGTGGGGATTACACACTGAGTTTGCGAAAACTCACCCTTTCTCTGTTTAATCTGTACAGGTAATCCCCAGACTTGACGGGTCGGTGCAGCGGAGGACTCGACGGTGGCCACACGTAAATTTTAGACTATTTTCCGTTAATGCCTAGAATTTATTACTTATTTGGGGTTTTTGATGTATCTTTTAGACTATGGACTGGTTGGCTTTAAATTTGGGACTTTATACTATTTTTTTTTAAAATTGCAACTCCACAAAACACGATTTTTTTCTAAAAACTAAGGTTTTTCATAAATAGAAACGATTTTCCCTAAATTAATTGGTTACAAAAGCTTCCACTCAGAGGCAAGTTTGAAAACAAATCAACTAATTGTTTTCAAATTAAATAAAGCTAACTTACTGTAACGGTTTTTAAACTCGACAATCTTGTCTTCAAATCCCTTTCCATGTGACATCGCCAGATTCAGCCATAATGTCTAGGCCGGGTTTAGGGTGTTACATTTAGTGGTATCAAAGCCAGGTTGCAAAACTCGGCTGTGGATTTGGGTTTTAAAACTTGGTTTTAAAGAGAAGATTTTTAAATGGTTTGAAATATTTTTGAGTAAGTATGTGGTACACCGAGTCTCCGACGCTAATTCTGTAAGTGTTCTAAAAATTCTAATAAGTTTGTAAAACTATGAGTAGCATATTCTAAAACTACTATAGGTAGTACACTGTACTGAGAACACTGTAGATGGTGTATATTGAAAACAGTAGTGAAACTGAAAATTGTAGTAAGATTGTGATTCATGATAACAAACTTTAAACTTTTAATACTATTTTGCATAAAATATCTACTAATAGATATCGAAACTGTAATTGATTCATAAAATTGTTAACACAGATAAGCTACGAATTCTACGATAAGTGCACGAGGTATCCGTAGGCGGGGTACCAGAGGCCGAGGTAGAGGCCATAGAGGGGTTCGAGCTAAGTCATCGTCGTTAGGCAGCATGTCGAATCAGGATACGGGCGAGACGCCGGTTTCACCTGCTACAGAGACTGGGTCCCATGATCGCATGGCCAGGGATGACGCATTGTCCCAAGCTATGCTGAGGATATTAGAGAGGGTCGCTGGGCCCAACAATGGATCTGGGGGCCGAGGGTCGGTTGCAAAATGAGTCCGGTCCAATGGGGTTAAGCTATTCAAGGGTGTCACTGGAGTCGCCCATAGCATAGCTGAGTACTGGATGGAGGCCACGGAAAGGATCATGGACGATTTGAACTTTACCCCTGAACAGAAATTTAAAGGGGCTATTTCCTTACTTCGCAATGAAGCATACCAATGATGGCTGACCGTTAAGGAGGGCACTCAGCCCGAACGACTGACTTGGGATTTCTATAAGTCTACTTTTCAAGGTAAATATATGGGGGCAAGCTACATTGGCACTAAAAGACGTGAGTTTTTGAATCTTATGTAAGAGGATCGTTCAGTGGGCGAGTAGAGGCCGAGTTTCTGAGATTGAACTGCTATACGCGCAGTATGATGGCAATTGAATATGAGCATTATGTCCACTTCGAGGATGGACTCAGGGACAATTTGAGAGTTCTGATAGCTCCGCAGAGGGAGCGTGACTTTTCAGCACTGGTAGAGAAGACGAAGATCACCGAGGAGATGAAGCGCGCTGAGAATCAAAATCGGGATAAGGAGAGAGGTAAGAATAAGAGGGATTTAGAGCCCTCGAGTTCTACGATGAGGCCTAAAAAAAAGGTCAGATCTGGTGGGCCAGTTAGAGTTGGGGCCCCTGTTATACCTACTAGGATCACGCTTTGTGGGCATTGTGGAAGACGCCATCTGAGAGAATGTTGGAGGAAAACTGTGGATCGTTTAAGATGTGGGTCTACTTAGCACCATGTTCGACAGTGTCTGCTGAAGGCTGATCAGGTGCAAGCTGCGGGTTCTGGTACTGTATAGTCACCGAGAGTAGTTTAGCAGCCGCCTAGGGACCGTGGTCAGGCTAGGGGTGGTAATGGTGTGGATTATGGGCAGAGAGCACCGGACAAATGTGCTGGATAGACTGAGGCGAGACAACTGACCCTAGTTTATGCTGCTCGTCGTCGAGAGGATAGAATGCTCCAGACGTCATCACGGGTATGTTTCTTATTTTTGATGTGCCTTACACTGCGTTGATAGATATAGGATCTACGCATTCCTATGTTGCCTGTTCTATTTCCAAAAACCTAGGGATTTCGGTTGAGAGTACTTCTAGTAAGGTGACTGTGCTGAGCCCACTGGGGCAATCTGTTAGAGTTAGCAAATTGTACAGGGATGTTCCTTTAGAGGTTCAAGGGACAATATTTATGGTTGATTTGATTGAGCTTCCGTTTGGGGAGTTAAATATGATAATGGTGATGGATTGGTTGGTCAAGCATCGTGTTAGTTTGGACTGTGCGACTAAAAGGGTCGTATTGAGAACTGAAGAAGATAATGAAGTTGTTATGATTAGGGAACATCGGAATTACTTAGCTAACGTAATCTCTGCACTGGTAGCTGAGAAACTGGTTTGCAAGGGATGTGAGGCGTATTTGGCCTACATAAGTGTTTTCGCTTCTGGGGACTCTACTGTTAAGACATCAGAACTGTGAGGGATTTTTTGGACGTCTTTCCTCAGGAGCTACCGGGTTTACCTCCGAATCGAGAAGTGGAGTTAATGGTTTAGCTTTTTCCTGGTATAGCTCTAGTGTCTATCACTCCCTATCGAATGACATCGAATGAGCTTGGGTTCATCTGCCTTAGTGTGTCCCCGTGGGGAGCACCAGTACTATTTGTTAAGAAAAAATATAGATCCATGAGGATGTGTTTCGATTACTGACAACTAATTAAGTTGACTATTAAGAACAAGTATCTGTTGGAACGTCGGCACCCCTATAGCGCAGCGGAAAAATAAAACATCTAGCGATCCTAACCATGGATCCATGTGTGAGGAACAAATCAGGGTGAAATAAAGGTTTCAAAATTACAGAATCTTTACTCTGAGTAAACAGTGACGCCTTGGCAACGAGTAATCTGATCTACTATCGAACCAAGCCACAATCTATCGTGACTCCGACCTCTACGTAATCCACCCAGTTGACAATGAACGGAAAGAATCCGCAAAACTATTTTGGAGAAGACTTTGCTTTGACAGCTGTTAGACCCATCAAGAAAAGAAAAAACAGAATTTTTTATATCTATTTTCCGGGTTTCTAGAAATTAAATAAATATAACAATGTTTTTAAATCTAAAATTATAATTACATTAATTATAATAATGATTTTGATAAACTATATATTTATTTGAATTTGTATACGAACCAAATTCATGTTCTCATTATGCGTACAACAACCTTGTACATATAATGTATTCGATATTTGATTACCCAATTAAATTAATTCTATAATTAATTTAATTCAAGCGACAACCAAACACAATACCAACTATGTTTTATTCCGTTCATTTCAACTATAGGGTGTGACCCTGTAGGTTCTTATAACGTTAGCAATAATACTAGAACGATTCCAATGTTACAAACAATGAGTGGCACCTGGCAATGCATCATTGCCACCTAAGTCACAAGAAATCATGATTCGACATAACTTTTTTATGATTAACCTTTCATGCAATAATCCTTAAGTCCTTTATCTCTGAATTGGACACAAGTCATGGAATAGTCACACTTGCATAGTCCATTCCATGTTCCTTGATATCTTAAGTAGACTATGATATACAAATAAGTATGACATCTTATATCAGCTTATTTGAGCATGGTCATGCATTTCTAGTCTCACTCAATCAAGTGGCCTAAGATATTACTCCCATTATGTATGAGAGACTTCTCCTATATCGATCAACCATATCCCTCTACACAGTTACGGTATATTCAACATCATATTTTATCGAACAACCAGTTACGGTGTACATTTGACTGTATCAAAATATACAACTCACGCTGTTAGGATTATGATGATCTCAAGTTTGAGGATCATATACATATTAATCACTATGAGTAATGTTGTGACAATTACATAATAATCCAAGAAACATACTCAAAACGGGTCAGTCCAATATGTTGTTCTCTAACACACATATTCATGCATCGATTTTGACATTCCATATCAATGACAGCTCTTTACCATCAATCAACTACATGTTAGTCTTAATGCATTATTGTTGTCCTAGCCAACAATAATACTTGACTAAGGACCTTTTAAGAATAATCATATTATTCTCAGGACATTATTATAAAACAATTTATTTATACACACAGAAAAAAAACTGAAATAATAATGGTAACGCCTTATATTAATAAACATGATAAATCAAGTATGTTATTACAACCATCTCATGATTAATCTTTGGGTATACTCTAACAGTATCCACTTCTGAGGATGATGATTTGTTTGACTAGTTCCAAAGGGCGTCTGTGTTCTCTAAAATTGACTTGCGTTCTGGGTATCATTAGTTGAGGGTTAAAGAGGCTAATGTGCATAAGACGGTATTTAAGACTCGTTATGGTCACTACGAGTTCTTAGTGATGCCATTTGGACTAACTAATGCACCGGTAGCTTTCATAGATCTGATGAACCGAGTGTTTCAACCCTACCTGGATCGGTTTGTAGTGGTGTTCATCGATGACATATTGGTTTATTCAAGGACTGAGGATGAGCATGACGAACACCTTAGGATTGTTCTTCAGATTTTAAGGGAAAAACAGCTTTATGCTAAGTTCAACAAGTGTGAGTTCTGGTTACGTGAAGTAACATTTTTGAGTCATGTGGTACATGCTGAGGAGATTCGAGTTGATTCTCAAAAAATTGAGGTTGTATTGGACTGGAAGTAGCCTAAGAATGTGTCTAAGATCCGTAGCTTTTTGGGGCTGACAGGTTATTACCGACGGTTTGTGGAAGGATTTTCACTAATCGCAGCACCTTTGAATAAGTTGTTACATAAAGGTCTATCGTTTGACTGGACTAATACGCAGCAAGAGAGTTTTGAGAAGCTTAAGACTGTACTGACTAAGGCTCCTATTTTGGTACAGCCTGAACCTGGAAAGGAGTTTACGGTTTATAGCGATACATTACATGTCGGTTTGGGATGTATGTTGATGCAGGATGGTAAGGTGGTTACAAATGCGTCTTGTCAGCTTAAGACACACGAGGTGAACTATCAGACGCACGATTTGGAGTTGGCCGTTGTAGTCTTTGCATTGAAAATCTGAAGGCATTATCTGTACGATGAGAAGTGTATTATCTACACTGATTATAAGAGCCTCAAATATCTCCTCATTCAAAAAGAGTTAAATTTTAGGCAACATAGATGGGTTGAACTGCTTAAGGATTATGATTGTACCATTGAGTATCATCCCGGCAAGGCCAATGTGGTGGTCGATGCGTTGAGCTGTAGGGCTATGATCGATCTGAGAGCGATATTCGCTTGACTTAGCCTATTCGACGATGGAAGTCTGTTGGCAGAACTTCAGGTCAAACCGATATGGATTGAACAGATTCAAGGTAAACAGTTGGGGGATAAGTCTCTCAGGTTGCGTTTTTGTCAGGTTGAAAATAGTGGCACTACTGATTTTGGGATAAATAGTGATGGGGTACTTTATTTTCGCGGTCAAATTTGTGTACTGAATGATGAGGATTTAAGGCAGTCGATTCTGAGAGAGGCGCATGGTAGTCCCTATACTATGCATCCCAACGAGCATAAGATGTACCAAGATCTTCGGGACTTGTACTGGTGGCCAGGGTTGAAGCGTGAGGTTACCGACTTTGTTGCTCGCTGTTTGACTTGTTAGCAGGTTATGGTTGAGCATCAGTTACCTTCGGGTTTGCTGCAGCCGGTTAAGATACCGTTATGGAAATGAGAGCAAGTAAT
This sequence comes from Gossypium raimondii, assembly GCF_025698545.1. Lineage (NCBI taxonomy): Eukaryota > Viridiplantae > Streptophyta > Magnoliopsida > Malvales > Malvaceae > Gossypium > Gossypium raimondii. The sequence goes on from NC_068570.1 coordinate 22,799,784, forward strand.
GATGGATTTCGTTAGTGGATTGCCTCTAACACCCACTAAGAAGGATTCTGTCTGGGTCATCGTGGACCGATTGACCAAATCTGCTCACTTCATCCCAGTAAGGACAGACTTTTCTCTTCAGAAATTAGCTAATCTCTACATATCAGAAATAGTGAGACTGCATGGGGTACCTGTCTCGATCATTTCCGATCGGGATTAAGATTAGACTTCAGTACTGCTTTTCATCCTCAGACAGATGAACAGTCAAAGAGGGTGATTCAAATACTGGAGGACATGTTGAGGAACTATGATGTTGATTTTCGAGGTAGTTGGGAGGAGTACTTGCCGTTAGCGGGGTTTGCCTACAATAATAGCTTCTAGTCTAGCATCCAGATGGCACCTTACGAGGCACTGTACGATCGTAAGTGTCGCATTCCTTTATATTGGACTGAGTTGGGCAAACGACGTGTTCTAGGTCCTAAATTGGTCTCTGAGACAGAGGCTAATATTAGATTGATTCTAGATCGTTTGAAAGCAATTTCTGATAGGCAGAAATCGTATGCAGATTTGAAGAGGCGTGAGATCGAGTATTCTGTGGGGGACTTAGTTTTTCTCAGGGTCTTGCCATGGAAAAAGATTCTAAGGTTCGGTCGCAAGGGCAAGCTAAGCCCTCGATTTATTGGACCTTACCTCATTCTGAAACGTGTGAGACCTGTCGTTTATCAGTTGGAGTTACCTCCGGAGTTGGACCGTATTCATGATATTTTTCACGTCTCAATCTTGAGGCGCTACCACTCTGATCCCACGCATGTTGTTTCTGTTGAGGAGATTGAGGTTAGGCCACAGTTGACATTCGAATTAATTTGTTACAATTTAGTACAATTGAAACACATGTTAAAGTAAACCAGAAGTTTACTGATACAAATGCATTTACTACTTGGCATGACCAGTTAGACTATCCTGGATGATATATTATGCTAAAATTAATTAAGAATTTATATGGACATTCATTAAAGAACCAGAAGATTTTTTAATTTAAAAGAATTCTAATATGTTTATTGTTCTCAATGAAAATTTTTTAGAAACTCACTAGCTAAAGTTGATATTTAATGTCTTGCATTTCTGAAACGAATATGGGCTTATCCATCCACCATGTGAATGGTTTTGATATTATATGATTTTGATAGATGCATCTACAAAATAATCACATATGTGATATCAATTTGCAACCCGTCGTTTGCAAGATTGCTTGTTTAAATAATTAATTTTAGATCATGCAATTAAGACAATTCATCTTGTTAATATTGATGAGTTTATATCTCAATCTTTTATTGATTGAGTTTGAAAAATTTTTGTAAAATTTTGCGCATAATGGTTTAGAGAAATTATTGATTGAACACCTCTAATTAATGTTTAAACCATTACTTATGAGAATTAAACTTCCTATTTCAACATGAGATTATGTTGATACATGTTGTACGCATCAATCTAATAAGTTATAAATACTCCCCATTACAATTGGTTTTTGATCAAGAGCTAAATATTTCTCATCTTTGAATTTTTGTATGTGTGTATATGTTCCAATTGCTCCACCACAACGCACAAAGATGAGTCAATCCTCAAAGAAAATTGGGAATATATATTAATTACAAGTTTCTTTATATTATTAGATATTTTGAATGTATTTGAGATTCAATTATAACATGATTTGTGATTAGAATTTTGATTCGGTAGTTTTTCCGACATTAAGGGGAGAGAAATAATAACTTGTCATGAGTTAGGGGGATAGTAATTTGAACTAGAAGTTCAATAAGGATAACTTATTACAAGTTAACTGTTAGATGTATTAACAAACTTAATGAGAATAACCAAGTGTATCTAATATTTTAATTTGAATCAAAGTCCCAGTAGAACAATCAGTTAGAATAAATAATAGATTGATTGAATCTAATAGTGGAGGCGAGTGCTCCAGAAGAGACCCAAGACATAACTAATAAGTAAAACTTCAAAAGAGATTCAGGTACCTGAAATTGAATTTTAAAATAATGAAAATAAAAGATCTCGATAAATTATGTTAATGATAAAAGTGGTTGACAATGATTTTGCATGCAATATTATTATTGAAATAATGAAATAAAAGGAAGATCTTGAATTAATCTATTGAGAAATATAGACATAGAATAAATTGATCAAAATAGAAAGACGCAACTCATATACAATTAAATTTCGTGGAGTTTTTGGACCAGTAGTCCAAATATCTAAAGGTATAAAGCCAGTGGAGGTGCAATTAAAGTAGTATTGCAAAAGCAGAATAAAAATATGAGGGTTTTTCGCTAAGTCCTGGCATTGATTATGAAAAGATATAGTATTCTTTTGTGGTGGATGTAATAGCCATTAGATATATTATTAAATTGACAGTTCATAAAGATTTAACTAGCCTCTAATGGTTATAGTTACAACCTTTATGAATCACTATATAGTAAAGTTTATATTAAAATCATTGAAGGATTTAGGATGCTAAAACATATTGAAATTCTCGAAAATTGTTCATTTATATGAATTGAAATAATTTGAACATATATGATAAATTTGACTTAGTAAATAGTAGTTGAAGGAGGATTATAAAATGATCCAAAATACTATTTGTGTTTTTATAAAAGAATTATGATTAAAGTTTGTTATGATTATTGTTGAGTCTCCTGAAGAGATCAAAATATATTTCTCCAAATTTCCCTAGCTCATGAATTTTAAAAGAATGGTAATATAAATGCTTAGCAAATATATTCAAATAGTCATTTGAAAAATTTCAAGATTGAATACGTAGAATATGAGAAAATATGTGATGTTTTCATGAAAAGGAGTAACTACGCATTGCACTCTTTTTCCCTTAATCGAGGTTTTGTCCCATTAGGTTTTCCTAGTAAGGTTTTTAATGAGGCAATATATTATGCGTATTATAGATTGTGTACTCTTTTTCCTTCATTAGGTTTTTATCCTAACGGGGCACATTATCTACCAATGGACATCCAAGGGGGAGTGTTATAAATATCTTATAAAGTGGATGTCCATCATGATCAAGATAAAGTTTTAATATACTTTAAATTCTAATAATTATTAGAATTAGATCTCTATTTTTTTTATACTTCTTATGCCTATAAATAGAAATTCTGATGAAGCATTGTAATCATTCATTTAATCAATAAAGTATCTTCTCTATTGCTTTCATATTTTCTTTTTTCTTTATTCTCTTAATCTCTCTTTATTTTATAGTAATATTTAATATATAAATTTGTTCTTTGAATAAAGAATTCAAAGCAGGAATAATATTTCAAAACTTCCAAACATCTTAGAAAATGTTTTAAACACTTACACCATGTTTGGTTGGGTGTATTGGCATAGCCAATACACCCCTAATCGGTGGGTCCCGCTTAATCCCCCTCTAATACTTTGTTTGGTTCAGTGTATTGCTATTACAGGTCTAATACACTACTGATCTAATCCCCAAAATCCACCGTTTTCTAATCCCTTCCTTGAGCTCAGATTAGGTACTGCTTCAATTTTGGTCCCTGTTTTACCCTCCCGATTCACGCTTCTGTTTTACCCAAAATCCACGTTCTGTTTCTTCCTTCTACCTTTCTTCTCCACTCTCCTCACCGTCTTCTCCTCTAACATCCAGTGTGTTCTGCTCCTCTAACATCCTCTGGCGTACCATTTGTGGGTGTGTTCTTCTTATCGAGATTTTTTTCCCTTTTAGTGTGTTTTCATAGTTCTTTATTTGGTGCATGAATGAAAAAGATGAAAATTTCTGGGTTTTGATGCTTGGTAATTTAGGAAGCCTTTATTATAAACTTTTTGAGATATTTTTTTCTATTTATTTGAAGTTCAATGATTTGGATATTGGAACATATATTGTTTTTTCATCTAACTTTCTCAAATCCCAAACAAAAGACCCCTGAAAAAAAAATGGTTCTTTTTAGATTTTGAAATAAAGGCAGAAAAATGGTGAACTGGGAGCTAAACAGTTGCTGCAATAATGGCCAAGTTACCTTTCTGGTTACAATTGGTGTCTTCACTGTTGTCATTCTTGTTGTAAGCTTCTTTCTTGAATTTTTTTTCTCTTGTTTATAACGAAGATTATCTTTTTCTTTGCTATGCTTTTGGTTGTTGTAAGGAAACAATATAAACACGGTAAAAACAATGGGGTAATTTTGGTAAGAGCTCCCTGGTTATGTTTGTTTGAAGGATGATATATCTACGGTTTAGTTGACTAAGCCATGATTGTTAGTTTTAGTTTAAAATTTAATAAGTTTCTTGTTTTGGAGAAACCATCGAATTGATGGTAATTTGAATTACGAAATAGATTAACAGTTTAAATAGTTTCTTGGTTTGCACGTTGAAGGAAATTGGGTTCTTTTCTGGGAGCATTTGTGATTTACTTTTGTAATACTTGTAAATCTGTTCATAAGGAACTCATAAATGCTATGGCATTTACAACAATTTTCATAAGTTGTTCATAAGGATGAGGATGCCAAGGTTTTAGGAGTTTTCTAGGAGGATTCACTGCAGTTGAATTTCTGTTAAAAGATACAGCATTCTTTGGAATTTGAACTGGTTGCCTCTGTTTGCTTAAATGGATTGACCTAATGTTTCCCCCTGATTGTTGTAGCTATGGAGAACAGTGCTGTTGCTGCCTTTTAAGCTCATTACAGTATTCTTGCATGAAGCAAGTCATGCAATTGCCTGCAAACTTACCTGTGGTCATGTAAGAAAGCCCTTTCCTTTATCACATGTCATATGAAGGGTTTAAACATGTCTTTAATGTGACCATTAGATTTTGGCTGCATAATTTTTCTACTAACCCATCTTGCTGGTTTTAGTCTTTGGATTATGGTCTGCTCAATTATCAATGTTCCTTTATCAGCCAACTAGTCTAGTTGAAGTCCTATAGGTGTTATTTGGAGATGTGCGTGTAAGAAGTGACTGTATTTTTAATGTGGCAGGCACTTGTTGATGCCCCGGATATGGTAAGAGGCCAAATGAACTTCAAGAGGCTTACATTGACAGATATCACAATTGACATTCCACGTGTTCCCAAGAACAAATGGGTTGATCGAAGCTATGGAGAAGGCTGGTAAGGACGACGACAGCTTTCACCAGCATTTGTAATGTTGTTTCTTGAAGATATGTTTTCTTTCTTATCACTCTTATGTTAACTTGCAAATGTTAAGAACAAATGGGAAAGTAGCTCGTGGGGTAGAAAGTTGATTGTCCAGAAGAGAAGAGCATCTCTCAACGACTTTGATAGGTTCAAGCTTATGTTGGCTAAGATCAAGGTCAGTTTCCGATACACCCCCTATTGTGTCTACCCGTTTTATACCAGAGTTCTTTTCTTGAAAGCACTTCCTCAAAACTTCAATCGAAGCTTGACGAGCTGTAATACGGTTTTGCAGAGGTCTGGAGTCATCAAGCAAGAACTTGCTAAGCTGAAAAAGGAGAATGCATCTTGAATTTGATATTGAATCATGGATTTTTGTTAGTTTTTGTCATCAAACAATCTGCAGGTTGTTCTTTTTTGTAATTTTTTCTTTTATTTACAAATGATTAAAAAGATTAAAGATCAGTTGAGAGATCTTTGTTTGCTATATTACATATTTTATAGTGAGTTTAATAGCAGGATATTGCTTTGCTTGCTGCAATTTTTCTTATCAAAATTCTGGTATTTATTTATATTCCCTTTATAGCATAATGAAAAATAAGACACTTAAGCTGTTTAAGTTTATAAGCTTCAAAATAAAAAGTTTTGATGTATTGTTTAGACAAACTCGAGCTGCTCAAGCTAGATATCGAGTTAATTATCTTACCTTAATTTATGTGTGTATATACTAAGTTTTGCTGATAATAAATATTAACCATTCATTCAGATAATTTTCCTATACATATGTATTTGTGTATATAAAATCATGCATTTATAAAGTAATAAAACACTGTCCAATACAACCAAGCATTTGGTTTAAATGATTGATACATGATCAAAACAAAAGAATAAGAAACAAAGAATGAGTAACAAACAGTTACATGTTAATTTTAATATTAATTATTTCAAATTATCTTTTATAGTATCATATATTATGATTTGAGTAAATTCATATAAAAATATTAATTATTAAGAATTTTATTAAATTATGATTTGAGTAAATTCATATAAGAATATTGATTATTAAGAATTTTATTAAATTATATATTTTAATTATAATATATTTAATAATAATTATGTTTAAATATGATTAAATTATTTATTATTGGTATTAATAATCTTATTAAAATTTAAATAACAATAACAATAATAATTTACCAAAACAAATTTCTGCTAATTATAAGAATTTTATTAAATTATATATTTTAATTAAAATATATTTAATAATAATTATGTTTAATTATGATTAAAATATTTATTACTGATAATAATAATCTTATTAAAATTTAAATAACAATAACAATAATCATTTACCAAAACAAATTTATGCTAAGGGTATTCTAGTCATTTTAGTATTTTCCATTATGCTATTACACCTCTATTCCATTCAACCAAACACAAGATTACTATTACGCCTCTATTCCATTACATTCAACCAAACAGTTGATTTGTTATTACACCTCTAATCCAATACACCTCTAATCCCAATACACCTCTAATCCAATACAGCGAACCAAACGCACCCTTAAAATATTTTTGACAAAGTTTTGAAAATAAATTTAAACTCCTGAACTTAATCAAAACCATTTTAAATCAATTGAAAAATTACTCTCTACCAGAAGTATCGATATTTTCCAAAATGTATCAATACTTGTAAAATTTTATCGATATTTCATCTTTTTATCAATACCAAATCGCTTTCTATTTTGAATCAAAAGTTGAACACAAACAATAAATATCTATACTTTGAACATTATATCGATACTTATTAAATTTATCGATACCAATTTTGCTTTTTATTTTTCATGATCTATTAAAAATGTCAAAAAGTATCCATACCCATAAAGTTATATTGATACATTTTATTAGGTATTGATAAATCATCTTTTGTATCGTTGGAAACTAATTTTAACGATCACCTGAATCAAGCATTAAATGTCTCTAGTATCGATACTTGTACAAAAAATATCGATACTTTTTGTTGTAGGTGAATTTCATTTTCTGGTATTTCCATCTAGAGGTGCTCATGGTAGGGCGGGCGGGTTCATAAAAAATTTCAGCCGGGTCCTAGGCTCGCCTGCCCGACCAAAATATGGGCCTAGAATTTTGTCCAGCTGGCCGGAAAAATTCATAAGCCCGGCCCGACCGTTTTTTAAATAAATACCAAAAATTATTTTAAAATTAAAAAAATTATTTTAAAAATATTTTTAAATTAAAAAATTTTACAAAGTATTTTAAAAATATTTTAAAATTAAAAAAAATTTAAAAAAGTATTTTAAAAGTATTTTAAAAGTATTTTTAAAATTAAAAAAATAAAAAAATAAAATATTTATTATTAAATTCGGGCCAGGCCGGGCCGGGCCCGGGCCAAAAAAGTAGTGCCCGAGGCCCGACCCGTTTTTTAATCGGGCCTCGTTTTTTTGCCCAAGCCCATATTTCGGGCCTATATTTTTACCCAAACCCTCCCATATTTCGGGCGGGCCGTCGGGCCGGGCCGGGCGCCCGGCCCATGAGCAGCTCTATTTCCATCCCAACGACTTTATTTATTCTCCCAACAACCACAACGGTTGGAAATAAACTAGAAGGTATAAATACCAGCTTCTGATGATCCTACAACAACAAGAGATATAATTAAGCATAAAGATCAATCAATTCAACTTTAGTGCTCAATTCTTTCATTCTTTTCTTGTACACACTTGTGAGCTTTTATTGTTATTTTTTAGCTCAAGTGTATTTTTATTTATTTGTGTTTTATTGACAAACATTCTGATTTTGTAAGGATTATTTATTAATTTGCTTCTTTGTAATTCTTTGAGAGGGTTTGTCTTAAGATTTGAGTAGAAATCTTAATAAAGCTGTAAAGTTAAACATTGTCCTAAAAATTGAACAAATTAGTAAATTTGAAAAATATTTAATTGTGAAAACTTAAGGTAGTAGAGTAGTCAATTAGGGCCAAACCTCTTAAAATCTTTGTGTTCATTATTTCATACTTTTCTTTACTTCCACCAAATTTTTGAAGACCAAGTTACCCTATTGGCAATTTCAGTTCAATATTGAGCTAATAAAATTGTTTTTCTTATTTGTCATTTATTTGAATTAATAAATATTTAACTCGAGGAGGAAGGTGGCTTACTCTTAAAATGATAAACTTTCAATTTAATCTCTTAAAATTTTAAAATTATAAGTCAATACAATCATAAAATTACACTTTAACTCATCAAAATTTATAATTCAATTTTAACGTTAAAAATAAATTTTGACTTCCACAATGACATTTTCAATTAGTGTATTAACTTTTATTATAGATGTAAGATCAAATACCAATTTCCCATTAAGTAGATTGAAATATATGACATGAAATAGGGCCTAAAATGAATGTTTCCTCTTACAATCAATGTTGCAAGAATTACATCAGTAGTTAAACCGATTAGTTCATTTATTTCCGTTACAACCAGTTCAACAGAAAAATAAGACAAAAATAAATAATAATAGAAACATGAAAATTCATTTTATAAACTAAAGCAACAAAATTAAATATTTAAACTAACTTAAATTCAGTCCAAATGATTTTTTTTTCCCAATTTTTTGCCTGATTCAATCGGCTTTTTATTGGTTCAACCGATATTGCATCAATTCAATCTTTCTTCGATACCAGTTGAATTGGTTGGACAAAATCTATCCAGCAATGTAGAACATAAACCTCAATTTGAACTAAATTCTTACCACGATTTCCAACAGCTTCTGATGTCAAGATATACCGATGACTAAATCTTAATGCAGATGTACTCAGATGGCCGGATAAGTTAAGAAACAACACAGCGCATTACTAGATCAGGTACAGCCACATTAACTTATAGTGCCTTCATAAGTTGAGTGGTGGCTAATTTCCCAGCTTCAATTCACGAGCAGGTTCTATAGCTGCAATATAGGTCCAGCCGATAACAGCTTCGACCTTTTGGAAAGATGTCAAGTCTGTAGGTTGATGGAAATCCTATATGTGAAGAAAGGTTATGTGATCACCCGCCCAATGGAGCTATTATTTGAGCAATGCCAGCAGCAAGATAAAAGTCCAAAGATTCCTGACTCCACAGGTTGAGCAATATCCCGTTCTCGTTTAAGTAGAACTCTAACGAACTCATCAGAGCTTAAATGCCCATCACGATTGGTGTCGAACACATGGAAGATGATCTCAACAATATTGTCCGTAAGTGATATACCACAGACCTGTATATGCACTGATAAGTTCATCATGATATTTCCAGTGAAAAGTCTGGTATTTGGCAATTATAATTCATGGCAGATCATCAAAGTTCAAAGCTAAATGGCAAGGGTAAGTACCTGAAAACATATATAAACTGAATTTAAAGCACGCATGCAAATCTAAATGTTGTACTAGTAATTTGCCACCCAGATGTTGTAAACAATGCAATCATGTAATCGGACAGAGATAAAAGGTATTGATGCATATCAGAAAACAGTTGTTGACAGATAGATTTTGTTAGCATGGGAAATTAACCGCTGTAAAGTCATTATGTCATCTGTTCAGAAAATCAAAATTACCATTACTTCAATCACCTTTTGAAAATTTGATAAGTTTCTATTGGTAAGTTATACCAGTCGCAAAAGAAAACATGAATCATAAACAACACAAGACTTACGTGATACGCTGCTCGTTTGAAGTCATCCTTTGTTAGTAGACCATTAATTTTTCCATAACTAAAAAGAGCCAAAGAAAATGGCTGTAGCTTTCTACGTAGCTCAGCAAAATGTTTGAATTCATCCAAGTTGATTCGAATCTCCCTAAGATGCGGTTCGTTGTTTAATTCATCAACCCGCTCAAGCAACCTGTCTAAATGACTCATATCAGCAGAAGCAACCATGGATAAAGCAAAATCCTTGGCTGACATGCTTCCTCGGACTTTGTAGTCATAGTGATCAAACTCCATTCTCAGAATCTACAATATACAATAAATATTAACTACAACAATCATCAAAACTTGTTGGTGTGGGGGAGAAACAAAAGAAAAAAAATGTAGAAAGGCGAAAGCTCTGAGATAAGAGCAGAAATTCAGTGCAATTTTCCATGCATTACAAGAATTCTACAAGTTAAAGAATACCCTTCAATTTGATAACAAAATCAACTCCTTCAACCACCAAATTAAAAGATAATTTTTGGCTCAGTCTTAACACCTATCACTCAAGCAGGTAGGCAATGGACTATAGGTCTCATGCCAGGAATACCTTGAACCATCCATGAATCCTAGGGATTATTTTCAAAATTACACTGTTATATATAGAATTATCATGCACAGACAGTCAAGAAAATGGCTTCAATTTTGATGGGCTGGGAAGAAAGGGGCTCACCTCATCCTGCAACTTTCGCATGAATTCAATGAATTTATCATGTTGAAGGCGCGCCTTTCCGTCTTTTCCGAAGAAGTACTCCACTAGACCTCCATCCTCCACAGAACCAGTAACTTTTAACCCAGTGCGAAGTCCATCCCTGTGGACTGCCCCTTGTCTGTTATTAGCTCGCATCAAAGCCATCACTTTCTTAAATTCTTCTTTATCGATCTCCCTATATAGAGATATTTAAGTCAAAATTATTAATTTGGTCAGATAAAAATGATAGAGCTAGTTCAAAATTGTAGTCAAATATATATAGAAATACAAACTCATTGTTGTCCACATCAAACATTTTGAACGCTATGGAGAAGCTTGACTCGGGGATGCTCAGTAATGTTACGAAAAAGATATACCTGTTCCAAAGAAACTATGTCGTGTCTGTATCTTCCAAATATAAAGAAGAAAAAGCACACAAACAGTCCAACTAAATTGTGTGATATAGGCAGCTTACTCTTTGAAAGATATAAGTCCATCAGTGTCCATATCAAAAAGCATAAAAAGTTCTGAAGGATCACACCGTAACTCGCCCGGACTCCTTTCCCCGCTCAAATATCCATCTCTAACAAGGTGGGATTCAGAAGGAGGAAAAACAGGAACAATGGCCCGCATTAGATCAGCCGGTCTCATGAGTAATTCTCCTTCCGGGGTTTGAAAAGAGGCAAAATACTCAAAAACCTGCAAGCATAGAGATACTATGAAGTCCTGAGTGCCTGACAGAGGGTAAACAACAAAATATTCATAAGATACATATTATGACAAAATAAAATTAGGTAACTCAGTCCAAAAAACTAAACAACAAACATCAGCGACTTCACTTCTTTAGAATCTAAAGGCAACAAACCAAAAAAGGGTCAAACTATGTCAGTCCATCCATGTACTTCGGTAAAATGTGAGAATTAGTCCCACTATTTCAAAAAAATAAAAGTTTCCTTGATTTAAAATTCTAAACATGGAGACCATTAGTATTTTCTATCAAAATTTGCTTATTATCAGGTATTGGTATGATTTCATGGATATATTAAATTTTTAAACCAAAAAGTGGAACGATTTAGTTTTTAAAATTTAACTAAAAAGACTAAATTTTAAACTCCATTCAAGTATATAATTTGACCAGATAAAATTGAATCGACTTCTTAGCAGTTATATTTATGGGAAGGATTAAATTGATTTTACAAATTATTCCAACAATCAATACTCAGCACACGTAATTCAACAATTTACCTTCTCCGGTGGACTCCGCAATCTCAACCGTTTCTCGTAGTTGAAGAAAACCTTTCGTCTATACTCCTCTGCAATGTAAAAACAAAACAAAACAAACCTTAACGCTAATTCGCCACCGAATATTCTGCTATCAATTAAAAGAGAGAGAGAGAGAGAGAGAGAGAGAGAGAGAGAACTTAAAAGAACAGATTAATAACCTCCAAAGATGAACTTAGAGCTATAATCAGGGAGCGCTAGTTTACGAAATGAGTTCTTCGAGCCATCAACGGCGGATTCAGCAGTTTCCGTTGACCAATCAGCGAAAGACAAAAACTGCTCATTAAAAAAACCAGTACTCCGATCCGAAGCTGAAAACGAGTACCAGCAAACCAAGCCGAAACTCGAACCGACCGCGATCCATTTGAGGAAGGAGCTGGCAATGGAATCCTTTTTGTTATTAGACTGGATGTTTGAAGCGTTGATGAGCGGCAGCGACGAGAATTGGCGGATTTGGAGGCGTTGATGGATGGAGGAGAGATGGAGGATGGAGGGTGAGGATCTTTTGAGAGAGGTTAAGGAAGCCATAGTTGAGGGTGGAAGAGGGAAGAGGGAAGAGGGAAAAGAAGGTGTTCTTAAAATACAATCAAAATTCTTCAATGCAATGAATGGCTTGGCATCAGCAGTGAGAAAAAGATGAAAGGATTTCTTGGGATTTCGATTTTAGGGGAAGAAAGGAAGAGTTGAGGAGGCAATCAAAAAATGGGATCCAAGATTCGAAGTCGAAATTATTTTAATTATTACTGTTGGAGCTAAGATCCAGGGGAACTTCATCTCGCGCCCGACCTATGCTAGACAATCTCTAATTCATTTTAGAAAAAGTAACAAAAATTTTATTCCATCAACTTGGAAACTTGCTCTTTTTTTTCCTTTTTTTTTTATTTGGTATTCTTTTTTCAATTTTTGTCAAACATTTTGATATTGTGCTATATTATTACTTAAATAAAATATATTTTTAATAAAAATTTTAGATGATAATGTGACATATTATATTTTTAATAAAAATTAAATTATGATGTAGCATAATATCAAAATACTACATCATTAAGACTAAAAGTAAAAAAAAGTTATCAAATTCTAGAATTAGTTTCAACTTAAAGACCAAGTTTAATTTTTTACCGAATTTATAGATTAAAATTGCATTATAGAAGGTTTTTTTACAAAAATAATATAAATAAACACGAAAATAGTATACCATACAAATTAATTATAAAAATGGGTCAATTTCTACGGTAAAACAAGGTATCGTCAAGTTATCAGGCGGTACCACCCTAAATGGGAAAAAAATAATATTTTAAGTAGTGTCGTCTAACATATTAACGACACCGGTATGAATTTTTAAAGAATATATGTATTGTCAGTGATTATACAGAACCAAAAATAATGATGAATAAAATATTTTTTGTTGTGGTGTTACATGTCACATTGAGAGTATCAATATGTTTTTTTTAAAGTGATAGAAAAAAAAAGTTGAATCAAGCGGCACCAACCTGACATCTTGCCGTCCGACGTGAGACGTGACCAATTGGTCACGACTCACCCCAACTTTATTTTTCTTCTTTTTTTTTGTTTTTTTCTATATAAGAAACGTTCCCCCCTCTCCTCCAACTGAAAACAACAAAGTAAGGGGAGAATTTTGGTGTGTTACTGATTTTGTTACAGCTTTGGAAAGAAAAATTTGTTTTTATTGGAGTTTTGGGAGAAGAAAAAAAAGTTGTTTATGCCGGAATATTGGGAGAAAAAAAGTTGTTTATATATATTTTTTATTATTGTTAATATTTTATATGTTTATACATATATTTTTAATAAAGATACTTATGTTTATATTTTTTATTTAGTTGGTGATTAATATTAATAAGTGGATATTTTCAATTAAATAAAATAAAAATAAAATTATTTACGAAAACGGGTTGTGGTAAATATTATTATTTTATAATGATATATTTATTCAATTTTGTTTGATACCGAAATTGGTTCATTGATTACAGCAACCAATCACACTACCATAATGGTTAATGTCCCAGTCAAAAAAAATGCTACTTGTTATTCCTAGGTATTTTATAAATTTGCATGTCATTATTTTTTTTAATTAGCATATTTAACTAAAATGGTAATTTGTTATAGATAAGGTGAGTACCACGTCTTGAGAGAAGTGTGCCCATGATCCAAGCTACCAGTCGGATGAACGTATTTTTCCCTATTTGGATGTCGCGATATTTAGAACGACAGCATTTATTAGGATGTTTGAGCTTAGGGCCAACTTGATATCCGCCTTGGTTGAGAGGTGACGCCTAAAGACCCACACATTTCATTTGCCATGTGGGGAGTGCACCATCACTTTAGAATATGTTGCATTGCAACTCGGGCTCCTAGTTGATGGTACTGTGGTTACTGGTTCAAGCAAAGTGATTGAACCTAAGTTGCTTGGATGATCGATTTGTGATAGTGATGTTAAGTTTACCAATTTGAAATTTTACTGGCTAAAGCAAAATTTCGAAACTTTACCGAGCAGTGTCTCTAAATGGAAGAAGATGTACATTGCTCAGGCGTGTATACTAGAGCTGATAGGGGGTACTCATGCTAGACACATTAATAATAAAGTCCATTTGATGTACATGCCTTTGTTGGCTAATTTTCAAGTTGCCCATTTGTACAGTTAAGGTTCAGCAGTATTAGTAATGTTGTACCATAAGTTTTGTCGAACGACAAATCACGATACACAAGAGATAGGAAAGTGCCTCCTGCTTTTGCTATCTTGGGCACTATACAGGATGACATTTTTGGCATCATTGAGTCACCAACAATATGTTTTCCCACTTTTAAATAGGTAAAAAAATGTAAAACATCAAATAAGAAATATTTTTTTATGAAAATATTATCTAACAAGTTTGCTTTCTTTTAGATCGTGTACTTGTCCAGGGATTAGGAAGTCGGAAACCCTCGTTGTGTACAAACAAATGACTAAGACATACGCTGGGGAGGAGGAAATTTTTTTTCAAAATAAAATTATATTCATGTCTTATGATTATTTTAGTTATGTTATTTTAATCATGTCACTATAATCATGTTATTAATTGTGCAGTTTGTGTGGATGTCATATATTGCGTCAGACATTGCGGATGTAATTTCCTAGTTGATTTACCACCATTCATACGTGTGGTGTATTAACTCACCCGTTTTGAATTTTCAACCGTTGAGTGGTACAACGAGGACCAGGTTTTACGACAATCCGGGTGTAAACAAGACGTTCCAAATGTTCCAATCAACTTCAACAATGTTCATGACATTAATAATAGAGGAAAAGATGCAAAGAATTGGACATTAGAGCATTAACAATAGATTGTAATGTAGAATGACATTAACAAACGTTAGACTCTTGTATGGGGGATTTCACGCCCTCGAAACCTGTGTACGTATTTTCATAAGACATGTTATCATTCGTTTGAGTTTCTAAATGTATTCAAAAGATAAAAAAAAAATATAACTATTGAATTACCCATGTTCTCGACTTGTTTACCCCAATCTACATTCTTTAATTCCATGTGAAAATTAACCGCAATGTGGTGGATGTAGTACACGGATCTCCACAGAACACCAGAATTCCTAATGACAACAATTAGCCCATTCGATCAATCGGAAATAATGCAAATGTTTCCTTGTCTAACAACATGCCTATAATGACCCGATTTCCAGTAGTGTCGAAAAATACGATTTCAAAACTCCATTTTCATAAACCAAGCCCATAAATATTAAATAGAGATATTTACAGAGTTAGTGTATAGATGAATTGAAATTCAATTAATTAATTAAGCCGAAATTATGTTTAATTAGGATCCGAGACTATATTGTAAAAATTTAATTGCTATAGATTTTAATTATAAAAATGCTTGAGGACTTAGTTAACAATTATCTAAAGGGAAAAATGGTTAATAAACCATTTTAAATAGGTGTTAGTGGATGGTAATGATGCATGTCATTAAACTTAAGTAATTAAAGGTTAATTAACTAAAACAGGATCAAATTGGTTAATTATGATTAATTAAATATAACATAGTAAAAATAGCAACTAAAGTGGGAAGAAAGATGAAAAATCTTCCTCTTCTTCCCCCAATTCATCAAAGCAAAGAAAGAAAATAAAAGGAAAAGCTTTAGGCAACATTAAACCATCTAATTTCAAGTAAGCCCCTAATCATTTTTATTTGATTATTATGGAAATTGAATCATGGGAGCTTGATTTACTAGCCTATGTACTAATTTGTAAAACTGTTAAAGTTTTAGAAAGTTGCCATTGTTGATTTCTTAAAAACTTAGGTGTGAAATTGACAAGAATTAAACTTAGTTTATGAAAATGACTAAATTGTAAAGCTTAATTGTTAGTTTCATACATTAGGTATTAAATTGAATAAAATAAAAAAATTATGGAATTTCGGTAGGAATAGAAAGTAGAAGGTCCCTAATAAGTATATGTGAAATCTAATTTTAATCTAAAGCTCTAGATTGAAAGTTATGATTGTCCGAGTTTAGGGACTAAATTGAATAAATTGCAAAAATATGTTTGGTTTTGTAATTGAATGTGAATAGAATGGAGTTTAATGTTGTTTATTTATTGAATTGTTATTCTTAGCAAAAGCCGATGCTAGGCCGTCGAGAGAGAAAGGAAATGCGAGAGCTGACAATGAGTGACGCAAGAACTCGTTTTGTATTTCTATAATTCGGGATCAATTTACTTATTGCATATTTGTGGTATTTTGTATAATGTGGAATTGAGGTGGTTATTTGAGTTGAATTGTTATAATTGAGATTGAATATCGAGTTAAATGACTAAATTGAATAGAATTGAAAATAGTGTGACCTAATAGATATATGATATTGGTTTGGAATTGAGTTGAAACATGCTATGTTATATGATGAACTGATGGTGAATTGAACTATATGATGAAAATAGATAATTGGTAACCCTATTAATTGCTCAGGTAGAGTTAGATATAGTTGGCATGCCATAAGATTGATAAAGTTCAGGTTACTTCAACTAGATGTCGATAAGCCATGGATGCATTTTCCTTCAAATGTTCTGATGAATGTTGGACACAACTTTTACTTCTGTTAAACCAATAAACACTGGGCCCAATCTATTTACTTCTGACGTTTCGTTGAGGCACTGGATGCCAAATTAGTGTGTTGGTTGGGATCCGTGTATCTGTTCAGGTCTGATTCATATTAATAAGGGATATAAATTGTGAATTGGTTAAATGATACTCGAAATGATTCAATGTTATGAAATTGTACTACAGGTACATATATACGATATATGATTACAGAAAGCATGTGAAAGAACATACGAACCAATTAAACAAGCTTGAGGGCTGATTTGGAAAGTTAACGAATAAATTGATTCAATTCAAAAATGAAAATTGGATATGATTGAATGTGTTATATTGAAAGGAAATATAAACACTAATGACATTGGTATGATATGCTCATATAGTTTCTTAATTGAGGCAATTTATAATTGATCTATCTGACATAGTTGGTACACTTTATGGCATATAAATGTTGATATGATAAGCCATAAAAGTAACATATTTTTAATCCCATTCTTGATGCGTTTTTGGATGATTTATTATGTAAATTAGTGAATTTGGTGCTCTTAATCCTTTAAATTCATGTTTCTATACTTAGGTGAGCATATGAGAGTGAAAAGAGTGAAAAACAAGCCAAAATCAGACAAAAAGAGTTATTTTCAAGATCCACACGGCCAGGGAATTTCCACATGGGCTGGGCATACGTCCATGTGCCAGCCCGTGTTGATTTCATAACCCGTTTCCCAAATATGCAGAAAAACTCGATTTTTAGGCTTTCTGAGCATTCTAAAGTCTATAAATACCAATTAGAAGAAGACCTAAGGGAGGACGCAGAGAAGATCAAAGAAAATACTTGAATAACACCATCGAAGCCAACTCAAAAGTGGATCTCCTTGAAGATTGAAGATCTCCTTTTAACTTCCTTAGAAGTTTTATTGAATTTCTTTATGTCTTGTGGTTTTTCTAACTTTGAGATGTTTTCATTCGGGATTATAAACTAATCCCCTAAATACTTAGGGGAGATGAAACATTTAATGAATCTTATTATTTAATTTCTATTTTACACGATAAATACTTGATTCTTGTTCTTAATTATGTATGCTTATTTTATGTTTTAATATTTTTGGGATATTAATTCATGTTTAATGTACTTATTTCAATGGAGAAAAAGTCCCTATTTGAGAGTAAATCTAGCATAATTGAGTGGAGTTGCATGCAATCCTAGAAATAGGACAACATAAATCTACATGATTAGAGTCAAATCAAATAGGGGAATTCATAGATCGAGTTAATGCGACAATATGGGTTTTAATTAGAAAGAGATTTCAATTAATCAACCTAGAGTTAGTTGTTCTTACTCTCGAAAAATATATTAACATAATTTAGGGATTTCTATGGATCAAGACACAAGTGAATAAATCATTTAATTCAGATTCAAAATAATAGGTGAAGTCTAAGTGGATTCTTTCCTGGTATTGTCTTTCTCTTTTGTTACCTTCGATTATTTTTCCATTTCATTCTCTGTTACGTTCGTAGTTAAATTAGATTAGTAAATTTAGATTAAAAACAATCACTTCAATTTATCAGCTAAATAATAGAAAAATGATAATTACTAGTACTTTTAGTCCTCGTGGATACGATATTCCCTGCTTACCATAGCTATACTATTGTTCGATAGGTGCACTTGC
Source organism: Gossypium raimondii (assembly GCF_025698545.1). Lineage (NCBI taxonomy): Eukaryota > Viridiplantae > Streptophyta > Magnoliopsida > Malvales > Malvaceae > Gossypium > Gossypium raimondii. Next base: position 22,818,389 of record NC_068570.1, read on the forward strand.
CTTTGTCGTAATTATAGTTAGTTTAGTGACCATCAATTTTTTGGTGTCGTTGTCGAAGACTAAAATATTAGGAACATCGATTTTTATTAATTTAGCCATTTATTTTTATTGCATTTTATTTTTGCTTTTAGTTTAATTTTTACATTTTAATTTTTCTTTAATTTTGCTTTTGGAAGGTTCCTTTATTACTGAGGAGATGGGTGATAATCAGAATAATCAGCTATCTCCTGTAGTGGTGGCAAATCTTGTAGGTCCTGCTCTTGTTCCTCGTGCTATGTACGATTATGCCAAGTCTAGTCTAATTAGGGCTGAATCGAGTATTGAGAGACATATTATTCTGCAAATAATTTCGAACTAACACCGAACATTATTCAGATGATTCAACAATTTGTTTAGTTCGATGGTTTGCAAGACGAAGACCCATATACTCATTTGGCCAGCTTTTTGGAAATTTGAGATACTTTCAAAATTGTTGGCGTCACTGGCAATGCCATTCGCCTACGATTATTCCGTTTCTCATTGAGGAATAAAGCTAAGCAGTGGTTGTACTCTTTACCACGAGATTCCATCACTACATGGGATCAAATGACCGAGAACTTCCTACTGAAATACTTTCCTCCGGCTAAGACAGCCAAGTTGAGGAACGACATCTCTTCCTTTGTACAGGTTGATTTAGAGACATTATATGATGCATAGGAGAGGTATAAGGATTTATTAGAAAGGTGCCCTCATCATGGGTTACCTCTATGGCTACAAGTTCAAACCTTTTATAGTGGTTTGAATCTCTCAACTAGGCAACTAATCGACGCAGCAGCTGGTGGAACTCTGAACAATAATCGACTTATGAATTTATTGAGGAGATGTCACTGAATAATCATCAGTGGCAAGTCATGAGGACGAAGCCAATGAAAACAGCCGATGTTTTTAATTTAAATGCGATAACCATATTATCAAACCAAGTAGAAATATTAAATAGAAAATTTGATGATTTATAACTTTCTACGTAGGTAAATCAGGTGACACAATGCGGTACAAATGGAGGTGGAATAAATAATCTAGAATATTTACCCTTCAGTCCTAGTACGAAGAATAAACATATCAATTATATGAGTAATAATTCTAGAACTCAAAATAACCATTATAGTAAAAACTATAATGCAGGTTGGAGAAACCACCCAAACTTCGCATGGGGTGATGAAGGAAATCAAAGATCACAACCACTTTCGGGCTTACAACAACCTTATCAGCTAGAGAAGAAGCCAAACCTTAAAGAGATGTTAGCAAAATTTATTTTGGCGTCAGAAACTCATTTTCAAAACACCGAGACAAATTTGAAAAATCAGCAAGCATCAATTCTTAGGCTCGAAAATCAGGTTGAATAGCTTGCTAAATTTATTTCAGAAAAGCAACAAGGTAGTTCACCCAGTAACACCGAACCTAACCCAAAAGAGCACATGAAAGCAGTTATATTGAGGAATGGAAAAGTGTTGGCTGAACCCGAAAAGAATCTACTACAGGAAACTGATAAGGTAAATGATGATGGGGTAAAACTCGAAGAAATTCAGACATCAATGGTTAAAAAATATAAACCACCGATCCCGTATCAGGCCAAGTTGAAGAAAGACCGCATGGATGAGCAATTTGGTAAATTTCTTGTACTTTTTAAACAATTACATATCAACTTACCTTTCGTTGAAGCTATTTCACAGATGCCCCCAAATGCAAAATTCTTAAAAGAGCTATTAACAAATAAAAGGAAGTTTGAAGAACTATCCACTGTGGAACTCAATGAGGAATGTTTAGCTATCCTCCAAAATAAACTGCCAACTAAGCTGAAAGATTTAGGAAGTTTTACTATTCCCTGTTTTATTGGTAGTTTAAATATTGAGAAAGTATTAGCTGATTTGGGTGCTAGTATTAATTTGATGCCTTATAAAATATTCAAGCAACTTGGGCTTGGGGAACCTAAACCCACTAGGATGAGTATTCAATTAGCCGATAGATCTGTTAAATATCCTAGAGGTATTATTGAAGATGTACTTGTAAAGGTATATAAATTCATATTCCCTGTTGATTTTGTTGTGCTTGACATGGATGAGGGTAGTGAGGTACCTTTAATTTTAGGTCGCCCTTTTTTAGCCACTGCTAAGGCTGTCACTGATGTAGGTGATGGTAAACTTGTGCTTAGGATAGGTGATTAAGAGATTACTTCTAAAATCTATGATGCCATACGATTCTCTAGAGAACAAAATGATTCTTGTTATTTTATTGACTCTATTGACCATGTTATTCAAGATTCATTACAGGAAATTATTCATAAGGACACGTTGAAACTGTGTCTTGTTCAAGGAGAAGAGGTAGATGACGATACTACTATGATAAGTGAGACAAAAATTGATTTAGATTCTAATGAGTCTTCACTGAGACAGAATAATTATAAGGGCATTGAGGTAAACGATGAATTAAAATTAAAACCCTCCATTGCATAACCTCTCAAATTGGAACTGAAGCAATTACCAAATCACTTAGAGTATGCATTTCTTGGAGACAATTCTACCTTGCCAATAATTATTGCTTCAAATTTGAAGCCAAATGAGAAAGATGAGTTATTGCAAGTATTAAAGGAATATAAAAAAGCCATATCTTGAAAGATTTTCGATATCAGAGGGATCAATCATTCTTTTTGCACCCATAAAATTTTAATAAAAGATGAGTATAAACCATGTGTGCAAGCTCAAAGAAGATTAAATCCTAACATAAAGGAAGTTGTTAAAGCTGAGGTAATTAAACTTCTAGATGCTGGAGTTATTTATCCTATTTCTGATAGTACTTGGGTGAGTCTTGTGCAGGTTGTCCTAAGAAAGGAGGCATGAATGTTGTAGCCAATGAGAAAAATGAGTTGATTCCAACGAGAACAGTCACGGGATGGAGAGTTTGTATTGATTATAGGAAGTTGAATGATGCCACAAGGAAAGATCATTTTCCTCTACCATTCATAGATCAAATGTTGGAGAGATTATCTGGTAACATGTATTATTGCTTCCTATATGGACTTTCAGGCTACTTCCAAATCCTGATAGCTCCCGAGGACCAAGAAAAAATGACATTTACATGTCCATATGGTACGTTTTCTTATCGAATAATGTCTTTTGAATTGTGTAATGCTGCTACTACTTTCCAGGGTTGCATGCTAGCAATTTTTGATGAACTTGTAGAAGACATTATGGAGGTATTTATGGATGACTTCTCAGTATTCGATAATTCTTTCCACTTCTGTCTTAAAAATTTAAAATGAGTTTTAATGAGACATGAGGAAACGAACCTTGTGCTTAATTGGGAAAAATGTCACTTCATGGTTCGAGAAGGGATTGTGTTGAGCCATAAAATTTCTAGTAAAGGGATTGAGGTTGATAGAGCGAAAATTGAAATCATCAAAAAACTACCTCCCCCTAGTTTAGTTAAGGCTATTCGAAGCTTTTTAGGACATGTTGGATTTTATAGAAGGTTTATTAAAGATTTCTCTAAAATAGCTAAACCTTTAACTAATTTGCTAGAAAAAGATGTGACGTCCAATATTAATCAAGAATGCTTCGAAACATTTAATACTCTTAAGGAAAAATTAATTAATGCCTCGATTGTGGTTGCACCTGATTGGAATTTACCCTTTGAACTGATGTGTGATGCGAGTGATTTTATAGTTGGTGCAGTTCTTGGACAGCGAAGAGACAAACATTTCCAGCCAATCTATTATGCTAGAAAGACTTTGATAGATGCACAGAAAATTACACTACTACAGAAAAAGAATTGCTAGCTATGGTTTTGGCATTCGATAAATTTAAATCATATTTAACATTGTCTAAAGTTGTTGTTTACACTGACCATTCTGCTCTTCGCTATCTTCTAACTAAATCGGATGCAAAACCTCGACTTATAAGGTGGATTTTATTATTGCAGGAGTTTGATTTGGAAATCCAAGATAAGAAGGAAGCTAAAAATCTTGCAGCAGATCACCTTTCACGACTAGAGAATCTCCATCTTAAGGAATTTAATGAGAATGAGATAAATGACTCGTTTCCTGAGGAACAACTCATGGTTATAACCAATTCTGAAGTTCCTTGGTTTACAGATATCACGAATTACCTGGCCACTAACATCCTACCAAAAGGGTTGACACATCACCAAAAGAAACAATTTTTTACCGATGTGAAAAAATATTTTTGGGAGGACCCTTTTCTTTTTCGTGTATGTGCAGGTTAAGTAATTTGAAGGTGTGTTACAAAATCATAAGCGAATAATATCTTGGAACACTGCCACTCAGGACTGACAGAAGGACATTACAGTGGAATTAGGACAACACATAAAACGTTTGAATCAGGTTTTTATTGGCCCACACTATTCAAGGACACTAACAAGTATGTTGCTTCTTATAATAGATGCCAAAGAACAGGTAATATCTCTAAGCGTGATGAAATGCCTCAAACTTATATACTTTCATGTAAAATATTTGACATCTGGGCATTGATTTCATGGGCCCATTCCCTAGCTCTTTTGTTAATAAATACATTCTAGTAGCAGTTGATTATATGTCAAAATGGGTAGAAGCTCAAGCTTTACCTACTAATGATGCTAGGGTGGCAGTTTGATTTCTTAAAAAGTTCTTTTCTCGATTTAGAACACCTAGAGAGATTATTAGTGATAAGGGTACACATTTTTGTAATGCTCAATTTGCTAATGTCCTTAATAAGTATAGGGTGCATCATAGAACAGCTACCCCTTATTACCCTCAAACTAATGGCCTAGTTGAAGTTGCGAATCGAGTACGCATCCTAGAAAAAACTGTGAAGTCAAATATAAAGGATTGGGCGAATAAAAGTAGATGACGCTTTATGGGTTATAGGGCTACGTATAAGACACCCATAGGAACATCTTCTTACAGACTTGTATATGGAAAGAGTTGTCATTTACCACTTGAACTCGAACATAAAGCATTTTGGGCAATAAAATTTCTAAACTACGACCTTAAACTTGCAAGTGAGAAAAGATTGATGCAGCTAAACGAGTTAGACGAGTGGCGAGCTAATGCTTACGAGAACTCAGGACTATATAAAGAAGTGACAAAGCGACACCATAACGCTCGTTTGAAGTAGCCCAAACAATTCACAGTTGGGGGTCATGTCCTTTTATATAATTCAAAGCTCAAACTATATCTCCAGAAACTAAAATCAAGATGGTCAGGTCCATTCGTGGTACAAACCATTTTCTCGTATGGTACGATAAAGGTAACACATCCGACATATGGCGCATTTAAGTTAAACGGACATCCACTCAAATTTTATAGTGGTGACAATTTTATAAATGATAGAGAGGAGCTTCGGCTCCACGAATACAAGGTAAGTTTAGCTTAGACTCTAAATAAGCGCTTCTCGAGAGGCAACCCAAATGTTTAACTTTTTCTAATGCTTTTAATTCCATTACATGCTAATTTAAAATCTAAAAAAAATGTGTGTTTTTTACTCACACGGCCTGAACACATGGGCGTGTTGCAGGCCGTGTATGAAATGGGGTAATCGAAAGTAAGTTAAACGGCCTGGCGACATGGCTGTGTGACCCACACGGGCGTGTGGGATCTCACATGGGCATGGGATAAGCGAAGGAAAACACATACGGGCGTGTCCTAGGCTGTGTGAAACCTGGAGCTATTTTTTTTCAAATTTAAATCAAGTCAGAGAGTTACACGGGCAAGACACACGACCGGGCCACACAGGCGTGTGGGAGTCCACACGGGCGTGTCCCTAGTCGTGTGAAAACTGGGTTAATTTTTAATTGCACATGGGCTGAAAATACTCCTCACGGTCGTGTGGCCCAAACCCTAGAATTCCTTTCTCAATTTGTCTTTTTCTTCTTCCTCAACCAAGCCACCCCTTCTATTTTATTTTATTTATTATTTCTTATATTATTTATTTTTATTTTACTAATTTTATTTATTATTCTTATACTTAGATTTTAAATTTATTTTTATTTTTCTGCTATTTATATTATTTTTAGTTTTTTTACTATTATTATTACAATTACCTTTAAGTTTATTGGTATCATTTAGTTTATTATTATTATTTTTCCGTTTTATTTTTATTTATCTTTCTTTTATTTTTTATTTTTAAACTTATTTTAATTATTATATTTTGAAATATATTTTATGTTGTTTCTAATCGAGTTATGACCCTTAATCTTCTCTATTATTTGTGTTTATTTTCTTATTAGTTTACTCGTAATCATGCGTACATTTAGATTTTACTACAATTCCGCTTTTCACTATTCGGAATTTTATCCAATATTCAAGGCGCTTCAGCTTTTCTCCTCTCTTATGATATTTTGTTTATACTATGATTATATCTGTTTGTACATTAATTACAATGTACATATTAAGCGTGGGGAGGTTATTTATATATTTATTAGAAAATCCATGAATTATGTCTTGTGTTTAACTAATTTTCTCATACTTCTATTAGAAAGAATTTTTATCGATTTGTGATTTTTATTGATGTGTTTTGGATTAAATTCATAGATATTTGTGCATTGGTTGTTTTAAACTTTAAGACATGAGAGAATCAAGCATGGTAAGTTTATTTTCAGAATTAAAAATTTTAGGTTGTTTCCCTGAATTGAGGTATTACCTTGAAATTTTAAATTTACAAGTTTGACATCAAAAACCATAATTTGTTGTGAGATTTTGAGCCTTTAGAGAATACATTTTTCTTGCTCATTTTATTATTGGTTATGAGTGTATCAATTTGATTTGTTATTCTAGAATTTGCTTCAATTATGCATGTCGAGACCACACCTTTAATTTGATATACTGAGATGATAAAGACACTTAGGTTTTAACCGATTTATCCCATAAAAGCCTATCTTGTTAATTAACCCTTAGTGAACCCCGTTGAGCCTAACACATCGTTTCATAATTTACCCACTAATTGTAACCCATAACTCTTTTTTTTGTTCATTGAAGATTTTTCCCATTTTATCGAGATTTAATTTGGTTAGTTGCCTAACTATGCTCTTTTGTTTGATTTGTTGAATTATCTATTATTGTAAAAAAATCAAAAATAAAAAGAAAATAAAATAAAAAATATTGATTATTATTTAGTTCTATGATTGAGCTTGAACAGTTAAATTAATATTTTGAGAAGAAGCTCATTTTCTTATTCTTGAATAGTTCTTAATTTATTCACTTGCTTTTAATTCAACATTTGCTTAATTTTCTAGTTTGGTAATTTATCAATTTGATCTCAATTTTAACCAACTTTTTTAGCCTTTCTCCACACCCTTAACCTAAGCCCCATTACAACCTCTTAAAGACCTTTTGATTTGTGTATCATATCATTTTATAGTGGTGGAGATTTGATTTTCATGCAAGCCTATGGTAATGACTTTTCTTCTTTGACTATTGAGTGCTTATTCTTGAACCTTAAACACTTCGAGTGATTTGAGTGAACCTTTAGTGAGGATGTCGATTCTTGTCAATTTTGAATTAAAGGTAATTACTTAGATAAAGGGGAATACCTATGTTTTCATGCTTTAAAAATGTTTGACTTGGATTGTTTGAATCTTTAGTGCTCTTTTAGTTGAATTATCAATGTATGATTATTTGTGAATTATGTCGAAACATTATTGATGAGAATTATAAGTTGAGAAAGATTAATTTTAATTGTGAGTTGAGGATTTTGCTTGAGGACAAGCAAACACTTAAGTGTGGGGATATTTGATAAACCATAAAAGTAACATATTTTTAATCTCAATCTTGATGCGTTTTTGGATGATTTATTATGTAAATTAGTGAATTTGATGCTCCTAATCCTTTAAACTCGTGTTTCTATACTTGGGTGAGCATAGGGGAGTGAAAGGAGCGAAAAACAAGCCAAAATTGGATAAAAAGAGTTGTTTTCAAGATCCATACGGCCTGGGCATTTTCACATGGGCTAGCCACACGCCCATATGCCAACCCATGTCAATTTCGCAACCTGCTTCCCAGATACACGGAAAAACCTAATTTTTAGGCTTTCTGAGCATTCTAAAGTTTATAAATACCAATTAGAAGAAGACCTAAGGGAGGACGCATAGAAGATCAAATAAAAGACTCAAAGAACACCATCGGAACCAACTCAAAAGTGGATCTCCTTCAAGATTGAAGATCTCCTTCTAACTTCCTTAGAAGTTTTATTGAATTTCTTTATGTCTTGTGTTTGTTGACTTTGAGATGTTTTTATTCAGGATTATGAACTAATCCCCTAGATACCTAGGGGAGATGAAACCTTTGATGAATCCTATTATTTAATTTCTGTTTTACATGATAAATACTTGATTCTTGTTCTCATTATGTATGTTTATTTTGTGTTTTAATATTTTTGGGATATTAATTCATGTTTAATGTGCTTATTTCAGTGGAGCAAAAGTCCCTGTTTGGGAGTAGATCTAGCATAATTGAGTGGAGTTGCATGCAATCCTAGAAATAGGACGACATAAATCTACGGGATTAGAGTCAAATCTAATAGGGGAATTCATAGATCGAGTTAATGCGACAATAGGGGTTTTAATTAGAAAGTGATTTCAATTAATCAACCTAGAGTTAGTTGTTTTTACTCTCGAAATATATATTAACATAATTTAGGGATTTCTATAGATCAAGACACAAGTGAATAAATCATTTAATTTAGATTCAGAATAATAGGTGAAATCTAGGTGGATTCTTTCCTGGGTATTGTCTTTATCTTTGGTTATCTTCGATTATTTTCCCATTTCATTCTCTGTTGCGGTCGTAGTTAAACTAGATTAGTAAATTTATATTAAAAACAATCACTTCAATTTATCGGCTAAATAATAGAAAAACGGCAAGTACTAGTACTTTTAGTCCTCGTGGATACGATATTCCCTCCTCACCATAGCTATACTATTGTTCGATAGGTGTGTTTGCCTTTGTCGTAATTATAGTTAGTTTAATGACCATTATGATATATGATTAGGGATTAACATGAATTGTGTATGAATTGATTGATATTAGAATGTGAGATTGAATGTATGCAATTGATTGAATTTGTATTCTATTGATTTGAATCATTAAAATACCACAAAACAATATCGCTCAGCGTATGGTTTGTTTTTCCGTGCACAAGTTTAGGTTCATCTTGAGGTCACGCTAAGTGATTCTAGCATCCAAGAGGCAATCTTTGACTCAATAATGTTTGTATAGTCTTTTTTGTTCGTTATATGGCATGTACCTAGGTTCAGTCGATTTTTGCATATTATACGATATGTCATTTTAGATTTTAGATTAGTGAATTAGAAATGGTCAAATGGTTGGATTGTGTGGGTGAAGTTGACAATTAAATGCTTTATATGAGCATATGAACTACTTGTGATCATACTCAAATGTATATGTCCATTTGATAATGTTTTGAAATTGCATAAGTGTCAAACATGGTATGTATAAATATGAATTACAAATGAATATGTGAATGATGAAATATGTTGGAAATGTATATTGGAAATGACATTTTGGTTGAAATTGAAGTTGGTGTTGATGGAAACGAATTACTAGATGATACAAGTTGGTGCCATTTTGGCCATTTTCAAAACAAAAAGTCGTGTTGCAACAACATACTCTTAATGTCACTATGAGACCTAGTCAATGAGTTACGTCGTGACGAGGAACCCCTGAAGCCGTGATGTCAACCCAACATTTTGAATTATTTATGATTTGGTCCTAATTTGACCTCGAGTTAGTGATAGAGCTTTCGTAAGCTCGTATAAGACCCAAAAATGATTACATATCATACTATACATGTGTATTACTCATATTTGGATGATTAATGGTTCAAAGTTGAATGTAATTATTTGAAGTTACCCCGACAAGGAATGTGTAACACCCCTAACTCACATCCGTCGTTGGAATAAGGTTTCGGTGCATTACCGATCAAATGGACATAATTTCAAACATTTCATATTATATAATATTCAAGTCAAAACCAATCAAACTCATATATCCTAGGTGCCTAACCAATGTACCCTCATTGGTACCACAATTATATCATCAAATCATATCATAAAAGTATCATTCAAGTCTAATTTATAAACATGCCAAATTCAAATCTATTTTGCCTATTTCATGAACACTTAAACATAGAATTAAATTCACGTGCACCTATCTAGATTTAGTTCAATTTATCATGCCATAATATGGCTTCAAAAACAAACACATATTTATATGTATATAACTAACCAATATTAACTTATAATCTTATTACAATTAATATACAAAATAAATATTAATTAGACACCCTAGGTACATGCCGACACATTTCAAAAGGATAAACATCACCACGTTTGAGTTTGGGACCATTGTTGGATGCTGAATCGGCGATCAAAATTAAGTACCTAACCTGCGCACGGAAAACAAAACCGTACGTTGAGTAAAAACTCAGTGGTATTTCTATAATCCGAATATTTAAAGATAAAAAAATTTACAAATATACGATGGAAATATAAACACATATTAATATTTAAATATTACAACAACCATATGCCAACTCTTTGAATTCATACATAATAGCATATCATATTTAATTTGTTTCAAAAATATCTCAATTCTCATACTTGCTATATAAATAGCTTTTCATAATATAATCCACATTTCATTTATACAATTTCTTTATCCATTCCATATTCAATTCATGAGTATATAACTAATATTTTCCATGTATTTGCAACATATTTCACATTCTATTTTCAATTCACTATTTCACTTCCATTTCTCATACCATGCCATTTCAATATCAATTATAGAACTTTATTATTCATTTACCCCTATTAACACAACTTGGACTCGGATGGATACACGGATCCAACCAAACACACTAGTTTGGCACCCAGTGCCTCATCGGATAATTCGAAGTAATAATTTGACACACAGTGTCTCATCGGCTAAACCGAAGTAAATTAGCACCCAATGCCTCATCGATTAATCCAAAGTAGTAAATTGACACCCAGTGTCTCATCGACTCGAAGTCGAAGGAATCCTTAAACTCTTCCAATCCTATGGCATGCCATCTATATCCGACTCAGCCCAATACAGTTAATAGGGTTCCAGTTCACTTTTCAAATACAACCAATATTCATTTCAATTCAAATAATTAATATATTCAATATATACATACCAATTCAATCAATATAAATTTAATAAATTCATCACATACTAAATCAACCCATTTCAATTGCAAAACACAATAATTCTCACCTCAACACTTACCATATACATTAAATTGAATTATAACAATTAAAACTAAATTCGGATTATAGAAATACAAACCAAAAATTCCGAGCTATTCTTTGTCTACTTTATTTTTTTTCTTTTTAGTCGAGGATTCCGGTACGACGTTAGCAATTGAACTTTGAACAATTAAAGCCCCTAAGGTTGTGGCTTTCTCTTTCCTTTCTTTCCTTTTTCTTTTCTTCCTTTCTTTCTTTTTCTTTTTGTTTCATTTCTATCTTTCTTTCTTTTTATTTATTCTTTATTTGTTTTATTATACATTATTAGATTATTATTTTGTTTTATTATAATATAATATAATACTTAAGTAAATATTTAATATATATTGTCGAAATCATTTTTTGATAAAAGGGTCGACTTTTCATTTAAAAACGAAAACGAAAATGGGAGTCGCCACCGATCATTTTTATGAGGTGTGATCGGGTCACCTTGTGAAACGGTTGTTTAATAAACAGTTTGGATTTATTAAAACAACGCTTTTGGTCTGCAAAATTCTTAAAAAAAGGGGTTCGGGAGTCGATTACGTACGAGGAAGGATTAGCACCCTCGTAATGCCCAAAATTGGTACCTAGTTGATTAATTAGTGTCTTAGTGTCAAGAATTAAAAACTTTGAAGAGATTTAAAATACGATCCTTTATTAAAATATTAAAATCTTCAAGAAAGAGACATATTTCACGTTAATCGAGAAAGAGAATTACGTCCCATAAGTTAGGACACAATGTCTAAAATTTCCGATACGAGAATGAATGCCGAAAAATTTACTTATTTCGAAAGATATTCGATTATCTCGGTTTTAGAAAAGACCATATTCCGTAAGTTAAAACACGATCTTTCATTAATTCTCGAGATTATTAAAAATTCATGCTTAAAAAAGGATTCGTGTGTTTGGATTTGTCGAGAAAATCGAAACCTCGTAAGTTAGGGTACGACTTTTCAAATATCAAAATATGAAGTTTTATTTTTCTTTCTTTGAAAACAAAATTTTTAATGTCGGGTAAAATGAACCATAATTTTGTGATAAAATGTGAAATGAATTTTGATGTCGATATACATAGCGAATAATAATAAATGAACAGCAATATGAAGAATAAAATACAGGAAACAGGCGGAAAATAATAAACAAAACAAATAATAAGGACAACAAATAAAAAATAGTTTAAAACTTAATATTATAAAATAAATATTATATGAAACAATCTAAGAATAATATTAATAATAATGATAATGATAATAATGATAATTTAAAGTTTCAAAATTATATAAAAGGATAAAAATGATATAATAAAATAAACATATTTACAGTATTTAAGTATATAAAATATAAAATATAATAAAAATAATAATGCAAAACTCTTTGATTTAATAATATAGTAAAAGAACAACATGTAAAAAAAAGGAAATAGTAATAGTAATAATATTAATAATAAATTAATTAGTTTAATAAAATAATAATAGAAAATAATAATGACAATTTAATTAATTTTACAATATGGGAATAATAAATAGGTATATGAGTACAAAGGGTAAAATAATAATAGTGGTAATAATATTAAAATAATCAATTTAAAAATAAAATAGCTAAAATAACAAAAAAGGGACTAAATTGAACCTTAAAACAAAATTCGGGGGCAAATCTATAAATAAATAAAAGGAGAGGACTATTCTAAACGCACGAATAACATGGAGGGGCTGCAAGGGTAATTTTCCTTTCTCCTCCAAAACGACGTCGTTCAAATAAGGACTAAACTAAAATCGCCGAAAAAACACGGGTAAAATTAAAAAATAAAAAAACTCGATTGCAAACAAATAAAAAAAGGGAAGGACTAAAAGGGCAAATATTGACCTTTGCCCGTTCTTTTTCTTTTCTGCTTTTGTTGCTTTTCTGTTTTTGTATATTTGGATCTGTTTTTTTTCGAATCTAAAAAAAAGGGAACCCCCCTATTATAGATTTTCCCATGGCTTTTATAGCCATTTTTACAAAGTTTTCATTGTTTATTCTTTCTTGTCACTTCTTGCAGGCAAGTGGGTGAAGCAAAGCAGCGATGGCGTATGGCGGTGGGCGAGGCATGCGGTGGTGGCGGAAGCGTGTGGCGGTGGTAAGGGATTGATCAGAAGACCTAGGTGCGGCGCACCTAGGGTTTGAAAATTCTTTGTTTTTTTTTTTTTTTTGTTATGGGTTTGGGCCATTAAGGTTTAGATAATTGGGCCTGTGAATTTGGGCTTGTAGTTGGGTTCTATTTGGGTTTGTAATATTTGGACTATTTTGCTGTTTGGGTTTTGCCCTGGGCAAATTTGGGCTTATACATATATATTAACTTAAAGTTTTATAATGATTTCTCAAAAAAAATCTACCTTATGTCGCCTCATAAAGAAACAATGGCATAATTACTTCTTTAGTCCTTTTAGTTTTTCTTTAATTTATAATTCAACTTTCACCTTATATGCAATTTAGTCCTTATACCTAATTTACTTTTAATTCAAGTAAATTCACTTAATCGAAACCTAATGAACTACACAACTAGCTTCGTAAATATTTACGAGTCCGATTTACAATAATAGAGTCCCGAGAATGCACTTTTTTTTAATTTGGTTCTTTTTAATTAATTAACCATCGAAACGTTAAAATTTCTTAACGAAACTTTAATACCACCTTAATGGCACTCCGTAAATATTTGTAAAAATATCTATGGATCAGTTTATAAAAACAAGGTCCCCATACCTTATTTTCTAAAACTACTTGAACTTAATAAATCACTTATATAACATAAATTATCAAATCAAAAGCCTTTTTAAAAATCACATTTGACTCGTAAATATTAAATAATGATATTTACGAACTTACTCATCAGATTTGGTGGCCCTAAAACCACTATTTTTGACACTACTAAAAAAATAGGTTGTTACAGAATGTAGCGCTCTGTAGCTCAAACCTGGCGATCGAGTTGAGTATCAAGGTGTTACAATGCCTCCGCAAGTTTGGCAAGAAAAATTGCCACGATTCCATGTTCTCAACCTTCACAATGATGAAGGCTATTGGTAGTACGTTCCAGTTACCGTCTTGTGCAGTCGTAATAATGAGGATTTGTGTATATTTCCCATACAGCTAGGTTTTATCAACTTGCACAAGTGACTTAAAGTGGGGAAATGCCCTAACACATGGATTTAATGTCCAAAACAAGCAGTGGAAAATTCTTTTCCTCGGATTTAGTTATTCATCCAGTTTATAAGCAGGCAGTGTCTGCAAGTCAACCATAGTCCCTGGCACATACTCTTGTATTGTGGCTAACTACCCCTGAAGTTCATCGTATGAAGCATCACAATCTTCGTACAATTATTCCATCACCATATGTTTAGCCTACCATGCTTTCTTATATGATGCCTAGTACTGAAATCGAGATTACATACTGACAATTAGGACCGATACAGAAATGGTAAGCATGCCTTTCACCAAGTTTCCCATGATTTTGCGTCATCTGTGAAACAGTGCATGTGTGAGGCCTTACATAGTTTTGAATCTCCTACAATTGCGACCTCTACATCAATGTAGCTCGTACCCGCCAGTTGCAACCTTCTGCAAACCTCCAACATTCCTCACTATATAATGTCGGTTTAAATACAACAACTTTGTATTCTATTGACACTTTCACGCTATACTTCTTCATAGAAAATACACATTCCTCCTTGTTTGGGAATTGTTAACCTACAACAAACTCTTCTAATTCAAAATCTGGTGTCAACCTGTGAGAAGGTATTATATTTAGGTACTCAGGAAACTTAGATGCATGCGTAGCATCGAGATCTATGCTCAACACGTAGGCTGAAAGATCATTCCGTATAATAATGTCACAAGTCGAGTTTCTAAGCGAATGGGCATATACATTATCATCATCGTTGTACCTTTATCATCGATATCATACGGGACCTCATCGAGATCAGGATCACTAAAATCTTCACCTTAGTGATCAGAATCACCATTATTATCAAGTCCTTGTTCACCATCAGTATCGAAACCAATCACCAATGGATGTATCTGTAAATGAGGACCTAGATTAAGGTAATTGTACACAATATGAGCACAATGTGGATTGCCACCCCCATGTTGATGTTGCTCCATAATCGCATAACATTCAGATTAAAGTCAAACCCGTATACAAAAGATCACTTATCAACAGACTCTCTCAGAATCTCTGTATACGGGTCATGAACTCCATATTGATTTAAGGGAGTGACATTTTGTAGAGTTCAACATTTGCTAACTTAACAAACAAATCAACCGGCTCAACGTTACCGGGCAAGCAATATAATGCGATCATAGTCTCTACATTATCATCCTCTACAAGTTCCATCTCCCTATATTTGCACGTCAAACTGGAAATTTGTAGAATAGTCTAGACATCCTGCTCCCACAACGTCGAACGATTTTCGCACTAATCTTTTGTTTGATTTCATCAAGTTTTACACTATTGTTAAACCTCATCACTATTTGATGGCGTGATTCAAATATACAACCAACTTTTTTTTGAAAAATTACCCCTATCGAAATGGACATGTACGAAGAATTAGTTATTCATCTTCGATTCTAAATATGTAAACTAAATTAAAAATAAAAATATATATTAGTTCCTATTAAAACAACTCTATACCATTTTAAAGCAATAAAATAACTTTTTATCATATAATACAACTTGCATCTCATACTATTAGTTATCAATATATAGCCACATAATCATACATAATAGTAAAATAAAATAAAAATATATAAAAATAATTACAAACTAACATTATCAATTCAAACTTGAATTTTGAAGTTTAAAAAAAAAACTTGAATTCTAAAATAGAAAACAAATATTGTTGATATTCAATCTTGATTTCTAACAACTCTTTTTCTCTCTCCTTTTATTTGGAACTCATAAACAACCAGAATTTTGTTTTTTGGCCGAGAAAAGGGTTTGGTGTCGCCACACAGTCAAGTGGTATGTAACAGTCTGATTTTCAGTGGTGTCGAAAATAGTGGTTTCGGGACTACAAAATCGACGAGAAAGTTCGTATAACTAGTATTTAAATTATACAAGTCTATAATAATTTTTATAGTGAATTTTGATTTGAGGAATTTTAATTAATTGAATTAACAATTAGTATGTGTGGTTTAGTCCAAAAGTCAAGTGGTTGTTGAAAATGAGGTATTTGGGACTCATTTTTGTGATTTTAGACCATAAATCTTTTTATTGAATATTACAGAGTTGTATTATATGTGAATTGAAGTTTGGTCCGAAAATTTTATTTTGATGATTTATTGCTTAATTAAGGTAAAAGGATTAAATTGAAAAAGAGGTAAAAGTTAATTGTAGTAAAGGGACCAAAATGGTGATTAAACCATGGTCAAAAAGTCCAAGCGGTGGTGGATGTCAATCATTCCACTAACTTTTGGGTTATTTATTCATTTAGTCCTAATTAGTTTAAGGCTAAATTGTAAATAAGTTTGTTTAATTGGAAATTAATATAATTGAAGGACCAATTGTGTAATTGGGCCCTCCTTAAATGGCCTAATAATAGAAATGATGAGGAATTCTTTAAATTGTGGTAAATTGCAATTAAATCCCAATTAAATAAGGATTTACTAATTAGTTTGTTTTTCAATATGATCGAAAATGGTGGTTTCGGGGCCACAAATCCGATGTTTCTGTAGACTGTCCATGCCCTGCCTCGCCTGACGGCTTTGAAATATGGGAGGTTCGGTAAAAATATAGGCTCGAAATATGGGCTTGGGCAAAAAACGAGGCCTGTTTAAAAACGGACGGCCTCGGCACCACTTTTTGGCTCGAGTCAAGCCTTCCTACCAATATAATAAATATATTTATTTATTTTTAATTTTTAATTTTTAATTTTAAAATACTTTTAAAATAATTTTTATTTTTTTATTTTTAAAATAAATTTTAATGTTTATTTTAAAAATGGGATGAGTGTGCAGCTTGCTCGGCTTATGATATTTTTCCCAGCCGCCTGGGAAAAATTTCAGCCCATATTTCGGGCCGTGCCCAGCCTAAGAGGCGGGCGAAAATTTTTCCTGGCTACCAACCCAACCCATGGATGTGTCTAGTTTCAAGTCATAAATATTTATGAGGTCATTAGTATTGTATTAAAATTTGGTTTGGAAATTTTAACGTTTGGATGGTTAATTAAATAAAAATGACTAAATTCTAAAATGGAAAAGATGGATTTATTAGTTAAAGGGGGTAAATTAAAGGGATTTGGATGGTAAATAAACCACCATTACCTATAGTGGACGATTTTGGCTTTCTTTTACCTAAAATTTCATGAATTAACTAAGGGTAAAATAGTAATTAAGTAAATAAATAAAATTTAAATGAATTAAAAGCCAAATTGGCTAGGAAAGTTTCATTGTTTTCTTCTTCCAAAGGCCGAAACACCATTGTTAAGGGGAGATCAAGCTTCGGCTAGCTAGGGTTCTTTATTGGGTACGTGTTTGATATCTATTTTTAGTATTTTTTTATGTTTTTGAGCTCGTATTAGTTTAATCTAGCTAACTCAAGGACTAATTTGTAAAAATTTCAAACGTGCCATTAATGAATTTGAGTTTTTCTTGAAGTTTTATGGTAAAATATTAATCTTGGTTGCTAAATAGGACTATTTTGTAAAATAGTTTTTGTTAATTTTAATGTTTAAGGACTAAAATGTGAAAATAATAAAAGTACAAGGACTTCGTGTGAAATAATTACATATAGGGGCTGTTAGGAGACCATTAATGTTTCGGTTGTACTGGGTTTAAGGTAAAAATGGTTAATTTGCATGTTTGGGGCTTAAGGATTAAATTGCATAAAAGTAAAATGTTTGGAGCAATTTTGTAAAAATGTCAAAAAGGACTTAAATGTATAAAAGAGTTAATTTTATTGTTGGATTCTATTAATTGAATTAAATTAATCTTTTATATCAAGAATGGATTGAAAATCGAGGCATTGAGAAGTTGTTGAATAGTCTCTGTACTTTGGCAGTTACTGCAAATCAGTCTTGTAAGTTCGCACTATTATTTCTATAATATAATTATTCTTTTTATACATTCTTTGTTATATAATTAAATTCATAGTATGCTTAATAATTGATTGGATGAAAATATCTAAGAAATGATCAACTGACGAGTTATCAGGCTTCGAGCCGGTGAATACTAAATGAATATTCTGCTCTGATGATACACACCATCGCGATGGCTGAAATCCTGCATATGTTATGGATTCTCGACAGCTTGTGTGAGCAGCATCGTGAATTAGTGAATTGAATGGCTACTTTATTTTGATGATATAGATCGTTTCAATGGTTGAGATCCTGCATATGTTGCAAATTCTCGACAGCTTGCGTGAGCAACATCGCGAACTGGTGAAATGACTGAATACTCTGTTATGATAAACGAATCATTACGATGGCTGAGATCCTACATACGTTGCGGATTCTCGTCAGCTTGTGTGAGCAGCCTCATGAACCAGTCAAGACCCTATAACTAGCTCAAACAAGTGAGATTTTGTGCTTACTGAAATGAGATCGTGCCTTACCGAAATTGGAAGAATTTGAGTTAAGGTACGGTATAATACTCACCCGTTGTGAACTGTGTTTGATAGGGATTACATTGTTATTTCTTATAATTGAACTGTTAAGTTTGTTGGTAAGATTTATCGTTAATTTCATGAACTTACTAAGCTTTCATTAAGTTTCTTCATGTTTTGTTCTGTGTTTTTTAGATTTTATTTTGGGGCGAGAAATTGGATCAAGCTACAACATCACACTATCTCAAGGACCCTTTGGTAGATTTTGAAACAACTTGGCTTATATGGCATGTAATAGGGATATTGAATATGTTTTGTGATTGATTATGTGTAAATTTTTGTATAACTTGGTTGCTTAGAGTTTTGTGGCCTAAGGTAAGTACATGTTTGATAACATGAGTCATGTTGTAGCATATGCAAGTGTGTTGAATGAGTTGAAAATTGGTATGGTTTAAGTATGAAATGAGTAAGGCATTTTGGTTGTGGAAGCAAAACCTTGGATGTGCATTTGTGACTTGTATGTCAATTTAAAGTAAAGAATTGTCTAAGTGTTGAGTTGTGGTGTCATTGATGACACATTGGTTTGGCACTTAGACTAATTGCTTTGCCATGTTTTGAGCATATTTGAATGTACTTTAAAGGTTAGTATGCATGTACTTTGGATATGTTTAGATATACAAGCATTTGGGTATGGAAAAGGCAACTTTTGGGTCAATTAATGGTGCACACGGCCGTGTGTCACACACGGGCGTGTTAGGTGCAAGGTTCACATAGTTTGACACACAGGCTGAGACACGGGCGTATGGCCTCAGTCAGTGAGTTACACGAGCAGGCACACGGTTGAGCACATGGGCGTGTGGGATGGCCACACAAGCGTGTAGGAGATCCATACGGCCATGTAACCCCTCTAGGTGAAAATTTTTTAGTTTTGCCTGAAATGTCCTAATTTGTTCCGATTTGGTCCTTGATTATTCGTAAACTATTTTTAGGGCCTCAAAGGCTCGATTTAAAGCCTGTACATGTATGTTTTATTTCTTTTTGAACATATCCTTATTAATGGAATTTATTTGATATTTGGATGCCAATTGTTATGAGAAGTCCTGATATATGTGTCGTAACCCTATTCCAGCAACAGAAACGGGATGTGTGTTACAAGTCCCGATTTAGTTTCAAACTTTTTCAAAGGCTTTCGTAAGCCTGGTTAAGGCTCGGCTTTGATTGTAATTCATGTTTAACATGGAATTAACTTGTACTTATTAATTATTGAGTATTATCGAATAAATCGCTTGTGAATATTCTGATTTACTGTTGTAGTAATCTCTACCTCGGGTCCGGCGACTGGGCCAGGTATAGGGTGTTACATGGTACCCATAAAAAAATCATTTTAGCTTACTTTTTAACAACGGCCAAATGTTTTAAAATTTGAAACCGGTGCCGCCAACCTGTCAAGCGGCACCACAATGCTAGCTTTTTTTTTCTCGCTTTTTCAATTTTTTCCACCACTCTTTTTTTTTAAAGAACACCAGTGTCACTAGGGGTGTTCAAATTTCGGTTAAAACTGATTTAACCTACTGAATCGATCTAATTTGGTTGGAGGTCGATTAATGATTTTCTGGAAGTTTGATTATCGGTTAATTCGGTTTGAAATCCAGTAATTAACTGAACTTAATAATTAATAATACAAGTTATATGTAGTTTAATTCGGTTAATTCGGTCAAATGAATATTATCAATTTATTTTTATATATATATTTTATACTTGTTTTAACCAAAAAAAACAAAAACATATAAATTTCGATTCAGTTATTTTTTTTTTGAAAAATTTCGATTCAATTAACTATTAGAGGATTAAAAAATTCGATTAATTTGGTTAATACTATGATGTGCACACGCTCACACCAACAAAGCAAACTGATCCGGAGGTATTACCATTAGGACCTATTACTCGATCTAAGGCAAAGAAATTCAGGGAAGCCTTGTTCCTTACTTGTGCTACGATTCCAGATTTATTCGATCATGTTCATGCCTTAGAACATAGGCTTTATAACATGTTGCATGCTGATATGTGACGTATTTGGGTTCTACTATGTATTATGTGTGTATTTAAGTATGTTTTGGTATTGAATTGATGTTGTTTGTGTTTTAATGAATAAGATTGCATTAGTTCCATTGAGTATATAAGTGTGTTTGCATTATGTTTACAGCTTGTTAATAAGTTTTCAATAAGTTTGCATTACTTTAATGCATGTTTGTTTTGTTTACCATAAGGAAACGTAATGGACAAAGACTTAAGATCTCATTTCTAGCTCGGTTGAAGCTCAAACAATAATAGACAGCAGCTTAAGACTTCATCTCTAGCTCGGTTGAAGGTCAAATATGTGCATGCAGCTCATCTCAGCTCGAAATAGTTCGAAAGATTGTTTCACTCATTTCATTTCAAGACATTTCTAGCTAGCTCAAACTCACTCCACCACCAACTCCAACCGACGAGTCCGTATAAATTAAACGTGTCCTATGTAAAGGCAAGTGTCCTATGCATTTGTGGCAGCCCATGTGGCGTCCAAACATGTGAGGAGCACATGACCGCTTGTGCACAAGTGTGTGTGTGCATGTGTAGCCGAATATACAAGGATAAGAACAAGGAGGTTGTCGTTTGAAATTTAAATGTATGGTCGCTATTAAAATGACGCCAAAAGGAGTTATAACTTCTTATTTTAAACCCTTTTGATTACACCACGAATTTCCATTCAACACCCTCTTTTGTACTTATAAATACATATTAAAATGATGTATTCAGGTTAGATGATTTATGAAAACAATTACGTTTGAGAATTTCTCTCAATTTCGGTTCTTCATTGAACTTTCCTTGGCATTTCGGACTTAGTTTGTTGTGTCAAATTTTCTTGATACTTGGGTTCCTAGATCGCTATCTAGAGGGTCCAAGTCCTTTTGACGTTGAACAGATTCGATTCGGGTTTGCTCAGTAGATTGTGCAAGTTCTTTCGAGTTTAACGTTATTCTATTCCAACGATAACTTTTGCCATTGTTGAACACTCAAGTTGCTACCTTGGCCGTTTCATGAAGCGTTCGACTTCACCGATTGAATTTCTTTTTGTTTTAAACGCCAACAACTTCATTTTCCTTCCATTTTTGTTCTTTTGTTTTACCCATATTTTCCCATGATTATTTCTTTAATTCCTTGCTGTTTTCTTGTTACAGGAACGTGCTTACAACATTCCTAGATCCGTAACATACAAAGATAGTCTGTTTCGTTAGACTACATCGTATCATCTGGTATCAGTGCATAGGGTTGGAATTGTTGTACTTTTCTTCTCCAACAAGAAAATTCGAAATTCAAAACAAAAAATATATATATCAGCTTCGAAAATTCAAAAAAAAACAACAACAAAAAGAGAAAGAAAAATCAGATTCAAAAATAAAAAAAACAAAAAAAAAACAAAGGAGGAATTGAAATTTATCAAGTTTGGGAAAGAAAAAAAAGTGTGTTTTGTTATGTTGAAATGTTGAATAATGTTTAGTTTTGTACTCAGTAATTGCGAAGTGCTTGGATATCAACCGAAACGAACTATTCTTATTTGTTCGGTGCTAGGAACGTTGTAAAGCACTTCTTTGCAGTAAGAAACTAAATTATTTAAATTCCATCCTTTTTCCTTTGTTTATTTTATTTTCTTATCCTCTTACTCTTTTATTATCCTTTCCCTTTGTTTATTTATTTTTTTCTCTCTAACCGTGTGTTTTCCTTATAGCCAACACAATTATAACAGGTTCTGAAATGTTGGATTAGTCCTTTAAAGAACTAAAAACACGAGAAATTGTGAGGGAAAAAGGCATTGAGCGCCAGGAGAATGAAGGGAGACAAAAGAGTCATTCACGCATTCTCCCGAGTGACACACGAGCTACCGAGTGCTATTTCAGAGTGCAGTTCTTTGGAGTGAAAACTAAGAGGTTTTGAGAGTGTCTTGTGAGGACTTTTACTTTTGTTTTACTTAACTCATTATCTATATTCTTGTGTGTTGCTTTAGATGACAGGATCAGAAGATCGTAGTGGTGGTGGAGATCAACCACCGATTTGCAAATGCAAGATATTACTCGCACCTTGCAACGCCTATTAGAAAATGCATTAGAGCCTATACACTCGCTTGGACAAGATTGAAGGGGTGGTTCACAATCATCCATAATGAACATAATGATGAAAATGACATTGAACATTCACCAAGGGTGAATCAATGACCAGGACGCACAGTTGACGATAATATTTCTAACATTAAAGTTGCCATACATTCTTTTCAGGGACGTTCAGATCCAGATGCTTATCTGACATGGGAAAGCAAGGTTGAACACGTTTTTAAGTGTTATAACTACTCAGAACAGAAAAAAGTTCGACTAGCAGCTATGGAGTTTGTTGACTATGCACTGGTATGGTGGGACCAATTACTGATTAGTCGACGACGTACAGGTGAAGGTCTAGTGAGAACATGGGAAGATATGAAGCGTATCATGCGGAGACGATTTGTTCCTTCTCACTATCATCGAGATTTATTTCAGAATTACAAACCTTGAAACAGGCAACAGAGCGCGTTGAGGACTATTTCAAGGAGATGGAGATGTCCATGATGCGTGCAAACATAGTTGAGGACCGTGAGGCGACTATGGCTCGGTTTTTGCGTGTTTAAATTCGAAATAGCAAACATTGTTGAAATGCAACATTATGTTGAGTTGGATGACATGGTGCATATGGCGATCAAAATTGAGCGACAACAACATAGAAAAGCTTCTACCGAGGTAATACTCCATTTAAATCTTTTTCAATCCTTTATACACCCCTAACAATGCCGGAAACATGCACCACAACCGCCATTACGGATTCGAGAGCGAGCGAATCCAAAGAAACCAAAGCCTCCCATTGCGATAATGGACGTGGCAAACAACCAATGGTGGCACCGAACGATCAAGAGATATTCATGCTTTAAGTGCCTTGGTAGAGGACATGTTGCTAGCCGTTGTCCTAATCGGAGGGTTATGTTGATGCGAGAAGATGGAGAGATCGAGTCGATTCGAGGAAGATGTACATGAACTCCCGACTAAAGAAGATGAAGAGAATGACCTAGAAGTTCTTGAATCTGGTCAAGTTATGGAGATCATGGTTGTCAAACGTAGTTTGAATGTGCAACAGGTGCAAGACGAGCAACAACGTGAGACTATCTTTCACACACGATGCAAGATTCAAGATAAGGTATGTGTTGTGATTATTGATAGCGGTAGTTGTACTAATGTTGCTAGTTCAGTGATGGTTGACAGATTAGGTCTTAAGACGACAAAGCATCCGAATCCGTACAAGTTGCAGTGGTTGAATGACGGTGGAGAACTTAAAGTGACGAAACAAGTGGTTGTACCGTTTTCAATTGGAAACTACAAGGACGAGGTCCTTTGTGATGTTGTGTCGATGGATGCTACTCACCTTCTTTTGGGGCGCCCTTGGCAGTATGACAAGAGGGCAATGCATGATGGTTTTACAAATCGATACTCTTTTATGCATGCAAGTAAGAAGATTACTTTGGCTCCTTTGACACCGAGTCAAGTAATTGAAGATCAAACAAGCTTGAAAAAGAGTAAGGAAGTTGCAAAGGAGAAGAAAAAGATGAGCGTATATGCAAGCAGTCGAGAAATCAGGAAATGTCTTTCCTCTCACCAATCCTTGTTTATTTTAATGTTTAAATATCATTGCTTATTGGCTGAGTTCCCTACTGATTTGCCTGCATCGATTGTGTCCCTTTTGCAAGAGTTTGAGGATGTGTTTCCGAAATAAACACCGAAGGGATTACCACCTCTTCGTGGCATTGAGCACCAGATTGATTTCATTCCAGGTGCTACCATTCCAAATCGACCAGCTTATCGTACTAACCCTGAAGAGACGAAAGAGCTTCAAAGGCAAGTTACAGAATTGATGGACAAGGGTTATATTCGAGAAAGTCTAAGTCCATGTGCTGTTCCGGTGTTGTTAGTACCGAAGAAAGATGGGTCTTGGAGGATGTGCGTAGATTGTAGAGCTGTGAATCAAATTACAATTAAGTATCGTCATCCTATCCCTAGACTTGATGACATGTTGGACGAGCTTTGCGGAGCCGTCATCTTCTCCAAAATTGACTTAAAGAGTGGATATCATCGATTCGCATGCGAGAAGGCGATTTAATGGAAGACAACCTTCAAAACAAAGCTAGGTTTGTATGAATGGTTAGTGATGCCTTTTGGTTTAAGTAATGCACCTAGTACTTTTATGCGACTAATGAATCATGTTCTGCGATCTTTTATTGGAAAGTTTTGTGTTGTGTACTTTGATGACATTTTAGTTTATAGCAAGACTTTGCAGGATCACGTAGAACATCTGAGAGCTGTATTGCAGACTTTGAGAGAAGAAAGATTGTATGCTAACGTAGAGAAATGTGTGTTTTGTACTGACAGACTTACATTTCTTGGTTACATTGTGAGTGCACAGGGTGTTGAAGTTGATCATGAGAAAATAAAGGCAATTCAGGAATGGCCACGACCGACATCGATTACTCAGGTTAGATCATTTCATGGTTTAGCTAGTTTTTATCGACGGTTTGTTCCTAACTTCAGCTTTTATTACCGCACCTTAACCGAATTATTAAGAAGAATTCCACTTCTTGTGGGAAAAGAACAAGAAGATGTCTTTCTAAAATTAAGGATTGTTTGACAAAAGCACCGTGTTAGCCTTACGACTTTGATAAAACTTTTGAAATTGAATGTGATGCTTCTGAAGTTGGTATAGGCACAGTTCTAATACAGGAAAAGAGGCCCGTTGAATATTTTAGCGAGAAACCGAGTGGAGCAACATTGAATTATCCGGTTTATGATAAAGAGATGTATGCACCGATTCGGCATTGGAGACATGGCAAGATTACTTGTTGCCTAAGGAGTTTGTGATCCACATCGACCATGAGGCTTTACGATATATCACAGTCAAGATAAATTGAACAAACGACATGCTAAATGGGTTGAATTCTTAGAATCTTTTCCTTATGTCATTCGATACAAAAAAGGGAAAGATAATGTCGTTGCTGATGCATTATCACGCAGATATGTACTATTGAGTTATCTTGATTCACATTTGATTGGATTTGCATATAATCGAGAGTTATACTCTGATGATCATGATTTTTGCGATAAGTATAATGCTTGTGAGAAAGGTGCAGATGGAAAATTCTACAGGCATGATGGATAACTTTTCAAAGAAAACAGGATATGCATTCCACAGGGTTCAATGCGTGATATACTGATCCGTAAAGCACATGAAGGTGGATTGATGGGTCATTTTGGGGTCACTAAAACGTTATACACCTTAAAAGAGCATCTTTTCTGGCCTAAGATGCACCGAGACGTTGAACGCTACTGTGAACGTTGTGTGACATGTAAGAAAGCAAAATCGAAGGTTTCACCACATGGTATGTACTTACCTTTACCTATTCCTGAATCCCCTTTGACTGATATTTCAATGGACTTTATTTTGGGATTACCTCGAACTAGAACAGGTCGGGATAGTATATTTGTTGTGGTTGATAGATTCTCGAAGATGGCACATTTCATTTCATGCCATAAGACTGATGATGCTGTTAATGTGGCTAACTTGTTCTTTAAAGATGTTGTACGATTACATGGTATTCCTAGGTCGATTATTTCTGACAGGGATGTGAAGTTTTTGAGTCATTTCTAGAGGACTCTTTGGAGCAAACTAGGTACGAAACTTATGTTTTCTACTACTTGTCATCCCCAGACTGATGGGCAAACTGAGGTTGTTAACAGATTTTTATCTACTTTACTTCGATCCATCATTAAAAAGAACATCAAAACTTGGGAAGATTGTTTGCCACACGTTGAATTCGCTTATAACCATGCTGTACATTCTGCTACTAAGATGTCACCTTTTAAGGTTGTTTATGGCTTTAATCCTATTACGCCTCTAGATATGTTGCCTTTGCCGCAGGAACAGGTGATGAACAGGGACGGTAAAGCAAAAGCAGAATATGTGAAGAAATTGCATCAACAGGTTAAGGAGAACCTCGAACAAAGGACTCAACAGTATACAAAGCAAGCAAACAAGGGCAGAAAGCGAGTCATCTTCGATGTGGGAGATTGGGTTTGGGTTCATTTCCGAAAGGAACGATTTTCAGCCCAAAGGCGGTCCAAGCTGTTACCGCGTGGTGATGGTCCTTTTCAGGTGTTGGAGAAAGTGAATGACAACTCCTACAAGTTAGACTTGCCGGGAGAATACAATGTGAGTGCCACATTTAATATATCTGATTTAACCCCTTATGATGATTCTACAGATTTGAGGACAAATCCTTTTCCAGAAGGAGGGGATGATGTGCGCACGCTCACACCAACAAAGCAAACTGATCCGGAAGTCTTACCATTATGACCTATTACTCGATCTAAGGCAAAGAAATTCAGGGAAGCCTTGTTCCTTACTTGTGCTACGATTCCAGATTTATTCGATCATGTTCATACCTTAGAACATAGGCTTTATAACATGTTGCATGCTGATATGTGACGTATTTAGGTTCTACTATGTATTATGTGTGTATTTAAGTATGTTTTGGTATTGAATTGATGTTGTTTGTGTTTTAATGAATAAGATTGCATTAGTTCCATTGAGTATATAAGTGTGTTTGCATTATGTTTACAGCTTGTTAATAAGTTTTCAATAAGTTTGCATTACTTTAATGCATGTTTGTTTTGTTTACCATAAGGAAACGTAATGGACAGCAGCTTAAGATCTCATTTCTAGCTCGGTTGAAGCTCAAACAATAATAGACAGCAACTTAAGACCTCATCTCTAGCTCGGTTGAAGCTCAAATATGTGCATGCACTCATCTCAAATCGAAATAGTTCGAAAGATTGTTTCACTCATTTCATTTCAAGACATTTCTAGCTAGCTCAAACTCAGCTCCACCAGCTCAACTCCAACTGACGAGTCCAGAAGCAGCTGAAACGTGTCCTATGTAAGGGCAAGTGTCCTATGCATTTGTGGCAGCCCATGTGGCGTCCAAACATGTGAGGAGCACATAACCGCTTGTGCACAAGAGTGTGTGTGTGCATGTGTAGCCGAATATACAAGGATAAGAACAAGGAGGTTGTCGTTTGAAATTTAAATGTATGGTCGCTATTAAAATGACGCCAAAAGGAGTTATAACTTCTTATTTTAAACCCTTTTGATTACGACCACAATTTCCATTCAACACCCTCTTTTGTACTTATAAATACATATTAAAATGATGTATTCAGTTAGATGATTTATGAAAACAATTACGTTTGAGAATTTCTCTCAATTTGGTTCTTCATTGAACTTTCCTTGGCATTTCAGACTTAGTTTGTTGTGTCAAATTTTCTTGATACTTGGGTTCCTAGATCGCTATCTAGAGGGTCCAAGTCCTTTTGACGTTGAACAGATTCGATTCGGGTTTGCTCAGTAATTGTGCAAGTTCTTTCGAGTTTAACATTATTCTATTCCAACGATTACTTTTGCCATTGTTGAACACTCAAGTTGCTGCCTTGGCCGTTTCATGAAGCGTTCGACTTCACTGATTGAATTTCTTTTTGTTTTAAACGCCAACAACTTCATTTTCCTTCCATTTTTGTTCTTTTGTTTTACCCATATTTTACCATGATTATTTCTTTAATTCCTTGCTGTTTTCTTGTTGCAGGAACGTGCTTACAACATTCCTAGATCCGTAACATACGAAGATAGTCTGTTTCGTTAGACTACATCGTATCATACTAGTTCGGTTTGATCAACCAAACGGTTAACCGTTTGAACACCCCTAGGTGCCACCAATGTGTCAGTGACTTGACACCATAAAAGAAATTTTTTTTTCATTGTATATTTATGGTTGTGTATAATTCCCAAAAATATATATATTCTTTAAAAATTCATACTAATACTATCGATGTGCCAAACGACTCCACTTAAAATATTATCTTTTTCTAATTATGGGGAAAAAAATTTTAGGAGATATCACCTGAGAACTTGGCACCCTATTTTTGTGTAGAAATCAACCTTTTATTTTTAATTAATTTGTATGTTATATCATTTTGTAGTTAATTTTTTATATTATTTTGTTTATAAAAAACCCCATTATAAAAGAAAATAATTATTACAGATGTGTTACCAAAAAAAACAGTTACAAAATCTAATTATTCAATGATTTTCATTGGTGATCACAACCAGATTGAAGTGGCCGGTCCAACCTAGAATTGATAATTCAGCCATTAACCTCGAAGTTAAACGGGTTTAAAAAACGAATTAAATTGCATGAGACGGGGGTCACAGTTCACCCTAAGGGACAAAAAGATGTCCTCTTATCATTCAATAATTCTATTGGCCAAGTCATTTATAGTGATGATTATGAATGTATAATTAGTCATAGGTGAGGTAACTTCCCTAACAGAGTAAACCTTGACGAGACATGATGATGGAGATGCCTTTCGACCAACCATACCTAGCATTACTGAATGATTCAAGGTTAGGGGGTGAAATGTGGTTTCTAAAACTTGAAAATTACAAAAATCAAACTGTCATCTGACCCAACCATCCGTGCACGCATTTGTTAAATATGTTACAATTCTACCTTAATTTCCAGTATATGTAAAACAGGAAATTAGAGTCAAATCATGTGTGATTTCAAACGCACTCCCCATGATTACACTCCATGTTCCGTTGGCCTTGTTGTGTTTTTTTCAAACACGTCGATAAGCTGTCTTGAGGTAAGAAGATAAAGTTATAGGTTTCCTTTGCTGTGTTATTCAATCCATCCTCGCCGGTCATGTCACCAGAGGTGCATGGACACACAATTCAACCATACCTGAGAATTATCAGTGAGAACTACAAGTTACACAACTAAATTCCAGAATCACAGTTTCGAGGGTCATTTTGGGTCCTGGTCGTTCAAGTTTAAAAGTAGGATCATCTCGGTTTCAGATCACTTCAGGTTACAGGTTACTTGTTCGGCACATTTTAGATTTGGGTCATTCCGGGTTCTAGTCATTTATGGTCTGGGTCATTTTCGAGTTTAGGTTGGTTTTTTATGATCAAATCAAGTTGATTCAAATGTGTTATTTGGGTAGGCTTATTCGGGTTCAAGACACAATTGACAGGTTTAACGATCAGAGGGTTCTTCATTAAAAAGAAAATTACCAGTATAATATATTACCTTCAAGGAAACTAAGTAGTTACATTGATTATCTCTCAACTGCTTTTTGTATTTGAGGGAACCGATCAGCCCATCGAGAATATCCTGCATCACAATCAAAACATAGCACACGTAAAGCCAATTCGAAGACGATATTAAAATAATTTCAATGTTTATAATTTTTTTTTTTTAAAATCTCCTTAATTTTGGAAGCCCTAAACTAAGGCAAACCTGCAGTAACAATCTCTAGAAGATCCATATCTGCTTTAGCAGCATCAGACATATCCTACAATAATGAGACATCTAAATATAAGTTCCAAGGCTTGTGAAACAAATCAGCAAATAAACTCGCATAGACGAACATAGCGTCAGCTTTTACCTGTCCCCATGAAGCCAAACTTCTTGCAATGAGCCGTGACAAGCTATCGAGACAGCTGCTACTTAAACTAGGATGATTCAAGAGAGCATTTTCGGATGTCATGTCAAATATCAAAGTGCAAATGCTTGAAGCCATCATAACAACAGATGGGTCATTAGTTTTCTCTGCAAACAAATTCAGGAATCGCTTCAAATCAGCATCTGGACTTCGGACGCAGAGGGAAATTTAGAGCATAAGTTACATGGAGTAACAGCAAATGCTATTCCATGAAAATTCTACACTGAAATATAAAGATAAGATAACACAATTGCATGAACGTTACTACACAAGCAGTAGACAATGTAGTCTAATTTATTTATCAGTTATCACTTCCTGTAGTATTTTATTTAAGTAAGATGTCGAAGACAATTCAAATGAGGCGGCTCTATCTGATGACTAAAATAGTACCTGTCCAAAGTGCCAATGCTTTCAAGAGACTAATAAATGTTGATTCATCTTCTGAAAAGGTAATTTGCTCCATCTGTTGATAAAAGAATGGGAGTCAGTATATTTCATAAATGTAGTATATTATGACCAAATATGATAACCACCACCTTTAAAAGATTCATAATTGTATCACACGCCAAGAAAATGCAACCATTATTCTCGACCCCATTTCTGTTTTGCTCAATCAACTTCATGAGGCAGTCCACCACCTGCAACCGTACCAATATTTTCAGTTCACACTATGAAATGACAATGTTAGAATCCTCCACAAATTGTAACGTGCTCGTAATATATTGACTAGTACATGGTGCTATGAATTGCATTTGGTAACACAGACATCTAAAGCATGTTTTTAATGGATTGGTAACAGCTTAATGTTAACTAAAGTAAGGGGATTATTGTACATGTAGAAATCACAATTTGAAATGTCGCTTCCAAGAGAGCACCTAGTTAATGGTTCTTGAAAAGAGTAGAAATAGCCAAAGAGGTCCGCATATGTTAAATGTATATACAGATGCGCATGTATATCAGAAAGATAGGCTTGACATATTCACTAATACACCTTTAATTGGTTTCTTTTTAAGTTACAATAGTTTCAACAGAATTAATCATTACAAGCACTGAACTGAAAAACTAACAACCAACTCAATTTAAACTAACCAACCAACCAGAATAAATTTGGGAGAGATCCCTCACATTTCTATAAGGTTAGGCTCAAACTTGGGGCTTCAACCTTGCCATTGAGCCAAGGCCTTATAGGCAGTTGAATTGGAATTAGATATTAACAAGAATGGGACTTTTAATTAAGATATACTTACAGCTTTATAACCTCCAGAAGAAGCCAAAAGTTTGCATCCTTCAATTTTCATAGTCTTTTGACACAACATTGGAAGCAGAAAGCATACAGAGTAAAATGGGCTGTATCAAAGTTAATTAGCGAAAATGTTCAGCAAAGTTGGTCAAGAACTACAGAAATCAAACAAAAGGCATGGGCATCAAATCATTAAAGAACTACAAAGTTAAGTTGTCATACCTTGATTCATGTTCACCTTCAACTGAAAGCATATATCCCAAAAGTTCCGTGATTTTATCTTCGCATGCAACAGGTGCTTCTGCAAGATAGCTAAAACAAACACAAACATCAGCTCAACAAAACATTCCACCGTAGGTGCAAAAGATCAAATCCAATGCTTGACAATGTATATGTGTGCCTGGATATATAAAAAGGAAATGACATAAATACTTTGAATGAGATGCCATCAAAAATACCTCCCAACAAGGCGTACTGAAGCAAGAAGATCATTTCCTACTTTTTGCCCATGTTCCTGCAAAATTTTAACAGTAAATAAAAGAGGTAAAGAAATATCATGATCATATTTCTAACCATACCTTTGCATCTTGCAGATACTCTAGAACCACACCAATTGTCTCATTAAGCCCATTGATCGCCTTTATGAAAGTATTTTCATCAAGATGGTGCCCTGTAATTTGAGTTTCTTTGTTAAAATTCTTAAATAAACAGCTTCCAATATGCATACTAGAAAATAAGGAACTCCAGTGCAACAAACTGAACAAAATTTTCACAAGGTAGCAAAAGCAACATACCTTCAGTTTCACCAATGTTTGATATCAACTTTATTATCTTCTCCACCAATGAAAAGACAATAGTCACTTTCTGTTGCTTTGAGATTATTGTTTCAGCTGTTGATGAAGAACTCTTAGAAGCTTCATATTTCGAGTAGGCTAGCTCATTCAGCAAAACAGCAACTTCAACCCTTGATGACTCTAAGACAAGCAATAGACACCTGAGAAATAAATCTACAAATAATGAACCATCCCACCCAATTATGGTAGCTTTACAAGAGCCAAAAGAATTCAACAAGCACTCCTTACCTGTCAGCTGGAATAGGATCCTGTACACTAGGCAAGTTTATTTGACCAATCAGCCAACCCTCACCCTTTATAGATACCATGGATTCAGCTAGGATAAGGGCCTCAAATTTTTCAGCAGGTGCTGCAATAAAATATCAAAAACATTATCACCAGTAAGTTTCACTAATTAAAACTTAGTTTTGATTGGAAAGGAAGATTGAACAAATTCAGTTCAACATACCTACACGGTTCTGTAAAATTGTCGCAACACCATCACGCATATGGTTTGACCAGTTTTCGTTTTGAATAACACGGAGAGCATCGTGAAGGAGTGTCTAAACGTATCGAGTGAAAATATTATCAATCAAAGTTAAGATGATTCCTAACAATTAGAGATCCAAAGCAATAACTTCCTAGAAAGAAAACAGTGGGGGGAGGGGAAGCATACCGAGTATTCTGAAGAGAAGATGGCAGACAGTAAGTGAAGTGCTTCAAACTTCAAGGCATTTTGTAGGAGAGCAAATTGTCTTGCTATTTTGGTCACCTAAATTGCAAGAGAAATGGTTTAAATGATCAAAATTTAACCATTGTGAACTAGACATTGAAAACAAAAGCTTAATGGCTAGAAAAAATCTAGACTCACAATGACTGACAGCTCCGAGAGATGATCGTTCTCAACGATGCCTTGTGACAGCTTCTTTAGCATCAATTGGACAAGCTTCATGGCAAGTTCCATCAAATGAGACCCTGCAGCAAGTTCACATACTATCACTTCTCTGCATAGACAGTAGAACTCAAATTGCAAATCCATAACACCATGTAACTAAATAAGTTAGGTCCCTAAAAAGTTAGGCACAAACACAGAATAGAAAACAACAAATTCTCTCCAGACTGAAAGCTACCAGCTATAATTATAATGAAGACCGTATAATATGAGGCCTTGGAAGTGCCAAATTCTAGAAATTTGTTATAGTGTAAGATAAGCTACCATCTGGCAGAGCGGACATTTGATGAGCAAGTAATTTAATCCCTCCGGATTCATACAGTGCTGTAAGTCCATCCTCAGAAGCAGTTGACACCAAGTATAAAAATTCATAGCATTCTTCAAGCACAGGCATGCCTGATCTGCTTTCAAAAAAAAAAAAAAAACCTTAGTTACAGAGACTAACAACACAGCAATGGACCATAAGTTTTGTTGTAAAACATTAAAAAGCTATGCATCAGATACTAGTGTGTGACATACAGAAACAAAGATATAGCCTCCAAAGATCCACCAAATAAATTGAAAAACTTTGAGAAATCTATCTATACTTGTGTTGGAGACATACCACTTACACCCGAATCCGAGTAACATAGTTAAAAAGCTAAAAATTCATATCAAGCACTGCACATTTCTAAATTCATGAATTTGAAACAAAGAGGAGTATGGATATAAAAAGCTTACTTCATTGACATTACTTCAAAAATCATTGGAACCTTGGAAACCATTTCTTTCGAAGAAGCAATCTCAGAAACTCGACAAAACGCAGACAGAACCGTCACTGACAGCTGCAAATACGCATCCCGGTTTTCACCACTACCACTGCTCACTACACCTTTACCCAACCCTTTTTTTAAACCAAAAAAAAAAAAACTATATTTAAGCATTAAAAAAAAGAATTGCAAAATCATATTTAAAAAAAAAAAAGAGTATGAATTAATACCAGTCCTTAAGAGACGGTCCAAGAAGTGAGGTCCAACGGCGTCGTAGATAGCCCTAAGGGAAACGAGATCGTCGCTTTTGCAGAATTTGGTGACGAGAAGCAAGCCAGCGAGGCGTTGCTCGTCTCGCTCGCCTTTTAGTAACTTCAAGCAATCTTGAAGAGATATAGATTGTGATTGTTCTTCTTCCTGCTGCTGCAGCAATTGTGGCTCCTCCTATCAAAAAAAGAAAGAACAAACATTATACATATGGCAGATAGAATGGAGAGAGCTGAAGGAATTAGTGTAAGAAAGAAAGGAAGAGGGGAGGTTTACCATGGAAGCCAAGGAAGGATGGCAGTGCAGAGATTTTGGGTGGGTTTTGGTTCCTTTGTTATGATTGACTTGACCCTAGTGGAAATATGTTTGAGGGAGTGTCCAGAGGCGTCTAGTATTGGGCCTAATTAATGGACCAGAAAAGAAAATCCGATTATTGGAATTTACAGGATTTAATTTAATTTGTTCTGAGAAAACAAACAGCTTGGATTTCAACTCACCCTAATTTCAATTAACTTGGATAAATTTTCAATTAAAATAAGTTGAAAACGGAAATGAAGCAGGAAACATAAAAATTAGATGAAATTGAAAGCAAGCAAAAAATCATTTTGTTCTTTACAATTGGGATATTAGGACCATCTCTACTGAGTCAACCTAATTTGGGATAAAAACCCAAAATCATCACCGGGGTCTTAATCCGTTGATTACTTCCTACTTACAATGTTTTGCAATAATACATTCAACACATGGCTGAGCTCATTAGTTCCATTCACGAAATGAATATTCTCCAGATATTATATATATATATTAGAAGGAAGTTCATTAATTTATTCTATGAATGGGACTATACAATTTAAAGAAAAAAAAAACATTCATCATAGGCAGTGAAAGACGAGCTCTATCAGCACAATAAATACTTCAGCATCAATAAAACATTATGGTATATTGACAATTGACTTTGTAACAACTTAAGCACAATATATCTAGAGTGATTGCAATTACTTAATGTAATAAGAAAATTTTTTGAAAAACATGCAAAATCATCCCTAAAATCACTTACTTTATACACAAATAAGACTTTATACACAAACAACACCAAAAAAGAGTTACAAGAGCAGAAAAAAACTTCAAAAAAACGAAAACTTACTAAACAATATAAAACAAATAAAAAAACATATAAAACTTAAAAGACATTATAGGTTATTCTGAAATACTCTAAAAAAAGAAACAGATTAAGAAGTTGATGGCAAAGAAATTGCTGGTGGATAGTGGAGTTTCAGCAACGATAAACACCATCATCTATCCATCACTATTTGTAAAGATGGCAAAAATATTCACAAAATATATCTGCAAATTAAAAAGAGAGAAAACTCACCGAATGAATGAAGAAAATAAAAAAATTTGTGAGAGGGAGAAAAAGACGCGCGGACAAAACAAAACAAAAAGAAGGAATAAAAGAAGAAAAAGATCTATATATTAATTTCTAAATTATTCATAAATATCTCTAACCTAAAAAGTCTACCTTATTACATTTTCTCCTAATTATATTTCTATAATAGAACATGTAAATGATAAATTTAATATTAAATTAATTATTCAGTTGATGCAAACAAACAAACCATATAATACACAAAACCAATGATTTGCAGCAACAGTTGGATATTCGATTTCCTTCTAGCAAGGTCTCCAGTGCATATATTTTAATTGAAATCTAACATGATTTTTGAAAGAAAAATATAGTAGGTGAGTGGTTGGTATAAACGTTTCAAAAACTATATTAACAGTCAAACTAGTCATGGATTCAATAATGATAAAATAAACAATAAAAACATTATAAATCGGTTGAATTACTTTTAATCTCATATTGAATAAATTTATTTATTTTTGTATGTAAATGGATTTTTGATCCAAAAAATACATCCATCACTATAGTCTGATTCCAAAAAGCAAAGAAAGAATACAAATTTATTTAAAGTTGATTTAATATGCAAATGGCAGTTAGAGCATCCCAACAGCAAGAAATTAATTGACATATGGACAAATTAGAAAAAAGATTAGGCTCTGGCCCCTTTTAACGGTCAAGTAGCAGCTGGATCCGCATTGGCTTAAAAGCAAGTGAGCTGTAAATTGGACGGCAAATGCCGGTTTTTGTGGCTTTGGATGTTTCTTTTTATAATCCCTGCATTCCTCTTTGCTCTCAAAATTCATTCTTCATGGCCGCCGCACCACAAGAAAATCCAACCCACGCCAAAGAAACCTGGCCATTAAGAAACGACGGAAACGAAGACTACTCCCAAGATTTCGAAGACCCGGATTCGTCCTTCGGCTGCCGTTGTTTCCGGGGACTTTTCCGGTGGCGGTTCCGGCTCCAAGGGCAGGGGTACTTGCTGCAACAAGAAGAGGCAAAAGAAAGCTGGTTGAAGAGGAAAGCCAAGGAACTGAGAGAGGTATCGGAGGTATTGGCAGGGCCCAAGTGGAAGAATTTCATACGAAGGTTCAGCGTTTATGGAGCCAACAAAAAAAGGAGGTCGACGATGAAGATGCAGTATGATATTCAGAGCTATGAACTCAATTTCGATGAAGGGATCCATAGAGAAGCTGATGCTGCTTTCCTTGATTTCTCTGCTAGATTTGCAGCTCCATGTGGGATCAACAAAGGGTAGAGAGAGAGAGGTTGGGGGCTTAAATTTAATATAATTTTTTTTGAGGGGGTCAAAAAGAAATTTTACCATTACATTGGTTTATAAGTTTATTTGCCCTGAATTGTTGAGCAAGACCATTCTTTTTGTACATTGTTCATAATCGTCATATGAATGATAAATGTTAATGAAAATCGGTTTGTTTGGGTGTAGTTACTTGTTTGGCATAATTACAATCTTACCTCCTATTCTTTTATCACTTTGGCTTTTAACCCCTTTTTTTCTCTTTTAAAATTACTTTATTCCTCGATCTTCAATCGTCAGTTATATTACTTTTTGTTAAAACAAAACTCACTGGACTATTAAAAACTTAAACGGTGATGACATGGTATCTTGTGTATACCGTATTACAATTTATGTTTACTTTATTGTTGATGTGGATGGTTCTTTTAAAATTTTTATGAAGTTTTATTAAGTATGCCTGAACTGTCATGTAAGCTACTACATGCCCCATTAAAATTTTACGAGTTCAATCAGTTTTTCTTATAAAAGAAGGGATAAAATGCAAAATTACAAATGAACTTTGGTTCAACGTGCATTATTATATGTGGACTTCTATTTTGTGTAATTTTATACATGATATTTTGGTTTAATTTAATTTTTACCAACTACTAACACAATTATCGATATAACACCAGTAAAAGTACCATAAAAGCTCTTCTACTAAAAAATGAGCAAATTAGCTCTTGTACATTAGATAAGTGAGCAAAACAGCCCTCTATTAAAATTTGGTGTTCATATATAATGTATAATAATAAATTTAGCCCTCAATGTTTACACATTTATTCAATGTGACCCCTACTCTTTTATTGAAAGTAAATTAGAAAATTTTGAAACTAATAAGGCTAAGAGGTGAACAAAGCCTTAGTAACAAAT
Source organism: Gossypium raimondii (assembly GCF_025698545.1). NCBI lineage: Eukaryota > Viridiplantae > Streptophyta > Magnoliopsida > Malvales > Malvaceae > Gossypium > Gossypium raimondii. Next base: position 22,856,539 of record NC_068570.1, read on the forward strand.
TAAAATCAAAATTTTAATTTTAGAAAAACTAAACTATATCAAATTAAAAATGAGATTAAATCTTAAATTTAATCATAATAGAAGGACTAAAAATAAAATTACACTGATTTAATTCTATTCCAATGGGTTTTTACAAAAATAATATAAAAAATAAAAAATTACCAAAATGTTATAACTTTTTTTATTTACCAAAATATATATAATTTTTTTATTTACCAAAATATATAAAAAAATAAAAAAAAACCTGAACTGATTTGACAACTCCCTGGGTGGAAGGAAGCAGGTTGGCGGCACCAAACAAGGGATCCCTGTTGGCGGCACCAGTGGAGGGATCCCTGTTGGCGGCACCACCCTTGAATTTAAGAGTGGTCGGTTGGTGGGGGGAAGAAGGAGAGGGGAAGAAGAAGAAAGAAAGGAAGAAAGAAAAAGAAGGAAAAGGAAAGGAGAGGAAAGAAAGAAAAAGAAGGAAAGAAAAGGAAAGGGGAGGAAATAAAGAAAAATAAGGAAAGAAGAGGAAATGAGAAGAGAAAAAAAAAAGAAGAAGAAGAAGAAGGGAAGGAAGGAAAAAAAAGAAAATAAGGTAATTTTATTATTAATTTAAGATTTTGTAATATTTGTGTGTTAAAAATAATGTAAAGTACATTTTACTTAATTTTATTAATTTATTTAGGATATATAATTTTGAGATATATTTAGCATGAAAAAATTCATGGTATGTACATTATATGTTGATTAGAATTTTTTATGAAATTGACTTAGGATGTTGAAATTAGTTTTATTAGGAAAATAACATTAAAAGTAAAATGATAAAAAATATATTTAAGAAAACATAAAATACGGAAAGAAAAACGAAAATTATATATTCACCGAAAGTAAGAAAATGCGAAAAAAATTATATCGTTAATAAATTTAAACATAATACACTGAAAAAGTATAAAATTATAAAATTTAAAATGACGATATTTTTAAAATAATAAAATACGGAGAGAAAAATACGAACAAATGACCAAAATAATAGTGTATTACTAACTTTTAAAAATTGAGAAATAGTTAATACAAATATTTTAAAAAATGTAATGAAATAATATAAAGTAATAAAATAAAATAAAAAATATTTTTATTGAAAGTAATAAAATCGGAAAAAATATGAGCAAATGGCGGGATAAGGATTTTTTCTTACACCAAATAAAAACTTGTTTTAGTATTTTTATTTTGGTAAATAAAAATATATATATAATATTTTGGTATTTTTTAATATTTTATTATTTTGTAATGTTTTATTATGGGTTTTATAAAAAATAATATAAAAATTACCAAAATATTATAACTTTTTTATTTACCAAAATATATATAATTTTTTATTTACCAAAATATATCAAAAAGTAAAAAACAAAAAAATAAAAAAAGAAAAAAACACACTAAATTTATAAATTAATTTTACACTAAATACACTAAATAATACGAGTAAATGGCAGGGATAATGGTTTTTTACACTAAATTAATTTTAAAAACACACTAAATTAATAAATTTAAAACATTATGTAAAATTATAAAATTAGAAATGAAGATATTTTTTAAAGTAATAAAATGCGGAGAAAAAAATACGAACAAATGGCCGAAGTAAGAGTTTTCTACTAACTTTTTTTTCAACTTGCAGGCATCGCAATGGCTTCATTGATTAGCAGCAAAAGCCACATATCTGATGCGGTTAATAACGCGGTATGAGTTATTATTTATTAATCACGGGTTCTATTTATTTAAAAAGGATAGACGTACAAAGAAATAATATTATCGTAAAAATTTTTCTGCAATTTAACACTATCAGGACTCGTACCGAGTTTTAAGGGGCCGTGTGAGTGTTTTGAAGAATACTCCGGATGCACGGTTGATGCCGTACTTAGAGCTAGCCGGATTTGGGTCCAGAGTACGATCCCAGATAATCGCCTCTGCGCTTTGATTTATTATCTGCGCTAGTGGAGCGGTGGCGCCCGGAGACCCACACTTTTCATTTTCCGTGCGGGGAGTGCACGGTGACCTTAGAGGATGTAGCGTTGCAGCTTGGGCTCCCAATTGACGGGAGTCCCGTAACGGGATTATCTGCATTTACCGATCCGGATGCACTTTGCTATCACTGCTCGAGCGTACATCATGCATATCATAGGGGGAGAAATCATGCCTGGTGCAAGCAACGACAAGGTGCATTTGATGTACTTGCCCCTGTTAGCTGACTTGTCCACTGTTAGCTCCTATAGCTGGGGCTCAGCCATGCTAGCAGTCTTGTATCGAGAGCTTTGTCGGGCGACAGATCTGAAAGTTCGCGACATTGGCGGATACCTTTCACTACTGCAGTCCTGGGCGTTGTATCGGATGCCATTTTTGGCATCGATTAGACACCAACCGTATGCTTATCCACTGTTGAACATGTGATAAAATATAACTTCTCGTTATTTGTAGTCATAATATATTGACTAATGTTACCAACCAACTCTAAACGATATATTTGTTTTTTGTAGGTGGAGTGGTCGTCCGGGTATCGGGCAGTCGTACAATGTCCCGCTATACCGCCTCATGATTGAACAGTATGCCCGGGATGGGGTAAGATGCTATTCTAATATTCATGCTATTCTAATATTCATGACATCTTACTTTCTATATCTTACACACACGTTATGGCTAATGATAACCATGTTATTAATCATGCAGGTTATATGGACGCCGTACCAAACGCCAGAAATTACCGTCGTGGTACCCTCGTCTGCGTACGTGCATTCGTACATATGGTGCACTAATGCACCAATTATAAATTTCAACATGGTCAAGTGGTATCACGGGGATCGGGTGCTACGGCAGTTTGGCTTCATCCAACCTATCCCGGATCCGCCGTGTGAGGTGAGAGAAGTTCACGGCAAGAATAAGAGAGGAAAATCGATGATAGATTGGGGAATTAAGCACCGAAAATTTGTGGTGCTGTGGAACGATCGATTTCGTCGAAGACCTCAGATGGTTATGGCTACCAACTCGCAACCATCAGAAGAGTATATGCAATGGTACTTTAGTTGCGGGAAGCCATATTTATACGGAGGCCAGTCGGTTGTAATCCCCCCGCACATGCAGCGACATGAGGGATCGGCCACAGTGGCCCAGCATGATCTGGATCCCATGGCATATTATTCTCCGCAACCACCAGAGCCCGAGCAGGAGCCCCAGCCAGATCCGAAACAATCTGGATTTGTCGGTTATCATCCGAATTTATCAGGCACTGACAATTTACCGAGCTTCCCAAGGCCAGAATATGCATACGGCTTTGAACTATTCGGATCCTACTCGCCCGACCCATATCCGCAGCATTATAGGACTCCCTCAGGTCCATCAAGTTCGTTCTTTGCCAACGAGGACCCGCCAAAATGATTTCCTCCTATTTTACTACACCACCACTGCGCCAAATGATAATGTCGGTCGTCAGGGCACCGAACGTGACCGTCGACCTCGAATAGGTATACCCTAGGACTACACCATCGAACCATCAATTTTAGGGTGTATGGCACATGTTTGTACATTAACACGTTTGTACTTTTTGTATCAATTTAATTATTCTAATTTAATTATTCTAGTTTTAGTTATTGTGGTTATTGTTCAATTTCTTTTTACCAATTTAATTATTTTAAAGTTGCATTATATTAAAGCTTAATTTAAGGTTATATGCCTCCATTTTCGATATAATATTAATAATTCCAAACGCCATATACTATTTTATAACTGAATTTGGATACAGTGTAATCATAATCATTTGTATAATTTTTTTATCATTACACATAAAAATTTTACAATATTAGGTCAATTACGACCCGATCCGGACGACTGTCTAATATGAAAGTTTCGGTTAGGGCATTTATTCCGACTATGACCATTTAACCTGCATATTCCACAACGCTTTCCGTCAAGCTTCTCCCTGATGTCTATTTCATTACGGATTCTGCTTGACTGCGGACGACCTATCGGATTCCTCCGCAGCCCTCTGTCTGGGGGAAGCTCGAAAGTCGTCAGATGCACCTCCCACGTTGATAGGTCAGGCAAGACGGGGAACTCATTTTCCCAGACATTCAATGTGCGCTCCAGCGTGTACACATATCGACATATTGTTCAACATTGACGTTAACTTTAGCACACGCTGCTACGACATGCGCACAGGGATAATGAAGTGTTTCGAACCTTCTGCACTCGCACCGTCGGTTTCGGATATCAACTCCGTAGGACCTAGTTGGTATACCAGGTCGACGACTGATGCTCTCAGTAACTCGAAATGTTTCCAGTCGTCGTGAATATATTTCTACATTCATTTACTTCACCAACCGACGGTTTGCGACCATTGTATCCCTGACATGTTCGACAAACACGTGTCCCGCCTTAATCTGGTTGACTTGCTGCTGACCCATTCTTGGCATCAAAGTAGCCAGCCTGTAGAAAGTAGCAGAAAATACAGATGCAATCGGAAGATGACTTGTTTTTAACAAAATAGCGTTGATCCCCTCGACTAAGTTTGTGGTCATTTAGTCATAACGAAAGCCCTCGTCAAAACTTTGAGCCCATTGCCACGGCTCCATTGTGCCCAACCATTGTCGGAAAGATGTGTTTGTCTGCCCCTCCATGTCACTCTCAAGTCGGATCATTTTTTGCCGGAACATATGTAGCTCTAACTCATACGCTGCATACGTATTAAGAAAAATAAGTTCTAGTAACTTGATAACATGAAATATTACAACTTATATTAAAAATATAAGGTTATCATTTACCCATTGCAACGACTTGTCTCTTCCAGTCTGCATTCTTGTAATCTTTGTGGAAGTTAGCCGCAATGTGACGGATGTAATAAACGGATCTCCACGGCACACCGGAACACCTGATTGCTGCAATTAAACCCTTCCCTCTATCGGAGATGATGCAAATGTTATCGTTGCTAATAACATACCTCCGCAGGTTTGTGAGGAAGAATTCCCAAGACTCCATGTTCTCTTTATCTACGATAGCAAATGCTATCGAGAGCACGTTTCTGTTGTCGTCTTGAGCAACCGCAATAAGTAGGATCTGTGTATATTTTCCATACAGCCAGGTCCCATCTACCTGTACAAGTGGCTTGCAGTGGGGAAATGCCCGCACACATGGATCGAACGTCCAGAACATCTGATGGAAAATCTTTTTATCGATCAGAATCGCCGTCCGGCCGTAATATGGTCTTCCCTGCAACTCAATCACAGTCCCTGGTACATACTCCCGCATAGCAGCTATCCAACCTTGAAGCTCGTTATACGATGAATCGTAATCTCCATACAGTTGCTCCATCGCCATCTGTTTAGCAATCCATGCCTTCCGATATGAGACTCGATACTAGAATCGTGCTTGCATTTCGACAATCAGTATCGAAACTTTAATGGTCGGCATGTCCTTCACCATTGGCATGATACACGCACAGATTGTTTTTGAATCAAGTTTTCCATGATCTTCTGTCATATGTGTTGATGTGCATGTATGAGGACCAACAAATTTTCGTATCTCCCACATCTGAGAACTTTTAATGAATGCAGCTCGCACCCGCCAATTACAGCCTTCCGCAGCCTTCCAACACTCCCCAACATATATTGTTGGAGTAGACACTGTGACTTTATAATCAACTGATATATTCATGCTGTACCGTTTGATGGCATATACGCACTCTTCTTTACAGCTGAATCTCTGGCCTATGAATAACTCCTCATCATCAGATGTTACGGCCAGCCCGTGACGATGAACTATTTCAGGGTACTCTGGGAACTTAGCTACATACGCTGCGTCGAGGTCTATGAGCGACATGTGTGGCCCAGGATTATTGTGTATCAAAATATGCCGCATCTGCTCCCCGATCAAAGAAGCGTTAATGTCTTCATTGTCGATATCATCAGGTACATCGTCCACATCGGGATCACCGTCACTATCGACCTCTTCATCCCAATGATCGCCACCACCTTCTTCTTCGCAACCACATTCTTCTTCACCACCAACCATATCAACAACGGGTGTAATATTCAGGTCGATACCGATCCCACCCATAGTTGATTCACTATCAAAGTATGATATTGGAGCCACCATCCACGGTTCTTCAGCCCCGTCTTCTTCATCAGATGCATTTTGCTCCATACCGACTAACTCAGCAAATAAGTGAATCGGTGTATTCTTGTCACTCCCATTCCCACAGTAGAGATCGACCATTGTCTCAACGTCTTCGTCGTCTACAAGTTCCATTTCGACAAATTTGACTGGATTTGTCGAAACTGGAAACTTGTAGAAAATTTTTACTATCCTTCTCCCACAACGTCTTAAAATTTTTGCATTAATCCTTACCTTCATTTCATCAAACGAGACATTTCTATTAAATCTCATTGCTATTTGTTGCTGACATTCAAATACACATCCAACACTTGTTGTCAAGATGACTCCGTCGAAATAAACGCATACAAAAACTTAGTATCCATCTTCAATATTTAATCTATTAAAAAATAAACAAAATCTCATAAAACATCTCGCATACGGATAATAAATAACTTAAATAAAAAAATTAATGTTTCAATATTCAATTTTGTACATGAAAGCCATTTAACCACTAATCCTAATAACTAACACAATAATAATATTAATAATTTTATATACAAAATAATACTAACTAAAATTATTAATAACTAACTATAAAAATAATACTAGTTTTTACTAACAATAATACTAAGTAACATCTTAATAATAATAATAATAATAATAATAATAATAATAATAATAATAATAATAATAATAATAATAATAATACTATAAAATTTTTAATTTTTTGTAATATTTTGATAATAAAACCCTAACTAAAACTATCAATTTGAGTTTTATTGATTTTATCTTAATAACTAAACTAAAACAAAAAAAAATACAAATTATACAAAACAATAACAATAACATAATCAATTATTTAAAAAAATACCTTATTTTTCTCTTCTCTTTCTCTCTTTTTCTCTTTTTTTCCGCAGCACCTCTTCTTTCTTTTCTTTTTCTTCTGATTTTTCTTGTTTCAGCTGGACAAAGTTCGTGTTTATAACACGAGTAGTGCCGCCAATTTGGTTGGCAGGACTGGTGCCGCCAACAGGGATTCCTCCACTGGTGCCGCCAACAGGGATCCCTTGTTTGGTGCCGCCAACCTGCTTCCCTCCATCCAGGGAGTTGTCAAATCAGTTCAGGTTTTTTTTTCTGTTTTTTATTTTTTTTTGTTTTTTTGTTTTTTGATATATTTTGGTAAATAAAAAATTATATATATTTTGGTAAATAAAAAAAAGTTATAATATTTTGATAATTTTTTATTTTTTTATATTATTTTTGTAAAAAACCCTATTCCAATTGCCCATTACAGTTAGGTACGCTTTTTGAAAACAGACAAAGGAGATTTTGGGGATCTCCAAAGTCCAAACTTCCATAAAAGGTCAAATTAGAGTGGCAATCCATATTTCAAAAGTCCTTTCACCTATTCAAGGCACAGCGAAATTTACTCGAAAAATAAGAAGGCTTCAACAAAATATTAGGTTTAGAAAAGGACTGAGCTTAACTTCACGAATATATTATGTTATAAAAAATATTATATTATTTATATTTATATTAAACAACTAATCTAATAACAATTAAATTTATTATTCAAAATTTGAAAAAAATTTACGCAACTAAATAACCCAACTAAAAATATAAAATTTTAAAATTTATATTTAATACAATAAAATATTTATTACATTTATTTGTATTTTTAACGTAATAAAATATTTATTATATTTATAGTAGTGTTTTTTAATTTAAATATTTTTAATATGTTAGAAAACTTTTATTTCAATATATTTCAGTGCATTATATTTAAAAAAAATTAATTTTAAATAAAAAAGAATCTAAAAAATTCAAATATGGGTAGGTCAGGTTAGGCAAAAATAAGCCAGGTCAGGCTCAAACTTAAAATTTTGAGTTTGAATACCTTGCATGGGTCCAACCCAACCCATGAAGACTTGTAGAGTGAATATCCTATTTCAAAAGAAATAATTTTTATATTTAAATTTAATTATAAAAAAAAATAGATATGAATATAAAGCCAGGCTGTCTGTAAATCTTAAGCGGATCAAGAGTGGATGGGGTGGGGTGCCCGGCCATGACCCCTCTCCACAATGCTATCTATTATTCTAGCTTAGATTTAGCTGTAATTCTCATCGAGACTTAGGGAGGTCTTCCCCTATTTTTAAGATGCATGACTGGGATAAAGAGGTTTAGGGATGGAATTCCTAATTAATGTTAACTAAAAATTTGACATCCATTTTTTTAAACCAAAAACATTAAGGTTGAATTAGAAAAGCAACATCATTGAAAGGGTAAGAAAAAAAAAGGCCTTAAAAGAAGGCTTTTCACACACATGCAATCAAATATGAGTGCTTTATATGTTAACATTGTTGCAAATTCAACATCTACATTACAAATGCTGAAATGATCTACCATGAGTGTTAAAAGGAATATAAATTATGGCAACTTTATTACACTGTCCACTCACTACTCACTACCCTTGTTCACAGGGACCCAAATAAAAGTAGCCAAAATTCATAATCTAACAATACCAATTAACCCTTTCTTTTCTCCCCAGTAAAGTTGCAATAATATAATCCCTAAAACTATTGCATGGCCACCACATTACGTATGTTTGGCTTTCTATGTAGTATGTTTGGTTTTGTCGTGTCGGTGATTTGCTATCCCGTCGGAGACGATCGTCGTTTTGTGTGTTTCTTTTTTTAATTTCAGTTTTCACCTGCAATACTGAAATTAAGGTTGGTAAACTTGGTATATGTTAAAAAAAAGAGACATGGAATTCTATGTGTATATACCTTTTACGTTTGGTCTTCAAGGCGGTAGAAGTAGATGGATTAGTATGCCAGTTTCTCTTCCTTTGATTGATGAACCAATTGTTTATCTGTTTTAATTGTAACCCTGTTTCTTGAACCAACCTTGCCTTGTCTTCCTCCTGAAATTGTTATTTTTTGTTAGATTAATATTAATTACTGTGCATGAAAATTATCATTTTCAGGGTTGGAATTAGAGTTTTCTTTATATCTTATACCACCACACCCAACAAAATTATATTAATCTTTAATAGAAATTATAAGGGGTTACAAAGTGGTTAAATTTGGATTTTATCTCAATAATAAATTCAATTTGGAGAGTTAACTTCACATTTAATTCTTCTATTATTATTAAATTATGCTTTAATCCCCATGTGAAATTATGATTACCACTTTAAAAAATCATTCTAATTCAACCTCAATATTTTAAATTTTTTATTTAAAAATCCACATAAGCCATTGAGGATGTTAGTGAATTAAATTAAAACATAATAGTAGAGACCATGTCATCACAAATTAATATATAATAAATAAATCTTCAGATTTTATAAGGATGGCCGTTCTAGAATAGTAACATTGGTTCTAATACTATATCAACAGATGTGGAGAAAGAGGAGAAAAGTGTCCTGATGAAGAAACAAGAGGAAGAAAATAATAAAATGAGTGCGTCCCCCTAAAGTATATATAAGAAAAAATATTTTAGTTGGATTTCGGGTCCAACTTCGGATATATTTTATTATGAGTCTTTTAAAATGCCATCATCCTAAACTCGATATTTGATCATCATCTTTTTGTCATCTTAGTTGACAACAAGGTCCTTGGCCTTTCTTAGTTAAGTGGACTAATAACAATTTTAATCCCTTTTAATTGTTATGTAATCAATCTAGACTTTTTCTAGATAATTTTTTTAAAAAAAAATCTTTGACCCTCCAATATTGTATTGGAATGCAGTTGATGGTTGAGCTAGAAGTAGAACTTACAGTAGGGTATGGCCACTTGGAATGTGCCTGCCACCAAGCTTTTAAAACCGACGTCGTATCCCCTGGAAGCTTTCCTGCCCTTCTCTTACGTAAAATTTCCTCCCTTATGTCAACAATCTTCTCTTTGTAACCCTGTAAGAAGTGTAAAAAAATTAAGCCACAATTGAATTGCGACATTTAAAAAAAAAACACACACACACACACACAATCATCAAATTTTATTACCTGTTTGAGTTCGTGTTTGAGTTCCCGTCTCACACGCTCCATCAAAGACCTTTCAGTCTCTGTCGGGATGAGAGGGCCAAATCCCATTGAATCAGGACCGTCGAAACTTGCATCAAACATATTTGCATCACTCTCCACTTGGTCTTCATCATCATCTGACATTGTTGCCCCCGTACCTTCCCCCGGTGAAACTCCTGTTTACGTGTCAAACATAAATCAACTATGCCACTCCGACTCCTAAGTGTGGGATATTGATCCGATTATAGGTTTATATATTTAGAGGGATTGAGTATTTGTATACATACATGCGAAATAAAGAAAATGGTGTTGGCCAAAACTAAAACTTTAATTTAAAAGGGCTTCAATGTCTCTTTGATTACGCCTTGAGAAAGCATGGGATACCAATGGATTAGTATAAAGCAAGAGATTGAAGGCAGCTATAAACAAAAATACCTGTTAAGCTCTGTAAGGATTGTTCAATTTCCCAGCATGCCATAACTGCTTCCATTGCGTGGACCCGAACATGTTGTTGCAATTGTTCTTTAAACGAACATAGCAATACAACATATTGCGTCTACATTAGAAAGCAATACCATCAAATTTTAATTTCTTCAAACCTTTCTATTGACTTCATTTTGGACTTAAATGCCACCCATATTTATAACTGATTGTAAATACTGTAGTGGTGGAATATTGCATTAAGTTTTGGGGTTAATTAAAATTTTTCAAAAATTTTAGGGTTTAATGAATTTCTTTTAAAATTATATAAAGAGGGTCTAGTTTAAATTTGAAAAAATAATGGCAATTTTCAAAAATTTAAAGGATTTAATTAAAATTTTCAAAATTTGTGTAGGACTCAATTAGAATTCTAAAAAATTTACAAGTCTAAGTAAAGTTTTTAAAATATTTGAAGGGTTGCCCTAAACCTATATACATATTTATAATTTAATCTATATGTTTTAAATATATTCTAAATTATATTTAAGGTAGCATTAGACGTCCAAACTAATGGTTAGATTGATATAAGACATTTATAGTTAAGGGACTCAATTAAAACATTTTAAAATTTGAATCATAGTTTTAGATGTTTGGAGAAATTAACCCAAAAACTAATATAAATGGAAACGCTGCTTCACTTTAATCCTCAAAATTGAGTGATGAAAACGCCATTATCCTCAAGTTTAGCAAACATTAGAAAACAATTAATTTAAAAAATGTTCCATTCAGGGGCTGGCGCCCAAAATTGTGAAAAGCAGCTTAATATTTTAAAGAGGAATACTTATTTATTTGGTCCTCTAATTTTATAAGAAATCATTTTAGTCCATTTAATTTTTTTGTCTCTTTTAATTTTTAATTTTATGTTATTTGTCAAATTATTCTAAAATGAAGGAATGAAAAATTAAGAATTGAGAAAAAAAACTAAAATAATTTATTTTATAAAATTGGACGATGAAATAAATCTTCTCTTAAAAATTCTCATCAATCTTTTGTTGGTAATTTAAAAAAATAAAATAAACCTGATTCTAGTGGGTGATTAATCACAAATGTTTTCCAAAAGAGCAATAAAAAATTCATAACTTTTAAAACCCAGAAAGGCAATTAAATTCTTTTTCATTTGCCACTGGGAATAAATTAGCAATTTGTGTAGTAGTAGCTTACCATGAACTGATCGAGTTCTTTGTCGTCCGCAACCAAGCCCTGGGCTGCGCCGCCGAGAGCGGAGTACTTGGCCACCACGTGCTGCGACTGATCCAGCTGAGCGTCGATCCTCGGGAGCTGGTCCACCGGCGTGGCGATCCTAAGACACGACACGTGCGCCGACAGTAGCTGCTCGTACAAAGGGTGGGCTAATATCTCTGCCTTGCACCTCGCATTTTGCCAATTCACCGCCGCATCTCCTCCGCTTTGCACCACGACGCCTTCGCTCTTGTTCATGGTCTCGCTGTTGCTGTTCTTCAATTCCCCAGATTCCACGGCGACCATGGAGTCCCCACCACCACCTCCTGCTGCTGCAGCTGCGGTGGCCGCCACGTCTTGGATGACATCGCTGTGGTTGCGTTGAAGAAGCGAAGACGACGAGCGCGATAGCCACCGGTTCGGGGCTTGGTGAGCCGCGGCGGTGGAGTCTGAAACAGTTTCCGCAATATGAAGGTTGAGGAAGCTCGGGTGATCAGAAAAATGATCACCGTGGGGCTGCGGTGGTGGCTGAGTCTGCTCCGAACGGAGGAGGGCGGCGTTTAACCAATTGGGACCGCCGGTTTCCGGAAATTGCGCCGGTTGTCGTTGGTGGTGGTGGTGGTCGGCGAAGTGAGGATGGAGAGGAAGGTCTTGGGAGGAAAGGTGGTTGTGGTGAAACGACATGAATGTAGCCAAATCGACTGCGCCTGGATGATTATGGATTCATGGTTGTTTTTATAGAGAAATTTGTATTATTGAAGCATAAGTGAAAAAGGTAAGAAATTATTACAAGTAGTGAGTTACTGTAAGAAACGTGTTTGATGGGAGAGTTTTGAGAGAATTGGAAAAGTATGGTTTTGAAGGAGAAGCTATTTTTCAGGTCCAGAAATCTTGCATATGTAATGAAAGGCCACTCTTTTCATTTTTTCCTTATTTTAATCACTATTATGAAAAATGGTGGAAGGAGGTGAGGGGGACCGAGACCTTTTTTATGCATTAGAGGCCAAAACTAAAGTGTCCCTGTGTTGATTTGTGACAATTTTAAGGTTGGGTTCCTATGAATTTAAATATTAACCTCTTTGCTGTTGTTGTAATATTGAGGTTAGATTTTGTTATATGCCTAGGTTCTACGTTGATTTCATACCTTTCTAATTTTCAAATTAAATTTATTAAAATTTTCTATTTTATTTCCATATATTACTTATAGAAATATGAGTCAAAACGAAAATTTCAAAGTTTGAAAAATATAATGGCTAAGAACGATCTACGACTTTACGCATTGCACAAGACTAAACGCGGAATTTAACTATTACTGTTTGGATTACGATTAAAATTTTGAATTTCGAAAAATATAAAGACTAAAATTGATCAAATTAAATTCACAATATGCAATACTTTGAACCAAAAGTTCAACAATTAGTCTCTAAAGTAAGTAGATATATGTACTGATTATTCAAAATAACTATAATTTTGTAATCTTTTTTCATCTTGGTTTTAAAATTTCTTTTGCTCTACAATTTTTCTCAATTTATTCCATGAACTTGGATTTAGTTAAAATATGACGATGTGGATATAAATTTTGTAGTATTATACAAACATATCTTTACAAAATCCAAATTTTTGTTACTTTATCCTTTTATAAAAGATTGGTTGGAGATCAATAATTGAAAGCCAGTATTTCTTTTATTAGGAAATGTTTTATAATCTCCAACACATACAAAAAATGTCATAGTAGTTATAGCATTTAGGTAACTTTGAATATATTTTCTTAAATCATTTGTCACTATAGCATAGGCTCAACTGGTAGATTAAACCATGATTTTGATATTTTATTAAGTTTTAAATTTTAAAATTTAATTTCTATAATTCAAATTAGATGTTTTGGTCCTTCTACTTTTAAAATGTAATTCAAATTGACATGTTTTGATACTTCTACTTTTAAAATGTTATAATCATCTTGTTATTATGTAAATTTTATTGGATTATGTTAATTGACTTTGATTTTTTTAAATATGTTTAGATATGTTATTAGTCCCTATATTTTGATAAAATTTGAAATTTAGTTCCTATATTTAAAAAGTTATTAAGTTTGACTCTTCTAATTTAAGCATCTTAGTCCAACATTAACTTTGTTACTATTCTTTGTTAAAATTTGTCAATTTGACATAGTAGTTACGTTGCCTTCATAAGATGTGATATATCATTGACGAAAAATAAACATGTTAACAAATTTTGACAAAAACTATCAACAATAATAATGATTGAACTAGGATTCTCAAATTGTACAAGTAGGAGGATTAAATTTTAACTATAAAAGTACAGGGAAAGATCACAAATTTTGATACACAGCAATACAACAAAATATTGATAATGTTAACAATATGAACTACCTAAATATTATAAATATAATTAAATAAAATTATCTTGAATAAAAGTACAAATACAAAATCCTAAATTTTAGCATTGTAGAGGAACCAAAATTAAATTTGGCATAGTATTTAAGATTTATTATTTGATACATGTGGTGGAGTTTTTTAGCTTTAAAAACGAGATTAAAAACTGTCATGTGTCATTTATATGTGGGTTAGTATCTAATACACCAAAGAATGTACTTTTTTATTCCATTAGTAGCTCTAAAAATTGACATGTGTTTTTTAATATTTATTTTTAAAAATTATACTATACTCTTGTAAGACACTTACCAACCTCTTGACACTACTTGGAGTTTAAAAAATCCAGTGCAGTATACCTTTTTTTTTTCCATAACCAACTTTAAAAAATTGTTATGTAGCTTTTTTCTTAAATATATTTTTTAAAATATTTTACTATACCCCCATAAGCCACTTGTCAACCCTCTGACCCAGTTTATGGAGTCTAAAAGTTGCACTGGTAGTGTACCAAATGAATTTCCTTATTCTAAATATCAATTAAGGACATTTGTCTGCGTCTTAATCTCACTTGTGGAGTTAAAAAAACTCTACCGCCCATGTATACTCAGAGGGATTCTTGCACGTGTCTCGTATGCATTCCATCTTCTGTGTGGTGAGTGTACAATTACACTCGAGGACATAACTTTATGACTCGACTTATTGGTAGATGGGGCAGTCGTTATGGGGGTAGTGGGTGTTGGCGATTGGAGCGCAATTTGCGAGCAATTATTAGACCAGCCGTCGGACAAGTTTCGTGGTAGTCGAGTAGAGATGAAATTGTTAAAAGACAATTTCAATTATATTGACAACTTGGCGAGTGACGTTGAAAGACAACAATACGTGCGGGCATTCATCATGAGGTTAATCAGGGGGTTTTCTAATGCTAGATAAATCTTGAAATCTGGTACATTTAAGGTGGCTACTACAACTCATTGACTTGAAAGAAACGAGGCGGCTTAATTGGGGATCAGTTGTGTTAGCGGCATTGTATCGAGAGATGTGTTGGGCGACAGAACCACAAAAAATTAAAAATCGATGGTTGCATACTCCTTCATTCATGAGCATGGTACCGACTACCATTTTTACGTCCCCGAGTAAACTCCCCTTATGAATTTCCACTCGTAATAAGGTAAAAATTCTCTTGATAATATAATTATCATAATATTTTTTTCATTATTATATATTTGAAATAACATATTATTTGAATATGTGGGATAATGAGGCGAGTCATGTGGGTATAACAGAGGAGCTCAAAGATATTCGGCTATTGTTAGGTCAACGATCGAAAGCCGAGGTTAGTTTTTGAAATTTTCAATTATATAATATTTATGTAAGTATTTGAGTTTTAATATTAGGTACTTAATAAAATTAATGATTTCATAATATAGTTTGAATGAATGCCATATGCTGATTCGAGAATTTAATAATGCACCCCGATCAAATTTTTGACCAATTACAATATCTAGGATGTTAAGGTGCCATTGTTAGTTTTTGCAATAATCAAGATGCACAAATCTAATCGAGTGATGTGCAGTTCAGGTTTAGGCAAAATATTCCATCGTCACCTAAGGAGCCCAAAGAACTGCACAAGATTGACTTGCAGAGGAGAACCGATAAAGATTGGCTGAAATTCCACACCAAATATATCTACATTTGGTAACATAGGTACAATTTCATACCTATGCATGAACCAATTCTCCCACCGAATTTGGTGACCTCTCTGGATTACATGACATGATCTAGACATCACAGTAAGTCATTATCGGAGGAGGAAAGTAGTAGACAACATTGTTGTAGGAGGCCAAGATGACCCTACATGAGGCCGCGATTGGGAGTACATGTCTACATGGAGCCATTATCTTCTTTAACCCCACACGAGGCACCGGTGGATGCAGCATCTCCCGGTCAGTAAGGTTCATATTATTTCAGAGTTTTCACTAACCGTATTTTTTTACACAAACACAACATTATGCACCATCATACCATGTGTCAACACCTTATCCATGTATATTTTTTTGCACCACATCAATCCCCGGCACCATATTACACGCTAATGTGGACAACAACACTGATGTATTCATCATCTCCGATAATTCCAACATTTTATCCGCAATCGGGTTATGCAATGCCATACACTTGTCCATCGATAGTATCACAAATACCCCTAGCATTATTTTTTTACTAAGGTGGCTCATCAACCACCTGTTACTACAACAGACAATATATGATGGGAACCGAGGATGACACGACACTCTAGCATGGAGGAAGAAATGAAAATGAAGATAAAGATAAAGATAAAGAAGATGAGGAGTCGAAACCCTAATGACGAAGAAATCCTCCTCGCAACCGACACTCACTAGGTTGTGGCACACATTTGGGTTGACGATGTCACTGAATATTTTTAAATTTTTTTTCATGTAAATCATCATTTACTTTGTTAACTTTTAGTTTGTATTGTATTAAAATTTTCCATCCATAATGTGCTTATTCCAATTATATCATAAAAGTTATTTTATTGTATTTTACATCAATAATATATTTATTTACAATCTAAGAAAAAAATCAAAAAATTATTTGTATTGTATTCTATTGTATTTCATATAAATAATATAGACTTATTTACAATATATGAAAAAAAATGAAAAATTACTTACATTGTATTTTACATCAATAGTATATCAATATTTACAATTTACCAAAAAATGAGAAGAAATGAAAAAAAATAAACAAATTGTTTGTCAGTTTTTTTTTTTATGTCTTTCAAAAAATGAATAAATGTTTTAATTAGGTATTCTCCTCAATGTTGCTCTAAGTATGGACATGTTGGCTTACTATGCCCTGGGTTCCTACAATAACTGCCTCAGTTGGTCTATCATCTCTCAAATATCCATATTGTCGAGTATCTGAGTAGAATTCGACCAACCTTTTGGCTTGCGACACAACGTAATATCCGATACCAACTCAAATGGAGCGCTTGAGATAAGTAAACACATGTTTTTTTTAGACCGGTAGGAATTCAAATTTTCATACTTTATATATGTGTTTTAGTTTGTACACTTCATCAGCATATCTCATACAATCTAGTCGTGTTGAAGCACATGTAGCAATTGTATGTGCGCATAGAAAATGAAGAGTTTGAAATCTTCCACAGTCGTAGGTCCTTCGTCCTAAGTATACACGGTATGATCCCTCGATAATACCTTCATTGGGTCTATGGAACTCCGTAGCCTAAAAAATTTGATTTGGATGCAAGTGACACACTGCAGACATAAAGTTTCTCTTTCTGTATTTTCTCTAATTTCTTTCATTACCTCATCGCACCAAACGTGATCACCCTTTATTTGTCCAACATATTTTTCTGCTCGGTTTGGAAATAAGACTACTAAGTGAAAACATGTTTCTTTGACCTCTGAGGTTATCGACAAATGACACGTCCCCTTTAATATGAAATACTAGGTTTGTTGTCATGTGCTTGTGTCGTAGACTTCCATCATATGATTGAGTCTATTACTCTTTGGGTATTCCATCGAGGTATTGGGCATTGTGTTTGTTTATAGCCCGTAAGTTCTCTAACATTTCATGAAAACGATCTTGGACGAGCTTGTACCCTGTCAAAGAAAATAAAGGGTATATCCATGAATGCAAACAATGTATATGTTAAAAAATGATATAGAAAATAGCGGCTACTAAATACCCATGTTAATAACATGTTGCCTCTCAACATCCTTATGATATTGGCCTATATAGTTAGACCCTATTTGTCGTATACAACACTTATGGTGTGCACGGTACCAGAGGCTTCCATGCCGATCAATTGCAACATGTATTCCGGACCCCTTATAAAAAATTATGCATATATCGTGTTACGACATAACATGCTTTCTTAAGTTAATCAAGAAGAAATCCCAAGCATCAACAGATTCTCCTTTTCTTATTACAAAAGCTATTGACAGAAATTTTCAATTACCATCCTATACAACAACCAACAACAACCGAAGCTCATATCTCCCATACATGAATGTGCTAGTAATTTGGACCAATGACTTACAAAACTGAAATGTTGCAATGCATTGCTTGAATATCCAATAATCAATCATCATAATACGCAAGTTCCGTTTGTAGATCAGTTACGATACCTGGGATGTACTAATTCAATACCTGACACCCTTGCCACAAATCATTATATGATTTATCCCATTCGTTTTGCATTTTTTTTCACAGCCTTCTATTTTGCAACCCATGTCTTGTAGTATGAAACGGTGTAATCGTACTGACTACAAATATTAACAATCAAAACTGACATAGAAATCTTAGGACTCTTTTTCACCATAGATAAGATAATGTCAGTGATCATGTCAGAATCCAATTTGGGATGATCTAGTGACATACATACAACAACATGAGTATTTCAGAATGAGTAAGACAATGTTAGAGAGAAGGAAGAATCCAATCTCAAATAATTATATGATGTAACCTCTAGCAACACAAGTATGTGGAACGTTATATTTCTTAATTTTTCAGAACCCCTCTTTTTTCTCATAGATGCCATGAATTTGGATGGACATCTATTGTCACATATTGCACACTTGGCCTCAAATTTTTTGATCGGGATTTAACATGGATGTTGACCCCATACTTTATGCGATATCACTTAACCGCAGCAATAAAAGCATTTTTCAAGGAAAACTTCATTCCAACTTGTAAATCGCCAACATTTAATGAAAAACTTGCATGGCCTGATCTTCTACGAGGAAGTTTTAGAAATTCTAACCAACCTTCAACATGGAGGTCAACATTAAGCATTTGGTGTAAAATCAGGTTGAGTTCCTTCAACATTGTCCAGCTCTTCACCGTTAAAACCACTCTCTTCTAATTCAGTAAGAACGAGCTCTGGTTCAAAAAATAATGCAATTTATGAACCTTTCGACCTAGACTCCCAGATTAGATCTTTATCGAAATTAGATTCTCTTCGTTCTCAACTCCTTGTTCGTTATCAACCTCAGTTGTATGTCTAGGGTTGGATGTCCCTTCGTCGGTACAGGTTGTAGGGAGTACATCATCTATTATTGTAAACCTTACGTTAAAACCAAAATCACTTGCAGATTGCCCACTGGTGTAACTTGATAGCATACCTGTATAAGTGTTTCCAACATAGAACATTGGCATTCAGAAGTTGAAATCAAAAGCACTCAAAGAATGTAGTGCTGAGGTGTCGAAGTTCGAGTAACCAACTAACTTGTTTCAACCAAATAACCTTTTTCACATATTTAAAACCAAAACATTATATAGAAAAATGAGTATGCATTATCCAAATTAAAACAAAACTTGAACTATTTACTTTTTTGGGCCAGTTTTTGAAATTTAGATTTTTAACATAACCAATCTTTTCCTTATGCAAATTTCCTTATGAAAATGAGGGTTGAAACTGATGAATGTTTTTCCATTAATGATTCTGACATTTTCGAATAGGAGTTTTGTAACAATGCTGTGAACCCATTGCACAACTATGTGGTTAGACTTTCTGCTTATTGTTGAACTCGAAACACCTTCATCGATGTCGACAAAGTCGACATATAACTCTAGTATAGCATTTTCACTAGAGTAATGCGAATCAAGCATCGTCCCGACCTCCATGTTGCTTGCGAGCTCAAATATGCCATATCTAACGGGGTTTAGTGACGTTAGATATCTATATTTCAAGCTCAAAATTATTTTCTAGCTTGAACTCGCCACTTTCCTCCTAATTTTTGACCGAATCTCGTGCAATTTTATGATCTGTTTGAAAGCCAATTCTAAAGATTGGATTGATGCAAAAACGACCTTAATTTTAGTGTCACAAATTTAACCATCATAATAAGTAACGACTCTAATTCGTCTAATTATCTTCAACCAAATAGCTTATATTACATGTTTAAAGCCAAAATATTATATAGAAAATGAGTACTCATTATCCAAATTAAAATGACACAAACTAATTTACTTTATTTGATCAATATTTGGAATTGATTTTAACATAAATAATTTTTCCTTATGCAAATTTCAATATGAAACCTATACATAGAATGTATTCATTTTATAGGAAATACTACCCTCAGATATCAAACATAACTTCAAAATTTTAAAAAATATTGGAAATGATGATAAGTATAGAAAACGCTTCTGACAAGAATCATTTTTTTGAAAAGTCTAAATAGTTTTTGACAAACACTTCTTGTTAGAAGCGTATTTAAAAAAAAAATTAGAATGTGATGTCTGAATGTTATTTGGGATTCTTTGGCTCAAGAATCTTTGGTCTAGGGTTAGGGTTATGAATTTTTTTCACAGGTTAGGGTTGAAAATTTAAGGGAAGAAAACGCGTCTTGAAGGACACATTTTCAACTGAGATGATAGTAAGGACACTGAAAGCGTGCCCTGTAGGATGCGCTTTCAGCTTGCCTAACAGTCACCTCAGATGAAAACGTGTCCTATAGGGTACGCTTTCACCGTCCTGGTTGCCTTCTCAGTTGAAAACGCCTGCTACCTCCCCTCACACTTTCAACGCTAACCCTAACCTGTGAAAAAATTTTAGAAACCAAGAATCCCAGGATAATTTTTAGATATTCCATCCCGAGAATCTCGGACGATCATGAGTTTCCACATCATTTGTTTTTTTTTTAATTTCCCCTCGGTTGCCTATATAAAAGGGGTTTTGTTCCCCCTTACTTCATCAACTATATCGGCCACTGTCCTTTAAAAGATAAAAATTCTCTTTTAAATTTTTTTTGTTTGAGTGTTGAAATTTTGGAGGGAAAATTTTATTTGTATTTATGTTTGATGGAGATATTTTAATAGTTTTAAGGCGTGTTTGAGTTCACAATGAAGTGGTGGCACTCAAAGATCCACACATTTTATCTGCTGTATGGGGATTAAACCATCTCCGTAGAAGCCCATTGCATTGCAACTTGGGCTCTAAGTTTACGGTGGTTATACGATTACGTGTTCAAGTATAACTCGAGCCCATGTTGACGGTGGTTATGTAGTCATAAGTTCAAGTTTAATTCCACAAGATGAGGATGCTTTATAAACCCCATACATAAGTTTGAGACCATAATCATAAGGAAAAACAAATGAGCTTTCCAATATAATCAACTTATTCTTTTTCTCCATCTCTAACAAAGGTAATATCCTTGACCTCCCTGTTACTATAACCTATGATAAAGTTAGGGACAATGAGACTTTCAAGGGGATAGTAACTCTGATGTTGAAGAAAAGCTAAAATGTGAATCGAGGTGGTAGCAATTGTTGTGATTAAAGAACTCATTAATAACCATAGACGTTGCCGCCCTGTAACACTCGAATCTGACGGCATCTGAAATTGGTGGATAAACCAAGTAATACTCTGAATGGCGTAGCACTATCCCCCAAACCGATGCTATTGGCATATAAAAGTGGATGCGTAGCATGCATTGGATTATTGTAAGGTATTAACCTTAGAAAGGATGAACTGTTAAGAAAAGGAGCTTGGTAATGAATTAAAGAATTTCGGGTAATTGGGTTGTCACCGTATTGGTTACGTTCTAACTAGGTGGTTAGGAACGAACGATGGGATGAACCTAAAAATATTATTATATAGAAATGTTAGATTTTCGTACACATATCTCTCTACAGCTATAAACCACTTCTATGACAGATTGAACATGATTATGATGCGAGTCAAGTTTTCATAGGGATAAATGTTTCATATCAGATAATCAAGTTAGGAAAAAGAGGAATTTTTCTTCTTCTTTTTCAAGAAGTATTTCTTTCTAGATCTAAAGGAACCTAGGGCAATCCCTTCTTCCAGTTAAGCTATGTTGTAGATCCGAATCTCTACAGGAGAATGCTCCATGTCAAGGTAAGATTTATGACCCTACATGCTATGATTGTGAAAGAGTAAATTAGGCTACTCTTGTGGCATGCTCTGGAGAGGCTCCCAAGAATAAACTATGAAGGACGCTCTTTGTGGCAAATTATGTGCTAAGTGAAAGATGTATTTTTTATTACTTCTAAATGTAAACAGCGAGAACAGTAAGCGCAAAATATATCTATGTGTATTATGGTAAGGTACTCGAGATGATTAAGATTTTTGTAGAGTTGGAAATTCTAAGAGATATAGCACGGTAATGGGAACGTATTCTGAAAATGAACATAAATATAACACTCTTGAAAGAAGTACTGATCATCTATGTATGGGTCTCTTCCTGAAGCTAAGGAAGTAATGCTTTTGTGAACAGGGAATGTAGGTAAGGTCTCAAAGGCACTAAAAGAAAGAAACAATCTCAAAGTAAGGTATGGTAACGAATGTGAATAAAGAAACGGGGATAGAGACAACTTTTGTTAGAGACTCGAGGAAGAATAAGAGCAACATGATGGTTCTTAAAACATTAAGTGCGGTGTGCAAGTAAGGTTCAGGTAGATAGTGTTCGCTTCACTAAGTTCCATTGAACTTATCTCTGTGTTATGTTTCAGGTGGTTTTAGGGGTCTTCGCTTGGACGGACAACGCTAGGGCTACACCAAGGAGTGGCGAGGTGAGCTATTTACATATAAAGCAAGCTTGTTGGCGTGTGCGAGTTTGAGTGGTTTTATAAAAGCCTTTCACATGGATCAGTTGTAATTAAATTAATCGTAGTTATAATTAAATTTTTTGATGTTGTTAATAAGATTTCATCATTGTTTATACTTACTCATTTTATTAAAGATATTCTTATATGGATCAGCTGTATTTGATTGAGATTTGGATAAGTAGAACTAAGTTTTAATTGTATAAGATCGATAGCGCCCAAGATTCAGATCCGGATTATCGGGTTGAGTTTAGGTGTTACACGTCCCGACTCGAGTTTCAGCTTTTTCTCCACTGTCAAGTCACTTCTCCCTTTAAAAGTCTTCTTACCCTGATTTTGTCACAGGTTATGAACAATGAGGTTAAGGATACTACCTTTGGTGGAGTTGGAGAAAAATAATAAGTTGATTATACTATGTTTTCCCTATGATTGTGGTGTCAAACTTATGTATAGGGTTTATAAAACATCCTCTTTCGATATCATGTAAATTGAACTCATGACCGCATAAACACTGTAACAACCTATTTTTTAGTGGGGTCAAAATTAGTGGTTTTGAGACCACAAATCTGATAAGTGAGTCTGTAAATACTATTATTTACGAGTTAAATATAATATAATATTAAATTCTGATATGATAAATTTTGCTAATTGAATGAATAATTGTACAAGTGGTTTATCCCTAGAGTCAAGTGGTTTTGAAAAACGAGGTATCACAACCTCATTTCTATAAAACGAGCCCATATTTACGATGTGATCATATATGTGTATTGAAATTTGGTCTAGAAATTTTGACATTTGGATATTTAATTAAGTAAAAAAGACTAAATAGTAAAAATTACAAAAGTTGCTCCCTATTGATTTTTCTTAGTTAAATGGCTTAAAAAGTAAAAGTGGGAGGTTTTATGTTGCAAACAGACCATAATTTAGTATTATGGATGGTAGGTGGAAGTTTTAGTTGATTTTTTTTATTAACTAAAATGTTAAATAATAAAATACGTTACATAAAAAATTATAAACATCATCTTCCACCTAAATTCTTCACCAAATATATGAAAGAACAAAACCTTAGGAAGCCATTGTCAAACCTTCAAGGTTCGGACATTCATTTCCTTGCATGTAAGTCCCTCAATTATCTATTTTTAGTAATTTTTATGTTTTTGAGATCGTTGTAGCTTAATCTAGCTAACCTAAGGACTAATTCGTAAAATTGTTAAATGTTTAGAAATATGCCATGGATGAATTTGTAATGTTTTTGAAGTTTGATGGTAGATTATTAATCTTGATAGTCGATAGGATTATTTTGTAAAGTGGTTTTGGTTAATTTTAAAGTTTAAGGACTTAATTGATAAAATAGTAAAGTTACATGAAATTTTGTAAAAATATGATGAATATGGGTTGTAAGGGATTATATGAAATTTGGTTGGTCTTGTTTGGGTTAAATTGTGATTGAATTGAAAGATTTAAGTTTAAGGACTAAGTTGATTAAAAGGCAAAAATTTAAGGTAAAAGTGTAAAATATAGATTAAGGGTCAAATATGTGAAATTAAGTATTTTATGGTATTTGAATTGGTTAATTGAATAAAATCATTATATTTAAATCAAGAAACGGATCAATCGGTTGATAATTGTGGGAAAGGAAAAGTCGTCGAATAGTCGTCATCGAGTGTTGGTTGCTATCGTATTTTGGTAAGTTCGTATCATGTTTATTATGTCTGTTAATGTCTTGATTAATTTATGTGTTTGATTATATGAATTTGAATGATAGTATGATCTATTGAATGGTAATGAAATGGAAGAATTATGGTTTGAAAGGTAAATTTGAGCACGGAATGATCTTGATATAACGAGACAAGCCTGTGTAAACTTAGTGAATAGTTAGGATACAAATGACATGTCATTAGAGTTTATATTCAGCAGGTACTATGTACCGGTGTTGGCTATGTGCCGTTTATATTCAGTAGGTATTATGTACCGGTGATGAATACCATATCGATGGCTTGAGATCCTGCATGTGTTGTGGATTCTTTGAAGCTTGTGTGAGCAGCATCGTGTATCGGTTAATGTTCTTTTATCAGCTTGTGTGAGAATTACTCTCTCGTGTATCTGAATTTAATTTACTATTGTTCTTCGGGAAAAACAGTTAACTATTGAAATGCAAATGGAATGAGAAAATATGATGAATTATTTCTGGTTGATTATATCTAAGTATATGATTATTGACATGTTATGTTTTTGTGATATGAAACATCCAGTTTTAGTTATTTCGAATTGTTGAAATGATAATTACAACAAAGGATTGTTAGTTTAATGATATGTACAATTTGTAATTAAATTTACAGCTATGTGATTTTTTGTTTTTTATAGACTTACTAAGTTTTGCGTAAGCTTACTCTATTTGAGTTTTCTTCCTTGTAGATTGTCAAACTTTTACTGTCAATTAGAACGTCGTTGGAGATCACATTATCCGTCAACTCTTTCGGTAGTTGTTTACTTATTTTGGCCCGGTTATAAGTGGCATGTAAATAGGGTCTTGATTATGTATGTTATATGCATTATGAATATGTTTCGTGCCAATTGAAGTATGAGATGTGTATATAGATGTAAATTCCAATCGATATTTTTGGTTGGCTATGATGTGTGGTGGCAATTGTATCTTTTTGGTTTTAAATGCATTTTGAATGGTTGATTTGGTACAAATGTTTTAGGTAACTTGGTGATGACTTGTGTCATTTGGGATGTAATTTTGTATTTGGGTTTTGGTATCTTGAAATGGTAGCTTATCACTTGATGCCTTTGTTGATGAATTGTTGTTGAAATTGTCATTTTGGTTTTGGTAATTTATGAACTTAGGATGAAATATGTTTGCATTTGAAAGTTTGGTTTAAATGGATGATTTTGGCATATGGTATTTGGGACTTAGTTGATGATGGAATGAGATTAACATGTTGATTATGTTTTGGTTTAAATGATTGTTGTTTATGTTTGAATTGTGGTGCCAATGATGGCATATTGGTTAGACACATAGGTTGTTTGTGAGTTGGTATATTTTAACATGTTTTGACATATTTTGAATAAGTTTGAATGTTGGTTAATGCATGGCTTGGAGTCTAAGAATTGGTATGTGATTTTACTTGTACTTGAAGGTGTTTTTGAGCACACACGACCTATAACATAGTTTGTCACACGACAAATGAAATTTGTGTATCTCCGGGCATATAACCACTGTGAACTGGAAGCCTGAGTTGCATTGTGATGGAATTTTAAGGTTATGGTTCCATCTCCACACGTCAGATGAAATGTGTTTGTCCGAGTGTTATCGCATCATCGTGAACTCAAACATATCTTAAAACCATCACAATGTCTACCTCAAACACAAATAAATCTCTCTCCAAAATTTCAACACCGAATAAAAAATATTTTTTTTAGAAACAAAAAAACTAAAATTAATATATTTATCTAAATTAAAAAAAACTAAAAACTAATTTTTTTTAAAAAAACCGGTTTTTTATTAGTGACGGCGCATGCAAAAATGCTTATGAGAACAAAAGTACATCATGGAGTCTGTATGAACCACGACAGGTAAGTTGGATTGTTCTAGTAATTTGTGTAGTAACCAGCTCCAGCTGTGTATCCTTGAATGTGGGAGCCTGCTTTCCACGTCACTCCATATTGCGTTTTCTTTTTTTTCTCAGTTGTCCGATAAATTAATTCCTAATGAAGTGGAACGTTGCAAATGTTTCCATGTCTTGTAGTGGAATTTTCCTTTTTGTTCGGTTTTATCAGATACAGTGTCAGACAGCAGTTCATTTTTTTTACCAGCATTGTTAGAATTGTGATTACATTTTAGATTTTTAAATTTATTCAAAACACATTTACGATGGTTCTATTTGTGAATTTATAAAAAGAATTTGAGGATGTGCAATCATTTTGAACAGGTTAATGAGACTCTTTAAATAAAAATAAAAACAATTTTTTAAAATTTTTGAGAGACTGAGAATTTCTAAACATGACTTTGCCCTTGAGATATTGAGAAGAAGATGTCAAATTTTGAATTTTGTTTCTCTATTACAATTAGATTTTAATTTTGATTTGATAGGATTAAATCGCGTTATTATATTGATATAATTTTTAGAAAAAAATATATTTTCCAATTAAAAAAGAAATTCATATCAATATGATGACATGAAATACCTAACTAATGATATAATAAATAAGGACTAAGTTAAAACGTTGAGCATAGTAGAGAGACTTAAACAGGAATTTGACGAGAAAAAGCTAAAACTTCGCGGAAATGGAAGAAAGGGGATGGGGGACCATAAATTACGTTGCATCTGTCTCCGCCACTCGCGTGACAACGACAACGTGGACACGCGTCGAGTGGTGACGCATTGGACAGCAAGCGGGTCCCCCAGCTCCAAGCACGCGACCAGATTAAAAGCGTATCAGAATCCTACACGTGGAATAATGAGGGATTGGGCATCACCAAGATTTTGACTTTCGGACAGCCGCCGGCTTAATCGATGCAACTGTTAAAATTGTACAGGTTTGATTAATTTTATGGTATATACGTTTTTGTATTTATAGGGATTTAGTTTATTTTTTAAAATCTAAAATTTAAGCCTTTTGTTATTATTATAAAATTATTCTATTAATTTCAGGTTGATTATAATATATTTTTGTGGGATTCTTAAATCCATAATCAAGAATTAAAGAATGATGCATGTTTCATTTTCATGGAGTTTTAAAAATCTCATTGATAGTGAATTTTTGTTACGAATGACTTGAATATTAATTTAATTGTGAAATAATTAAAAAAATTACATAGATTGTATTATTATAACTTACATAGTCAGAATTTATTCTAAAATATCAAAATTTTAGATCTTATTATTTCAACTAAATTCCATTTAATTCTTATATAAATTATTTTCACTCATTAAGCCTCCTACATATGTCAATATTAATTTGTTTAGTCTATCTAATAAAAAAAGAGTTAAAGCGATATAATACAAAAACAAAAAAGAACTGACTTCTTTTTTTTTTAGTCTATCTAAAATAAAATAAGAGATTATATGAAAATTGTAACCGGTTCTTTCGTTTTCGCCGGGAGTTTCAGAGTTAATACCGATATTTTAGCAACAAATCCAATAAATCTAAGTGTAGTCCTTGGTGTATTGATCTTTTTTAGAAAAGGGGTGTGTGCAAGTTGTTTATTTCAAGAATAGGATGGATTTACCAAGTTGTACTTTTTTTCATTATAACTAGGAAAGAAAATAGTACATGATCTCGCAAATTACTTCTGAATAAATTTTTAAAACCATATTTTAGAACTATAGTATTTCGTGATTCATTAGTACATCAACTTTGATTCTCTATTAACCAAATCCTAGGATAAAAAATATATTATTGTTTAAGGCTGACCTGGGTCAAACTAGGTTAGCCACCCAACTATTAGACCTGATCATGAGTCGAGCCACCACCCAGGTCCAAAGGTCTATCTGAAAATTGAGAGGGGTTGGATAAAAATATAGGCCCAAAAAGGGACTTGGACAAAAAACAAGACCCATTTTCTAAACGGGTATGGCCTCGGGTAGGATTTTTTGGCTTCGCCTGGCTCGAATTAGT
Source organism: Gossypium raimondii (assembly GCF_025698545.1). Classification (NCBI taxonomy): domain Eukaryota; kingdom Viridiplantae; phylum Streptophyta; class Magnoliopsida; order Malvales; family Malvaceae; genus Gossypium; species Gossypium raimondii. Next base: position 22,884,979 of record NC_068570.1, read on the forward strand.
TTTTTTGTTATTGTTTTTCTGTCATTTTGTTGTTGTTTTGCTACTTTTTTGTTGTTATTGTTTGGATATTATATAACTATTATTTTATTGTTAATTTTGCTACTATTTTAGAGGCAATTGCTTACTAAGTTGCAACTATCTTAGTGTTATTTAAGTATAAAGACTTTTTTAATGTATTTTTAATCTGTTGAGAAACATTTATTTTAATATTTTTAGTGTATTTGATATATTATATTTTTAAAATTTGTTATTATATAAAAACTAATCTTAAAAAAAAATACGGGCGGGCCGGGTCAGGATTAGGTTTAGCATTTTTAAATTAGACCAAGCTTGGTCAGAATTTTATGCCCATTTTTCGAACAGAGCTAGGTCTGAGCCTAAAAACAGGCCTCTCATAATAAAAAAAATCTCTAATGTTATAAAATCTTTAGTTGAGTTGACTTTACAAATTAATTTGACATCGATTTAATTAGAAAAACTAGAAAATAATTTTTATAAAAATTTAACAAATACCTTAAATGTAATTTAAAATTTTAAAATTTTCATATAACATAAATAAAATAACTTAAATCACTCTTTAAAAAACTAATTTCTTTAAAAACCTATTATTATTATTATTATTATTATTATTTTAAAAATTCTTTTATTTTTCTTTCACATATGTTAAAAAAAGTTGGTATAACATAAGAAATATTCAAATACGAGGCAATTTTGGTTATTAAAATTGTATTGTTTCATGAAAATAACTTTCAAAAATTTATTTATCGAAGATGGATTGATTTTCAGGAGAAAATAATTTTTTTATGTTTAAATATCCTGCATAAATATTTAGAACTTGTTTTCAATAAAACAAACATAATGCAAATTATATTTGTTACAAAATATTAAGAAGAATTTTACTTTGATAATCGAAATTTATTTTATAATAAGATAATATTTTCCTTGTACAAAATTTAAGCTAATATTTCGAGCTAGATTGAGCTTAGGTAAATATAAAATGTACTAATATTGATACATGCACAGATTGGGTTTAGATGGGATTGGGCTTAGGTTCAATTTTTAAGTCTAGAAAATCAGTTGATTTCCAACACATTTTGATGAGATCTAGAAATTTTTGGGTTGAGATATTTTGAATGATGAAAGAGCTATATCTTAGGCTGTGTTTGATAGGGGAAAACCAATTCCGGAATTGATTTTACACGTTTTCCAGTGTTTGATAGCAGGAAAATATTTTCCTTTTGTAAAACGAATTCCGCAACACGAGAAAACCTATTACAAATTTGGGGAAAATGTCTTACGCTTTTGAACTCGGTAAGACATTTTTCGGAATGACGCCTTCTTCTCCCCTTTCCCCTTTCCCCTTTCCCTTCCCCTTCCCCTTCCCTTTTCCCTTCCCCTTGGGTTGCAAATCAATTTGATCAAGGACCTCTTCCGGTTCCTCCTTAATCCAGGTAAGGCTCCTTCTTCTTCTTCTTCCGTTCTTTATTCCTTTTTCTTCTTTTGTTCTTCATCTTCTCTTCTCAGCATATTCTGTTTTGTTTCCTCTCTTCCTCTCTCGTTCTTTGATTTCTAACATTTTTATTTTAATGAATTATGCTGATTGTCATCAAATTGAGAGAAAGTATAGTAGCCGATGAAGATTACAGATTATCTATTGGGCTATTCGCCTCCTATTTGGGCGAATTTCCTTGCTGGATGATATTTTGGTTATATTTTGGTTATATACAGATGGTTGATTATGTCATTTAAGCATGTATTCTTCATAAATCTCCCATTGAAAAAAAAAAGAAAAAAGAACTTTCTTCGATTCGGTGGTGTTATTCAATGACTACCTTTTTTACTATGCAGGTGTCAGATATCGCCATAGATATGATTATGGAGCCATCATCCTACTAGGTAATCATTTTGGATTTGGTTTTAGCTATTACACAAGCTTCGAATATAAAATGCTAACATCACACAACTTACTTTTTTTTGATAAATCACACAACTTACTATCAAATGAATATACAAGGAACATCTTTGTGGCCAATGTCTAATCCCTTGCTCAAATTACCAGTGATGCCATGGACTTGTGATAGTTCACTATTTGTCTGCTAGGTGAGCAGATATGGAAGAGAGCAAAGCTCTTCCCCAAAACGTAGATGGATAGGATAAGATGTGGGCTAGGGTAATCTTTTATATGAAACAGAGTATTCATTGATGGTTTATTGCATTGCCTCTAGTGAGATTCATAGGCATCTTCACTAAATGTATATCATATGATAACCAGTTGGGTTTGGGTTAAGTCTAGAACTGTTTTCTACTTTTGCTTTGTGCATTTTTTGGCTAGGATGAGTTGTACAGGGCAAGTAAAACAAATCTTTAGCTTCTGAGAATTCCTTATTTCTTTTTCTGAAGAATTTTGTCAGCTCTACTTGATTGTACCAAAGCATCAAACTTGTATAAATATGTGAAGCAATGCCCTAGAAATGTGCGATGTTACTATTAGCTAGTAGTCGCACTTCCTTAGAGTCTTCTATTAGATGTTTTCGTACCAAAGTTCAAGAAGATATCATCGACGCCATATATTTATTTAACTAAAATATGGCTTGTGATATTTTGTCTGCATTTGAGGTAATGTTCTTAATAACATTAAGAAAATGATAGTAATTATCCCCTTTCTTTTTAATACATATTTAAATGGAAATGGTTTTTTGTGATCAAGATGAAAAGAATAGAGCACATATTTCGAAGTGGCTAAGGTTATCCATTAGAATGTATGGAAGTTTTGAGAAGTCATTGGATGAGCTGAGATCCTTTTTCAGAGAAGTCAAGGTCCGTTTTGAGTTCCTTTATTAATATTTCCTTTCTTTTTAGACTGTTTGGTTTTCTTGTGCATGGACTGTGGTCTAATGGTGTTACATAAGGTCTTTTCTCTGGCTTCACTTGTTTGCAGGACTTGGTTTTCAAGAACAAGGTTTGTAATATGAACCCCATATTCTTTTAGGGAAATATAGTCATTTTTCTCATGTTGTACTAGCTGAACTGTATTGTTCTTTTATATATGTGCTGCTATAATTTTACCGGGTTGTTAGACATTATCTTAACTCACACGACTTGTACCTGATGCAAATGTCTATATATACATGACAAACACATTCTAAACATGAAAATATGAGTTGCATTTTACTAATATCTCTTGTGACTGGTGCCTGATGTGATGTCCATATATCCAAACATGAAAATGTTGGTTCCAATTTACATATCATGAAGATGGTAGTTATACAATTTTACATTCATGTGTTTTGGTGTGATTGCAGATCAAGGATGGTTTTGCTGAGGGGAAAGACCTGGTTGTGTCTGTTATGTCTGCAATGGGGGAAGAGCAGATATGTGCTCTCAAGGACATTATTGGTCCTAAGTAGTTTCAAATTCATTTATTGCAAATCTTAGATGGTACCATAAAAGACTTTGGTAGTACTAAATGCGGTTTTGATGTTTTGTTTTGGGTTTGGATAGAAAAAAGAGAACAACAATATAACTAGTTTCTTGTTGTGCTATGGATTACTGTTTTGCTTTTCTTTTTCAATATTTTTTATTATATCGTCTTTATTTTTTGTGTTGGTAACATTTAAATTCTAGCTTTTAATTGCATATTACACTTGCGTTAGTTACCCAATATATTTTAATGTAGCAATTTAAGTTTGACATATCATTTAGTACGAGTTAATACAATATACTAGTTTTTAAAAAAATGAAATTTTCTAATAATTACGATTTTTTAATTTAAATCCCATGTTAAATATATGTATCACAAGAATCGATTGGATAAAAGTAGAATCAAATTAATATAAAATTTAAATACAAATAAATGTTTTAATAATGAAGAAGTAAAATCAAATCGGTATAATCTACAAATAGATGAACATTTGGAATTTAATTAGATAAAACTTTTATTAATAAAAATTTATTTATAAATAAATCATTGCAATATGTGTAAAAATAATTTAAAATATAAAAATTTATTAATATGTATATAAATTTATTAATATATGTAAAACAACTTTTCCGGAAAATATTTTCAGAATCATCAAACAATGAGAAAATATTTTACATGATTCAATCAAACACCGTAAAATATTTTCCAAGAAATCATTTTACGAAAAGTAAAACATTTTCCAGAAATCATTTTACGGAAAACATTTTACTGCCAATCAAACAGACCCTTAACTTCAAAATGCACTTTGAATAATCTTATTTCAAATTGAAGAGCTCAAAATATTGTTATTTTAGTGAAGACTATACGAGTAAAATTTTTGAACAAAATTATGATATGAATTACAAATTTTGGCCTTTGAATTAGTGTTTAAACCATATTAGGTTTACTTTTAATGTCTAGATTTAATTATATAAAACCTTAATGTAAGTGGATTGTCACATTAGAGCTGAAAGAGAGAAATAAAATTAAACAAGATTTAAATAAATACTCATATTTATATTACTAAAATATTTATATTTTATATTATAAAATATTTTTAATCATAATATATATTAATATAAAATTTTATATATTACTTAAAATTTAAATTCTTGTTAATGTTAAAATTACATTAATAATTTATAATATGATTAAATATATATGTTTTATAATTTTGAAAATGATAATATTTGATATTAATATTTTAATATTTTTTAATATTTTAAAATATTAAAATTTTATTATTAATATAATAATATTTGATTTTATTTAAGTTATTTTTATATAAAAATTATAAAGATTATTTTTCTTGAAAATGATTTGCCCTTTTCAAAAGGGAAAGTCATTTTTCAGAAAAATAGATTTATTTTCTGTTGACTAGTAAATCTTTTTCATTAATGAACTTGTTTTCCGCCAAACAAACACGAAAAAATATATAAAAAAACTTAAATATTCATCAAACAAACACACTAGAGGTGATCATGGGCCGGGCGGCCCGCCCGAAATATGGGAGGGTTCGGGTAAAAATATAGGCTCGAAATATGGGTTTGGGCAAAAAAATAAGGCCCGTTTAGAAAACGGGCCGGGCCTCGGGCATCACTTTTTGGCCCGGGCTCGACCCGGCCCAAATATACAATAAATATTTATTTTTATTTTTTAAATTTAAAATACTTTTTTAAATTTTTAAAATAAATTTTTGGTGTTTATTAAAAAATAGGTTTGTCTTGTCGAGCCGAGCTCGGCTTAGGAATTTTTCAGTGCCGGCTGACAAAATTTCAGCCCATATTTCGGCAAGGCACGGCCTAGGACGAGGTCAAAATTTTTTGGGCCGGCCTCAACTCAACCAGCCCTACCATGATCACCTCTAAAACACACCCTAATTTAAATTTAGATAATTGATTTCAAAATTTTTGCTCAAGCACAATCTCAAGTTTAAATTGAAAAAAAAAAGTTCTAAGAGAACTTTGCTAGCAATTTAAAATTGACCTGACTCAACTTTAAAATTAAACCAAAGAAAAAAAAAGTACCATGAAGATGCAGTGAGGTTGGGGGAGTGATTATATTGTGATTGGAAGCTAAACGCATGCATCTTAGGGTGAGTTTTGATGGGCGGTGCGTTTATCTGCGGTTAGTGTAAAAACAGCGGTGGCGGTGAGATTAGATACTGTAGTGATACTGTAGCGTGAGACAAAAAGTAAGCGAAACGCACTGCACCGCACCCGATTGCCGATCCAAACGCACCCTTAGTTTTTCACGTCGGCTCTCCATACCAATTTTTCAGATTAATTTATTTAGACACCCCAAACTATAGCTCAAATTTTAAATTAGTCTCCATACTTATTGAATTAACAAAGTATCAATATCTTATGGATTAACTCCTTTTGTCAGATTAACTGTCACATGGAAAAAAAAATTTAAAGCATGTTGTTTAAATGATATAATAATCTTTTAGCCTCTTTGAAAATTAACAAATCAATTTAGTGTATTTTAATCCTTTAATTAAATAAAAATTGTATTTTGGCTCATTTTAAAATTAATTCTAAATTCAATCTAAGTTATTTAACACAAAATTTTTAGTTTTGCCACCCCTAGTTTTTAAATTTCATCACGGTCTCCTCAAAACAAAACTTATAACTTTGTTCCTAGACAACTTGGACTTGATGACTTGTAAAAAGAAAAAGAAATAGGTTAATTTCTGCTATTGGTCCTTATAATTTATAAAAGTTGTGGATTTAGTCTTTATACTTTAATTTGACCATTTTAGTCCCTGTACTTTTTGAATTTTAAAATTCTAGTCATCACCATACGATAACTAATAAATTCATTAAATTCTACTATTTCCAAAATCTAATGTGCCAAACATATTATCGTATCTCGTAATGTTATGTTAACTTATTATTTCACACATTACTCACTACTTAATTCAGTTAATAGATTAACAATTGTTATCTATGTCAAGATTGAAATTTTAAAATTGAAGTTATAGGGACTTAGAATGATCCAATTGGAGAATATGTACCAAATATACAATTGTATGGATAGTACATGACTAGTAATTGAATTTAACCAAAAGAATTTAACCAAAAGAATTTAATCGCTTCATTTGGGCTACAACTTTTGCAAAGTAAAAGGACTAATAGCAAAATTCACCCAAATATCTTCATCATTTTAATGACTTGTTTTCTAACACATTATATTTAAGTTGTAGCTTTCAAAAAAATATTTAAATTATCAATGCAATAGCTACACAAATGTTTGAAATTTGATTTACATAGTTTAATTATGTTCTTCATCACATTGAGTGGTATTTAATGTCTAAGCTAAAGTTAAACCAATGATAATGTTAAGAATTAATTTAATATCTAAATCATAATGTGAAAACATTTAATGCAGTTAATCCTTTATTATTTAGCCTTTAAACGACAAGAATCTCATGCCAACGGTTACTTGTACGTCTACTCAACACTCATAATAAATGATTGTAGGTACTTCTATTCCCTATACACTATGGTAGAGTTAGGAAATCTGAGTATGCCTTTATTTTGGATAAAGTGATACCGAAATTGAGTGGGTGGAAGGCAAATCTCCTGTCTCTAACAACCTGCCTAGTTTTGATTAAGTCCACCATTGTTGCTATTCCCAACTTTTTTATGCAATGCTCTTTGCTTCCCTCGAGAATTTAGAGAGATTTGGACATATTGAACAGGAACTTCCTCTAAGGAGATTAAGAGAATAGAACAAAATTACACTTACTTAATTGGGAGGAAATTAAAAATCCCAAAGAGAAAGAGGGTTTGGCCTCAAATGCGCTAAATTGAAGAATAAAACTGTAATCATTAAACTTGGTTGGTGCATATTAAAGGAGAGTAACAAAACTTAGGTTAGATTTCTTCTTGCTAACTATGTTGAAGACAGAGTTAATCCTAGTTAAGTTAAAAATGTTTCTCCTATTTGGAGATCTCTCAGGAAAACTAGTGGCCTCATTGAACAAGGCTATAGATGAGTTGTGAGGAATGGTGAAATTATTAAGTTATGGTATGATAATTGGTCCAATGTTGGCATGACTAGAGCTATGATTTAACGGTTGTTGAGTGAGGAAAGGGTGACATGACCTTTAAACATGTCAAAGAGCTATACCGGAAAAGGGTGGAGCATGCCTTATCATGTGTTTTTCCTAAATAAATTACCAACATGATTGACAATACCCTGAGAAATTTGACCATACCATAACTAGATTCTATTTGTTGGAAGCTGGATGCTGAAGGAATTTTTTTGATGTTGAGCGCCTATGAGCTTGTTGAAGGATTATTGATTGATTCTTTTAACAGGATAACTAAAGAAAATGATATATGGAATGTTATTTGGAAGGTTAAAATTCCCTCTAAAATTAAAATTTTCTTAGAGGGATGTATTCATGATGTTGTCTCAACCCGGGTTTTTCTTTCTATAAGAGGCATTCAAGTTGGCATTTCATGCCTTTTCTACGACCAACAACAAGAATCTATTGTGCATGTCTTTAAGGATTGTTTAATCACTCAACAATGGTGGTCTAGTACTTGGTCGTCAAATTAAACAAGCCAACGTGCTCAGTTGGATTTTAAAGCCTAGTTGAAGTGGAACCTTAAATTGAAAATATGGCATCAGATTCACAAGGTTCCATGGAAAGTCTTATTTTCCTCTGTAATCTGGCAAATTTGGCTTACCAAAAATGCAAAAACCTTCAAGAATCGAAATATTCACTATTATGTTATTCGTTGTACGTGGAATAAAGCTGTCAAATTCTTCGCTATGTTTGGTTCGCTTCGTTTCTTCGATATGCCTTCTTTTATAGGGATTAAATGGCAACCACCCCTCAGGGTGGTTCAATCTTAACATGGATAGCTCTGCCATCATGAATTTTGGCAGAGTTCGAGCTGGTATAGTAGTTAGAGATAATAATGGGGTGTGACACCTGATCTGTCATAATTTGACGTATCAAATTAGGCTCATCGTGTCATTTAACGAGCTTATTTCTAAGCAATTTGAATGTCTTTTTAGTAGTTTAGCTTAATTTTATTTTTTGCAATGAAATAAGTGTGAATGCCTCTTTTTATTCATTTTGAGACCCAAATTGACCAATTGTGCCATTGGGGGCCTAACAACTGATCGAGTGTTGTAGGAACACATTGGTGGCCGAATTCAAGCAAGAATATCACCAAAGGAAGGGGTATTACGATATCAAAGCCAGGGAATCACAATACCCTCAACAAGCCTGAGATCAAGACAACTTACAATGGTATCACGATATCCACTTGCCAAAAAGTACCCCATTTCAAGACTGACGACGATATTGTAATATCCTACCCTGGGTATTACAATATCGATATCGTGAGGGGACAAAAAAAATACATCAATGGTAGTGTTTGTCTAATTGAAGCACCAATCAGAAAGACACATTCATGGGCATTTTGGTCAACAATTGTAGGTTAGAATTTGTTGCTAAAACAACCAATTTTGGCTGAGGTAAGAGAAGAGAGCATTAAGCTTAGTTTTGGAAAATTGTTTTATCTAGTTTCTCTTAGGTTTCTCTTCATCTTTTTTAGGGTTTATCATTTTTTATCTTTTTCATAGTTGTAGTGTAAATTTTCTCTATATATTCCTCTTGTTATTTCCATTTCCTAAGTTAGTTAAGTTGATTATTACTGTAGCTAGGGTTTATTTGCACATTTAGTACCCCTTTTTTAGTTGTAATGACATTCAACTCTTTATGTTAATGTCATTTCATTTTCTTTTATTTTCATCTATTAAAAGCTTCATCTTTAATGTTCTTTATTTATTATTTGGCTGCTAGATACTTGTCTTTACTTTTCTTTTAAGTTTTCTAAGTTAAAAATCCAAACTTTCATTTTCTTATTGACCTTAATGTTAACGGTTGCGATGTTTCCTTTTTTTATTGTTTGTTAGCTTAGTTTTTGTCACACCTGGATTCGTTAAGTCTTGAGTTGTAAGGGGATTCACGAATTTAATTGAAAGTTTTTCTAATCTGAATAGTTCTTTTTGTAATTAATGATAAGTGGTGGGCTGGTTAAGGAAGGTTAGATTCCAACCGTAATCTGGTTACTTTTGAACTAGATAAATTCTTAGGGAAGACATGATGATTAAGGTATTTCCAGGTGGCTATGAGTTGGTTTTGGTGTAGGGGGCCGGAGGGATGAAATATATAGGAGAGGCATTCTTCTCAGAGGATGATTCTTTTATTTTTCTGTTCTTCTTCTTCTTTTCTTTGGTTTGCAATGGAAGAGAGAAAGATTAAGGAATCTTCGTGCATGAAGGTGGGGGACTGAGATTTAAGTTTTAGAAATTGGAAATCTTGTAAGTCGGTAAGCTTTCTATTATCATTGTATTATCAGAATTAATAAAAGAACATAGTTAAAGATTTTAGTTAATTATTGATTATGTTCTATTTTGGGGAAAGTGGCGGATAACCATTTATATGGCCTCTGCATGTAAAGAGGTTATGTTTTTTTATTTATGATAATGAGTGGTTTCAGTTGGATTCTGAAATGGTTGTTATGTTGTATTGACTAAGGATGCTTGCGTAGCTAGAGAAAAAGGCTTAGTAGATGGATTCAACGACAACTTCGAGGTGAGTTCCAGACCTTAACTCTTAAATGGATATTCCCTATGGTAGTATCATGTGCTAAAAATATTTTAGTTCGTATTATAAAAATGATAAGTCAATCCATCACTAAAATTTGAAATATTGTGTTGCTTCCAGTACGTGTTAAGCTATATAAACGATGAATATGCTATGGTGAAATATTGATGTAGTGTGATTGCATGTGGTGTAATATGTAAATACTCATATGGTAGTAAGTTAACTATGTATAGTGGCTGATATGTTTGGCTTACTGATATGGGATAGTTTGGTTTAGAGTAAGTACAAGTATGATGCATGAATGGTAGGATTGGCGTACTATATGTCGCGTGATAAACAATATATGTTGACTGAATGTTTGTGTATTTTATGCATACTATTTATGTAGCTTTGAGGGAGGCTCGGTCAGATTGAGCCAAGGAAGGAGAATTAAATGGTACGAAGAATGGTGTGCACTAGTATATGAGATCCCCTTGTGTGGGGTGTATGAAAGACCTTTATGTGAGACAAATAGAAGTCTATGGCCATGACAACACCGTAAATGTGGAAAGTCCGCCAAAACTATCTTATGTGGAAATCCATGAGGATTATCTGATATGTGGAAAGTCTGCCAGAACTATCTGATATGTGGAAAGTTCGCCAAGACTATCTTATGTGAAGTCTATGAGGACTATATGATATGTGGAAAGTCAGCCAAGACTATCTTAATATGGGAGTCCGTTAGGACTATCGTATAAGTGGTAGTTTGTCAAGACTATATTACAAATAGGATTTTGAATGAAGGGATCTGCTTGTATGAGTCCTTTTAGAAGGGGTTCATTATCTGGAAATCCACTACAATGTGTGAGCTATATGTTTGTACGAAATTCTATATGAAAGATATGAAAGTCCACCACAATTGTCTCATATCTATGATTCTGCAAATAGGTGATTTGCTGCTAAGAATCTGCCTATAAATTATTTGTTTCAAAGAGAACCACTAGGAGTGGACCATCTAATAGCGAAACAAAGGCAGGATGAGATGTGCTGTCTGAGCTGTCTACAGGGACGAATCCAGGATTTTACTCTATGGGATGCGAAACTTTTAAATCTGAACGACCTTTTTTTAATGTAAAAAAGTGTCAATTTTTCTCGGATACTTTTTTTTCTTATCAAACAAATCAATTTAATGTTTGAATGATTTAACTATAAAAAATTAAAAGAAAATACAATCACACTATATAAAATTAAATATTTCTTTCCAATATGCAAGAAAGAATAACTAATATGTATGGGTATGGGTCAAATCAATTAATTCTGGAATGTGGCTTTAAAGTCCATATTGGGCCTCTAAGTTTAGTTTTTCAAGGCCCATTATACATTAATATTTTATTATTATTAAATTTACATAATTAAAAACTAAAAAATACTTTGTTAATATAAAGTATAACCTTATAGCTTAAAGGGCGAATTATATGAAATCCAATTTTGCCAAGGGAGGTGAATGTTATACAATGTGGACACCAAATCTAAAATACATGATAATTTATATATAAAATTCAAAAATCTAAAAATTCCAAGGGGACGACTGCCCCCACGTGACCCCCTGGATCCATCATTGTCTTTCTATTTGTAACAGCCCATTTTTAGTGGTGTCGAAAATAATGGTTTCAATAAAACAATTATGACCAATGAATTAGTATTTTATTAATTAATTAATGTTTATAGAGTTCGTATAGGGTCATATTAAATTTGGTTAAGAAATTTTAGTGTTTAATTAATTAATTAATTAATTAATTAGGATTAAATTGTAAAATCTAAGGGCTTTGAAATGAATGATTGATACATGTAGGAAAGGTGATAAATGTAATGTAAATTACTATCTTTCTAATTTATGTGCATGATATAGATGAATCATGTGTTTTATGTATGAATTTACTAGCTTGTGAGTTTGGTGATGTAAATAGGAATTGGATAAACTTATGAGCATGGTAATGGTATTACACATGAATTATATACATTGAGCCTAATTGGTAAGTTTACGTCTAAGATTTATACGAGCTAACTGAGCACTAGCTGCTTACGTTAGTTGTTTTCTTTTCTTGTAGATCATCGGAAAGCTCGACCTGCTGGAACCTATTTAGAGCATATTCACACTATCTGTCCATCACTTTGGTTGATGTTTTGTTATTTTGTTGATGGTTATAAATGGCATGTAATAGGAGCTTTAATGTTATTTTGTCAGTGTGGTATGGTTTGAGCTTATTTCTAGCTTACTTATATATATGACCTTGATTTTGGCTTTGTCAATGTCTATGTATATATGTGTTTTTAGTCACTTATTTATGCCTCTTGAAAGTAGATTGTTAATGGTGGGATGGATTGTGAATGAAATGATTAATTGATATGTTTGGTATGTGTTTATGGTATGGACTTGTAGCCTTGAATTTGGATTGAATTAGTGTATGAATTGTGGTGCAAAGTGAGAGCATATTGGTTAGGCACATAGGTTCAATGATTTTGACATGTCTTAGGTATGTTTGAATGTGTTTTAAACATGCGAAAGTGATTGGAAATGGTTTGGCTTGGTGTTTAGGAAAAGGCTGATGAACTGGCTGTGTGCCACACACAGCCTCATCACACATGCACACGGCCGTGTGTCTTATTGATTTTAGGTGTAGGATGGTTCACATGGTCTCAGAAAGTTACACGGCCTAAAGACACGACCGTCTGACCTTATTTCGAATATTCACACGGTCTAAGACACAACCTTTGAAATAGTCGTGTAACCCTATTTCAATTTGCACACAGCCAGACACACGAGCTGAGACACGACCGTGTGACTCATATTTCGAATTGTACACGGTTTGGCCACACGGCAATGTCCCTGAGCCACACAGCCTGGCCACAGAGCTTTGTGACCACTATTTCCAAAATTTTTAATTCTTTCTAATTCTGTTTTGTTTCAAATTAGTCCATGATTGTTCCCAAACTATTTTTAAGGCCCTGTAGGCTCGGTTTAAGGCCCATAAATGTATTTATTCTATGAATAAACCTTGTAATTAAATGTTAATATTTAAATTTGAATATTTATTTCTGTATGATGTTGAATGTTTCATTTATATTGTAATACTCCGTAACCATAATCCGGCAACGGAGACAAGTTTGGGGTTTTACACTACTTGTTTTGTATAAACAAACTTTCTATACTAAGCTGTAAGAGTGTCTTTATTATAGATCCAAGAGGTCCATAATAAGAGTCTGAGTTTGATAAGACAAACTGCTATTAATAATCCACAATAGAGACTATTCACAAAAAATGGTCATATGTGAATATCTGTGGTCATTTGTGCAAGACGTGTTATGGGAATTATTTATGGATTATCATTTACAAGCTCATAAGTAAGAATCCACGAAGATTTACCTCTCGAGGAAATAGATGAATAATGAGCCATGAAGGCAACTAATGGAAATGGAATTGTCAAGGAAAATCCACCAAGAGATCATCTACTATTAGATCAGTGTTCTAGTGTTGCCTCTATGAGAGCTCATTGGTGGAAGCGATATGTACACTAGCTTAGTATGGCCAATCATAAAATCTTGCACTTCCAAGTAGTCAAAGATATATCAACTACAATCTAGGAAGATTGATTATTCTCTAGGTGCAAGAATGAACAAGCGATGGTATCACTAAGGGAAACATGCCAAGCCTGAGTAAATCAGTTTATATGATAAAATCACAATGACATTGAGATTGGCGTATTGTCCTAATACGGGCTCGTTAACCTTCCCTAAGGGATATAATCACCCATTTTATTGATAATCTCTATATCGATTGAAGAGATCATATGAAGAACACGACTGGTTCGTAAGAGAAAATAGTTTGAATAGTCGTGGACTGAATATTGAATGAGGAACGGATTAGTAAATCTCTTGATTGGAATAAAGAAATAAATTGAATACATAAGAAAATATAAACTGAAATACTTGAATTAAATAAATAAACTTTTGAATCAAAATTTAGTTCAAGAGGAAAAACAAAAGAGTTACGAAAAGTCGAAAAGAAAATAATTAAATCTACTCCTAAACTACTAGGGTTTTTGAAGGCGTCTAGGGCGACTTAGTTACATCAATCCCCTAATGTCTTATTTTTAAAGGTGTTGGTAGCCTAAATTAGGTCTTCGACACGTCTTAGGTCTTCGTATAAGTTTGATTGCGCATACGAAAATAATCCTGACCAACTTGGTTAGCACGTCGATGTGTGTCATGCCACATCCCTTGCGTAGCGTGACACAACACCCAACTCAGCCTTGGTTATTTTTTTTGTGCTTCAACATCCCAAGAATCTTGTGCACTAGTCGACCCTTGCTTCCACGTTAATTGGGCCTTTATATCTTTATCCTATATACTCAATAAAACCAATTAGCATAACCTAAGGCCCGTGTCAGCCTATTGGGTCACAACACCTACAAAAAGTGTTAAAAAAACTATTTTTATTAAATTTTAGTCCTAAGGCCTAATTACTAAAAAAAATATTAAATATTAAATTGCTTAGAGAACAAACTCCTTAAATGCAGAATTGACCCGAATTGATTACTACATTCGACGACAAGTCAACTAGCAACACTGAGATCCTTGTTGTACCTAAAAAAAAGGAAAAAGAAAATTCTCACACCCAAGGTCTAACGAGTCTAAGATTAAGATGTATTGTAATAAAATAATTTTTCTAGCAAAGTATAATCTGCCCAATTACTTATTTTGGCATTTATGTGTAGGCGTATAGTAACTGCCATATAAGTAAGTGAAGATTTTATTTTAGGATATTCTGCTATTCAAAGGAAAAGATTTTGTTAAGAAAAAATGTAATTATTGCATGAGTTATAGCCAAATATTTATAGTATGCCTAGTTATCTGAGTACCGTGCTTGTTAGGTTTGTACGGTGATGTGGTTAGAAGTCAATTGGATTGGTAGGTCAAGTAATATTCATTCAGGATCCTTATTTATGTTTTTCCCGGAATATGTAGGCCACTAAGAAGGACAAATTATGAATTCGAACTGGTTATATATATTTTTAGTAGGGTTCGTGGGGAAGTTTTCTTCTTCCTTTGATATTGCTGTCCGATTATTTTTCTTTATTTTAAATGTCATCTTTCTTCATTAGACTGGAAACTAAAAAAATTTGGGAATAATCAAAGGATGTTGTATCTTTTGGTAAGTTTGACAACTTTGCATGTTAAGAGTAAGGGTACTATGATATATATATATATGGATCAAGATATGATTAAAAGGTTTTGCATGGGGTTATTTATAGATAAGATGCTAGCAATTTGTTTGTAATTGCATTGTAATGGTGAGTTCATGTTCTTTAAGCAGTTGTTGCTACTAGTTCGAACTGGATGTCTGAGTCTGGAGTTGGTAGCTGTAGTAGGTGAGTCTTAGATGAGTCCTTAATATCGATTCCTACAAGTTTTTCTAGATAAATCTTTGTGATCAATGTTTCAGCATCGATGAATGTGTACTTGATTTGACTGTTGAAAATATGTGTTAGATCCTAATATAGTGTCTTCGTGAGTCCGGTATGTAGTGGACTGTATGTATGGATGTATATGTTTCTATAAAGCAACTGTGTATGTGTGTCTGAGATGTGTACTATGATATGTGTTCATTTGGTGTGTTTGTGAAGCGTGTAATAAGTATGATTTGGTTAAGAAAATGAGTATATCATATTTGAATGTGTACCTATGTTAGGTATATGAGGTGTGATTAATAAAGATGGGGAAATAGGGTGTAACTGAGTGTTGAGAGATTTTGTGATGTGATTTTTGACACCACAGTGGTTTTTAAAGAAGTTCGTCGGGACAATAAAAACGAGTTGTGATATGGTAATCTGAAGAAAGTCTATGGCCATGGCATAATTTTGAAAAAGGGGTAGATAAAGAACATTTTTTCAATTGGGGTTTTTCTATGTATCCCAAGGCGATGATGGCATGTTCTATTAGCTTTTATGGCATATTCTTTTAGTTTTTGTGGCGTATTTCATATGTTGCCTTTGTGACATATCTCTGTCTAGCCCTTATGGCATATTTTGATAAATCTATTATAAGAGTATAATCTATCTAAAGTTATCTGGTATGAAAAGTTCTATGTTGAAATTGAATAAGTCTTAAACAAAGTTCTTGTAAGAAGTATGAATCAATATGTTCAAAGAGGGTATCCACTGTAGTTATCTGTCAATTTATTGTAAGGGCATATTTGGTGTAAAAGCTCATTAGGTTGAGCTATTTATGCTAGTAAGGTGGAAATATGAGTTATTTAGTATTTATTGTAAGTGATTAGTATCATGTCTTGTTTTGAAACTTAAATGAATCTGAGTTGTTCGTTATTTAGGAGGTCTTATGCCTTGTAACAAAGGCATGTGGATTTTTCTAGATGATTTAAAGTATATCTCTTCAGTATGAATAATTATTTGGTTGGGTCAGAGTATAGTCCAACTTAAGGTCTGATTTAGCAAGAACAATAAGGGAATCTGCTAAAAGTATGGACAATATGTGGTATCCGCCAAGAACGATGTCTACGATTAACTGTTTTAGAATAGTTGTTTAAATTTTATCTAAAGAGAAAAGGAAAAAAGAAAGGTAGTATCGTCTGTTAAGATCTAAAGACAGCTAAACAGTTAGCTGAATGATGATACGTTAAGAATTGTAAGTGGCGTATAAGTATGAGATCATATAATTGGAAATGTGAAGGTCTGTAACGATCTGATAGTTGGGGGTGTTGGAAAATGAAGCTCGAGACTCCGCTCTTGTAAATATTTACGATGTTAGTTGTGTAGTTAATTAAATTTTGGCTAAATGAGTTTGTATGAATTAAGCATTATTATAGTATAAGGACTAAATCGTGTATAAGGTAAAAGTTGAATTAGAGATTAAAAATTAAGGGATTAAACTAGTAAATAACCTATATATATGTATAGTGGACGACATTGATGGTTTGTGTTAAATATATATTATAATTTAATATATATTATATGTTTTAATGAATGAAATATAATTTATATTTATAAGTTATAAATTAATAATAGTTATTATAATAAAATAAATGAAAAGATAGTGGAAATGAATGAGAACATTAAAAAACAAAATAGGAAATAAAAGAAAGAAGAGAAGAGTGGGATGACAACCTAAGGGTTTCAAACTTTTCAACTTCAATTGGTTAGCCAATTTAGTCCGTTTTCTTGTAATTTTTATATTTTTGGAATCTCAGTGTTAAGTACTACCCGACCCATGTCAAAATTTTAACATTGATTAAGATTTTAGATATTGTTATTGTTGAATAGTTTTAGTATTAGTGATTTAATTGATAGATTTTTAAGCTAGAAAAGGAAAAAGATTAAATTGTAGAACAAATTGTAAATTTTGAGTAATAGGGACTAAATTGTGAAAATTTTTAAATTTAAGGGTTTAATTAAAATAGGAGCTAAATTTAGCTTAAAGTGAAATTAGTATAAAAATATGTAATTAAATGTGAAAAATAGGGACTAAATCGTGTATAAGGTAAAAGTTGAATTAGAGATTAAAATTAAGGATTAAACTAGTAAATAACCTATATATATGTATAGTGGACGACATTGATGGTTTGTGTTAAATATATATTATAATTTAATATATATTATATGTTTTAATGAATGAAATATAATTTATATTTATAAGTTATAAATTAATAATAGTTATTATAATAAAATAAATGAAAAGATAGTGGAAATGAATGAGAACATTAAAAACAAAATAGGAAATAAAAGAAAGAAGAGAAGAGTGGGATGACAACCTAAGGGTTTCAAACTTTTCAACTTCAATTGGTTAGCCAATTTAGTCCGTTTTATTGTAATTTTATATTTTGGAATCTCGGTGTTAAGTACTACCCACCCATGTCAAAATTTTAACATTGATTAAGATTTTAGATATTGTTATTGTTGAATAGTTTTAGTATTAGTGATTTAATTGATAGATTTTAAGCTAGAAAAGGAAAAAGATTAAATTGTAGAACAAATTGTAAATTTTGAGTAATAGGGACTAAATTGTGAAAATTTTTAAATTTAAGGGTTTAATTAAAAATAGGAGCTAAATTTAGCTTAAAGTGAAATTAGTATAAAATATGTAATTAAATGTGAAAAATAAAAATTTGTCTTGGTTTAGGGACTAAATTTGAATTTAAGCAAATATTGAGTAAAAATTGAAATATTCAATGTGAAATTGAATTGTGTTGTTTTGATGTATTTTAATTGTTTTAATTCTGTAGCTAACGTCGTACCGGAATCCTCAACTATCAACGTCGAATAACTCAGAATCCATGGTAAGTATTTCTATAATCCGAACCTAGTTGTTAATTGTTTTATTTTGATTTAATGCATATGGTAAGTGGTTGAGGTGAGTATTTTGACACTTTGATAGTGAATTGAAATTATAATTGATTGAAATGGTTTGGATTGGTATATACATTATGAATGTATTGATTATTTGAATTGAAATGAATATATGTGTAAATGTGATAATGTGCAAATATGAGAATTGAATATTGGTTGTATTTGAAAAGTGAAATGATACCCTATTAACTGTTTCGGGCTGAGTCAGATATAAATGGCATGCCATAGGATAGGAAGAGTTCAGGGATTTCTTCAACTTCGAGTCGATGGCACTGGGTACAAATTACTTCGGTTTAACCGATTAGACACTGGGTGTCAATTTATATAGTGCTTGGCGTAGTTATTACTTCGGATTTATACGATAAGGCAATGGGTGCCAAACTGGTGTATTGGTTGGATTCGTGTATCCGTCCGAGTCCGAGTCGTGTTAATAGGGGTAATTAAATAATAAAGTTCTATGATCGATATTGAATGGCATGTTATGTGAAATGGAAATGAGATAGTGAATTGAAACATGAAAAATGAGATATGTTGTGATTAAAAGAAATACATGAGTTATGTACTCATGAATTGAATAAGGAATGGATCATGCCTTTGTATAGACAAATGTGGATTGATATGTGAAAAGCTATTTATGTAGCAAGTGATGTGAATTGAGATATTTGTTAAACAATTCAAATATGATAACATGTGAAATTTGAGTATAGTATGAAATGATATGGTAATATGCTTGAATTTGAAATGATGGTATATGATAGTTGCGAGCTTAGACAATAGTATGTTCGTATAATTCAAATTATGCATTCATGTATCATTATGTCTTTAATTGTTCGGATTATAGAAATGTCACTGAGTTTTGCTCAGCATACGGTTTTGTTTTCCGTGCGTAGGTTAGGTACTTCTCTTTTGATCGTCGACTCAACATCCTACAACGATCCGGATCTCAAATGTGGTGAAGTTTACCTTTAGTGATGGCATGTACCTAGGAAGTCTTAAGTTGGTAGTTATTTTGTGAATGGTTTGTAATAGAGTTAAAGTATAATGTTCGTTTGAGTATATATAGTATATGTTTGTGTTTGAAGCCATAAATTGGCATGTTGGTTTGAACCAAGACTTGTTAGGTGTATGTGAATTTTAAGTTTGATGTGTTAGGTAGTTATAAGCTAGGCTAAACATGTTTAAAACTTTGATTTGAATGATGCATGGATGATATATTTTGATGATATAACTTGTGGTACCAATGAGGGTACATTGGTTAGGCATCTAGAATGATTGTTTTGGCATGTTTTGAGTATGTTTGATCGTGTTTTGAATAGGTTAAACAAATGGTTTTTGAGTTACTTAATGCCCAAGCAAGTAGGAATTGGTAAACTTGAGTTTTAAGGTACTTTTGGGTGCACACGACCTGGCCACATGGGCAACACACATGGGCGTGTGACCCAAGTCAGAGAGTTACAAGGCCTGGCCACACAGGTGTGTGACCCCTGCAGTTGAAATTTTCTACCTTTTTCCTCAAACTTTCAAGTGTTTTCGATTTAGTCCCGAATAATTTCTAAACTGATTCTAAGGCCTCGAGGGCTTGAATATGGGACGATATGCATGCTAAATGATAGATTATGTTGTGATTATTGAAATGTTTTGAAATGAATGATTTAGGTAACATTGATTTTGCAATGCTCTGAAACCCTATTTCGACGACGGATACGAGTTAGGGATGTTACAAGGTATCCGCCAAAGACAGATATGAGGAAATCCAAATATTCAGGATAAGGAATTCAACATAATAAGTTAAAAAAGTATATTGTGTCAAATCTCACTAAGTTCCTCTAACTTACGAAATGTTATATTTATATTTCAGGTGTTGCTTTTTAAGTATGTTCGTTGGGAGGGACAAGCCAGGATTACGCCAAAAAACTGACGAAAGGGAAAACTATGCATACAGTGGACCTGGTTGGACATGTGGCATATTGTAGGATTATGCCGTATGAGTCTATTTTATTAAACTTATGTATAGTAATAAATTATTATAGATATGATGTATTATGTTTAAATACGTTTTCTTATTTCTTTAATGACAATGATTCATGGTAAATTAAGGAAAATAACTTGTGTTAAAAGTCTAAGAAGGTTGTTTAGGAATTTTGTTAAGTGAATTCTGTAATAACACCCAAGATCATGAGCTAGAGAGTCGAGTTAGGTTAAGGGCGTTACAAAAATCCTCAAAGGAGGCTTCTTAACATGTGTAGTCCTTACCTTGGGAGTTCCATGTAATCCTTTCCGTTCTCCATGTCTAAATCTGACCTGAACTTTCCACAACCTTTTGGTGAACTTTGCTGGTCATCTAGCTTGGGGCATACCTTCCCTCTTAAAAGGACCTGGTCCAACCTATTAAATCCTTCAACTGACCCTTTTTTTTTCCATCATCCTAATATATGTACATGACTGTGTACTAAGGCAGACCCGACCCTGCCTGATTACCTTGCATGGGATTCGTAACTTCTTTAGTGAACAAGAATATGCTTATACTACGAGTACCCCCTCCCTTACCTAGATATCCCCTTTTCATTTAACCCTATTCGGGGTGGATGCAAAATCTTGGTGTTTCTCACAGTTTTGGTGGTCCATATCTCTTGTCATATCAACTCACTTCATAATGCGACTTATCGCTCTAGTCACACTGCGAACTCTACTCTAAACCTGAACATCCTTCATGAACTTTGAACTTTTCAATGATGATTTCCACATTTAACATCCTAATGGACTATCTCGTTTTTAATATCCCGACAAACTATCTCATGTTTAATGTCCCGATGGACTATTTATGGTGCTATAAAGTCTTGAACTATGCTTTTACTCAATAAAACCCCGTGTTTACTGTCCCAACAGTACGTCTTTCAGCTACGGTCTTAGTCTGATTTACTGTTGAGGCACTCTTTCATATGATGCCATAACGCCTTTCAACTATAGTCTTACTCATTTTTATTGTCAAATCAACGATTAATGCCATAACATTTTTTAGCTATGGCCTTACACATTTTTAGCATATAGCCTACTATCGGACCCATGGCCTAGCCATGATTTTTCTTATTTACCTTTCCCATTGTATTTTTTTTATTCCTCTATTTGACTAATCCTATCCGTGATACTCAAACACTGCAATATCTCCTCTGCAAGGCCTGAAGCTTCAGACATCATGGGCGCATTCAACAACATTGTATCACGGTATCTAACATGATCACCTCTTTTACCCATTCCTAACTTCGTCTAACCTATAGGTAATTTCCCTTCCAAATCATGGATACAATAATAATGAATTCCACACAAAAAAAATGCAATGCATTACACCAGATATCCATTCAACAATCATTTGCTATTAGGATCAGCAGCTAGCATGGCAATTTCACACAATTTAGCAACCAAAAGGCAGAATGTAGGTACTTACCTTGTTTCCTTATCCTTGATAGCTTAGCTAGTCCAAATGTCGAAGCGTCCTTCGTCCTAGCAAATAAGCTCGACAATCATATTTTGGTTAAACCAATGTGGTAAATTCTTAGAAATCTAGTAGCTTAAATTATGCAGAAGCTTTAAAAGTCTTATTCTACTTCTTTCTTCAGTTCCTGAACACAGAGGAAGATAAGAAAACTTACTAGTTCCTCCATTCTCCATTTTTGGCCTTAAACTCACACCTCTGCTGCTACATACAAAACTCCTTTCATCCGCATCCCTCTTCTTCTTCAGGGCGACTGAAGAAGATGATGCCATGGAGAGGAGAAAACTTATCAATAGGATTCAGAAAATTCTTCCTCCACTCATTGCTTATATATATACACTCCTTAGGCACGATCTTCATCGACCATATCCACCATCCATTCTTAATCATTTTATCTCACACTTTGGAACCAACTGGTTCCATCCTAACCAAACTAGAATTGGGATCCAACTAATTGAAATTTGGTCATTTCAATTTCTATATTACCCAGTGGGGTCCTACGATTCACTAAACCTCTCAATTTAGTCCTAACTTCCTTAATTTTGGGTTAATAATGATATCGGGGTGTTACAACTCCCCCACCCTTAAAGAAAATTTCGTCCTTGAAGTTTCCTTTCTTACCTAATCTTCTTAGGGTTGTGTTTGTTCTAATTTCCCTTTCTTACCTAATTTAGTCCTCGAAGTTTCTTTTCTTGGGGACATTTTACTGCCTTAACACTTTGAATCTTATCCAGATCTTATCCTGCTCATCGACGGCTCTACCTTGGTTTTCCATAAGGGGCTTGTGGCATGGGCCACTTTATACTTATTCTGGTAGATGGCTACTTACACCGCCAGTTTGTCATGTCTCAGTACTGCACTAACAGGCAGTTCTGGGGTCAACATGGCTAATATGGAAGATACTCAATAAACGATCAATTTTGGCAGACATTTTCATTTTTCTCATTATTAATAAGTATAAGAAAAACCCTCTTTAGCTCGACAGGTGTCATCTACGGATTTAGGGGTTTGAATCATTTGCTTCATTTTTCCCAACTTCCCTTAGACGTTTTGTTACTTAAATCAAGACGTTGGAAAAAGAAGCTATTCATCTGGAATCACTCCTCAACTCCTTACCGACTAAACCTATTCCTAAATCCCTAGTTTCTATTTTAGTCTTTTTTAATTTCCTCATCTGAGTTCCTCCTCATTTTCCCCAGATCGTTTCTTGGTACGCTTTCCAAGTAATTTCTTAAATCTCTTTTTGTTTCCTTCATCTTTGCCCCAAAATGGTCAAAATTAAATAATGGCATCGCGAGGGAATTAGTTATCGCAGTAAGGAGACTAAGAAGGATTGTTGTGGCAACGGGGTTGGACCCAGTAGCCACGGAGTAAGTACCCTAGTGGAGAGCGATTTTTTTTACTGCACCACCTCTTAAGGGGAAAAGGTCTGCTTTTTGGCGTAAAAGGGATTCAACTTCCCAACTTCGCCAATGATTCTAGCCTCGCTCAAAGCGAGTGTCGACTAAATAACCATTCTGATGGTATCCACCTCACTTTCTATTTGTTCGAAGATGGGTTCCATATTGGGATCACACCGAGGTAACTTGTTGGCTTATCGTAGTAGACCTTGGTGGCCTTATCTTAGTAGACCTTGGTGGCCTACTTTTTCGACTGTAATCTAAAGGGCAAGCCACCTATCCTTGGCATTTTCTAGTGAATTTACCAATTAAAAGTAACCTTGGCATTTCAGTACTCACTAGGGACGTGAGCCCATTATCAGAAACTGGGCCTCCAACCTTTTCCTTAACCGAAATATATTTATCTGGTTGAGATGTAATCTAAAGGGTAGGTTTGGGTTTCAAACCCAAAGGTTTATGCCTCCCGAATTAGTTTGTGCCCACAAACAATAGTTAGACAATGAGGTTGTAGAGGATCAGTTCAATTGCTTAAAGATGGGTCACTCTCTCATGTTAGAGAGCCTTATTACTCTTAGAAATATCTTTTACTTCTTTCTAGAGAACCATGTCCCAAATGGTTACAGGCCTTCGAATTCTGATATTAAGGCTATCTCCTGGGTTGCACACCCTTGCAATATGGTCTGGTCTGAGAAATTTCTTTTATTCTTATTGCAAGCAATGCATGCACCATTCGATCACCCCACCAACAGTGGTTGTTGGTGAGTTTCTTAAACAGAGATTTTATTCCTCATATGGTTGATCCCTAAATCTTCTTTTGCAGGTTCTGCCCAATCATCCTCTCTGTTTCAGACCTCAAGCAGTATGGACATGGATGCCATTATGGAGAGAGCACAAAAGTTTGTCACTGATGCCAATGCGAGGGCACAGGTGGGTGGTAGTAGTCGTAAGAGGCTGGGACTGAAAGGGGCTTTCAAAGCACGGACGAAAGCAGTGGTAGTAGACTTGTCTAGTGTAAACGGGGCCAGAAACCAGTCTATTCCAAGGGAGAGCTTACTCCGCATGTCCTCCCATCTCACCTCAAAACTCAAACTGACTCCACTACTCCTATAGATGTTACTCTTATTGCGAAAAGTCTGCCTGATGAGTCTGCTCCCCGAACTGCCCCTTCTTCCCCCAACATTGGGAGAGGGACCTACTTCAAGAACTGAAAGAATATACTATCCCCTCTTCTTTTGAAGCTTACTAACTCTTTCGAAGCTGGTGGGCTCTTACCAAATCATGGTGGAGGAATCCGATTTGATTGATTGGGCCCTCCATGACCATTGTCACGAAAGTGGAACTAGATGAGTTCAATTAAGTGCGACCCTTGCCTCTCAAAATTAAAAAAAATTGGTTCAACTTCGTCAAGCTCAAGAGTTCGTTAAGTCTGCCTCCAGCTAGGAGTCTAAATACAACTCCATAAAAATTGAGTATGAGAGTAGGGTCCATTAATTGGAGGACCTGATCAGAGCGCAAGAGGACCATCGCTTGTAGGACTTATAGAGGATTTAGAAAGAAAATAATGAACCCCTGGAGCAATATAAAGCAAAGACTGTGGTGGGGATCTTGGATTATCTTCCCAAGCTGAAGTCCAATAACATCCTTCATGCCCATGTTGTCATAGGCCCTTTTAATGTGAGCTGAGTGGACTTCAATTGTCCGTGCCAATATATTTACGAAAATTCAGGATTTAATGAGTTGAATCCTTGTGGTGCTAAATGGGAAGAGTTTCAAAATAAATGGAAAGATTTCGATGGTTTCTTCTTCCTACATGATCCTGAGCCCTTTACTCCTACTCTAATAGAGGAGGCTATTAATAAGGGGGAGGAAAATGCAAAAGAAATGGCTTATCCGCCCGCTGGTCTTAATGCCTAATTACCTTTTCTATTTGTACTGATTTCCTACAGCAATGAAAATTCCAATTCTTTTTCTTTCCTTTGCATAACAGTTTTCATCAATCTAACTATAATCCGCAAATCATGTACTTATCTTTGTCATAGTTACCATTTCCTATCCACCCATGATGGACTAAGCCAAATCTAATGTCACATGCATACAGGGGCTATCCCATAACACCTTAAGACCAAAGAATCTGCTAAATCGAAGGTCTGATACCACTAAATTTGTAACACCCTCAACTTGATCGCGAGGTCCGAGTACTAGGTGTTACACAGACCAGAATGACCTAACATGACTTTCTATTTTGGGTTTAGTTACATTTTTAAAAACAACCTAGGTTCGAAAATCCTAACTGAACTTATATTGAACTAGAAATAAAATTTAAGGGCTCTTTTCATTAGTCAGTTACAAATTTTTGGACAAAGACCCTATAACATAAAATGACACTTATACCTAAGGAGGAGCCTCTACGGGCGCCCCTCTGTACATATGCCTACTTACACGTTTCACCTCACTCCTAATGAAGTCTGGCTTGGTCCCTTTCAATTTCTGAATCTATAACTAACCTGTAATTTAGCAAAGAACTTATATGTTCGGACGAACTTAGTGAGATCTACATATAGAATTTGAGAAAAGTGTGAGGTGTTTAACTCAGAATTTTTCTCCTTGGTAACCATATTCAATATTTTTGGTGAGCGACGATTGGTAACTGCCCTAGTGATTACCACATATGTGGTCTTTCTTGGAGTTCAATGTCCTTACAACCTTGGAGTATTAGGGCTCACTAGTGGCCGCCAATAAACGCATTATCATTTATAGTTAAATATCACACTAAAAATATAACAGTTAAGAATGCCAGTGCCCACAAGTGCATAGGTCAAATTGTAATATAGTTTTACAACGGAATACTAGGAAGTATTCTGAGGACCATACCTAAGGGAGGATAGAATAAATAATGAAAACGTTTTTTACAAAAATAAGTCTAAATAGTAATTCCTATATTACGATGAACCATAAAATAGATTGATAAGGTAAAATATAAATAACTAGCGAAAAGAAATAAATAAAGAAAAGTAAACAAATGAAATAAATCAATAAACCAATCAGAAAGATTAACTCATTTCAGGGTTTGTAATCAACTTCGGATTAGAGTATTAAGGTAGATTTTCTATTGATTAACAAATTATTACCTCCCGACCTCTAATTAATTAATCAATTGGTTGGTACACGTTTATCTTCCGACCTCACTTTCTCAACCAGGATAAATTATGATTTACTCGGTTCAACTTATCTCCTGGGATCATCTTGCCTATGATAACTTCCTAAGGTTGTCAATCTTAGTGCTTTAAGCACACATAATTTATACCAACTAATCCCTATTAGGAAACCCTAAATCCTCCGTTAATCACATCCACATCCACTCGTTAATCTCCCCTAAGGGATTTAACCACTCGTGTTATTCATTAATCTCTATCTTGATTGAAGAGATTATGTGAAGAACACAATCGATTTGTAAGAGAAAAGAGTTCGAATAATTGTGGATTGAATATTGAATGAGGAACGGAGTTGCAAATCTCTCGATTGGACTAAAGAAATAAATCGAAGACATGAGAAAATATAAATTGAAATACTTAAATTAATTAAATAAACTCTTGAATCAAAACTGATTTCAAGAGGAAAAACAAAAGAGTTATGAAAAGCAAAAAAGAAGATAATCTAAATCTACTCCTAAATTACTAGGGTTTTTGAAGGCGTCTAGGAAGACTTAGTTACATCACTCCTCTAATGTCTTATTTATAGAGGTGTTGGTAGCCAAAATTAGGTATTCGACACGTCCTAGGTCTTCGTATAAGTTTGGTTGTGGGGACGAAAATAACCCCAACCCACTTGGGCAGCACGTCGACATCTGTCACACCACATCCCTTGCGTGGCGCGACACGACACCCAACTCTTCCTTGGTTGTTTGTTTTGTGCTTTAATATCCTAAAAATCTTGTGTAGCAGTCGACCCTTGCTTCCACGTTAGTTGGGCCTTTATATCTTCATCTTACACACCCAATTAAACCAATTAGCACAACCTAAGGCACGTCTTGGCCTATTGGGTTACAACACCTACAAAAAGTGTAAAAAACACTTATTTTTATTAACTTTTAATCCTAAGGCCTAATTAATGAAAACAAAATATTAAATATTAAATTTCTTAGAAAACAAACTCTTTAAGTGCAGAATTGACCCAAATTTCTTAAAAATCCAAAACCTTAAATTATACAGAAGCTTTAAGAGTCTTATTCTACTTCTTTCTTTAGTTCCTAAACATAAAGGATGATAAAGAAATTTACAAGTTCCTTCATTCTCCATTACCAGCCTTAAACTCACACCTCTGCTGCTACATACAAAGCTTCCTTCATCTGTATCCCCTTTCTTCAGGGCAACTTATCAATAGGATTTAGAAAATTCTGCCTCCACTCATGCTTTATATATATATTCCTTAGGCACGGTTCTCACTAGCCATATCCATCATCCATTCTTAATCATTTTGTATTCCACTTTGGGACTAACTGGTTCCATCCTAATCGAACCAAAGTTGGGATCCAACTAATAAAAATTTGGCAACTTTAATTAATGAACCACATGGTCATGTTAGATGATAGTGTGAGTTACACGACCATGTGGCAGCCCGTGTCACAGGTCGTGTGTGCCCAAAACTACCTTCAAAATCAAACCATTTCACATCCAAGTGCTTGGGCTCCAAGCTATGCAATAACCAATAATCAAACCTATCCATAATTTCCCTCAACAAGCCAAAACATACAAATTCACGATCAACCTAAGTACTTAACCAATATTCTTTCATTAGCACCACAATTCAAACATATATATAACAAACATTCAATCAAAACATGTACACAAATTGGTTTCCTTCAAACATCCTGTAAACTTTAGATAGAAAATCTCAAAGTTCATCCATAAATCAAACATTTAAATGTTCCAATATCTCATTCCAAAAGCATAACCTAACATAACCAATTTGAACATTCATTCATCTTCAAACACTCAAAATTTCTTATTAACATAAACATACCAAAACAACCATTTAAATGCATCTAGATATCACCATATGCATCCACCATCACAACTAATACCAAACAATTTATCAACTAGGATTTACACCAACACATACACCATAATTTTAAGTGCACAACAAATAACCAAAATGCTTATAATTTACACAACCAAAACCCTATTTCCATGTCACTTATAATCGGGCCAAAATTAACGAATATTATCGAATTAATTGCCAGATAGTGTGATCTCCAACGACATTCTAATCGACAGCAAAAGTCTAACAATCTACAAAGAATAACCAAATAAATTAAGCTTTCAAATAAGCTTAGTAAGTTCATAAAATCAAACATATCATACATTTCAATTTAAATATAAATCATACATAACAATAAAATAATAATCCCTTTATCGTATTCCATCAATCCAACTACTCGAAATAATTAAACCTGAATGATTTATATCATCAAAACACGTCAAATATTTGTATATCAATATATAAATCATTGCATCATCTTATACCATTTCCATAATAACAGTTAACTATTTTGCACGAAGAACAATAGTAAATCAACTACAGTTTCACGGAAGGGTAATACTCATACGATCTAACATAGGGGTTATAACCGATACGCGATGCTGCTCACACAAGCTTCAGAGAATCCACAACACATGCAGGACCTCAAGTCATTGGTATGGTATCCATAACCGGTACATAGTACTTGCTAAATAAAACACCAGCACAGAGGGCCCGCAAATACAACACCGACACAAAGCCTTCTATGCCTTAATAACAAGTCATTTGTATCCTAGCTATTCACTAAGTTTACAGGAGATTCTTCTACTTTTCCGAGACATTTTATATTCAACTTTATCCTTCCGAATCATTAATCATCACAACATTACATTTCATATTATCAAATATGTAATAATGTAAACATAAATAATGTTACAAATGTAATATGAACTTACTAAATTACGATAGCTAACGACACGTGACAAAGATTACTCGATGACTTTTTCCTTCCCCCGTTTATCAACAAACTAATCCATTTCTTGATCATGCATCAAGTTAAGCTTGGTCGAACACTGAGGGAGCTTAAAAATGATGGTTTCGGTTTCCTTAAACAAAAATGAAGAAGATGAAAATATTTTGATTATTTAGTATATACTTATTAATTTATTTACCATTTTACCCTTTAAAATAAATGAAATTTCAAAAAATACCTTACCTAAATCGTCCACTATAAGCACTTATGGTCTAGTTACTAATTAAAACCTTTCATTCATGTTTTTATATCAGTTTAACACAAATAACCTAATAATGGCTTACTTTTGTAGTTTTACAATTTAGTCGTTTTACTTAATTAACTATTTAAACGTTTTTCTAACCAAATTTTAATATAACATTTTAATAACCTTATAAATAATAAATAAATAATAAAATACTAACTAGCTAATCAGAATTGTGGTTTCAAAACCATTGTTTCCAACAATACTGGAAAACTAGTTGTTATAGAGTTACCCAATGGCCATTAGAAGGGTAGACCGAAGGACTACCTTATATGTACATAATGGAAAGAAGAATCGACAATGGGTATGGATGAAAGAAAGAATACAAATAAAGGAACGGCAGAGTCCGCAAATATGACGAGCCATTTGAGGAACCATTGAAATTAGTTAAAAGGTAATATGATGGTTAAGGGAAAGATCGTTTAATAATTTAATCGCCAATAGGTAAGTATAAATAAACAAATTAAAGATTGTCGAGTCGGGTTTAGAGAAGTTAACCCAAAAATGAGCAAGGATTTAATTGTATTTAGTTTATTTTCTTTTACTACCCCTACGAGACGGGGTTAATGTATGAGTAATCCAGTAAGAAACTCACTAAGTTATTTTGGAACTTATAGAATTTTGACCTATGGTTAAAGGAATTTGCGGGAAAAAGAACTTGAGGAGGGACTAAGCCAGCCAGTGTTAGATCAAAGATCAGTGTTAGAAAGGTGTCATGCACATAAAAAAAGAAGGTACCTTTAGAGGCTTTGCCTCTGGATCAGATAAATTGTAGTCAAATAGTTCCCTTAGAGTTAAGATTAGAGATAGTAAACTTTTATTTTGAATTCATTGTTTCTGTTGTAAGAATTTTTATTAACAAGTAATACTGTCCATTTTTAAGATAGCGATTTTAAAATTTATGGATCAAATCCGGTTCATTTGTAGCACCGCATACCCAGATTCGGTGATCTGGTTGGGTGAAAGTGTTAGACCTACTCCTAGTCCTACTACTATGTTAATCGGAGTGAAAACACCTTCATCATTTCTCACAAGCTCATCATGGTCTTCAACTTTGAACTTTTGTTGAACACCTATATTCAACTCATTAAGCTCAATAATGGTGGAGTGGCCCTCATCCACTAGCTCGGGAATATCATGCTTGACCTCTTTCTTCGGAGTGTTCATTTCTGCTCGGCGTTGGACGACTTCTAATATTTTCTCCACCATCTTGGATATGGAGGACAAGTCATCTTGGATCGAAGACATGCTCTCCTCCCACATTTCATCCCATGTAGCAAATGATGGGTTTTCCATGTACACATCACTCTTTTGTCAGGTAATTAATTGACCACCCTTGATTGTAGCTACCTATCTCGATTGTATATCTATATGAACCATAGGAATGCGCGTATGAATACTCTTGCCATCTATAATCACCATCATAACTCCAATAGTTTGTCAAATATCCATTAGTTAAACTTGATTGATCTTCATTGTTATTAACATGATTAAGCTAAATCTTCAACAAGCAAATGAAACTAAAAACACAAAAATTAAACACAATACTGTAAAATAAAAAGCACTATCTAATTTCCTTGTCTTTTGAATAATACTACTTCAAAAGTAACTAACTTGACTACAAATTTACACATTCACAATCCCCGGCAATGACACCAACAATTTGACCCGCAAGCGCTTGTGCACAGAGAAACAAACAATTTTATGAGTCAATTTAAAGAGCAAGTTTTAACTGCAAGAGAGCAGAGTCAGTTGTAGTGTTTATAGTGTCCGATGGAACACTATAGTATTCCAAGGGGTCAAACTTAAAGGATTACCAAGTGGGCAAATGTGTTCATCAAGTTAATTACAAATTAACCAGTTACTAATCTAACCGAGTCAGAAATTATTAGTGCAAGTCCAAATAAAATTGTTTATAAACTAAAATTAAACTATTAATTAAATTAACTACGCTAAACTTTCTTCATAATGTTTTAGACAATGTAAATAATTAAATGATTGTCGATTGATTAGTTGAGTGCTAATTAAACTAATGAAACTATATCGATTATATTGGTTACCACCCTTAGTTAGGAATCTCCTCTCGATCTCATCCTAGGCTAAAAGATACCACCTAATATACCACCTAAAAAGAAAAGATAAAACCTAAACTAAAAATGAAAAGGAAAGGAATAGAAGAGAAAAAGAAATGAAAAAACCTAACCCTAACCCTAACCTAAAACAAATGAGAAAATATGATAAAAACAAAAGTGAAAAACTCTCCCCTTTCATTCAGCCAAAAGTGGCTTTAAATAGATTATTTCAACCTTATCTTTTGGACAAAAATGCCCCTAGACGCCTAATTTTGATTGGTGTGGTCGTTGGACAAAAACTACCAATGCAATCATTTTTTTCGCGTCAGGCAGGATATTGTGATATTCGGGGTTAGGTATTATGATATTGTCGACAGTCTCCAAATGGGGGCATTCTTGAGGGGTGGATGTTGGGTATCGAGATACCAGTATAGGTGGCTCCTTTTCCTCTTTATTTCAAGCCTGATTGATATGTTGCGACTTTTACGCTTCGATGTCATGATACCTCTGCTTGTGGCATTTTTTCTACTCAAATTTGAGCCACCAACTAGCTCCTACAATACTCAATCAATTTTTTAGGTTTCCCATAACACGATTGGCCAATTTGGGTTTCAAAAATGACTTAAAACTAACAAAAACAATTTATTAATAAGAAAACTAAAAATCGACAAAAACATATAAGACGTTTAAATTGCTTGAGAATAAGCTCCTTAAGTGTAATGGAAAGCCTAATTTCACGTATAAAATTATGGAAGATCAACACTTATCTGCAATGGATGTGTAACAGCCTGTTTTCAGTGAAATTGGAACAGTGGTTTCGGGACCACAAATCTGAGTCCGGAATAAAAATTAATTTAATATTATTTCATGGTTTGCATTATGATAGGAATGTCATATGAAAATTTTGTAAAGAAATTTTACTGATTTCATGTCTAATATGATAAAAAGGACCAAATTAAATAAAATGCAAAAGTTGAATTCTAGTAGCTAAAGGTACCAAATAGCTATGGAATTTAAAATTGGAGGTCATTATAAGGAAAATAGACCATTTAAAGGAGTTAGTAGATAAGTATGATGATTCATCATTGGAAATTTAAGAAAAGAAAATGATTAAATTGGAAAGATGATAAGATAATGATGATAAATGAAATAAATAATTAAAATAAGTCATTTTTCATCATCTTTCCCAATGATGATAAAAGAAACAAATAATTAAAATAAGTCATTTTTCATTATCTTTCCCA
Organism: Gossypium raimondii; assembly: GCF_025698545.1. Classification (NCBI taxonomy): domain Eukaryota; kingdom Viridiplantae; phylum Streptophyta; class Magnoliopsida; order Malvales; family Malvaceae; genus Gossypium; species Gossypium raimondii. The sequence goes on from NC_068570.1 coordinate 22,917,974, forward strand.
AATAAAAACATGGAAACCCTAGTTTGGAGAGCTTTAAGTTAGCAAGCTTACTAGGCTTAATTGGGTGGGTATTCTTGTTCCGTTTTTAGCAATTTCTATATTTTTGAGATCGTAATAACTTAATCTAGCTATCTCAAGGATTAATTTGTAAAGTTATTAAAGTATTAGGGTTTTTTCATGGATGAGTATGTATGAATTATGATTTAGGGACCAAACTTATGAGATGTAAAATTATAAATTTTGTGAAATACATGGGCTGCTATTGTTACAAGTAAAAATCGGCTAGGCTTGGAATAAGGATTAAATTGCATGAATTTCATTTTCTGAGCCTAGGGATAAAATCATAATGAATTAAAAGTATAAGGGCAAAATGGTAAATTTTCCAAAGATGTGAATTGAATTTAATTGAATATAATTTGATGTTAAATTTATTCATATAGATCCGGATAGATCAAATACGAAGTTAGATCGTGGAAAAGAGAAAGTAACAGATTAGTAGCTTTTGTGTACACGAGCATTGTCGAGGTAAGTTCGTGTAACTAAATTGTATAATTATATGTTTGAATTGAATGTTATAAATGTGAATTGTGTAATTGTCATATATGAAAATCAATCACATATCTGACAATGTTTGACAAGTTTTAAGTCTCGTTTGAACAAATGAAATTCGATGGATACAGGGTTCCTAAATTGGTTGTGGTCTTGCATATGTTGCGGACACACTACAGCTCGTAAGAGCGTCCCATTATTAGCTCTAATAAGCATCCTAATTTTGGCTCTCCAGAGCTTCTCGATATATATATAGCTCTTATGAGCATCCCGATTAAAGGCTCTCTGGAGCTTCCCGATTATGGCTCTTATGAGCTTCCTATTACATGGCTCACATGAGCTTCCCGTTATATGGCACGAGAGAGAGCTTCTCGTTTATATGCTCATTTGAGCATTCCTAAAAATGAATTGACAGATTACAATTTTGTACACTTCGTGTGTACTACCCATGTATCCATCGATATTTTAAATGGTTCAACGGGCAATGTTCTGATATGAAGTAACATGAATTCAAAGTGAACTATTACCTGTGTATACCTGAATTTAATGGAAATGATATTATTTTATATATATTGAAGTATGATATGTCTGATACAAGTAGGTGAAACATGTTAAATGACTAAGTTTATCCCTGATTATGATTTATTATATGTGATTATTTGGCTAATGTGATATGGATCTGTGTTTAGGCTATGGCCAAATTGATTGGATATTTATTGTATACTTACCTTATGTATGAAATAATAGTAAGTTACTTTCCTGTTCTACAAACTTACTAAGAATTAAAGCTCACTCTGTTTTATTTTTCCCTGTCTTATAGTACTCGGAAGCTCGTAAAGGTTAGAAGCTGGTCGGAGCTACATCACACTATCCATCAACTTATTTCGGTATATATAGAAAACTAATTTTGGTTATAATGACATGTATAGGGTAATTTGGCCAATATTGGCTTATAAGTATTTTGTTGTAAATAGCCATTGGAATGGCTTGAGTTGGACATATTTTGATATGTATATATGTGTGGCTTTACCATGTTTGTTGCGTTTCATTGGGTTGAGCTAGTATGTATGATATAAATAAGCATACATGTGATTTTGATCAAATAGGTAAGTTTAGATATTTGGATTATGAAATGATATTACATGCATAAAACTTGATTTTGGTTTGGTTGAATGTATTATTATGGTCTATTGATGTCCAAAAATGTTTGGATAAGTTTATGAAAAGTTTGGGTGAGAAATGTGGCCTTGGAAATGGCCTATTTTCGTCCACAAGGGCAAAGACACGGACGTGTGTCTCAGCTGTGTACGACACACGGCCTAGCACATGGGCATACGGACGGCCTAGCATACGGACGTATAGCTTAGACGTATGACCCCTGCACCTATTTAATACTAATCAGTATGCTCACACGGCCTAGCACACGGGCATGTGCCTTGGCCATGTGACCTAAGTCAGAGAGCACCCTAATTTGAACACGGACTGGGACACGGCCGTGTGCCCCTATTTCGAATGTCCACACGGCCTGAGACACTACCTTGGAAAAATTTTGATATTTTTTGGAAAATTTTCTGAGTACCCGGTTTAGTCTCGACTTGATTCTAATGTGTATTTTGGGCCTCGATGGCTCATATAAGGGACAATATGTTTGACTTTGATTAGTTTCTGATATGAATATTAAATGAGATGAAATGTATGTAATTGATCTGTAAAGTTTGGTAATGCTCCGTAACCTTGTTTTGACGACGGATATGGGTTAGGGGTGTTACAGGATGGATGTCATATAATCTCTATTTTATCAAACCAAAGATGTACACTGCTTGAAACTAAAATTTCGAATAAAAGAATTAAAACTTCTCACTCTAATGAATCGTACCTTTGGCATTTGAGACTCGATTATATTAACCAAGAAAAATTCACTAAGCTTGTGAAAAATGGTACTTTAAGTTTACTTAAAAAAGTTGATTTTCCACCACATGAATCTTGCTTGAAAGGTAAGATCACTAAACGATCTTTTAATGGAAAAGGAATGAGGGCCATGGAACCCTTGGAACTTGTGTACACTGATGTATATGGTCCGATAAACGTTAGTGCAAAAGGTGGTTACGAGTATTATGTAACATTTATTCATGATGATTCTAGATATGGGTATTATGTAACCTTTACTAGAAACAGTGGAATTCATAGCTCAATTAAAGAGTTGATGATATCCTTTCATTAGCATTGTGTGGATTGATAAATATGGAACGTGGCCACGGGTTGCTTGTTCTCGAACGAGCAATTTATCACAATCATTTGTTGGTAGTGATCATATTAATTATTAAGAAGACACAATGGTAACAATGAGATAAAATATAATTGTATTGAATGAACGGATTTAACTTAAAGGAATGAAGGATATCATATGAGGGTAATACACACATGACGAGGTCATTGGACAAAACAGTTGGATGAATTGTTTTCGTAAATAGTATACAATAAGGATTTTTCAGTCATGGTACTTCTTGTGGACTGACTCTATGATTAAGTAATTTCGAAATATCGGAACGATATTTCTGGACATAATTGCAATCACTAGAGCTTAATTGTATATGTCTGCTTGGTCCTTCCGCTAGGTCAACAAAAGATCGATCAAACTACATTTGAATCAAAAGAAAATTGTACGAATTTAGAAATAATTTAATTGGGTCGATTTATTCGATGTGGAATTAAATTATATGGTTGCAAGAATTGTTCAACTAGAGAATTTGATTAATGAATTTTCTCGAAAAAATAATTTGAAAAATCTAAGTGATTTTTGAAAAAAAATAATTTTGATCAAGTAAAATTAAATTAATCAAATTAATTAAAATTAATATGATATTTTTTGAAATTAATTTTCAAGTCAAACAATTGGCCCAATGGATAATTGAACCTGAAATTGTAAATGGGCCTGGAGCCCAAAGATCGAGACCAAGACCCAAAAACTGGTCGTACCGAACCCAGTATGTGAAATGGAGCCAACAGTCCAACCAGTGGCTAGACCAGACCGGTCGGGCCGTCATTGACCCGAACCGAACCGACAGTAACCGAACCGACTGGGGTGCTGTAAAGGTGTCACACCTACACCATCGGACACGACGGTGCCGGCAGCTACGACGGCGATGTCTTGGTGGCCGATGGTAGTTGTTCTTCGGCGGTTGAGCAGTGGAAGAGTTACACTCCTTCTGGGACTCTACTAGAGAATTTGATTTTAGATTAACTATTCCAAAAATAATATTATTTTAATAGTTTAATATTAAATTTAATTTAATACTAACCTTAACAGTATTTTATTAAGTTAATATTAAAGTGATTATCTTAATATTAAATTTAATTTAATACTCATCTTGTGGATAAATAATTTAATATTAAAGTGATTAATTTTAATTATAGTTGAACTCCCTAAACTTTCCCTATATAAAAAGAGCATTGGTCATTATTTTACACACATTTGAATTCAAGAGAAAGTTATAGAGAGAAAATACTCTGAAGAGATTATTTCAGAAAATTTCTAGAGATATTTTTCTGATTTACAACTTGATTCAAAAGTTTAGAGAAGTTGAAAAATTACCCTATTAGTAATTTTTATTAAAATTTTTTGATTCGAAGCGAGCCCACACTCGGTAGACGTGATCTTGAGGATAGCGGAGAAGACTACTCAATCGAAACACTCATCCTAGACGAATCAAAAAGGTACAATTTTGATTAAGTGTTTATTATTTTAGATATCACAACCAAGATCTTGTTTTGAAAAAAATTTTAAAACTCTGTTCTTCCTAAATTTATTTTTTCGCTGCATTTTCCAAACCCATTTTTTTCCAAAAACTGGATGTCAAGACAACATTCTTGAATGACTATCTTCAAAAAAGCATATATATGGTGCAACCATTAGATATGTAGCTAAAAGATATGAGCATAAAGTTTGTAAACTGCTTAGATCCATATATTGAATTAAGCAAGCATCTCGCTCATGGAATTAAAGATTTGATCAAACGATCAAGACTTTTAGGTTTGAGAAAAACGCAGATGAACATTGTGTTTATAAACATATTGAGAATGGAAAGGTGGTCTTTCTTGTTCTATATGTTGATGACATTCTACCCATTGGGAATGATGTAGGGACATTTTCATCGATTAAATTGTGGTTAACCCAATAGCTTAGCATGAATGACTTGGGAGAAGTTAATTTTGTTCTAGAAATTCAAATCTTAAAAGATCGAAAGAATAAAGTGATAGCACTATCGCAAGTTTAATACATAAACAAGATATTAGAATGCTATGCAATAACCGATTCGAATAAGAGAATATCAGGATTTCATATTTCTTTAGAGTACTATCCTAAGACAACGGATAAAAGAGAAAACATGATAAAGATTCCATATGATAAAGAGAAAACATGATAAAGACAACGGAAGTCTCATGTATTCTACGTTTTTCACATCCAAATATCTATTTCATAATAAGATTCGTAAGTCGATACCAAACGAATCCAGGACCAATACATTGGTAAGCAATTAAGCATATATTTAAGTGTTTATGGAGAATTAGAGTATTATATGCTTTGGTATTCCAGAGGAGATCCTACTCTTATCGGATATACTAATTTTGACTTCCAAACGTGATAGGATCCGAGGATATTGACATCGGGCTTTGTTTTTGCCCTAGGCAGCGGGTCCATTGTGTGGAGAAATGTAAAGCAAAGTTGAATTGCTACTTCTAAGGCTACAAAAGAAGTAATATGGCTTTAAAAGTTCCTTACGGATCTTGAAGTCATTCTTGGTATGGAAAAAGTTGTCATACTGTATTGTGACAATAGTGTTGTAATAGCTAATATCAAGGAAACAATAAACCATAAGAGGACAAAACATATTGATCAAAAGTATCGTATCATAAAGAAGGTTGTTGCAAAAGGAATCATGGATGTAGTCAAAGTCACATCCAAAGACAAACTTGCGGACCCATTTACCAAGACTCTACTAGTTAGGAGTTTTGTGAAACACGTAGAGAGCATGAGAATGCAGAATATGACTCATCTACTTTACTAGGGCAAGTGGGAGACTGTTGGACCTAGTGCCCTAAGTGTAGTATATCCGTTTGTAAACTTGTAATTTTTTTTCAAACAAATTCGTTAATAAAATAATTCATGGATTACATTAATATACTTTGTATAATTTCCTCATGTGATTTTTGTATACAAAGCAAAATAGAAGAAAATATTGGCTCATTAGTTGTCTAAACTAATACTAAGCGGTATTACGGGGTCGGATCGTAATACAGAAAGACAATTTATATTAGTAAACGAATATAAACATGTCCTTAGTCTAATCAAAAATGAGTAAAGTGATTGAAAGACTAATATGTCGTCTATCAAGTCCAATTGGGGAGATGTCTTGTATTGGGCATCGGAACGGATAACTTCGAGAAGATGGAGACACAAATGTGTCTTACTAGATTGACAGTACATCAGACTGGACCCAAGAAGAATAGATTCTAAATTCGTTTATGATCTTTATTTTCACTTGTGACATTCATAGTTTGGAATACCTTAATCCTAAGTGGATGAAGGGCTATGTATACGTGACTTGTTTACTTTGATGTAAGTAAAAGCCTGAGTTCAAATAGATAAGGAACCGAAAGGTGGTGTGTTGGGTAAACAAATTCTACAGTATGTAGCATCATTCACAATGGTGGAATTCATAGGTCGAGATATGGGTAAATGATATCTTCTCATTGGAATTACATGGTTGATGAAAAGTGTAACCTCTCCAACCTGGCCTAGACATCATGGTCGAATTGTGGAGATCACATTAGTGACCTATGTGACAAAGTTACTCTATCGTTCGTTGAAAACCTTAAGAATTCTCTCTTTTAGGAAAAACCACAGTTTACCTTTGTTAATTTGGGAAAACAACTTATTAATTAATCCAATCATTCTTAAGTATCATTATTAACATTAGCGTGGTTTAGAAAACACTTAATTCATCATTTCTTATCGAAAAATTTGTCATCTTTTATTGTAGCGGAAAACTCGGTATTTAACAAATTAATCGTTAAAGTCAAATATCATGTTTTGTCCGATTTCAAATATTCCTAGAAAAACTAAATCTATATGTCAAGTATTCATGCATGAAAATCCCAAAGCAGAAAAAAAAAACCCAACTGTAGTTCAAATAGCTTTACAGTCCCAAAACTAAATAAATTTAATTATAACTTAAGCAAAATAATAATGATAAAAAAGTTCGAAGTCTATCGTATGTCCACATGTCATGTCCAATCCTAATCTCAAGCATTACCTGAGACGGTTGTAGCTATGGGGTCAGCTAACTAGCTCATGTAAGTCTAAACCATAAGTACATTCAAACATTTATGTAGATATCACTCACCATTAAGAACATTGCAACACAAACATAACACAAACATTATCATTCATAAATGTCATGGACATATCATAATACATAATTATTTCCTACCCAAACCAATCGCTACATACCACGAGTTCACTAGAACTCGCCTGCCAAACTCCAATCATTGCGAGCATAGCTCGATGTGGTTAAACCACTATTCTACATAATGTAGATATACTGTCATTTAAAATAAAATGAGATATAATCGTTGTTCTCCTCATTACTCCAGGTACAATGCACTGACAACATATATGCGGACTTCATATGCCGCCATTACTCTATGAAACTCCTCCATCAACCTCATAATCCCACCCCATGCACATAATATATGGCATACGAATTTCAATCAAATGCACATTTCATATGTTTTCATTTCAGTAGCATAATTTATATGCACTCATTATAACGTTCACTTATCAAGAATTTCATTTCATTGTCAACATAGTGATATTCTAACATACCATTATTCATTATCATTTTAGGAAATTTTCCAGTGCATGTATAGCAGTTTTGCATTTAGTACGTTTCATAGTATTTCACCCTAAACAAAGATTTCATGCATTCAATATTTATTTCAAATTTAATACATGCTATACATACAACCAACATACATTACATACCCAAAACACACATGTCATACCAATACCAATCATTCAAATAACCAATCAACCATGCAAATTTGCAATCATGCCATTTAACTAAGGCTCGATACGTACCTAATTCGACCACTTGAAATTCATTCACTTACTCATTTAAATAAGCCCGACCAACAAGCTTAATCATTTTTTATAACATTAAAAATATTATTAAAGCATTCAAGTTAACAGGTTAGGACCCACACCTTATTTTCGCACTACTGCAGCATTATTTGCGAAACCCACGATTTCTCCTTAATATATTAAATCAAACCTAAATTAAAAAAATGTTTTATCGAGTTAGGACGCTTCAAAACAACCTTATAACACCTCATTAAGGGTTTAATCAATCAGTATTACCATAAAAATTTTCAGATCCAAATCAACTAGGCTACTTACAGTGATTTAACGCAAAAAGGTATGCGCGAACGTCTAATGGCTTCATTGTTGGTTCAAGCCGTTTAAGTCAGCACCTAACACGATAAAATACTGAAAAATCAATAGCTAAACAATCAATGAAAACCTTAATCTAATCAATTAACACAATCCTCAATAGTCAAGTCAAAACTACGCATTATCCCACAACCAACCGCTTATGCTTCCCGATTTGTTAGATCTGAGTTGTCAAACAATCAAGACTAAATTTTCCTAAGTAACATATGATTAAAGGATGATTAGGAAGGGTTTTAAGAGAGCCAAATATTGTTGGAAATAAGAGACAAGAATAATGAAAATAATATCCCCTATTGAAGGGTTTAGGAGCGGTGCACCACCACCATTGGCGACCAAAATTGGGGTTGTTTTGGGGCTTAATAAAATTGGGTTTAAAGGCTAGAAATTCAGAATTTAAATACTTAAAAACCTTTAAAATTCCATATTGGAAAATTGGGTATTTTATAAAAATATTCAATAATAAAATGAAAAATAAAGGCACTTACTCTAGCAAGATAAAGGAGTCGGCAATGGGGATCTTCATGGAAACAATAGAGACAAATTTTGAGTGTTGAAAATATCAGATTTAATGCTGGAAAAATATGAGAAAAGAGAAGAAAAGAGAGGAGAATGGTGTAAAAATTCGTCGTTAATGAAGGGAAAAGGGCGATGGAGCTAAGTGATTGGGAGATGACACACTAGGGAATAAAAAGAGAAAAATTGAAGAGGAAAATATGAGAGGAAAGAGAAGAGGTGACTAAGGCTGAAGAGTAATGAATAAAGGTTGAATAGAAAATAAAATTGGTATTTATAGCTCGTTTTAATAGGTATGGGCGGCACAAAAATAAGGAGAAGGAAAAATTTTAGCAAAATTTAAATATTTTGCAAGGGAAGGGATTTGAACTTAAGACTTTGACCTAATTACCTTGCTTCCTTATTTTTTTTAACCACTAGGCCAGTTACTCATCTTTAAAATGATTTCACATTCTTTTAATCTAAAATTTGGGATTTTACATCTTTTCCCCTTCAAGAAATTTCAACCTCAAAATTTACCTATTTCAAAAAAGTGAGGATACTGAAGCCGAATTGAGTCCTCCAACTCCTAGGTAGCCTCCTTGATGCCATGGTTTCTCCAAAGTACCTTGACTAAAGGAATTCTCTTCCTCCTCAAAACTTTAACCTCACGATCTAAAATTCGAATAGGCTCTTCCTCAAATGTAAAATCAAAACTAACTTCGATCTCTTTAACTTGAACTACATGCAAGGGATCAGATCGATACTATCTCAACATCAAGACATGAAACACATCGTGAATGTGGTCCAACTCTGTAATGGCCTAAATTTAAGGTTATCAGAATAGTGATTTCGTAACCACAAATCTGATTTAAAGAGAAATTCATTTTAAATATTTTTGCATGAATATTGATATGATAGGAAAATCGTATGAAAATATCGATAGAAAAATTTTACCGATTTAGTGGTTAGTTAGAAAAAGAAATTATTGAAGAATTGGGTAAAAACAAGGTATCGAGACCTCGATCTCGTAAAATCAAGTCGAAAATATTTTTATAAACATTTATGAAGTGTTAGTAATATGGTAGTAAAATTTTGTTAGAAAATTTCTACGTTTGGGTAGTTAATTAAGTGAAAAGGACTAAATTGAAAAAGGTGTAAAAGTTACTAAAAGGATTAATAGTTCAATTGTTAAATGAGGAGGGACATAAATTGTAAATAAGCCAAAAGGAGATATTTTGGGCGGCATAAGCTGAGAAAAATCAGGAGAACTAGTGAAATGAGGGTAAAATGGGAAAATAACAAATTTTACTAACATAAAAATGGGACCAAATTGGAATATCTAGAATTCTCTTCATATTTTCTTCATTATCAACAGCCAAAAATGTCCTAAGGGTTTATTCAAGCTGGTACTTCAAAATTTTTGCACCAAGTGAGTTAATCCTCGCTTTTTTCTTGTAATTTTTGTGTTTCTAAGACTTTTACAACTAGGTCCTATTACTAAATTCATTAGTTTTTGATTTCATGGATGAAATTGAAAGTCACTATGGTTGAGTTCTGTAATTTTATGATGAAATAGCATGAAATTGAAGCTTTAATTTGTTTTTGAGATGATTTTATTAGGTAATTTCAATAGAAATTAATTTGTAGGACCTAATTGTGAAAAAGTTTGGAATTAAAGTCTAGTGCTAAAATTCTGATTTCAAAGGTTATAAAGTAGTTTAAAGTGATATAATAAAGTGTTAATTGAGAAAAATCAGCTCAATTGAGAGGTTAATTGAGCAGGGATGAAATTATCATTTATTGAAAGCTTAGGGAAAAATGTAATTAACATCATGCACTAAAACAGTTTTGGACAGCAGCAGTAGTCTAAATTTGAAAAATCACCAAAAATTGTAGATATCGAATTAGAGAATGAATAAAATATGAAATTGAAGCTTACTGAGCCTAGTTTCTTATAAAAGAAACAGTGTAAGCAATGGAATTGTAAATCATGAGATATTATAGATTTTGTGAGATAAGATCAGAATGAATTCGGGTGCCCCTTTTCTGACTTTGGAAAATCATCCAAAATTGGAGAAAAATAATTAGGGGCTTAAATTTATATGTTTAAAATCATTAATGAGTCTATTTTTAAAAGAAATAAACAAAAACATCATCCGAATTCTTTACAATTAGATAATTAATTTTTAGTGAAGAGGGGTCGGAACTATCGAACAGTGAAATAGGGGAAACTTTAAAGAATAAACTTTACTTATTGGCTAAACCAAAAATTCTGAAAATTTTATGGTAAGATATATGTGAGTCTAGTTTAGGGGAAAATTACCGGATCTTAATTTGGAGTTCCGTAGCTCAAGATATAAATAATTTAGTGACTATGACTCAGTGAGACAGCTTTGAATGCACTATAAATAATAATGGAATTATAGAGAATGTTACATATGAACATGAAATGTATTAGATTAATGATTAAATTTATTTATTTAAATTAAGAAAATTCAAATACGAAGCTAGATCGAGGAAAAGAAAAAGTTCGGGGTCAGTAGATTTTTGCATACGAACAAGTATCGAGGTAAGTTCATGTAACTTGAATTATATTCTTAAATGCTTGAAATATATTTTTCTTGATGTGAATATGATTTGGATGTTTATTGTATGATAATTGATGAAGTATTGATATTCTTGATGAAAAAAGAAAATAAATCCCGGTTGAATGAAAGGAAAATTCGATGGATATCTAAAAAGGAATTGACGGTAAAAAGGATCTAGCCCGGACGGGTGATCCTATCCTAATATAGCCCTCTCAAAGAATATGTGGAAAATGGATTTAGCCCAGACGGGTAATCCGAATTAGGGTCTGAAATTAGCCTAGACTGGTAATTCAAATCCAAGCTCATTAGAGTAATTGTCATTACAGGGGATTTAGCCTGGACTGGTAATCCCGACAATACTCTATGAGTTTATATTACAAGGGATTTAGCCTGGACTGGTAATCCCGCTATAAGGATGAGTTTCGTGGGAGTGTGCTCTCTGAAATGGAAATGTGTGCACATGAATATGAATTGACGGACCTGGATTTGTACACTAAAGTGTACCTCTGAAAATCCATCGAAATTCTGAGAAATTCAACGGGATAAATATGGAAAAATAACAAGGGAATGGAAATCATGGTATTGATGAGCTCATCAATCATGGTATATATATTATTGGTACATGAAAATTATTGAACTAACTTGAATGATGAGTTTGTGCATGTTAAGGGAATAATGCATTGAATGGATGTATGAATGTTTATTGCATTGTATTGAAAATATTAGGTAAGTATAATTCTTGTTACATGAGCTTACTAAGCACAAAGTGCTTACCCTGTTTCCTTTTCCCCTATGTTGTACTGTTAAGAGCTCGGAGGTTGGATTTGGTCGGAGACGCATCACACTATCAACCTCAAGATCTCAGTATATAAAGAAACTTTATTTTGGAAATCAATGGCATGTATAAGCTAGTAAAGTAAATGTTAATGTGAAATGAATGTAAGGTTAGCCATTCGTATGGCTAACAAATTTTGGTTTTGGTATGTGATGAGGTTATCTTATGAATATGTTAAATCTATCTTGAAAATATGTTGAAATGGATTGGTTGTGTTGGATTGGTCTCGGTTTAAAATTGCAGGGAAGATTAGATATTTATAAAGGGATTATATTGAGTTCAAAAAAAAACTTTGGGATTTTGCGAAAAATTTCTTATGGTTTCGATTTAATACCGGTTTGGTCCCGATGTATGTTTTGTGCTTCGGAGGCCTATCCAAGGAAAGTCATGACTTGTTTCGATAAATGAATAGTATTTAACTCGTAATAATTATAAATTTATTTGGTAAAATCTGGTAATGTCTCGTACCCTATTCCAGCGACGAATACGGGTAAGGGGTATTACAAACTCAGGTGGCAATTAAAGCCGATATGCCACAGGAACAATTCTTTTAAGCACCCAATAAGGACTAATGAACTTAAGGCTCAACTTTCCCTTTCGATCGAATCTCAAAACCTTCTTTCATGGGGAGACTTTAATAAAAACCCAATCACCTACATTGAATTTAGTGTTCTTACACTTTAAGTCAGCATATGACTTCTATCTGTCAGAAGCTGCCTTCAACCTATTTCGAATTAACCAAATTTTATCCTCAATCTCCGAAACTAGCTCTGGACCCAATAACTTCTTCTCATCCAACTCAGTCCAACATAAAGGCGAATGACATCTGCGACCGTAAAAAGCCTCGTAAGGTGTCATTTGGATACTTGATTGAAAGTTATTATTATAGGCGAACTCCACCATCAGTAGATGCTCCCCCCAACTACCCTAAAAGTCAATCACACACCTTTTCAACATATCCTCCTGAATTTGAATGAATCTCTCTAACTGACTATCAGGCTGCGGATGAAAAGTCGTACTGAAGTCTAATCCAGTACCCAAAGCCTCGTACAATTTCTTCCAAAATCGAGACATAAAACGAGAATCTCGATCTGAAATAATTGACACTAGCACACTGTGCAGTCTCACTATCTTCGAAATATAAAGCTTAGCTAGCTTCTGAAGAGAATAATCAGTGCGGACAGGAATAAAATGGGCGGAATTTGTCAATTTATCCACTATGACCCAAACTAAATCTTTCTTAGTAGGTATTAAGGGAAACCCACTAACAAAATTCATTGTCATTCTTTCCCACTTCTATTCCGAAATACGAATCAACAGTAATAACCCCGATGGAAACTGATGCTCAGCCTTAACTTATTGGAAAGTCAAACATTTTAACACCAACTGACTTAGCTCCCGTTTAAGACTTGGCCACCAGTACACTTCTCTTAAGTTACGATACATCTTAGTACTACCAGAATGCATAGCATATGGGCTACTATGTGCTTCCTGTAGTATAGGTCATCTCAAAATCTGATTGTTCGGTATACAATAATTGCCTATAAAGCACAAAATTCCATTGGAATTAATCCCAAAGTCCTCAATCGACCCATCCTCAACTTGTTTTAAATCAAAGTGCTAAAGATTCATCCAAACTTGTTTATCTTTGTTTTCCTAAAGCCAAATAGGCTTTACTTGCAACTCAGCCAAAATACCCCCATCATCGGACAAACTTAAACGAGCAAACATTGCCCTCAAATTCGTCCTTGCCCTTCTGCTCAAAGCATCGACCACTACATTAGCTTTCCCAGGGTGATACTCATTCGTGCAATTGTAGTCTTTTAACAATTCAATCCACCTGCACTGCCTCAAGTTAAGCTCCTTTTTGTGAGATATTTGAGACTTTTGTGATCCGTGTAAATAGTACACTTCTCACCATAAAGGTAGTGTCTCCAGATTTTAAGACGAAAATGACAATGATTTGTCTAGCCAAAAACACAGGTGCGATTTCAGTAAAGAGTTTATTGATATAAATATCACAAATCGGCTTGTTTTTCAAAAAAATTATTTTTCGTTGTGCAAGAAATTTATTTTCAAACCGGATTTTTTTTCCAACACTAGCGTCGTTTTTAGCTATGATCTATAATTCAATTACGAAAATGGTATTAGTTCACATTAACAAAAGCATAGTCAACAATCTTTCATGAATGCAAACTTTATAATTAAGTCCCCTTTTGAACCCTAATGTCTAAAATGCTCGTATTTCATAATCTACCTAATTGGATCTAAATCTGATTATGTATTTATTCACCAGGGACTTCAAACTATCAATTTATAAAATTTATTTCCAACAAATTTTATTCTTTACATATTGGTCCCTAATAACACATAATTAGCTATATAACTTAAACTCAATTCAAGCTTAAATCAACACTTCCCACTACATTTCTAACATGAACTTAACATAAACTAACTTAATTCTCAACAATCCATGATATTCAAGCTTCCATTTCATCATGAATTCAACAATGGCATCTTGAACCAACTCACATAATAGCAATAAATAATCAATGGGTTAAATAAAATAAGGTTCCCACATGAAAAATCTATAAAGATATTAAAGGAAAAAAGCTTATTCACCTTGCTAATTATAATCAACAATGTATAGGAAACTTAGAAAATCTTTTTCTTTCATAGCTATGGACGAAAACAAATGATGATGATGATGACGACGACTTAGTTTTCTCCCCACTAACTTTCTATATATATAATTAGAAAATTAATTAACCTTTAATTAGGATTAATCCAATGGCTATGATCTAATATAACATAATTTAGTATAAATGAATGGCCGCCACAAGCCATATCTTAGTGATGGTTTTATTCCATTAGGGTCCATGGTTCAACTGCTACTTAAGGCTTCATCCATTTCCTAAATCACATATGACTTGTGCAACCACTTTGCAATTTAGTTCTTGTACTATAATTAACAACTTTCTTGATTGAATCAATTAATAAATCAATATTATAATTTCATACTTAACATGATAACTTCTTGATTAATAATCCAATGAACTTGTTCTATGAAATCTGGCTTCGAAACTGTATTTTTTAACATTAGCTAAAATTAGCTCGTTACATGAGGAGTAGATTACTGGGCCTATAGACATATTCCGTCGACTATGAGTGTTCAAGATGAACTTTGGGCGCTCTCGGATGGTCTAAAGTTAGTTAAGGATGCTAATATTGAAAATCTTGTAGTCGAGGCGGATGCTACAAGTGGTATTAGCCTTATTTGTAATCATAATATCTCTAACCCTTTGCTATTTACATTGATCCTTGAATGCAAGACCTTACTTGATCAATTCCATCAGCACCAGCTTAAGCACACATTTAGGGAAGGTAACCGTTGTGCGAATGCAGTTGCAGGACTTGGAAGCAAATTTTCAAATCCTCCTCAGCCGAATTCCTCTTAGTCTACTTCTTATTTTGTTGTTTCTCAACAACCTCCAGACTATTTAATCCTATTATGCATGTCGAGGCTGTGGCGGAAGTGATGTATCATGACACTTTTGCTAACTAATTTCAGTTGCTCTGTTTATGATAAAAAAAAAAAAAAAACTCCCCTCATGTGTTTTGCTTCCACCGTGATGCCTTTGCCACAATTCATCACCTGTTTTTGTTTTAGATGTTACGAATATTGTCGACGTATACATTATTTGTGACGTCTTTTTGGTGCTTTAGTTCTCTATCTTTAAAAGTAAAAGAAAAAAAAATGACATTATAAATACATGTTACCATAGTGAATGATATCTAGATAGTGTTGATAAATGTTAAGGGTTTAGTACTTTGAGCGTTTAGTTTTGAATCTTGTCATACGTAAATTTTTAAGATTTATTTTGGGTTTCAATTCCATTATATATGGTCTCTATATAGGTTTATTCTAATTTTTAGTTTGATTGTATTTTATATTAAATTGATTCTAATTATATTTATTTGGACATGTATTATTTGTGATGGTACTATGGTAATTATTAATAATTTTAGCTCATCCTGAGAACCCTTCTTCCTTCTACTTCAACTTTTATATATTATAGAAATAAATATTAAAATTATATATGAATTTTAATTTAACGTGTAATGTTCATATATGGACATTAATTTAGGTCAATGATACGCATAAATCTCTTCTTTTTATTCAATTATACGTATGAAAGTTTTATTGTGATTCAATTATACAAATTTATAATATATATAAATCTAAATTTTTTAAATTTAATTATTTATATATACAATAAATATATTTAAAACAGTGCACATTGGTTGTCAGGGACTTCAAAAATCTAAACTTGTGTATCATTATACATTTAATTAAAGTTAATGTATAGTTTTAAAATTTATAACATCAAGTGTAGTTAATTATAATTCCTAGGGTGATTACATCAAATTGTATAAGGGTATGAACTACAAAGTTTATACATTATAGGTAGAATTAAATATTACAAAGTATAACACAAACATAACTATAACTTACATTGGATCAAAATAACTTTGGAAACTCAAACCTAATCACTTAAAATCTCAACTTTTGTTAACATCGTTTTTATTTCTTATTTTATCATTGAAAAGAAAGCATTGCACATGGTTTATACAAGACATTGAACAATACTTGTTGGACCAAGTGATAAGGGTTTGAAACTTGTGGGTTTTAAAATTTAAAGGGTTTGCCTCACTTTTAGCATTTGACGTACAAATTTAACTGAGATCCAATATAATTACGAAAAAGTATAAGACAAAAGAAAAAAGGTTCAATATATTATTTGGTACCTAAGTTTAGCTTCAATACTCAATTTAATATCCAGACCAAATATCATTATGTAGCCAATTAACATTTGATAGTATGCTCCAGTAAAAATATCATATGTACTTAATTAGGACAAAAAAAAACTCAGGTATCAAAATTGAATATTGAAGTGAAACTCAGGTGATTAATTGGGACAAAGAAAAACTCAAGTAACAATTTGAACATTAAGCCAAACTCGGGTGCTAAATTGGGAAAAAACTCGTGTACCAAATTGAACATTATAACCAAAAACAGGTACCAGAAAACATATTAACCCAAGAAAAAACTTTTGGAGGAGTGAAACTTTCGGGACAACATCAAGCTGTCCGAATAGTTAGTGAATGGTTTATTAACGAACACGTGTCGAAACGTAAAGAGTAGGTGCAACCCGGCCTAGGTATCGTGGAGCATCCTTAACGCAGAAATGACGTGGCAGTCAACATCAACCAATAGGAAGTCGTCACGCTTATCCATTGTCAATCACTTGCATGGACCCACACGCTTTATGGTAATGATGTTCTAGTAATTTCGATAATCAAATAAAATCCTTCCTAAAAATATACAAATTTAAAAAACAATAAATTTATTTCAGAAATAAAACAATCAATAAATTTTGTTCAAAAAAAAAACAATCAATAAATAATAGTGAGAATTTTATCTAATTGAGTAAGTTGAGATGTTTTGGATCTAATAAATTTAGGTTTTAAATTTATTTTGATTAATTTTAGATTTGGGTAACGAATAATTTATAGTTGTTTTAAGTTTGGGTCCTTGAATTTGAAGCTTGAGTTTTGTAAGGCTTAGTTTAAAATGTTTCTTAAAAAAATACTTTTAAAGAGAAACTAAAATTTTAATTTCTCAAAAAATGCTTTTAGACTAATTTTTTATTTATGAGAAGTTCTTTTTCTAAAAAGTAACTTGTTTAAGAATGCTTTTATCTCAAAAATGCTTCTTAGAAGTAATACTAAACACACCTTAAATTTTGACCGCTTTGGGATTAAGTCATTTTAAATTATTTGTTTAGGTCATTGTGATTTCGTTAGTTTTTGTTTAAATTATTTGAGTTTTAAGTATTTTGAGTTCAAATTATTTTTGAGGGATTGATCAATTTTAGATTTAGATTAAATTGTTTCAATTATTGACTCTTTATAATAAAATTAAATTGGGTTAAATTTAATTTTATACTGAGTTAAATTCATGTTAAAATAGATTGCAATAAAATTGTATATAACAAAATTATTAGAAAAATATTTTTTATTGAATACCATTTAAATTTAATTAAGATATTAAACTCCACAAACAACAACATAATTAGAAAACCTCTTTGTGTTCTTGCATTATGTTTAAACTTTGAAAAAGGAAAAAAAACTTATATTAGAAAAACAAATTTTAATAAAAATACACTAGACAACTGAGATTTTTTTCTATATATATATATATATATATATGAAATAAAAAGATTAATTAGCAAAACAATTGAGGTTGTAGATTAATTAGTAAAATGGTAGAATAATATTGTTTAGAATTAAAAATGGGCAAATATCATAAATAGTCCATATATATTATCAAACTTTCCTAATAATTAATTTTAATTAGTTTTATTTTTTTCTAGTTTCAAGACAATATCGATAGATTTCAAGTGTAAGACATTGATGGGAGGTACAAGATTATGTCATGAGATCAAATTTTATTATTATGATTGACTTTTATTGCTTATGTATATAAAAAGTAGAAAGACAAAAACACCCTTATAATAATATAACTTATATAAATGGTATTTTAATAATTTATTAATTGAGTTGATGTCTAGTTAACTTATTACACCAATTCAACCATGGACTTAACATAAACTAGTATACCTATTGTACACGTATATATTTAAGGATATATTTAACATAAACTAGCATGGAGAAATCACACATTTATAATATAAGTATATATTTAAAAATAACATATAACAAATAATAAAATATATGTTCGGAACTAATAATATTACATGTATGAAATTTGTTTTTAAAAAAAGAAAAATTAGTTTAAATTGTGAGTAAAAAGAAATTACATAGGTAAACACATCATATTAAAAATAGTAAAATCTTGTCATTTGTCTATAGCATGTCAAAAAGTTATCATGTTGGTGAAAGAAAAATTCAATATTAAAAATCTAATTATGAAAATTTAAATATTGGGTTGACTTATGACATTAAATTTAAGGATTAACAGATATAGGCTTCAAATTAAACCTGTGTTTTTTTTAGAGTAAACTACACTGTTAGTTATTAAATTATAGGCAAATTTTTGTGTTGGTCACTTAACTAAAAAATGTTACAATTTTGTCATTGAACTATTCAAAGTTTTTATTTAAGTCACCGGGCTTTTAAAATCAATGCTATATGACTTCTCTATCCGCACTGCTTACATCAATCAAAAGCTCTCTTTTATAATTTGGTTTTTTTTTCATGAAACAATTTTGGATATCATAAATCTGTGAACCAAAATTCAAACATTTTTTTCCTAATATCTGACACTGACTATCAGATCGATTTGGATCTAAGGTATGTTCTTCTACTCATTGATGGGTACTAATCTATCATATTAATCGTCAAATCGTCGCTTAGATCTAGATGACAAAACTTAAAAAAAAAAACAACCCAATGATTTAAATAGAAACTTTTAAGTGGTTCAATGACTTAAATGAAAACTTCTAAATAATTTAATTATAACTTCTTTTAATTAAATAACCAAACGAAAACTTGCTCATAATTTAATAACTAGTTTATTTTCTTTTAATACAATCTTCTTAATTAATTAATTTTTAAAAAAATGTGCATTTTATTATTATGTGGATGACTTGTTTTACTATATACTATATAATATAAAAAACGTGGGTCCAACATTTATTAATTTGATGTTAAAGAGAAGATTAATAATGATGTTATTTATGGTATAGTATGAAAAGTCTAATGTAAGGCTTGTCTTTGCTTTTGTCTTATCTTATCTTCTGTCGTCAAATCTTTTGAATATTATAATAATGTTTTTCATTTTAATTTAGGATCATGAATGATAAAGTTACTCATTGTGCACCTGTTAATGGTGAAGACTGTCCTTTATGAAACCACATATATTTATTTATATATGCATGTTAAGTAAATAACTCAAATTTAATGGAATTCTTCTTTAACAATAATATTATAGGTTCTGAATATATTTGTTTCTTTTACATAATGGTTAGAACTACTCATAACTCCATCCCAACTCATAAATAGAAGGATAAAACGTTTTAGTATACTCGAATCTACGTCCTTCTGTATTGAGAATAATACCCATACCAATCGAACTAAAATTTAATTGGAAAATTTAGTGTAATTTTGGTAATGGGTAATCTATAAAAACAGTCACTTTTGTTTGCCTCATATTACATTTTAGTCACTTATGTTTAAAATGCTACATTTTAGTCACTTACGTTATCGTTTTGTTACGAAGTGGTCACTTTACCGTTAAGCTTCGTTACCTCCCTAATGGTGATCCTACATGACAGTCCAAATGGGTTTTAAATGCCAACTTGGATGTCTTACATGGCAGTCAAAATTAAAAACCTATTTTCATCACAACAACTAGACATCTAAGTTGGCATTTAAAACCCATTTAGACTACCACGTAGGTTTGCGTTAGGGAGATGACAGAGTTTAACAGTAGAGTGGTCACTTCGTAATAAAACGATAACGTAAGTGACTAAAACGTAACATTTCAAGCATAAGTGACTAAAATGTAATCTAAGGCAAACAAAAGTGACTATTTTTATAGTTTATCCTTATGGTAATACTAATATATGTTAGAAGTTTTTAGTCAAAAGAGTTAGTATCTAAAAGAGGAAAAGAGATGAAGTTGGTAAGGGTTGAAGTTTAAGTCAATTAGCATTTTATCCTTTAATTACTATATATATTTAGGAAAATTTGAAATTAAAAAAAAGTTAGAAACTATATTTTTATTTAAATTATTTAGTTCATTCATCGATACTATTAGTATTTTCTGTTAAAAAGGAATTGCTATTAAATATGAGCGGGGTGAGTAAAAATTAGATTAAACCGACTTAACAAATGGCTTTTAGTCAAGTTAATTATGATGCTTAATTCGATTTTGTAGATGATTAAAATTATTATTTTAAGAGAATCAAAGTGTAAATTTATCATTATATTGATTTATAATTTTAAATTTTAAAGAAACTAAAATAAAATGGACTATTCTTGGGAGGAGCCTATCCCTTTGCACCATCCTTTTATATATATATATATATATATATATTTGAAGTTACAATTTACAATTATATCAATATTTATACTCAAAATCGAATATTATAAACATTGAATCAACTTAATCAATCGATATTAAGTTGGTTTGGTTAGGTCAATATTTTATTATCTCAACTAATCAACTGCTCTCTCCTAGTGGTATGTTTACCGAATTTGTTTAAAAAGTCGGTGTAATGTTTTATTTAAAATATAAAAATTAAAAGGCCATTAAAATAAATCTAAATGATTTTCACAAGAGATAATAGACAACACAGTTTGGGATTTTGAAAAAGAAGAAACTAATTGGAAGAGCAGAGTTAGGATGAAAAGGAAACTGCGCATTTCTTAAACCATGGCCTTTTCTTCACAACAACTTGTGAAAATATCCCCAATTAGAGATTGGTTAGGCCCACCAACACCAAATCCATCTCACTTCCTTATCCATAATCACTTTTAAACATTTTATTACAACTTAATTAGTGTTTATTATATTTTAAATGAGAATGAGAATCAAAATTAAATTATTCTAAACTTTAAATTTTGTATTCAAATAAAAATTACAACGCCCAATCTTAAAAGATTATGTGATATAAATAAATAATCTGTCAAAATTTCTCATTCATCCTATTTTCACTTAATTATATTCATAATTGAATAACCATCAAATTATAAAATACTACAAAAAAACTTGTATTGAAACATGATAAAAAAAAAATACTAAATGCATGATGAAAAGAACCAATTTCTTTTATAAAATAAAATAATAGTAAAATGCAAGGTGAGAAAATATTTTAAAAAAAATTAAGGTTTAATGGTGTAAAAGGCTCTTAATTTTTTCAAAAAAGTAATTCAACCCCTTTTTTTTTTGCGCTGGATTGGGTACTTGAACTTTTAAAATGCATCAAAAGACCCTTAATTTTTTCAAAAAAAGCAATTAAACCCCCTTTCTTTTTGCACTCAATTAGGTACTTAAATTGTCAAAATGCATAAAAAAAATACTCTTTAACCTTTAACTTTAACAGTTGAATTGTCAAAGTTGAAGACTTTTTACAATTTTAAGCCAAAATTAAATATAAAAATAAAGATTATACAATTTTTTCATCTTTAAGACTTAAATTGCACAATGGAAAAGGAAAAAGAAAATTTGTGTGCTCTAATTTTATTTTAACAAGTTAAATATAAAATCTAAAACTTAAAACCATTTACTTTGATTTAATAATTAAAATTATTTTAATTCCCATAATTCTTATTTTTGAAAGTTGTTACCAAATGTATTTAATAATTTTCCTCTACGTATATTTCTTTTCAAACAAATCGTGCAATGTTAAAAGGAAAAGAGAGAGAGAGTAAAAATGGGCATCTAATTTGGTTCAATTATTAGGGAATTTTGGGGCAAAAAAAATGCTTTGGGTTCTTTGGAGAAATGCTCAAATGTGAATCATTAGGGGGTAAGCAACCTACTTTCATTGAATAAGAAGATGCTTTCTTTTCTTTTCCTTTTTTCCCCTTTATTATTACATGGCTTTTCAATCAAATGTTGTAGAGATGGATGTGTTATTTGATAAAACAATAATAATTGACAAGATATAAACTTTTGAAAGAGTGAGAATTACTTGTATTATTAATCTGAGAGGTAAAAGAAATTCGATATTTTAAGTAAAATCTTAGGTTTGAGTCTTTAGATTAAAAAAATATGGACAGAATTTTATTCTTTTGTTTAAGGTCTAATATGACTTGATTCAAAATATAATCATGACTTAATATGATTATCGAAAATCAAAACTTTTCAAAAAAGAAGAAAAAAAAAAAAAGGGTGAGAATGTGCCTAAAACTTGGAGAATTTATAGCAATGGTAGCTTTGGTCCCCCACTTCCCATTTCTAGCTTTATGTTCCTTTTGAATTGCCCCTCCCTCACCCCCTTTCTTTCAACCTCAAAATTAGGCTTTGTTTTCTTCATG
This sequence comes from Gossypium raimondii, assembly GCF_025698545.1. Classification (NCBI taxonomy): domain Eukaryota; kingdom Viridiplantae; phylum Streptophyta; class Magnoliopsida; order Malvales; family Malvaceae; genus Gossypium; species Gossypium raimondii. Next base: position 22,941,024 of record NC_068570.1, read on the forward strand.
GACCACAATGGCACTTTTAAGCCACTTGCAACTTGTCTTTGGTCTCTTCACTTCACCATCAATACAAAACCATGATTTAACAATATCAAGGCTAATGACTTATTGATACTGGTCAAAAATTTTCGATAAATTTAAAAAAGAAGTCAAAATATGAAAAATTCGAGTTTAAAAAAAGTGAGCTAAAAACTTATTTAATCTAAAAAAAAATGAATTTATAATAATCCAAAATGATTAAAGTCGAATTAGAATTTATATCCGCAATAATTTGAATTGAAAAGAGCCTAATCTAATTCCATCGATTTGCCACCTCTAAGAACTTAGGATTTAAGCTGTGGTGAAAGCATGCAAAGAGCAAAAGAATAAAAATAAAATGGGGGAATGAAGTGCACTTCCTACTTTCACTTTAAAAAACTTTTTGCTTAGCTTACCAAAAAAAAAAAAAGTTACTAAACAGAGTCCTAGATGCACAAGGGAAAATAAATATCACATATTAAGAATGGGTTTGATGATGTTGTGTTTTCTTTTGTTTTTTGGTGGTAATATTTTATTTGTTCTTGTATCACTTTTCTCTTATGAAATTACGAAGATATGATGTCACACCATTTTCTTGCTTGAGGAAACTCACAATCTTATGGCCTAAATGGTACTATTAATGAAAACTGATGTTGACATAACCCATACATGCTCAAAAATATCTATCACATGGAAGCCATGGAAAGTGATTGACTAGCAATAACAAGCTTTGAATTAATTAATCTACTTAATCACCTACAAGTATATTTTGGAAAAAATAAATCATTAATATTTTTATGATTTTTCATCAAGGGCAAGATATATTCAATTGAATACAACCAAAAATTTATTAAATTATATTGGTGAAACTAATTATATTTTATAGCTTATATTTGAAGAGAGGAGACTTTGTTGGCAAATATAACACTTACTAAAATAGATTAAGATCTTAAATATGACTCGAGAAATTTTCAACAACTCAATAGACGTGCAGATAACATCCTTAACAAATAAGAGATGTTGCATCAACCAATCACTAATCGACTAATAGATTTGTGGGCATCAAACGAGAAATCATAGAATCAATTAAAAATATTAGATCTTGACAAGCTTTCTCTGTTACTTAATTTTATCTATTATAATCTTGGATCAACTTCATACCCTATCAAAATATTGACTTAAAACTGTCAGACAACTTCATTTACTTTGCAAATTACCAACTATAATCCTGGTAGAGGCAACAACAATCCTCTTAGAAATGTGTATAAAATGAATTGTGAACATATAAATGTATATTATAGAATTTGGCAATGTAATTGAGAAACAAACAAGTGGTAAGAAGAAAAATTAATTGATGTTGGGTTGGTAAGGGAAGAGGAAAAGGCATAGATCAAAGAGGGCTAAGCCAAGTTAATTTAATAAAAGCAGATTTGTTAATCATATGTGGTGTTTAAGTTCATTGAATCAAATATTCGCAATGGTTGATTTCTCTTGCACTCCAAAAACTTGATTTTATATGAGAAAACATTAAACTTAAATCTTGATTTTACATAGGTAGTACTTTTGCCTCGTTTAATACAAGGAAATCCACAACTTCTTTTTAAGTAAAGAAACTTTTCTTAAAAGAATCCTACATGAAATTCACAAAAACTAAATGATAACTGGACATAAAATGATCAAACTTGGAATAAGTCAAACAATTTGAAATCATCCGAACACGAAATATTTTCATTTCAAGAACAAATCATATCATAAATTTAAGCTTGAAATTGAATTCACACTGTCAAGAGAGGAATAACTTTTGGAATTTGATGGCAATGCAAACAACACAATTCACGTTTATTAACTCTTAGTGACTAGTAAATTTTTAGTCCAACAAAAACGTAATTCACGAATCACAGTCATATGGGCATTACTGCTTTTTTTTTTTTTTTTTTGGGTCCAAATCCTTCGAATTGTGACAATAGAAATGAGGATAATAGTTAAAATAAATGGAAATATCAAATATATTTCACAAAATCTATATATATATATATATATATAATGAATAAAGAAATCCAAAAATGGATAGATAAGTAATCTTCATATCTTCTCAAAAACATGCACTCAATTTGTAGGGTAACTGGATTTTGAGAAGCGGATTAGGTTTTCTGAGATAGAAGATCAATTTTGGTGTATAGGGGAAGAGAGCAGTGGTTTAGGAAGATCACTTTATGAAAGCATATGGAAAAAAAGAAAAATGTCAAGCAGTCCCAATGACACGAACATGGAAAGGAGGTCCTCGACAAAAAATAGGCTCGTCAGGCGATTCACATTTTGCTCTCGCTCTTAAAACATCATTTGCGTCGTCGATTACAGCAGCAGCAACCATGGTGTACTCACCTGGGACAAGGAAATACAGAAAGAAACTATGTTTGCTTTCTTCAAGTGGAGGAACCTCTATGGTGATTCCACTTAGAACACCTGATTAACAAAAACATGGTTGACCTCTCAGTCGAAAACACTAATTTGACTGTTCTTAAAAAAAACAGAGCAAAAGTTCTTTATGAATTGCCCAACAAACTAAAAAGAAATTGATAAATCAGATAGGTTTAAGTTAATGGCTAAAATATGATACCATAAAGTGAAAAGGAACTAACCGGCCCATAAGACAGTTGCCTTCGTGCCCTCAACACAATTCTGTCCTGCTACATCTCTGCATGTAACACTAAGATTCATTTTGATGGTTTCTTTCGTGTTATTCCGAACTAGAACTTCCATTGGAGTCATATCATGTTCGATTACAGAACTGTTTGACATAGAAGGCTGAATATTAATACTAGATTCTTTTGGTGAATCAAGATTTGCAGCATTTTTAGAAACATTTCTCGCAAGCCTAAAGCTAAAAGTCAGAGGATCTGGCAATAGTATATCCATGATGGATGATTGAAGGGCTACTCGTATAGCATCTGTGATATTCAGTTCTCCACAGCTGTTCTGCCCTGATTGCCACCTGACTTTTATTCTGGAAACGAGGCTCTTAATGGAAGCATTTAGTTCAGATTTTGTATTTCTTTCTGACAAACTAGAATTTTTACCACTGGTGGACTCGTCAAGCTGCAGATCTTTTGAAAAGAATGAATCATCAAGAAAAGGTAACTTAAAATGCTCAAGTGGTATTAAAACCCTTGAGAAGTATTCTCTGTCAATTCTTGTTTTGGGATAACCATATTCAGCAGCATAGTCAACAGAAACGTTGTCCTCATTGCTTGGTTTTTCCAAGACAGAAACACTTACTTCGAACACCATATCAGTTGGATTAGACATCTCTAGTTCAAGAAAACGTAATCCCCAGCTTCCTCTAAAGGGATCAATCTTCACTAATCTCTCTATCTTACTTCCATAGCCAACAGCTTTATTCGAAGGGTTACCGTCCACATTAGCCGGATTGGAAGGACCCTTGCCCACATATGCAGGAATCTCCATGGAAAGCAAACGAGCTTTAACAAAAGACAAACCTTGCAAAACACAGATTTGTAGTGGAACAATCAGACGCCTTCCTGGGGGCACAGATGTTTTGTTTTTTTCAAGATCCCTAGCATCTCCAAATGACCCTGAAAAAGAACAGACTTCAACACTAGGAAAAGGCTGAAAGGATAATCTCATTCAAAAAGTTCCAACATGCAGTTCAAGACTGATGGAACTATATAAAGAAGTTGCTAATCATCCAAGTCAAATGAACTTGATTATGTCAAGCTTCCAAACAAGTGGCACATGCTCTAGTGAAGATGTATTAGAAACTTGGTACAAAATCCAGCCTACTAATATTACTGAGAGGGTTGATAATGGATACACTTCCACCTTAATGCAAAACTACGAGCATACGAATAGTTAACTGCAAAGAATGGGCTTTGCTATGTATCATAGCTGCTAGTATAAATACTGCAAGGCTACATTATAGGGGAAACCGTAGATCATTCCATCCAATCTACAGGAATCTTGCAAAGAATATATCCAAGAAACTTGGAAACACAACATCACAGTAAATGGATCAACGGGATATTGGCAGCACAAGGAAAATGTGGTTCAGTGTTATGAGAGACACAGCGTCTGATTTCACCATATAAATTTCACAAAAATACCTGCGTAATGGACCAACAATGAGGGGCAACATCCGTCCTTCACAGTTCTACCCATACTACCGGAGGCACCCTTACTAGCTGCAGTATCACTCTCGCCCAAGCCAAGCTGCCAGGCTTTCAAGGTCAAAGGTACGGTCACTTCTGCACCAGGTTTCAATGGAAGAGCAGACTTTAGTTTTTCGTATCCAATCGAGATGACAGAATCTTGGTTTTTTCCAGATAGTGAAATGTGTGCCTGCTCAACTGCAATTGTGCCAGCATTAGCTAGATTTATCCAAACATCTCGAATTTCACCTTCATATAAAACAATGGCACCATCACCACCTACAACATGCGACACTAGCAATGGCAATGGAGGTATAACAGAAATATTAGGTACAGACACATTTTTCAACCTTGGCGACCCACAGCATCGAAAAGGGTCAGAAAGCACAAGTCCTTGTGCCGCTCCAAGAAGCAAATTATCAACATCCCTAAAAAGGTGCTCAGTAATTACACCAAAACAATGAACAGTGCATCCTGGAATCTCCACCCGTCCAACAGATGTTGGGATTCCAGATAACATGATCACCTCGGATGAATTAGTTGGGAGATCTACACTAAGGGGAAAAGCATCAAAATTCCCTGATTGCACTGAGAGATAGATGTTGTCGACCTTTAAATCAAATCCACAAGGGTTAGCTAATTCCACAAAGACCTGAACTGGTTCCCCAACAATCCAAACCAAATCTTGCTTGCCATTTTTTGTTGGCTCTCCCTTGCTAAATGGTGTGTAGATAAAAGGTCCTGAAGGAGCAGATCCTGCCCACCAATCTTCTCTTGCTGGATTGCGTTTTACAATGTCCATTTGTGAGGGATGGAGAGGAAAAGAGTATACCCTACATTCATAGAAAATAATATCAACTTTTTTGCATACTGGGGTATTAAGGAAGTGGGAGTCAACAGTTTCTTCATGATTGACAATAAGCAAATACATATATCTAAGTAAAATAATAGATAGACAAGGAAAGCATGCTGAAAAAGCCTATGCAAAAACTAAGAGAAAACATAATGTCTCAGCAACTAACTATTATTAAAAATCTCCACATTTAAGTGCAATAGAAGCACATAAACTTGATAGTGGAAGTCAATAGTTTATCACAATTGACGATGAGAAAATATATGAACCTCAGCAAAAGAACTTGATTGAAGGAGAAAGTATGCAAAAAAAAGTGACACAGAAGCTTAATTATGATTTTATAATAATTAATTTTATTATTTTAGTTTTATTTCAGTTTATTTTATAACATTTAGTTTAAAGTATTATTTATATTTCTTGGGCAACTAGGATTACTATTTCTTGAGGATTAAGTTTAGGGTTAATAATAAAACTTTATTTGCAAGAAAGTCTATTATATGTATGTTGTAACTAATTTACATCAACAATATTTCTGATTATTATATTTCAATTAATAAAAAACTATAGGTTTTCTATAACCCTAAGTTTTCTAGAGTTCCATCTTTCTTTCAAGTTTGTTTAGCATTAATTCTTTTTATCGCTGTTGTTTTTTTCACTTAAACCACACCAAAAAGCTTATGACAAAACTAAGAGAAAACAGAATGTCTTAACAACTATCACAAAAATTCTCTACATTTGAGCACAACAAAAGCACAAAAACCATTACATTGAGGAAATATAATTATCCATCCCCAAATCTAGATAAATTCAAAAGCAATAAGACAAACCTTATGAAAGGTAAGGCTGGGTCAGCACATCGAGTTCCCGAAGGCAACCTTTCAGCTGCACTTTTCAAGGCACTAGCAAGGCCATTTTGTCCAGCAGGTGTAATTAGAGGATAATAAGATCTTAGTAGCCTTGCTGCTGCACTCCAGGCAGCAAGAGGATCTCCTGCACGAACAGCAGATAGAAGTATCTCTCGCAGCACAACCATCTGCAAGGTGCTCCATTGTGATTCAAACAGTGAAACTACTAACAGATGATGCAATTTTCCACTATCAGCATGCCCTGGTTCAATTTCCTACCACAGAAGAAAGAATATATTGATGGTTATTATAGTATGCTAGTTTACAAAGAAAGAACAACTTCAATAAGATTGAAGTGCCTTTATAAAGTTGACAATTCAAAACTTGCTACATAGTTCCATACATTAGAAATGGAATGTTTTGCGATGGATGCTCTGCTCTGAACACGATATGCTTTGGTGGTCATTCCTAGGACCTGCATGGCACTGGTAGCAGCAAATCTATTTTCTTGTTGTAGGTATAACTGAGCTACCTGCCTTGAGAAGAAGGCAGCTTTTCGTTGATAACCAAGAGTACCAAATAAGCGAGCTATTTCAACATATAATATGAGTCTGTCGTTGGCATCAATCAAAGATTTAGCACCATCAGCAGCATTAGTTAACAACTCCACAACCTCCTTAATCAATTTTCTCCTACAATTACCACAAGAATATAAAATAATGTTATTTTAAGAATGCATTTTGACAAGACTTAACACATAAAACTATGTACAAGATCTTGGAATTTATATAGGTCTGTCATAAAAGTGTCTCCACCGTATTCTTTAGAAAATGAATAAATACCAACTATCACATTAACAACGTAAAACAGTAAAAAATAAATGGGAGTTAGGAAGAGGGGGTTGAATGATACAACCAAATTTTCAATATGCCAAGATACATTTCCAATTTATCTAATACAACTTGCAATTTCCCTATAATTTATCTATACCAAGGAGTTATGCATGTCATGTCCACAACTAACTCAATAAAATTATAATTCCATTGAAAATTGAAACACACCTACATAAAAACCTGGCCAATTTCAAGGTAGCTTCAAGTTCAAAGGTAATGGGTGAAACTCTGCATTTAAAAAAAAATTAAAAGAGTTAGTTCTCAAAAAGTTAAAGCTAGATAAATTTCCATTGATTAATAAAATATGTGCATAAATCAAACACTTTTTATTATGCTACACAAGATTAGGCTGACAAGAATAAGGTGCATCATAAAGACCTCATCCAATTTGCTTAAAAGAATATTCAAATGAAAATGGGTACAACACAAACATAAATATAACTTAAAAAGTAGGGGAATAGAGTGTCGATGCAAAAATCTACAAATATGTGTAGTTGAAACTCAAAGAAGGTGCAATGGAAAGACACCAAATACCTCTGAACATTGTCTTGAATGAAGGATTTCCTATAATGCGTAATGACATTATTGTACCGATATCTAACCTCATCCTCTACACCTGTATCCTTCTGGCCTATTTGATCAACCTGATAATAAGACAAATAAATAATTATACAGTAGATGAATAAATTTCATATCATATGTGCAAATATTTTATCTATATTATCACTTGCAGTTATGATGCAAAAGGTCAATATAGCCTAATCTAAAAAACATCAACCCCCTCCCCCTACAAAAAATTAATCCTACCATAGAAAAATAAAAAGATAATATGAAGTACAGAAGGAGGAACAATTTGGTCCTTACACATGGGACAAATCCTCAATTAGGAATATAAAACATCATGAATTCAAATGTGATAAATCTTGGAATTTAACACATAGCACTAAATTTGGTAGTGGACATAACTAAACATGCGTCTCGTTGTAAAACTTTTATGAGACACTTTTCCAATAGAGATTTCCTTAAAAAAACTTAGTTTCAAATTTCAAAAAGTGAGCTGCTAGCCTTATCCATTTGTTTCTGTTCAAGAACATATATAAAATCTAAACAAGGACATTTAAGGGTCCATACAAATATCATAAATAGCAGATGAGCTTGATTAACATCCTGCAATTACCAGTATAGCACAAACACTACCCTCCAATGCCCCAGCATACCAAAAGTAATCTGCAGTCAACCTGGCTAGCTCTAGTGCAGTAGTATAGTGAGCATTTGCATCAACAGGCGATCCTGCTAACAAACAATAATCCCCTATTGTCTTTTGTGCACGAGCAAGTCTTCGTTTTTTAGCCTTGATCACCTGCATTGTTATTTAATAAAAACAAACACATCACACACACACACACTCACACATGCACAAGTGTGCGCATGCCCACGTCCACGCGCTCACAGATTAAAATGCATAAAACACCTAAACATAAACCTCCTCTGAGCTAAGAGTAGCTTGAGAATCTAAAGGTGTCTTCAGAAGAGTTCCTGAAGATTCTGCTTGAAGAACCCACTTCTCAAATTCCATCAGTAATGAAGCAGCGATATCTTGCATCATTGTATGTAGGTGAAACTCCTGCATTGTACGGTCTGCAGGAGGAAACAAAACCAAGTTCTCCCTTTTCTTACCATCATCCAACTGCAGCAGAAAATAAAGTAATTAGATCACGTAATCCATTAAAAGCTAGGTTTTGTTTAGTTTATTAAGATAAACAAATAGTAAACATAATAAAAGGTTTGAAAAACACAAATCATATCATTCTACTATGTTATTCAGACTTTATTCCCTAAAATGCTCGTATCTTACACCCAATATGGGTTATCATACTTCAAATATATACAAAAAACCTAAGCATTCACGACACACTAGAATTTAGGTAATATAACCATTCCTTCGACAGGTTACTAATAATTAGAATTCAAGTCAATTTATAATAATCGAAACCAATAACCAGTTATCAGCATGTGATTCAATGAGAAGTAAAATAGAAACCTTAATTCTGAGAACTAACTTGCGAATCCCCAGGACAAAAGGCGAAGCAGCGTAGAACTAGAGCCGAAGTGTAAATTTTGCAGGCAGCATTGAATTGATCGATGACGTGATCAAGATCTGGTGACGAAGGGCAGTGGCAAATGCCAATCACGGAGAGGAACTTGCGATAAGGCTGGAAATCTTCCCAAGGGCTAGGCGGGGACCCGCCCAACAAGAATTTGAACTGGAGCGAGCCTGTGTCCCAAGGCTGGTGGGCGAAAGGCGATTTCTGGTGCTCCGTGTAGAAGGAGCTGATGGTTGAGAGAGGGATGGTGTGGTGCGGAAGGAGCATGGAGTGGTAATCCCGCAGAAGAGGAGGGGGGACTTTGCCGATTGGAAGGACGGCGATCCGGATCATGCATGATGTCTCAATGCTCACGTCGGGTTCCATTGCCAGATCAGACGGAAGGGGAGGAGAGGCGCAGTGGTGATAGTGTGGTGGTGGGTGTATCAGATTAGGAACATACGAATCGGTCAAGTCGAAGAGGCACCTGAATTTAGTGGCCAAGTACGATTCAGGTCGACAAATGGGGTTGCAGTATTTAATTTATTTATTTTGTTAAAAAAAAATCAGAATATCATATAATAAAAAATAATATTATAATAAACCTAAAATTAAAAAACTAAAAAAACCGGAGACTAAATTCACTAAAATAAAATTAGAAATCTTAAATTCCATATGGGGAAAGTAGGGTTTTTACAAAATAATATAAAAATAAAAATTACCAAAATATTATAACTTTTTTATTTACAAAATATATATAATTTTTTATTTACCAAAATATATAAAAAACAAAAAAACCTGCAAAAAAAATCGAACGATGTGACGGGACCTGGTCACTTGGTCACCAATGGCATTAAGCGGCACTAATGGTGCCAATACCATTGGCACCACCGATTAATAATAGGGGGGGTGGTGGTGGGGGGGAGGAGAGGGAAAGAAAGAAAGAAAGGAGAGGAAAGAAAGGTAAAGAAGGAAAGAAAAGTAAAGGAGAAGAGAAAAAAAAAGAAAGAAAGAAGAAGAAAAGGAAAAGAGAAGAAAAAGAAAGAAAGAAGGAAAGAAAGGAAAGGAGAAAAAAAAAAGAAGGGAAGGAAGGAAAAAAAGAAAAAAAGGTAATTTTATTTATAAATTTAATTTTTTGTAATATTTGTGTATTTAAAATTTATGTTATGTACATTATAGTTATTTTATTATTTTATTTAGCATATATATTTTATGAAATATATTTAGAATGAAAAAATAATGGTATGTACATTGTATGTTGATTAGGGATTTTTTATGAAATTTACTTAGGAATTTGAAATTAAAATTTTAGGAAAATAGCATTAAAAGTAAAATGACAAAGAAGTATGTTTAAGAAAACATAAAATACGAAAAGAAAAATGGGAATTGTATATTTATCGAAAATAATAAAATGCGAAAAAATGTGAAAAATGCACATGTAATAGATTTCAAACATAATAAATTGAAATAATGTAAAGTTATAAAATGAAAAATTACGATATTTTAAAAAAAATAAAATGCGGATAAAAAATACGAACAAATAGCAAGTAAGAGTGTATTAGTAAATTTTTAAAAATTTCGAAATAATTTATACAAATAATTGAAACAAAATGTCTTAATAAATAATATAGTTTTATTGAAAGTAATAAAAATCGGGAAAATAATAATACGACCAAAGGCGGGAAAAGGGTTTATTATGGTTTTTAGCAAAATATTACAAAAAAATACCAAAATATTATAAACTTTTTCTTTATTTACCAAAATAATAGAGGGAAAAAAGGGTGATGGAGGGAAAAAAAAAGGCGGCACAAATATGTGGCTAATTACCTTTTAATCCCTCCTTATTTATTATTTTCTTTTATTCCCCTTAACACACTAAATTAATAAATTTTAAACATGATGCACTTTGAAATAATATAAAATTATAAAAGACTAAGTTTATGATATTTTTAAAGTAACAAAATGCGGAGAAAAAATACGAACAAATGGCGAAGTAAGAGTGTATTACTAACTTTTATAAAATTCAGAAATTACAAAATATTTCAAAGAAAATGTACTGAAATAATATAAAACAATAAAATACGAGAATAATATATTTTTATTTAAAGTAATAAAAATTGAGAAAATAATACTGAGCAAAGGGCAAGGGTAAGGGTTATTTTTTACACCAAATTAATTTAAATAACACACTAGAGTAATAAATTTCAAACATTATGCACTGAAATAATATAAAATTAGAAAATTAGAAAATTAGAAATTATGATATTTTTAAAGTAATAAAATGCGGAGAAAAAATACGAACAAATGGCGTAAGTAAGAGTGTATTACTAACTTTTATAAAATTCAGAAATAATTAATACAAAATATTTCAAAGAAAATGTCTTGAAATAATATAAAACAATAAAATACGAGAATAATATATTTTTATTTAAAGTAATAAAATCAAGAAAATAATACGAGCAAATGGCAAGGGTAAAGGTTTTTTTACACCAAATTAATTTAAATAACACACTAGAGTAATAAATTTCAAACATTATGCCTTTGAAATAATGTAAAATTATAAAATTAGAAATTATGATATTTTTTAAAGTAATAAAATGCGGAGAAAAAAATACGAATAAATGGCCGAAGTAAGATTTTTTTACTAACTTTTTTTTCAACTTGCATGCATCGCAATGGCTCGATTGATACGAAGCGATATTAGACACATATCTGATGCGGCTAATAACGCGGTATGATTTATTATTTGTTAATCAAGAGTTCTATTTATTTAAAAACGATATACGCAGTATATACAAATAAATTATGTTATCGTAATATTTTTTCTGTAATTTTACACTATCAGGACTCGTTCCGAGTATTAAGGGGTCGTGTGAGTGTTTTAAAGATAGCTCCGGATGCACGATTTATGCCGTACCTAGAGCTAGCCGGATTTGGGTCAGTAGCATTGATCCGGTCCTCCGACTTGCGGTTTGATTTATTATCCGCGCTAGTGGAGCGGTGGCGTCCGGAGACCCATACTTTCCATTTTCCGTGCGGGGAGTGCACGGTGACCTTGGAGGATGTTGCAGTGCAGCTTGGGCTCCCAATTGACGGGAGTCCCGTAACGGGAGTATTTTCATTCACCGATCCGGCTGCAGTTTGCTATCAACTCCTAGGAGAGTCACCAGAGGACGGTGATAAATGTTTTTCCGGCATAAAATTTACATGGCTAAAAGCCAAAATATGTGGATTATCAGCGACCTCCACTGAAAGTGAGTTGATGTGCGCTGCTCGAGCGTACATCATGCATATGATAGGGCGATACTCATGCACGATGCAAATGGCGACGCAGTGCATTTGTCGTACTTGCCCTAGCTGATTTCTACTATTAGGTCTATATTTCTTCACCGTTCTAGCAATCGCATCGGGAGCTTTGTCGGGCGACAGAGCCGCAAGTTAAAGACATCGGCGGATGCCTCATACTGCTGCAGTCATGGGCGCTTTATCGGATGTCGTTTTTGGCACGCGTTAGTCACCAACCCTATCTGTATCCACTGCCACTCAGGTGATAAAATATAAATTGTCATTATTTGTAGTCATAATATATATGGTAATGTTACCAACCCTAAACCCTATACTATTTTTTGTAGGTGGACGACCCGTCCAGGCATCGGGAAGTCGAGTGATGTCCCGATATACCGCCTCAAGATTGAACAGCATGCCCGGGAAGGGTAAGCTATTATGCTAATATTTGTGACATCTATTCTATTTCTATATCTTACTCACATGTTATCAGTCGAACTCGTTACAATGTTATTACTCATACAATTTATATGGATGCCATACCGGAGGCCAGAAATTACAAATGTTGTACCCTCGTCTGCACTCGTTGATTCCCACATATGGTGTACTAACACACCAATTATAAATTTCAACGTCGTCGAGTGGTATCACGGTGATCGGTGCTTCGGCAGTTTGGCTGCATCCAACCTATCTCGGATCCACTGTGCCAGTTGGGGGATGATCACGGCTTGACAAAGAGAGGAAAAGTTTAATTGGACTGGGGAATTAAGCATCGGAAATACGTCGCACTATGGAACGATCGATTGCGCCGAATTCCTCAGATGGTTATGGCTACCGACCTGCAACCATCATTGGAGTATACACAATGGTATCATAGCTGCGGGAAGCCGTATTTACTTGGAGGGCAATCACTGTAATCCCCTCTACGTGCAGCAAGTTTGGGGATTAGACGCAGCAAGCGCGCTGGATCCGGATCCGATGGCATATTATTCTTCGCAACAGGCAGAGCCCGAGCAGGACCCCCAGCCAGATCCCGGACAATCACAGTTAAATGTGGATTCACATGGCTATTGTCTGGATTTGGTGGGCGGTGAATATTATCCGAGCTTTGCAGAGGGCGAATACGCCTACGAGTTTGAACTGTTTGGATCCCCCGGCTGCAGTACGGCATGCCCGGCCCGTCTAACACGTATCCGCAGCATTATGGGACTTATGATGGTTCAAGTTCGTCGGCGGCGAACGAGCAACAGAACCTTTCCTCTATGTTTTCCACGCCCTTACGTGCGGATGATGAGGATGTTAGTCGTTGCCCAGGCCGTGAGCGTCGACCTCCGCGTAGGTATACCCCCCGGACAACACCATCGAACCATCAATTTTAGGGGTTTAGGGTACTTTTTGTATAAATTTAATATTTGTATTTTAGTTATTGCTTACTTCTGAATTTTATGTATAAATATCCATTATTCTATTTTTTCATTATATTAAAGCTCAATCGAATTATGAATGCCTCTATTTTCGATATAATCTTAATAATTCTAAATTCGCACATGGTATTTTATAACTTAATCTGCAAACAATTTGGATACAATTTAAGCGTAAGCATTAGCCGAATAAAAAATTTATTATTAATAAAATTACCTTTTATAACAATATACATAAAATTTTTACAGCATTAGCTCAATTTCGACCCGATCCCGACGACTGCCCAACATGAAAGTTTCGGTTAGGGCATTTATTCCGGCTATGACCACTTAACCTGCATATTCCACAACGCTTTCTGTCAGATTTCTCCCTAATATCCATCTCATTACGGATTCTACTTGACTGCGGACGACCCATTGGATTCCTCCGTAGCCCTCTGTCTGGGACAAGCTCGAAAGTGATCAGCGGCACCTCCCACGTAGATAGGTCCGGCAGGACGGGGAACTCATTCTCCTAGACACGCAATGTGCGCTCCAGCGTGTACACATCATCGACATATTGTTCAACATCAAGGTTGACTTTAGCACACGCTGCCACAAATATGCGCACAGGGATAATGAAGTGTTTTGAACTTCCTGCACTCGCACCGTCTGTTCCGGAAATCAACTCCATAGGACCTAGGTCGACGAATGATGTTCTCAGTAACTCGAAATGTTTCCAGTCGTCGTGAATATATTTCAACGTTCATTGACCTCACCAACTGACGGTTTACGACCATTGCATCCCGGACATGTTCGACAAACACATGTCCCGCCTGAATCTGGTCGACTTGCTGCTGACCCATTCTTGGCATCAAAGTAGCTAGCCTGTAGAAAGTAGCAGAAAATACCGATGCAATCGGAAGATGACGTGTTTTCAACAAGACAGCGTTGATCCCCTCGACTAAGTTTGTGGTCATGTGGCCATAACGAGCCCCCGTCAAAACTTTGAGCCCACTGCCACGGCTCTATTGTGCGTAACCATTGTCAGAAAGATGTGTTTGTCTGCCCCTCCATGTCACTCTCAAGTCGGATCATTCTTTGCCGGAAAATATGTGGCTCTAACTCGTACGCTGCATACAAAAAATAAGTTCTAGTAAGTCGATAACATCAAACATTACAACTTATATTGAAAAGATAAGGTTATCATTTACCCATTGCCACGACTTGTCTCTTCCAGTCTGCATTCTTATAATCTTTATGGAAGTTAGACGCAATGTGACGAATGCAGTAAACGGATCTCCACGGCACACCGAAACACCTAATAGCTGCAATTAAACCCTTCCCTCTATCGGAGATGATGCAAATGTTATCGTTCCTAATAACATACCTCCACAGATTTGTGAGGAAGAATTCCCAAGACTCCATGTTCTCTTTATCTACGATAGCAAATGCTATCGGGAGCACGTTTCTGTTACCGTCTTGAGCAACTGCAAGAAGCAGTATCTGTGTATATTTTCCATACAGCCATGTCTCATCCACCTGCACAAGTGGCTTGCAGTGGGGAAATGCCCGCACACATGGATCGAACGTCCAGAACATCCGATGGAAAATTTTTTTTGCCGGCTGTAACTGGTCATCCGGGCCGTAATATGGACTTGTCTGCAACTCAATCACAGTCCCCGGTACGTACTCCTGCATAGCAGCTATCCAACCTTGAAGTTCGTTATACGACGAATCGTAATTCCCATACAGTTGCTCCATCGCCATCTGTTTAGCTATCCATGTCTTCCAATATAAGACTCGATACTGGAATCGTGCTTGCATTTTCGCAATGAGTACCGAAACTTTAATGGTCGGTATATCCTTCACCATTGGCATGATACACGTACAAATAGTTTTCGAATCAAGTTTTCTATGATCTTCTGTCATACGTGTTGATGTGCATGTATGAGGACCAACAAATTTTCGTATCTCTCACATCTGAGAACTTCTAATGAATGCAGCTCGTAAACGCCAATTGCAGCCTTCTGCTGCCTTCCAACACTCCCCAACATATATTGTCGGAGTAGACACGGAGACTTTATAATCCACCGATATCTTCATGCTGTACCGTTTAATGGCATATACGAACTCTTCTTTGCAGCTGAATCTCTGGCCTATGAATAACTCATCATCATCAGATGTTACGGCCAGCCCGTGAGAATGAACTATTTCAGGGTACTCCGAAAACTCAGCTATATACACTGCGTCGGGGTCTATGAGCGACATGTGTGGCCTAGGATTATTGTGTATCACAATACGCCGCATCTACTCCCCGACCGAAGAACCGTTAATGCCTTCATCGTTGTTGACATCTTCATCGTCAATATCATCAGGTACGTCGTCCACATCGGGATCAGCGTCACTATCGACTTCTTCATCCCAATGATCGCCACCACCTTCTTCTTCGCTGGCACCTTCTTCTTCACCACCAACCATGTCAACATCGGGTGTAATATTCAGGTCGATACCCATCCTACCCATAGTTGATTCACTATCAACGTATGATATTGGAGCCACCATCCGCGGTTCTTCAAATTTCTTTCTTCATCAGATGCATTAACATCTTCATTTTGCTCCATACCGACTAACTCAGCAAATAAGTGAATCGGTGCATTCTTCTCACTCCCATTCCCACAGTAGAGCTGACCATTGTCTCCACGTCTTTGTCGTCTACAAGTTCCATTTCGACGAATTTGACCGGATTTGTCGAAACTAGAAACTTGTAAAAAAATTTTGATACCCTTCTCCCACAACGTCTATGAATTTTTGCATTAATCATTGCCTTCATTTCATCGAACGATACATTTCTATTAAATCTCATTGGTATTTGTTGCCGACATTCAAATACACATCCAACACTTGTTGTCAAGATGACTCCGTCGAAATAAATGCATACAAGAAACTTAGCATCCATCTTCAATATTTAATCTGTCAAAAAAATAAAATCTCATAAAAATTCTCGAACGGTAACTAAATTACTTAAAAAATGTTAATGTTTAACCACTAATCCTTATAACTAACACACTAATAATATTAATAATTTTATACGAAAAATAATACACACTAAAATTATTAATTTGGTAAATAAAAATAATAAGTAACCATAATAATAATACTAGTTTTTGCTAACAATAATATTACTAAGTTACATCTTAATACATTATGCTAACTAATACTATTATTTTGAGTTTTATTAATCTTAATAACTAAACTAAAACAAAAAATATTACAAAATATACAAAATAATAACAACAATATAATCAAAAAAATTTTAAAAAAATACCTTCTTTTTCTCTCCTTTTCTCTTCTTTTCCGCAGCAACTCTTATTCTTATTTTTTTTTTGATTTTTCTCCCTTCAGCTGGACAGATCTCGGATTTATAATACGAATAGTGCCGCCAATCAATATGGCACCATTGGTGCCGCCAATGGCATTGGCACCATTGGTACCGCCAATGGTTTTGGCACCTTGACCAAGGTACCGTCACATCGGTCATATTTTTTTTGCAGGTTTTTTTGTTTTTTTGATATATTTTGGTAAATAAAAAAATATATTTTGGTAAATAAAAAAAGTTATAATATTTTGGTAAATTTTTATTTTTTTATAATATTTTTGTAAAAAACCCGGGAAAGTATCTATAATTTTTTTAAAAACTGAATATATTTTAATATACAAATTAAATAAATAATTAAATAAAGGGGAGGACAATGATCCCTAATTACATCACCAGCCTATGATTAATATCTACCTCCATTTTAAATTTCCCGCTGTCACTAATTAATTGAAATGTTCAACTAAATATTGTACAAACCATCTATATAAATATCAATTTAGTCTTAATTGAGTGTGTTAAAATACATTATCTTTTCATTTATAGGTGAGAAGAACTACTGGTAATTCTAAATATTATTTTGAAAAAATTTAATCAAAACTTATAATAAGATTCATCGATTTTACTTTTTTTTCTCAACTGCTTTTTACTATTCTAAATTTAAATTAATGTCAAATTTAATTAAGAATGATATCTATAAAACCATTTTGATATTATAAGTAAAATTGATCCTTCACGACAAAGTTGAGAATTAATATATTCTCAACATTTAGTTTATGAACTTGTAATTTTTCTCATCTTAGGCCTTGAACTTTTTCTTTTCACATTAATCTTGAAATTAGACAACTTTTTTCAATTTCAGTCCATGTAATGACGTGGCCTAAAAATATTTTTTATTAAAAATAGATGGTGATAAGCCATAACCTTAGAATGCCATATCATCACAAGGATCAAAATTGAGAAAAATTGTCAAGATATATGATTAATGTGAGCTAAAAAAAAATTCAGGGATCAAAATGAGAAAAGTTGTCAAGTTTAGAGACTAAGGGCGTGTTTGGGAGGGATTTCACTTGTATCAAGGTTTTTAAATTTCCAAAAATAAATTTACTTATTTTAAGTGAATATATTGGATATTTTCCAACATTGTAAGTAATTTTAAAAGAGATTTCAATAGCTCAATTCCTTTTCAAAATTCCATAGAATTTTATTTGGTTTAATACACATTACCTCTATGAGATAAAACAACTTAAACTTCAAATTTCATTTTTATTTAATTCTAATAATTCATATTTTTTTACAAATATGATGATGTCACGTTGAATATTTTTAAGTTTTTTATTTTAATATAATTATTCTTTTTTATAACTCCTTTTTTTTTCAAGATATCTACCAGAACGAGTCCAATAACTAATCCTCTACATTTTGTAAGCCTATTAAGGGATAGTTGCTGGCCACAAATTTTAAAACTGCTCCATACTCAAGACAAACATTTATCCAAATAAAGCAAATACAAATGCTAACATTTTAAAAATCTCAAAAATTTAAAAATTCTTCATCTAAATACAAAATGTTTCTTTATACCATTTAGTAAATAGGTTGATAGTAAAAAAGAAAAGAAATAGTTTTAGCATTTTATTTATAATCTATATAAAAGCATGGATTTAAAGAAATTTTGAACAAACAAAATTAAATTTTATTATTTATTATATTACAACATTAACATTTAAAAATAACTTTTAAATGAAATCATAATATATTAATTTTGTAATTTTATGATAATATTAATCAAACAATAATAATAAAACAAATTCCAACTCTTATAGCGAGCCATTCTTTATTAGTAATAAATTTGATTTTATTTTAATTAATTTATACTTATATACCAATTAAAACTAAATTCAGCGATGCATTACCATCCAACACTTTCATGTAACATCTTAAAAATCAAAATTTAATATTATTTACTACAATTTATAATTTAAAATTATATATTGAAGAGACGGAAGATCAATTGAAACAATGATGAAGTAATTTTATATATTTATATTCTAAAATAAATTTTATTCAATTTTTAACATTTATTTTGAATTTTAGAAAATTAAAATTTAAGTTGTGAAGGATAAAGTTGAGCAAGCCAATGTTTATTGAAAATGATAATGAGGATAATAGATTTAGGATAAGTTTGGATGGACGATTGGTTGCGGTGCGGTGCGTTTACTTTTTGTCTCACGCTACACTATCGTTACAGTATCTAATCTCACCGCCACCGTTGTTTTTACATTAACCGCAGGTAAACGCACCGTCCGTCCAAACTCATCCTTAAAAAATATCAAGATCGAAAATGATGATAATGATAAATTATTCAAATTTATTTTAAATTATTTTTTAGAAAATTTATTTTATTAAATTAAAGTTAAATAGCTAAAATCCAACAAAAAAGGACAAGATATTTCTTTTGGGCAACTAGTGTTGGTAAAGGCCTAAAGATAGTGAAAAACAGCCATGGGGTATTGACTGTATGGACTTATTGGTGAGGGTCACATCACGAATGGTAATGAGCTGACGTCAGGCTTTTAGGGGAAATACCCTCATGAGAGCACATAAATGAGTTTTGAAGATGTATCCTGCACCCTTAATTTGTTTAGCTACTAAAAGGGAATTGGTGAATCCAGGTTAAATATTTAAATTTAAAATCGAACAAAGCAGCAAGTAGTATGCCAATCTCTTTGCCACATGACTCGGAGAGGGATCATTAGGTAGGTCCAAATCGAAATAGGTTGGATAGTCATAGAACCTGGATTTAAGAATCTTGCAAATTAAGGGTCATTATAATGACTTGTCTACCAATTAAGCACCAAGAGTCTTCCAAAGCTTCATCTCCTGCTGTACCATTGAAACAAAGAACAAAAGATCAAAAATACAGTTTGGGTAGCTTTGATGGGGGATCAATCTATCATCTTTTGATTTGGTTTTCAGACTTCTTCCCTCAGCATTTCCAGAGATCGTATAAAATTCCGAATTGTGATCACTCTAAATACTCTCTCGAAGCAGTAATCTTAGGGTATCGAAACTCCCCCGAAACAACAGCAATAATTAACACAGAAATCAAACGCAACTTCACTAATAAATCAATAACCGATGATACATATATCAATCAAACGAAATTTAGACTAACCCTAATTCAAATGATAACCCACCAAATATATCCTTTTTCCCAAACTAGAAATTACATTCTTCTATAAGGAAATTAAAAAAAAAAACTGAAAAGAGTTGATAGACGAAAACCCAGACACACCTTTGCATTCTAAACCAAGCAAATCAACAAATCTAAGACCCAAGTTACGCTATACAGCATAAAGAACATGATTTGAAAAGCTAAAACCTACTCCTGTTTCGATCTTTCCCCTTGAAAAAATAAGGGATGATCGAAATATAAGAGAGAACCCAAACGATGAAAACGAGAAACTGACACGAATTAATTTCTGGGTATGACTACAAATCGAGCCTTAATATCCTCCTTAAGTCGCTCGTGGCGTCGTCGTTCTTTACGGTAACGCTGATCTTCTTGGTGCAAAACACCGGCATCGGGACGGAACTCGGAGGCGGCGAGGTTATAAAGGCCGACCCAGCATAAAAAGAGGCTGGGACGACCTTCTTATTGTTGTTTGACTTGGTCAGTCGGATCTGGGTCGGAACGGAACCGGGATCAGGACCCAAACGGTTAGTGGAACCCAGATCTACAACGTCAATGTTTTCCTTTTCGAACCTGACGGACTTCTCCGGCGTCGGTTTTTTTAGAACCTCACCGCGTTTGAGGATCTTAACTTGACCCATCACGAGATCTTTAGGCGGTACCTTGGGGCCGGCGGACTGGGAAGGAGGGGAGGTGGTAGGAGACCGAGTTTTACGGTTTGGGTGTGACCGATTCGATCGGTTCGGGTTAAGGCAAAGACTATTTCGTTGTTTCATGGGATTTGGTAGCTTTAAACAATCGTCTGGTTTTAGAACTGCAACACCCATAGCTGAAAAAGAAGAAATTTATATTATATGAACAATCAAGAGAATTGAAAAGCTTTGGAAATGAAATTGGGAGAGGATTTTTAGACGAAATTTAAGAAAGAAGACTCAAATAAAGCGAAATTAAATATTTATCAATAAGAGGAGAAAATCTTGCATTTCATGAGATAAAAGGAAATGAAACATGTAATGCGATTAGGGTTAGAAGGAAAGAGGGATTTTTATAGGAGAAGCAAAATTAAAATTAAATTATTTGCTTTTAATGGCGGTTTAAAAGCCACTCTCATCATGGCGGTGTTGCAACTTTTTTTTAATAATATAATCTATAAAATCTTCCAACTTTATTAAAAACAATTATTTCAGTCCCTTTTAATCATTACCCTATTTTTTTTAAAAACTTTAATCACTGTAAAATAATAAGAATTTATCATTTATTAATTTTGTTAAGACAATCATGTCAACCATTAATTATTTTTACTTTAAAATTTTCAAATTGTCGTAAATATCTTATTAAATGAATTTTTACTTTTAAGATAAGTAAAGCATACAAAGTTGTATTTACTTTACTCTTTTTATCTATCAGGAGATTACAATTTTTACTCTATGTTTCAATCTTTTTTTTTCAGTTTTCAGTATAAGTAAATAGCACAATCGTGGCTAGGGAACTATACTATTGACCTACCCAATTTTATTTTAGAAAATTTCGAGATCAATGATTAGACCATGCAAATTAGAAATAATTTTTCTTGGATAAAAAAGGAGATTACTTGATCCATTTACGTATTGCTCATGATCTATATAATAAACGAGGCTTCCTTTTCAAATCCATATCCCATTTTTGTGCAACAAGGATATGAAAATCCATGAGAAGCAACTGGGTGTATTGTATATGCTAATTGCCATTTAACGAATAAACTTGAGGATATTGAGGTTCCACAAGTAGTATTTCCTGATACTGTATCCACCAAGATATAGATAAGTTCTTTATATACTTTAAATTCTAATAGTCATTAGGAGTAGAGTTCTATTTCATTTATACTTTTTATGTCTATAAATATAGACTTTGGAGAAGCATTGTAGATTATTCCGATTAATCAATAAAATATGCTCTCTTTTACTCACTCATTTTCTTTATTCTTTACTCTCACTATTTATTTTATAACAAAAATAATATGTAAAATTTATTTTCAAAAAATAAAATTATAAAAATGTAGCAAAAATATTTTCTAATTTTTAAAAATTAATTAAGTGCTAACGTAGATGTCATTTCAAGAAAGTTAATGATTAATTTTTTCATTTATATTTGGGGTGATTTGACAAATAAAATAAGTTTAAGGGATAACGGAGGTAATAATTAAATTAATGGCTAAAATGTCCTTTTGTAAAATCGGAGGCAGATAGATCATTATGCCTATTTTTTAACACATACATTGATTGTCTCTTTGTAACTATACTATTAGGTAAATTATGGAAATATCTTTTGTAATTAAAAATAATAAAATGCACCTACATTGAGGTTTGAACTCACACTAATAAGATTAGTAAAACCTTAAAATTATCGGTCTACCGAAATTCATTTTAATGTTTTTATTTTAATATACACAATTTATTACTTTCATCGGTCGTATATCTAATTTACTCACAATTTAATCTAATTTTTTCTATTTTAATATTGTAAATATTTAATATTTTGTTATGATTAATTAGTTTCAAACCATATATTTCATTATTTATTGTACGTTATTTTCAAACACATTTCTATATTTTAAATATGTAATTTCCACATTCATATATGTGTAATAGGATTTATAGTTTTTTAATATATATTAATTTTTCTTCTTGAAACTCTAATTAAATTCAAAACTGAGCAATTTATAAGATTTCAACAAAAGGTATTGAATTTTTACTATTCAACTTAATACATTAGTATATATTTATTTTATTATTTCTTTAATTAAAATGCTCGTGTTTTAATTCTTAAAATATATAATTTATGTTTTAAATGCATAATGTGATATATGTATTTTGATTTTAATGCAATATTATATATTAAAATTTTATTTTAATTAAAATTTTCAAAATAGCTAACACTATTAATTATACAATGCACAAATAATTAAATTTAGTCGAGATAAAAATAACTCCATTCATTTATATTTCCAAATGTAACTAAAACCAAAATTTCATATTAAATAATGGTATAAAATTAAAGTTTACATATCATATAAATTTTTTAGAGTTTTGCTTTTAGGATACAAATCTTTATGCAACAAATATAGCCAATGAGCATCAGATTGTTCGCAAAAATTGAAGTACTGAAATCTTGAGTGTCCATGTTTGAGTCTCGTAATGCGAAAATATCATGTCATGTGTAAGTTATTTCTTAGATTTTTTTTTTTTTTTTTTTTGGTTTATGGTGAGATATATTTCAATTTTCTATATGGTTTGTGCTCTACACTAAATTAATTATAGTTTTTTTATAGAAAATTAATTATAATTATAGTTGCTTAAATATGTATTATTTGTGATCATATCATAATTCTATTTTGAAGAAAAAAATTAAATTGAAAAACTCGTTACTTTGATCCTTCGGGCTACCAGACTCCTCTACAAGTTTATATTATCGTCAAATTGAGTATAGGCTTTGTTTTCTAACTTGCATATAATTTGAGTTTTGAGAGGTGATGGGTTGATTAAGTTGGAGCACCTTGTTAGAATTTGCAATCACCTACCAAGAAGATGATTGTAATTTGCCACCTCAATCTATAACATGTAGGTCGTTGGGTGGGAGGCATGGTACCACTTGATCTAAGTATGGTCCATCTTGATGAGGTGTGTCCGTCTTTGTGAACTCATCATCTCTCAAGACACTTAGACTCTCTATAGAGTTTGGAGACAAAACCCCTATTTGTTCCAAAAACAATACCTACTTATTCAGAGAGTTTGACGGCTTCAAGAGATCAAAAGGTAGTTAGTACCGCACTAGTAGGCATGCCATTTTTCTACTGGAACTGTTTTGTACAAGTACTGGTCTGTTTTGGTATATCGTTTCAAGTTTATCAATATTTAGGAAAAATATTTAATATATAAAATGAAATAAATGAAATAATTTCAAATATAGAAATATTAATCAATTATATTAATTATCAATAAACTTCACCAATAAAATTTATTCATTCAATAAATATAAATTAAATAAGAAAAAATTATCTCACACATTAAACAACAAAATTATCTACAATATAATTCAAAAATCTACAGAAAGATCATCCCTTAATATATAAAATGGACATTTAATTAAAACATATATGTAACGTTGAGCAAAACTTTTAGAGATTTCTCATTTTATTTATTTATTTTGTTTGTTCGATAAATTCTTTAATCTTTTATTATTTATTAATTTTCTACTTTACTTTAGTTGAAGTTTAAATTTTAAAGTTAGTATAATAAAATAAATAAAATCGATAAAATAATATTTTTATATAATTTTAATATTATTCATGCATTAGTTGGCATATAATATTTTAGTTGGTGTAATCGTAATTAAATATAACAAACAAGTAAAACCGGCATAGACCAAAATTTTTACCGATACAAAAAAATATCTATTTCAAATTATTATTAAAATAATACGTACCGATTGATACAATCGAAATCGATGGAAACGAGTACATTAATCAAAATCCCTTGACCAAAATAAATTATAGCATTAATTACTTTTCACGAAAATTCTAAATAAAAATAATTGTGGATTATTTATTCACTTTATTCTCACTTATCATAAAAAAAATTAATTGTGCATTAAAATGTTTGGCACAATTTTAAGATTTTGTTTTGGAATTTAGCTAGTAAGTGGTAATGGGCATGACCAATAAGGCGTTTTATAATAAAGGCAAAATTAAACTATTCAAGATTTTTTGGGGCGTGTTATTCACGGATTAGAAGGCGCGTAGACAGTAGTAGATGGAGGAGAGAGCCCACAAAGACCTCGGTTGGTATCTGACGTGGGTTTGGAACAACTCGGTGGCATAATTATCCACCCACCTTAATAGTTTACCCCTGTACTTTTCTTTATTTACGGAAACACCCTGACTTTGGTTCCCGTGGCCGGGCTGGGTGACACGGTCAACCCTTTGACGCTTGCTTCGCTTGTGATTACACACCACGCATTGGCAAAGTCGAGAGGCTACTTTGATTGAGTCAAGTTTAATCCACTTGAAAAAAAAAATGTTTTTCAGAATCATTACATGAGTTTGAGAATTTAATCGATATTAAAAAAATTAATTGATAAAAATCAGATTTAAGTTAGAATAAATATTTAAATTTATTAAATTGTTATAAAATAAGGAGAGAGTGGAGAATAAAGAACTAAGAAAAAATGAAAGTAATAGAGAATATACTTTATTAATCAAAATGGGTGATTACAATGCTTCATCAGAGTCTCTATTTTAGGCATAAGAAGTATAAAAGAAATAGAGATCTAACTCTAATAACTATTAGAATTTAAAGTATATTAAAACTTTATATTGATTATGATAGACATCCACTTAATAAGATATAACACTCCCCATTGGATGTCCATTGGTAAATAACGTGCATCGTTAAAACCTTATTAGGAAAAACCTTGTGGGATAAAAACTTAATGAAAGAAAAAGAGTACACAATCTATAATACGCAAAATATGCTGCCTCATTAAAAACCTTACCAGGAAAACCAATGGGACAAAACCTCAGTTAAGAGAAAAAAAGTGCAACACGTATTTATTCCCTCTCATGAAAACATCACATATTTTCTTATATTCTACGTATTCAATCTTGAATACTAGTTTTTCAAATGACTATTTTAATGTATTCGATAAGCATTTATATTACCATTCTTATAAAAGTCATGAGTGAGGGAAATTTGGGGAAATATATTTTGATCTCTTTAGGAGTTTCAATAATAATCATAGCAAACTTTAATCATGATCCTTCTATAAAAACACAAATAGGTATTTTGGATCATTTTATAATCCTCCTTCAATTACTCAAATTTACCACATATGTTCAAATTATTTCAATTCATGTAAATGAACAATTTCTCAAGAATTTCAATATCCTTCTAGCATCCTAAATCCTTCAAGGATTTTAATATAAACTTTATTATGTAGTAATTCATAAAAGGTTGTAACAATAACCATTAGACGCAAGTTAAATCTTTTATGAATTGTCAATTTAATAATATATCTAAAGGTTATTGCATCCACCACAAAAGAATATTATATCTTTTCATAATCAATGCCAGGACTTAGCGAAAAATTTTATATTTTTATTTTGCTTTTGCAAAACTACTTCAATTGCACCCTTATTGGCTTTATACCTTTAGATATTTAGACTACTGGTCCAAAAACTCCACGAATTTAACTTGAGTTGTGTCTTTCTATTTTGATCAATTTATTCCATATCTATATTTCTCAATAGATTTATTCAAGATCCTCCTTTTATTTCATTATTTCAATAATAATATTGCATGCAAAATCATTGTAGACCATTTTTATTATTCGGTTCCACATTTTCTCTAATTGGCATAACTTATCGAGATCTCTTATTTTCATTATTTCAAAATTTAGTTTCAGGTACCTGAACCTCTTCTGAAGTTTTACTTATTAGTTATGTCTTGAGCCTTTTCTGGAGCACCCGCCTCCACTATATGACCATCTAGAAGAATTTTTATCTTTGGAACCAATCAATCTATTATTTATTCTAACTGATTGTCCTACTGAGACTTTGATTCAAATTAAAATATTAGATGATATATAACACTTGGTTATTCTCATTAAGTTTGTAAATACATCTAACAGTTAACTTGTAATGAGTTATCCTTACTGAACTTCTGGTTCAAATTATTCTCCCCCTAACTCATTACAAGTTATTATTTCTCTCCCCCTAATATCGGGAAAACTATAGAATCAAAATTATAATCACAAATAATGCCATAATTGAATCTCGAATACATTCAAAACATCTAATAATATAAAGAAACTTGTAATTAGTATATATTCCCAACTTTCTTTGAGGATTCGCCCATCTTTGTGCATTGTGGTGGAGCAATTGGAACATATACGCACATACAAAAATTCAAAGATAAGAAATATTTAACTATTGATCAAAAACCAATTGTCATGGGGAGTATTTATAACTTATTGGCTCGATGCGTACAACACGTAAATCAATATAACCTCATGCTGAAATAGGAAGTTTAGTTCTCATAAGTAATGGTTTAGACATTATCAGAGGCGTTCAATCAATAATTTCTCTAAACCATTATGCGCAAACTTTTACAAAAGTTTTTCAAACTCAATCAATAAAAGATTGAGATATAGACTTATCAGTATTAGCAAGATGAACTGTCTAAATTGCATGATCTGAAATTAATTATTTAAACAAGCAATCTTGCAAACGGCAGGTTGCAAATTGATAATACAAATGTGATTATTTTGTAGATGTATCTACCAAAATCATATAATATCAAACCATCCACATGGTGGATGAATGGACCCATATTCGTTTCAGAAATGCGAGACATTAAATCTCAACTTTAGCTAGTGAGTTTCTAATAATCAATTTTCATTGAGAACAAACAACATATGAGAATTCTTTTAAATTAAAGAATCTTCTAGTTCTTTAATAATTGTCCATATGAATTCTTAATTAATTTTAGCATCATACATGATCCAAGATGGTCTAACTGATCACGCCAAGTAGTAAATGTATTTGTATAAATAAACTTCTGGTTTACTTTAACTTGTGTTTCAATTGTACTAAATTGTAATAAATTAATAATTTTACTATCATTCCTTTTACTTTGTATCCACATATAAGTGCTATTATGACATTTACTAGTAGAAATGTCTAAATCAATGTGGATATTATAATCTCACTAAGTCAACAAAATAAATATAATTTCCAAACAATTATATGCAATATTCGCCTGTGGAATACGCCAAAATCTTCAAATATGTAATTTTTTTGCAACTTCAGTGCATCCAACCATAACAAACTTTAGATAGAATTATCATATTTTACTGCTCATAAATAGATCTTTCATAGTAAAAAATTTGCTTCCAACCCTTTAATGGGGATGATGACAAAATCATATCACAAATATTATAAAATAAATATAAATTAATAACCCAATCCTCTCTTTTCATCCTTTCAAAATAGATATTTATAGCAATAGTGATTCATATGAAATATAATATTTTCCTCATTCACAATCTCAATATAAGAACAATTATAAATATATTTTAAAACCAATGGATTAATCATCAAAATACATTAATATATTAGCTCTTCCGAGCTTTACCTAATTTTGTACTACCAACTATTGGAATAATATTTATTTGTTTTAATACCAAATAAGATAAATATTTTCTATATGTAATGATAGAATTCATTACTACACTCTCATATCCTTCCTCAAAGAATATTAATAGAAACAAAATATTTGGGCAAACACCACATATATGACCAATAATCTTTCATATCACATTGATAACATAAGTTATCTTTACCTTTTAAAGAGTTATCTTGAGAACTCTCATTGTTCTCTTATTTATTACTATGTTCCCACTTTTAGTGCTCCATGATTATATCTTTTATTTTTTTATGTTTGCATTCACTTCAAGGAATGTAACAAATCTAGTAGGGCAGACTTCTAAACACCTCTATTGATTTTTTATTTCATAATCACCATCGTAAACATACGTGGATTTTAAATCAGAATCTATCCATTCATATTGTCATGATTAGTCTCCAATTATAATAAACATGATATAATAAATAAAATATATCTGAAGATCTTTAACATCATCGTCATCACCATGATCCATTATGAGATTGAATCTTTCAACATCCTGAAGATGAAGTTGTAAGGGTGAAAGTTTAAAATGAAAGAGGAATTGGATTTGGGGGATGACTTCGAAAGATTTTAAAAGAAAAAAAAAATAGAGAATCATCGTGCTAATGACGTGTTACAAAATAAAGAAAGATGGAGAGAATAAAGAACAAAGAAAATATGAAAGCAATAGAGAATGTACTTTATTTATCAAAAGGGGTGATTACAATGCTTCATCAGAGTCTCTATTTATAGGCATAAGAAGTATAAAAGAAGTAGAGATCTAATTCTAATAATTATTAGAATTTAAAGTACATTAAAACTTTATCTTGATCATGATGGACATCCACTTAATAAGATATTCATAACATAAATGAAATTTTATATTATTATTTATTTGTGTTTATAAAATTAGGGTTTGACAAATAATTCGATTGTTATAATACTGAAAAACTGAATTGTAGGTCCAACATATTCACCTTTGAATTTGATGAATGATCAATTGATATTAATTTAGGGTGCATTTGTTTTACTGAAAAATGTTTTTGCATTTTTGTGTTTGTTTCATGAAAAATAGCTTGTTTAAAGGAAAATGATTTAGAAGTCAATAAAAATAAGTCTCTTTTCTTGTAAATTTACTTACCCTTTTGAGAAACGTAAGTCATTTTTCAAAAATAACTCTTTTATGAGTAATTTTATTTTTATATAAAATTAAATTGAATCAAGTCTAATATTTTTATATTGGTAATAATTTTTATTTGATTTTTAAAATATTAAAATATTAATATCAAATATTATAATATTCAATATTATTTAAAATACATGTTAAATTATTTATATTTAATAATATAATTTATTATTAATAAAATTAATTATTTTAATAAATTATTTAATATTAAAGTTTTATTTTAATTATAAATTTTAGAAAATAAAAAATTATATTTTAAATAATATTCTTAATACATTATTGAAAAAATATTTATATCAATATTTTAATAATAAATATATATTACAGTTTATAATTTTTTAATAATAAATGTTTATAGTATAAAATATGAATATTTTAATTAAATAAATATAGTTATTTGTTTAAATCATGCTTAACTTTATTTTTCCTTCCAATTCAAATGTGTCACAATTCACTCTCATTTATGTAATATATATAATTTAAATTAAGTTTTAGTTATGCATTGTTTATTATTAAGTTTATATATGATATTAATTATTATAGAATATTAATGTATTATAAAATAAATTTTGATTGTCAAAAGGAAATGCTACTAAAATATTTTGTAACAACTACATTTATGTTGTGTTTATTTCAATGAAAAAACTTTAAAAATATGATTTCAAGAAAATTTACCAAACAACGAAAATATCTTACACATAATCATCTAAACACTAGAAAATATCGGTTTTCCGAAAATCAATTCTTTTTCAGAAATCATTTTTTGGAAGTTGTTTTCAGTGAAGCAAACACAACCTTAATTAAAATATGATTTAATTTGTAATTCTCTTGGTTTATAAATAGTGCCCAATCTTTTTAAGTATCTTAGAGTTCCCCTCTTTCATAGTCATGTCAAGCACAGTACTATTGATTTTATCCTAAAGAAGGTTTGAGAGCATCTAAGTGGTTAGGACTAGACCTATCCATGGGCCGGGCCGGGCCGGGTTCGGGCCGGGCCCACAAAAAAATTTCAGCCCATTCACTAGGCCCGGGCCTACCCGCCCAAAATATGGGCACGAGATTTTGCCTGAGCCCGCCCGAAGAAAAATATGGGGCTGAGAGCTACCTTACCGGCCCGTTTTTAATTAAAATTAAAATTATTTTTTTAATAAAATTAAAACTAATTGTTATTAAAATTAATTGTTAGTAAAATTATCAAATTATTAATTGTTAATTGTATTAATTGTTGTAATAAAATCTAACATTTGATTAGTAAATTTATCAAATTATTAATTGTATTAATTGTTGTAATAAAATCTAACATTTGATTAGTAAATTTATCAAATTATTAATTGTATTAATTGTTGTAACAAAATCTAACATTTGATTAGTAAAACAAACTTGATGTTTTATTATTATTATTTTGTAACACTAGTCAAGGAAATGAAAGTAAATAAACTTAAAATAAAAACTATTATATTTTAAAATAAAATATATATATTTAAAATTTTTCGGGCAGTAGTCTGCCAAAAAAATCTTGCGAGGTCTGCCCATTTTTAAATGGGCCTAAAATTTTACCCAAGCCCATATTTCGGGCTTATATTTTTACCCAAACCCTCCCATATTTCGGGCGGGCCGTCGGGCCAGGCCGGGCCGCCCGGCCCATGGACAGGTCTAGTTAGGACGTGAAGCTACTTTCGATGGTAAGGAGAGTTACTCTGGCGAGAGCAGATTTACTTTTGATTCAAAATTATTTTATTCAAACTGCTTAAATCTGTTTAAATATTTTTCTGGTGATTGAAAGGTTAGTTCAACAGTTCATATGGGGTACTACAAGTATGGATAGAAAATATCCCTTGTTAATTGGAGGTTATGTTGCCAACTAATTGATCGATGGGGATTCATCTTAAGAAGGTTATGTGATCAGAACACCTCTTTTCCTTTGAAAGTGGGATTTAACTTGTTGAATAATGGAGATGCTCTGTGAGTAAGGATAATGTGCGGTAAATATAGAATGGGGGATGGATGCCTAGAGTCTATTTCAAGGTCGAACTAGTCTTTTGTTGGAATTTGGTGCCTTTAGTATAGTTGTTTCGTCATTATGCTTGTAATTTTTTGAACAGTTTAATTAATAAAATCCCATAGTTAAAATTATTATCTTTTGTATATTTTTCCTTAATAATTTTTTTTGTATGAAAAGCAAAATGTATAAGTAAATATTGACTCATTGAAGACCTAACTCTTAATTAATATTAAGTTACATTGTGTGACCAGATCATGATTTGAAAAGACAACTTATATTAGTAGGTAATCTAAATAAACCTTAATATGAAGAATCAAAACTGAGCAAATTGATTCAAGAGACTATTATGTTGTCTATCAAGTCCAATTCGGGAGATACTTTATTTTGGGTATCAAAGCGGATGACTCCAAGAAAAATAGAGACATATATGCGATTGTCTAGATTGACAATGCATTGGATAGGACCCGAGTTGAATTCATCCTCAATGGATCTATTCACTTGTGACATTCATGATGTGACTTATCTCAATTTTGAATAAGTAATTGACTATGTTTATATAACTCATATACTTTGATATATATTAAAAGATTGAGTTCATCCTGAATCCGTTTACGGATTTATTCACTTGTGACATTCATGGTGTGACTTATCTCAATTTTGAGTAAGTAATTGACTATGTTTATGTAACTCGTATACTTTGATATATTAAAAGCTTGAGTTAAATTGGTAATAGAGTTGAAAGTTGGTATGTTTGATATACGACTTATGTATGACATAACTTTACTTACAATGGTGAAATTTATAGCCTGATAAAGGGTAATAATATCATCTCATTGGCATTACATGGTTTATGAAAAAGAAATGTGACAACGAGTCATTTTTCTAAAACAAATGATTTTATTACTATTTGTTAGTAATAAACTTTTTCATGGTAAAAAATGTAATGATTACTATGAGATAAAATAGGATCATATTGATCTGCCGTAATTTGATATGTCAAATTAGGCTCTCCATTACACTTGATGAGCTTATTCTCGAGCAATTTGAAGGTATTTTACGTGTTTTTACTTAGTTTTAGTTCCTTTCTTTAATAAGTGAATTAGTGTGTTTTATGTTACTTTTGAGACCCGAATTGGCCAAATGCGCCATAAGGATCTTAATGGTTGATTGAGTGTTGTAGGGAGTTAATAGTGGTTCGGACATGAACAAAAATATCACTTAAAAGGGGGTATCATGATATCGAAGCATGAAAGTCGTGATACCCTAAATAGTGCTGAAATGAAGAGGATTGAGGCCATCTACAGTGGTATCGCGATACCAGCTATAGGTATCGTGATACCTAACCTTCTAAGACTCCCTCATTTCAAGACTGATGTGAGTATCACAATACTAAACCATGGGTATAACGATACCTGACGAGAGGAGACAAAAAATGATTACAAGGGTAGTCCTTGTCCAACTTTAACACCAATCAAATTTAGACGTTGAGGGGCATTTTGGTCACAAAAATTGGGTTGTAATAAGATTAAAAGCCACTTTTGGTTGAGAACTAAAAGGGGTGCTTTAGCTTTTAGGTTTTCTTTCATATTTTTAGCTTAGGTTTAAAGTAGTTTTCTTCACCATATTTTTAGGGTTTTAGTTAGAGTTTTTCCTGGTTTTTCCTAGTGTTAATGGTAGTTAATTAAGTTAGTTACCACTGTAGCTAGGATTTATTTGCTTGTTTAGTACCTTAAACTCATTGTATTTTCAGTTTAATCCTTAGTATTAGTAGAACTAAGTTTTATTTTAGTTTCATCATTAAAAATATGATTTTTAAGTGTTCTTTTACATTTCCTTTGCTGCCATTTTCATTACTTTAAGTTTTCCCAGTAAAAGCCCAAGCTTTCTTATTTTTATTGAGTTTACCATCTATGCATATATTGCAACACGTCTACACCTGATCCGCTCGTCGGGACCGAGCACTGGAATGTTACATTCGTTGCCAAAGCAACTTTATAGAAATTCAGTTCAAATACTCTTGCTAATCAAGTTAATAGAAAAATTTGTAGTTAGTATTAAGTTTATAAATTACATTCCAAGCTCTAATCGAGTTTTTGTTAGCTCTATTTAAGTTTATTCCTCAAATCTTCCTCTATTCTACTTCTAGCAAAGAATGATCCTTTTCACTAAAAATTAATTATCTTTTAGTAAATGTCTCATAATATATTTTAGTTTGTTTTCCTTGAAAATAGACTCATTAAGCTTTTATTCATAAAATTTCATCACCTAAATTTTTTGAAAATTTATTATGATTTTTCAAAGTTAGACTAGGGATCCCAAATCATTCGACCTAGTCTTACAAAAGTTATTATATCTCATAATATAAAATTCCATTGTTTACACAGTTTCTTCTATGCCAAACTAGACTCAATAAGCCTTAATTACATATTTGATTCAACTTATAATTCAATTTCTACAAATTTTGGTGAATTTTAAAATTGAACCATTGTTCTATCCATAAACCTGCTTTTATTTGTTTTAGTGATAATGTTATTTATTTATTTATTCTTTGCATTAACTTTCATTTAACCATACATAGTCATTATAGTTTTGATTATTATTCAATTTAGTCATTTATATTTATATATTAATTTCATATTCATTTCGTACCTTGAAGCTTCTCATAATACAAATCATATTTTTCTCTTTCATTTGAAATTTGATGTTCCTATACATCATACTTCATAAATTACTTTCCACCTCTACCATTTCAATTAAAATTTCACATATCATGCATTTTGGTTATAACATTTTAACACAACTCATAAAAATAAAAGTAAAGTTAATATGAAAACTTGCCTCTTTTGGCAAGAATGCCTTCTCTTATGCTTTTCTTCCATTTCTTTCTCAACTTCATCACTATCCTTCTCTTCTCTTTTAATTTTCTTCACTTAAATTTACTAGTTTCTTGCTTCTAAATTATGGAACTTACTCTTTAGGATCTCTACTTTATCTTTCTTCTTTGTTGCCTATGGAAATTTCCAAGAATTTTGGGTGAAATAGATTTCATAACAAAGGACTAAATTGTAAAGAAATCAAAGTTTATCTCTTCCTCCATTCTTCGTCAGGTTGGAAAGATAAAGAGGTTTTCTTCATCTTTCCTCCCTTTTATATCAATTTTTTTAATTAAAATATTAATAAATATCTAATTAAATTATATTAATATAATATTTTTTATTTAAAAAAATCACAAAATATCACCAACATAATCATTACATTCTAGAATTATCTCTTTTCTAATTGACCATTTTACCCTTTATGATCTTTCAAAATTTCATCCTTGAATCATCACTTAATTGGGTAAAATTACAATTTAGTCCTCCTATTTCTTCCACTTATTCAATTTGGCCTTTATTAATCCATTTCCTTATTTTCTAGACCCTTTCAACCTTAAAATATTTACACTATTGACCTTTCAACTTTTCCATATTTATACTTTAAGCCCTCACATGTTAAATATTTACACTTAGACCACACAACTTTTCATATTTCTATGATTTAGTCCCTAACTCAAATTAATATTTTACAACATACTTATTATTTTTATTTTTCTCTAACATCCCTTATTTTACATATATTGTGTGATTATTAGGTTTTGTTTGCTTGAATCTAGTTATGGGTAACTAAATCTGAACAACAAGACTTGAGGGTTGATTGTCAACAAGAGATAGAAGTCGAATAATTGAGTGAAGTGTTAAGCATTATTGGTGAAATATCTGATTCTATTAACACGATTGTGGAAGAGCCGTCATACTTTACGAACATTTTAGAAGAAATCCCACACCATGAACCAACTGAGGATGTGCCTTAACAAAGGAATATTCAAATGAGAGTGGAAGATGAGGTTGGGGTACCTTATTTTTCAAATGAAATTGAGTTTGTGATTTCGAAATTGATGGTTCCTTGGAAAGTGCAATGGAGTGGATTTGATTTTAGTGAGAAGTGGCTCCCAATGTACATATGAAAATGGTCTAAGTCGAGACAAGATTGGTATGTTCACTTGCGAAAAGAGGCCCTTATCAATTCGTTGATAAACAAATGAATAGTCAAAGTTTCTAGGTCATCGCGAAAGTTTCATTTCAAGGGTGTGACGGATCGCCCAAAAAACCATTCCTTAGATTTACCTTTATGCAGTTGGCACTTCTTTTGTAAATAATTAACTTTTTAAGCATAGACTCCATTTAATTTTCCTACTTAGTTTTAGGTTTAAATTTGTTGCATTTTGGATTTTTTGACTTTAGGGGGTTAGATTTTATGTTTAGAGGGAGTTAGGATAAAAAATTTGGGAAGTTTTGAGAAATGTATAGCGGTATCGCGATACCCCAAGAAATTTTAAGGGGATGCCAAAAAACCTTTGGATATCACGACATCGACCCTTGGTATTGCGATATCCTAAGCAGTTAAAAATAATTAAAATTTTAGCAAAACTCCTAGTGGTATCGTGATACTAAACCCT
Source organism: Gossypium raimondii (assembly GCF_025698545.1). NCBI lineage: Eukaryota > Viridiplantae > Streptophyta > Magnoliopsida > Malvales > Malvaceae > Gossypium > Gossypium raimondii. Next base: position 22,977,015 of record NC_068570.1, read on the forward strand.
TGGTATCGCGATCCCTGGGATAGTTTCAAAATTTGGGGGCCAAAAATTTCAAGGATATCGCGATACCTACCCTAGATATCGCGATACCCCTATCAGATTTTGCAAAATACCTTGTTTGGGTATTGCGACCCACGTGTTTCTCATATTAAAGCTCCCCAAACACCTTAACACACCCAAATTTCCTCATTTCTCAAATCCTAAATCCCCAAAACCCATTTACTTTTCATTTTTCTCTAAAGTTTCTTCTTAATCTCTTAATCTTTTAGTGGTTGCTTTGTGTTTTTGGTGTTTTCTTTGTTCTTTTCCAGATTTTTTTTTGCTTACTTTGGAAAAGGAACGACCTGGTTAGTTTTCATTATCAACAATCCTTTGAGGTTAAAAGTTCCAACTTACTCTTGTTGTTAAATTATTTTTTGGTTACTTTGCATGTTTGGTTGTTGTATGTGTGAGTTGTTAAGAACTTAGTTAGTGTTGATTTTTTGTTGTTGAAATTGTTGATTAATTAAGACTAGTTGGTTAGTACTTTGATTTCCTACTTGATTAAAGCTAGAGAAAATTCTCATTTCAATGCCACCTAGACAATCAAAATGGACTAGATCCCAACCAAAACCTCCTCCGCTACTTGAGATTGTTCCGAATAGATTTACATCAAAAGAGGCTGAAAACTTCTTGTTATCAATTTTAGGAGGACGCTCATCCTTTAACGTGAGTTTGAGCCGACCTCTTATCAACCGGAACCTCCTCCACCGCTGGAGATTGTTCCGAATATATTTACATAAAAAGGCTGAAAACTTCTTTTTATTGATTCAAGGGTGAATGTTCATACTTGAACGTGACTTTGACCCAACCTCTTCACTTTGCGAAGAAATTTAGGACTTAATTCGCTATCATAGGTGACAAGATTTTTGCCTTGTCCCGAAATCCACTGCAGTTATCTCGATTGTTTTAGAATTTTACACAAATTTAAAGTTTACCGACGATAACTGGGTGACAGTTCAGAAACAAGAGATAGACATCTACCTTACGCTATTAGAGAATATTATGGTGTTGCATTTTTATGATATAGACGACACTGAACTAATGGATTTACAATTTTATCATAATGTTGATATGAACATCATTCTCGCATATCTGACTAAAAAGAGAAGGAATGAAAACGGGAACAATATAAAAATTTTCCTCTATCTTTTAATCAACCTATAATGTTCCCACTTGCCAAGATGTGGATTTAGTTTATTTGCACTCGTGTTAGTCTTGTGCTTAACACTAACACGGTTAACGCTTTCGAGTTGTACTGTTGTTTTCGATTTTGCAGCGTCAACAAATTTATCTCAGGATATGGATTAATCGAGAAGTATATTAACACCCCAAACCTGGCCTAAACTTTATAGCCGAATTTGGAAATGTTACGAAGAAGAGTTATAAATTTGAACTTTCTTTTTCTAAAATCATCGTAGATCTTTGTTACTAAAAGAGTCCACTTGTTTAGATAAACGAGTTGTTATTCTTATTATTTAAATCCGTCAATTTTTTGCGTTTACATAACAAATCGAATAATTTGTAGTGGAAGTTCTTAATACGATATATTTTGGAAAATCGAGTTTGTTTTCTCGAAAATGGTTGATTATATAAAATAGTTGTTTTCGTGAAGTCATTTTATCAAACATCATGCTAGAAAATCGAAATTAAAATTCAAATTCAAAATGAAACCCAACAGTCCAAAGAGTCCATAATTTACAAAACTCTTAATCCAGAATTGTAAATAAGTTTAATTTAAGCAAAAGTGGTTTACGGAAGATTGGACGTAGCCGAGCTCCTGTCGCACCGACCCGCCTAAGTCTGAGGGTTACCTGAAATTATCAGACAAACATAAAGTGAGTTTTTATAACTCAATGTGTAACTCGCAAGAAATAGAATCTCAAATCCAGTTACATGGCATATTAGAAATAGACTTATTTCATAAACAGAATAAGAATCATATCAGAATAATACATATACATATATAATCCTACCCCCATCCTCTACACCAGCTTCGACCATCCCAACATACCACGTGGGGTATAAAACACCCACCCATCCCTACGCATCGCTTAGTGTCCATACTACACTTTTCAGAATAATCACAGATGTGCTGCCGGTATAATGGTGAGATATCGCCTGACACAGAACACTTCCTCCACATAATACATATCCCACCCCATAATCATACATAAATAGAATATAATAGATTTTTGAATATACATATCATACATACTCGTATAACAGAAGTAGAACATGCATTGTACATAACAGATCATACATGTTAAACGTTATTTACGTCAAGATTCACACTATCAAACTAACAGATTTCATGCTTAATAGCTTATATAAACACATACCGACCCCACGGAAGGCCCACAGTCAATCAGGACAACGTGTACGACCCTAGGGAAAAATTATAAAATTTGGGTGCACATGCTTGTGTGGCCCACACGGCCCAAAATGGCCTAGACCGTGTGTCACACACGGGTTGTCACACAGCCGTGTCTCGCACATGGCCTAGCACACGGTCGTATGGTGTCAACAGGTCCCAATTTCAACTTTTACCGTTTACTGTTTCTTAGGTTTCTCGTTACACACATGGTAAAATCTGATTTAGAATCAACAATCGAGTATTCTGGTACCTAAATTGACGATTCACATGAGTTATTAACCAAAATCTCAACAAATCCAAATGACAATCATTAACAATCCCCCCAAAAAACACGAAACAATTACCATTGATCGCGGACAGCACTCACACAACTCCTGATTCACTGGCAGATTATTTGCTTCGTGAGCTTTACCTAAAAGCAACCAATTGATTAACATTCATACAAAACGCACCACACCTCAACACCATCGAAAAACAATGAACAAAATTCTATATTACAAGAGGAGGAGAACGAGACTTACACCAACCAAATAGCAATCATTAGAATTGAACCCTCTACCGATTTGAATAACAAGAACAAGAGAAATAAGGCACTTAAGACCAAGAAAAAAAGAAATTTCTTTCCAAGATTTCACGTGTAGAATGGAATAAGAAAAAGAAAATAAAAAATGTGAGGAAACAAAAAGAACGTGAGGAAAAATGATAAGGATTTTTGGGTATATCAGATTATTATTATTTTTCAAATAAAAGTCATTATAAAATAAATAAATAAAAATATAAAAATATAATCCTAACTAACCACTAACCCCCTAACTCCTCTATCTATCCAACCACCTCTTAGAGTTTGACTCAAACATTACACCTGAAACCACAATTAACAAAAACTACACAACGACCTTCACCAAAACTCGAACTTGCGACCCACACCTTACACCCAACTCCTCCAGCCACCGAACCAAGCACTCAACTATGAAAAAATTTAACAAATCCAACTTAAGATTATTGGGGCGTTACAAGTGTGTGTAGGGGGAGCAAGGTCGACATCTACTCCCTCAGCTAATTACAGATTTATGCCATAAGGTGGGATTGAAGATGGATCCAACTGAGCAATTCCACCGCATCACGCGAAGCATTATTGGAGACTCCATGCTCCTTTAGTTTTGAGAGCTGTAGAGAAAATAGACTCAGGAGTGGAACTAGTGCCACAAGCATAAAATGGAGATGCCTTCGACACTCAAGAATAAAGCTGCTCCAAAGAAGGCCATTGGAGGTGCACAGATGCAACTAGAGTTTCTTGAGCAACTATGCTATAACACTCACATGTTTCAGACAATGAAGCCGTATATTGATCATTACGCGACTTAACACGGGTTGTTGGATTCACAGTGGCTGGTGAAACCAAGATCTGTATCTGCCAGAGAAGAACAAAAAAAAAAGAAGGAAGAGAAGAAGAAAAGTAGGATGAGGAGGAAGAAATTGAAGATAATGACCCCGAGTCATACTGGGACGAATGTGAGGTGATGTTCACTTTCGAATGTCCCTCCACGAAGGAGGTAGTCTTCCATGACCCTAGCGAGGATGAATTGTAACACCTCTAACCCGTCTCGGTCGCTAGATTAGGGTTACATAACATTACGATACGAATTGGAACATTTAATTTCAAACAAAAACAATTAAACAAATTAATTGATATCGTTTAAATAATTTATTTTAACAAAAGTAAAAATGCACTTACGGGCCTTAAATGGAGCTTACAAGGCCCTAAAAATGGTTTGGGAACATTTTGGGATCATTTTAAAACAAATCATAAAAGTTTGAAAAAACTTGAAAATTTTTTAAAACAGGGGTCACACAACGGCTAGGCTGTGACACATAGCCCAGATCGTGTGAGCATTCAAAGCATGGGACACATGGCCGTGTCCTAGCTTGTGTGTCTGCCTATGTGAGTATACAAAATAGGGCCATATGGCCATGTCGTAGCCCGTATATATATTCGAAATATGGTCACATAGTCGTGTTGCAGGCCATATGAAACTTGCACCTAAAATAATAATGACACACGACCATGTGACAGCCTGTATCTCAAGCTGTGTGCTTCAAAATTATCCCTAAAAAAAGCCATTTTCAACCTATTCACTTACACACCAAGCCAACCCAATCCCATATGCATTCATATGACTAAACCACATTTAAACACACTAAAAAACATGTCAAATTCACTCAACCTATATCTAACCAATATGCCATCAATTGGTACCTCAATTCTCATTCTAAAACTAACCAAATTCAAGGCTATACTCCATATCACATTCATACACTAATCACATTAACAAATTTTCATTCAAACTCTCAAATCATAAATCATCTTGTACTAAAACTTTCCCTTTCTTTTCTCATTCAAACATATACAATCATACCATAATTTCAAATACCTATATAAGACTTATAACAAATGACCAAATAACATGGCATGATCATAAACGCATACAAGTTAATACTAAACATAGGCATCATTCATCACTTTCATAATTACTATATAATTTACAATCAAACATCTACAAATTTCATCTATTACATGCCATATAACACAAAAGTTAACTTCAAAAACTACCAAAATGTGACTGGATAATGTGGTCTTCAAGTTGATCCAATTGCCCTATTCCACAAAACGCTATATACAAGGAAACAAGAAAATAACACGAGTAAGCCTTTATAGATCTTAGTAAGTTTGACGATTAAAATGATAAAGCTTACCGAAGTAAACGTAGCAATTATAGTAACAAGACTAATGGATAGTGTTTCCTGTCAACGACAATCATTAACAGGTGAGTATATGCACAATCATGTATGAGTTACATTTTAATATAATCATACGAGATCATTTAATAATAAACCGCAATGCTATCAGGAAATTCATGAAGAACCTTCAAACAAGTCAATAACCACTTATTTAACACTAGAGATATTGCCCGATGAACGATATACGAATATGAGTACACAATTAAACAAGCCAATCCAATCAAAAACACGCCTTGGCACCAACTACCTAGCCAGTAGGCTAAGATCCCTTCGAAAGACGCCTGGGCACTAAGTGCCAAGCTTGAAGGCTTTACATCTGCCCTCAGTAACACGCCAGAATCATCGTAAAATAACAAGATAGTTCACAACAAATGCTGAACCTCAGTATACTCACTGTATAAACACAAATCAGGAATCATCGCCTCATCACAAGTCAATCCTGTACAGCGCGCACTACAACCTATTGGCATGCTAATCGTACTTGATCCTACCTACGTTTATCCGGCTCATGAGATATCATCGCTAGACAATGTTCCAAACAATTTTATTCACACTAATTTAACATTGAACAATCAGTTGAACTTTCAAAAACCAATTTCTCATTTAATACATTTCAAAATATATTAAACTAAATTGAACTAACTTACCATGGCTAAACTGCAGAATTTGTAAAAGTTTAGGGACTACTTAACAACTTTCCCTTTTCCTTGCTTATCTACTTGTTCTTGATCTATAAAATAGTTTATTTCACTTTATTAGCTTTAATTTCATGTATAATTCTAGTTGATACATATTCCTTTCTATTTACAATTTTTCACAATTGCTCCAAACTTTTACACTTTATTCAATTTAACCCCTAAAATCAAAAAAAAAAACCTTATTTGGGCACAACCCATACCAGCCAAATAGTTAGGGTCTCTATACAACCCTCTATTTAACATGATTTCACAACAATACTATGAAATTTTATCGTTTAAATAATTTAGTCTTTTAACATTAAAATCAACAAAAAATACTTTACAAAATAGTCATATTTAAAAACCAAGCTTAGTAATCTATCACAAACTTTCAAAAACACCTCAAACTTATCCATGACACATTCTAAAATATTTAACAGTTTCAAAAATGGAGGTACTACTTAGCTGGAGCTAATTGTACCGATCTCAAAAACATAAAAATGACAAGAAACAGGTAGGGAAAACACTTACATGCAAGCAATAAGCTATGGATGAACCTTAGAACTAAAAAACGATGGCTTCCCTTTTGTTTTTCGGTAGAAACAAGTTTAGGAAGATGATACTTTTTTTTATTTTAATGTTTTTACTTATTTTATTTACTTTATTATTTAAGTTTTAAAAGAACATATAAAAACTATAAATGAAAGCTTTAACCGTCCTCTAATATAAGAACATGGTATAATTACTTCATAAGTCCTGCCACCTTAGTTTAATAATCCATTTAATCAAGTAATTCAATAACCATTAAGTTTTTACATCTATTACGAATTAGTCCTTTTTTTAATTAACTATCTAAACGTTAAAATTGCCTAACCAAAATTTTAATACGACCTTAAGGAACTCGTAAATATTAAATAATTAATATTTATGGGCACACACATTAGAATTGTGGTCCCAAAACCACTGTTTCGACTAAAAATAAGTTGTTTCATGAGTCGCATCGCCAAACGTCGATGCAACAATACAAGAGGGCCGAGAGAAAGGGAAATGAAAGATGGTGGTGAAGCCCGAGATCAACTCCAATCCTGATTACTAGTGCATGTATTTGTATTTTATTTTATTTTTATGTGGCATGTAACTAAATAACTACTAAAATTTGGATAGATTTTTGGATTTGCTTTTTATTTTATTTTATTATTTGTATTTGTTTTTCGTGTGTTTGCTTTTTTCTATACAGCCATTCACCCGAAGATTATACTACAGTTTTGAGTGATAATGCGAAGGTGGACAACCCGATCATAGCACGATAAGCTACCACACTATTAGGGAAGTCTAGTAACCTTCTTTACTTGTTTTGGGCTTACACATTAGGGACAATATGTAGTTTAAGTGTGGGGGGATTGTACATTTTATTTTGCTTTTTTTTTACGTGTGCTTTGCAGTTTTTTTTTTGTTTTATGTCATTTTTAACAAAAATTTCAAAAAAATTTTTCTTATGTCATTTTATTGTTAGTGTTTTGCATGGTGCTTGGACAATAATTGCGCAATTGGCCACTGGTAGTGAATATTTAGTAAGTATACTGGACTGTGAAACATGTAATTTTCGATTTATATTAGATAATTTATTATTATTAAAAGTAGACTAGTTAGTTCAACAAATTAATTTGCACAATATACTAAAGGCAGTTACTCTTTATGAAAAATGCATAAATTGTGCCATAGGGTAGATGAATTGTATAGATGGTTATAGATAAATAAATATTGAATTGATAGTTGTTCATTCGAATAAATGTATGCATGATAGAATTTGTTTATTGTGAAATGTTTTAGAAAGGACCTAAGGCATTGTTTACTTCCTTAGCCTAGAGCCTAAATGCCTAACCCATATGTTATATGCCCTTAGTTCTCATACTTTGATCCTCAAGTATCCCTTCCTTAATGACCCTTAATTTCGAAGCCTTTAGCCTAAATCGAGTTGAAAAACTCAATCCCTCTTTGTCCCTAATATTAGAATGCACTATGAAATGGACATTGAGCCATGGATATTGGGGGTAGGTAGAGACATTTTGGTGGCTTCAGTGTGTTCTTGAGAGAGAATAAAAAAGATTGTTTGATATAATGTATATAGACTCTTGCTAAGTGTACTTAAAAAAAGAAATCGAGAAAATCAAAATATTGTGAGAGTTAAAAGCATGGCGAGTGTTAAATGTATTATGAGTGAAGGAATAAGAAATGTAGGAAAAAGAGCTAAAAAAAAGATCAAATTTGAGCTTAGAAACAAATCTTTCGATTCATAATGTATTAGTACTTTCTAGCTTTTTGTATGCACCAATATCAAACAACACCTTTTAAAATTTTGGAGAGATAAGGAATGCGAGAGAATGAGAAATAAGGAGGTGAGCTTAATGATCAATTTGAGGGCGAATAGGGAACAATGTCATATACTTCACTGTTTCTAGTGCTTGAAACTATTTTGATTTACCTTTCGTTTGAACTCCAACCTGTCCTAAACCTCTAAATGTTACAAGCTTAGAAAACTTAAGTGACCCAAACATTTCACTTGCCTAATTCCCTTAACTTGCTTATGTTTGCTCTGATGAACACTTTCAGTTCAATTTTTTTTGTATCTATAATGTATCTATATAGTCTATTTCGATGGATAACACGATTGTATATATATCCATTTGAATCCTTTAGATTTGTTAGCATTTTAATTTGTTGAACTAAGCCCGTTTGCTTTAGGAGTATCTGAGTTAGCTAAATATCAATCTTAGGTTGCATGTGAGATAGTCATTGTATAAATTTAATAATTAAATACCATGTTTCCTTTTTTATCGATTTAGTTCAAGGGTCACATTTTTCATGTTTTGTGTAATAATCCATTTTTTGGTGGTGTCAGAAATAGTGGTTTCGAGACAAAAAATTTGATAAGTGAGTTAGTAAATATTATTTATTTAATATTTATGAGTTCATTAGAGTGTCATATTAAATTTTGGTCCAAAAATTTTGATGTTTGAATAGCTAATTATGGTATAAGGACTAAATCATAAAACTACAAAAGTTAATTTCTATTAAATTATATGTGCTAAATGAGTAAAAAATCATGATTGAAAGGTTTTAAGTGGAAATTAAGATATATTAGCTTATAGTGGACGACCGTGGGATGAATATTAATGAAATTTCAAGTTAAATTAAAGGGTAATTTAGTAATTAAGTAAATAATAAACATAAACAAAAGAAACCAAGCCATCATCTTTTTCTTTTTTTCTTTCTTGAACCGAAAACACCATTGTTAAGGTAGGAGAGAATCAACCAAGCTTCTTTCTTCATGCATGGTATGTTTTTCAAGTCATTTTTGATAAATTTTATGTTTTTGATATCGTTCTAGCTTAACATAGCTAGCCCAAGGACTATTTTTAATAAGTTCAAAGTTTGAAAATTTACCATAGTTGATTTTTATGGTTTTTTTATGTTAAATGGTTAAGTTGAAGCTTTACCATGAAATAAAACTATATTGTAAATTTATTTTTGTTACTTTGCATTTAAGGACTAAAATGAAAATTTGATGAAAATGTCATGAATTTTTGATAAATATGATTCGTAGAGAGTCTTAGAAGGAAGTGTGTGAAATTGAATCATAAAATGATGTCTAATTGCGAAAGATATAATAGTTTTGGTAATTGTGACTAAATTGAATAAGAGGTAAAAGTTTAGGAAATGTTGTGAAATGTTATTAAAAGCTCATATGCATATGTTTAGACATTATAAGGTGCTTGGAATTGATAACTGAATTAAATTATTATATAGATCAAGAAACGGATCTTCCGGTCAATAAATGTGGAAAAAGAAAAATTGTTGAACAACCCTCAATGTTGTATTCATTGTTGTTTTGGATATTCATATTAGGTTCATTTTGATTAATACCTATTCATGTTTGTATTATGTATATATGTATTTGTATGATTGGTTTGAAATAAATATTGATGTTTAGATTGAAGGATTGAATTGGACAATATGATATTTATATGTGTTTGGAATGAATAGAGAGATGATATGGAATGGTAATTGGACCATATTGTTATATGAGACGATGTTGTATATATAAAAAGTATATGGAAATTAGTTAAAGGCCCGTACGAACTTAGTGAATGATTAGGATACAAATGAAATGTCATTAGGGTTTAATGTATTAGGTAATTTGTACTTGTGATTTCATTATATTAGGTACTATGTATCAGTGACTATATTATCAAGTACTTTGTACCAGTGTTCATGTTGTATCAGACTTATGTGCTGATGTTTATATTTTATCAGGTATTATGTACCAATGGTGGATACCATATTGATGGTTGAAATCCAACATTTGTTACAGGTTCTCCACAACTCGTGTGAGCAGCATCGAGTAATGGTTAATTTCCCTATTTACAGCTTATGTGAGCAAAGTTATCCCTAGTATCTGAAGTTAATTTACTATAGTTTCTCGGGCAAAACTAAGTATGAAATTGAGTCGAGATAAAAGATTTATTTGAATGGAAATGTTAGCTATGAATTGAATATGGTTGTTATGCATATTATGTTATTTATATGTAAGGAATGATATACAAACCAATTTTGTTATGTCATGAAATGTGTAAGGTGACAATGGAATAATATGTCTCTATGTTATTTTTATTAGTTAAAATATGAACTGTTAGGTACGTTGTGTTTAATTTCATACGAACTTACTAATCTTTAAGTAAGCTTACGTTTCGTTTCGTTTTTCTTCTTTGTAGATTGTCGAAAAATGTGTTGTTGATTGGACTGTCTTCGGAGCTAACACTATCCACCAACTCTTTTGGTAGACTTTTTCTCAATTTGGCCCGGTTATAAGTGGCATGTAAATAGGTGTAAATGGTTATATAATATGAAGTTGAAAATTATGTTTTGTGCCATTTTGATGTGAATTTATGTGTAATGTTAAGCCTTAATGTGTAATGACTTGTTGTGGCATGAATTGGTACTTATGCTTATGGTCATTTTGGTGAACTTTTCTTGATGAAATCTTTGAATTTGGAATGATGATTATGTGGTGGTAGTTAGGTATGAATATTTGGTATGTTTGATGATGAATGGTTTGCTTGTGAATTGTTGAATTGATGTGCCAATTTGGTATACTAGTTAGGCACTTAGGGTGGTTTTATAAGTTGTATTTTGGGTCTATTTTGATGCATTATGAACATGTCTAATAAATGGTTAAAGGCTTGTTTTTGACACAAGTAAGAATTGATTATGTGAATTGATTTAAAAGGCATATTTTGGCACAGACGGGCTAACATATAGCCGTGTGTCACACACAGGCACGTGACACAACTGTGTGTCACATTCTCTCACATGGCATGGCTACATGATTGTATAAATGTTTGTAAGATTTTATATTTAGGTCCACATGGGCTCAATTTGTTACACAACCATCTAACTTTGTTTTGCATGGCTTCAGTCTGTGATATAGTATGAATACACGACTATGTGGTTCATCTCTACATGGCCTCAGCCTGTCACACGACTGTGTTACCCTGTTTTATGATTTGTCCCCACTTTTTTTGTTAATTTTACATTAAGATCCTATTTGATCCTTGTTCAATTTAAGAGCTTCCATAAGCTCGATTTAAGTTTGAATTTTTATGATAATCATGTTTGTTTGAATATTTAAGATATGATGTATGATCTATTGGATCTTTGAATTAAATTCACATGTTCCTGTTCTGTTAATTACTATAGTATCCTATAATCTGGTTTTGGCTATGGAGACGGGTGAGGGGTGTTACATTTTGTGTGTTTGCTTAACGATAAGCAAAGAATTAGTGTGGATGAGTTTGATCTGTCATAATTTGATAGATCAAATTAGGCTCTCCATTACACTTTACGAGCTTATTCTCGAGCAATGTGAAGGTATTTTACATGTTTTTACTTAGTTTTAGTTATTTGCTTTAATATGTGAATTAGTGTGTTTATGCTACTTTTGAGACCTAAATTGCCCAAATGCGCCATAGGGATCCTAATAGTTAATTAAGTGTTGTAGGGAGTCGACAATGGCCCAGACGTGAATGAAAACATCACCTAGAAGGGAGTATCGCGATATCAAAGCATCGAAGTCGTGATACCCCTAACAGTGCTGAAACAAAAAGGATTGAGGCCATCTACAGTGGTATCTCGATACCAGCCATGGGTATTGCGGTACCTAACCTCCCAAGGCTCCCTCATTTCAAGACTGACGTGAGTATCACAATACCAAACCATGGGTATCATGATGCCCCTGACGAGAGGAGACAAAAAATGGCTACAAGGGTAGTCCTTGTCCAACTTTAACACCAATCAAATTTAGATGCCGAGGGGCATTTTGGTCACAAAAATTAAGTTGTATTCAGATTAAAAGACACTTTTGGCTAAGAACTAAAGGGGGTGATTTAGGTTTTAGGTTTTCTTTCATCTTTTTAGCTTAGGTTTAGAGTTGTTTCCTTCTCCATAATTTTAGGGTTTTAGTTAGAGCTTTTCCTGTTTTTTCTGAGTGTTAATGGTAGTTAGTTAAGTTAGTTATCATTGTAGTTAGGATTTATTTGCTTGTTTAATACCTTAAAATCCTTGTATTTTTAGTTTATTACTTAATATTAATATAACCCAATTTCCTTTTAGTTTCATCATTAAAAATATTATTTTTAAGTGTTCTTTTACATTTCCTTTATTGCCATTTTCATTGCTTTTAAGCTTTTCCTATTTTTATTGAGTTTACCATTCATGCATACATTGTGTGATTATTGGGTTTTTGTTTGCTTGAATCTAGTTATGGGTAACTAAATCTGAAGTGATAGGTTGATGGAAATGTTAGCTAGTTAATTTTTGGGTTAGGGACTAAATTGCAAAAATTAGACTAAATCGAATAAACTTCAAAACTTAATATTGACACCTTTAATGGAAAACCGAGATAAAAGTGACCGGGAGAATATCTTATTGGGCACCAATTTGATAGTCCAAGGTTAGTTGAGTGAGGTCAAGAGATTAACTGAACTAATTTGTCTAATTTGGTAAAATTGTGGAGGAGAGGTAAAATTGTGACCAAGAGGTAAAATTGAGCCATTTTAGGAATAGTGATTTAGTTCCCAAATTCGAAGGTTAACTAGCAACATGGATGTCAACCAACCATTTTTTGTTATTAACTAGTTAATTTTGTAATTTTGTCTGATTTACAATTTTGAGTAGGAATCATTAAATTGTTGACTTTATTGGGTTTGATACTTGGAATACTCGGGTGTTCCATTGACACTAAAAATATTACAACGGACCTGTCACACTTGTAGGTACTGCATTATATTTGATTGTTTAGTGTTGATTCATAAAAAGAGATTAATGATTTCTTATAAGGGTAACATAATAATGATAAGGTCACTAAACAAGCAAAACTATAAGTTGATTTTGTAATGATATATACCAAGTGAAAGCTCAATCATGGTACTTTTAGTGGATTGACTCCATGATCAAATAATGTTGTAATTACTAGACGAAGAGTCAAAAATTAATTACAAATTATGTTAGCCCTAATTATATATGTTCAGTTGATCCCTTTTTTAGCTCAACACAACCCTTTATAGGTTGCAACTAGAACTAATATATTGATTTGAATGACAACGATGAAAAGTTAAATAGATTACATACATTACTATCTGCAGTAAATGTATTTTCTCGCAAGGGACAAGAGATGACTTGAAATTAATTTAATTTAATTATTATTTAAATTTATTGTAATTCTATAATTGGGTTTAAAATGAAATTTAAATTAATTAGCCATCGCAGTTTTATAGAACGAGACAATTAAATTAATTTACTCATGAATTCTTGTACAGTAAAGTCATCATAATTTTAATGGATTTAAATTTATTTTAATTAATTAAATAAATAATTTTTTGGGAACAAAAAACGTGTTATTGAATTGAATAAATTATATTAGTTTATTTAAAGACTAAATAACACATAATTTTACCCAACAAAAGAAAGGTGCAAAATGCCCACTTGAATAAAGGGTTGGTGGCACACTAGGTATTCCTAATGTGTGTGCCACCCACTATAAGCAATCGTAGAGAGACTCAATGAATTTTATCAAAATATTATTGTTTTGTCTCTTCTTATCCTAGTAGAACTCTAGTGATATTTCTCTATATATATGGACCATGGGGTTTGTCAAATATATACATCACTGAGAGTAGTTACTTTGTCAAAAATATAGTGAGATTTATTTACCTAAAATAAATTATATTTTTTGTGAGAACTTTAGTTTTGACTTTGGTCTGTTTACCCATAGAGAATTGGGAAGTTAAAGTTTTCATTATGTGATTGATTTAGGAAGTAGAGCCCACTCTCTAAGTAATCGAGGGTTCGAGAATAGCGAAGAAGACTATTTTGGTTGAAAGAATCAACGAGTCCCGTTGAACGGATAACACATGTATTAAATTAAGTAAAATTTGTTACCATAGATAACGTGAGGGCTCAATTTTAATTTTTTTTAAAAAATATCACTATGCAAACAAAATTGTTTTTATAAACTGAATTTTCCAATACTATGTTTGGAGGTCATAGTAAAAGTCTGGCACTTGATTTGTGATAGCTAGAGTTAGTTGATTGGTGATGGAACAAAGGTATGATTTTGGTGTGATACATGGCTACTCAGAGAGAACCCATTGAAGGATTATTGCTCTTAACAAGGTACTAATGATTATAAACGAGTTTGCGAGATGAGTGATGGTTATGGAACTAGGCATAGGATCACCTTTCCTACACCACTCGATCATATTGTGCATTGCAAGCATTCGACCACTGAATTTATCGCCTGAGAATGATGCATGTATTTGGTGGTGTTTGGATACGCAAAACAACATCAAAAAGAGGAAAATGAGTCTACTTGTTTTATATCTTTAGCTCTAATAATCCCAATAGGACTGAGCTATGTATTTATACAATGAATGATTTAATGAATCAGTAAAGAAATCAGCTAACAACAATCTAACAAAATCTTGACTAACTTACTAACTAAAAGAATAATAGAATAAAACTAACTTAACTAACTTTAACTTCTAACAACTAACTACTAAATAAAATATTGCTCTTGAACTTTAAAACACTTTAAGTAGCAATACCAGACTGCTTTCATACCATAATATTCACCCATCTACTAGCTTCCCTGACAGGTTAGATGTTGCACCTATTGATGATGCTGATCAATCTTACTAACAACACCAAGGCCAAATATGAATTAATTGAAAAATGGTGTTGAAAGAGGCTTGATAAGAATATTAGCAACCGTAACTTGTGCTAGAACATGTCCAATCATCAATTTGCCCACTGCTACCTTCTCTCAGACAAAAAATAAATCCAATTCAACATGTTTGAACTTGGAATGCAGTACAGGATTGGCAGAAACTACTACTATGTTGGATCTTGTGCCCTAAGTGTAGTATTTTCATCAATGTACGTTTGTAATTTTTTCAAACAGATTGGTTAATAAAATTATTCATGAATTACATTAATACAATGTGCAATGTCCTTATATGGTTTTTGCACGCAAAGCAAAATGGAAGCAAATGTTTCTAAATGGTCGTCTAATGTTTAACTAATACTAAGCGGTATTACATGCTCATATCATAATAGAAAAGGCAACTTGTATTAGTAGAAACCTAAACATTTCCTTAGTCTAATCGGAAATGAGCAAGTCAATTGAAAGACTAATATGTCGTCTATCAAGTCTAATTGGGGAGATGCTTTGTCTTGGGTACCAGAGCAAATGACTCCCAAAAGATAAAGACATAGATGTGACTGGCTGGACTGACAGCACATCGGAAGGACCCGAGAAGAATTGATCCTGAATCCATTTATGGTTTTATTCACTTGTGACATTTATAGTGTGACATACCTAAATCTTGAGTGGATGACATACTATGTATGCGTGACTCGTACATTTTGATGTAAGTAAAAGCCTGAGTTCGAATAGATAAGGAACAAAAAGCTGGTGTGTTGGGTGTACGACTTCTAAAGTAAGTAGCGTCATTCACAATAGTAGAATTCATAGCCCAAGACATGGATAAATGATATCCTCTCAATGACATTACATGGTTGATGAAAAGTAAACGTGGCCATGGGTTGTTTGTCTTTATGATGAATGACTTGATCACTATTTGATAGTGATTGACTTTTCATGAAGTAAGATGTAATGGTTACTATGAAATAAAATAAGATCATATTGGGAAACGGATATTATCCCAAAGAGATCAAGGATATCCTATGAGGGTAACACACTTATGAAAAGGTTATTAGACAAGCACTAAGTAGTTGCTTTCGTAATGGTATGTCATTAGGGAGAGCTCAGTAACGATACTATAGTGAAATGACTTCATGACTAAATGAGTTTATAATTAATAGGCGAAAAACTAAAACTTAATTATAAATCATTTGAACCCTAATCACATATGTCCAATCGGTCCTTCCGCTAACTCGTTGAAACTAAAAATGAACTCTGTGTTTGAATCAAAATGAACAAAATGAATAGAAATAAAGATATGTAAAACATTCAGAAATGATTATGGTTTTCCAGAAATGGCGAAATGAAATCATTTGAAAATGAATGTAATTTTCTCAAAATGGAAATGAAAATGAGAAATGATTCATTTGCAAATGTAGATGAATTAGTTAAAAATGATCGAGAGAATGAGTTTATGTTTTTGAGCTATTTTAAAGCTCGAAAATGAAAACAAATAATTTGATCATAGTGAACAAGTTGAATTGCGAAATCTTGAACATATTTTTTCAAAAATTTTACTAGGGATAAAATCATCATAAATTTATCGAGGGTAAAATTGGGATGAGAAAATTATTTAATTGGAAAATTAATTTTTATTTTGGAAAATAGAAAAATATTTATTGGGTTGGATCAAATTATAAAGTGTTGGTTTAAAAGTCCAAAAAACACATATAATTAGGCCCAAATACAATGAGAGACCCGAATCCCTATCATAATGCATATAAGGGGAAGCACACCTTATTAGCCCCTTTCCCTCTCCTAGTTGGACTAAAAAGTTGTTTTTCTATTTGAAATAAAACTCTACAATTCAACAAGAGTTCTACTTTCTCTTCCTATAAATAGATGGTACTGCTGCTGAAAAATGAAGAGAATTTATTCTCAAGTATTAAATATATTTTTCGGGAATAACAATTCTGTAGGTTTCTATTTTGAAGAGAGAATTTTCATTTTCATCCCAAAAGAAAAGAAAATGATTTCTAGTTCTGTATTTTGATTCAATTGGTTCGAGCCCACACTCGAAGCAATTCGTAGTACGAGAATAACAGAGAAGATCGTTTGGTTGAAAGTCAAAAAAATTAAGAATCCGCTTATTTGAAAACACAAGTATAATTTTGGTTCAAGGGTTTATTGCTATAAATATCACAAACCGGGACGATTTTCAAAATTTTAATTTTTCACTGTTAAAGAAACTCGTTTTCAAACCAGATTTTTTTCCAAGATACTGCTCATGAGTTGTCATACCAGACAATAGGTTGACTAAAAGGACTAACATGTAACTCAGCCAATAAGGGCTCAAGTGAAATGATTTCATTTTTAACATGATCTAAGGCCATATACTCAACTTCTATAGTGGAACGAGAGACAACTTGCGACTTCCTTAAACCCCATGACACTGGATTACCTTCTAGAAAGACACAGAACTAGTTGTGGACCTCTTTTCATCCAGATCAGTGCCCTAATTAGTATTAGGGTATCCTATTAGTGAAAAACGAAAGACAACCTTGAAACTTATGCCATAATCAAGAGTACCTTGTAGATACCTTAGGATCCTTTAATAACATTGATGTAACATCCCGTTTTTTAGTGGTGTCAGGAATAATAGTTTCGGCGCCACCAAATCTGTCGAGTAAGTTCGTAAATATTATTATTTAATATTTACGAGTCAAATATGGTTTTAAAGAGATTTTTTATATGATAATTTATGCTATTTTAATGATTAATTAAGTTCAAGTGGTTTTGGAAAATGAGGTATCAGGACCTCGTTTCTATAAACTGAGCCGTAAATATTTTAATAAATATTTACGGAGTGTCATTAAGGTGGTATTAAAGTTTTGTTAAGAAATTTTAACGTTTTGATAGTTAATTAAATAAAAAGGACAAAATCGTGAAAGATGTAAAATTTGATCACTATTAGATTTGAATGATTAAATGGCTTAATGAATATAAGTGGAAGGATTAATATGGTAAATTAACCATTCTTAGGATGGTGGGACAGTATAATGGTTGAAAATGAATTAAATAATATAAATTTAATGGTAATTTTGTAATTAAATGGAAATTAAAACAAATTAAAGTGAAATTAAAACATTTTAACTCCATTTCTTCTTCTTCACTCGATCGAACACCATAGCTATGGGGGAGGTTTTGGTTTTGGCTTTATTCCTTTGCATGTGAGTATAATCGATCCTTTTTCTTGTAATTTTTTATGTTTTTAAGATCGTTGCAACTAGGTCTAACTATCCCGTACCTTCGATTTTGAATCTGTTAAAGATTTTGAATGTTTCCATTGATGAACCTTGTGATTTTATATGTGAAATGATGAATTTGAGATATTAGTTGTTATTGAAAAGTATTTTATCAAGTGATTTTTGATGAATTTTCTGATTAGGTACTAAATTGTTGAAATAGTAAAAATACAAGGGTTTGTTGTCAAATTATTGAAAAAATGAGCTTTATTGAATGCAATGAATATTCAGGTAGCAAGAGTTTGAATTAAAAATTGTTAATTTGCATGATTTAGGCTCAGGGACCAAACTGAATATAAGTAAAATTTTAGGGCAATTTTCTAAATATATCAAAATACTAAATTTCATACAATAAATTATTTTATTGTCTTAATTAATAAATTTAATGAAATTATTAATTTAGATCAAGGTCGAGTGAAAAATTGAGGAGAATGGAAAATTACCAAAATACCCCTATACTTTAACATTTCTGCAATTTAGCCAGGTAAGGTCGTACGGTTAGAATTTAACATCAATATGAATTCTTGAGTAGATTAACACGGTACAAATTTTTGATAATTAATGATAATTTGAGATATAATATTGAATTTGATTACTAGGATTGGATTGAACGCGTGATAGAGTATGGTCGTAATTTAGAGTGTTACAGGGGATTGGAATGGAGATGATTATGGAGTGATGTATATTCATATTACCTGAGTAAACCAAGGTTCAGCATTTCTTGCGAACTCTCCTGTTATACACTATGTTTGGTGTGTTGGTTAGATTAGCTCTTATGAGCATTGGTGCGTTGGTTGGATTAACTCTTATGAGCATTGGAGTGATGGAGGGATTGGCTCATGTGAGCATCTGGTGTATTTGGTTGGACTGACAATGTACTCTTATCCGTAAGTCGTTCTTCGTATGGAAAATCTCGGTAAGGTAAATTTTTAAATGAATTTTAAAGATTTGTTATTTATTGAATATTGACTTGAACATAAATGAATCCATCAGTTGAGATTGTGAATGATGCTTAGGTTTGTGGTAAGCTTTTGGTTGCATTATATCATGTATAATATTAATGATATACATTGAAATGGTAATTGACCAAATGGAAATATGCTTATGTTCATAAAAAGGTGGTAAGATTTAAAATGTGTAATTTCTTATAAAATAGTTTATCATGTGATTGACCCCAAATGAGTTATATACATAAATGCACGAACTTGTGTAGTGATGATGGTGATTAGGCTTATGTTAAGCTTGAAATTATGATTGATGTATATGCTTATGTCTAGTATTATACAAAAGAAACGGTAAGAAAAGGTAATGAAACGGTAAGTTCATAATTGAAATATGATATGATGAAAAGAGATTGATGAGTTGAATAATGTACTTATATATGAGAAATTACGTATGTTATGGTTGAACTTACCTATGCTCAATAAATATATTAATTAGTTAATTGAGGTTGTTAATTAAGTTTATGGTTAGTAAATGGAATGTAAAGTAAGTAAAGGAAGTTATTCGTAGTTTTATGAAAAGGTCAATGATGGTGTAAAATGTTTTATAAAATCCTATTATGTTAGGAATGAAAATATATATGATGTCGTTAGACTTACTCATTTATAAGTTGGTGGTTATGTAGTTGATAAATCTTAAGGGATTGGTATAGCTTTATATTTATCATATAAAGTTCATTATTGAATTGGAATATTTTGTTTAAAGTTAGTACGAGCTTACTAAGCATTCATTGCTTACGTAGTTGTTTATCCCTTACTTTACAGATTATCGGAAGCTAGTCGGAGATCCATCACACTATCCATCACTATATTGGTAGATTTTGATGATTTTGAGTCATGCTTATAATGGCATGTATAGGTGTCTTTGTTTGATGAAATTAGCTATTATGCTTGGCTTGTATACATGCTATTTTGGGTGATGAAATGGTTGATATGATATCATGTATATTTTTGGCCTTATAATGGTTGATATTTTGGTCTTGTGTGATTAAATGATGGAAGTTGGTATGGTAGTTAAAATATGTATGTCATAAGTTGTTCTTATTATGCTAAAATGTGTATTTGAAATGTTGGTTGGTATTTAATGAGATGGTATATCAAGTTGATAATGGCTAGTTTTGGTAGCCTTGAATGTATTTGGCATTTGGTAAATTTATTAAGATAGATGGTATATGTGGAAATGGTCATAATGGTATTAGTTGTGCATAGGATTAGTATGTGAACATTATGGTAAATGTAGTATTTAAGTTGTGCAATTGGTTGATTGAATTGTGGATGAATTTAGTAAATGTTTAATCAAGTTTGATTATTGAGATTGGGGTGCCATTTTGGCATATTGGTGGAATGGTTAGTTACTATGATATTTTAGCTTCAATATGCATATATTAAGTGTGTTTTGAATGCATGAATAAATGTACATTTGGGTTGTGTAAGTGGCTAGATTTTGGATGTAAGAAATGGCTTGAAAATGACCTATTTCGAATGTCCACACGGCCTGAGACACGGGCGTGTGTCTCAGCCGAGTGTCTCAGCCGAGTGTCTCAGCCGTGTGAGTTACACGGCCTAACCACACGGCCTTGTGACCCCTGCAATGTGAATTTTTCCATTTTTTCCATAAAGTTTTAAATGTTTTTGATTTAGTCCCAAATCATTTCTAAAGTGTTTCTAAGGCCTCGAGGGCTTGAAAAAGGGATGTTATGCATGTGTTTGAATGGAATATGATGTGTTTTATAAATGATTATAATCGTATGTTTTAAGTTAAAAGTTTTTGGTAATGCTCCGTAACCCTATTCTGGCAATAGACACGGGTTAGGGGTGTTACAATTGAAATGCTGATAAAGTGGCCTATGCATAAACTGGAACACTTTGTTAATAGAAAAGGCAATATCAGGGTGAGTTATAACAATATATTACACAGCACCTACAATAATTCTGTAGTTAGGATCACTCTCTACTGGGTTGCCATTATAAGTTGACAAGGTGCAAGAAAAAAACCATAGGAGTGGGAGAAGCCGTTGAATGATCCATATTACATTTCTTTAACAAGTCAAGAATGTATTTCCATGGGATCAAAAAAATAAACCACTTGAACTATAAGACACCTCAATGGCTAAGAAGAAATGCAGCTACCCCAAGTCTTTTAGTGAGAATTGCAAATCCAATGACTTGTCAAAAGCATCCACATGAGTTGACTAATTACCTGTGACAATGATGTTATCAACATAGGTCAAAACATAAAGAACCAAAGTACCAGATGTATTAATAAACAAAGAAGCATCAACTTTGGAGAGAACAAAGCAAGTGACAACCAAGAAATCCTTAAGCTTGTGAAACCAAGCTCTAGGTGCCAACTTAAAACCATATAATGCCTTTTTGAGCTTACAAACCAGTGGTTGATTACCATCATGAGTCTCAAAACTAGGGGGTTGACTCATATAAATCTCATCATGAATATCAACAATCAGAAAGGCATTGTTAATGTCAACTTGCTGACAATCGCCAGATGTGTGAATGCCAGATATATAATAAAGTAGCGGTGTTTGCAAGTATACGGGTCAAATTGTAATATAGTTTGTTTACAATTTAAACACTTGGAAAGGATTCAGAGGATTGTACACAAGGGATTACGGATTGGAGAAATTTATTATTAAATTAATTATAAAAACAATTCTAATCTAATTGAGTCACGAATTAGTAGTGCTGATGTAGAATTAAAATATTAATTAAACTAATAAAATTATTTAACCTAAAGTAACCTAAAGGAATTTAATTACCCTAAAATAACCTAATAGAATTTCCTATTCCTAATTTCGACGATGCGAGTTTCTAGCCTATGATCGATTAAATCTCTAATTATCAATTAAATAGTTAATAACCCTCATCTGAGTTATTTACCACCCTTAGCTAAGAATACACTTTTGGTCTCATTTTCACTAAAAATTACCACCTAAGTCACCCTTTCAGTCTCTTTCTAGGCATATGGATACCCTTTCGGTCTCATCACTTGGCACAAGTTATACTCGACAGGATACCCTCCCGATTTCACCTGTCTTGATATTCTACTAGGGTTGTCACTCTCGAATATACTAAGTTCTATTGAATAAACACCTTATTTTTGTTAAATAATATCTTAATTAATAGATCAATTTCATAACCGAATCATGCAAGATATGAAATAAGCACAATATTTTATCCTTATATTCATACAAACATTAGTTGCTAAAGTTAACGAAATATAAATAACGGAATAAAAGAGTAAAGGAAAAGAGAGTGCTCATTAATAAATAATTGAAATGTGGTTCCAAAACAATCTCCGTTCGCAATCGCCTTCACATCGGAATAGAAAATTCCGATTAAGTGAACGTAAGAAAAGCTAAAGTAAAAACTAAAGAAAAACTAAAAATTTAAAAGTACGTAATATTGTTTGACGGCTCCGTAGGGAAAATCCCTAGCTCAAATCCCCTTCTAATGATGTTATAGCATTTTAAGTGCCTAAAATGTCTTTGAATTAATTAGGGTTCTAATGGGGCAATATGCCCTCGAAATTTGCAAAAATGCGAATGAACATATCCAATTTTTTGTTGTGACATCGTGACATCAAGAATCCCCACGGCACGATGTCGACCCTATTTCATCCTGGATACTTCGATGTTCAGCGTCACGACGCTTCATGCTAATGTCGCGACACTATCGTTATTCTTTGTGTTATTTTACTTGAAATGACACCTTACACACTTAAATAGCCTATTAATCATCCTCGAGGCTCAAGTTGGCCTAACGGGTTGTCAAAATACTAAAAAAATTGCGTAAAAATGATTATTTTGCAACAAAATGAATCTAATGTAATAAAATTGAAAATATAATAAATATAAAATGTTTAGAAAATAAGCTCGTTAAGTGCAGAAAAGAATCTAATTTGCCACAAAGAAATGTGGGAAATCACTTGCCTAAGCTGCCAGCTATAGGTGACTGCTAGAGCAAGGATGACCTTTATAGTAATTGCTTTGACCACAAGGCTAAATGTTTCCTGAAAGTCAACTTTAGCCTCTTGAAGATACCATTTGAATACCAACTTGCTCTTGTATCTATCTATAATCTTATCAATATTTTTCTTAAGTTTAAAATTCCACTTTAATCCAACTACTCTTCAATTGGAGGGCAGGGGAACCAGTTCCCATGTGTTCTTCTTTAAAAGGGAATCATACTTCTGTTGTGCAGCCTTAGTCTATCGAGACTAGTGAAGGCTTCCTTAATAGTTAGTGGCTCTCGAATAGTCAAATAAATTGAGAAGGCCTTTGGCTTGAAAATACCAATTTTGAAATGAGTTTGCATGGAATGAATGTTGGAAAGTAATGGAAGAGGAGCAGATGAAATATAGGGTCCAAACTCAACTCTAGTAGCAGAAATAACTGGTGTTGAAGTGGGTTCTAATGGAGACTCATTTCCTTCAGGAGCTAAAGAATCAATTACTGATAGAACAAAAGCTACAACTAGACAAATGAAACTAGGGCCTTGAGAGACAATGATGGGAATAGTTAACCTCTAATGTGTCTAATGAGGTGATACTAGAGAATGCATGACCTGCTTTGAAGCAAATGGAAAGTAAGTTCCATCAAAGATAACATGTCTTAAAATAAAAATCCTTTGTAATTCATCAAGGAATTTATAAACTTTATGAATAACATTATGATCAAGAAAGGTATATAGCTTAGATCTAAGCTGGAGTTTGTACTTGTTATAGGGCCTCAGATAGGGATAACAACAACATCCAAAAGTCCTTAGATGCAAGTAGTCTGGCTTGAATTTATAAAGCAACTGATGTGGAGACTATCCATACAAAATTTGACTAGGAAGTCTATTGATCATGTACACGACACTAAGGAATGCATGTGTCCACAAGTTCATAGGTATGGAAGCTTGAGCAAGATATGTGAAGCTAGTTTCAACAATGTGTCTATGCTTCCTCTCAACCATGCCATTTTGTTATGAAGTGTGAGGACAAGTCATGTAACACCCACACCCGACCCGATTACCGAATCCGAGTATGATGTGTCACAATCTAAAAACCAAATGAATTTGACAAACATACTTGAATATTTTTAAAGCTTTGTGATCTTGGCGTAAACCCCAAGTTTGGCATAAATCCCAGTATAACAATAATAAAACAATCAAATCAATTATATGACAAGTAAAACAATTTTAGACAAACATTTGGCGGAAGCCTTATAAAAGTTGATAGAGTTATATAAATGGCCACATAGGTTATTTCCCATACAAAATTTCAAGTGCATTATTGGCAATTAAACATCTTTCAAAACAAATTGGCGTATATGCCTAAAAGATGATCTGATATAGAAATAGACAAACTGTTGATGAATTATCAGATCAAAAGGTCATGCATGATATAGAAATAGACAAGTGGCACACTATAGTAACCCTGGCATAGTACCTTTCTACAAAATCACTTTCTTCAACCAACACACTTGAGAAGAAAAAAATAATAGAGTAAGTTTACTATTAGTAGACAAGCATTAGCACTCGTAATAATACTCAACCTTTCAATGAGGTTTAGACATACTAAACATAATATGCCCAATGGCATTCACTAGGTTTTACACAGACTCTATCTCTCAACTTAGCACGATTCATAGGCGGACACTATCCGCCTGTTTAACCATAAATTAATACAAAATGCACGTTTTCCATATGAACTATACTCGTGTCGATCTCAAGCCCAGAATTCAGAATCAAAATCATATCAATCAGTCGAATTCATATGCATATACTCTACCCCTTAACTCTTAATATCATTTTTATTTAGCTGAACATGTTTTCTTGTGATCTGCCAGTCTGATTTGCAATATAGCTGCCCAACTTGAGGCATCACAAACATATCTCCTTCTCCTTTTCACATATGATGTTTCACATCGAAACATGAACTGACCATACTCACGCTAACCATACTGACCATAAGGGTAATTTGCATTGAAACATGAACTGACCATACTCACGCTGACAATACTAGTTTAACACCATAAAACCAGACACCACATATTACGTCATTGAGAGGGAACACTTACCACACATAATTTATACAAAAAAAGGATTTATAACACAAAGAAGTAAGAAGGAAATCACTATAATGTCCACTACAGTAATCTATTCAGTAGGTCCCTTACCCTTATTTCTTGGACCTTCGTTAGCTTCTTGAGCTAAAAAGAGAGAAATATATTTATCAGATCATTAAACTACTAAAATTTGACATGCATTCATGAATTAGTAGCATGCAACCCATAATCAGAAAGTTTCCTTCCTCACCACTTCCTCACAAGAAGTTCTAAAACCTATACATGCTTTACTGTAAATATGTAAATTCATTCGATAATAATCTAAGGGTTTACCAGAAATTACCAATAAATTGTTACTAACAATGGTGTAAACTAGATACTAGAAACTCCTTCTTAACGATTCCAACTTACAGATTTCTAAAGATTTAGTGAAGAACACAAGAAAGAAGAAGAAGCAGAAGAAAAAAATGTAAAGCATGCTTTTTAGATATCCTTATATAGTAAAGACATCTATGAAAAATTTTAGTGGATGTTAGAGGATCCCACGATCGCTCTAGAAGTTTAAGAAAAAATAAGTAAAAATCTAATCATCTGTAATACCCTAGTTCAGTTCTAACTAGGTCCTAACAAAACTCCAAGTTTACTAATCGAGCCATCGTAATATATATTAAACAAGGGAACAAATCTATTGAGCTGCAAACTTACGAATTTGCCCAAAACATATGGGTTTGGTAGATAGCTTAACAGAAGAGTCCCCGGATCCCTAGAGTTTTCCAAATGGGGAATCCCACAAAATACACTACATAATCAAAAACAAATATTTCACATTTACTCATTTTCTACCATTGACTTAACCAACTTACAGGCTAAATAGTAACTTGATATAGTCTCCGCCATGTGGGCTGTTACAATTCTCCCCCACTTAGAAAATTTTGTCCTTGAAATTCTTGCCTATAAAAAGTTGAGGGTATTGCTCTTTATCAAATTTACTCTTTCTCATGTGACTTCTTTCGTATTGTGATTTCTCTTGAAAAAATGTGAAAATGTTCTTCTTTATAAGACAAGTTTGGCTCTATTTTCACTACTTCGACTTGCACTGATCTAGATTGGATTGATATCTGCTTAACATGGACATGTAGAAAACATTTTGTATCTTTGGCAACTCTTGTGGTAATTCCAATCTATACGCCACTAGACCAACTTGTTCCAAAATTTCATATGGTCCTATAAAACACGAGCTTAACTTTCATTTTTGACTAACCCTTATGACTTTCTTCCAAGGAAAAACTATTAAAAACACTTTGTCACCAACTTCAAATGAGATTTCTTTCCTTTCCAAATCAACATAAGCTTTCTGTTGAACTTGAGCAGCTTTCAGATGAGTTTAAATGATTGAAACTTTCTCTTCTGTTTCTAGTACCAAATCGGGACCAACCATTTTCCTTTCACTAACTTTCATCCAACAAGTGGGTGATCTGCACCTTCTCCCATACAAGACTTCAAATGGTGACATTCCTAGACTGGCGTGATGATTATTGTTGTACTCAAACTCTACCAAAGGAAGATATTTTCTCAATACAACCTAAAATCTATCACTCAACTTCTGAGCATGTCCTCTAGAACTTGAATCACTTTTTCAGACTGTCCATCTAACTGAAGGTGAAAGGCAGTATTGAATCGCAACTTGGTTCCTAATGATTCTTACAATTGCTTCACAAACATTTATATATAACTTTCCAACTATGAATGTTGGAATCCCATGGAGGCATACAATTTTAGAAATGTAGAGCTCTACCAACTTTTCCAATGAGTAATTCGTGCGCACTGGCAAGAAATGGGCTGACTTAGTAAGTCGATCTACGATTACACAAACTGAGTTCTTCTTTGAAGGATTGAGAGGAAGACCTGGAAAAAGAATCCATGGTGATCTTGTCCCACTTCCACTCAAGTATCTCTAAGGGATACAACTTACCTGAGGGAACTTGATGCTCTGCGTTAGTCCGTTGGCAAGTTAAACAACTTGAGACGTATTCTGATATTTCTTTGTTTATTCCATAACACCAATATAAACTTCTCAAATCACGATACATATTAACACTTCTTGGATGAAGCGAGAAGGGTCCTTGATGCGCTTCGTTCAATAGTTCTTGCCTCAACCCATTTCTAGTAGGCATATACAATCTTCTCACAAATAAAAGTTCCCTATATTTTCCTAAACTAAAGTTTGACGCTTCACTAGACACCATACGCTACTTGTACACATCACGTTTCTCATCCTTTAACTGTTCTTCCAAAATCTAGGAAAAGAAGATAGGTCAAATAGTCAATTCTACAAGGATTATCCCATCATTTTCTAGACAAACATTTCCTCAAAGAGATGCCAAAGCTGCCACAGTTTTCCTACTTAGAGCATTTACTACCATGGTACCCTTTCTAGGATGATACTCAATTACAAGATCATAATCTTTCAAAATCTCTATCCAATGTCACTGGCACAGATTCAAATCCTTCTGCATCATCAGATACTTTTATGGTCTGAAAACACACAACATTTCTCCCCATAAAGGTAGTGTCCCCAAATCTTTAACACAAACACTACCACTACAAGCTCTAAGTCATGAGTTGGATGATTATTTTCATTCGGCTTGAGCTGGCGAGATGCATATGCCACAACCTTTCCTCTTTACATAAGCATACATCCAAACCCATTTAGGGATGTATCAATGTATATAGTATACTCCACACCAGATTCTAGTTGGGCTAATGTCAAAGCCTCGATTAAAACAACTTTCAATCTATCAAAACTCTTCTGATACACCTCTGTCCATTCAAACTTTTCCTTCTTCCTTAGCAAACATGTGAGAGGTGTTGCCAACATGGCGAACCCTTTTACGAACCTCATATAGTAATCCACCAAACCCAAGAAGATACGTACCTTAGTGATGTTCTTTGGCGGATTCCAATCAAGTACAACTTTAACTTTATCAGGATCTACCTTGATACCTTCAGTAGAAATAACATGACCAAGAAAATGAACTTCTCTTAGCCAAAACTCACATTTGCTGAATTTGGAGTACACTTGTTCTTGCACAAAGTTCTTAGCACAATCTTTTAGTGTTCCTTATGGTCAGCCACTTAGAGTACATGAAAATATCATCGATGAAGACTACTATTGAAACACCCTATTCATGAAATCCATAATTATCGGTGGCGCATTCATTAATCCAAATGGCATCACCAAAAACTCATAATGCCTATATCGTGAATGAAATGTAGTTTTTGAAACATCATTACCTCTAATTTTCACCTGATAATAGCCAGAACACAGATCAATTTTGGAGAAGATTGTTCCACTTAACTGATCAAACAAATCTTCAATTCAAGGCAATGGATACTTTTTCTTCACAGTTACTTTGTTTAGTTGGCGGTAATCAATGCATGGGTGGAGTGTCATATCCTTCTTCTTTACAAATAAGATTTCCACACCCCAATGTGAAACACTTGGTAGAATAAATCCCTTATCCAAAAGATCATGTAGTTGTGTATTTAATTCCTTTAGTTCAAATGGCGCCATTATCTAGAGGGCACAACATATGAGCGTAGTACCAGGCTCGAACTCAGTCGAGAATTTTACCTCTCTGCCTGGCGGTATACCTGAAAGTTCTTCCAAAAACACATTAAAAAACTCTTTTACAATTGAAACTTAGCTAATATCCAATCTTGACTTAGACGAATCCATAGTATATGCCAAGAAGGCATTTACGTCCTTAACCATTAACTTTTAATAGATATTATAAAAATTATTGTACATGCCAAATTGGTATGTATGCTAAGCAACAACACTTCTTTTCCTTTTACAGTTAGCAAACGTACACCTCAAGCTTTGTAGTAAACTATTGCACTATGTCTCGTTAACCAATCTAATCCAAGAACAGCAACGAACTCATGAAAGCTTAATAAAAACAAGTTTGCCAAAAAGTTGTGCTCGCCAAAAATCAACGGATAGTTCTTAATCACCTGATTAACCATCATACTTTGACCAAGGGGGTGTTCACTAATACATTTGTCTCAAAATAAACAACTTCAAGACTTTTACCTTCTACGGCTTCAGTGCAGATGTATGAATAGGTTGACCTCAAATCTATTAATGCATGAATGTTATTTCCAAGAAAAGAAAATTTACTGTTATAACTTCTGGCAAGTTAACATCTTCTTTGGCTTTCATGACATACACTCTAGCGGACACTCCAGAGCTGGGCTTGGTATAGCTCTTTTTTGGAGCCCCCTAAACTGGTCCTGATTTTACTGCCACTCCTAATCTTGCTTCTTGCTGAATATTTTGGGGCCCTCGCTTAGATTGTTATAAACTTCCTTCAACTTTGGAGGGATAGTTTCTAAGTTGATGATCCAAATACCCACATCTAAAATAAGCTCTGGTATGCTTCCAGCATTCTCCTCTATGATTTCTCCCACAATGCTCAGAAATAGAATTCCTCATCATTCTAAATCCACATGTACTCACCATCGAGGTAGCTTATCGATCACCTCCATCACATTTGAAAATCATTCGTTGTAAATCCCTCATTGACGCCGAGAAGCGTAAATTTTTCTACTGCTTAAAATTCGACGACGTTGGTAGAGTAGAAAATCCACGTTCCAAACTTTCCCTGTCATGCACTCTACTCTTTTCTTGAACTATCACCTCTATTTTATGGGTATTAGCCATCATAGTCGTTAAACTATGACATTTAGATGTTGCCAGCAGAGCGTGAATTTCATTCTTTAAGCCTCATTCAAACTTCGAATATAGGGCTTTCTCAGTTTGAAACATATATTTTACATAGTGGTTGAGTCTAACAAACTCCCATTCGTATTCCATCACTGACATTCGTCCTTGTTTGAGGTATAAAAATTGTTCAAACATCATTCATATACTCCACATCTTAACTCCTCATATAATTTCTGTTTAGCTAAACATGTTTTCTCGTGATTTGCCAGTCTGATTTGCAATATAGCTGCCCTATCAGAGGCATCACAAACATATCTCCTTCTCTTTTATCATATATGATGTTTCATATATAGATGGTACTGGATTTGTGTAGTAATGAGGGTATTTTACTTCGAATCATGAACTAACCATACTCACGTTGAGAATACTAGTTTAACACCACAAAGCCAGACACCACACATTACGTTGTTGAGAGGGAACACTTACCTTACACGATTTGTACAACAAGAGGATTTATAGCACACAAAAGTAAAAAAGAATTGACCATAAAGTCTACTACAGTAATCTACTAAGTAGGTCCCTTGCCCTTATTGGTTGGACTTTCGTTAGCTTCTTGAGCTAAAAAAAAGAGACAAATATATCTATTAGATCTTTAAAATACTGAAATTTAACATATATGTATGAATCGGTAGCATGCAACCCAAAATCAGGAAGTTTTCTTCCTCACAACCAGTTCTAAAACCTATACATGCTTTACTGTAAATACATAAATTCTTTCGATAACAATTTAAGGGTTTACCAGAAATTACTTGTAAACTGGTACTAACAATGGTGCCAGCTAGATACTGGAAACTCCTCGTTAACAATTCCAAATTAGAAATTTCTACAGATCTTGTGAAGAGTGTAAGTAAAAAGAAGCAGCAGAAGCAAAAACGTAAAAACATGGTAGCTAGATATCCTTATATAACAAAGAAATTCAGGACAAAACTTAATGGAAGTCAGAGGATCCCACGATCATTCTAGAAGTTTGAAAAGAAAATAATTAAAAATCTAATCATCTATAGTAACCTAGTTCAGTTCTGACTAAGTCTCAACTAAACTCCAACTTTACGAATCGAGCCATTGTAATATATATTAAACACGGAAACAAATCTATTAAGCGCGAACTAACGAGTTTGCCCAAAATATTTAGGGTTAGCAGAAAGCATAATAGAAAAGTTTGACAATCCCTAGAGTTCGCCAAATCTTGGAGTTCGCCAAATGGTGAATTCCACAGAATACGCCACACAGTCAAACATAAATACTTCACTAACTTACTCATTTCCTGCCATTGACTTAACCGACTTACACGCAAACAAAAACTTGATATAGTCTTCGTCGAGCGGGTTGTTACAATTCAGTATGTGTTGAATACCATATTGGTAAAGCACTTGAGAAAAACACCTGAACCTACCACCCCAATCACTTTGAAACATCTTTACTTTGGAATTAAATCGAACTTGCACAAATTTTTGGAACTGTAAAAACATTTTAACAGCTTCCAATTTATTCCTTAGTAAGTATATCCAAGTGTATCTATTGTATGCATTAATAAAGGTAACATAGTACAATAAACCTTCTAAAGACACATGTACAGAACCCCATAAATCTGACACTGTCACACCCTAAATATGGTAGATTCGAAAAGAAGGCATGTAATTGTGAAGTTATCTATTTGGCGTAATGTAGTCTGCCAATTTACAATCTTTTGGCGGATTAGAGTTTGGCGTAAAGTATCCGCCGTTGAAGTAGTTAAATATTTTATCTCAAGGTATTGTGCTATTTAAGAAAATAATATGACAAGTGAAGAGTAAGCCTAATGAGAATTACTTCCAAATGTATAATATGCCTAGTTTGCTGAAGCATTGTGCTAATTAGGTTTTGTAACATGATCTGGTTAAGAGCCAACTGAATTAACTGGTCAAATGACATTTGTACAAGATTCTCATTTATATTCCTATTAAATTTTGTAGGTCGTTTATTAGGAAATATTTTGGATACAACCGACACTTGTCAAGTTCCACCAAGGGAACTCGGTATATATATGATGAGAAGGGTTCGTCTTGAGGGGTTTTCTTCCTTGAATACTACTCTCTAGTTCTTCTTCTTAAACTTATATGTTTTTTTCTCCTTTATTAAGCTAGAAGTAAAGGTTTTTTAAATTAATTAATGGATGTTTCACCTCCTGGTAAATCTTATAGCTTTGCAAGTTAAGTTTTTGAATGAATAATGATATTAAAAAGCATATGAACAAGAAGTTGTGAATAAGAGACCCTGCATGGGTGTCGTCTATAATTAAGATGTTAGTAATTTGTCTGTAAATGGGTTTTAATGGTGATTTAATGTTCTTTAAGCACTTACTACTGTTGGTTTGAGAAGGATGTTCGAGTTTGGAACTTCAAGCTACAATATAGGTAAATTTCAAGTGAGTCTATCTTAGCTTCTGTAAGTGAACTGTTCAAGTAAAGATATATATGATGATAACATCTCAGATAACTGGTAAATATGTATGCAAAGTATGGTAAAGGTTCTGCATGTGTAAAGATAATATGTGTGAGGTACTGTTTCCATTAGAAGTTAAATGGTAAGTATGCATGTGAAATCTGATATGAGAAAGTAAGAATTGGTCAAGTATGTGAATAAATCTAGGTAAGTAACTTCTGAGTAAAACATCCCTTTATGATACCTCTACTAGAGAAATTATATTGCTAACTAGATTGACAAATCATGATATGAAGATATGTATAAGTCCATACGAGAGAAACCCATGACACCTTTTTTAAAAGTCCGTCGGGACAGTAAACACGTGATTTTGTGTGTTGCCTCATGACACTGTCTGTGAAAGCCCGTCGGGACAATAAAAACACGATTCTATATGTTGCCTGTATGGCATGATCTGCTAAGCCTTAGTGGTGTGTTCTATGTTTCCTTATTGGCGAATTTTAAAACATCTATGTGGTGTATTCAGGGATACCTACGTGGCAGAATCTGGTTATCCACCATTGTGGTAAAATCTGGGTAAGTTATGAGATTTCTTCGATAGATAATTCTGTAATAATGATCTGATACGTCTGAATTTAACTTGGTTTGGTTAGTCTTGTGATGAAATTGAATAAGTCTTAAGGGACATTTCCTGAAAGTAAGTATGTATCTATATTTCTAAAGAGCATAGTAGTCTGCTAGTATAAGATATGGGCGTATTCATAGATATAAAAGGTATAAGTGTTCATTGGTTTGAATTCATTTACGCTATGTAGAGTCGAAATCTGAGCTCTCTAGTATTTACCATATCCGAATAGTATCATGTCTCGTTCTATGGTTAATTGAAATTTCAGCCGTTTGTCAATTTGGGCATTCTTGTGTTATGTAACATAGATGATTGAAATTCTTCTGAATGATCTGAAACGTTTCATCATTAGTATGAGTTTGTTTTGGGTTTGAATTAGGATATGATCTGACTAGTAGTCTGATAGTTATCAAACTCAGTACGGGAATCTGCCAAATGTAAGATCAGTTAGTAAGTATCTGTTAAGGAATAGTATCTATGAGCAACCATTCTAGGGAAAAATGTTAAATGTTTGTTTGAAGAGGAAATCCATTGAAAGTGGGCTCTGTATAAATATTTTTTTAAGAAGTACCTTCGTTGTTCTAAGAGAAAAGAATATATATCGTCTTGTAAGATCTGGAGTCAACCAAGGTGTGAAGTGAGAGTTGATACATTAAGTATGTTAGCTGGCGTATAAGTATATATTCGATATTATGAATGTATCCACCAAAGACAGAGTGGTAATCCAAAATCTTGTGGATGAGGAATTTAACTAGAAATGCTCTAAGGTATTATGTATTAAAAGTCACTAAGTTAGCATGAACTTGCAAATGTTGTTTATGTTTCAGGTTATTTTGTGAGAGTGAGTACGCCAAGAGGGACCTAGCCAAAAATGCTCCAAGAATACGACGAGTTTGGTTATTATGCATTTTGAGGACATCTTAGGAGTATGATGTATAGTATACCACCCCTTAAAGAGTCTATCTTTTAACGAACTTTGTGTTGTAATATCTTATATTATTTTTAAGAGTATGTTACATTCTTGGATGTTTTATTTTATTTATTTTGTTCAAAGAACATTTAGCAAAATAATAAGATGTATGTTGAAAAGGACCATGTGAAGATCGTTTAAAATTTATGCTAACTGTTTGTATGTCGTAACATCCGATATCCAGACTCAATGATTCGGGTTGGGTAGAGGGTGTTACAGACACAACCAACTCAAAAGGAAAAGAATACACAACTTAAAAAGCAGTAAAGAGAAGCTTATGAGATTTTCCTAGCTGACAAATAGGACAAACAGTAGGAAGCTTAGATGCTTGAAAAGGAACATTACAACTTTGAAGCACTTGATGAAGAAATTTGCTACAAGGATGTTCCAACCAATTATGCCACAAATAATAAACAATGGTCGATGCTAACTAAGCATGATTCATTGAATGAGCATAGTTGGAAACTCTAGTGGAAGAAGTTGCACTAAGGCCTTGGTGTGGTGAAGAAGTGAACCTGTATAACCCTTTATGAATGTGACCCACTAGAAAAACAACCCCTTTTTGTAAGTCCATCACAAAACAATGAAAGGGATGAAATTAAAAAAACACGCGGTTATCTTTGGCAAAATGAGCAATAGAGAGTAATTTTTTACAAATATAGGAACATGAAACACATTCTTGAGATGAAAAAGTCTTTTACCAGAAATGACAGAGGAGAAACCTACATGAGCAACTGGTACACATGTATCATTTCCCAGTACCTGTGCATTAAAAAACTCCATTAAGAGTGGAAAGATCATTGGTCACATGACCAGTAGCCCCTGAGTATGGATACCAAACTTGATCACCTGTACTAGCAGAAACCAAATTACGTTTGATTGATGAGGGCTTGTTTGAGGATGATTTCCTAGTTGAAACTTAACATTAATTGAGGGAGACTACCAATTCTGGTGAAGATCAGTCATTTGATTAGAATGAGTCATGTGTCCTTGCATCTAGTGACCACTACAATGACTGAAATTCTGATTACTGAACTAATGGTAATTGACCTGCATCTGTCCTCCTTGGTCCAAATAAGACATATTGATAAAATTCTCATCAATTTTGTAGTAGTATCGTTAAGCAATAAGGCCAATCCTACTACATAGTTGACATTAAGTCGACCATGAGAAAATCGATCTCTTATATTCCTGCCTCGATAGTAGTTTCTTTCACCTTGATTCTGATTCTTGTTCCTTTAGTTGTAGATCCTATTAGAACCATTGTGTGACTCAGTGCTCTTGAATTGGTCTCTTTTACCAGACTTCTGTTGTACCACATTAGCTTGTAATGGTATAAAGGCTACAAACTCAAGTTGCCTCGACTCACAGTTTGTGAGCATTTCAACAAGATGCTCAAGACAAACAGAAGTGGCTGAAGCCACTATTCTAACAAATTCATATACAATAGAAAGTTCCACAAGAATAATATTAACTTGTTCTTGATTAATCACAAGACTCCCTACTGCAAACAAGACATCATACATACTTTTTATTTTGTGTAAATACTCTTTTATGAACAGTTGGCCTTTTTTTGATAGTAGAGCATGTGCCTTAGACTCCAGATTCTAATACTGGATTGAGTAGCATATCGGTTCTCAATAATGGACCAGACTTCAAAACTAGTGTTGGCACTAGTGGGATAAACTAGAAGATCATCACATACCAAAGACAATAACTAAGATGCTAGTTGTTTATCCTATTGTTTATGTAATAAGAATTCTGGATTATCTACTAACCTTCCATCTCCACCAGCTAGGAATTAAGAAACATTAGTAGATCCTAGAATATAGTCTTGAACACGATAACCTTCAAGAATGAGCATAATCTGATGCTTCCAAAGAATAAAATTGTTCTCATTAAGCTTGGAAGTGTTATGTTTGGGAAATTGTTGTATCTTTTTTATAAATCCAGTTCTAACATCCTCTAGTTCAACTCTGTTTGAGGATGGTTAATGCTGAAGCTCTTCATTTTCAAAGGTCACTTCTAGAGCCATGACAACAACTCTTGATCACATAGAATCCTTCTTGAACCCAAAACCAAAAAAAAAAAAACATCACA
Source organism: Gossypium raimondii (assembly GCF_025698545.1). NCBI lineage: Eukaryota > Viridiplantae > Streptophyta > Magnoliopsida > Malvales > Malvaceae > Gossypium > Gossypium raimondii. Next base: position 23,013,442 of record NC_068570.1, read on the forward strand.
CAACCAAGAAAAGAACTAGCTCAAATACCATGTTTGGATATGCAAACAAACATCAAAAAGAGGAAAATGATTCTACTTTTTTATAGCTTTAGCTTTAATAATCCCAATAGGACCGAGCTATGTATTTATACAATGAATAAGTTAATGAATCGATTAAGAAATCAACTAACAACAACCTAACAAAATCTTGACTAACTTACTAAGTAAAAAAGAAACATAATATAATTGACTTAACTAACTTTAACTACTAAAAGCTAACTACTAACTAAACTTTAAGCAGCAATACCAGACTACCTTCATACCTCTATAGGAGGTGGTTAAGTAAAGGAATTTTTACTATCTCTAATGCTCATAAAATGTTGATAAAGGAATATTGGGATCAAAAGGAAGATTTGTGATCCGAGGTCTAGTAGTATAAAGGGTCGCAATGTGTTCACAATTCTTATGGGTACTTGTGAAAGGTAGGTTCTTAACAAATGTTGAAAGGCATTACAGGGGTATGACTTAGAATGACTTCTGTTAGATTTGTGGGAGTGGTGCTAAGACAATATGGCATGTAGTTTGAGATTTTTCTTTAGCTTGACAGGATGGACTATCATTGTCCTCAGTTCTGCAAAAAGCATGCTTTATTTTACTTTGCTAAGGGAACGACTGTCTGTAAATCTGAATAATAATATTAGTCTTAAATGTGTCAACTATAATTGGAATACCATGTTTGGTCATATACACTAACAATATGTTTAATTATCTTTCGAAACGGGTCCAAATTGTTGGAGAGCATATTTACAAATTATGAATCATGGGCGTGATGTGTAAGGACTACTATTGATGTCACTAGTATAAAACATCGATAACTATGGAATTGAATGGAAGATGCCTACAATGGGGTGGGTTGAAGTTAATAAATGGGGTAGATTGAAGTTGATATTGATGATTATGTGGATCAATCTAATGGCCTTACCTATGCTACTGGTCTGGAACATGATAATAGAGGGAGGTGGATTGATGGGTTTCATTGGTTCATGCTCAATCCTAGACGTTGAATTATGATGTGTATTTGATGGGTTAAGAATTGCTTGGCTATTAGGATATAAAAAAAAGGTTTTTTTGGAATGTGACAATAAAGAGATTATAATGATTTTTAATGACTTACGAACTGAGGGAATGGAAATGAGCTTAGTTAGAAGCATCCGAGCGATTACGATTATTCTTAATGCTTTCAAGAGGCAAATCTTGTTGTTGACCACTTGGTGAAGTTGTGATTCCATTTGTAAACTGGTTTTTTTATTTATTAGCTCACCACTAGCATCTTTGGGGAGATTGCTAAACCAAAATGTTGTAATACGTAGCATTGAAAGGTGAATCTTAATGTAATTTGGGGATACTTTGCTACAACTTTCTATAGTTCATTTTAAAAATAAAATTTAATTAAAACATAAATTAATAATAATTAAAAATCATAAAAAAAATAAGTATATTAAGAAAAATAAAATATATTTATTAAAAACCGATGAAAATGAACTAAAATATAAAACTCCATAAATGTCCAATTTATTTTATAAAAATAAAAATATTAGAAGAATAAATTTTATCCATTTATAATTTTTTCCTTTTGATTTAATTACTAAAATATTCATAACCTCAAATCTTTTAACTTTAAATTTAAAAATGTTACATACTTAGATATATTTAAACTCATGATTTAATATTACTTTAGCAATAATAATTGAATTAATACTTAATTGATAATTTTTATTTTTATTAATTGAAGTAAATCATTTAATTTTTGTTTTACTTAAATAATTAAATTGTTTGACTAACCAATTTTAAATTTAGGTTAAAATTGGATGGGCGATGAAATGTGGTGCGGTAAGTTTAACTTACTTTTTATCTCATGCTATAGTAACGCTACAGTATCTAATTATACCGCAATCATTATTTTTATATTAACTGCAGGTAAACGCATCACTTATTCAAATCTATATTGAATTGTTGGTCGAATTTTTACAATGATGGCATGGCCAAGAGTGAAGGTAGGTTTGGTAATTAGCGTGGAAATTGAAGGGCATTTGATGAAGAGGAAAGGACAGGGGGGGTTGATATCTACGAAGACAGCTGGAGCTAAAACAGATGTAAACGTGTCAAATGAGGAATGGAATGACGTAAGCCGACTTGTAATTTGCATACTCGGTTATTGCCTGTCCTATGGACGGAAATAAGGATCTTTTACTTGGAAGCCTTCAAATAAAGTTTATTAATTGCCAATTAAGAATCCTTTACATACTAGAAATTCGCATTTCAACATGGAAACTACCTCTTTACATCATAAGTATGAGTTTAAAAATAAAATAAAATACATAAAATAGTATGATTTGAAATTATATATATATAACATGTATTTTAATTATTGTAACTAAAATTTAGTTTAAATTGTTACAGAAAATGAAAATATCATAAAAAATAAGTACCACAATAGAAAAAAATTGTATTATCATTTTGTATCATAACACATTAAAATGTTATCATGTTAGTTAAAAAATTCAATATAAAATTAATTATAAAATATTTAATATTTAGTAGACTAATAACATAAACTCAATCAATGGCATTATCAATACGCTAACAATGTAAGTCAAAACTTTTGTGTAATAATATTAAAATGTACAAAAATAATCAAGATAAAGTTTTGATTATAGCATTAAAGTTGAAGTTTATAAATTTAAATCTCATCATTTGAAAATTTTTGTTGTTTTTATTCAAAATATATAAAAAGGTACTTTTATAAGAATATAATTTATTTTAATTGTGTAAGGATAGTTTAATAATTACCCCAACCATGTTGGTGTTCGGTTAGCTTACTACACTTATTTAGTTGAGGGTTTAAATAATAGTAGTATAGATATACAAACAATGCAGTGAAACAATTTGTGTAATAAAAATAAAATGTATAAAATATCAAAATAAAGTTTTTTTAAATGGTAAAGAAAAGATTTTATAGATACTGATAATATAGGTTTCAATATTAACATTTGCAACTTCTTTATTATTTTTAAATAAGGAAAAGACAAAAGTATCATCGTAATAATATAAATTATTTAGAATGTGTAAGGTTATTTTAGTAATTCCCTTGATCATGACATCAACTAGTCATACACTTAAATAATTGTATAAATAAATATATAATATATGAGGATTAAAACTTTATTCAGTTAGTCGATCATACTTTGATAGTTTTGGTAAAGATTGAGGTGATGATAGACTTGTTTATAAGCTATACTGTTTGTCCATGTCTAAAGGTTCACACAAAATATGGGACGGTTAGGACAAAAGTATTAAGGTTGAAAAATAGATTGTCGAAAAAAATTTGGCTCGTTTAAAATATAAAGTTGGACTTGGGCTTCAACATTTAAAGCTCAAGCTCAACCTGATTCATTTTATACTTTTGTAATATATTTTTATTTTATTTTGATATACTATGCAATTTATATCACATAAAATTAAATACACGATTATACAAAACTATGTAAACAGTAAAAAAAATGTTAAGTTATCTAAATTTAAAATTTTAATAAAAGAAAAGTCATCTAAAATATTAAATTAAAAACAATATATACTTTTAAAAAAATTATTGTAGGTTGGCCTAAAACGAGCTTGAGTTAGTTATTTACAAATATGATGGGCTTGTACAAAATTTTAGGCTAATATTTCAAATTGGGTCGAACTTAGGCAACATAAAGTGTACTAATATCATACATAGGCCAAGTTTGAACCCAACTTTGCCTATCAATTATCAGCTCTGTCACACCCGTATTTTTTTTAAGGACTTGAACTTAGGGGAGCTTTGGGACTTAATTGAGCTAAGTAAAGAGTTGGCGAACTTTACTAGGAATTTTGGAAAATTTTGTAACTGACAAATAAATAGTTAAGTTTCATTTCTGGTTTGGTTAGGATGAAACTGTTTGGTTCCAAAGTGGGAGACATAATATAATTACTGGTGATTGGCTAAAAGAGATTGGGAGACCGTGTATAGGATTTATATATATGGGTGAGAATGGGCACTCTTGCAAAAAGGAATTCTTCTCAATTCTATCTACAAAATTTTGCCTTTCACTTGCATTGTCTTCTTCTGTTGTTTCGAAGAAGCGGAGAACTTAGGAGGGCTCTGCATAGAGCAACAGTAGTGAGACTTGAGGTCTGGAAATAGTGAAATTGAGAAACGAGTAAGCTTTTCTTATCTTTCTGTACTTGAGGATTAGGGGAATGGTGAGAGTAAGGATCTTCTATTAAGTTTCTATAAAGTGGATTTTGGATTTAAGGTTTATATGCCTTCTGTTTAACTGATATATAGTTGTCGTGCTTAGCTATTAAGACCGATGGAGGTTCTAGCATTTGGACAATCTAAGCTAACAAGAAGAAATAATTTAAGGTGAGTTTCTGCACTTTATCTTGGGTGGTTGATGAGATTGAGCTGTTGAATGATTTGTTTTGTGACTATCCTAGGTTGTTTGAATCTATTGTTGTGTGTAAAAAATGGTGATTGAGCATGTTGTTAATGCATAAGCTTGGACAACTATGTGAATATTTATAAGAATGACCATTAATGTTAAACGAATATTACATGATGTTGAATATGTGGCATACTTTGTGTTATGTATCAAGTACCTTGATTGCATGAAATGTATGAGTATTTTGTATGTCGAGCATGGAGCTATTTACCTTGAGGGGGTAGATGAAGATAGGATTAATTGGCATATTGAAGGAATGGGCAGACTGAAATGGGGATCGAAGGGAGTTTGAGCAACAATGTGGAATGGTATCGATTGGCTCGCTAAAACAACACCATGACGATAGTCTATCGACTTTATGGAGCGACATCGCAATGACTGTTATCAACTGGCTTGTTAGAGTGACACCATGATGATGACCTATTGACTTTATGGAGTGGCAACATGGTGGTGGTTTATAGGCCCTACGGGGCGACATCTCGAAAAAGGTTTGATGTGCAATATCATAGCTAGGTTATGGCAACATATGGAGTCCGCGAAGATAGAAAATAGGGGTTTATATTTTGTAATACCATAGCTAGGCTATGGCAACATGTGGAGTCCACCAAGACAATAAACATTGGTTAAAGGTGTAAGACCATAGTTAGGCTATGACAACAAATAAAGTCCGCTAGAATAGAAAATCAAGAAACTAAAAAGGCATAAAAAAATCACTATATGACTCACACGTGAGTAGCACAATTGGATGAACACGACACATCTGAGAACGTGTGTAAATGAGATAATAAGAGAATCCACCAAACTAAGAAGAAGATAATAGCTAGTAGAAGTGTCCAAAAAAGTGGGTAATGTCACATCCCAGAAATGGGGTTGGAAGAATCAAGGGTTGTTGGTTGGGTCAGTGGATTGGTTAGACTTTTAAGTTTATCTTTACGTCTTAGGGACAGAATGAGCCTACTGATTTAGTGGTAAAGTGTTAGCTTACCCTTTGATATTGTGTTCGAACCTCTACGTGAGCAGATTAGAATAATTTTTGTTAATTCTTGTCACTGTTGAGTTAGTAGAAATCTGATTGGTTAGGATTTTGGTTTTATAGTATTTTCTGTTATTTTATTTTTAAATTTTAAAAATTATAATCCCTAAAATTTATTTTAGAACCGTTCCCCTCTCTTCCACTTTTATATTTGTTTTTCTCCATTTTTTCTTAATTTCTTTTCTTTTCTATTATTATTGGTGCACCCTAAAATCCTAGCAATTTTGCATTATTTTTTTTGTGTTCTCACCATGGTCGCTTGACGCTTCTTAAGAGCTTTGTCGGTTCTTTCGCTTCTTCGCTTAATTAGGATCTGAAATAGGAAAAGTGTAAGTATTGTTGTTGAGTTTTTATCCATTTGCTTCAATTCTTTTTATTCAGTTATGATCGATTGTTTCTCAAAGAGTGTGGTGTATTTATGTAATCGAGTTTCAGATCGATTTTGTGGAGGTGCTTTGATCAATTCTTAAAAATTTAGAAGTGCATTTCAGGTTTTTTTCTTGAACACTTATAATCAGTGGGTGTATTTGGTGTTAATTTTGTGTTTTGTAGTAAGTTTGGGTATGGTTTTTGGACCACACGGGCGTGTGCCGTACACCTGCGGTTCACACGGCCATGTGTCGCTTAAGAAATTAGGTTGAGTTTCTGGTCACATTGCCTAGGGTGAGTCACACAGGCTGACATACAGCTTAGGGTGAGTTACATAGGCTGACACACAACCGTGTGATCTCTGTTGGGAATTTTTTCAATTGCATACGGTTTGAGAAGTTTTCATACGACTTGAGACACGACTGTGTCTCCCTTGCTCTTTAATTGTGAAATTTGTCACACTGGTACAGAGAGTTACATGGTTTGCCCACATGACTGTGTACCTCAGCTATACGTGTACCCCTGTCACACGGTCTGAACCCTCCTACACGGTCGTGTGGTCCTATTTTTATAGTTTTTTCCACTTTTTCTCAAATTAATTTGTTTTAGTCCTTGAGTGATCCCTTGCATGTTTAAGCCTCTGTAGAAGTGATTGGGACACGATTACTAACTGTTTGAATGACTGTGAAGAGTGTATTGCTATTGGACATTTATATATAAATACATGTGTTTTAATTTTATTATATAAGATTGTCTAGATGCATGTATGTTATTGAATCAACTAATTTTTTTCAATTATAAGTATGTTGTGGGATATTGAAAACTGAATATGAGCATGTCTGATTCGATATATTTGTATGTATAAAGTGATTTGCGTATACATTGTGGTTGGAATTTGGTTATGAAGAGAAGGGAGATAGATTTGACAGTTTAACTGCATTGATTTAATTAGGTGGTAAATCTGTAACAATGTTGGCAACTTGACTGCATAACATTCGAGTGGCGAACAACCACTTCATGGTGTGTATCAGTTAGATAGGTCCACCATAACCCAAATTTGGTGTGTAGTGGATGGAAGGGTCTAGTGTACCCTATTTGGTGTGTGTGGGATGAATGGAGATGGTGTGTAGCAGTTGGATAAGTGGGATTTTGTGCTAAATTACATTTGAGCATAAATTGCATAATTGATTAGTGTTAACATATTGTGATACTCTACTCTGATATGATTTTTTATTATGATTAGAATTTGGCTATTGTATGTTTGATCAACTGTTTGTTACTATGTTGTTTACTTTTATTTTTTACTCACACTGAGCTTCGTAGCTCACACTCGTAGTTTGACCTTTCCAGTTAATCTGCGTGGTTAGGTCTTAGACTCAGCAAATCAGAAGTCTCAGATTTTTTTCATTTTGGTTTGACTTTAATAAAGTTTTCCTACGATATAAGCATTTATGTTCAATTGGATTTGTAAACAAATTTTAAGTGTATTGTGGTGTGGGTTTCTGGTTTTGAGTTAGTTTAGTGTTTTCATGCATGGACGTTAGTCGCCTGGACTCTTTCTTTTATTTAATAATTGATCAAGTTTAAGTTTCAATTTATGGATTTTCAATCGAAGTAAAATGTCAGATTTTTCCATTGAAATACTAGTTTTGAAACTTCAATTTGTAAATTGCTGAATCTAATTTGATCATAAAGTTAATGAGGAAGTTGTTAATTTAGCTTTAATTTAATATTAACAATAAATAAACTAATGTTTACAAAACCTAAGTAAAGGCTACTGCCAAATTTTGTTAAGCATGAGCAAAAGTGGTTTTCGAAAAATTTAGGATGTCTAAACAATATTTTGTTCTAGGCCATTTCGGTGGCCAATCTGACCTTTAAAAACTGGTCAAAACTTTTAGGTTGGGTTTTAGGGTGTTACAAGTAAGCCTGTTAATAAGGGAACTCGCCAAATTGTAGCGGAAAGAGAAATTTGGTATATGTAGTCTTGACAAGGCAGAGATAATAGAAGGAATACCCTCTTTGGGGTATAGGGTAGCCGTCATTATTAATTCACCAATGATTAGCAAGTAACCTAACATTGGACTCAATAAGTAAGTCACTGAAGCAGATTCTATGCTAATTAGTTTGTTCAATAAGTTCACCAGTGATCTTCAGAGAAAGAGGATGTCAGGATAAGACTTGTTAGCGTGGAAAATCCTTTAATCAAGGAAGTCCACGGAGGACTAGTTTGAGTGGAAAATCCGTTGGAAACTATTGGAAGAAACGAAAGTCTATTAGGATTATATAACACATGGAAGACTATGTGGGACTACCAAAGGTGGAGACCGCCAGGGACACTTGGGCAAGGGATAGTCCGCTGGGAACTATCCATTTATTTGGAGTATTTTAAAAAGATTTGGCTTAGGTAAGAATGCATTCTAGGGTTACATTGCGATTACAAGTCCTCTAGGAAAAAGGGGAAGCGTTGATTCATTGAGCGAAGTATCTTATTCAAGTCCACGAATGAGGATGGTAGAAAAAGTCCTTATCTAAAAAAGGGGATCAAGCATAGGTTAAGTAAAAAAGCAGATTACCATCGAAATAGAACGACAAATTCGTATGGAGATCAGAATGGATCAAAAGGATTCTCAACTATGGCGAGGTCTCGATTAAAATGCTAGTAGGTTTTGCCAAATCTATGGTGGCAAATACGGATAATTAGTAATGAGGAATATCCCAACGGGTGTAAGGAAAGGTTGGAATAACGATAAACAGGGTCAAGACCCATAATGAAGTAAGGTTTTTAGAATACAAATATGACGGGTGGTAACATTCACTGACAGTTAGCTTGGAAATAATAAGACATTTGCTACGCTAGTGAAAATTATGAATTCTCCTATGATCTTTAGGGAGTTTTACAATTGTGCATAAAGTCTCATTTTTCCTTAATTTTAAGAATTCTTCTATGATTACCAACACACATGATCTCACTAAGTTCTTTCGAGCTTATAAAATCTTTATTGCATGTATGCAGGGTAAGCAATGACTCGACAAATCAAAAGAAAGGACCAAGCCAAACGCCGCCAGGGATTAGTGATGGGCGAAGTAGCTATTCATGTATATAGAAGGGCATCCCTAAAGGCCACACTTTAGGGTTTAATTTGATTACATCTGCATCCGAGTCTTAATTTAAAATTTGTCAATAGTTTTTAGAATCAAAGTTGTAAGAATTTATGACCAGTTCTGCACGAGAACTAATAGTACTTTGATTTTGAAATTTAAGTTGTTTAATTATGTAATTCAATCAGAATTAGAAATATTGTTAAGTTATTCGGGTTAGTGTATCATCTGATACCTACACCTAGCAATTTGGTCGAGTATAGAGTGTTACAAGCTCTAGGTTATAAATATTTGATGTTTTAAGTTTGATTCTCATATTGCATAAATCATGTGTAAATTGTCTCTATATTTCTTCCGACTTAAATTTCACCATATGCAGGTCCTTTTCATAACTATTTTAGTTGAGTCCAAATATATTTCAATTATTAATTTAAAATTACTCTATAATACTTAATTTTAATTATAATTTATTCAAATAACTGTTTTATTTCAAACAATTCTAAACTAGCCTTGGGAACATTGATTTTAAAGGAAATGTAAGTTAGATAACACATGTACAACTATAACATTCATAATTAGCTTTTAAATTCATTTCTCAAAAATTATAAATTTGATATATTCATGCTTTTTATATTTATATATATCTCATATTAAAACTCAACTAATTTATTATTTAAATTTTCAAATTCGGAAAAATTAATAGAAAATACCAATTTCAAAACTTATTTAGTAAAGTAGGTTGTTTTCCCTAAATTTAAGAAAATAAGTTGATTTTAGAAAAAGAGGCATCTCGTCCAATGGTAAACAATGGTAAAAAATCCAACAACTAATTTCCAATGGTTTTTTTTTTTCAAATGGCTAAATTATTTGCTATATAAACTCAACTCATTTTCTTTCTTTTGCATTCAAATCCTATTTTCTCAAATCTCTCAACTATTTAGTTCTCAAATTTTCATTCAATTTTCTAGTTGTCTTAGGTTTATATTTCGTAATTTGTTTAATTTTATTTGATTTTTATAATTTATAAAAATGTCAATGCCGCTTAATCGCTTGGATGGGAAACACATTTTAGCGTCTAATTGCAAATGGTAAGAAAATATTATTAAAATTTTTAATTTTAATTAAGTTAATTATTAAGTTTTTAATATTATTAATATTACATTTTTTTATGTTTATATAATCAGACCGAAGATTGAATTATAAAAACGTACATATACAATTTAAGTGCAAGGGCACCGCGTGTTATTGAACAACACTTGTAAGGGGCATGCTTTCAACCCCTGACTGCCACGTCAGCAAAAGATGCTTCCTATAAGATGTATTTTTTGTTTTTCTACTTAAAATCTATCTATTTTCCTAAATTTGAAAAAAAAATCCTAATTATATATTAAAAACGGCCTATTTTTTAAATTTACCCAACGTACAACTAACTCATCCAAAATAAGGGTACAAAAAGCAATTAAAACTATATCATACTATGTAACTTGATTTGGATTTAGATAAATGGGCTTTTATGTAAAGTCCAAGCTTTGGGGAGAAACAAGGTGTTTAAGTGTTGAGTGCAATGACCACTACCCCTAACTGGTCATGCTCAATCCCCTTAGCGCAGAATTAAGCCCTTTTTTAAGGGATAATATATAAGGTAATTATTTTAAAGTTAATATACTATTTGGTACATATGTAATTAATTTGAATATTTAAATTGGTATTTGAGTTTTTCTCTTCCAATTCAATATCCGAGTTTGGTTTGAATGTTCATTTTGGTATTTGAGTTTTTCAAATTGATACTTGAGTTTTTCTTTGTTCCATACTGGTACTTAAATTTGACTTTAATATTTAATTTGATACTGAGTTCTTCTTTTGTTCTTATGAAGTACTTTTGTTTTTTTTTACTAGAGCACACATGTGAACTAGTTATTGAATCACATGATCTTGTTTAATTTAAGTATCAAATTTGGATAAAAACTTATGTATCAAATTGAACATTAAAACTGAATATAGATACCAAATGATATATTAACACATTATTTTATGTAATCTTTGTAAAATTTTAAGACTTTAAAGCAAAATTGAAAGGGCCTACATTCATATGTCACTCTCTATCCTGCTTACATAGCTATAATGATTATTACACTTAGGGTTGAGAAAGAAATTGAAAAGAAATCCAAAATTGTTTAATTTTATTTAAATTTATTGGATTTGATTAAGTTTCGGATAAAAGATTGTTAAATTCAAACCAAACTAAATTCTCTTTTAATTAATTTATAATAAAAATTAAATATTATATATAAATTAGAGAGAAATCATTAAAAGTAAATTCAACCAATTGAATTTGGTTCGGTTCGTTTGATTATCTTTGATGCATCATTTGATTTTGATTCAATTTTCTTTAAAATAAAATATTGCATCATAAATCCATCGTAACCTTAACTCTCAAAATATTATTTTCTTGGAACCAAAATTTTGTTTTGGAATAATCAAGATGTAGGCATGTGATAAATAATATGATTTAACGATTCTTAAGGATACTAACATTATTAGTATAGACTATGGTTGGCCTTTAGGATTAGGTATATGACACAGATATATGGTACACTTAAGGGAATGGCAGTCCACATTTACTAAACAAATCAAAATTCACAAGAGTTTAATACCTATTTTGGCCCTAGCTCTTTTATTGTTTTGCTTGGTCACTTTGTTCTTTCTATTTTCATTTGTCTATTATGTTAACTATCGACAAATTTCGTTAAAAAGAATCTCACGTGACTGCTTAAATCAACCAAACGTGAACACGTGATCAATAGTAAAATAATAAAATAGAAATTTCACTATAGTACAAGAGCCAAAACAAACATAATATCTATTATCGAGAGGTGAATACATGAACACATAGAAATTTTTTAATAAAAAATATACAAAGATTAACATAATTGATAGTATAAAAGTAGAGAAGATGAAAGTGATGGAAAAAATAGTAAAAGATGAAAATAGATATTTTACTGAAAACCGGTATTAATTTTTTATTATCAAAATCTTTAAATTTAATCTATATAGTATATAAAACCAGATTCATTAGGAATTATTAGGGGTACTATTGTCAAAAGAATCAAAGAAAACTCTCGGCCCAAAAAAGCTACATTTGATCAACCCAAAACTCTAGCAGATCCAATCACAAAGCTTGGTTTATATTATATATGGTTGTCATGATTTTTTTATTAAATTTATCTTCTAAAAAAATAAATCCCAACCTTTTTTTAATATGCTTTTGATAGCTTTTATTCAATTTTTTTTTGAAAAGTGTAAGTTGTTATTGATTGTGTATTTATTCTTACCTTCCTCTTTATGGCTAGACTCTTAAGTCTAAAGGTAGGATGACATTATATTTGACGGTAAGAATTCTTTTCCTATTTCTTTCTTCAATTTTGATTTTAGATCTTATTTACAAGATTATATTTTATTTGACGATTGAGTTTCATTTTGAGATTTTATTTCAATTTTTGCATACCAAGGTGACGAGGAAAACCTTTTTGAAGCTAAAATTTCAGTTAAACTTACATTATTATGATTCCTCCAAGTCACCTGAATTTATTTTCTTATAGCTATTTTTTTTCTAATTTTATTTAGGTTTTTTGGTAGTATTATGTTTATTATATTTTTCTTTTCATGTTTTGGGTATAATATTTATTTTTGATCTTTTGACATATTCATTTCTGGCAACACCTCATACTCGACTCAATCGTCGGGTCTGAGTTACGGAATGTCATATTTGTTGTCGAAGCAACTAAGATCTCAATTTCAATTCAATTCAACAAGTTATACATGTTAATAGTTCAATACACAATTATAATATGTTATATAATCATATTCAGAATTTAAACGAGCTTTCAAAAGCTCTTCTGAAAACCCGAGATTGTTTGAAGACTAAGTTGTAACATTTTCAAAACTATCGGATTGGCGTCACAACGTTGAGAGTATCCCACTCTTTGTCGATTTCGTGTCGCGACTATGAATTGTTATCATTGCGACACCACCTACTATTTTCAAAACTTTATATGGTACCAATTCACAATAGCCTAACAAAATATTCAATTGCTTATCCAACCCATTTAAGCATAATACACACTTTCAAACACTTCATATGCTACCATTGATGTAACATTATTATCCAAATTATCAAATCACCGTTCACAACTCAAAACCAACCTTAATACAGATGTCAATTTCCACATTTCAACCATTTAAACCTTATACCATATACATGATAAATTTAACATTTCATAGGCTTAAGTTTCAAAATGTCATTTACCAATTCAAGGATTCAAACTACTATATACATTATAAAACCAACTTGGCCTTAGGTACATGCTATATATTCGAAAAACATAAGGAAATATACAAAATTTGTTGAGTTAAGAGCTGCAAGTTGGATGTGGATCAATCCTCGAGTCTTCGTGATCTATTAATACTTGTGTATGGAATAAATGAACCATACGCTAAGCGATAAAGCTCAACGGTACATTCATGATTCAAGACAATAAAACAAGAAAGTTAACATGTAAAAAGAACCTAACATTGCATGGTTTAATTTCAACCATTCATGTCTCATGTATCAAATATATACATTAATCCATTAAACTAAACTCGTATCAACATATCATGCCATGATTTATATTCACACATCACATTCAATTTCTAATTCATTTTACCATCCATATATATATATACCAATTTGATGCCCTATCTCATTTGGTAATCCATGTGAACATATAACATCATGCTTTCAATAAGCAATTCTAATTCACTTTCATTTAATGTCAAATTTGAAAATTCATTTTATTGTATAATTCTCTCTCGAGTTTATTAACTTGTTCATATTCAAAGCTCTCAATGCTTGTTTTTAACTGATTTTCATGATCTATCAGACATTGTCAATTATGACATTTCATATGCATACAAGGTATTCCATTTTCAGATGACATTTCATATCAACCACCGTTAATCAAGTTAATCTTTTATAAACCTTATTAACTGACTGCCTCCAAACGTGTGAATGTTTAGGGTTAAAATCATGAAAATAAAATGTATAACTAATTAAGTGCGATATCTGCAAGTGTACAAGTCAAATTGTAATATACAAGTGTTACAACGGAATATTGATAAGTATTCTGAGGATCGTACCCAAGGGATTGCAGATTGGAGAAAGTATTATTAAATTAATTACAAAAAAATAATTAATAATCTAATCGAGTCACGAATTAGTGGTGTTAATCCAAATAAAAATATTAACTAAACTAATTAAATTAATAAACCTAAATTAACCTAATGGAATTTCCTACTCCTAGTGTCAACAATGCGAGCCTCTAGCCTATGATCGATTAAATCCCTAATTGATAAATAGAAGATTAACTAGTTTTAGAATTTGAGTTTTAATATGAATTAGCTATTAATTAACTAGTATTACCTTCCAACCTCTACTAATTAATTAATTGACAAATAATTTCTTATCTCTCACCTCACTTTTTCCACTGAGATAATTTATGATTTACTCGACAAACATGTCTCGCGACCTCGTTTAACCTTTTATTACTTCATAGGATTATCAAGCCTAGGGCTTAAGCACACATAATTTATACCAACTAATTCTATGATGAACCATTATTCTCTAGTTAATTAATCGACTTAATTAATTAATTAGTTCAATAAACGAATCATACAAGATATGAATAAAGCGCAAGGAATTATTCTAATATTCATACAATAGTTAATTGATCAGGCTAACTAAGTATAAATAAAATAATAAAATAGAATAGCAGAGAGAATTCTCATTGATAATATATTAAGGTGTGGTTCCGGAGCAATCTCCACTCGCAATTATCTTCACATCGGAATAGAGAAGTTCCGACTAAGCGAACATGAAAATAAAAAACAAAGAAAACTAAATAAGAAAAATTCTCTAACTAAGTTTGCACACCATTCAGGTGACCCTATGGTTGCTTATATAGGCTAAAGGTGACTTGGTGCCCACTTAACCTAAATACACACAGGGATTCTAATTAATGCAATATTCAGATAAATGTTTGGGGTCCAAATAAGGAAATATCCCAAAAGTGTCGTCCAAGGAATCAACTTCATTTTGGTCTGGTTTCATCATATTGATGGTCACTAATCTAAAATTACTAAACTAATTTATCTAAGAACACAACAGAGAATGAAATAGAAAAATAATCCAAAATTACCAATGAGATAAACAATACCCAGGAAGGAATCCACCTAGACTTCACCTTTTATTATGAATTTGAATTAAACGATTTATTCACTTGTGTCTTGATCCGTAGAAATCCCTAAATTATGTTAATATCTCTTTCAAGAGTAAGACCAACTGACTTTAGATTGATTAATTGAAATCTCTTTCTAATTAAAACCCCTATTGTCGTATTAACTCGATCTATGGATTCCTCTATTAGATTTGACTCTAATTCGGTAGATTTATGTCATCCCATTTCTAAGATTGCATGCAACTCCACTCAATTATGCTAGATCTACTATTAAACAGGGACTTTTGCTCCACTGAAATAATCACAGTAAACATGAATTAATATCCTAGAAATATTAAAACAAGAAATAAGCATACATAATTGAGAACAAGAATCAAGTATTTATCACGTAAAATAGAAATTAAATAAAATGATTCATCATAGGTTTCATCCTCCCTATGTATCTAGGAAATTAGTTCATAATCCTGAATGAAAACATCTCAAAGTTAGAATAACTACAAGACATAAAGAAACTTCGAAAGAAATTAAAAGGAGACCTTCGATCTTGATTGAGATTCGTTTTCGAGTTGGTTTCGATGGTGTTCTTCGAGTGTTTTCTTCAATCTTCTCTTGATTGCTCCCTTCTCTATTCTTCTAATTGGCATTTATAGTCTTTAGAATGCTCAATAAGCCTAAAAATTGGGTTTTTCCGCATATTTGGGAAGTAGAGTGCAAAATTAACACGAGCTAGCACATGGGCTTGTGGCCAGCCCGTGTGGAAATGCCCAACCCGTGTGGATCCTGAAAATAGCTCTTTTTGCCCGATTTTGACTTATTTTTCGCTCCCAAATGTTCTTCTAAGTATAGAAACATGAATTTAAAAGATTAGGAGCATCAAATTCACTAATTTGCATAATTAATCATCCAAAAACGCATTAAGAATGAGATTAAAATATGTTACTTTTATAGCTTAACAAATATCCCCACACTTAAGCGTTTGCTTGTCCTCAAGCAAAATCCTCAACTCTCATTAAAATTAATCATTCTCAACTTATAATTCTCATGAATAATGTCTCAAAATAATTCACAAATAATCATGCATTGACAATTAACCTAAAAGAGCACTAAAGATTCAAACAATCTAAGTTGAAAATTTTTAAAGTACGAAAACATTGGTATTTCCCTTTTGTCTAAGTAATTACCTTTAATTCAAAATCGACAAGAATCAACATCCTCACTAAAGATTCACTCAAATCATTCAAAGTGTTTAAGGTTCAAGAATAAGCATTCAATAGTCAAACAAGAAAAGTTATTACCATAAACTTGCATGAAAATCAAATCTCCACCACTATAAAATGATATGATACACAAATCAAAAAGTCTTTAAGAGGTTGTAGTGGGGCTTAGGTTAAGGGTGTGGAGAAAGGCTGAAAAAGTTGGTTAAAATTGAAATCGAATTGATAAATTACCAAATTAGAAAAATAAACAAATGCTGAATTAAGAACTATTCAAGAATAATAAAATCAGCTTCTTCTTAAAATATGAATTTAACTGTTCAAGCTCAATCAATAAGACTAATTAATAATCAATATTTTTTTTGATATATATATTTTCGATCCATTTTTTTAGAACAATAAGAAATAATTCACGAATCAAACAAAAGAGTATATATAGTTAGACAATCTAATCAAATCAAATCTCGACAGAAAGGGAGTCAATAAAACGGGAAAAAGTCTCAATGAAAAATTGAGTTATGTGTTAACATTAATGGGAAAAATCAAGAAACAACGTGTTAGGCTTAACGAGGTTCACTAAGGGTTAATTACAAAGGTAGGCTTTTTATGGGATAAGTGGGTTAAAACCTAAGTGCCTTTATCATCTCAATATATCAAATCAAAGGTGTGGTCTTGACATGTATAATTGAAACAAGTTCTAGAATAACAAATCAAATTGACACACTCATAACCGATAATAAAATGAGCAAGATAAATGTATACTCCAAAGGCTCAAAATCTCACAAAAATTTATGGTTTTTGATGTCAAAGTTGCAAATTTAAAACTTCAAGATAATACCTTAATTCAGGGAAACAACCTAAATTTTTAATTCTGAAAATAAACTTATCATACTTGATTCTTTAATGTATTAAATTTTAAATAAACCAATGCACAAATATCTAAAAATTAATCCAAAACACATCAACAAAAAAAATCCCAAATTGACAGAAATTCATTTTAATGGAAGTATAAGAAAATTACTTAAACACAAGGCATAATTTAGGAATTTTCTAATAATTATATAAATAACCTCCCCACACTTAAGATGTACATAGTCCTCAATGCACAAACAAATACAATCATAGTATAAGCACAACATCAGAAGAGAGGGAGAAAACTAAAATTGCTCTGAAAACTGGATGAAATCCCTAGAATAGTGAGAAGCAGAAGTGTAGTCAAATCTAAATGTAGTGCGTAATTCCGAGCAAAGTAATAAGAAAATAAACACAAATAGTAAATAAGATTAAGAGGTTATAACTAGATTAGAAACGACCATAAAAATAAAGTTCAAAAGATAATAATTAAAAGAAGTACGAGAAAAGAAAAATAAAACAAAACAACTAAAAATAAAAATAAACATAAACATAAAAATAAAAATAAAAATAAAAATAAAAATAAAAATAAACAAATAAAATCAATGATCCTCATCGTTAGAGGAATTAGTAGCGTGAGTCACCGGACGCTGAAAAGGAGATACGGAGGTGTTGATAGATTTGCTGCAAAATCGTGTCAATACCATCGAACCTCTGAAAGCAGTGCTGCTCAAAGCGAGTGAACCACTCGGAGAGGTCCTCTAATGTAGCAGTAGAAGAAACAAGGCGGTGACTTGAAGATGGATGATGATGTGGATCCTCGTGATGGAAAGGAACATCATCAGTGAAGTCATCGGGGTTCATTTTGAGGGTCAGAATGAAATAATCGATACTGAGGAGGATCCACCCCAAGAAGCCGCTCGATCATCCACATATGTGTCATGCTCGATAATCCATGCGGGGACATCTGGCCGATGAGTGTGGGCGAAGAAAATTGCTTCGATGTGTCGAGGAGACTAAAGTGTCGAACGAGTCGAGTCACATAAAGGGCCTAAATAGATAAGACCTTCCTCCTACGCTCTTCATGATGGCGAAAGGCGAGAGCGATGAAATAGACTAGATAAAAAATACGCCCCGTAGCCATGCTCAAAAGAAAGTATGCATCGATGGTACCGACAACTCCAGTGCTTTCCCTCCTACTGGTTAATGCATGGGCCAAGATGGCATGAATATATCTCAAAGCCGGGGGGAGAGAAGTCGCCTTCGATCGACTTGCGTCATAAGGTCTCGTACTCACCGTAAGGTTGACCCAACAAAGAGATAGCGAGTATTGTATGTGTCGGTATAATCGAAGAAAGTTATTGACACTCATGAACTCTACCGTGTAAAGTCCTAATGTCACTCCAAACTCAGGGACACTCATATGTCGTACTATAGCACCGAGTCTGAAGGTGATGGTGTCTGGCTCGTCATGGGATGACAACACCTACTGAAGGGTAAATGTGGAACAAAACTCCAAAGTAAGCTCCACGTATGTGGGCTCGATGATGGAAAAGAACTGATCTTACGGGGCTGTAGCAATGATGGCGCGGACATGATCAGCTAATTGGACCTGCTCCAAAGTGGCCCAATCAATACAACGACCTAAACCGAGTGGCCTCAGTTAAAAAACTGATATAGGTTCTCATGAGGACCCTGTGAAAAGCGTAAGAACGGATGCTGGGCCGGGGCCTCGGCGGTAGGGCCCAAGGATGAGGTTGTGCCCAGAGTCCTTCACTTTTTTGAAGCGAGAATGATGACTTTAGACTTACTTCGTTTTTTCGTCATGGTGTGCTTAAAAATTAAAGAATTTAATAATAAATAAAAAATCCCTAAAGACGCAAACAGAGAGCCGACAAATCAAAATCCAAGCAGTCAAAATAGAAATCTACTCCTAAAATGACATGTACGAATACCTAATCATGCAAAAACCAAATACTTAAGCTATTATGAATCAAACCAGAAATAATAACAACAATAAGGAATAATAAATAAAATAAACTAATTTAGAAACCAAAAGACACTTAAGGAAATAATTAGAAGAATAAAAGTAATAAATAATAATAACTACTAACCTAAACATAAATAAAAGTAGGAATAAGAGTAATAATATTATAAGAAATAAAACAAAGAGAGCAAATAAAAGACATAATCAAACAATAATAATAAAATTACTAAATGGGGTTAATAACTAAACTAAATAAAAATAAGCAGAGTAATAATATAAAATGAATTAATAAAGAAATAAAATACAATAAAATAATAAAATAATAATAAATAAAATAAATAGGAAAATAGGGAAAAAGACTGACGGAGGGGCGGACGGTGGCAGAAGGTGTGTAACGGTGGAGGGCGATGAGGTTGAGTGAAGGTCGAGGGGGTGGTGCGGGTTGGTTTGCACGCGCGGGTTGCTCGACAATGAAAGGTGTCAGGGGGGAAACAGGGAAGGAAAGGGAGAAGGGCTCAGGATGGTTGCGACTGGTGGGACGCGAAGGCTAGGGAAAGGGACCGTGGTTCGAGGTTGAGGGTGTTGCGATGTGGGAAAAAGAGAGAAAAGATGGGAGGTGTGGAGGAAGAAGAGATGGGCACAGGGGGTAGCGATCTGAAAGAGGGGCAAGGGAGAAATGAGGAGCTAGGGTGTGGGGGCGTGGGTGGTGGTGCGTGAGGTGGTTGATTTGGTGAGGGAGTGGGTCGACGACGACGATGGGGTTCTGGAAGGGAGCGCGGCAGGACTGGCAGAGGGAGGTTCAGCGGCAGTTATGGGGTTGGGGAGATTTAGAGAAGGGGAAAGTAAAAAAAAATTAGGGTTTGGGTGTTAAAAGGTGGACACAGTCGTGTAAGGGCCCGTGTTGGGCCACATGGCTAAGGACGCGCCCGTGTGTCTAGGCCGTTGGGGTCACATGGCCATGTCGCCAGGCTGTGTTACTCACTGTCGAATTTTTTTTATGCACATCGCCAAGGACAGACCTGTGTGTTCCGGCCGTGTGGGTCATACGGCCATGTTGCTAGGCTGTGTGACGCACTATCGACTACTCCATTTTGTACAGAATTACCGAATACTGAAAAGTCATCCATAACTACCTCTATAATGTCTTCTACAAGTTCATCAAAGATTGCTAACATGCAACGCTGAAAAGTAGCAGGAGCTTTACACAATCCAAAAAGCATTCTTCGATAAGCTAACGTACCATATGGAGATGTAAATGTCATTTTTTCTTGGTCCTAGGGAGCTGTTGGGATTTGAAAATAGCCAGAAAGTCCATCTAGGAAGCAATAATACATGTGACCAGATAATCTCTCCAACATTTGATCTATGAATGGTAGAGGAAAATGATCTTTCCTTGTGGCGTCATTCAACTTCCTATAATCAATACAAACTCTCCATCCCGTGACTATTCTCGTTGGAATCAACTCATTTTTCTCGTTGGCCACAGCAGTCATTACTCCTTTCTTAGGAACAACCTGCACATGACTCACTCAAGTACTATTAGAAATAGGATAAATAACTCCAGCATCTAGAAGTTTAATTACTTCAGCCTTAACAACTTCCTTCATGTTAGGATTTAACCTTCTTTGAGCTTGCACACATGGTTTATACTCATCTTCCATTAAAATTTTATAGGTGAAAAAAGAAGCACTGATCCCTTTGATGTCGGAGATCTTCTAGGCTATAGCTCTTTTATGTTCCTTTAGCACTTGCAATAACTCATCTGTCTCATTTGGCTTTAAATCTGAAGCAATAATCACTGGTAAGGTAGAATTGTCTCCAAGAAATGCATACTTTAGGTGATTTGGTAATTGCTTCAGTTCCAATTTGGGAGGTTCTTCAGTGGAGGGTTTTAATTTTAATTCATTGTTTACCTCAATGCCCTCATAAATCTTCTGTCTCAGTGAAGACTTATTAGAATAAATCAATTTTTTGTCTCATTTATCACAACTTTATCGTCATCTACCTCCTCTCATTGAATAAGACACAGTTCTAGTGTGTCCTTATGAACAATTTTGTAACACTCCAAACCCAGCCTAGAAGTTATGGCCGTATCTGGCAATGTCACACGATAGTGTTTTTGAAACCCCGTTGTTACATGAAAACATTCCATGTTATTATCTTTAGTAAACCTTTGTTAGAACTTAGAAAGTTGTCTTTATTCATTTAAAACATTCTTTTTGAAACATACCTCGTTGCGGAAGCTTTAATAAAACAGTCTAAGTGATCATGCGTTTAGAAACTACTTTAACTTTTTGAAAATCGAATTTCCTACGACCAGCAGGTATAAATCCATAAAGTAAAATAAATAAATAAAAACCCAAAATTTAAAACCAAAGTCCCAGAGGGTCCTTAAATTACAACCCAAATAATCAATAATAATTAAATCATAAAACGTAAATTGAAAATCATGAAGTCTAAAAATTACTGTGGTCACCGCTAAGTCCTCCGTCACACCGATCCGTCTAAGTCTGGGGATTACCTATGCACATTAAACAAAAAGGGTGAGTTTACGTAAACTCAGTGTGTAATCCCGCAGAAACAAGCAAACAATCAGTATTCACAGTGGATAGTTGAACAGTCTTGGGTGTAAGCCCTTTTCAGTATCAGTGACAGTTTGGGCCTTAGCCCATCTCCGTACAGTGTCAAAAATACAGTAGGGCCTTAGCCCATCACAGTATCAGTAGCATTAACAGTTATGCAAAATCCTACCCATCCAGCCTCTACACATCATCTCCGTCCAACCCTACACTCCATGTGGGGATATAATCAACCCACCCATCCCTACACTCCAAGCAGTACTGAATGTGACACAAAACAGTAGTTTGTAGCTCAGCTGCCAGTAAATTAGGCTTAAAGCCTTTCAGTACATTTCCTCCGAATAACAACCCCCAACCCAATGCAATGCAACATACAATGGATGATATGATATTATGCAATTTTAGTACATATATTCGGTTCAGATATTAGCAAGCTCAATACAGATATCATACAGTCAATTTCACACATTTAGGGGTCTAAGTAGCGCTTATCGACCTTACAGTAGGTTCACAATCAACTTGGGCGACCTATGCAACCTTAGAAACATCCCAGTAAAAATGGACCCACACGCCCATGTGGCCCACTTGGCCCAAAATGGCCTTGGCCGTGTGATCCATTTTTAATGTAACCCATGCTAGCTAAATATTTATATATGTTTTCACTATTTACTTATATGTTTATTCAAAGCTGTCTACTTGAGTCATTGTCACTAAATTATTTATATCTTGAGGTACAGAATTCCAAATTAAGACCCGCTTGATATTTTTGAAACTAGACTCAAATACCTTTCTATCATAAAATTTTCAGATTTTATAGTCTATCAAATAAGTGCATCAAAATCTTCAAATCTATCCCGATTCTATTGTTTGACAGCTTCAATCTTTCCTTACTAAAAATTATTTATCTCTTAGTACGAAATTCGGATGATGTTTCCTTTTGTTTCTCTTGAAAATAGACTCGTTAAGGATTTAAACATAAAATTTAAGCCCCTAAATATTTTTTTTACAATTTTCAATGATATTTCCAAAATCAAAATAGAGGAACTCGAACCTATTCTGACCTTGTCTCACAAAATTCATTATATCTCATAACTTACAATTTCATTGCTTACACTATTTCTTCCATGAAAAACTAGACTCAATAAAATTTAATTTTGTATTTTATTCAACCTCTAACTCAATTTACACTATTTTTGATGATTTTTCAAATTTAGACTACTGCTGCTGTCCAAAACCATTTTAGTGCAGAATGTTGATTTCCAAGTTTATAACACCCTTATTTCCTTTCTCTACAATTTTTCTCATCATTTTCTCTTATTTATCTTATTTCTCGACAGCAAGAAATTTTGGCTTTTCGCCAAATCCCATTTTCTGCGTTTCGGGTGCACACTTGGTATCGTTTCTGATGCGTAAGCACTTCTAAGCCTTCAAAACCTAAAAATCGACCAACAAATCTCCACGTTAATCACTTAATTCATTTTTAATCAACAATTTCAGAAGGAACTCAACTAAAAACCTAACAAAACCCTTACCTCACTTGAGTAACCACAACTTCGCACAATCACAACGTCGATTCAAAACCACCAAGCCCTTGATTAACTCTTAAACACCAAAAAGGAATCCCCCTTTTAGAGATTAACCAAGAACGATTAACAATAGACAAAACCATTACCAAAAACACGCAACCAATGATGAACAACCAAATTAATTGGAAAATAAAGAAAGAAATGGAAGGGGAAAAAATAATTGAAATTTCGACAGTAACTAGGGAAAGAATCGGCAGAGGAGGGAAAAAAGAAGAAGAAAACGTCAGAAAAAGTTTGGGTAATTGGAGAGAAAACCAAAACTCTACTTTTTTTCTGGAAAAAAAAGATAATCAGATTATTTTCTGATAACCTCTCCCCCATTGTCTCCTAAAATCACTCCCTATTAACCCACTAAAACACAACTACTCAGAATTTTTCCCCAACACAACTCTTAGCCGAAATTGGAGCAAAAAATACTGTCTCCACGCCATCACGGAGAATTGAACACAGGACCTCTTTTTCATCAACACTTCACTTATCCACCAGACCAGCAGGCCCATTCTATTAATTATTTTCCAACTTTTACTTAAAAGCCTACTTACCAAAGATAGGGCTTATTCATAAAAATACCAAAATTTGTCTAAGTCCTGGCTTGAACTTGGGACCTCTCACACACCCAGAACACTTAACCACTGAAGCAGATACACAGTTGTGTCACACCTTCGCAAGAATAAAAATAAAAATTTTGGGGCGTTACAAATTTCTTGTAATGAATCATGAATAACATGATCAATAGAGTTAATAAAATAAAATAAATCATCTTGTTCTCTAGAGAATCGCATGGCATCATAGATTTTAAAAGTGATCTCTTCATCACCTACCCTAAGCACAAGTTTACCATCACCCACATCAATAACAGCCTTAGCAGTGGCTAAAAAGGGGCGACCAAAAATTAAAGGCACCTCACTACCTCATCCATGTCAAGCAGAACAAAATTAACAGGGAATATGAATTTATCTACTTCCATAAGTACATCTTCAATGATACCTTTAGGAATTTAACAGATCTATCGGCTAATTGAATACTCATCCTAGTGGGTTTTAGTTCCCCAAGACCAAGTTGCTTGAACATTTTATAAGGCGTCAAATTAATACTAGCACCCAAATCAACTAATGCATTCTCAATATTTAAACTACCAATAAAACAGGGAATAGTAAAACTTCCTGGATCTGTTAGCTTAGTTGGTAGTTTATTTTGGAGAATAGTGGGAGATTCCTCATTGAGTTCCACAGTGATAGTTTTTCAAACTTCTTTTCATTTGTTAATAGTTTTTTTAAGAATTTTGTATATGTGGGCATCTGCGAAGTAGTTTCAACAAAAGGTAAGTTAATATGTAATTGATTAAAAAGTTCAAGAAATTTACCAAATTGTTCATCCATGTGATTTTTCTTCAACTTTGTCGGATACGGGATCGGTGGTTTATATTCTTTAACCACTAGTCTCTGAATTTCTTCAAGTTTTACCCCATCATTATTTGACTTATCAGTTTCCTGTTGTAACTTCTTTTGGGGTTTAGCCAACACTTTTCCATTCCTAAATGTAACTGCTTTCACATGCTCTTTTGAGTTGGTTTCTGTGTTGCTAGGTGAACTACCTTGTTGTCTTTCTAAAACCCAATTTAGCAAGTTGTTCAACCTGATTTTCGAGCCTAAGAATTGATGCTTGCAGATTTTTCAAAGTTGTTTTAGTGTTTTAAAAACAAGTCTCTAACGCCGAAATAAATTTTGCCAACATCTCTTCAAGGTTCGGCTTCTTCTCTGACTGATAAAGTTTTTGTAAGCCCGAAAGGGGTTGTGATATTTGGTTTCCTTGACCACCCCATGAAAAGTTTGGGTGGTTTCTTCAATCTGCACTATAGTTATTACTGTGAGGGTTATTTTGAGTTCTAGAATTATTACCCATATAATTGATATACTCATTCTCTGTGATAGGATCGAAGGCTATATATTCTGGATTATTTATTCCACCTCCATTTGCATCGCATTGCATCACTAAATTTACATGCATAAAAAGATATAAATAATCAAATTTATTGTTTAATATTTCTACCTGGTTTGATAACGTGGTGATCGCATCTAAGTTAAAGACACCGACTGCTTTCATCGGCTTCGTCCTCATGACTTGCCACTAATGATTATCTAGTGACATCTCCTCAATAAATTTATAAGCCACTTCGGGTTTTTTTGTTTAGAGTTCCACCAACTGCTGTGTCGATTAGTTGCCTAGTTGAGGGATTCAAACCGTTGTAAAAGATTTGAACTTGTAGCCATAGAAGTAACCCATGGTGAGGGCACCTTCTCAATAAATCTTTATACCTCTCTCATGCATCATATAACGTCTCTAAATCGATCTACACAAAGGAAGAGATGTGGTTCCTCAATTTGGCTATCTTAGCCGGTGGTAAGTACTTCAGTAGAAAGTTCTCAGTCATTTGATCCCCTGTAGTGATGAAACCTCGTAGTAAAGAGTATAACCAATGCTTAGCTTTGTTCCTCAATGAGAAAGGGAACAACTGTAGGCGAATGGCGTCGTCAATGACACCATCAATTTTGAAAGTATCGCAAATTTCCAGAAAGCTGGCCAATGAGTATATGGATCTTCGTCTTGCAAACCATCAAACTAAACAAATTGCTGAATCATCTGAATAATGTTCAGTGTTAGTTTGAAATTTTTCGTAACAATAGTGGGTCTCACAATACTCGATTCAGCCCCAGTCAAAATGGGCTTGGCATAATCGTACATAGTACGAAGAACAAGAGCAGGATCTACAAGATTTGTAGCAACTACAGGAGGTAGTTAATTATTCTGATTATCACTCATCTCTTCAATAATAAAAGAATCTACCAGAAGCAAACAAAAGAAAAAATTAGAATGTAAAAATTAAACTAAAAACTAAAATAAAATAAAAATAAAAATAAATGGCTAAATTAATAAAAACAAAGTGTTCCTAATATTTTAGTCCCCAGCAACGATGCCAAAAACTTGATGGTCACTAAACTAACTATAAATACGACAAAGGCAAGCGCACTTATCGAATAATAGTATAGCTATGATGAGTAGGAAATATCATATCCACGAGGACTAAAAGTAATAGTAATTACCGTCTTCTTATTATTTAGCTGACAAATTAGAGTGATTGCGTTTTAATCTAAAATTACTAAACTAATTTATCTAAGAACGCAACAGAGAATGAAATAAAAAATAATCGAAGATTACCAATAAGATAGACAATACCCAAGAAAGAATCTACCTAGACTTCACATTTTATTATGAATTTGAATTAAACGATTTATTCACTTGTGCCTTGATCCGTAGAAATCCTTAAATTATGTTAATATCTCTCTCGAGAGTAAGAACAACTGGCTCTAGGTTGATTAATTGAAATCTCTTTCTAATTAAAACCCCTATTGTCACATTAACTCGATCTACGGAATCCCCTATTAGATTTGACTCTAATCTGGTAGATTTATGTCGTCCTATTTCTAGGATTGCATGCAACTCCACTCGATTATGCTAGACTACTCTTAAATAGGGACTTTTGCTCCACTGAAATAAGCACATTAAACATGAATTAATATCCCAGAAATATTAAAACAATAAATAAGCATACATAATTGAGAACAAGAATAAAATATTTATAGCGTAAAACATAAATTAAAAAAATATTCATCATAGGTTTCATCCTCCCTAAGTATCTAGGAAATTAGTTCATAATCCTGAATGAAAACATCTCAAAGTCAGAATAACCATAAGATGTAAAGAAACTCAATAAAACTTCGAGAGAAATTAAAAGGAGATCTTCGATCTTGATGGAGATCCATTTCTGTGTTGATTCCAATGGTGTTCTTCGAATGTTTTCTTCAATCTTCTCTTGATTGCCCCATTTTCTATTATTTTAATTGGTATTTATAGTCTTTAAAATGATTAGAAAGCCTAAATATTGAGTTTTTTTGCGTATTTGTGAAGTAGAGTGCTAAATCGACACGGAATGGCCACATGCCCATGTTCCAGCCCGTGTGGAAATGCCCAACCTGTGTGGATTTTGAAAACATCTCTTTTTGTCTGATTTTGGCTCGTTTTTCACTCCTTTCGCTTCCAAATGCTCTCCTAATTATAAAAACATGAATTTAAAGGATTAGGAGCATCAAATTTACTAATTTTCATAATTAATTATCCAAAAATGCATTAAGAATGTGATTAAAATATGTTACTTTTATAGCTTATCACATATCGTCGTGATGTGGGGAAACTCCTTGCCGTGATGTCACCGTCGTGAATTCCTTCCCATGATCATCATGACATGGAGTGTTTTTCCAGCCTTGGTAGCATCATTATTCCATGTTTAATACGGGCTTTTTTGTATTGCCGCTCGACGATTGTTCATTGTATTTTTGGACTTGAATTGACATCCTACACACTTAATTATCCCATTAGTCACTCCCGAAGCCTGAGTCAGGCATACGGGTCATCAAAACAATTACGGGTCATCGAAACAACAGAAAATGCATAAAAACACTTATTTTTATTGATATTTAAACCCTAAACTACTAATATTGAAAATGAAATAATTAATTATAAAATTCAAAGAAAACAAGCTTGTTAAGTTTCAAAATGTACTTAAACCATCAATACAATTGGCGACATGTCATTAACCGAACACGAACTCGAGACAAATACACGGATTATCTAACTATCACACCAATTTGGCACTCAATGCCTCATCAAAACGTCAGAAATATAGTTTGTGTTTAACGCTCATCGGTATATAACCAAAGTATAACCCATACATAATCTAATTTTATGGCATGCTAACTATATCACATTCTGTCTAAGACAGTTAATAGGGTAACTAATGTTCCTATTACGCATCATATACATGATTATCTCAATTCAATTTTCAACATATTATATCATCACATATGAACCAAGTCATGAGACTATGCTTACTTCGATAATTAATTTGCAACAATCATAGATATACATATATATGTATTTATATAATGAACTTGAATAATAATAGTACAAAGCGAATTTGGCATTCATCTACGACTTTTATCTTTCCCTTCTCTTGCGATGACCTGGCATTGTCTTTAGCTTCGTTCGATAATATAATTAGAAAAAAATGTCAGTTCACGTCCCAATCACATTAAAATACATAGCCAACATATTTTTCATTTTATTTAATTTAGTCCATATGCTAGGGATACACATATATTTCCATATTTAACATCGAATTAAAATTCTATTTCACATTCTTTCATTAGGACCTTATATTTCATCTATATCACAATTTCATGATAATTTTTAATTTATTCAATTTAGTCCTTAATGTCGCAAAGTTATCTAATAAACTTAATTTAATTTACAACTTAGTCCTTAACATATCTAAGTTCACTACCTAGTAACCTCTTCAATTTCAAGTCTAATGCATCAATGTAACGCCTCAAAAATTTGAACTTCTGCCTGGTAAACTATGTCATTAAATGTGTGTTTGCTTTAGTGGTTAGTGCCTTAAGTGTGTGTTTGAGATTTGGGGTTCAAGTCCCAGCTGTGAAAAATTTTACTCTTCTTTTTATTCAACTGTTATCTCTGAACGTTCAACCTAAGTTTAATTCAGTGTAATTTTATGTCAAGATTGAGCTTGTTAGTTCAATGGTTAAGCTTCTGTGTTTTGAGTGTCTAGTGTTTGAGCCCTTGCGAAAGTTAAGGAAAAATATTTTTATGCTACTTTATACAATTATTTATTTTAAAGAAATTAAAATCTTTTTTTCTATTTTTATTTTCTTTTAAAAAGAACTTCCTTTTACGT
The DNA here is from genome assembly GCF_025698545.1 of Gossypium raimondii. Taxonomy (NCBI): domain Eukaryota; kingdom Viridiplantae; phylum Streptophyta; class Magnoliopsida; order Malvales; family Malvaceae; genus Gossypium; species Gossypium raimondii. The sequence continues at coordinate 23,042,753 of NC_068570.1, forward strand.
TTTCTCTTCCTACCGTTTCTCTCCCTTTTCTTTCTTTTCTTTTCTTTTCTTTTCCCTGGTATATTTATTTTATTTTGCTTCTTCTATTGATCTTGTGGTTGAACTATCAAGAAAATTAAGTTGTTGTTTTTCGATTTAAGGGTTAATATCACAAGATTTGTTGTGATTTTTTTGTTAATGTTCATTTCTTTGCTTGTTGTTGGTGAAATATTGGAGTTTTCCTATTGTTGTGTTCAATTTCTTTGTTTAAGTGTTCAATTGGTTCTTTTTCTTAGGCGAAGGGGTTGCGAAACAAGATCCTCTAACGTCCTAAGTTTTGTGTTGCTGATTTCGCGAGAGGGTAATCATTGTTTTCATTTCGAGTATTTGGAGTCGAAGTGTTTTGACACAGTTTGGTTTCAATTGTTAGGTTAGCGAACTGGTTATATTAATTCATTTTATTGATAAATGTAATGTTATTTTTAGTTTTCGGAATCACCGTTGTTGCTTCTACATCGAAAGTGTATCAGACGTGTAATAAAAACATGAGTTTGCAAATGACAGAAACCGAAAACCATGGCTATCGACACCAAACGACCGTGTGGTAGGCCGTGTGAGCCACACAGCCATGTGTCAGGTCTTGTGGTAGACCGTGTAACTCAATATTTTGGAATTAGAGTTACACGGGCATGTGTCTAGGCCATGTAACTCACTTTTTGGAATTAGAGTGGCACGGGCCAGGGACACGGGCGTGTTTCCCAGCCGTGTGAGAGAATTTTTGGGTCTTGAATCACACAGGTGTGTGCTAGACCGTGTAACTGACTATTTTGAGTCACACGACTATGTGCTAGGTTGTGTGACAGGCCGTGTGTGACATTGAGGTGGGCCAAAAGAGCGTGTGCTAGGCCGTGTGGATCACACGGGTCTGCCATTCAGATCGTGTGAATCCACACGGGTATGTGCGCCAAAACCTGAAATTTTTCCCTAGGGCAGTAAATGTTGTTAGAATCGAACATAAGCCTACCGTGGGGTTCATAAAATCTGAATTAGGCAATGGAATTCGTTATATGATGATCTGTTATTGAATAATTTGTTATTTACACACACACACACACACACACACACATAAGATGAAATCTGATAAGTAAGTGTGACAATATTACATGAGTATGATTTGAATTTGTATAACTATATACGCATATCTGATATCTGTTAAATTTGCGTCTGCATTGGGTTGGGATTATGTAGAGAAGGAAGTGAGAACAGTTTAATAATCTATCGATTTGGTGGCTAAGCCACAATCATATATATGATTCTAGCGATTTATCGCATTCTGATCTGGCAACTAGACTGCAATTATTTTGAAATATGACATACAATCACTATGCGGTGTGTAGGGATGGATGAGTACTTGAAACTCTATATGGTGTGTAGGGATGGACGGAGATGGTGTGTAGCAGATGGGGGTAGGAATCTGCATCTATATCTACTCTATTCTGCATCTATATCTTATATGTTCTGCAACTGTACCTAATATCTTGTGTTTCCGACTCTATATTCGATTTTGAAAAATGTTTGTTTAAAGAGCAATCGGAAACATATCTGTTATATATAATTATGATTGGTTGTATACATAAGTTACACACACTGAGCTATAAACTCATTTAGTCTGTATGTTTAGGTTTCAGGTAATCCACAGACTTGATCGGGTTGACGTATCGAGAGCTCAGTCATTCTGCTTAATCATCTTATTATGTAATCAATATTTTTGTCGTTATTTCTTTTTAAGATTTTTGTTTTTAATGACTGGATTTTATGGTTGTTTATCATCCTTTATATGACTTTGAATCGTTTGAACTTTATTATTAAAAGTGGGATTTTCCAGAACTGGTTTAGTGTAGCTCTCCAAACTTAGTTATAACGTCTAGGTCGGGTTTGAGGTGTTACTATTAATTTCTTCTAATAGCAACTTGTTAAATATCTAACAATTGATCAAATTAACATATGGGCTAGCTAGATTAAACTCCCATGATCAAGAATCTAGAAAAAAATAAAGAAAAAAGGCTTGGTTACTTTGGTATAATGTGGATCGAATTGAAAATGGAAAGAACAAGTTTTCTTCTTCTTTTCTTTAAGTTGGACGACCAAAGTATGAATGAAGAAGATGATGACTCATCTTTCTTCTCACTATCTTAACATTTAAACTAGGATTAAAAGTTTAATTAACTTAATTAACCATTATTAATTACATTTTATGTATTTTTAATTATAAATTAAAACTAAGTGTCATTTATCATCATTTTCAACTAACTTTAAAAGAACAATAGTTTAATAACCATTTTGGTCCTTTGGATAATTATTATCTAGGTCTCCAAGCATTTTCTAAATTAAAACTCCATAGCGATTGAATTTTAATTAACTATTTTCTCAGTTAAATTACTTAATTAATTTTCAATATATTTTCTTATTAACTTCATTCATCTTTATATTTCATCCTTACGGACTTAGTTTACGTAAAAGTCGTTATTACATTTCTTTTATTTGAATTGATTATATATATATTGAAAAGTTTGAATTAATTAAATAAGACATTTGTGTAACAAAATACAAATTAAAATGCAAATGAATTGAAAAGGTGAGTTTTTCTAGAGTTAATTTTTCTCTACTATAAATTATAAATTATAAAGTGGACAATTCTTTTGTTTAGAATGATTTTACACTATTTATTAAATTCATTTACATTTTATATTAATATTAATATTTTATAATTTTTATTTAATGACTTTAAATTTAAGACTTATTTTTTTCTTTAAATTAAATTAATTATATGTTTTAAAATATTTTTTATTTTATGCGTTTTATTGATTAATTTTATTGCATTATTTTAATTTAATTACTTTTTTTTCCAAAATATTACATGAAAGCAAGGATTTGATCATTAGGAGAATTTTTCATTAGAGAAACTACTAGCAATGTAATACTAAAAAGGATGACAATGAAAATTAATGTAAATGTCTCTCTATTTCTTTTTCCTCTTTCTTCTCGAAATTCCAAGAACTATTAAATGTAAAAACTATCAATGTAGAACCTCGACACCTGACTCGATCGTTAGATCCGAGCTACAAGATATCACATTTGTTGCTGAAGCAACTGCAATCTAGAATATTCAATTCAACATTAATATACATTTAATTACAAGTAAATCAAGGGTATTAAACAATATATAATCATTTCTAAGTATTATACGAGCTTACGAAAACTCTTTTATTAACTCAGGGTTGAAAATGGATAAATTGTAAAGAATAAAAAGTTTTAGGTCAACGTCATGACTTTGGAGTTTCCTCGCCGCAACGTAAATCCCTGACTAGGCTCGTTGTGACCTTGAAGCAACAACGTTGCTGCAAGAAATTTGCTTTGTTCGTTGTAGAGATGCCAGGAGTTCGTCGTCGTGACGTGACAATCTGTTACTATCAAAATTCAGCCTGCTTAAGGTAAAATGACCTAAATTTTCATTTATTATTCCAGACAATCAATTCACAACGTACCAATAATTCCAAGTGATAAAATACCAAAAAAATAATCATCCAAACCAATTTCAACTTACATACTCCAAGCTAACCAAACATTCAATTAGTTTCATAACCATTTATCATAAGACACCAAAACCAACTAATTGAACACATCCAAACACAATTTCAAATCATTAGCAACAGATCATATCATATACAACTAAAACATTTAAGACATTTAGCCAAAAGTCCCTAGATACATACCAAAAGACTAAAATGAACCACTTTATACAAACTTTGTTGGGTTGGAAAAAATAGTCTGAATGTTGACTTCAAATCCTAAGGCTTTAGAAAGAGCTAAACTTGCGCACAGAGAAAAAAACCCGTACGTTGAGCAATAAGACTCAGTGATACACTTAAAATTTAGTATATACAACATAACACTTAACATTATACTCCAATTTAAACATGCAACTTGCAAATGATACCTAATCAATATATATACTAACTATAATCCTCATATCATCAATCCAAACGTACTACAAGTTTACAACAAGTACTAACAATTTCACCGAATTGTACCACATATATGTTCAATTCTATTTATACAACAATATTAGCCTTAAACTATGTATTCATTCATAATTCTTACTACATATATTTAAAGATTTGAGCCAATCATATACTTTAATTCGTTTCTAAGGTCTGCCTACTCATTTACGATTGTTTCGATCCCTAGGGCTTTGATTCCAATTGGTTTTCATAATTATTAACATATTTCCTTTTTATCTCAAACCATTTATATATCTATTTAGGATATGCAAATCATTTATTAAATTTACGATTTATCACCCTTATTAACTTTACTCGGGCTCGGACGGATACTCAGATCGTCTAACCAGCACACCAAACTGGCATCGAAGTGCATCATCGAATAAAATGAATTCGGGTAACTGGTGCGTAACGTGTATACTGGCGTACGTAACGTCTTTACACCTTAATGAAATATAAGTTTAGGATCAAATTAAAAAAATTGTCAAGTTTCGGAACTAATGTGAAATAAAAAATTAAGATTTAAGTTAAAAAAATTTAACTCTGCTTTAATTGAAAAAAAACATGATCATTAAATTATTTTAAGGAAAAAAAAGGGAATTTTTCAGTCCAAAATTTTATAACATTCTAATTTAGTTGCCAAAGTATTAATATTATATTAATCAGGTCCTTTAATCAGTTTAGTTATAAGTTCAATGTTAAGAGTGTGTTTGGTCGAGTAGAAAAGTTGAAGGACGGAAGTAGAGAGTGAAAAAGTGGGAAAAATAAATTTTGAACGTGTTTAACAAGGAAGAAAAGTGATAAAGAAAATTGGAGAGATAATATTTTTCCGTATAAAAACTAATCATTTCAAATTGGGATGATAAGACGAGAGAAAATGAGAAAATGGTGCACATTAGTTCAAAATTATTCATTTATCGAATTTTTTATTTTTCAACTCTATCAAATAATGTATGAAAAGAAAATTATTTTAAAGGATCGATGTAGAATATATTTTAAACACTATGTGGCATCCTAGATATGATGTATTAGAAGAAAATAAAAATTATCTTACAATTTAGTAGCAAGTGTATGAGTTTTTTTAAAGCGTCATATTTAAGATGTTTATGCAACAAATTTATACATGTTTAAATTTTGATCCACATATTTTAAATATGTTTTGCATCAAGTTTGAGTTAATATTTAAAATTCAAGCTTACAACAATGTTAACGAAAGGACTTGATTAATACGAAATATGATATATTGATGACTCAATTAAAACATTTTAAAGTTTGGAAACTAATTTAAGTCTGAATTATAGTTTGTGGATGTATAATACAATTAATCCTGAATATTATGCCAAAGAACATAGAATCTATATTTTTAAGCCTATGATAATTTCGTGGTTCTTATTGAGGGCAAAGTCAAAATTTTTAGAGTAGATCGAAATTGAATTATAAATTTTGAGAAGTTAAATTATAATTTTATCATGTATAATTTATAATTTCATCATTTTTGAAGGGAGTAAACATTTTCTTTTTCATTTTTCATTTATGAGGGACTAAATAACAAATTTTCTATTTTTTTAAAGTCAGGGCGAGATTCGCCTTCATTATTAATCATTAAGTTCCAAAGCAATGGGCAAACTTTTCATTTTCATATTTTGTTTCATAAGGAGAATAGGGAGTGTTTAGAGATGGAAATTTTAATAAAAATTTCTTTCAAACTGAGCTCTTTTGCCATTACACTACTAGCTTACATTAAAACTTTTTATGTTCATGTTAAAGGTTACTTTTATGAGATTTTAGCTCAACAATGAACTTCTTAATTCTAAAAACTATGAATTTTTGTCAATGTTTGTAATCATTGATATTGATTTTAAAAATAGGCTTAGCATTTAGATGAAAGTTTGTTTGTTTGTTTGTTTTGATTTATTTTTCTAACCCTGGAAATGGGGTTGAGGCTTGACAAAATCCTTCCTCGTTTATGGCATAGAATCAAAAAGCAGTGTGCGTTAACCCAAATTATTGTCAACGTTAGCCAGCTTTTTGTCTTGGTCTACAAATTATGTGCAAATCCTACATCCAACAGCTTTCTAACGTGTTTGGTGAATTATGAATTATGAATTTGAAAATTCCTCCACACCTAATGATTGTGCCACTCAGACTCAGATCTTCTACGCATAATCCAATATATCCAGTGAAGGATGGCTGAATCCATTCACAAATGTTTACCAAGGATTATTTTTATTGTGTTTATCGAGTTATTTGTCCTTTGCTTTACCCTCAAAATTTCATTTATTGATTTTATCAGGAGATCGAATACTTAAATAAGTTGCGAGTTCATAAAATGAGTGTATTTTATAATGTTTGTGAAGGTGAAACTATTTTAAGGCTTAAACTTTACCTTAAGCTTATATGTCATTAATGGAGGAGTATGGTGGCTCAAATGGTACCATGCTTAGAGTCTTACCATGTGCAAACTTTTTAGTTTATCGTAACTTTATTTTCTCAAGCACTACAAGACACTTGGCCTTACTATGTGGAAACTACTTAAATTTGTCGCGACTTTATCTCGAGTACTATAAGACACTTGCACTTTATAAACTTGTCATCTATTCGTATACTTAGGCTTTTGAAAAAAATCATTTTGGGAACCTCTTCAAACTCTCAACAAAATTAGAGATCCATGACGGTCAACAATACCAATAAATTTAAGTATGATTTTTTTTTGACAAAAATTTAAGTATGATTTTTCATCTATTTATTAATACTATTTTCTTTTCCTTCGTTGTTCAATAATACTTAGCTTTTTTTTAGAGTCTGCTTGGATATCACATAGTAATTGAATGAAAGTATAATTATTGGGGTAATAATTACACTCTCTTGTAGTTACAAATAATTGTAATTCTCTAAACGTGTTTAGCTAATGTAATGTAATTACATTATAATTTCTTATGTCATGTTTGGTAGTATAAATTGTAATTACACAATTACATAATTTATATTTTAAAATATTATTACCATAAAAGATTATTAGCATGATAAAAAAATCTAAACAAGTAACAAAATTAAAATAAAATCATTATATGTTTTATGTTAGTCTAAAAAGTAGTTAATAATACAATTACTAATAAAATAACAAGAAAAATATATTATATGTGATTTTATCTAATTGTTCTAGTGTTCCATATTTGTTGGGTTATTCCTCTTTAATATTTAACACAAGCTCATTTTCATCATATGTTGGTCTTTGAGAGAGTTCATCATCCTAATATATATTATTTAAATTATCAATATCTCCTTATTTCATATATTCTTCAAAGTATGGATCATCTCAAATCCACATATGAATGAAGTTATAATATATGCAACATGTTAGTACGATTCAACCTTGTTTTTTTATGTCATATTAAAGTTATGTTGTTAATATGAGAAATATTTTTTTTAGAACAATAAATATCATTTCAACTACATTTTGAAGTTTTGAATGTTTTAAATTAAAGAGTTTCTGAGCAACCTCTGATTTTTGTGTTGAGCTTCGTTCTCTCAAATGGTACCATACCTCACAATATGATGTAGGAAAACCTTTTGCATTTGTATAATTAGCATCTACAATATTATATTTAGGTTCACGGTACAAATAGTTTGTACCTTTAATCATAAAAACTTATATAAATTTAATTTGTAGAAAAAGTTGTGTTAGGTTATAACCTTTTTATAATATGTAAATCAAGTAAAAAAATGATATAAAAATTATAATATATAATCTTTATAATTTTTTTTATAAAGTGTGCAATAACTTTTATAACACAATATAAAAAATATTTTTTTGTCATAATTTTAAAAAGTTATTTTTTTACGAATAAGCAATGCTTTTTAAACCAGACCGGTGGCCGAATCGGTCAAGTCATTGGTTCATCGGTCCAATCGGTCTGATTAAAATTCATTAAAAATTTTAAAAAATTAATTTTAAAAAAATCCTAATTTAACCGGTTTTTTAGCTGATTCAACTAGCTGTACTGGTTTCCGATCTAACCTGTTCAAAGCCACTCTTTAGATTGGTACCCAGGTCAGTTTTCGATCCGATCGATCGGTCCAATTTGGTTCCAACAACATTGCAAATAAGTTATGATAAAAAAAAAACTATAATATTTTTTTTTACGAATAAGCATTTTTTTTATAATTAGGGTTAGGGGTGGGGTTACAAGGGATCAAACCTAAGCTTTCAAGCCATAACACAAATGTTAGCATGAACATATGAATAAGTTAAGTTTATTCTTACTGACCATTAACTTTTTATAAATAAATATATTATAACACTTTTATAACATATAAATTATTTTTATAACAAAATTTTTATAATTTTATAAAATTCACAAATTATTTTTATAATATATATATTTTACAATTTATAATATAATAAATCTTTCGCCATAACTATCCCAAACACTCATATATGTTCATACTTATAATATAAAATTTTATAACTTAAACTTGTATAAAAATATTTTTAAAATTGAATTTGGGTGTAATTATCTACATAAGTACTCCAATTCTCACTCCTCCTCTCGAATTAAAAAGTGTAATTGGAATGTTCTAAGTACACAAAATTCATTGAACCCACCAATTACAATAACATGTTACCTGTAATTACAATCAATTACACTCAAATCCATTTATTAGATAACTTTTCAAACACTATATTAATGTTTTTAAAATTAATTTAGCATTACATATTGCACTTGTATCTCGATTGGGAAAAATATGGTTAAATAAAATAAAATGTCCCTTTAAAATATGATATTGATTTTTAAAGAGAAAAGCTAATTCAAATAAAATTAAAACAATTCAATTTTATGATATATAAAATATCAAATTTAACTATATTTTTTAAAGTTTACAAGCACAGAACAATTAAAATACATAAAAATTAGACCAACTCAAATCACAGACTAATTAAACTAAAAATCACACATAGTAATAGTTTTATGTAGAACTTCAAAACTCACATTTTAATTGCGCATGGTGGATTTCAAACTTAAATACTCAAGACTGCTAACTGAGTCAATGTCTCATTAGCAATTTTAACTCTTTTTATTTTATTTTATTTGAGTTCAAAATTTTAACTAATTTTTAAATGATTAATTAAGAATTAGATTATAATACACACAATGTGAATGAAATTTTAGTTTATTATTTATTAAAGGTTTGTATAAAACCAAATGAATTTTTTGTTAAAATGATAAAGTTGAATGTTTAAAATCATTGTGATGGGTTCAAATCTTATCATCATTAATTTTTATTGATTTTGTACAAAGTATAAAAGACAACAATACAATCTTAAAAATATAACTTAATTTGTACACAATGAGGTACTTTAGTAATTTAATAACTAAATTGGTATCCGGTTAACCAATGAATAATGACACCAACTCAATAAAACACTTAAAATAAATAAATAAATATATAGATATAGTTAATCCCCTAGTTTTCAGTTACTTCATAAATGATTTATTGTCATACAATCAATAGAACTTCAAAATTCCCCCACTTTGAGCAAAATTAAAAGGAAGAGGCAGCAAAAACCAGCCTCCATCAAATCTCTAAATTCAAGAGTTCTTTTAATGCTCAGTTTAAACACATTATTACAACATGTTTTTTTTAGTAAAATTTTTCATTATCTTGTTAACTCACATTGTGGTATGAGTCAATGATGGCGTCTGCTAGATATTCACACTTAGCCAAAGATAATCCTGCAAGTGATATCCTTCCATCCTTGGTCATATAAACATGCCACTTGTTTGTCATATTATCGCACTGTCACGAGAACAATCACTTACGGTTAAGTATATCTGTGTTGGAAACATACTAGTATTCGACATTTAGTCAGAATCCAAGTAACATAAAGGTTGGAAAGGGACGTTACCTGAGCTTTGTTTAAGCCTGTGAACGAAAACATCCCGATCTGCTTAAGAACGAAAGACCAATCCTTCCCACTTTTATCTTTGGAAGAAAGACTATCAAACAATTTATGTCTCACATTCTTGATTCTCCCTGCCATCATTTCCATCTCAGCATTCCATTCCTTGAAGAGAGCTGAATCCCCAACAATGTTGGCGACAATTCTTGCCCCATGAACAGGAGGATTCGAGTACATTGGTCGAGCTATTCTTTTCAGTTGGCTCTTTACCCTGAAACATACATACAACATAAAAGTCGGTCCTTAAGCACGATATTTGCTGGTTCTATTTGTGCAACATTAAACACAATATAATTGCACCTTGCAGCTGCCTCTGGTGATGAGCAAACAACATTGATTGCTCCAATCCTTTCTGCATATAGGCCGAGATTTTTACTGTATGATTGAGCAGCAATAACCTCCATACCACGGGCCACGAACATCCTCACAGACGCTGCATCGGTGTCCAGGCTTCCACTTGCAAACCCCTATTCGAAAAAA